>NC_135233.1:165195582-166451576 GCF_051348905.1 Ranitomeya variabilis
GTTAAAAATAATAAAAAACGGTTATATACTCACCCTCTGACGTCCCGATCTCCTCGGCGCTGCACGCGGCGGTCCGGTTCCAAAGATGCTGTGCGAGAAGGACGTCACCGCAGGTCCTGCTCGCACAGCAACCTGAGACCGGATGGCCGCGTGCAGCACTGAGAGGTGAGTATATCATTATTTTTTTATTTTAATTCTTTTTTTTTTACACAGATATGGTTCCCAGGGCCTGGAGGAGAGTCTCCTCTCCTCCACCCCGGGTACCATCTGCACATTATCCGCTTACTTCCCGCAACGTGGGCACAGCCCCATGCGGGAAGTTAGCGGATCAATGCATTCCTATGTGTGCAGAATCGCAGCGATTGTGCACAAAAGAACTGACATGCTGCGGAATGTAAACCGCTGCGTTTCTGCGCTGTTTTTCCCACAGCATGTGCACAGCGGATTGCGGTTTCCATAGGGTTTACATGTAACTGTAAACGCAATGGAAACTGCTGCGGACCCGCAGCTGCAGAAACGCTGCGGATCCGCGGTAAAAACCGCTATGTGTGCACATAGCCTTAAAATCTTCCAACTCCATCATCGCCCCAATCCTCCTGTATGGCAGTGAAGTCTGGGGTCCTCACACCTACCCAGACTGGTCAAGGTGGGATTCCAGTCCAAAAGAAATATTCCACCTGGAATTCTGCAAGCACCTTCTCCAGGTCCATCGGAGCACCTCCAACAGTGCTTGTCGGGCCGAGCTGGGCAGATTCCCTCTGCACCTAACAGTCCTAAAGAGGGCGCTCTCATTCCGGGCTCACCTGCATAGAAGAAATCCAAGCTCCCATCACCATAAAGCCCTGATACATGTAGGTGAAACAGAAAAACCAGAACCCTCGGAACAGCCCAGCCAAACCCAACCGGACCAGAACACCAATCACAACAACCTGACAAAAGCCAGAATCAGGAAGATGGCAGATGAAGGCCAGGAGAGGTATGTCAGTGACTGGAAGAATGATATCATCAGCTCACAGAAACTGATCATGTACCGGAGCCTACAGAGAGACTACAGACTGGCCCCATATCTGGAGAAACTCCCGGACCCCAGAGATCGCAAGATCCTGAGCCGATATAGACTCAGTGCCCACAGTCTGGCCATCGAATGTGGCCGACACAGGCAGAACTACAAGCCCAGGGAGGAAAGACTGTGCCAACACTGTGATCAGGAGGCCATAGAGGACGAAACCCACTTCCTGCTACACTGCTCCAAATACTCAGCAGTGAGGGACACTCACTTCATTAGACTCTCACATCTCTTCCCGGACTTCATCACCATGAAGGAGGAAGAGAAGACATATATCCTGCTGGGAGAAGAAGAGAGAGCAGTGGAGATAGCAGCGCGGTATGTGAGCGAATGTCATAGACTGCGAGAAAGAGAACTATGATGCTATGGACTATAGCCCCCACAATGGATCTGCCCCCATCCACCTCCCCTACAGCTCCTACCCAACATCCCCACAGTCCATGTATGTGTGTGTGTGTGTGTGTGTGTGTGTGTGTGTGTGTGTGTGTGTGTGTGTGTGTGTGTGTGTGTGTGTATGTGTGTATATATATATGTGTATATATATATATATATATATATATATATATATATATATATATATATATATATATATATATATATATATATATATATATATATATATATATATATATATATATATATATATATATATATCGAGCCTCCTGATGAGCCTAGGCAGGCGAGACGCGTTGAGGCGCTAATCTCTAAGGACAGAGGGTGTAGGAAGTCGTGCATTATGCAGATAAGTATTAGTGGCGGTAATGGGCCTTTGGCCACTAAATTTTGTCACTGGACACACATATAGCATGACCAGTTAGTATCATTGTGGTAAAACTACTGGGGTATATGAACTGTGAACCAAGTTGGTGTTGTTTTCTCCCAGGCTCGAGCTATATGATATATGTGGTGTCCGGACTTGGTATATAGACACATTGGCTGCATGGATATCAGAGTGTTGATCTGGTAATCCCATTAGATCCTTGATTGAAAAGGTCTGAGACACAGATGAATATATTCAACCCTTGATATGATAGGGATGTGCATTTAATAAACAGACACCTATAGCGGTTACTAATATCTGCTTCTATCTATTATCTACTACACCGGCCTCTGTTCCTGTTGTTTTCAGATTGTTTTTATATACTTCTTTGGGTGTTAGCTTTCCCTAGGACAGTATCTGCCTGTCTAGACATAGAGGTCCCTTAGTCCACGGGCAGAGGGTCTCATTAGTGGCTGTAGGGTTCATTAGGGCCCCTAGGGTCAGTCATCGTGGAGCGGGGGCGCCAATATCGTTCCCCCCTAGGGTGTCAACCTCCGCTGACAGGCAGGAAGTATCCAGGTGGGCCTTTGGGGACTGCTAGCTATACCCCATAGATTTTTAATTGGGTTGAACACGTTTTGATGTTGTTTTTGTTTTATTTTGGTCACTTTTGGTGGCATGGTTGCCTTGGTTTTAATAATAAAGATTGTTCGGGTAAAAATACATGATTTTGTGCTTTGAAACCCTTTAATCCATCTTAGACGAGACATGTACATATATACACATATATATATATATATATATGTGTGTATATATGTACATGTACACACACACACATATATATATATATATATATACACACATATACACACAGTATATATACACACACACATACACAGTGTTCCAAATTATTATGCAAATAATATTTCCTCATATTTTCTCTAAATTACCTATCTGAATTGCACTCATTGTTATTTTCCAGTCATCTACTATTCTAGTATAATTGCAATGTTTTGGAACAAACTGCCTATGAAAACAGTATCTTTAAAAAAAAAATAAACACTCAAAATGCATGTTCCAAATTATTATGCACAGCAGTTTTCAACCTTTTTGTTTTTATATTTTGAACAAAAAAATGGTCAATTGTGAAGTTATAAGCATTATCAGCTTATTACAAAATGAAATCAAACAGTTTTCAAGTGAAAACTTTATTCTAGGTGATGTTACATTTGCACATAGGACCCCTTGTTCGAAAGAAGCTTCTGAACTCTCTCGTCCATTGAATTTGTCAGTTTTTGGATGGTTTCTGCTTCAATTGTTTTGCATGTGGACAGAATACCCTCCCAGAGCTGTTGCTTAGATGTGAACTGCCACCCGCCATCATAGACACTCCTTTTGATGATGCTCCAGAGGTTCTCAATGGGGTTGAGGTCAGGGGAAGATGGTGGCCACACCATAAGTTTTTGTCCTCTTTTATGCCCATAGCAGCCAGAGATGCAGATGTGTTTTTTGCAGCATGAGACGGTGCATTATCATGCATGAAAATGATCTTGCTGTGGAAAAGCACGGTTCTTCCTCTTGAACCATGGCAGGAAGTGTTTTAGAAACTCCACATAGATTATGGCGTTCATCTTTACCCCTTCAGGGATCATAAAGGGGCCGACAATCTCTCCCCATGATTCCAGCCCAAAACATTACTCCACCTCCTCCTTGTTGGCGCCTTAGCCATGTTTTCATGGGGTGTCCATCAACCAGCCATCCTCCACTCCATCCATCTGGACCATCGAGCGTTGCACGGCACTCATCGGTGAACAAAACAGTTTGGAAGTCAGTCTTCATGTATCGTTTGGCCCACTGGAGCCGTTTCTGCTTGTGTGCAGTGGATAGAGGTGGTCGACAGGATGGCTTACGCACAGCTGCAAACCTCTGAAGGACCCTGCATCTTGTTGTTCTGGGGACGTTGGAGGCACCAGAGGCTTCAAAAACTTGTCTGCTGCTATGACAAGGCATTTTTGCAGCTGCTCTTTTAACCTTACGCATTTGCCTGTTGGAAATAGTCCTCAATTTTTCCTTATCAGCATGTACACGTGTGTGCTGGGAATCAGCTACATACTTCTTGATTGTGCGATGATCACGATGAAGTGTCTTGGCAATGTTGATTGTAGTCATGCCTTGACCTAAATACTCCACAATTTGTTGCTTCTCAGCAGCTGACACATCCTTTTTCTTTCCCATTTTGGCAAAAAATGTAGGCTGCTTAATAATGTGGAACAGCCTTCTTAAGTAGTCTTGCCTTTATTTGGACACACCTGCCAAACTAATTTGCACAGGTATCTGCAATTGCTTTCAGTGATATAAAGAGCCCTGACACACATCACCATCAATGAGTTTAAATGACAAACAAAAAAATTCTAACCTTATCACTCCTAAACTCTTTGTGTATATATATATATATATATATATATATATATATATATATATATATATATATATATATATATATATATATATATATATATATATATATATACACACACACACACACCTCTGTCAAAAATTAAGAGACCACTGTAAAATGTTCAGTTCGTCTGATTTTTCTCTTTATAGGTATATTTTTGAGTAAAATGTAAATTTTTCTTTTATTCTATAAACTTCTCACACCGTGTCCCCGAATTTCCAAGCAATAAATTTTGTATTTTTTTCTGACAAATAAAAATGGTCAAAATATAAAAAACACCAGTGCTTTCAGACCTCAAATATTGCAAAGAAAACAAGTTCATAATCATTTAGAAATAACAATACTAATGTTTTAACTCAGGAAGAGTTCAGAAATCAATATTTTGTGGAATAACCATGATTTTTAATCACAGCTTTCATGCGTCCTGGCATGCTTTCCACCAGTCTTTCACACTGCTTCTGGCGCAAAAATTTAAGTAGTTGTTGTTTGACGGCTCGTGACTATCCATCATCCTCTTGATTACATTCCAGAGGCTTTAAATGGGGTTCAGGTCTGGAGATTGGGCTGCCCAGGACAGGGTTTTGATGTGGTGGCCTCTTAATTTTTGCCAGAGGTAGGTAGGTAGATAGGTGTGTAAATATAAAATATATTATATATATATATATATATATATATATATATATATATATATATATATATATATATATATATATATATATCTCTTACATATACACACACAAACACAGTTGCTTCTTACAAAACTACAGTGTCATCTAAAACTTTATTTCAGTTCGTCAGTACATAAAGTGAACAAAGTGAAACTCATATAGAGTCATTATAAACAGAGTGATCTACTTCAATTGTTTATTTCTGTTAATGTTGATGATTATGGCTTGCAGCCAATGAAAACCCAAAAGTCATTATCTCAGTAAATTAGAATTTTTACCAAAAAACACCTAAAAGGCTTTCTGAGCATTTAAAAAGGTCCGTAAGTCTGTTTCAGTAGGTTCCACAATCATGGGGAAGACTGTGGACTGTACAGATGTTCAGAAGGCAGTCATTGACACACTCCACAAGGAGGGTAAGCCACAAAATGTCATTGCTAAAGAAGCTGGCTGTTCAGAGTGCTGTATCCAAGCATATTAACCCCTTCACCCCCAAGGGTGGTTTGCACGTTAATGACCAGGCCAATTTTTACAATTCTGACCACTGTCCCTTTATGAGGTTAGAACTCTGGAACGCTTCAACGGATCTTGGCGATTCTGACATTGTTTTCTCGTGACATATTGTACTTCATGATAGTGGTAAAATTTCTTCGATATAACTTGCATTTATTTGTTAAAAAAACGGATATTTGGCGAAAATTTTGAAAATTTCACAATTTTCCAACTTTGAATTTTTATGCCCTTAAATCACAGACATGTCACGCAAAATACTTAATAAGTAACATTTCCCACATGTCTACTTTACATCAGCACAATTTTGGAACCAAATTTTTTTTTTGTTATTGAGTTATAAGGGTTAAAAATTGACCAGCAATTTCTCATTTTTACAACACCATTTTTTTTCAGGGACCACATCTCATTTGAAGTCATTTTGAGGGGTCTATATGACAGAAAATACCCAAGTGTGACACCATTCTAAAAACTGCACCCCTCAAGGTGCTCAAAACCACATTCAAGAAATTTATTAACCCTTCAGATGTTTCACAGGAATTTTTGGAATGTTTGAAAAAAAGTTAAATGTTCATTTTTATTTTTTTTTTATTTTTTTTATTTTTTTACACAAAATTTATTTCAGCTCCAATTTGTTTTATTTTACCAAGGGTAACAGGAGAAAATGGACCCCAAAAGTTGTTGTACAATTTGTCCTGAGTACGCTAGTACCCCAAATGTGGGGGTAAACCACTGTTTGGGCGCATGGCAGAGCTCGGAAGGAAAGGAGCGCCATTTGACTTTTCAATGCAAAATTGACTGGAATTGACATGGGACGCCATGTTGCGTTTGGAGAGCCCCTGATGTGCCTAAACATTGAAACCCCCCACAAGTGACACCATTTTGGAAAGTAGACCCCCTAAGGAACTTATCTAGATGTGTGGTGAGCACTTTGACCCAACAAGTGCTTCACAGAAGTTTATAATGCAGAGCCGTAAAAAAAAAAAAAAATCATATTTTTTCACGAAAATGATCTTTTCGCCCCCATTTTTTTTATTTTACCAAGAGTAAGAGAAGAAATTAGACCACAAAAGTTGTTGTGCAATTTGTCCTGAGTACAACGATACCCCATATGTGGGTTTAAACCATTGTTTGGGCGCAGGGCAGAGCTCAGAAGGGAAGGAGCGCCATTTGACTTTTCAATGCAAAATTGACTGGAATTGAGATGGGACGCCATGTTGCGTTTGGAGAGCCCCTGATGTGCCGAAACATTGAAACCCCCCACAAGTGACACCATTTTGGAAAGTAGACCCCCTAAGGAACTTATCTAGATGTGTGTTGAGCACTTTGACCCAACAAGTGCTTCACAGAAGTTTATAATGCAGAGCCGTAAAAAAAAAAATCATATTTTTTCACGAAAATGATCTTTTCGCCCCCATTTTTTTTATTTTACCAAGAGTAAGAGAAGAAATTAGACCACAAAAGTTGTTGTGCAATTTGTCCTGAGTACGACGATACCCCATATGTGGGGGTAAACCACTGTTTGGGCGCATAGCAGAGCTCGGAAGGGAAGGAGCGCTATTTTACTTTTCAATGCAAAATTGACTGGAATTAAGATGGGACGCCATGTTGCGTTTGGAGAGACCCTGATGTGCCTAAACATTAAAACCCCCCACAAGTGACACCATTTTGGAAAGTAGACCCCCTAAGGAACTTATCTAGATGTGTTTTGAGAGCTTTGAACCCCCAAGTGTTTCAGTACAGTTTATAACGCAAAGCCGTGAAAATAAAAATTCCTCTTTTTTTTCACAGAAATGATTTTTTAGCCCCCAGCTTTGTATTTTTACAAGGGTAACATAATAAATTGGACCCCAAAAGTTGTTGTCCAATTTGTCCTGAGTACGCCGATACCCCATATGTGGGGGGGAAGCACTGTTTGGGCGCATGACAGAGCTCGGAAGGGAAGGAGCGCCATTTGGAATGCAGACTTAAATGGATTGGTCTGCAGGCGTCACGTTGCATTTGCAGAGCCCCTGATGTACCCAAACAGTAGAAACCCCCCACAAGTGACCCCAAATTGGAAACTAGACCTCCCTAGGAACTTATCTAGATGTGTTGTGAAAACTTTGAACCCCCAAGTGTTTCACTACAGTTTACAACGCAGAGCCGTAAAAATAAAAAATCTTTTTTTTCCCACAAAACTTATTTTTTAGCCCCCAGTTTTGTATTTTCCCAAGGGTAACAGGAGAAATTGGACCCCAAAAGATGTTGTCCAATTTGTCCTGAGTACGCCGATACCCCATATGTTGGGGTAAACCCCTGTTTGGGTACACGGGAGAGCTCTGAAGGGAAGGAGCACTGTTTTACTTTTTCAACGCAGAATTGTCTGGAATTGAGATCGGATGCCATGTCCCGTTTGGAGAGCCCCTGATGTGCCTAAACAGTGGAAACCCCCCAATTATAACTGAAACCCTAATCCAAACACACCCCTTACCCCAATCCAAACGGTAACCCTAACCACACCCCTAACCCTGACACACCCCTAACCCTAATCCCAACCCTATTCCCAATCGTAAATGTAATCCAAACCCTAACCCTAACTTTAGCCCCAACCCTAACTGTAGCCTTAACCCTAGCCCTAACCCTCGCCCTAACCCTCGCCCTAACCCTAGCAATAACCCTAACCCTAGCCCTAACCCTAGCAATAACCCTAGCCCTAACCCTAGCCCTAACCTTAGCAATAACCCTAACCCTAGCCCTAACCCTAGCAATAACCCTAGCCCTAACCCTAGCCCTAGCCCTAGCAATAACCCTAGCCCTAACCCTAGCCCTAACCCTAACCCTAGCCCTAACCCTAATGGGAAAATGGAAATAAATACATTTTTTTTTCCCCTAACTAAGGGGTTGATGAAGGGGGGTTTCATTTACTTTTATAGCGGGTTATTTAGCGGATTTTTATGATTGGCAGCCGTCACACACTGAAAGACGCTTTTTATTGCAAAAAATATTTTTTGCGTTACCACATTTTGAAAGCTATAATTTTTCCATATTTGAGTCCACAGAGTCATGTGAGGTCTTGTTTTTTGCGGGACGAGTTGACGTTTTTATTGGTAACATTTTCGGGCACATGACATTTTTTGATCGCTTTTTATTCCGATTTTTGTGAGGCAGAATGATCAAAAACCAGCTTTTCATGAATTTCTTTTGGGGGAGGCGTTTATACCGTTCCGCGTTTGGTAAAATTGATAAAGCAGTTTTATTCTTCGGTTCAGTACGATTACAGCGATACCTCATTTATATCATTTTTTTATGTTTTGGCGCTTTTATACGATAAAAGCTATTTTATAGAAAAAATAATTATTTTGGTATCGCTTTATTCTCAGGACTATAACTTTTTTATTTTTTTGCTGATGATGCTGTGTGGTGGCTCGTTTTTTGCGGGACAAGATGACGTTTTCAGCGGTACCATGGTTATTTATATCTGTCTTTTTGATCGCGTGTTATTCCACTTTTTGTTCGGCGGTATGGTAATAAAGCGTTGTTTTTTGCCTCGTTTTTTTTTTTTTTCTCACGGTGTTTACTGAAGGGGTTAACTAGTGGGACAGTTTTATAGGTCGGGTCGTTACGGACGCGGCGATACTAAATATGTGTACTTTTATTGTTTTTGTTTTTTATTTAGATAAAGAAATGTATTTATGGGAACAATATTTTTTTTTTTTTCTTTATTTAGGAATTTATTTTTTATTTATTTTTTTACACATGTGGGAAAAAATTTTTTTAACTTTTTTACTTTGTCCCAGGGGGGGACATTACAGATCGTTGATCTGAGAGTGTGCACAGCACTCTGTCAGATTGGCGATCTGCTGTGCAGGGCTGCAGGCTTACCAGCGCCTGCTCTGAGCAGGCACTCGGTAAGCCACCTCCCTCCCTGCAGGACCCGGATGCCGCGGCCATCTTGGATCCGGGACCTGCGGCGAGGAGGGAGGTAGGAGACCCTCGGAGCAACGCGATCACATCGCGTTGCTGCGGGGGTCTCAGGGAAGCCCGCAGGGAGCCCCCTCCCTGCGCGATGCTTCCCTATACCGCCGGTACACCGCGATCATGTTTGATCGCGGTGTGCGGGGGTTAATGTGCCGGGGGCGGTCCGCGACCGCTCCTGGCACATAGTGCCGGATGTCAGCTGCGATATGCAGTTGACACCCGGCCGCGATCGGCCGCGCTCCCCCCGTGAGCGCGGCCGATCGCGTATGACGTACTATCCCGTCGGTGGTCATACGGGCCCACCCCACCTCGACGGGATAGTACGTCAGATGTCAGAAAGGGGTTAATGGAAGGTTGAGTGGAAGGAAAAAGTGTTGTAGAAAAAGGTGCACAAGCAACTGGGATTACTGAAGCCTTGAAAGGATTGTTAAGAAAAGGCCATTCAAAAATTTAGAGGAGATTCACAAGGAGTGGACTGCTGCTGGAGTCATTGCTTCAAGAGCCACCACACACAGACATATCCAGAACATGGGCTACAAGTATCACATTCCTTGTGTCAAGCCACTCATGACCAATAGACAACGCCAGAAGCGTCTTACCTGGGCCAAGGAGAAAAAAGAACTGAACTGTTGCTCAGTGTTCCAATGTGTTTGTTTTCAGATGAAAGTAAATTCTGCATTTCATTTGGAAATCAAGGTCCCAGAGTCTGGAGGAAGAGTGGAGAGGCCACAATCCAAGCTGCATGAGGTGTAGTGTGAAGTTTCCATAATCAGTGATCGTTTGGTGAGCCATGTCATCTGCTGGTGTAGGTCCTCTGTGTTTTAAGACCAAAGTCAGTGCAACCGTCCACTAGGAGATTTTAGAGCACTTTATGCTTCCCTCTGCCGACAAGCTTTCTGGAGATGGAAATTTCATTCTCCAGCAGGACTTGGCACCTGTCCACACTGCCAAAAGTACCAATACCTGGTTTAAAGACAATAGTATCACTGTGCTTGATTGGCCAGCAAACTCGCCTGACCTTAACCCCACAGAGAATCTATGGGGTATTGTCAAGAGGAAAATGAGAGACACCAAACCCAACAATGCAGATGAGCTGAATGCTGCTATCAAAGCAACCTGGGCTTCCAAAACACCTCAGCACTGCCACAGACTGATCACCTCTATGCTACGCCGCATTGATGCAGTAATTGATGCAAAAGGAGTCTCAACCAAGTATTGAGTGCATTTACAGAACATACATTTCAGTAGGCCAACAGTTTGGATTTTAAAATAATTTTTCAAGCTGGTGTTATAAAGTATTCTTATTTACTGAGATAATGACTTTTGGGTTTTCATTGGCTGTAAGCCAAAATCATCAACATTAACAGATATAAACAGTTGAAATAGATCTCTCTGTAATGATTCTATAATATATGAATTTCACTTTTTGTATTGAAGAACTGAAATAAATTAACTGTTTGATGACATTTTAATTGTGAGAAGCACCTGTATGTATATTACACATGTGTGTGCCACTGACATCATTATATCTATCTATTCTTTGTGTATATATCTATTCTAACTTGTCAGTGTGATTTTACCGTACACGGCAAATGAAGTGTCGGCTTTTCAAAGGATGTAGAGGTATGGTTCTACAGTAAATAGTTTTTTTTCTCTGGGGGCACTCAACTTTATTAGCATGCACAAAGAGACACAAGTTATCCCCCAAAATGAGTGAAAAATATGCAACAAAACATGCGTTTTTGCCGCAGCTTCTTTCCAGCCAAGAAATCAGGGTTTTTTGCTGCAGAAAAAAAATGCAGCCAAAACGCCCAGTGTGAACCTACCCTAAGAATGACGATAGCAAACTGGTAGAGCTTTTTTTATATGTTTGTATTTTTACATGCACTTCACTTTGTAGTCCACTTTAGGGACTTGAATGTATGATAGCTTGTTCTGTGTACTGCAATACTGCAGTATATAGGAAACATGATGGTCACCTATTACACTCAGCCTGTGGTTGGACTTCACACAAGTACCAGAATCGTAGCATGGGGGCCTTATGCAGGCCTAAGGTTGGCATGGATTCCCATCATCAGCAACCTCCTGCAATCCGATGGCATCCACCAGGCTCCCGACACAGCACGCCACCCAGATTGTTTGCCTTAAATGCCCTAGTCATTGACAATGGCATTTAAGAGTATGCTGCTGTTCTATGTAAATGCAAACTGTAAAACACAGGTGAAGCCTGCTGTGTGTGAAGCAGCCGCAGATCCTGAGCCAGCTCTATACAACTGCACCCAACAAAGGAAGTCCTGGTCGGGAAGGCCAGGGCCCGACCATGGGCTAGTCAGCGGAGACGCATAATCCCCAGACAGCTTTCCTAAATATGTTTTATCTCAAATTTTGGCATTCGCAAGTAAAACATACATGGATGCAATAACGTGCTTTAGGCAGCATAAATCAGATAACAGGTCCTCTTTAGAACAGCTTTGCACCCTTGAAATCGAGGAATCTGCTATAGCTATGATCTCTATAAAAGGTATATCCTACCACTTAGTAATTATAATTGCATACTAGAAATATTCAGACCGGAAAATCACTTTATCTAATCACAAAAAACATTTCCCCTACCTGAAAAGGCAGTGGGGCGATATAATCTTTCCCTTCCGTGTTGTGGACGTTGATACAGGAGCGCTGCAGGATACAGATACATTTCTCTACTTTATCTTCACCTAAGAAATAGTACAATAGATTTAGAAGTAGGCGCAAAGGCCTAACACTGTGACCCCTTCTCACACTGCACTGTTTGCATTTTACAACATCTCTTCACTGTCAAGTGGAGGAGCGGCCATTTTCTTGTTTTTTTACTAAGGGACAAGGATTGGGAAACACACAGTCTTTCCCTACGAGTCCCGGAAGTGTTTAACAAACATATATCCCAAGATTAGGTCTGAATAGCCCAGAGAGGGAATAAAACACAAAGCAGATTTGTAGCAGAAACCTGAGACTGTCCCAATCCTCTGTGTGAGGAAAGGCCAACCATTCAGACGGATGGAACAGATTTTCCCTTAGATATTTGTGAAACAATTCTGTGGTGTGAATACATCTGCCTGCACTAGAATAAAGTGACTATATAACCCAGGCATTGTGCTGTGTAGTCCGCGCCAAACAAAAAAGCTGAAAAACTGCTGGTGTCCAGGGTCTTAAAATTAGGCCTTTTTTGTTAACAGATAAAAAAAAATAGAAATAATAAAAAATAAAACATTATCTATACTACACAAAGCAGAAGCAGCGTCAGAATTATTTTACTGAAAGAGTAGCATACGCTTGGAACACAATTCTGAAAAATAAACAATAGTGACGAGCGAACGTGCTCGGAGAAGGTATTATCCAAGCATGCTTGTGTGCTAACAGTGTATTCGGCGTGCTCAAAATCTATATTCGCGTCCCTGCAGCTGCATTTCTCTGCGTATCTTTCTAGCACACCCAAGACTAGGTTAGTACCCAAGCATGCTCAGATAAAACCTTATCCAAGAATGTTCGCTCATCACTAATAGAACACCCGCTCAAGAAGAAGAGCCAACATATATACTAGGTCAATATTTATGCTTTAATGCTACAACTTACATTCTTCATTTTCTGATTTATTACCAATTACAGTAAAGTCACACCAGAGAGCCTGCAAAAAAAGAAAAAAAAAACTATTTAGGTACAACATATGAAAATTGGTTAAAGGGAACCTGTCACCAGGTTTGGCCGATATGAAGTTACGGCCACCACCTTTCAGGGATTTTATACAGCATTCTATAATGCTGTACATCTGCCCCCAACCCGACCTGTACGAGAAGAAAAATAACTTATTATACTCACCTGCCGTTCTGGTCCTATGGGTGGTGCAGGTCTTGGTCCGGTGCCTCCCATCTTCATCTGGCCTTCCTCTTTCTTCTAAAATGTGAGGCGCCAGACCAAGAAGAACGACACCCCTCGGACAAGACTGCCCAGCAGGTGAGTATATTAAAAGTTATTTTTCTTCTCTTGCAGGTCGGGTTGGGGCAGATACATAGCATTATAGAATATGCTGTATATCAGCAGCGAAAGTGGTGGCCTTAGTTCATATCGGCCAAACCTGGTGACAGGTTCCCTTTAAAGGAATTTTCCCTTCCAGAAAATTCATGTTCCACAACTGCAGTTTGAAAGAAAAAAAACAACATATGTTCACCCTCCCTGATTTGATTGTCTCCACAAAAGAAAGGCAAAACTAAAAGCAAAAAAAAAAAAAAGTTTGATGTTCCTGTGTTTGTTTGTTTTTTTGTTTGTTTTTTTTGGGGGGGGTTGTTATTGCAGCACTGGAGTGGTGCTACTCCCTGCCGCTAGTGACCTGCTGGAGCGTTCTGGAAATCATGAATCAATGTAAGTCTATGAAGTCTATGAGAGCCAGAACAAGGCCAGGATGAGGTTCTCAGACTTACATTGAGAACTGCTGTGACCATTAGCTCTGACGTCTGGTTAGTCAGAAGTTGTGGTCACAAGATGGTGGTGCGGGACCAGAGAGGTGCTGGGAAGAGATGAAGACAGCAGCTGGTAAGTAAAAGACTAGGCTCAAGGAACTTAGAACAGTAGCACCACTGCAGCGATGAAAAAACAAAAATAGTACTGGAGTGATGCTTTAATTGTGTTCTACAGCCACTACTAGAGCGTGTGTCCAGTTCAACATTAAAAATTTGGTGAAAGGTTCCCTTTACATATTCTATATGATAGATATACCTATCCTGTGATAAAAATAATAAGGTTAAAATACATGCAATATATTCACATTTCCATTGTCTGTCTTCCACCAGTGATGCCTGGTTGAACATGATGACATAAAGCTAATGGGAGATTGTGTTACCTGACAACAGAGGTAGTGCTGCTTCTTCCTCCAGAACCAAAGGGTTTTTAAGGTTGCTAAAACTGGCATCAGATTTAAAAGATTTCAACTTTTGGATCAGATTTCAATTTTAGCATAGAAGAAAAAAAAAAATATATATCCCACAAATCAACCAACATGGAAAAACAGATTTACTTATTGTCGATCTAGCTATAACCCACAAATTCAAACATCTAAGGCTAGGTTCACACTAGTGTTCGCATGGCATTTTTTCAGTTTTGTTAAATGAACTTCTGCAAGAAATGTCTCAGTCCTATGATGGATACAAATGATGCCAGATGGACCCCATTCATCACTAGTTTATGTTGAGGAGACCACTATTTTAACAGAAAAAAAAAAAGGAGTAGTATGTTACGGAGCCTCCTAAAAGAAACTCCAATGCAAGTGTGTGAGCCTAGCCTTGGCTCGCCGATCAATAACATTTTTACACATAGCTAGATGCAATACCACTGTAACATACCTGAACGACCGGGCTGTCAACTGTAAAAGCTTTATACACCGCAGATGCATGGATTTTACTCCCTTTGCTCCAAATGACCATGTTCCCAGCAACATAAAGCTCTTCATCATACTCCACATCTTTACTAGGGTCACCAACACCTTTCCTTAATTGCCAATTTTCCTGGGGACCATAGAAAAATAGAAGAAAAAACTTAAGACAGAAAGCTAAAATCAAAATCAGCAGTACTTCACTAGCATACACAGAATGCAGAAAACTACACTGTATGTATAAAGGGATTGCCCAGGGCTGGATGACTATTCTTGGGACAGATCTGGGCTGTCCAGCCAAATTTTTGCAAAAGCTTTCAGCCATTACAGGGACATAAGCCTGATGTAATATGTCTTGATTCATTCATGATATATAGAGGTTATGGTTTTATTATTTTTATGCATTGCTTATATAGCGCTAACATATTCCTTATGCAAATTGCCTCTTCTGAGAAAAAGAGGACTTAACTCTATAGCGCCACCTGTTGGAAGTAGCGATGCTACAAGTCACAATCAACCCTTTAACGAGTCGTGTAATATGACTTAGGATAAAAGCCAAATCAGTATCTCAATTCGCAGACACGGTGTTTCGGACTGTTGGCCCTCGTCAGTGCGAAGCATGAGAACTGATTTGGCTAGGTGAGAGGCTCTGGACTATTCCTTAGCGCTTTACAGACATCATCATCACTGTCCACACTGGGGCACACAATATGTCTTTGAAGTGTGGGAGGAAACCGGAGAACCTGGAGGAAACCCATGCAATAATAGAGAGAACATACAAACTCTTTGCAGATGTTGTCCTTGGTGGGATTAGAACCCAGGACCCCAGTTCTGCAAGGCTGCAGTGCTAACCACTGAGCCAACATGCTGCCCTGGTTGTTCAGTAGTGATGAGCAAACGTGCTTGGATAACATGTTATCTGAGTATCGTGGGTGTGCTCAAATAATATGTTGGAGTCTGAGGATTGCCTAACAGCCGCAAAACATGGAGCCGCAGGGACTCAAACATATTATTCGATGATGCCCAAGATACTTGGAATTAATGGCGCTATATAAGTGAGTAAAATAAACACCTGAGCATGATTAGATAACACGCTATCCGAGCACATTCACTCAGTAATCACTATTGTTTAGTATTTGTTGACCTTTGCTGCAATCTGCGGTGACCTCAATGAGATCAGCACTGAACCGTGAGACTTTCTCACGGTGCTAGCGGTGATCTGACTCAGGTCACCGCAGTTCATTGGCCCGGCTGGGACCTGCGGCAACTCCGATGATATCACCGCTAGTCATTGATGTTGTGGTTATTCTCTAGTGGTTTTCAGCCTGGACAGTCATCTTGGCACCGTCCAGGTTGAAAACGGTTTATCCCCTAAACATGGATTACGGCATGGTGACAGGTGAGGTGTATGATTGCTTTCTATTTTTGTTTTATTGCAGGAGGCGAGGGGTTCAATGGAATGGGTGCTTTAACTGTGTTTGTTGTTCTAAAATAAAAAAGAAGTAACAGTGTGTTTTTTTTATTTCAAATAAAGGACTTTATTGTGACAATCACTACGTGGCACATTACCGGAGGGGGGCACCAGGTGACAATCACTACGTGGCACATTACCGGAGGGGGGCACCAGGTGACAATCACTACGTGGCACATTACCGGAGGGGGGCACCAGGTGACAATCACTACGTGGCACATTACCGGAGGGGGGCACCAGGTGACAATCACTACGTGGCACACTACCGGAGGGGGGCACCAGGTGACAATCACTACGTGGCACATTACCGGAGGGGGGCACCAGGTGACAATCACTACGTGGCACACTACCGGCGGGGGGCACCTGGTGACAATCACTACATGGCACATTACCGGAGGGGGGCACCAGGTGACAATCACTACGTGGCACACTACCGGCGGGGGGCACCTGGTGACAATCACTACGTGGCACACTACCGGAGGGGAGCACGTGGTGACAATCACTACGTGGCACACTACCGGAGGGGAGCACGTGGTGACAATCACTACGTGGCACACTACCGGAGGGGGGCACCTGGTGACAATCACTACGTGGCACACTACCGGCGGGGGGCACCTGGTGACAATCACTACGTGGCACATTACCGGAGGGGGGCACCAGGTGACAATCACTACGTGGCACACTACCGGCGGGGGGCACCTGGTGACAATCACTACGTGGCACACTACCGGAGGGGGGCACCTGGTGACAATCACTACGTGGCACACTACCGGCGGGGGGCACCTGGTGACAATCACTACGTGGCACACTACCGGAGGGGGGCACCTGGTGACAATCACTACGTGGCACACTACCGGAGGGGAGCACGTGGTGACAATCACTACGTGGCACACTACCGGAGGGGGGCACCTGGTGACAATCACTACGTGGCACACTACCGGCGGGTACATGATGACCCACGACCACCCGGCTCCCTTGCCGCTCCCCTCACACCCAGAGTACCTTGCTCTTCTCGTGGATCGTCACGTCCCGCAGGGATCCCACCAGTCCTGCCGCCCCGTCCGAGGACCAGAGCTCGGTGGCCGGCTGCAGCTGCCGGAGCTGGAGGTTCAGGGCATTAGGATGCTGCTTGCTGTGGTCTCGGCCAGAAGGTACAAACTCCTGCAAATCCCCTGCTGCAATCATTGTCTGCCTCTCTTCATAGATGTGCGACATGGGGTCCCAATATCCACATTATTTCTACAAGAGGGGGAAACCAGCACGGCACACTGCTCACCAACGCTCGCTGGAGGAATTTGGCGGTGTAGCACCGAGCTGTCACCGGGCACAGACCGCGACACCAGCAGCACCGCACTTTACGTTTGTGCTCAGTCCAGCCGCTTTACAGCCCGGCTCATGTGAAGACACCACAGAGACCAGCAGCAACCTGTGATACCGGCTGCTGAACCCAGAGACGGGAAAGTAGCTACCCCGCCAAGTGTGAGGGGATGGAGCGGTCACGTGCTTCTCAGCAGTCACGTGACATTTCTCAGCACTTTTCGTTACGTGATGTGCGCCCCCTACAGACCGGAGGTGTAGTGTACGCTTCTCCGGAGATGCGGTCGCCGCTGTGGGAGGTGGCTGTGTGGCAGGGCTGCTACATGGGGCAGTGATGGCTGCGGGAAGGACCGGGGTCCTGGCTGTACGGGGAATGCACGGTCCGTGCCCCAGCCCGAGTGTGAACTAACAGGTTGTGTGCTGGAGTGTAGGTACAAGAGGTGGTGCTGGGGGCACAGGAGTGTAATGGGGGACTGGTGCTGGGGGCCCAGGAGTGTAATGGGGGACTGGTGCTGGGGGCACAGGAGTGTAATGGGGGACTGGTGCTGGGGGCACAGGAGTGTAATGGGGGACTGGTGCTGGGGGCTGAGGAGTGTAATGGGGGACTGGTGCCGGGGGCACAGGAGTGTAATGGGGGACTGGTGCTGGGGGCACAGGAGTGTAATGGGGGACTGGTGCTGGGGGCTGAGGAGTGTAATGGGGGACTGGTGCCGGGGGCACAGGAGTGTAATGGGGGACTGGTGCTGGGGGCACAGGAGTGTAATGGGGGACTGGTGCTGGGGGCACAGGAGTGTAATGGGGGACTGGTGCTGGGGGCACAGGAGTGTAATGGGGGACTGGTGCTGGGGGCCCAGGAGTGTAATGGGGGACTGGTGCTGGGGGCACAGGAGTGTAATGGGGGACTGGTGCTGGGGGCTGAGGAGTGTAATGGGGGACTGGTGCCGGGGGCACAGGAGTGTAATGGGGGACTGGTGCTGGGGGCACAGGAGTGTAATGGGGGACTGGTGCTGGGGGCACAGGAGTGTAATGGGGGACTGGTGCTGGGGGCACAGGAGTGTAATGGGGGACTGGTGCTGGGGGCACAGGAGTGTAATGGGGGACTGGTGCTGGGGGCTGAGGAGTGTAATGGGGGACTGGTGCCGGGGGCACAGGAGTGTAATGGGGGACTGGTGCTGGGGGCACAGGAGTGTAATGGGGGACTGGTGCTGGGGGCACAGGAGTGTAATGGGGGACTGGTGCTGGGGGCACAGGAGTGTAATGGGGGACTGGTGCTGGGGGCCCAGGAGTGTAATGGGGGACTGGTGCTGGGGGCACAGGAGTGTAATGGGGGACTGGTGCTGGGGGCTGAGGAGTGTAATGGGGGACTGGTGCCGGGGGCACAGGAGTGTAATGGGGGACTGGTGCTGGGGGCACAGGAGTGTAATGGGGGACTGGTGCTGGGGGCACAGGAGTGTAATGGGGGACTGGTGCTGGGGGCACAGGAGTGTAATGGGGGACTGGTGCTGGGGGCACAGGAGTGTAATGGGGGAATGGTGCTGGGGGCTGAGGAGTGTAATGGGGGACTGGTGCTGGGGGCCCAGGAGTGTAATGGGGGACTGGTGCTGGGGGCTGAGGAGTGTAATGGGGGACTGGTGCTGGGGGCACAGGAGTGTAATGGGGGACTGGTGCTGGGGGCACAGGAGTGTAATGGGGGACTGGTGCTGGGGGCACAGGAGTGTAATGGGGGACTGGTGCTAGGGGCACAGGAGTGTAATGGGGGACTGGTGCTGGGGGCACAGGAGTGTAATGGGGGACTGGTGCTGGGGGCCCAGGAGTGTAATGGGGGACTGGTGCTGGGAGCACAGGAGTGTAATGAGGGACTCGTGCTGGGGGCACAGGAGTGGACTGGTGCTGGGGGCCCAAGAGTGTAATGGGGGTGCTGGTAACCCGTAGTGTAATGGGGGCATTGGTGCTGGGTGGTTACTCTGCACTGAAGTACAATGTATATCAGGACTGGAAGCCTGGAGAAGATAAATGTGGTTATGATAAGTAATGAGCGAGTATACTCGTTGCTCGGTTGGTCTCCGAGTATTTGTTAATGCTCGGAGATTTAGTTTTCGTCGCCTCAGCTGCATGATTTACGGCTGCTAGCCAGCCTGACTACATATGGGGGTTGCCTGGTTGCTAGGGAATCCCCACATGTATTCAAGCTGTCTATCAGCTGTAAATCATGCCGCTGAGGCAGCGGACACTTAATCTCCGAGCAGTCATAAATACTCGGAGACCACCCGAGCAACGAGTACACTTGCTCATGACTAGTTATTATCCTTTGATGGGTGTTACATTTTGATGCTCCCACTCTCTCTCTCTTACATGTCACTGAAAATGCTCAGGAGTGTAATGGGGAACCTGGTGCTGGGGGGCGCCCAGTGGTGTAATGAGGGGACCGATGCTGTGGGCCCTGGAGTGTAATGAGGGGACTGGTGCTAGGGGCCCAGAGGTGTAATGGGGGGGACTGATTCTGCGAGCCCAAGAGTGTAATGGGGGACTGGTGCTGGGTACCCAGGAGTGTAATGTGGGGACTGGCATCAAACAAGTCGGTAGTTACAATGAGTGGAAATGCAGGAAACAGCTGAATGTACAGTGGGTACAGAAAGTATTCAGGCCCCTTTGAATTTCTCCTACGTATCATTGGGGGACACAGGACGAATGGGTGTTATGCTGCTGCCACCAGGAGGACACTAAGTTAAACACACACAAAAGATTAACTCCTCCCCTGCAGTATACACCCACAGGCTGGACAATCCAGAGCCAGTTCTTACTTAGTGTCTCAGGAGGCACTTGGGTCCTCAGGACCCCACCAATTTTTTGTTTTTGATTTAATGGAAAGAAGGGAGCGACAGGCAAATTTTTTAGCTCTGATCTCTCCCGCACCAACAACGGGCAAGTACACGGAGCGTTCCTCCTGTATCCTTTCCCGCAACGATGGATGCCAGCCCTGGCTCACCTTTCAGTGTGGCGACGGTTCCCTAGCGTCCCGATCTCCTTCCATCCTTCTCAGGCGACCATGGGGACTAATCATCCACCTAAGTCTCCTGGAGCCAGGGCACAGCCGGACAAATTGACAGGGCGTCCGCGCAGCCGCCCACTGCACCACCACTGAATATAGTGGCTGATACATGGCGGCAGTAGCTCTCCACCCTCTCCCTATCACGGTGAAGGTGGATGGAGCATCGGTCCCATCGCACAAGGTAAGTGCGGGGACCGACCAGCTGGCAGCAGGGGGCCCCCCCTTACTCTCTTCTAAATGCGGCCCTGCAGCCGCGGGACAGGTGCGGTTCTGCAGCCGCGGGGCAGCGTGCGGCTCTGCAGCCGCGGGGCAACGTGCGGTTCTGCAGCCGCGGGGCAGCGGGTGGCTCTGCAGCCGCGGGACAGCGTGCGGCTCTATAGCCGCTGGGCAGCGTTTATTTCTGAGAGGGCTCGGCGGCTCCCAGGCTTGGGTCGGACTACAGCGCCCGCCTACAAGCATGCCGCCGCCCGCCCACGACACGCCCCCTCCCTGGGCGCTTCTCGCTCCCGAGAAGCGCCCTTCTCACTTCTCGGCGGCCATCTTGGACCAGGAAGTGCACTGGCGGCTCTGCAGCACCGCAGCGCTCAGGACAGGAGGAAAGCTTCAGGATCTCCCTGCCAAGCCACCGCGGATCCTAGGTGAGACGCACCCAATAGGATTGCCTCTCCCCCCTGCCAGTACGCTCACTCCACAGCAAATATGTCACAGTCTAGGCAAAAACGGACTGGAAAGACCCACTCTGTTATTTTTGCTGTGTGCACCTCCTGCAAGATTTCTCTGCCCCGAGGTCACACCACCCCGCTGTGCTCTGCCTGTGAAATGCCCGCGGCACAGGATAATCCGGCCTCTGACCCGGAATGTACTGAACCTAGTACCCCCGCATGGGCGTCCTCCCTTGCTCGATCTGTGGCATCCTTGGAAAGGACGATACAGTCCCTCCGTGAGCCGTCCCTTACCCAGGGTACTTCCAAGGATGATGTAACGCGGTCTAAGAACCCCTCACGGCCCAGAGGTCGTTCCGTTTCCAGAAGCCCTCACTCATATAGAAAGAGGTCCAGGGTAATATCTCCGGTCCGTGATCAGCCTTCTGGTTCAGAGAGCGAAGTCTCTCGTCACTCATCCCCAGATCATAGCAGGGAATCTTTTCTGGACGACGCTTCCAGCGTGTCCTGTTCCCCAGAGTACCGTCATGACCAAGAGACCCTTGATTCTCTCATAGACTCTGTAAGTCAGACTCTACAGTTAGAGGAGGAAGCCCCGTCTAAGGCGGCTCATCCCGTGTCATTTGGGCGGACTACAAAGGCTCATAGGTTTTTTCCCACGCATCCTCAATTCAAGGACATTGTCGATCTCCATAGAGTCCGTCCGGATAAACGCTTCTCAGGTCAGAAGGCTATGCAATTGAAGTATCCGTTTGCTCAGGACCTTGCTAAGGAGTGGTCTCAGTCACCCTCCGTGGACCCGCCAGTGTCGCGGCTAGCCACAAAGGCGGTTCTATCCTCCTCCGAGGGCGCGTCCATCAAGCATCCCACGGATAGACAAATTGATCAGATGGCTCGCTCGGCTTTTGAAGCTTCCTCGGCTTCTCTCTTTCCTTCTTTTGCCGCCACATGGGTTGCAAAAGCCATGACCCATTGGGCCGAGTCTTTAGCCTCTACTGCACTTCATGCCGACTTACCCCCTGAGGTTTCTCACCTGGCCACTCAGATTGCCAGAGCGGGGGACTTTGTAGTTTCCGCATCCTTAGACGCGGCCAACTGTGCCTCACAGGCAGCGGCCAATGCTGTCACGGTCCGCAGATCCCTTTGGCTCAGGGACTGGAAAGCGGACTCAGGATCCAAAAAATCTCTCACGTCCCTTCCATACCAGGGTGAACGTCTGTTTGGGGACAAACTAGATAAAATGATCGCAGACTCCACAGGGGGAAAGAGCAAATTCCTTCCCCAGCAACGGACCTTTCGTCCCTTTCGCAACCAACAGGGCCGAGGCCGATATTTCCGTTTCGGTTCCAACTGGTCCAATCCTTCCTCCGCGCCACCTGGCGTCGGGAGAGGTCAGCGCAAGGACAGAACCTCCCAGCCATCTTACAAACCTTCTCCCTCTTGGAGAGGCAGACCCAGACAACAGGGGTCCAGGGGGTCCAGATCTAACAGGTCTCCTCCTCAATGACTCTTGGCAGACGCCAAAGGACACCGACAGAGTTGGCGGCCGCCTACTCTTCTTTCGGGACGCGTGGCTCTCGGTAGTTCCCGACCGATGGGTCCGCGATCTGGTATCCGTCGGTTACAAGATAGAGTTTGTCTCTCTTCCCCCATCTCGTTTCTTTCAGTCCCCTCCTCCCAGAGCAAGGGTCCGTCAGTATTTCCAGGCCATAAAATCGCTATGGGACGACGGGGTCATCATCCCGGTACCTCAGGACGAAAGGTACCAAGGTTTTTATTCCAATCTTTTCATTGTACCAAAGAAGGACGGCTCCGTACGTCCGATATTGGACCTCAAACTCCTCAACAGGTACGTCCGTGTGCGTCAATTCCGAATGGAGTCCCTCCGCTCTGTAATTGCCTCTCTGGAAGAGG
Source organism: Ranitomeya variabilis (assembly GCF_051348905.1). Lineage (NCBI taxonomy): Eukaryota > Metazoa > Chordata > Amphibia > Anura > Dendrobatidae > Ranitomeya > Ranitomeya variabilis. Next base: position 165,218,813 of record NC_135233.1, read on the forward strand.
GCGAGTTTCTTGCATCTCTCGATGTTCAAGACGCTTACCTGCACATTCCCATTCTGCCGTCTCATCAGCGCTTTCTCCGCTTCGCGGTCCAGGGCCACCATTTTCAGTTTGTCGCTCTACCGTTCGGGCTGGCCACCGCTCCTCGGGTGTTCACCAAGGTCATGGCGGCTGCCGTGGCCATTCTCCATGCTCGAGGCATAGTGGTGTTGCCCTACCTGGACGACATTCTTATAAAGGGTCCCTCGTTCCGGTCCTGTTCAGAGGCGGTAGATGTCACTATAAATACTCTTTCACGCCTGGGCTGGAAACTCAATTTCAAAAAATCTTCCCCAGTCCCGGCCCAAACCATACCCTACCTGGGCATGATCTTAGACTCCTCTCAGGGTCTAGTACTCTTGCCTCCGGGAAAGGTATCTACTCTACAGAGAGAAGTCCGGAAGCTTGCTCAACCTCGCTCTCACTCCCTACGCTTCTCCATGAGGGTACTCGGCAGGATGGTGGCGGCAATGGAGGCAGTGCCCTTTGCGGTTTTTCACCTCCGGCCCTTACAACACGCCATTCTGGCAGTATGGGACAGGAATCCCGCCTCGCTCGACCGCCGTCTCCTTCTCTCTCGCCAAATCAGACAATCCCTCAGGTGGTGGACCGAGAGGTCCTCCCTGACTCGGGGGAAGTCTTTCCTTCCGGTGCACTGGCTGGTTGTCACAACGGACGCCAGTCTCTTCGGCTGGGGTGCAGTGTTCCAGCGCCACTCGACCCAGGGTCGCTGGTCGCCGCAGGAGTCCCAGCTACCCATCAATATCTTAGAGATTCGGGCAATCAGACTAGCCCTCCATCATTTTCAGCAGTTCCTCTCCGGACGTGCGGTAAGAGTCCAGTCCGACAACGCTACTGCAGTAGCCTACGTCAACCGCCAAGGGGGCACTCGCAGCAGGGCGGCCATGGTCGAGGTGACGCTAATTCTCCGTTGGGCCGAGGCACATCATTCCATTCTCTCAGCAGTTTTCATACCAGGCGTGGAAAACTGGGAAGCGGACTTTCTAAGTCGCCACAGCCTCGATCCCGGAGAGTGGTCTCTTCATCCCGCAGTCTTTCACCAGATCTGCTCTCGTTGGGGGACCCCGGACGTGGATCTAATGGCATCCCGCCTCAATTGTCAGGTTCCCGTCTTCATGGCCAGGTCTCACGACCCCTCAGCCTTCGGAGCCGACGCTCTCGTCCTCTCATGGCAGGGCTTCAGTCTCCCATACATCTTTCCCCCAATTCCCCTTCTGGGGAAGGTTATCAGGAAGATCAGGGCAGAACGGATTCCAGTAATCCTCATCGCTCCGGATTGGCCACGCAGGACATGGTATGCCGAGATGGTTCAACTGGTCTCAGACGTACCTTGGAGGCTGCCGAATCGCGCAGACCTCCTGTCTCAAGGGCCCATTTACCACCCGAACTCAGAGGCCCTGTGTTTAACGGCGTGGCCGTTGAGTCCTGGGTTCTGAGGCAGAAGGGGTTGTCTCAGACGGTGATATCTACCATGCTCCGTGCACGCAAGTCTTCTTCTATGCGCATCTACCACCGCGCTTGGAAGGCATACTTCGCCTGGTGCAGGGATCGGAGGCGTTCCCCCCTCCGTTTTTCTATTCCTCACATTTTGGAATTCCTCCAATCAGGCGTAGACTTGGGTCTTGCACTCAGCTCTCTTAAGGGCCAAATTTCTGCTCTTTCGGTTCTTTTTCAGAGAAGGATCGCAAACAGATTGCAGGTCAGGACCTTTATCCAGGGGGTTTCTCATATGGTTCCGCCTTACAAGATGCCTTTGGAACCATGGGACCTGAACCTAGTTCTCTGTGCTCTTCAAGAGCCACCTTTTGAGCCCTTGCACGAGGTGTCTTTACTGTTCTTGTCTTGGAAGATTGTCTTTCTCGTGGCTGTCACGTCTATTCGACGTGTCTCTGAGCTGGCAGCTCTGTCGTGCCGACCTCCTTTCCTCGTGTTCCACCAGGATAAGGTAGTTCTGCGGACATGTCCGACTTTTCTTCCGAAGGTCGTTTCCTCATTCCATCTTAATGAGGAAATTGTTCTTCCCTCACTGTGCCCTGCGCCTTCCCACCCCACGGAAAGGGCGCTCCACACTCTGGACTTAGTGAGGGGTCTCAGACGTTATGTCTCCAGGACTGCGTCTTTCCGTAGATCAGATGCCTTGTTTGTTCTTCCGGAGGGGCCACGGAAGGGACTACCCGCTTCCAAGGCCTCCATTGCCAAGTGGATTCGTTCCGCCATCCAAGAGTCCTACCGTGTCAAGGGTCACGCTGCACCTCCCGGGATCAAGGCTCATTCTACCCGGTCAGTCGGCGCGTCCTGGGCCATCCGGCACCAGGCATCGGCAGCACAAGTCTGCAAGGCTGCTACATGGTCCAGTCTACATACGTTCACGAAACACTACCATGTGCACTTTCAGGCTTCGGCAGACGCTTCCGTCGGTAGGCGAATCCTACAAGCGGCTGTGTCTCATCTGTAGTTGTAGGCTCGCACAGCATTTATAACTTCTGGTGACCCACCCAGGGACTGCTTTGGGACGTCCCATTCGTCCTGTGTCCCCCAATGATACGTAGGAGAAAAGGAGATTTTTGTGTACTCACCGTAAAATCTTTTTCTCCGAGTCATCATTGGGGGACACAGCACCCTCCCTGTTAGCCTAGTTGGCTCAATTGTTCTTTTCAGTCTGTGTTTTGACTATGACATGTTTTCTGTTTGATAACTGGTTTACTCCTACTGCTTTGTTACCGAACTGGCTCTGGATTGTCCAGCCTGTGGGTGTATACTGCAGGGGAGGAGTTAATCTTTTGTGTGTGTTTAACTTAGTGTCCTCCTGGTGGCAGCAGCATAACACCCATTCGTCCTGTGTCCCCCAATGATGACTCGGAGAAAAAGATTTTACGGTGAGTACACAAAAATCTCCTTTTTTCACTCTTTGTTTCATTGCAGCCGTTTGGTGAATTAAAAAAACTTCAGTTTTTTCCTCATTAGGCTATGTTCACACGATCCTTTTTTTGATCCTTTTTTTTATCCTTTTTTTTTCAGGTCCTGATTTGGAAAACCCGCAGTGCAAAACTGCACTGCTGATTTTCCTGCAGTTTCTTCTGCAGATTCCTCTGCGGGTTTTCAACAGCACTTTCCTATTGGTGCCTGTTGAAAACAGGAGCTGAATCCGCAGAAAGAAGTGACATGGTACTTCTTTTTTTCTGCAGGCAAATCCGCGCGGATTTGCCTGAGAAAAAAAGGATAGTGGGCACAGCGGTTTTTGTTTTCCATAGGGTAACATTGTACTGTACCCTGCACAGTGGGTTTTCCAAATCAGGACCTGAAAAAAAAAAGGATCAAAAAAAGGATCGTGTGAACATGGCCTTAATGTACACTCTGCACCCCCTCTTGACTGGAAAAAAAACAGAAATGTAGAAATTTTTGCAAATTTATTAAAAAAGAAAAACTGAAATATCACATGGTCATAAGTATTCAGGTCCTTTGCCCAGACACTCATTTAAGTCACATGCTGTCCAATTCCTTGTGATCCTCCTTGAGATGGTTCTACTCCTTTATTGGGGTCCAGCTGTGTTTAATTAAACTGATAGGACTTGATTTGGAAAAGCACACACCTGTCTATATAAGACCTCGCAGCTCACAGGGCATGTCAAACCAACTGAGAATCATGAGGTCAAAGGAACTGGCCAAGGAGCTCAGAGACAGAATCGTGGCAAGGCACAGATATGACCAAGGTTACAAAAGAATTTCTGCAGTACTCAAGGTTCCTAAGAGTACAGTGGCCTCCATAATTCTTAAATGGAAGAAGTTTGGGACCACTAGAAGTCTTCCTAGGCCTGGCCGTCCAGCCATACAGAGCAATCGTGGGAGAAGAGCCTTGGTGAGAGAGGTAAAGAAGAACCCCAGGATTACTGTGGCTGTGCTCCAGAGATGGGAGAAAGTTCCACAAAGTCAACTATCACTGCAGCCCTCCACCAGTCGGGCCTTTATGGCAGAGTGGCCCAACGGAAGCTTCTCCTCAGTGCAAGACATATGAAAGCCCGCATAGAGTTTGCTAAAAAACACATGAAGAACTCCCAGACTATGAGAAATAAGATTCTCTGGTCTGATGAGACAAATACCTTTTTGGTGATAATTCTAAGCGATTTGTGTGGAAAAAAACAGGCACTGCTCATCACCTGCCAAATACAATCCCAACAGTAAAATATAGTGGGGGCAGCATCATGCTATGAGGGTGTTTGTCAGCTGCAGGGACAGGACGACTAGTTGCCATTGAAACAAACATGAATGCAGCCAAGTACAGAGATATCCTGGATGAAAACCTCTTCCAGAGTGCTCTGGACCTCAGACTTGGCCGAAGGGTCACCTTCCAACAAGACAATGACCCTAAGCACACAGCTAAAATAACAAAGGAGTGGCTTCAGAACAACTTTGTGACCATTCTTGACTGGCACATCCAGAGCCCTGACCTAAACCCAATTGAGTTTCTCTGGAGAGACCTGAAAAAAGCTGTCAACCAACGTTCACCATCCAACCTGACGGAACTGGAGAGGATCTGCAAGGAAGAATGGCAGAGGATCCCCAAATCCAGGGGTGAATAACTTGTTGCATCATTCCCAAGAGGACTCATGGCTGTACTAGCTCAAAAGGTGCATCTCCGCAATACTGAGCAAAGGGTCTAAATACTTATGACCATATGATATTTCAGTTTTTACTTTTTAATAAACTTGCAAAAATTTTGACATTTCTGTTTTTTTCCAGTCAAGATGGGGTGCAGAGTGTACATTAATGAGAAAAAAATGAACTTTTTTGAATTTACCAAATGGCTGCAATGAAACAAATAGTGAAAAATTTAAAGGGGTATGAATACTTTCCGTACCCACTGTAAGTGGTCCACTGCTTGTGAGTTATACACTGTGCACAATTAATAGACACGTGATTATTTTGACCTTTTAATTTTGATGCAGATTTTCCAACTCAGCTGTAAAAGCTTGAATTCTTATTGAATGAAGCTTATCAGGTGATGTGCATTTGTGTAATGAGGGAGGTGATGCTCAACATGGATGACAGCAAACCTTGGCAAATGCTGCAAACACGTTTTATCCAGCATAGTTCACTTTTAGCACAAGACGTCATCCACTATATGTTTGTGCTCTAAACGTATAACTCTGTTTTCCATCTGGCCAAACAAGTCTACTTCACCACACTCATTACATCACTATTTAAAGGGAACCTGTCACCCCAAAAATCGTATATGAGATAAGGCCACCGGCATCAGGGACTTATCTACAGCATTCTGTAATGCTGTAGATAAGCCCCCGATGTAACCTGAAAGGTATGAAAAACAGGTTATATTATACTCACTCAGGGGCGGTCCAGCTGCGGTCCGATGGGCGTCGCGGTCCGGTCCGGGGCCTCCTATCTTCATACGATGACGTCCTCTTCTTGTCTTCCTGCCGCGGCTCCGGCGCAGGCATATTTTGTCTGCCCTGTTGAGGGCAAAGTACTGCAGTGCGCAGGCACCGGGAAAGGTCAGAGAGGCCTGCGCAGGCCTCTCTGACCTTTCCCGGTGCCTGCGCACTGCAGTACTTTGCCCTCAACAGGGCAGACAAAATACACCTGCGCCAGAGCTGCAGCAGGAAGACAAGAAGAGGACGTCATCATATGAAGATTGGAGGCGCCGGACCGCCCCTGGATGAGTATAATATAACCTGGTTTTCTCCTCTTTCAGGTTACATCGGGGGCTTATCTACAGCATTACAGAATACTGTAGATAAGTCCCTGATGCCGGTGGCCTTATCTTGTACAATTTTTGGGGTGACAGATTTGCTTTAAACTTTCCACTCTGTTTTGTCTCCTACAGAGGCCGATTTGTCTTATTGCTACCATTTTGTATTTGATTCACTGTTATCACCTGCTTTTACTCCTGCACTTACCCTATGTGGGTATTACCACCTTGAGCACTTTGTTTTTAGGATTGCATCATTTTTTACTCACTTTAGCACAATGGCTAGTTTACCTTTTTACTTTATATAATGATGTGTTTTTGCTGATTTAGTTTTTTTTTTAGATTTACGCTTCCTGGTTGCACTAGAGCTATTTTTGAGATACCTTGATTTTTCCATCAGCATAATTTACTATCCTTGTATTTTTGATCCCTATGGTTGTTATATCATTCCATAAACTGCTGTGCTTCACCCAGTTTGAGTTATATCATATTTTTCCCCTGGGTGTGCGTCCTTGTCTACTTTATACAATTTTTTCTGTACCAATCAGATTCTGGCATTGTGGCCTATAACTTTTACCTGCATTTATTTCCCCATTTTTGTACTTTATTCTTTTATTGGAATTACATATTAATAAAATAATTTTATATTGGACTGCTTGGTCGGTTTGTGGTGCTTTTTGCTTGTTTATTGTCTAATTTCCGACTGTCCTCGTAATTTTACTCTGGTCCAGCTTCTTGGTAGTAGGCACTTATATCCATTTACCCTACACTTATTGGCACGGTTCATTCCCTCACTACCACGTTAAGCACTCCTTTGTTTCTATTAATGATTTGCAGCTGTTAGACAACCTGAACACATGCAGGGATTGCCTGTTAGGGAATCCCCACATGTATTCAGGCTGTCTAGCAGCTGCAAATCATGCAGCTGTGGGGACTCAAACATAATGTACGAGCACGCCCAAGATGCTCAGAAAACTCGAGTAACGAGCATACTCGCTCATCACTAGCGGCGATACCAAATATGTGTATGTTTGAGGGGTTTTTGTTTTATTTTGAAAGGGGGTGATTTAAACTTTTATATTTTTAATATTTTTAAAAACCATTTTTGTTTTACTTTTGGCATGCTTCAATAGTCTCCATGGGAGACTAGAAGCTGCCATAACCCGATAGGCTATGCTACATACAGGCGATGGTCAGATCACCTGTATGTAGCAGAATTGCTGACTGGCTATGAGCGCCGACCACTGGGAGGAGCTCCTAGCAAGCCTGCAATGATAACCATAGAGGTCTGTAGGAGACCTCTGGTTGTCATGCCAACCCATCGGTGACCCGCGATCACGTGACGGGGTTACCGATGGGCGGATTTCTGGCCCAATGGCCGGAAGCGCACGTTAAATGCTGCTGTCAGAGTTTGACAGCGACATTTAATGGGATAATAGCCGTGGGTGGATTGCGATTCCACCCGCGGCTGTTCTGGGCACATGTCAGCTGTTCAAAACAGCTGACATGTGTTGGGAAATATGTGGGCTCACTGCCGGAGCCCACATTAAAGGGGGAAACACGACATGCGCTGTACATGTACGGCGCATGTCGTGAAGGGGTTAAAATCAGTGGTAGGAAAGAGTGTGGTACAAGGAGAGGACAATGTCCATTTCGCGCTTCCCTGCGCTTCAACAAAAAAATTTCCAGGACCCGTTGAAGCGCAGACAGAAATGAAACGGCCGTCGTCCTCTCCATGTAACACACTCTTCCCTACCACCGATTTTAATGTGATGTCTCAATAAAACTTTGAATCTTTTAACAGGACCGGTGAGTGCTACCTTTTCTTTTTTGTTATGATTCTACCATAACACCTAAACAGCAAGCTCACTGTCTTGGGGTTATATTTGACACAGAACTTTCCATTTATTACCTATATCCAATCACTCACTCGCTCTTGTCACCTGCATTTAAAAACATCTCCAGAATCCAACCTTTTCTCACCTTTGAAACTCCAAAAACACTGTCGCTCTCATTCTCGTCTGGACTATTGTAACTCTCTACTGATCGGTCTCCCTCTAATCAAACTCCTTCCCCTGCAATCCATCATGTATGTGGCAGCCAGGGGCTTATTTCTGTCCAGTCACTTTCCGATGCCTCCACCGTGTGCCAGTCATTGCACTGGTTACCTATCCGCTACAGAATACATTATAATACATTATAAACTCATTGCTCTCACCCACAAAGCTCTCAACAGTTCTGCACCACCATACGTCATCTTTCTCATCACTCTGTATTACCATACCTGTGTATTACCCTACCTGTGCTTTCCAGTCTGTAACTGTTCTCAAACTCACATGCGACAATCCAAACGTCCTACTTCCATCTTCAAGCTTTCTCTTGTGCTGCGCTACCCAGAAGATCCAATGAATACCTAGCCCCCCACATTTTTAAGCGTGCTTTAAATACATCTCTTTAGACAGGTTTATCACTTCACTAATCTAATTCTCCCCGGCTCCCCTTCTAATTTTTCCTCAGAATCTGGTCCCTCTTATTCACCTGTCTCCACATCCTCCATGCGCCCGATAGCACCTGGTAACTTTATATCAAAAGTAGTGATGAGTGAATGTGATCTACATATTGTCTATCCCCATTTCCTTATAAATTATAAGCTTGCGAGCAGGACCCTCACTCAGCAAAAGTCTTGTTGGAAATAATAAACAGAATAAAAGTGCACATTAATTTCCAAAGATTTGAGAAGAATCAAACATGAAGCTATCATGAACCCATTATCCTCCAGTGTTGTCATAATAGAGCTGCAGCCTCCCTGGAATGCCAAGAAGTACTAGGAGTTCAACGCTCAGACACATGGCCAAGGAAAGAAGAGCAAAAACCCTACCACCACTGAAGAATGCACAGAAGTTGAAACGTCAAGAAATATCTGAAGACTGATTTTATGGATTGATCAGATGAATGACTCTTGTTGGACAATATGGATGGGCCCATGGCTGGATTAGTAATGGCCACAGACCTCCACGTTGACTCATGCCAGCAAGGTTTAGGCTGGGGTACTGCTATGGGCTTTATTATAAAAGATGAGCTAGTTTGGACCTTTTCAGGTTGAAGATGGAGTCAAGATCTACTCCCAAACCTACTTTTTAGAAGACACTTTCTTCAAGCAGTGGTACAGGAGAGAGTCTGCATTTTTCACAAAAACCATGATTTTTATGTAGGACAATGCACCATCCGTTGCATCAAAACTACTCCACTGCTTTAGCCAGTAAAGACCTTAAAGCACCACTCCAGTGTGTTTTTTTATTGCAGTGCTGGAGTGGTGCAACTAATCTAAGTTCCTTGCCCATAATATAATTTCCTGCCACCGTTTTCATCTTTTATTGGCGCTGCTCCAGTTGGTCTTCTGCATATTGTGACATTCCAGATCTCTCCATTGTTTGCTGGGTGATCAAGAAAACATGAGCCAAAATGAGGTTCTCATAGACTTACATTGACAGCTTGTGACCATTAACACTGACCTCCAGTCAGAAGTTGCAGTGACAAGATAGCAGAGTGGGATCGGGAACAGCTGAAGACGTATATTAACCCCTTTGAGACGAAAACTGTTTTCACCTAAATGACGGGGCCAATTTTTACAATTCTGACCACTGTCACTTTATGAGATTATATCTCTGGAACGCTTCAACGGATCCTGGTAATTCTGACGTTTTCTCGTGACATATTGTACTTTATGATAGTTGTAAAATTTCTTCGATATGACTTGCGTTTATTTGTGAAAAAAAAACGGAAATTTGGTGAAAATTTTGCAATCTTCAAAGTTTTTAATTTTTATGCCCTTAACCCCTTAACCCCCAAGGGTGGTTTGCACGTTAATGACCGGGCCAATTTTTACAATTCTGACCTCTGTCCCTTTATGAGGTGAAATGCTTCAACGGATCCTGATGATTCTGAGATTTTCTCATGACATACTGTATTGTACTTCATGATAGCAGGAAAATTTATTTGATATTACCTACGTTTATTTGTGAGAAAAACGGAAATTTGGCGAAAATTTTGAAAATTTCGCAATTTTCCAACTTTTAATTTTTATGCCCTAAAATGTGACTACATCACATTTGAAGTAACTTTGATGGGTCTATATGATAGAAAATGCCCAAGTGTGACACCATTCTAAAAACTGCACGCCTCAAGGTGCTCAAAACCACATTCAAGAAGTTTATTAACCCTTCAGGTATTTCACAGGAATTTTTGGAATGTTTAAAAAAAAAAATGAACATTTAACTTTTTTCCCAACAAATTTACTTCAGCTCCAATTTCTTTTATTTTACCAAGGGTAACAGGAGAATTTAGATCCCAAAAGTTGTTGTACAATTTGTCCTGAGTATGCTGATACCCCAAATGTGGGGGTAAACCACTGTTTGGGCGCATGGCAGAGCTCGAAATAAGGGAAGGAGCGCCGTTTGACTTTTCAATGCAAAATTGACTGGAATTGAGATGGGAAGCCATGTTGCGTTTGGAGAGCCCCTGATGTGCCTAAACATTGAAACCCCCCACAAGTGACACCATTTTAGAAAGTAGACCCCCTAAGGAACTTATCTAGATGTGTGGTGAGCACTTTGACCCACCAAGTGCTTCACAGAAGCTTATAATGTAGAGCCGTAAAAAAAAAAATCATATTTTTTCACAAAACTGATCTTTTCACCCCCAATTTTTTTTTTCCCAAGGGTAACAGAAGAAATTAGACCCCAAAAGTTGTTGTGCAATTTGTCCTGAGTACGCTGATACTCCATATGTGGGGGTAAACCACTGTTTGGGTGCATGGCAGACCTCGGAAGGAAAGGAGCGCCGTTTGACTTCAATGCAAAATTAACTGGAATTGAGATAGGACACCATGTCGCTTTTGGAGAGCCCCTGCTGTGCCTAAACATTGAAACCCCCCACAAGTAACATTTTGGAAAGTAGACACCCTAAGGAACTAGATGTGTTGTGAGAACTTTGAACCCCCAAGTGTTTCACTACAGTTTATAACGAGGAGCCGTGAAAATAAAAATAATAATTTTTTTTCCACAAAAATTATTTTTTAGTCCCCAGTTTTGTATTTTACCAAGGGTAAAAGGAAAAATTGGACCCCAAAAGTTGTTGTCCAATTTGTACTGAGTACGCTGATACCCCATATATGGGGGGGAACCACCGTTTGGGCGCATGGCAGAGCTCGGAAGGGAAGGAGCGCCATTTGGAATGCAGACTTAGATGGATTGGTCTGCAGGCGTCACGTTGCATTTGCAGAGCCTCTGATGTACCTAAACAGTAGAAACCCCCCACAAGTGACCCCATATTGGAAACTAGACCCCCCAAGAAACGTATCTAGATGTGTTGTGAGACCTTTGAACCCCCAAGAGTTTTATAACGCAGAGCTGCAAAAAAAAAAAACATTTTTAGCCTCCCAAAACTTTTATTTTCCCAAGCCATTTTTTAACCAGAGAAATTGGACCCCAAAAGTTGTCCAATTTGTCCTTAGTACGCTGATAACCCCTATTTGTTGGCCCCAACCCTAACTTTAGCCCCAACCCTAACCCTAAATGTAGCCCCAACCCTAACTGTAGCCCTAACCCAAACTTTAGCCCCAACCCTAAACCTAACTTTAGCTCCAACCCTAACCCTAACTTTAGCCCTAACCCTAACTTTAGCCCTAACCCTAACTTTAGCCCCAACTCTAACTTTAACCCCAACCCTAACTTTAGCCCCAACCCTAACTGTAGCCCCAACCCTAACTGTAGCCCTAACCCTAACTTTAGCCCCAATCCTAACTTTAGCCCCAACCCTAACCCTAATGGGAAAATGGAAATAAATACATTTTTTTAATTCTATTATTTTTCCCTAACTAAGGGGGTGATGAAGGGGGGTTTGATTTACTTTTATAGCGGGTCTTTTAGCAGATTTTTATGATTGGCAGCTGTCACACACTAAAAGACGCTTTTTATTGCATCACCACATTTTGAGAGCTATAATTTTTTCATATTTTGGCCCACAGAGTCATGTGAGGTCTTGTTTTTTGCAGGATGAGTTAGCGTTGTGGGGTTAACAGCTGTGTGGGCTGTGCTGTATATACCACTGTGCGGGCTGTGCTGTATATACCACTGTGTGGGCTGTGCTGTATATACCACTGTGCGGGCTGTGCTGTATATACCACTGTGCGGGCTGTGCTGTATATACCACTGTGCGGGCTGTGCTGTATATACCACTGTGCGGGCTGTGCTGGATATACCACTGTGCGGGCTGTGCTGGATATACCACTGTGCGGGCTGTGCTGGATATACCACTGTGCGGGCTGTGCTGGATATACCACTGTGCGGGCTGTGCTGGATATACCACTGTGCGGGCTGTGCTGGATATACCACTGTGCGGGCTGTGCTGGATATACCACTGTGCGGGCTGTGCTGGATATACCACTGTGCGGGCTGTGCTGGATATACCACTGTGCGGGCTGTGCTGGATATACCACTGTGCGGGCTGTGCTGGATATACCACTGTGCGGGCTGTGCTGGATATACCACTGTGCGGGCTGTGCTGGATATACCACTGTGTGGGCTGTGCTGGATATACTACTGTGTGGGCTGTGCTGTATATACTACTGTGCGGGCTGTGCTGTATACTGCTGTGTGGGCTGTGTTATCTACTATGCGGGCTGTGCTATATACTATGCGGGCTTTGCTATATACTATGGGGAGTATATCTTCTATGGGGAGGCCATGTTATGTACTATGTGGCTGTGGTATATACTATTGTGGGGGTATATTATATTCTATGGGGGAGGTTGGGTTATATACTATGGGGGGCTGCATTATATTCTTAGGGGGGCTACATTATATATTATGGGGAGGTGGGCTGTATTATATTCTATGGGGTTACATTATACTCTGTGGGGTGGCTGCATTATACTCTGGGGTGGCTGCATTATACTGTGTGGTGGCTGCATTATACTCTGTGGTTGCTGCATTATATTCTGTAGGGTGGTGGCTACATTATACTATATGTGGGCTGCATTATACTGTATCGAGGACTATGGGGAATACGTTATACTATATGAAGAACTATGGGGTGCATTATACTATGGGAAGTGAATTGTACTACATGGATGACTATGGCGGTGCATTATACTATATGGAGCACTATGAGGAGTGTATTATGCTATATGGAGGACTATGAGGAGTGTATTATACTATGTGGAGGACTGAACAGTGTATTTTAATATATGGAGGACTATAGGGAGTGTATTATACTATATGGAGGACTGTGGAGCACATTATAATATATGGAGGACTATGGGGTGTATTTTACTAAACAAGTAAAATGCTGCATATTCAGATTGTTTTTGCCGGAACAAAAATCATTGTTCTCAGCAGCACATCGCCGCTGTAAACTGTAGATGTGCTGCTGATAACATGATACTGTATGGGGATCGGTTAGTGATCTGTTAGTGATCGTTCTGTCCCATCATTCTTTCTCAGACAGTGGAAAGAGGCTGGGAAACAAGTGTTGAACAACTTCAGTATTGTCGATCAAACTCATTTAGCGGCCTGAACTCAACGCTTGTAAATACAACCGAAATGCTTTTGTGTGATGTGCAATATGTTAGCATTTTGGGCCCCATTTTAAACTTTGCCTAGGCGTAGGGCCCCACTTTGCCTAAAACCCACCCTGCCTATAAGTGTACAAAGATATTATAAAGTCACCATGTGACAAGTGGGCCTGTGTAACTTCAAATGCCAGGGCTGAATTTTAGTCCCAGTCCGGCCCTGCAGGTAACCATGGTTGTATGCTGGTGTCACTAGGAGGCTGACACTATGCAAAAAAAAGGAAAATAGCTCCTCCTCTGCAGTATACACCCACCGACAGGCACAAAGTACCTCAGTTTTAAGCTTAGTGTCAGAGGCAGACCTGGATCTGATCCCAGATCCGTCTTTTCCTTTTCAGGTCACCTGTGTGTGTTATTAATTTTTTCCTTTGTCTTTTAGGTTCTTCAGCTTCAGGGTAACAGGGTGTAATGTCCCACCCTGTTTTCCCACACTTATGCGACCGAGAGAGCAGTGTGGTGTCACGCACATCGCCCACACTCAAACCCGCAGGCAGGACTTTATCCCCTGTCACCTTTACTGCTGTTTCAGGGTGATTACTGGTGGCCAGTCCTTGCCTTTTCCCCTCCTCACCCCTCTCCTCGGAGAGGGCTAAGAGGAAGACGGTGGTCACCACCAGCGGTGGCCTCCCCCCTTCTTGTAAGGGGTTGATGCCGTCTTCTGCACCATCCGGAGACGGTACGGGAAGGAGGATTCCTGTTTCCAGTGACCCTCACCCACCCTGAGGGCTCCTGATGTGATTCTCGTCAGTGAAGAGGGATTCGGGACTCACCTTTTACAGGTATGACCCTTTCTCTGTCCCCGGCAGCTACCTGCCTGCCTCACTGTTTATCCGCGACAGAACGCCGCACAGAATCTGGTGTCACTGAATGACAGCGGCCATATTTTCTTCATGCTAGTGCTTTGTCAACGCCCTCCTTCTGTCCTGGCCACAGCCACACCCCCACATTAAGCGCGCGTAATTATCGTGCTCTTTTTTCCCTATCAAGGGGCCTCCTCTTCCTGCCCAGTGCACTCCTCCGGCAGCACAGCCAATAGGAAGGGCCCCTACTCCCTGATACCGTCAGACATGGCCAATTTTTATACCAGACTAGGACCTTAGTTAATGCCATTTTCCGGTCCTGTCATGGCGGGAGCCAAGGCTTCGCATAATTGCATATCCTCTGTTACTTTAACCCCCAGCTTTGGGCCTTCTCCCGGACTCTGTGTAGCCACGCCCGCTTACCAGGCCCCGTCCAGTAAGTGGTCACCATCTGCTTAGCCATGCCCCCTTTCTTGACTCTCGGCTAATAAGGGCACGCCGTACTCTGAGGCCCCATCTCCTGGTCTAATAAGAGAGTGTGTTTTCTCTATCCCTCTCTCCCGAGACACGCCCCTGCAGGGGGGACATAGTGTATCTCTGTCTGCAAAGTGTGTGAAGATTTGAAGGCGTATGAAGAATTGTGCAGTCACCATCGTCTTCCCGTTCCAAAGGGCACAACAGGCATCCATCACTAACCTGCACTGGATCTGGGGGACACTGCAGCCTGAGCAGTGACAGCGCCGTCTCTGTTATCAGGTAGGACCAGCCCAGACTCTCTTCACAAGGGCATAGCTCTCCCCAGCTGTAGCCCTAGTCTCTCACTTATGTCCAATCTCAGGGAGGCCCATTCCTGTCCCTATAATCCATGACGCCTGTGCCATCTGTAAAAGGATGAGAGCACTCCCCTTTCTTAGGAGTGGGCTGTTGCCATATCACAGTCGGTCTCAGATCTGACTAAAGTCTCACAGTCCCTGGTCCAGGTCCTGGAGCGACCTCCACGTTTGTTTTCTGCCACCAGTGCTCCGAACACCTCTCACGGTGATTCGCACGCACCTGACTGCAACCTTCACAGGAACAAATCTACTTTCTCCTGGATGCATTCCTCATCCCACTCCCTCTCCTCGGAGGTGGCTTTTTGGGGTCAGATAAGGATTCCCAGTCTGAGTCCGATACGGACCAGACCTGAAAGATGCAAGATTTGCTCAATAGCCTCATCTTAGCAAATTACCAAAATTCTGGACCTAAGGAAGGACGAGGCACCTGCTCAGGTGCACTCCGTTGCTTTCTAAGGGGTAAAATGTCCTTCCCGGAGTTTTCCCTAATCTCAGGAAAGTTGTCATGATGTCTAAACACTGGGAACACCCTGAAAAGCACTTCCCAAGTAGGAAGAATCTACACATCCTCTACCCCTTTAGCCCAGACCTTCTTGATAAATGGGCAAAATCCCTAATGTGGATCCGCCAGCTTCTCGCCTGTTTTCCAAGACAGCCTTGTCTCTACTGATCAGTGCATCGCTTAAGGATTCTACAGATAGACAGATTGAATCCTTTGCTAAGTCAGCCTTTGTGTCACGCCCTACAGATGGGTCTATCGGGTGGACCCTCTGGACCGCAAATACAGCGGTTGCTGATACCAGGAAGGGTGAGCCAGACCAAGAAAGCAGGTTCAAACGCTTTATTGTAAAGTAATACAAATACTAGGGGAGACACCCCAAAGGAGGGCCACAGGACCACAACACCAGGGTGCCTCTAAGGAGTCCAAGGCTTGGAGTGACCCCTATACAGGGATTTCCCCTTGACCACCAATAGAGGGTCCGATGAAGCAGACACCTGTGTTAAACCGACCTAGGAGGCTGGGAAGAAATGAACTGAAAAAACAGGGCAGAACGTGGAACTAGGAAGCAGGCTGAAGACTGCAGGGAACCGTACAGGATCCAGGACTCAGGATGCCGAGAAGGCCAGACACGATCCTAGGGAAAAAGGAACACAGAGTAAGGCAGGCAAACTGGATTGGTAAGCATAGCAGGACCAGACCTGGAGCAGCAACTTCAGGATAATAGAAGTTGCCCAGGCGGAGTCCAGGAGTGACTGAGATCCTTTTATCCCTCCAGCCTGCAGGTGATAGGCCGGGAGGAGGGGCAGTGAGTAGGAACGGGCTGGCCCTTTAAGAAGCCAGAGAGCTGGCCTGCCCGCCCCCTATGCACTCCCTAGGAGAGGGAGAGGAACGAGGAAGTGCAGCAGACATGGGAGCAAGGACCCGGGCAGCATGTCTGCAGGGATGGACCCCGGAGCGCCGGCGGACGACCGGAGCGTGACCCTGCTGGCTCAGGACAGGACCGGAGGAGGTAAGAACAGGCGGGGAAGAGATAGTAGGTGCCCCGGGGCGCGAGGTGGTGACAGTACCCCCCCTCCAGGCCCCCCCGGGCGGCGACTGGCAAGGAACCGACGTAGGAGACGAGGAGCATGGATGTTGCCCTCCGGTTCCCAGGACCTCTCTTCAGGACCAAACCCCTTCCAGTCGACCAGTTACCATGTGGCACGCCCTCTCTTCTTCACGTCCAGAATGGCACTGACCTCATACTCGTCATTGGCCGAGATAGGAGGAGGTCGCTCTCCCGGATCCTGGGAGAAGCGGTTGAGGATCACAGGCTTGAGGAGGGAACGGTGGAAAGAATTATGTATTCGCAGAGAAGGAGGCAGTCGTAGCCGATAGCACACATCGTTGAGTCTACGGGACACCTCGAACGGTCCGATGTACCGAGGTCCGAGCTTGAAAGAGGGCACCTTAAGGCGGACGTACTTGGCTGATAACCATACCTTGTCACCCGGTTGAAACATCTGGGCATCAAGTCTTCTTTTGTCGGCATGGTCCTTCATACGCTGGGATGCTTTCTCAAGAGTTACACGAGTCTTGTTCCAGATGTTGGCGAAGTCGCGAGCCACGGCCTCTGCTGCAGGATTGGTAGTTGCGATGTCCAAGGGGGTCGGGATCCTCGAGTGCTGCCCATATACAATAAAAAATGGAGTGTTACGTGAAGACTCACCAACATGATTATTGTACGGGAACTCCGCCCAAGGCAGTAGGGACGTCCAGTTGTCGTGGTGTGCGTTGACAAAGTGCTGTAGATAACCTGCCAACACCTGGTTTACCCGTTCCACCTGTCCGTTAGTCTGTGGATGATAAGCCGAAGAGAAGTCCAAGGTAATATCGAGTTTCCTGCAGAGAGACCGCCAGAATCGGGACATGAATTGAACTCCCCTATCGGAAACAATGTTGGAGGGTAACCCATGCAACCGGAGGATATGTAGAACAAACAACTCGGCCAGCTTGGGTGCCGAAGGAAGACCAGGCAGAGAAACGAAGTGACCCATCTTGGAAAATCTGTCCACCACGACCCAGATGACAGTATTCCCGGAGGATGCAGGAAGATCCGTGATGAAGTCCATCGCAATGTGTTGCCATGGTTTTGATGGTATAGGCAAGGGCAAGAGTTGACCGGCGGGAAGCCGTTTGGGGGTCTTGTTGCGGGCACAGGAAGAACAGGCAGAGACGTAGTCTGTCACCTCTTGACGCATCCCAGGCCACCAGTAGTACCGGCCGATCAACTGTAGGGTCTTAGTCAGACCCGCGTGCCCGGCTAGTAAGGAGGAATGTCCCCAGCGAAGGATGCGTTCTCGATTAGGTTCAGGCACCAGCGTCTTCCCTGGGGGTACCTGCGACAGTCGGAGCGGTGCAACCATGATCACCTTGGATGGATCGATGATGGGACGAGGTTCCTCCTCATGATCGTCGGTAAGAAAAGACCGGGAGAGGGCGTCAGCCTTGACATTCTTATCTGCGGGACGAAAATGAAAACGGTAGTCAAACCGAGCAAAGAATAAAGACCAACGGGCCTGGCGAGGATTGAGCCTCTGGGCAGAGTGGAGATAGGCCAAGTTCTTGTGGTCGGTGTAGATCATCACCGGGTGCACCGCTCCCTCTAGGAGGTAACGCCACTCCTCCAAGGCCATTTTGATGGCAAGCAACTCACGGTCACCAATGGAGTAATTCCGCTCACAGGGGGAAAAGGCCTTCGAAAAGAAGCCGCAAGAGACCTTACGTCCGGAGGCGGCTCTCTGCGTGAGGACGGCCCCGGCACCTGTGGAGGATGCGTCCACCTCCAGAAAGAACTGCTTCTCAGCAACGGGCCTGTGCAGGGCTGGTGCGGAGGAGAAGGCCCGTTTGAGTGCCTGGAAGGAGCACTCGGCCTCTGGGGCCCATCCATTAGCAGGTGTTCCCTTGCGTGTGAGTGCAGTGAGGGGCTTGACCAGATCCGAGAAGTGCGGGATAAACTGCCGGTAGTAGTTGGCGAATCCCAAGAAGCGCTGGATGGCTTTGATCCCGACCGGCCGAGGCCAGTTCATGATGGCCGACACTTTATCAGGATCCATCTCCAGCCCAGAGTCAGAGACGATGTATCCAAGGAACGGCAGAGAAGACCGCTCGAAGAGGCATTTCTCATACTTGGCGTACAAGCGGTTCTCCCGTAATCGAAGGAGAACTCGTCGGACGTCTCTTCTGTGTGTGGGTAGGTCTGGGGAGAAAACCAAGATGTCATCTAGGTAAACCACAACACATACGTACAGCAAGTCACGGAAGACGTCGTTCACGAACTCCTGGAAAACGGCTGGTGCATTGCACAGTCCGAAGGGCATCACCCGGTATTCGAAGTGACCATCACGGGTGTTGAAGGCGGTTTTCCACTCGTCACCGGCCCGGATGCGGACAAGGTTGTAAGCCCCTCGCAGGTCCAGCTTGGTGAACATCCGGGCTCCCCGGAGCCGATCGAAGAGTTCTGGAATAAGAGGCAGAGGGTACTTATTCTTTACCGTGATGGCGTTTAATCCACGGTAGTCAATGCAAGGACGCAAAGACCCGTCCTTCTTTTTCACGTAGAAGAACCCGGCTCCAACAGGGGATGTGGACCTCTGGATGAATCCCCGGGCCAAGCTGTCTGTGACGTATTCTGACATCGCCTGAGTCTCAGCAGGGGACAGTGGGTAGATTCGTCCTGTAGGAAAAGAAGCACCTGGAACCAAATCGATGGGACAATCATAAGGCCTGTGCGGGGGCAAGACCTCTGCTTCTCGTTTATCGAAGACGTCCGCATATGCCCAGTAGGCCTCCGGAAGTCCAGGCAAGGACGTAGGTGAGGGAGGCAAACGGATAGGCCGGACGGACAGCAGGCAATGGCTATGGCAGGCCGAACCCCAACGCTGTATCTCCCCACTTCGCCAGTCTATGACTGGCTCATGCATACGCAGCCATGGCAGACCGAGCAAGAAAGGTGGGGAGAGAGTGGGTAGCACGTAAAAGGCAATCCTCTCAGTATGGAGAGCTCCGATCTGAATCTCCACCTCACTGGTAATGCCCTCAACGGAGTCTTGTAGGGGTCTCCCGTCAATGGAGGTGATGGTGCGGGGATGCTGCAGGGGGTGTATAGGGATGCCGAGGCGGAGAGCCCTGTCTCGCTGAATAAAGTTACCTGCAGATCCCGAGTCCAAATACGCCAACTCTGAGAACCGCCTGTCACCGATTTTCACCTGTATGGAAACAGTTAACGGTAGAGAGGTATCACTCTCACCTAGGATGGCCTCTCTTACCTGTCCTAGGTGGAGGAGTTTTCCGGTCTTCTGGGACATTGCCGGCGGAAGTGGTTGGAGCCACCACAATAGAGACACAACCTCCGGGCGACTCTCTCCTCACGCTCCCGGGGACTCAGCCGGAGACGATCCACCTCCATGGGTTCGGGTGCTTCGGCAGACGAGGCGTTACCTGGTAACAGGGGCCTCTGAAAAGAGGGCGCCAATCGAGGTGGTCTTCTCTCCTGGGTTCTCTCCTTGGTGCGTTCTTGTAGGCGGCGGTCCATCCGGACGGCAAGGGAAATGTATTCGTCCAGGGTACCGGGAAGGTCTCGTACGGCAAGCTCGTCCTTCAGGCGACTGGATAACCCTCTCCGGAAGACACCGATCAGGGGCTCGTCAGACCAGCGAAGCTCCAAAGCCAAAGTGCGAAACTGTATGGCGTATTGGCCAACCGACAGAGTACCTTGCTGTAACCTGAACAACTCCTCCGTGGCCGAAGCCACTCGACCTGGCTCATCAAAGATCTTCCGGAAGGTGTCCAAGAAGGACCGCAGATCGGATACAATGGGGTCCTCTCTCTCCAGTAGTGGGTTGAACCAGGCCAAGGCCTCGCCCTCCAGGTGTGATGCCAGAAAGGCCACTTTCGCCACATCCGTAGGGTATTGATGAGGGAGAAGCCTGAAATGCAGCTGGCATTGGTTGATGAAACCCCTGCACATTTTTGGATCCCCAGAGTACCTGGTGGATTTGCAGAGACGAGGGGAAGAGAAGACGCCTCCTACGGCACCGGGATCCAACACGGGTGCAGCAACCGGGGCAGGAGACCGCTGCAGATTCGAGAGCCGCCCGTCCACAGACGTCATGTACTCCAGCATCTGGGTCTGTATCCGTCCTTGTTGATCCAGCTCTTGATGTAGATCTGCAAGATGAGAGGAGTAAGATGCATCCACCCCCTGAGGGGAACCTAGACGGGCCTCAAGGGTCCGCATGAACGCAACAACCTGTTCCTGGCTCTGGCGGAGACTAGCAAGCTCCCTCTGAGCATCGAACCTGGCATCAGCGGCGTCCATGGCCTGGGCAAAATCTGTCACGCCCTACAGATGGGTCTATCGGGTGGACCCTCTGGACCGCAAATACAGCGGTTGCTGATACCAGGAAGGGAGAGCCAGACCAAGAAAGCAGGTTCAAACGCTTTATTGTAAAGTAATACAAATACTAGGGGAGACACCCCAAAGGAGGGCCACAGGACCACAACACCAGGGTGCCTCTAAGGAGTCCAAGGCTTGGAGTGACCCCTATACAGGGATTTCTCCTTGACCACCAATAGAGGGTCCGATGAAGCAGACACCTGTGTTAAACCGACCTAGGAGGCTGGGAAGAAATGAACTGAAAAAACAGGGCAGAACGTGGAACTAGGAAGCAGGCTGAAGACTGCAGGGAACCGTACAGGATCCAGGACTCAGGATGCCGAGAAGGCCAGACACGATCCTAGGGAAAAAGGAACACAGAGTAAGGCAGGCAAACTGGATTGGTAAGCATAGCAGGACCAGACCTGGAGCAGCAACTTCAGGATAATAGAAGTTGCCCAGGCGGAGTCCAGGAGTGACTGAGATCCTTTTATCCCTCCAGCCTGCAGGTGATAGGCCGGGAGGAGGGGCAGTGAGTAGGAACGGGCTGGCCCTTTAAGAAGCCAGAGAGCTGGCCTGCCCGCCCCCTATGCACTCCCTAGGAGAGGGAGAGGAACGAGGAAGTGCAGCAGACATGGGAGCAAGGACCCGGGCAGCATGTCTGCAGGGATGGACCCCGGAGCGCCGGCGGACGACCGGAGCGTGACCCTGCTGGCTCAGGACAGGACCGGAGGAGGTAAGAACAGGCGGGGAAGAGATAGTAGGTGCCCCGGGGCGTGAGGTGGTGACACTTTGAAGCAGCTGGCGCCTCTCTCTGTCCCATATTTGCTTACACCTGGGTGTCAAAATCCATGTCTGCCGGGGCAAGAATGCTTACTTAGGGTATTCTAGTGGCAGCTTCTCCGGATGGCATGCCAGATGTGGCAGATCAGATTGCCCATGCCGGCAAATATCTTGTGACCACTCCTTTTTATGCGGCTGGTTGATCCGCCACGGCTACCAGAAACATCGTTGCTATACGCCGCATTCTCTGGCCTTACTGGCCTTGCCTTCCAAGGCTCTAGACCTTTTGGATCAAAGCTGGATCAAATAATTTTGAATGCCACCGGTGAGAAAAGCACCTCGCTTTCCCGGTCCAAGTCTAAATGTCCTTTTAATAAGAAAAGGTTGTTTCAATCTCGAGAGAGATAGCGACTTCCGGCTACAAAATCGACTTTTCTTCTCCCCCAGGAAGACGTTTCCTTCTGCTTCGCCCGCCAAGACATACGTCGCAGGCCCCCGGAGTTCTTCAGGCCGTCTTTTCCCTACCACACACAGGAGTGATTGTACCCGTCCCCAGAAATGTACGGTTTTCAGGGTTCTACTCTATTCTTTTCATAGTCACGAAAGAAGACAGACTGCTCCCTCCGTGTTTGGACCTCGATCGGTTTACCTGTCACGTTCGGTTCTGTCTTTTCAGGACTGAGTACCTACGTTCGGTTATCACATCCATAGACTCGGGAGAATTCTTCACATTCCTGTTTGTGTTTAGCATCAGAGGTTCCTATGGTGTGCAATCCAGGAAGGTCATTATCAGTTCACGGCCCTTACTTTCGACCTGGCCTCTGCTCCCAGACTAGTCACGTCATGACAGCGGTCATGGACATCCTTCTCTCCAGGGGGTTTTTCATATTTCCCCATTTGGACGATCTTCTGTTCAAAGAGCCGTCCCGCCGAGACTACAACCAGAGTCTTCAGTTTACTCTGCCTACTCTGGTCCATCTCAGCTAGATTATGACAGAGAGAAGTTCTCCCTCATCTTTGCTGAGCACCTGGTGTTCCTAGGTATAAGGTTCGACACGACCCAAGCCCGTGTCTTCTTTCCAAAGTAGAGGTTTTTCATCCCTCTATCTGGGGATCCGTACTCTAAAGCGTCCAGCTTCTCTCCTCCTACGGTCCTGCATGAGAGGGAAAGGGATTGTCCCTATGGAAGCCGTTCCTTTTGCCCAGTTCCATGCCTGTCCTTCAGCTGGCCCTCTGGTCATCTCCCCGGATGATCCCGTGCTTCTATCTCTCATGGTGAGGCAGTCCCTCACTTGGTGACTCTGTCGGCATCAGTCCTATGAAGGAAGTCCTTCCTTCCTCTCTGGTGGCAGGTCATCACCACCGACGCCAGTCTCCTCATTTGGGGAGCCGCTTTTTCTTTGTCACACTGCGCAGGGCTACTGGAATGCCAAAGAGGTCTCTCTCCCCGTCAATCTCCTGGAGATCAGTGCAATTTTTTCTTTGGTCTTCGCCACTGGCATTCTCTTTTTCTGAGCCAGCCGGTCTGCATATAGTCGGACAATGCCAAGGCCAAGGCTTACATAAACAAGTTATGATAGAGGTAACAAGGATTCTGCGATGGGAAGAACACATTTCCGCCATATCAGCCGTGCACATTCCGAGGGTAGAAAGTCGGGCAGCTGATTTTCTGAGCCATCAGGGTCTCGCTTCGGGCAGGTGGTTGCTCAGCCCCACTGTCTTCATCCAGATATGCTGAAATGGGGCTCCCCGGACGTCGTCCTCATGGCGTCTCGGATAAACCATGAGGTTCCTTGGTTTGTAGCCAGGTCCCGGGATCCGCTAGCCACCTGTTGAGATGCTCTAGTAATATCATGGTCACAATTCCAACTACCTTATCTTTTTCCTTCTCTCCCCTTGTCCGAGAGTCGTGAAAAGGATAAAGGAAGAAGGGATCCCTATAATCCTGATAGCTCCGGACTGGCCAAGAAGGGCCCGGTGAACATGTTCATAGATGCCTCTTGCAAGCTTCCAGGCCGTCCAGATGCTCTCTCTCAAGGTTCCCTCTTCCACCAGAGTTTATAGTCTCTGAGTTTAACAGCATGGCCGTTGAGACCTTAGTCCTGAGGGAGGCTGTTTTTTTCCCCATCTGGTCAATCAGTATCTACTACAGATACTGAAAGGCCTTCTTCCAGTGCAGTGTGGACAAGGGTTTGGTCCCTTTGTCCTTTTTTTTTTTTCTCTTCCTTCCATTCTTGGTTTTCTACAAGCGGCTCTTGACTTGGCTCTATCGTTTCTGTCAATTATTTTCAACTAAATCTGGCTTCTCGTTCCCAGGTAAAGGACCTTTCTTCAAGGAGTCGCCCACCTGGTATCTCCTTATCTTCCGATAGATCCATGGGATTTTAACCCTGTCTTTGGCGCGCTGCAGCGCACTCCTGTTGAGCCCATTCAAGACATGTTTTTTCTCTTGTCTTGGACAGTTGTCTTCTTAGTTAAATTACGTCCATCAGGAGATTTTCTGAGTTAGCGGCGTTGTCCTGCCGTTCCCCGCTCCTGATTCGATATCAGGACAAGGTAGTTCTCAGGCCTGTTCCTTCCTTTCTACCCAAGGTGGTCTTTTCATTTTTCATTAATGAAGACATTGTCTTTCCTTCTGTGTCTCTCCGGTCCATCTCCTGGAGAAGTCCCTCTACAAGCTGGATCTTGTCACAGATATCCGAGTCTACCTTTCAAGGACTGCTCCTTTTCCTCAATCTGATGCCCTGCTCGTCATCTCTGAGGGTTATCTTAATGGGCTCCTAGCTTCTAAGTTCATTCCGCGTTCAGGACAAACAGCTTCTTCTGGGGGTGAAGGCTCACTCCGCTCTGCAGTGGGGGCCTCCTGGGCTGTTCGTTACCAGGATTTGGCTTTCCAGATTGTAAGGTCGCAACCTGGTCATCTGTGCACTTTGCGAGTTTTTACGGGGTTCATACCCATGCCTTGTCTGATGCAGGCCTGGGAAGGAAGGTGCTGCAGGCGGCGGTTTTGCACCGGCCGACCGGAGTCCATTTATTCCTTGAACCTTCCTGTTTCCCACCCTAGGGACTGCTTTGGGACGTCCCATGGTTACCTGTGTCCCCCAATGAAGTGATAAAGAAAGAGGGATTTTTGGTACTCACCGTAAAATCTCTTTCTTGGAGCCTTCATTGGGGGACACAGCACCCTCACTAACTGTTTGTACCAATATTTGGTCTATGTGCCTTCGTTGTTGGATTGGTACATATGTTGTACCACTATTTGGTCTATGCGCCTTCGTTGCTGGATTGGTACATATGTTGTACCATTATTTGGTCTATGTGCCTTCGTTGTGGGATTGGTACATATGATGAGTTTTTTTGGTTGCCTCTCCTACTGCTTTAACACTAACTGAGGTACTTTGTGCCTGTTGGTGGGTGTATACTGTGGAGGAGCTATTTTCCTTTTTTTTTTTTTTGCATAGTGTCAGCATCCTAGCGACAGCAGCATACACCCATGGTTCCCTGTGTCCCCCAATGAAGGCTCCAAGAAAGATTTTACGGTGAGTACCAAAAATCCCTCTTTTTTGAATTTACCTAATGGCTGCAATGAAACAAAGAGTGAAAAATTTAAAGGGGTCTGAATACTTTCCGTACCCAAAGTAAGTGATTCAAACTGAACCCCTGATGGAAGATTCCCTGTAATGAGGCAGATGGAGACACTGTAGACGCCATAGGACTCTTGATCCAGTGGTGTCCGTCTTTTTAGGATTGCATAAAAATGCCGTCTGCCACAGTTTTGTGCACCTCTGAAAATATGGACAACGCTGAACAGAAGCCAGACAGAGTTCAGAGTAACTCTGCTGCCTCATTATAGTGAATAGATCCATCGGAGGTTTCATCTGAATTACATCACTCAGAGAATTTTATATGGAAACCCCAAAGTAATTGCTCATCGTAGAGCGCCGGATAAATGTGGTCCAAAATGTTGTGTAAAATGTTTCCAATAAAAGCTTCTACTCAATCCACAAAAAAAAACAAGCCCCCACTCAGGTCCGCCATCTGTTTGGGGACTTTCACATTAATGATAGTACAATGGCTCTGGAAAAGCGAAATGGCTCCTTGTACCCCACAATAAGTCCAGGTTCCTTTTGAATTCGCAAATGCAAATGTCCCCCTTCCTCTGAGCCCCGGTGTGCTTAAAGCACATGTAGCTTCCACATGTTTGGCATTTCTGTAGCGATGAGCCCCCTTAATTTACATGTGTACGTCTCCAGAATCACGAGCCAGGCATAATGTACTGGTCACTACGGCAGTTTGCAATTTTCACTCAGCAACATCCACTGCTGCCTGTTTCTGGAAAACACCCATGGAGTCAAAATAGTCTGTAGATAAATTCTTAGAGGGTTGTAATCTTCAAAATGGAGTCACTTGAAGGGGGATCCTGTTCTTCTGACACTTAAGCGCTGTGTATGTGGAGTTCGTAAACTATTCTATGATAATTTGTTCTCCAAGAGTCACAGTGCTCCTTTCCACCTGATTCTCACCATGTGGCTAATGGATAAGCAGTACTGTACCGCAAAATATGGGGTATTGCCACGTTCAGCATAAATTGCGTAACAAATTTTGTGCCAATTTTACCTTTTGAAAATGTAAAATTTGGGCCCAAAACAAAATATGTGTTAAACATGTAACTGCTCAATAGTATGGAATCCGGTGACACATTCGTGTCAATATGATCACTGCACCCTTAGATGAATTCATTGAGAGGCGTAGTTTGTAAAATGGGTCATTTATGAGGGAGTTCTGCTGTTCTGGCTCCTCATGGCTCAGTCAGCGGGTCATGGCCCCCGCAATCCATAACAACAAAATCTGCACTATAATATGGCGTGCTTTCCCTTCTGAGCTTTCCCGATTACATATGGGGTAATGACGCACTCTGTAAAAATTGCAAAAAAAAAACTGTTACCGTATATACTCGAGTATAAGCCGAGATTTTCAGCCCAAATTTTTGGGCTGAAAGTGCCCCCTCGGCTTATACTCGAGTCACGGTCGGCGGTGGGGTCGGCGGGTGAGGGGGAGAGGGCGCTGAGGCATACTTACCTAGTCCCGGCGATCCTGACGCTCCCCCTGCCCGTCCCACTGTCTCCGGGTGCAGCAGCCTCTTCCCCTGAGCGGCTCATTAGAGAAATGAATAGGCGGCTCCACCTCCCATAGGGGCGGAGCCGCCTATTCATTTCTCTAATCATCGGTGCCGGTGACCGCTGACAGAGGAAGAGGCTGCGGCACCGAAGACCAGCTGTCCGGGGGAAGGAGCCAGGGACGCCGGGAGCAGGTAAGTATCGCATATTCACCGGTCCTCGTTCCACACGCCGGGCGCTGTCTCCATCTTCCCGGCGTCTCTCTCTCTCCACACTGACTGTGCAGGTCAGAGGGCGCGATGACGCATATAGTGTGCGCGCCGCCCTCTGCCTGATCAGTCAGTGCAGGGAGACGCCGGGAAGATGGCGCCGAGGAGCTGCAAGAGAGGTGAGTATGTGTTTTATTATTTTTATTGCAGCAGCAGCACAGCTATGGGGCAATAATGGTGCAGAGCACTGTATGGCACAGCTATGGGGCAATAATGGACGGTGCAGAGCACTATATGGCACAGCTATGGGGCAATAATGGTGCAGAGCACTATATGGCACAGCTATGGGGCAATGGTGCAGAGCACTGTATGGCACAGCTATGGGGCAATAATGGTGCAGAGCACTGTATGGCACAGCTATGGGGCAATAATGGTGCGGAGCACTGTATGGCACAGCTATGGGGCAATAACGGTGCAGAGCACTATATGGCACAGCTATGGGGCAATTATGAACGGTGCAGAGCACTATATGGCACAGCTATGGGGCAATAACGGTGCAGAGCACTGTATGGCACAGCTATGGGGCAATAATGGTGCAGAGCACTATATGGCACAGCTATGGGGCAATAATGAATGGTGCAGAGCACTATATGGCACAGCTATGGGGCAATAATGGTGCAGAGCACTATATGGCACAGCTATGGGGCAATGGTGCAGAGCACTGTATGGCACAGCTATGGGGCAATAATGGTGCAGAGCACTGTATGGCACAGCTATGGGGCAATAATGGTGCGGAGCACTGTATGGCACAGCTATGGGGCAATAACGGTGCAGAGCACTATATGGCACAGCTATGGGGCAATTATGAACGGTGCAGAGCACTATATGGCACAGCTATGGGGCAATAACGGTGCAGAGCACTGTATGGCACAGCTATGGGGCAATAATGGTGCAGAGCACTATATGGCACAGCTATGGGGCAATAATGAATGGTGCAGAGCACTATATGGCACAGCTATGGGGCAATAATGGTGCAGAGCACTATATGGCACAGCTATGGGACAATAATGGTGCAGAGCACTATATGGCACAGCTATGGGGCAATAATGGTGCAGAGCACTATATGGCACAGCTATGGGGCAATTATGAACGGTGCAGAGCACTATATGGCACAGCTATGGGGCCATAATGAACGGTATGGAGCATCTATTTTTATTTTTGAAATTCACCGGTAGCTGCTGCATTTTCCACCCTAGGCTTATACTCGAGTCAATAAGTTTTCCCAGTTTTTTGTGGCAAAATTAGGGGGGTCGGCTTATACTCGGGTCGGCTTATACTCGAGTATATACGGTAGCTGTTTTTTTCCTGTTAGCCTTTTTATAAAAAACAAACACTTTGGGCTGAAACAACATTTTAGAGGTAAAGATGTAATTATGCTTTACCACTCAGTGGTATAAGATTCTGTGAGGGACATGTAGTGTCAACATGCTAACGGCACCTTCATTGGCGGTGTAATTTGTAAATTGGGTCACTTATGGGGGGTTTCTGCTGTTCTGGCACCTCAGGACCTCTGCCAATGTGACATGACACCCTCAACCAATCCACCACATACGGGGTATTGTCTTACTCAGGATAAATTGTGTAACAAATTGTACTATTCATTTTCCCCTATTATCTCTTTTGAAAATTTAAAACTTGGGGCCAAAGCAACATTTTAGTAGGAAAAAAAATAATAATATATATAGATATATATATCTATATATATAATTGTCTAAGGGTCTAATTGTCTGTCTGTCTCGGAAATCCCGCCTTGCTGATTGGTCGAGGCCGGCTGGCCTCGACCAATCAGCGACGGGCACAGTCTGCCGCGAATTCTGGAATCATCATTGTCCTCCACTGCTGTCAAGTGCTGCCATTGTGTAGGGTGTGTGCCTGCGTCACCCTGTATGGGCGGCATCTCCCTGTGTTTCTATCTTAGAATGGGTCGTAAATGAAAATACGCCAATGAGGATGACAGAAAAGCAGCAGCAAGAAAACAACAACATCAGGAACAGGAGACACCACAACGAACTGCCGCCAGACAAGCCCAGGATGCGGAATTTCACAGACGTCGCCAACCGGAGACACCACAACAAACTGTTGTACGACAGGAACACACACTACACAATGCAGGCCACGCGCTATATATAACACAGCCCACTTACTATATAACACAGCCCACGCAGTATATAGCAGCCACGCAGTATATAACACAGGGCACATAGTATATAGCACAGCCCACGCAGTATATAACTGCACCGCCCTCTGCCTGAACAGTCAGTGCGGAGAGACGGGACGCTGAGGAGCAGCAACGAGAGGTGAGTATGTGATATTTTGTTTTTATTGCCTCAGCAGCAGCATTACATGTGGCACAATGCTGTATGGAGCGTCTATGGGGCCATAAAGAACTGCATGGAGCATTACATGGGGCATCTATGGGGCCATAACTGCATGGAGCATTATATAGAGCATCTATGGGGCCATAACTGCATGGAGCAATATATGGGGCATCTATGGGGCCATAAAGAACTGCATGGAGCATTATATGGGGCATCTATGGGGCCATAACTGCATGAAGCATTATACTACATGACTGGGCAAAATACTACGTGACTGGGCAATATACTACGTGGACATGCAATGTACTGCGTGGGCTGCGCAATGTACTGCGTGGGCTGCGCAATGTACTGCGTGGGCTGCGCAATGTACTATGTGGGCTGCGCAATGTACTGCGTGGCTGTGCAATATACTACGCATACATATTCTAGAATACCCGATGCGTTAGAATCGGGGCACCATCTAGTATATATATATATATATATATATATTGTCTAAGGGGTACTTCCGTCTGTCTGTCATTCTGTCTGTCTGTCTGTCACGGATATTCATTGGTCGAGGCCTCTGTCATGGAATCCAAGTCGCTGATTGGTCTCGCCAGCTGCCTGTCATGGCTGCCGCGACCAATCAGCGACGGCCACAGTCCGATTAATCCCTCCCTACTCCCCTGCAGTCAGTGCCCGGCGCCCGCTCCATACTCCCCGCAGTCACCGCTCACACAGCGTTAATGCCAGCGGTAACGGACCGCGTTATGCCGCGGGTAACTCACTCCGTTACCGCCGCTATTAACCCTGTGTGACCTGTTGTGAAATTGGATTTTGGGCTCCCCCGGTGGCCACTGGTGGAATTGAACTGGTGTGCATCATCCTCTCTGTTCACCTGTTTCCATCAGGAGGTGGGAGTCGCTATTTAGCCTTGCTCCTCTGTCACTTCCATGCCGGTCAACATTGTAATCAGAAGCCTTTCTGTGCATGTTCCTGCTGCTAGACAACTCCCAGCTAAGTTGGACTTTAGTCCTTGTTTGTTTTTGCATTTTGTTCCAGTTCACAGCTGTAGTTTCGTTTCTGTGTCTGGAAAGCTCTTGTGATCTGAAATTGCCACTCTGATGTTATGAGTTAATACTAGAGTCTTAAAGTAATTTCAGGATGGCGTTTTGATAGGGTTTTCAGCTGACCATGAAAGTGCCCTTTCTGTCTTCCTGCTATCTAGTAAGCGGACCTCAATTTTGCTAAACCTATTTTCATACTACGTTTGTCATTTCCTCTAAAATCACCGCCAATATTTGTGGGGGCCTCTGTCTGCCTTTCGGGGAAATTTCTCTAGAGGTGAGCCAGGACTATATTTTCCTCTGCCAGGATTAGTTAGTCCTCCGGCCGGCGCTGGGCGTCTAGGGATAAAACGCAGGCTACGCTACCCGGCTACTGTTAGTTGTGCGGCAGGTTTAGTTCATGGTCAGTTTAGTTTCCATCCTTCCAAGAGCTAGTTCTTATGTTTGCTGGGCTATGTTCTCTTGCCATTGAGAACCATAACAGTTTGACCGGCCAAAAAGGGTTAAATTAATTGACAGAGAAAGGAGAGAAAAGAGAAGTCTGCTGAAGATTTTATTTTTTTTTTTCCTCAGTTCTGAGTGTGCTTGTAATTGAATCTCTTGCAAGTCTGCCTATATTGCAGCCTCTCTCTCTCTCTCTCCTTCTAATCCTGGAATGGCTCTGTGTTCACCTGTTTAAAATGGATATTCAGAGTTTAGCTGCAGGTTTGAATAATCTCACCACGAAAGTTCAAAATTTACAAGATTTTGTTGTTCATGTTCCTATATCTGAACCTAGAATTCCTTTGCCTGAATTTTTCTCGGGGAATAGATCTTGCTTTCAAAATTTCAAAAATAATTGCAAGTTGTTTTTGTCCCTGAAATCTCGCTCTGCTGGAGATCCTGCTCAGCAGGTCAGGATTGTGATTTCCTTGCTCCGGGGCGACCCTCAGGATTGGGCTTTTGCATTGGCTCCAGGGGATCCTGCGTTGCTCAATGTGGATGCGTTTTTTCTGGCCTTGGGGTTGCTTTATGAGGAACCTCAGTTAGAACTTCAGGCGGAAAAGGCCTTGATGTCCCTATCTCAGGGGCAAGACGAAGCTGAAATATACTGCCAGAAATTCCGTAAATGGGCTGTGCTTACTCAGTGGAATGAGTGCGCCCTGGCGGCGAATTTCAGAGAGGGTCTCTCTGATGCCATTGAGGATGTTATGGTGGGGTTCCCTGTGCCTGCGGGTCTGAATGAGTCCATGACAATGGCTATCCAGATCGATAGGCGTCTGCGGGAGCGCAAACCTGTGCACCATTTGGCGGTGTCTACTGAGAAGACGCCAGAGAATATGCAATGTGATAGAATTCTGTCCAGAAGTGAACGGCAGAATTTTAGACGAAAAAATGGGTTGTGCTTCTATTGCGGTGATTCAACTCATGTTATATCAGCATGCTCTAAGCGTACTAAGAAGCTTGATAAGTCTGTTTCAATTGGCACTTTACAGTCTAAGTTTATTCTATCTGTGACCCTGATTTGTTCTTTATCATCTATTACCGCGGATGCCTATGTTGACTCTGGCGCCGCTTTGAGTCTTATGGATTGGTCCTTTGCCAAACGCTGTGGGTATGATTTGGAGCCTCTTGAAACTCCTATACCCCTGAAGGGGATTGACTCCACCCCATTGGCTAGCAATAAACCACAATACTGGACACAAGTAACTATGCGAATTAATCCGGATCACCAGGAGATTATTCGCTTTCTTGTGCTGTATAACCTACATGATGTGTTGGTGCTTGGATTGCCATGGCTGCAATCTCATAACCCAGTCCTTGACTGGAAAGCTATGTCTGTGTTAAGCTGGGGATGTAAGGGGACGCATGGGGACGTACCTGTGGTTTCCATTTCATCATCTATTCCCTCTGAGATTCCTGAATTCTTGACAGAATATCGTGACGTTTTTGAAGAACCTAAGCTTGGTTCATTACCTCCGCACCGGGAGTGCGATTGTGCCATAGATTTGATTCCGGGTAGTAAATACCCTAAGGGTCGTTTATTTAATCTGTCTGTGCCTGAACATGCTGCTATGCGAGAATATATAAAGGAGTCCTTGGAAAAGGGACATATTCGTCCTTCGTCATCTCCCTTAGGAGCCGGTTTTTTCTTTGTGGCTAAGAAAGATGGCTCTTTGAGGCCGTGCATTGATTATCGGCTTTTGAATAAGATCACGGTTAAATATCAATATCCGTTGCCACTGCTGACTGATTTGTTTGCTCGCATAAAGGGGGCCAAGTGGTTCTCTAAGATAGATCTCCGTGGGGCGTATAATTTGGTGCGAATTAAGCAGGGGGATGAGTGGAAAACCGCATTTAATACGCCCGAGGGCCACTTTGAATATTTGGTGATGCCTTTTGGTCTTTCAAATGCCCCTTCAGTCTTTCAGTCCTTTATGCATGACATTTTCCGTGATTATTTGGATAAATTTATGATTGTGTATCTGGATGATATTTTGATTTTTTCGGATGACTGGGACTCTCATGTCCAGCAGGTCAGGAGGGTTTTTCAGGTTTTGCGGTCTAATTCCTTGTGGGTGAAGGGTTCTAAGTGCGTTTTTGGGGTTCAAAAGATTTCCTTTTTGGGGTATATTTTTTCCCCCTCTTCCATCGAGATGGATCCTGTCAAGGTTCAGGCTATTTGTGATTGGACGCAACCCTCTTCTCTTAAGAGTCTTCAGAAATTTTTGGGCTTTGCTAACTTTTATCGTCGATTTATTGCTGGTTTTTCTGATGTTGTTAAACCATTGACTGATTTGACTAAGAAGGGTGCTGATGTTGCTGATTGGTCCCCTGCTGCTGTGGAGGCCTTTCGGGAGCTTAAGCGCCGCTTTTCTTCCGCCCCTGTGTTGCGTCAGCCTGATGTTGCTCTTCCTTTTCAGGTTGAGGTCGACGCTTCTGAAATCGGAGCTGGGGCGGTTTTGTCGCAGAGAAGTTCCGATTGCTCCGTGATGAGACCTTGTGCTTTTTTCTCACGTAAATTTTCGCCCGCCGAGCGGAATTATGATGTTGGGAATCGGGAGCTTTTGGCCATGAAGTGGGCTTTTGAGGAGTGGCGTCATTGGCTTGAGGGGGCTAGACATCAGGTGGTGGTATTGACTGACCACAAAAATCTAATTTATCTTGAGTCCGCCAGACGCCTGAATCCTAGACAGGCGCGCTGGTCGTTGTTTTTCTCTCGGTTTAATTTTGTGGTGTCCTACCTGCCGGGTTCTAAGAATGTTAAGGCGGATGCCCTTTCTAGGAGTTTTGAGCCTGACTCCCCTGGTAATTCTGAACCTACAGGTATCCTTAAGGATGGAGTGATATTGTCTGCCGTTTCTCCAGACCTGCGGCGGGCCTTGCAGGAGTTTCAGGCGGATAGACCTGATCGTTGCCCACCTGGTAGACTGTTTGTTCCTGATGATTGGACCAGTAAAGTCATTTCTGAGGTTCATTCTTCTGCGTTGGCAGGTCATCCTGGAATCTTTGGTACCAGGGATTTGGTGGCAAGGTCCTTCTGGTGGCCTTCCCTGTCTCGAGATGTGCGAGGCTTTGTGCAGTCTTGTGACGTTTGTGCTCGGGCCAAGCCTTGTTGTTCTCGGGCTAGTGGATTGTTGTTGCCCTTGCCTATCCCGAAGAGGCCCTGGACGCACATCTCGATGGATTTTATTTCGGATCTTCCTGTTTCTCGGAAGATGTCTGTCATCTGGGTGGTGTGTGATCGTTTCTCTAAGATGGTCCATTTGGTTCCCCTGCCTAAGTTGCCTTCTTCTTCCGAGTTGGTTCCTCTGTTTTTTCAAAATGTGGTCCGTTTGCATGGTATTCCGGAGAATATCGTTTCTGACAGAGGTACCCAATTCGTGTCTAGATTTTGGCGAGCATTCTGTGCTAGGATGGGCATAGATTTGTCTTTCTCGTCTGCTTTCCATCCTCAGACTAATGGCCAGACTGAGCGGACGAATCAGACCTTGGAGACATATTTGAGGTGTTTTGTGTCTGCAGATCAGGATGATTGGGTTGCTTTTTTGCCTTTAGCGGAGTTTGCCCTCAATAATCGGGCCAGCTCTGCCACCTTGGTATCTCCCTTTTTCTGTAATTCAGGGTTTCATCCTCGATTTTCTTCTGGTCAGGTGGAATCTTCGGATTGTCCTGGAGTGGATGCTGTGGTGGAGAGGTTGCATCAGATTTGGGGGCAGGTAGTGGACAATTTGAAGTTGTCCCAGGAGAAGACTCAGCTTTTTGCCAACCGCCGGCGTCGGGTTGGTCCTCGGCTTTGTGTTGGGGACTTGGTGTGGTTGTCTTCTCGTTTTGTCCCTATGAGGGTTTCTTCTCCCAAGTT
The DNA here is from genome assembly GCF_051348905.1 of Ranitomeya variabilis. Lineage (NCBI taxonomy): Eukaryota > Metazoa > Chordata > Amphibia > Anura > Dendrobatidae > Ranitomeya > Ranitomeya variabilis. Next base: position 165,253,630 of record NC_135233.1, read on the forward strand.
TAAGCCTCGGTTCATCGGCCCGTACAAGATATTGGAGATTCTTAACCCTGTGTCCTTCCGTTTGGACCTCCCTGCATCTTTTTCTATTCATAATGTTTTTCATCGGTCATTATTGCGCAGGTATGAGGTACCGGTTGTGCCTTCCGTTGAGCCTCCTGCTCCGGTGTTGGTTGAGGGCGAGTTGGAGTACGTTGTGGAAAAAATCTTGGACTCCCGTGTTTCCAGACGGAAACTCCAGTATCTGGTCAAATGGAAGGGATACGGTCAGGAGGATAATTCTTGGGTGACTGCCTCGGATGTTCATGCCTCCGATTTGGTCCGTGCCTTTCATAGGGCTCATCCTGATCGCCCTGGTGGTTCTGGTGAGGGTTCGGTGCCCCCTCCTTGAGGGGGGGGTACTGTTGTGAAATTGGATTTTGGGCTCCCCCGGTGGCCACTGGTGGAATTGAACTGGTGTGCATCATCCTCTCTGTTCACCTGTTTCCATCAGGATGTGGGAGTCGCTATTTAGCCTTGCTCCTCTGTCACTTCCATGCCGGTCAACATTGTAATCAGAAGCCTTTCTGTGCATGTTCCTGCTGTTAGACAACTCCCAGCTAAGTTGGACTTTAGTCCTTGTTTGTTTTTGCATTTTGTTCCAGTTCACAGCTGTAGTTTCGTTTCTGTGTCTGGAAAGCTCTTGTGATCTGAAATTGCCACTCTGATGTTATGAGTTAATACTAGAGTCTTAAAGTAATTTCAGGATGGCGTTTTGATAGGGTTTTCAGCTGACCATGAAAGTGCCCTTTCTGTCTTCCTGCTATCTAGTAAGCGGACCTCAATTTTGCTAAACCTATTTTCATACTACGTTTGTCATTTCCTCTAAAATCACCGCCAATATTTGTGGGGGCCTCTGTCTGCCTTTCGGGGAAATTTCTCTAGAGGTGAGCCAGGACTATATTTTCCTCTGCCAGGATTAGTTAGTCCTCCGGCCGGCGCTGGGCGTCTAGGGATAAAACGCAGGCTACGCTACCCGGCTACTGTTAGTTGTGCGGCAGGTTTAGTTCATGGTCAGTTTAGTTTCCATCCTTCCAAGAGCTAGTTCTTATGTTTGCTGGGCTATGTTCTCTTGCCATTGAGAACCATAACAGTGACCAAGTTTTTACTATTGACGCTGCCTATGCAGCGTCAATAGTAAAAACATCTAATGTTAAAAATAATTTTAAAAAAATAAAAAATCATTATATACTCACCTTCCGCCGCCTTTCCAGCTCCTCTCGACGCTCCGGTGACCGCTCCATGCAAGCGGCAGGTTCCGGTGACAAGCATGGTATGCGAGAAGGACCTGCCGTGACGTCATGGTCATGTGACCGTGACATCATCACAGGTCATGCGCGCCTGCGCGAGAAGGACCTGCCATGACGTCACGGTCACGTGACCGCGACGTCATCACACCCTGGGACCGAAAGCTGCCACCTGCACCCCCACACACGCGACAGAACTACAACGCGCCTTCGGAAGGGGAGTATATGTTTATTTTTTATTTTTTTAACCTGTGACATACGTGGCTGGACAATATACTACGTAGCTGGGCAATATACTATGTGACTGCCCAATATACTACGTGGCTGGGCAATATACTACGTGGCTCTGTGCTGTATACTACGTCGCTGTGCAATATACTACGTAGCTGGGCAATAAACTATGTGACTGGCCAATATACTACGTGGCTCTGTGCTGTATACTACGTCACTGGGCAATATACTACTTGGCTGGGCAATATACTATGTGGCTGGGCAATATACTACATGCCTGGGCAATATACTACGTCACTGGGCAATATACTATGTGGCTGGGCAATATACTACATGCCTGAGCAATATACTACGTCACTGGGCAATATACTACGTGGCTGGGCTATATACTACGTGGCTAGGCAATATACGTCACTGGGCAATATACTACGTGGCTGGGCAATATACTATGTGGCTGGGCAATATACTACATGCCTGGGCAATATACTACGTGGCTAGGCAATATACGTCACTGGGCAATATACTACGTGGCTGGGCAATATACTATGTGGCTGGGCAATATACTACAAGGCTGGGCAATATACTACGTGGGCTGGGCAATATCCTATGTGGACATGCATATTCTAGAATACCCGATGCGTTAGAATCGGGCCACAATCTATATATATATATAATTGTCTAAGGGTCTAATTGTCTGTCCGTCTCGGAAATCCCGCCTTGCTGATTGGTCGAGGCCGGCTGGCCTCGACCAATCAGCGACGGGCACAGTCTGCCGCGAATTCTGGAATCATCATTGTCCTCCACTGCTGTCAAGTGCCGCCATTGTGTAGGGTGTGTGCCTGCGTCACCCTGTATGGGCGGCATCTCCCTGTGTTTCTATCTTAGAATGGGTCGTAAATGAAAATATGCCAATGAGGATGACAGAAAAGCAGCAGCAAGAAAACGACAACATCAGGAACAGGAGACACCACAACAAACTGCCGCCAGACAAGCCCAGGATGCGGAATCTCACAGACGTCGCCAACCGGAGACACCACAACAAACTGTTGTACGACAGGAACACACACTACACAATGCAGGCCACGCACTATATATAACACAGCCCACTTACTATATAACACAGCCCACGCAGTATATAGCAGCCACGCAGTATATAACACAGGCCACGCAGTATATAACAGAGGGCACATAGTATATAGCACAGCCCATGCAGAAAACAGATAGCCTTTAGCTTAGGCAAAGGAAAAACAAGTGTCCAGTCCTTCAGGCTCAGTCCTGGAGCCTTAACACACTCTGGAGGCTAGCACCTCCACACATATCCACCTGTGTTAAGCATATTAGCTTTTCTTTTATAGATCTAACCACACCCAGGAACCCATCACATGATTAGACATGTGGTTATGACATCACCACAGGTCCTGAAACATATAGATAGCTATGGTTACATCACAGAGGCAAGCTATCTATGTGACACATATCTCCCGTCGATTAGACACCCTTTAGCCACGCTACAATATATATATCTATTATATAATTGTCTAAGGGTCACTTCCGTCTGTCTGTCACGGATATTCATTGGTCGCGGCCTCTGTCTGTCATGGAAATCCAAGTCGCTGATTGGTCGTGGCAAAACGGCCACGACCAACCAGCGACGGGCAAAGTCCGGAGGCAAAATGGCCGCTCCTTCCTCCCTGCAGTCAGTGCCCGCTCCATACTCCCCTCCAGTCAGCGCTCACACAGGGTTAATTGCAGCGGTAATGGACTGCGTTATGCCGTGGGTAACGCACTCCGTTACCACTGCTATTAACCCTGTGTGACCAACTTTTAACTATTGATGCTGCCTAAGCGGCATCAATAGTTAAAAGATCTAATGTTAAAAATAAAAATAAAAAAATTGTTATATACTCACCGTCCGTCGGCCCCTCGGATCCAGAACCGGCCTTTCCCGCTCCTCGCGACGCTCCGGTGACCGATCCATGCATTGCGGTCTCGCGAGATGATGACGTAGTGGTCTTACTCTTGGGTCCGGAGCGCCCGAGGAGCGTCGGTAACCGCTTCGCTTGGATCCGGGGCCAACGGAAGGTGAGTATATAACTATTTTTTATTTTAATTATTTTTTTTTAACAGGGCTGTGCAATGTACTACGTGGGCTGTGCAATATAATACGTGGGCTGTGCAATATACTACTTGGGCTGTGCAATATACTACTTGGGCTGTGCAATATACTACGTGGGCTGTGCAATGTACTAAGTGGGCTGTGCAATGTACTACGTGGGCTGTGCAATGTACTACGTGGGCTGTGCAATGTACTACGTGGGCTGTGCAATGTACTACGTGGGCTGTGCTATATACTACGCGGGCTGTACAATGTACTACGTGGGCTGTGCAATATACTACGTGGGCTGTGCAATATACTACGTGGGCTGTGCAATATACACTACGTGGGCTGTGCTATATACTACGTGAGCTGTGCTATATACACTACGTGGGCTGAGCTATATTCTGCGTGGGCTGTGCAATGTACAATGTGGGCTGTGCAATGTACAATGTGGGCTGTGCAATATACTACGTGGGCTGTGCAATATACTACGTGGGCTGTGCTATATACACTACGTGGGCTGTGCAATATACTACGTGGCCTGTGTTATACACTACGTGGCCTGTGTTATACAGTACGTGGGCTGTGTTATACACTACGTGGGCTGTGTTGTACATTATGTGGGCTGTGTTATATACTGCGTGCGTGGGCTGTTATATACTACGTGGCTGTGTTATATGATATGTGGGCTGTTATACACTCCGTGGGCTGTGCTATATACTACGTGGCTGTGCTATATACTACGTGGTTGTGCTATATACTCCGTGGGCTGTGCTATATACTACGTGGCTGTGCTGTATACTACGTGGCTGTGCAATATACTACGTGGCTGTGCTATTTACTACGTGGCCTCTTATATACGACATGGCCGGCCACGAACAAACAGCGACAGGTGCAGTCTGGCTGCGAATTGGCGCGGGATTTGATCCACGCTTCGCTAATTGGTCGCGGCCGGCCGAATCCTGTGTATTCAATGTATTATTCTAAAAACTTCATAAATAAACTACATACATATTCTAGAATACCCGATGCATTAGAATCGGGCTACCATCTAGTATATATATATTTATATTTAGTATTACTCTGCCTAATGTTATACAATTCTGTGAATCTCCTGAAGGTTAAAAATGCTCAGTACACCACTTGATGAATTCCTCAAGAGGTATAGTTTCCAAAATAGGGTCACTTGTGGGGGTTTCTGTTGTTTTGGAATGTCAGGGGGTCTTAAAGTGTCAGCATCAGCAATCCATTCCAGAGAAAATTGAGTTCCAGAATTCCGTTGGCGCTCCTTCCCTTCTGAGCCCTGCTATCAAGGTATTACTGTCATTACTATCCTTACTAGCGTACAGGGCCCGATGAGCAGAGGGGGCCTGGATCGGGCCCCCCTCTGCTCACCGGGCCCTAGGGGCAAGAGGATCCTTTCGGTTCAGTAACAATGTGAGTGCTCGGACTCATGTTCAATTAAAATCTATTTCCCTGCAGGCCCGCACGTCAATAGTTAAAAGCCACCAACCAATTACAGGCTGGCAGCTGACTTCTGCGTACACGTCACTGGCGTATAACGTCACTGGCGTATAACGTCACTATCATACCCCAGCGAGTCCTCGCTTCACATGGATGGAGGAGGTGATGACGCTGGACTTCGGCAAGGTAAGGACAAAGTGTTTTTTTTTATTGAAAGCTCCAAGCCGCAATTTGTATGCAGATTGGGCAGCATTATGGGACACGTGGCAGGGTGGAGACTCATGGGGCAGGATGAAAACCCATGGGGCAATAACAGGGGGCTGAATGGAGACACATGGTGTAGGATTGTGGGGCAGGAGTATTGTGCAGGATCATGGAGCAGGATAGAGACAGAAGGGGCAGAAACATGCGACAGAATGGTGCAGGATGGAGACACATAGGGACGGATGGAGACAGATGGTGCAGGGACATGGGGCAGGATCAAGGTGCAGGATAGAGACAGATGAGGCAGGATCATGGAGACAGATGAGGTAGGATCATGGAGACAGATAAGGCATGATCATGGAGACAGATGAGGCAGGATCATGGGGCAGGATGGGGCATCACATGGGGGAAGAAAGGAGACACATGAGAGCAGGATGGGGGAACATATGGAGCCCGGATGAGAGAACATATTGTTGGCTCAAGGATGGGAGAACATATGGCTGGAGACAGGAATGAGACACAAGGGGGCCAGGATGGGTGATATAATTACTGTAGGGGCTAATTAAGGGATATTACTGCATTGATGTATTTTATTTTTGAGGATACTCTTTTCAATGAAGGGGTGGTGCTGGTACTGTGCAGGTTTTTTCTTCATCTGGTGAAGTGTAGGAGTTGGGGAAAAAATTAGTAATGTGCTCTAGATAACTGTGTTATTTTCTGCAGAGACGAGTCGTGGCTGGAAGAAGTGATGGCGGGATGTGCTGGATGAAAAAGAAAAGCGAAAATGAAGGACTTCAGCTAGACTCACTGGTGAGTCAGTGAATTACCTGTACACTATATGTATGGTAATATCAAAACCAGGCAACATACTTGATACTGAGAGGAATAGCCAAGCACTAAATAGTGCCAAGCAGCCCCTCACCATAAAAAGCCAACTCCATATAAGCCATATGAAAACAAGAGAGAACCCAGGAGTATAAAGATAGAAAATACTTTATTAATACATATACATCATAATTACTTAATAGAAAAAGTAGAAAACATAATAAAACCAGGATGGTAATAAGAGTGGGTAGGAATCACCAGGTGTGCAGCACCCGTGGGACCAGCATGCATAACACTACAGGCAAGAGACCACTACTCTAGTAATGCATAAATGTGTAAGTCTAAGTGACATAAATATAAGTGGTCTGGATTAATCTTACCGCTGCTGGATCCAAAGGTGGCGCACACCGGGATATGTCCCTTAGGCAAGGTCCCCGACGCGCGTTTCGCCCGCGATATTCGGTAGCTTTATCAAGGGGAGATGCCCCTGAGCGTTGCCACCATCTTTAAATGAGGTCAGCGGTAGGTCATGTGACACATCACATGTGAAGAAATGACCAATGGTGCTGGGGGAAGCGGCGCGTGCGCACACCGCACACCACGGCCCCTGCCGCAGAGGGCGTCAGGCATCACAGGCGCGCCCAGGACAGAAGAGTCCAGAGCGCACGCGCGAGGCAGAGGAGACGCCGCCACGGCAGGGGGCGGGGGGAGAAGGCGGCGCACGCGCACTCCAACAAATAATCGGTCAGGTATAACAAAAGAATATATATATAAGACTAAATAATTGACAGTTACCAAACTAAACAAAAATGCCGACATCATAAGAATAATAAACAGTATTCACCCCCAATCAAAATACATGCCAATCAGAGGAAGAAACTATATATAGCAGCAACATCATAAACAGGATGAAATATTATATCCATTTTAATGTAAAATTGCAGAGGCTGCTGATCCGTTTCGTTATATGGCGGCAGGCACCGCAATGTAGTAGATGAAATTTGACTGCGGGCAATGTTGATGTAAATAGGATGGGGCAAGAAACGCTCAGGTATCCGAAATTTTGAACTAAAAAACATATAATGACACAAAAAAGAGGACACATTAATAGGTGAATTACAAACATGTAAAATATCCTACAAAGGTCCCACATGGATACCCACCCACGGGAAAAGATGGTAACAAGGGCGAAGAAATGTGAAAAACAGGCATAGTAACACATGTATAACATAATACATCCCAAATATCTATCCGTGATGTAACAAGATGCTATAAATTAGGGGCTTCATAAAAAAGGGGAGAAGCTTAAGGTCTCATTCAGTCCTTTGGGCGTCATTGTGTCTAGTCGGACGATCCAGCCCGCCTCGCGTTGGGCCAGGACTTTTTTATAATTACCACCTCTTAGTCCGAGGTGGATGCTCTCGATGCCCCTGACCCGAAGGGTCCTCGCATCACAATTGTGATGTAGTTTAAAATGGCGAGGAATAGTCTTCAGGTCAGAGGCATCCACAGCGGTTTTAGCCGCCTGTATGTCTCTGACGTGTTCACGGACACGTATCCGCAATTCCCTAGATGTTAAACCTATGTAGATCAGAGAGCACCCACACACGGCATAATATACCACGTTAGATGTACCACACGTGATACGCTGTCTAATGGAGAACTCTTTGCTCCCATCGGAGGATTTGAATGTCGTGGCTCGTATGATATTTTCACACGCTAGGCAATGTCCACACTGGAAACAGCCCAAAGTCGGGCTCCTGGTACTAAAAGGGTTGATGTTAGGTGCGGTGTAATGACTGCGAATAAGCAAATTGCTTAGATTTGGGGATCTCTTTGCGGTCATCAATGGAAAATCGCCTAACGCCTGGGCGAGAGAGGGTTCGGTCTTTAAGACTGGCCAATGTTTCTTTAGGATTTCTCTCATATTGGACCATTCATGGTTGTAGGTTGTTATAAATCTAACTTTATCATCCCTCAGTTTTCTTCCATTTCTGCTACCATCAACATATAAGAGGTCTCTCCGAGGAGTACGCCTGGCCCTCTCAAAACCCCTCCTAATGCTTCTGTGGCTATATCCTCGATCCCGAAAGCGTCCCTCCAAGTCAGCCGCCCGCGCAAAAAACCTGTCCTCTGTGGAGCAGATCCGCCTCATTCTAAGGAACTGTCCGACCGGGACAGCCCCAATGGTGGAGGGGTTATGTGCAGAATCTGCATGCAACCCCCCCTTGTCACTATGTCCAGCTGTGGACATCTTCACCCGTCTTGTTACGGAAGATCTTAAATTATTGTCATCCAGACGGAAATTTGATAATCTCACAAGTAAGCAAAGAAATGCAATTAAAGAACTACAGTCCTATAAGGACATTGTAATTAAACCAGCTGACAAGGGGGGGAATATAGTGATCTGGCCATGCGACAAATATGAGAGAGAGGTATACCGCCAGTTGCGAGATTCCTCTACATATATTAATTAACACATAGCCCTTTGTCCTCCTTCTCCTCTCAGCTTCAGGGGCCCGACTTTGGGCTGTTTCCAGTGTGGACATTGCCTAGCGTGTGAAAATATCATACGAGCCACGACATTCAAATCCTCCGATGGGAGCAAAGAGTTCTCCATTAGACAGCGTATCACGTGTGGTACATCTAACGTGGTATATTATGCCGTGTGTGGGTGCTCTCTGATCTACATAGGTTTAACATCTAGGGAATTGCGGATACGTGTCCGTGAACACGTCAGAGACATACAGGCGGCTAAAACCGCTGTGGATGCCTCTGACCTGAAGACTATTCCTCGCCATTTTAAACTACATCACAATTGTGATGCGAGGACCCTTCGGGTCAGGGGCATCGAGAGCATCCACCTCGGACTAAGAGGTGGTAATTATAAAAAAGTCCTGGCCCAACGCGAGGCGGGCTGGATCGTCCGACTAGACACAATGACGCCCAAAGGACTGAATGAGTCCTTAAGCTTCTCCCCTTTTTTATGAAGCCCCTAATTTATAGCATCTTGTTACATCACGGATAGATATTTGGGATGTATTATGTTATACATGTGTTACTATGCCTGTTTTTCACATTTCTTCGCCCTTGTTACCATCTTTTCCCGTGGGTGGGTATCCATGTGGGACCTTTGTAGGATATTTTACATGTTTTTAATTCACCTATTAATGTGTCCTCTTTTTTGTGTCATTATATGTTTTTTAGTTCAAAATTTCGGATACCTGAGCGTTTCTTGCCCCATCCTATTTACATCAACGTTGCCCGCAGTCAAATTTCATCTACTACATTGCGGTGCCTGCCGCCATATAACGAAACGGATCAGCAGCCTCTGCAATTTTACATTAAAATGGATATAATATTTCATCCTGTTTATGATGTTGCTGCTATATATAGTTTCTTCCTCTGATTGGCATGTATTTTGATTGGGGGTGAATACTGTTTATTATTCTTATGATGTCGGCATTTTTGTTTAGTTTGGTAACTGTCAATTATTTAGTCTTATATATATATTCTTTTGTTATACCTGACCGATTATTTGTTGGAGTGCGCGTGCGCCGCCTTCTCCCCCCGCCCCCTGCCGTGGCGGCGTCTCCTCTGCCTCGCGCGTGCGCTCTGGACTCTTCTGTCCTGGGCGCGCCTGTGATGCCTGACGCCCTCTGCGGCAGGGGCCGTGGTGTGCGGTGTGCGCACGCGCCGCTTCCCCCAGCACCATTGGTCATTTCTTCACATGTGATGTGTCACATGACCTACCGCTGACCTCATTTAAAGATGGTGGCAACGCTCAGGGGCATCTCTGTTATGGTTCTCAATGGCAAGAGAACATAGCCCAGCAAACATTAGTACTAGCTCTTGGAAGGATGGAAACTAAACTGACCATGAACTAAACCTGCCGCACAACTAACAGTAGCCGGGTAGCGTTGCCTACGTTTTTTATCCCTAGACGCCCAGCGCCGGCCGGAGGACTAACTAATCCTGGCAGAGGAAAATATAGTCCTGGCTCACCTCTAGAGAAATTTCCCCGATAGGCAGACAGAGGCCCCCACATATATTGGCGGTGATTTTAGATGAAATGACAAACGTAGTATGAAAATAGGTTTAGCAAAATTGAGGTCCGCTTACTAGATAGCAGGAAGACAGAAAGGGCACTTTCATGGTCAGCTGAAAACCCTATCAAAATACCATCCTGAAATTACTTTAAGACTCTAGTATTAACTCATAACATCAGAGTGGCAATTTCAGATCACAAGAGCTTTCCAGACACAGAAACGAAACTACAGCTGTGAACTGGAACAAAATGCAAAAACAAACGAGGACTAAAGTCCAACTTAGCTGGGAGTTGTCTAGCAGCAGGAACATGCACAGAAAGGCTTCTGATTACAATGTTGACCGGCATGGAAGTGACAGAGGAGCAAGGTTAAATAGCGACTCCCACATCCTGATGGAAACAGGTGAACAGAGGGGATGATGCACACCAGTTCAATTCCACCAGTGGCCACCGGGGGAGCCCAAAATCCAATTTCACAACAGTACCCCCCCCTCAAGGAGGGGGCACCGAACCCTCACCAGAACCACCAGGTCGATCAGGATGAGCCCTATGAAAGGCACGGAACAGATCGGAGGCATGAACATCAGAGGCAGTCACCCAAGAATTATCCTCCTGACCGTATCCCTTCCATTTGACCAGATACTGGAGTTTCCGTCTGGAAACACGGGAGTCCAAGATTTTTTCCACAACGTACTCCAACTCGCCCTCAACCAACACCGGAGCAGGAGGCTCAACGGAAGGCACAACCGGTACCTCATACCTGCGCAACAATGACCGATGAAAAACATTATGAATAGAAAAAGATGCAGGGAGGTCCAAACGGAAGGACACAGGGTTAAGAATCTCCAATATCTTGTACGGGCCGATGAACCGAGGCTTAAACTTAGGAGAAGAAACCCTCATAGGGACAAAACGAGAAGACAACCACACCAAGTCCCCAACACAAAGCCGAGGACCAACCCGACGCCGGCGGTTGGCAAAAAGCTGAGTCTTCTCCTGGGACAACTTCAAATTGTCCACTACCTGCCCCCAAATCTGATGCAACCTCTCCACCACAGCATCCACTCCAGGACAATCAGAAGATTCCACCTGACCAGAAGAAAATCGAGGATGAAACCCCGAATTACAGAAAAAAGGAGACACCAAGGTGGCAGAGCTGGCCCGATTATTGAGGGCAAACTCCGCTAAAGGCAAAAAAGCAACCCAATCATCCTGATCTGCAGACACAAAACACCTCAAATATGTCTCCAAGGTCTGATTCGTCCGCTCGGTCTGGCCATTAGTCTGAGGATGGAAAGCAGACGAGAAAGACAAATCTATGCCCATCCTAGCACAGAATGCTCGCCAAAATCTAGACACGAACTGGGTTCCTCTGTCAGAAACGATATTCTCCGGAATACCATGCAAACGGACCACATTTTGAAAAAACAGAGGAACCAACTCGGAAGAAGAAGGCAACTTAGGCAGGGGAACCAAATGGACCATCTTAGAGAAACGGTCACACACCACCCAGATGACAGACATCTTCTGAGAAACAGGAAGATCCGAAATAAAATCCATCGAGATGTGCGTCCAGGGCCTCTTCGGGATAGGCAAGGGCAACAACAATCCACTAGCCCGAGAACAACAAGGCTTGGCCCGAGCACAAACGTCACAAGACTGCACAAAGCCTCGCACATCTCGAGACAGGGAAGGCCACCAGAAGGACCTTGCCACCAAATCCCTGGTACCAAAGATTCCAGGATGACCTGTCAACGCAGAAGAATGAACCTCAGAAATGACTTTACTGGTCCAATCATCAGGAACAAACAGTCTACCAGGTGGGCAACGATCAGGTCTATCCGCCTGAAACTCCTGCAAGGCCCGCCGCAGGTCTGGAGAAACGGCAGACAATATCACTCCATCCTTAAGGATACCTGTAGGTTCAGAGTTACCAGGGGAGTCAGGCTCAAAACTCCTAGAAAGGGCATCCGCCTTAACATTCTTAGAACCCGGCAGGTAGGACACCACAAAATTAAACCGAGAGAAAAACAACGACCAGCGCGCCTGTCTAGGATTCAGGCGTCTGGCGGACTCAAGATAAATTAGATTTTTGTGGTCAGTCAATACCACCACCTGATGTCTAGCCCCCTCAAGCCAATGACGCCACTCCTCAAAAGCCCACTTCATGGCCAAAAGCTCCCGATTCCCAACATCATAATTCCGCTCGGCGGCCGAAAATTTACGCGAGAAAAAGGCACAAGGTCTCATCACGGAACAATCGGAACTTCTCTGCGACAAAACTGCCCCAGCTCCGATTTCAGAAGCGTCGACCTCAACCTGAAAAGGAAGAGCAACATCAGGCTGACGCAACACAGGGGCGGAAGAAAAGCGGCGCTTAAGCTCCCGAAAGGCCTCCACAGCAGCAGGGGACCAATCAGCAACATCAGCACCCTTCTTAGTCAAATCAGTCAATGGTTTAACAACATCAGAAAAACCAGCAATAAATCGACGATAAAAGTTAGCAAAGCCCAAAAATTTCTGAAGACTCTTAAGAGAAGAGGGTTGCGTCCAATCACAAATAGCCTGAACCTTGACAGGATCCATCTCGATGGAAGAGGGGGAAAAAATATATCCCAAAAAGGAAATCTTTTGAACCCCAAAAACGCACTTAGAACCCTTCACACACAAGGAATTAGACCGCAAAACCTGAAAAACCCTCCTGACCTGCTGGACATGAGAGTCCCAGTCATCCGAAAAAATCAAAATATCATCCAGATACACAATCATAAATTTATCCAAATAATCACGGAAAATGTCATGCATAAAGGACTGAAAGACTGAAGGGGCATTTGAAAGACCAAAAGGCATCACCAAATACTCAAAGTGGCCCTCGGGCGTATTAAATGCGGTCTTCCACTCATCCCCCTGCTTAATTCGCACCAAATTATACGCCCCACGGAGATCTATCTTAGAGAACCACTTGGCCCCCTTTATGCGAGCAAACAAATCAGTCAGCAGTGGCAACGGATATTGATATTTAACCGTGATTTTATTCAAAAGCCGATAATCAATACACGGTCTCAAAGAGCCATCTTTCTTAGCCACAAAGAAAAAACCGGCTCCTAAGGGAGATGACGAAGGACGAATATGTCCCTTTTCCAAGGACTCCTTTATATATTCTCGCATAGCAGCATGTTCAGGCACAGACAGATTAAATAAACGACCCTTAGGGTATTTACTACCCGGAATCAAATCTATGGCACAATCGCACTCCCGGTGCGGAGGTAATGAACCAAGCTTAGGTTCTTCAAAAACGTCACGAAATTCAGTCAAGAATTCAGGAATCTCAGAGGGAATAGATGATGAAATGGAAACCACAGGTACGTCCCCATGCGTCCCCTTACATCCCCAGCTTAACACAGACATAGCTTTCCAGTCAAGGACTGGGTTATGAGATTGCAGCCATGGCAATCCAAGCACCAACACATCATGTAGGTTATACAGCACAAGAAAGCGAATAATCTCCTGATGATCCGGATTAATCCGCATAGTTACTTGTGTCCAGTATTGTGGTTTATTACTAGCCAATGGGGTGGAGTCAATCCCCTTCAGGGGTATAGGAGTTTCAAGAGGCTCCAAATCATACCCACAGCGTTTGGCAAAGGACCAATCCATAAGACTCAAAGCGGCGCCAGAGTCGACATAGGCATCCGCGGTAATAGATGATAAAGAACAAATCAGGGTCACAGATAGAATAAACTTAGACTGTAAAGTGCCAATTGAAACAGACTTATCAAGCTTCTTAGTACGCTTAGAGCATGCTGATATAACATGAGTTGAATCACCGCAATAGAAGCACAACCCATTTTTTCGTCTTAAATTCTGCCGTTCACTTCTGGACAGAATTCTATCACATTGCATATTCTCTGGCGTCTTCTCAGTAGACACCGCCAAATGGTGCACAGGTTTGCGCTCCCGCAGACGCCTATCGATCTGGATAGCCATTGTCATGGACTCATTCAGACCCGCAGGCACAGGGAACCCCACCATAACATCCTTAATGGCATCAGAGAGACCCTCTCTGAAATTCGCCGCCAGGGCGCACTCATTCCACTGAGTAAGCACAGCCCATTTACGGAATTTCTGGCAGTATATTTCAGCTTCGTCTTGCCCCTGAGATAGGGACATCAAGGCTTTTTCCGCCTGAAGCTCTAACTGAGGTTCCTCATAAAGCAACCCCAAGGCCAGAAAAAACGCATCCACATTGAGCAACGCAGGATCCCCTGGAGCCAATGCAAAAGCCCAATCCTGAGGGTCGCCCCGGAGCAAGGAAATCACAATCCTGACCTGCTGAGCAGGATCTCCAGCAGAGCGAGATTTCAGGGACAAAAACAACTTGCAATTATTTTTAAAATTTTGAAAGCAAGATCTATTCCCCGAGAAAAATTCAGGCAAAGGAATTCTAGGTTCAGATATAGGAACATGAACAACAAAATCTTGTAAATTTTGAACTTTCGTGGTGAGATTATTCAAACCTGCAGCTAAACTCTGAATATCCATTTTAAACAGGTGAACACAGAGCCATTCCAGGATTAGAAGGAGAGAGAGAGAGAGAAAGGCTGCAATATAGGCAGACTTGCAAGAGATTCAATTACAAGCACACTCAGAACTGAAGGGAAGGGGAAAAAAAATAAAAAATCTTCAGCAGACTTCTCTTTTCTCTCCTTTCTCTGTCAATTAATTTAACCCTTTTTGGGCCGGTCAAACTGTTATGGTTCTCAATGGCAAGAGAACATAGCCCAGCAAACATTAGTACTAGCTCTTGGAAGGATGGAAACTAAACTGACCATGAACTAAACCTGCACAACTAACAGTAGCCGGGTAGCGTTGCCTACGTTTTTTATCCCTAGACACCCAGCGCCGGCCGGAGGACTAACTAATCCTGGCAGAGGAAAATATAGTCCTGGCTCACCTCTAGAGAAATTTCCCCGATAGGCAGACAGAGGCCCCCACATATATTGGCGGTGATTTTAGATGAAATGACAAACGTAGTATGAAAATAGGTTTAGCAAAATTGAGGTCCGCTTACTAGATAGCAGGAAGACAGAAAGGGCACTTTCATGGTCAGCTGAAAACCCTATCAAAATACCATCCTGAAATTACTTTAAGACTCTAGTATTAACTCATAACATCAGAGTGGCAATTTCAGATCACAAGAGCTTTCCAGACACAGAAACGAAACTACAGCTGTGCACTGGAACAAAATGCAAAAACAAACGAGGACTAAAGTCCAACTTAGCTGGGAGTTGTCTAGCAGCAGGAACATGCACAGAAAGGCTTCTGATTACAATGTTGACCGGCATGGAAGTGACAGAGGAGCAAGGTTAAATAGCGACTCCCACATCCTGATGGAAACAGGTGAACAGAGGGGATGATGCACACCAGTTCAATTCCACCAGTGGCCACCGGGGGAGCCCAAAATCCAATTTCACAACACATCTCCCCTTGATAAAGCTACTGAATATCGCGGGCGAAACGCGCGTCGGGGACCTTGCCTAAGGGACATATCCCGGTGTGCGCCACCTTTGGATCCAGCAGCGGTAAGATTAATCCAGACCACTTATATTTATGTCACTTAGACTTACACATTTATGCATTACTAGAGTAGTGGTCTCTTGCCTGTAGTGTTATGCATGCTGGTCCCACGGGTGCTGCACACCTGGTGATTCCTACCCACTCTTATTACCATCCTGGTTTTATTATGTTTTCTACTTTTTCTATTAAGTAATTATGATGTATATGTATTAATAAAGTATTTTCTATCTTTATACTCCTGGGTTCTCTCTTGTTTTCACTATATGTATGGTGTATAATGTCACATATGATCCCTGTATTACCTGTACACTGACACTATTGTGACAGGGTCACTGGCACAGAGTATGAGGGGAGATATGTGTCACTGTGCATGTAGGCGTCAGTGGTATGAAACCAGGATAATTTTCCTCCAGCACAAGTGTTGGGAGAGTGCTCACCATATCTGTTCCTGCAGAGTCGACACCGACATGTGTTAGCAGGATCTGTGATGATGTCATGGTCAGGTGATCATCACATGGTTTGGGTTAAAAAGCCTGTCTGGAGAGTCACTGGGTGTCTTTGGAGAGGAAGTACTCCCATGGAGCTCCAAGGAGGAGCAGAGGACAGTGCGTGGTGTCTGCAGGTTGAAAGCTGCAGAGAAGGGACTCTGTTATACTTTATTTGTTTTGTTGTTTTGCAGAGGAAGGCTCTGCTTTTGCATTCTGAACCCTGTTGTCATGCAGCTGCAGTGCAGTACAGCGCAACCTTCAACAGGGGGAGCTTTACAGGGAAGCGAGACTGTACACACTGAGCAGCTGAACAGATGCCACCTAGTGGCAAGAGAGTAATCAGAAAAAGCCGAATCAGGGCACAAGATAACACGTCAGCACAAAAAGGATTTAAACAGAAAGGATAGTCAGGACGTAGCAATTGATCAGTAAACCAGGATGAGCAAAATACGGTACAATAGGGACAAATCAAAACAGTCGATAGCCAAGCCAGGAGGTCAGAATCAGAGAATCAGGCAGAACAGACAAACGCAGGGAAAGGGCAGACAGAGGGAGATAACAGACACAGGACAAGTCAGGGATCACAGCAGGACAAACCAGGGGCTTCCAGAGTCAGGTTCACAAGCCGAAGACAGAACTATAGCTGACACTGCCAGCAAGATTCATGGGAGCTAAATAGCAAACCTGAACCCAGAATGAGGCAGAGCAAAGTTAACCCTTGACATGATCCATCCAAAAAAGGGCAGACACTAATAAACCCTGGAACGGATCATGACAGTACCCCCCTCTAAAGGGGGGCCACTGGACCCCCAGGATAACATGCATTAAATGCCCGGATCAATCGATCAGCATGGACAGATTGCATCGGGACCCAAGATCGATCATCAGGACCATAACCCCTCCAATGGACCAAATACTGAAGTGAACTATGGACCATACGAGAATCCACGATCCGTTGAACTTCAAACTCGGTCTGACCATCCACAGAGACAGGAGACGGAGGGGATGGAGGCCCAGCGGAAGATGGTACAAAGGACTTAAGGGATTTATGGAACACATTGGGGATCCGAAGTGATTGAGGAAGGCATAAACGAAAGGCAACTGGATTGACCACCTCAATGATCTCGTAAGGACCGATAAACCTAGGACCAAGCTTAGCAGAAGGAATCTTAAGACGAATGTTCTTGGTAGACAACCACACTTTATCTCCTACCAGAAATATAGGTCCTACAGACCGTCGCTTATCAGCAAAAAGTTTATGTTTGCCCTGAGCCTTCCCAGTGTTCTTCTGGACCTTCCTCCACACTTCCCCCAACTGTTGTACTGCCGTATCAGCCCCTGGACATCCTGAATCCAGCCTAGAAAATTCACCAAAATGGGGGTGAAAACCATAATTACAGAAGAATGGAGAGGTGCCCGTGGACTGGTAAATCCGATTATTAAATGCAAATTCAGCCACGGGCAATGAAGAACACCAATCATCCTGCTGAGACGTAGCAAGACACCTCAAAATCTGTTCAAGTGACTGATTGGTCCTCTCCGTCTACCCATTGGTCTCAGGATGGTAAGCAGAGGAGAAGGTCAAACAAATACCCAATCTCTTACAAAATGCCCTCCAAAATTTGGACACAAATTGTACCCCTCTATCAGAAACCACATTCAAAGGCACACCATGCAGCCGTACTACATGCTCAACAAACAATCTACATAGTGTCTCAGCATTAGGCAATCCTGCCAGAGGTACAAAATGCGCTTGCTTACTGAATATGTCAATCACTACCCAGATTACAGTTTTGCCATTGGAAGGAGGGAGATCAGTGATAAAATCCATGGACAAATAAGTCCAAGGTCTATCTGGAATTGGCAATGGCACCAATTCCCCGGCCGGCCGGTTATGGGAGCTCTTAGCACGGGCACAGGTATCACAAGCAGACACAAACATAATGATATCAGAGTTCATTGAGGGCCACCAAAACAGCCTAGCAATAGCTTTCCGGGTGGCAGAGATCCCCGGGTGACCACTAAGAGCAGAATCGTGGAACTCCCGGAGAATCCTCAATCGGTACTGAACTGGGACAAAAAGCTTAGTGTCAGGCAAAGAGGGAGGAGCAAGAGACTGAGCCTCTCGAATCTCCTGCTCCAATTCAGAGAATACCCCCGCAACAACCACCCTGTGCTGAAGAATGGAGGAAGGAGGTTCGGGGAGTGATATCGGATCAAAACTGCGAGATAAGGCATCAGCCTTGACATTCTCGGAACCAGGCCGAAAAGTGATTGAAAAATGAAAACGAGAGAAAAAAAAGCAACCACCTAGCCTGTCTAGGAGTTAACCGTTTGGCGGTTTCAATATAAGACAAGTTCTTGTGGTCAGTAATCACCGTGATCCGATGAGCCGCCCCCTTCAAAAAATGCCTCCATTCTTCAAAAGCCAATTTTATAGCCAATAACTCCCGGTTCCCAACATCATAGTTCCTCTCAGCAGAAGAAAACTTACGGGAGAAAAAGGCACATGGTGTTAAGTTGGTCAAAGTAACGGATCCCTGAGACAACACTGCCCCTACTCCCACCTCTGATGCGTCCACCTCTGCAATGAATGGTTTAGATGGATCGGGCTGAACTAATATAGGAGCAGACATAAAACATTTTTTTTTAATGTAATAAATGCTTCAACTGCCAAGGATGACCAAACTTTGAGATCAGCCCCCTTGCAAGTGAGATCGGTGAGTGGCTTGACTACCTGAGAAAACCCTTTGATGAATTTCCGGTAATAATTGGCAAAACCCAGAAAACGCTGCAACCCCTTGAGGTCTCTGGGTTGCACCCAATCAACAATGGCCTGTACCTTTCCGGGATCCATCCGAAACCCATTCGCAGAAAGAATGATCCCCAGAAAAGAAAGCTCCTGGACACAAAACTAAAATTTCTCTGGTTTAGCAAACAAAGAATTTCCCCGTAACCGGTGAAGAACAGCACGTAAATGACCAATGTGAGATTCCTTATCAGGAGAGAAAACAAGGATATCATCCAGGCATACAACCATAAAGTGCCCAATAAAATCAGAAAAAACATCATTCATGAAGTTCTGAAACACCGCGGGCGCGTTTGTGAGACCAAAGGGCATGACCAAATTTTCAAACAGGCCCTCGGAGGTGAGAAATGCCGTTTTCCACTCATCCCCTTCCTGAATGCGGATAAGGTTATATGCTCCCCTAAGATCGAGTTTGGAGAACCACTTAGCCCCAGACAATTGGTTATAGAGATCAGGAATGAGTGGGAGAGGGTAGGTATTTCTCACCGTAATTTTATTTAGTTACCGGAAATCGAGGCATGGGCGTAAACCACCATCTTTTTTCTTGACAAAAAAAAAAAATCCCGCGGCCACAGGTGAGACAGAGGGACAGATGTGACCTTTGCGTAGACTGTCAGAGATATAGTTTTTCATAGCAGTACGTTCCGGGCCAGAAAGATTGTACAAATGTGCTCTGGGCAATTTAGAACCCGGAATAAGGTTGATGGTACAATCATAAGGACGATGGGGTGGTAAGACCTCAGCCTCTTTTTCGAAGAACACATCACCAAAGTCCTTTAGGTACTCCGGAATACCCTTCGGACTAATGGCGGACACAAACCCAGTAGAAAGACAACCATTAGAACAATTAGGACCCCATTTAACAATATCACGAGATCCCCAGTCTATAACAGGATTATGCCTCTGTAACCAGGGGAACCCCAACACCAGTCCCGCAGGAAGATTATTCATAACATAACATGAAATTCGTTCCTGGTGCAAGGAACCCCCCTTGAGGAGGAACTCCTCAGAGACAAATTTAAGGACATTTTGAGCCAACGGTGTCTTATCAATGGCAACGATATGGATGGGAGTCTCTAGCCTAACTGTCCCTAACTTTAACTTGGACACCAAACTATAGTCAATGAAGTTCATGGAAGATCCACAGTCCACAAACGCTGAAGTGAATGCAAAAACACCTCCATTAACACAGTTCCACCTCTAACAAAACTTTTTGAAATGACGAAAATGGTACCTGTGAGTCTGGATGACCTCCTAGACCATCACCCAGACTCGGCAGCTTGTTACTCGATGGACAAGAGGGGCAGTCCTTCTTCCAATGTCCCGGATCTCCACAATAAAAACATAATTTCCCATCACGTCGCCGTTTCCTCTCCTCCTTGAAATTGATGGAACCAACTTCCATAGTCTCCTTGAATGACATCACCTCAGACTTGGCAGGCAAAACAGGAATCTCACACTGGATAATTCTTCTCTCCCGTAATCTCTGGTCCATACAAATGGCCTGGGTCATGGCCTCCACCAGGGAACTGGGAGGCGTGTGAAGGGCCAGCGCGTCCTTGAGATGATCAGAAAGTCCTCTCTCAAACAGGCGCCTCAGAGCAGAGTCACTCCAAGACACCTCAACGGACCACCGCCTAAACTCAGAACAATACTGTTCAGCAGTGAGTTCATTCTGGGAGAGACTCATGATCATGTCCTCTGCAACCCTGACCCTGTCCGGTTTGTCATAAATAAGTCCCAGAGCCTCAAAGAATCTATCCACAGACACACGTTCAGGGGCAGAAGCAGGTAAAGAGAAAGCCCATGATTGAGGTCCCTCCCACAGTAATGAAATAATTATCCCCACCCGCTGACTCATCTCCAGAAGATCGAGGTCTAAAGGTACCTTCACACGAAGCGACGCTGCAGCGATAGCGACAACGATGCCGATCGCTGCAGCGTCGTTGTTTGATCGCTGGAGAGCTGTCACACAGACAGCTCTCCAGCGACCAACGATGCCGAGGTCCCCGGGTAACCAGGGTAAACATCGGGTTGCTAAGCGCAGGGCCGCGCTTAGTAACCCGATGTTTACCCTGGTTACCAGCGTAAAAGTAAAAAAAACAAACAGTACATACTTACATGCGTCCCCCAGCGTCTGCTTCCTGACACTGACTGAGCTCCGGCCCTAACAGCACAGCGGTGACGTCACCGCTGTGCTTTCACTTTCACTTTAGGGCCGGAGCTCAGTAAGTGTCAGGAAGCAGACGCTGGGGGACGCATGTAAGTATGTACTGTTTGTTTTTTTTACTTTTACGCTGGTAACCAGGGTAAACATCGGGTTACTAAGCGCGGCCCTGCGCTTAGCAACCCGATGTTTACCCTGGTTACCAGTGTAAAACATCGCTGGTATCCTTGCTTTTGCTTTCAAACACAACGATACACGGCGATCGGACGACCAAATAAAGTTCTGGACTTTATTCAGCGACCAGCGACATCACAGCAGGATCCTGATCGCTGCTGCGTGTCAAACGAAACGATATCGCTAGCGAGGACGCTGCAACGTCACGGATCGCTAGCGATATCGTTACAAAGTCGTTTCGTGTGAAGGTACCTTAAGAGGAAAAAAAAGCTTGCAACTCTCCTTAAAAGTATGAAATCTCTCCCTTTCCCCAGAGAAGGTATCTGGGAGTTTGACAGTAGGTTCAGGAGAGTGCAAAGAGACATCCACTGAGTCACCAGGTTGACTAACATCATGAGAGGTGTCTCCCTGCATGGTCATAACAGTCTCAGTCAGTTTTTTCTGTAAGTGAGTATGAGACGTGACAAGGGACTGATGTTTCACAGAAATATCCAACATCATCTGTGTCAAACTGGACACTTGATCCGCCAAGTTATGCAGCGGATCCATGACTAGAGAAAAAAAAAATGCAAAATCCAGTTTAAATGTCAGGTCAGCTATAATGTCATGCAGCTGCAGTGCAGTACAGCGCAACCTTCACCAGGGGGAGCTTTACAGGGAAGCGAGACTGCACACACTGAGCAGCTGAACAGATGCCACCTAGTGGCAAGAGAGTAATCAGAAAAAGCCGAGTCAGGGCACAAGATAACACGTCAGTACAAAAAGGATTTAAACAGAAAGGATAGTCAGGACATAGCAATAGATCAGTAAACCAGGATGAGCAAAATACGGTACAATAGGGACAAATTAAAACAGAGTCGAAGCCAAGCCAGGAGGTCAGAATCAGAGAATCAAGCAGAACAGACAAACGCAGGGAAAGGGCAGACAGAGGGAGATAACAGACACAGGACAAGTCAGGGTTCACAGCAGGACAAACCAGGGGCTTCCAGAGTCAGGTTCACAAGCCGAAGACAGAACTATAGCTGACACTGCCAGCAAGATTCATGGGAGCTAAATAGCAAACCTGAACCCAGAATGAGGCAGAGCAAAGTTAACCCTTGACACTAGGGCAGACACTAATAAACCCTGGAACGGATCATGACACCTGTCTTGGTGTATGCTGACTTCAGCAAACCAACAGGTGTTTCGCTACCAAAGTGTTCCTGTGTCTACCTGAGGAAGCAGCAAAGCGTGGTAACCCCTCACACTATATACAGAGCTCCTGTGTATAATGTCACTGGTGATCATCCTATTATCTGTACACTGGCATTATATACTATGTATGTATGTATACTGGGTATAGTGGCACTTATGATAGTATTAGTATTGTTTTCTTTTATTTATGATCAGTATTGTAGTATTTGTCCACTACATGTTGGTAATATGTAATCTGGTCATGGTGTGGTGGTATTTGTTCCTTGTATGTGGTATTATTCGGTCACTATGTGGTAGTAATATGTGGTCTGGTCACCACCATCAGGGGCTTATCTACAGCATTCTGTAATGCTGTAGATAAGCCCCCAATGTAACCTGAAAGATAAGAAAAACGAGTTAGATTATACTCACCCAGGGGCGGTCCCGATTCGGTTTGGGTCCGATGGACGTCACGGGTCCGATGGGTGTCGCAGGTCCAGATCCGACGCCTCTCATCTTTATACGATGTCGTCTTCCTCTTTGCTTCTGTTGCGGCTCCTACGCAGAGGTACTGATTTGCCCTGTTGAGGGCAGCGTAAAGTACCGCAGTGCGCAGACGCCAGGCCTCTCTGACCTTTCCTGGCACCTGTGCACTGCAGTACTTTGTTCTGCCCTCAACAGGGCAGATAAAGTATGCCTGCAAAGAAGAGGACGTCATCACATGAAGATGGGAGGCGCCGGACCCAGACCCGCGACGCCCATCGGACTGGACCGCCCCTGGGTGAGTATAATCTAACTTGTTTTTTTATCTTTCAGGATACATCTGAGGCTTATCTACAGCATTATAGAATGCTGTAGATAAGCCCCTGATGGCAGTGGCCGCAGTTTATAGGGCCAAAATGAGGTGACAGAGTCCCTTTAAGTCCCTGTGTGGTGGCAATATGTGATATGGTCATGGTGTGATGGTATCTGTCCCTTGTATGTGGTAATATTGGTCATTTTAAAAGTTGAAAAATAAATACATATATACCTAAAGAGTATTAGATATTTTAACAAATGTTTAATAGGTTAAAATAGAGTAGGGCCCAGCCAGAAAAGTCTACCTTGTTGTGGTGGCAGCTTAAAGAATCTTTTGGCCAAAACAAAAGCTGCTGGCTTTGTGTGTGATATGGTGTTCTATAGGAACTGTTAATGTGTGTTTGGTGAGGATGTGGTGCAGAAGAGGAGTTTTTCCAAGAATGGGTGGTGAGCCTGTGGAAGGTTCAAGGGGTGAAGGCGGGGCTGGGGTGGAGCAAGGGCTTAGTCTCCAGGGGGCCTGAAAATTTTCCACAACATATGGGGTATCTGTGTACTCAGTAGAAATTGCAAAACAAATTGTATGGTCCATTTTCTCCTGTTACCCTTGTGAAAATGAAAAGTTTGTGGCTAAATCAACAGTTTTGAAGGAAAGAGTAAAATTTTTGATTTTTCCTTCCACATTGCTTTAACTTCTGTGAAGCACATGAAGGGTTAAAGAAGTTGTCCACTACTATAACCTTTTTTTTTTTTCATAAATCTTGCTATTATGTGCCACTGAAAACATCTACTGTGTTTATTTTAGCAATATTACCTTTTATCATGCTGTAGCAGCACATCTTTAGTGCTGGATCCAGCTCTCATGGGGTTAATCGACAACTTCCTTTCTCCTGACTTACTGTGCTCTAATACTACAAGTTCCATGATGCATTGCACTCGCCTGTAACTCTGCACCTGGCACACCCACTCCAAAACACACCCCAACCCCTCCCTCCTCTCCCCCCTCTATCTTCAAAAAGATTTGTGATGTCATTTCTGTCCAACCTCCTCTTTTACATTTGTCCAACCCACACTCCATTACACACAGATAGACAGACAGAAAGATAGATAGATATGGGATGGATAGATAGATACATACAGATATATCTATATATCTATGTCTATTTCTATAGATGTGTCCATATCCATGTTTCTAAACCCCTTCAACCCTGGAGCTTTTTTGTTTTCGTTTATCGCTCCCCTTCTTTCCAGAGCCATAATTTTTCTGTCAATATGGCCATGTGAGGGCTTATTTTATGCGGGACAAGTTCTACTTTTGAACGACACCATTGGTTTTACCATGTCGTGTAACAGAAAATGTGAAAAAAATTCAAAGTGCAATGAAATTGCAAAAAAAGTGCAATCCCACACTTGTTTTTTGCTTTGCTTTTTTGCTAGGTTCACTAAATGCCAAGGCTGTGTGCACACGTTGGGGATTTGATTGCAGATCCGCAGCGTTTTTTGACGCACAGAATTGCATCAAATCCGCAGTGTAGTGTACAACCAATGTAAGTCTATGGGAGCCGCAGACTTGTTGTGCACATGCTGCGGAAAAGGCCGCACCGAAACGCACCTTTTATTTCTCGCAGCATGTCACTCCTTTTGTGCGGATCTGCAGCGTTTCTTGCACCTTTAGGCTATGTGCACACTTTGCGTCGTCCTCTGCGGGTTCTCCCGCAGCGGATTTGATAAATCTGCAGGGCAAAACCGCTGCGGTTATCCCTGCAGATTTATCGCGGTTTGTTTTGCGGTTTCCGCTGCGGGTTTACTCCTATACTATTGATGCTGCCTATGCAGCAATATGCAGCATCAATAGTAATGTTAAAAATAATAAAAAATGGTTATATACTCGCCCTCTGATGTTCCGATCTCCTCGGCGCTGCACGCGGCGGTCTGATTCCAAAGATGCTGTGCGAGAAGGACCTTCGTGACGTCACCGCAGGTCCTGCTCGCACAGCAACTGAGACCGGACGGCCGCGTGCAGCCCTGAGAGGTGAGTATATCATTATTTTTTATTTTAATTCTTTTTTTTTTTACACAAATATGGTTCCCAGGGCCTGGAGGAGAGTCTACTCTCCTCCACCCCGGGTACCATCTGCACATTATCCGCTTACTTCCCGCATCATGGGCACAGCCCCAGGCGGGAAGTAAGCGGATCAATGCATTCCTATGTGTGCAGAATCGCAGCGATTCTGCACAAAAGAAGTGACATGCTGCGGAATGTAAACCGCTGCGTTTCTGCGCGGTTTTTCCAGCAGCATGTGCACAGTGGATTGCGGTTTCCATAGGGTTTACATGTAACTGTAAATGCTATGGAAACTGCTGCGGACCCGCAGCTGCAGAAACGCTGCGGTTCCACGGTAAAAACCGCTATGTGTGCACATAGCCTTAGACTTTCATTGATTCGGGCACATCCGCAGCAAAACCGCAGATGTAAAAAAGATCTGCAGTTTTGCTGCAGATGTGGGTCCGAGAAACGCTGCAGTTCGGGAGGAGGGAAGTGTGTGGGAGGTGACTGTGTGCATGTATGTGAGTGCTGGGTCTGCGGGCTGTTCGGATGTGTGCGGGACTGTTCGGGTGTGTGCGGGACTGTTCGGGTGTGTGCGGGGCTTTTCGGGTGGGTGCCTGGCTGTTCGGGTGTGTGCGGGGGGTCTTTTGGGATGTGTTTGCAGGCATCATCCGATGGGACTACAAGTACGCAGCATCCAATCTGCAACTAATTCGGATGTAATCTGGACAGTGGATACAGACCCTACGCTATCCATACATCTATCAATAGATATATCTATCCAGATATATCTATAGATAGATACAGTATATGAATAGATAGATGTATGCATCTATAGATCTATCTATACTTAGATCTCTCTATCCATTTCATCTATCATCTATCTATCTGTGTGTGTAATGGAGTGTGGGTTGGACAAATGTAATAGAGGAGGTTGGACAATAATGACATCACAAATCTTTTTTTTTTTTGTTTAATAATACATCTTTATTGAGCTTTCAAAAACACACCAAAACGCATAAAAACCAGGCAAAAACCGCACCAAAAGCGAATTAAAAAATGCATCAAAACCGTGCAAAAAATTGCATTAAAAATGCATCAAAACTGCACCAAAAACTACATCAAAACCGCACCAAAAACTGCATCAAAACCGCACCAAAATTGCATCAACAGTGCACCAAAACCGCACCAAAAACCGCGCAAAAACCGCACCAAAAACTGAATCAAAACCGCACCAAAAACTGCATCAAAACCGCACCAAAACTGCAAAACTGCACCAGGTTTCTTGATGCAGTTTTTGGTGCCGTTTTGATGCTGTTTTTGGTGCTGTTTTTGCGCGGTTTTGATGCAGTTTTTGGAAATAAATAAATAAACGGAAAATGTGCATGATTTGAAAGGAAACATGCATGAAAAAACGGATTCTGAGGCCGGATTCATCATTTCACATCTCAGTTTCATTTTTTTGCCGGATCTGTCGCTGTGCGTTTTTTCGCCGGACAGAAAAAACATTCCTCTGTATGTGTTTTCCTCTGTATGTGTTTTCCGTCTGGCGGAAACAGCTTTTTTGACCGATCCGGCAAAAAACGGATGAAACGTGTGGCCATCAGGCGCAATCCGGCCTCTCTACAACTCTATGAGAAAAAAACGGATCCAGCTGAAAAAAATGGATCCGTTTTTTTCAAATCTCGCCGGATTGTGCCTGACGGCAAAAACCTGATGTGTGAAAGCAGTCAGATATATGGATTAGATATATCTATGTATCTATAGATATATCTATCTATAAATATATCTATAGATAGATATATCCATAGATATATAATAGAAAGGCCGATGTTTCTAAGGCTACTTTCACACTTGCGTTTTTAGCAATCCGTCTTTTTGGGAAAAAACGGATCCTGCAAATGTGCTCGCAGGATGCGTTCTTCACCCATAGACTTGTCTTAGCGATGGATTGCCACGGATGGCCACACTTCGCGTCCGTCGTGCAACGGATGCGTCATGTTTTGGCGGACCGTTGGCACGAAAAAACGTTCAAGTGAACGTTTTTTGTCCGTCGCGTCTGCCATTTTCTACCACGCATGCGCGGCCAAAACTCTGCCCCCTCCTCCCCGGACTTCAGAATGGGCAGTGGATGTGTTGAAAAACTGCATCCACTGTCCACGTGCACAAATTTAACAACGTGCGTCAGTACGTCGGCCCAACGCATAGCAACAGACCTGTACCGACGCAAGTGCGAAAGAGGCCTTAATGAGCGTTTAATTTAATAAAAAAACAGAAAAAACGGCTTGGGCTCCCGCGCAATTTTCTGCGCCAGAGGGGGAAAGCCGACAGCCGGGAGCCAATATTTGTAGCTTGCTATAAATATTAGCCCTCAGCTGTCTGCGTAGCCTTTACTGGCTATTAAAATAGGGGGACCCCCAAAAAAATGACATGGGGTCCCCCTATATTTTATAGCCAGAAAGGCTACGCAGACAGCTGTGGGCTGATATTCATAGCCTAGAGAGGGGCCATGGATATTGGTCCCCCCCCAGCTACAAATACTAGTCCGCAGCCGCCCCGGAAATGGCGTATCTGTAAGATGCGCCAATTCCGGCACTTAGCCCCTCTCTTCCCACTCCCGTGTAGCGGTGGGATATGGGGTAATAAGGGGTTAATGTCACCTTGCTATTGTAAGGTGACATTAAGCCGGGTTAATAACGGAGAGGCGTCAATAAGACGCCTATCCGTTATTAATCCAATAGTAATAAAGGGTTAATAAAACACACACACATTAGGAAAAATGTATTTTAATATTCTTCATTTAACCATACTTACCATACTACAGCGCCTGCAAAAAACATAAAATAATAAACCGTATACTACCTGTCCGCCGTAGTCCAATTAATAACGAGTGTCCCATGACGATCTCCCCTATAGAACAGTGACATCGGGTGATGTCACTGCTCTATAGGACCCTCAGTGACACACTGACAGGAGACAATGGCTCCTGCAGTGCATCACTGAACTATAGTAACCTCTGAGTCTCACTTTATGGCAATTGCTGCCTGGGAAAATATCTCACACAGCAATGGCATAAAGTGAGACTAGGGACTATTTTCTCACAGGGGCGTAGGAATACATTGTGAGGAATATATTGTGGAACGATACCTTCCATCATTGTATTCCTGGAGCCCCTGAAAGCAGTCGCATCAGCAGATGCTCCTGCTCTCCACGGGAGATCGTCGAGGGACACTCGTTTTAATTGGATTTCTGCAGACAGGGAGTATAGTGTTTGTTTATTATTTTAATATTTTTTACAGATGACACTGGCTTCTGGGATCAAGGTGACAAGTGATGGTGAGTATGTACTCTATGTTACATGTATTGTATGTCTGTATGTATGTTGTATGTATGTACGTACTGTATGTGGCATGTTGCATGTCGCATGTCACATGCTGCATGTCGTCGCATGTTGCATGTCGTCGCATATTGCATGTCGCCGCATAGTGCATGTCGCATGTCACATGTTGCATGTCATCGCATGTCATCGCATGTGGCATGTCATTGCATGCTGCATGTCATCACATGTCACATGTTGCATGTCGTCGCATGTAATCGCATGTCGTCGCATGGTACATGTTATTGCATGGTGCATGTCACATGTTGCATGTCGTCGCATGTAATCGCATGGTGCATGTCATCGCATGGTGCATGTTGTCTCATGGTGCATGTCACATGTTGCATGCAGTTGCATGTCATCGCATGTTGCTGCATGGTGCATGTCATCGCATGGTGCATGTCGCATGTCACATGTTGCATGTTGCATGTCGTTGCATGTAATCGCATGTCATCGCATGCTGCATGTCGTCGCATGTCGTCGCATGGTGCATGTTGTCGCATGTTGCATGTCATTGCATGTCACATGTATGTTGCATGTTGTCACATGTTACATGGTGTGTGTTGTATGTATGTACTGTACATGTGTATGTGTTTGTTTTTTACATTCAACACATTAGCCGGATGATGGGACTACTACTGTCCCATCATTGGCTAATGTGTCACTCACTGTCACTGTAGCAGGCAGAGCCCGATGGGACTTGTAGTCCCATCGGACGATGCCTGCACACAGAGACACACACACCAATGACCACCCCCGCAGCAGACCCCAGCACCGCACATACCGACACTGGCACGCAAAGCCCCAGCGCTGGCCCGCACATACCGGCGCCGGCACGCAGAGCCCCGGCCCGCACATACCGGCGCCGGCACGCAGAGTCCCGCACATCACATCGTGGATTCCCTGCCTAGCCCCGCCCGCCCCCAGCACAGCCCCGCCCGCCCCCAGCACAGGCCTGCAGCCCCCAGCCCCGCCCACAGCCCAGTCACTGTTGATGAGTGACAGCTGACTGTGAGGCTGGCTCACACCTGCTGCTGACGTCACGTCAATTTCCAGAGTCTGGAAATTGACGTGACGTCGGCGGAAATAAGCGGCGGCTGCAGCCTGGGGGTCACGTGACCCAGACTCAGCCGCTGGAATAGCGCCGCTCACAGGCGAAAACGGCAACGAAAGGTATTTGCACAATTCATTAGGGGCCCCGGGGGGATACATTGGGGGGTTAATTGAAAGTAGTGGACAACCCCTTTAATAAACTTATTGAATGTGGTTTTGATCACTGAGGATGCAGTTTTTAAAAAGGTGTCATTTGGGGGTATTTTCTGTTATATAGGCTCCCAAAGTCACTTCAAATGTGATGTACTTAGTGTTGAGCATTCCGATACCGCAAGTATCGGGTATCGGCCGATACTTAGCGGTATCGGAATTCCGATACCGAGATCCGATACTTGCCGCGTATCGGATACCGGAATCGGAAGTTCCCAGGATTCAAACTGCACAAATTTGTACGAAATCAGCCAATGAGAATGATTCCAAGTGTGGGCACATCCTGTTCAGCATGGAGGGCCTGAAACTACTGGCAAGGCTGTGATTGGCTGCTGAAATGATGTCATGATGCAGTTTAAAAGTCGCTGGCGCCATTTTGCGCTCACTCTGCTGTGAATTCAGTTAGTGACAGGACGCTGTTTGCTGACTGAGGGCCAGTTTAGAGATAGCGATTTGCTTCTTTGTGCTTTTCAAAGGCTAATTTAGCAACCGCTGTGTTCACCTACTAATCACCTTGCTTTTGCCTTGTAGCGCTGTTTTCACAGCGATCTGCAAGGTCTGTGTGTGTGTGTGTGTGTGTGAGTGCAGCCCACTCTCTAGTCTGAGTGCAGCCATAGGCCATCCATAGCTGGTTGTATTCAGTTCAGGGAGGGTGGTTCATTGCCTCATACTGTTCTTTTTTTTTTTTTTTCAAGTAGTGTAGTCTGCTGCTCATTTTTTAAAAAAAATCCTATTAGTGTCTTTCCACCCGTCTCCAGCTAACTTGTGGAAAAACACTACATAGGATAACGTAGAGGAGGGTTTTTGGGCCTTGCAGCGCCGTTTACGGCTGTCTGCACGGTCTCCGTGTGACTGCAGCTCGCCCTGTAGTCTGTGAGCAGACATAGCCTGGTTGTCTCCAGCTCAGGGTTCTTCACTGCGTCATACCGTAAAATCAATTTTCCTCTTGTTTTAAGTAGTGCAGGCTGCTGCACATTTTTTCAAAAAATTCCTATTAGTGTCTTTCCACCCGTCTCCAGCTAACTTGTGGAAAAACACTACATAGGATAACGTAGAGGAGGGTTTTTGGGCCTTGCAGCGCCGTTTACGGCTGTCTGCATGGTCTCCGTGTGACTGCAGCTCGCCCTGTAGTCTGTGAGCAGCCATAGCCTGGTTGTCTCCAGCTCAGGGTTCTTCACTGCGTCATACCGTAAAATCAATTTTCCTTTTGTTTTAAGTAGTGCAGGCTGCTGCACATTTTTTCAAAAAATTCCTATTAGTGTCTTTCCACCCATCTCCAGCTAACTTGTGGAAAAACACTACATAGGATAACATAGAGGAGGGTTTTTGGGCCTTGCAGCGCCGTTTACGGCTGTCTGCACGGTCTCCGTGTGACTGCAGCTCTCTCTGTTGTCAGTTGAGCCCCCCAAAAATAAATAAATAATAAAGTTCACCAAACACACCAGTGACACCACTTTACATTTGTGTAGGCCACATTAGCTCATATTAAAGTCTAGTCCACACTTTAGAAAATTAGTGTTTCTTATACCTGTTAGGAGTTGTTCAGGAATAAGCACACAAAGCCGTTAGTACTTTTCTGCTTATCTTTATCAGTCAAACAAGATGAAGAAGGCAGTGAGTAAGGCACGTGGGCGTGGGCGCAGAGCAGGGAGAGGACGTGGGGATTCTGTGCCTGCTGCAGGCACCGGTGACTCATCAGCACCCACTTTCACCAGGGAACAGTCCTTCATGCGCAGCTTTGTCGCAGAGCGCCGTACACCGCTGCTGCGTGAAGAACAAATTGAAGCCGTTGTCGGATGGATGGCAGCTAATGCATCAACTTCAATTAGTGCCACGTCCTCTCAGACACAGAGCACTGGAGAGCAGCCATCTGTCTCTTCACCACCTGCCAAATTGCCCAGGCAGACAGAGATCCCAGGACAGGAGCCGTCTCTACTTCTGTTCTCTGAATCTCTTGGCTTGGAAACAGGGGGCCAGCCAAGCAGCATTGGAGAAATGGAAGAAGAGGCAGGGTGCAGTGATGCCCAACCGCTTTTTCTCTCTTCCTCTGAAGAGGCGGGTGGGCCAGTGCCTCCGGTCACCACATCGCAGGACGCATCCGCTGATGACACTCAGGTGCCACTTTCTGGTGCGTGCTCTGCTGCTGAGACTACCCAGGAGGAGCAGTTGGGGGCAGAGGGTAGTGTAGATGATGAGGTCCTTGACCCATCTTGGCGTGAGGGACAGGAAGGTGGTGGGAGCAGCTCTGAGGAAGAGATTCCCCGTACGGCCCAAAGAGGGAGAGGGAGGGGGAAGACTGCGGATCCTGCAGCCTCCGCTTTGGCACCCGTTAGGAGCATGTCTCTTCCAAAAGCCAAAAAGGGCGCTCCCAAGACTTGCAGTGCCTGGTCCTTTTTTGACACAGTTGCAGATGACATTTGCTATGTCAAATGCAAGGTGTGTCATCACAAAGTCAAAAGAGGTAGAAATGTCAGCAACCTCAATACCTCCAACATGTGGAAACATGTGCGCACCAGGCACGCGGCGGAGTTAGAAAAACACACTGAAGAGCTAGGCCAACCAACAGCGGCAGCTACCACCTCCAGCTCGTGTTGCCTCTTCCTCCAGCTCACACGCAGCTGGTTCGGCTTCCTCCCAGGATCGCCGTGGAAGAACCTCTGGCCCTGTTGTCCAGAGACCCGCTGTAATTCCACCCGCAGCACCACTTTCCCAGTCATCCACACACTCCCAGCCCAGTGTACAGCCATCGGTAGTACAGGCATGGGAGAAAAGGCGGCCTTTCTCGTCAAACCACACACGAGCACAGGCTCTGACTACAGGCATTGCCAAACTTCTGTCACTGGAAATGCTGTCATTCAGGCTGGTGGAGACTGACAGCTTCCGTGACTTGATGTCATTGGCAGTCCCACAGTACAATGTGCCCAGCCGCTTTTACTTCAGCAGGCAAGCCATCCCTGCCCTGCACAAGCATGTGGAGGGACACATAAAACACGCGCTACTGAATGCCGTCAGTAGCAAGGTCCACCTCACCACCGATGCGTGGACCAGTCAACATGGACAGGGGCGATACCTTTCCCTCACTGCCCATTGGGTTAATGTCGTTGAGCCGGGTACAGATCGTGCGAGTGGCGCAGGACGTGTCCTGCCCACTCCAAGGATTGCAGGAATCCATTCTGTACGCATTGACTCCTCCTCTTACACCAGTTCCTCAGAATCATCGCTGCAGGAGCCGTCACAGTCCACCTCCACATGGACCCGTGATGAACGTTTACCTGTTACGACCGACATGAGCACAGCCGTGGCCAAACGTCAACAGGCTGTCTTGAAATTAATTTCTTTGGGGAATCGAAGCCACACAGCGCAGGAGCTCTGGAATGCCATCAAGCAGGAGAGCGATGTGTGGTTTGTGCCAGCGAATCTCCAGCCAGGCATGGTAGTGTGTGATAATGGCCGAAATCTGGTGGCAGCTCTGGGCCTCGGCAACCTCACTCACATCCCATGTCTGGCACATGTGCTCAATTTGGTCGTGCAGAGTTTTTTGAGGGACTATCCAGATCTTGATGCACTGCTGCACAAGGTCCGCCTAGAGTGTGCTCACTTGCGGCGTTCCAGCACGGCAAAAGCGCGCATTGCGGCTCTGCAGCGCCGACACCACCTGCCGGAACATCGCATCATATGTGACCTACCTACCAGGTGGAATTCCACGTTACATATGTTGGAGCGGTTGTGTGAGCAGCAGCAAGCTGTAATGGAGTACCAGCTGCATCAGGCGCAAAGAAGTCGCACTCCGCGCCGTTCAGACTTCACAACCACAGAGTGGGCCACTATGAATGACGTCTGCCAGGTTTTGTGTCCCTTCGATTATTCCACGCGGATGGCGAGTGCAGATGATGCACTAGTCAGCATGAATGTCCCCCTTATCTGCCTGCTTGAAAAATCACTGCAAGCGCTAAGGGATGATGTTGTTGAAGAGGTGGAGGATGAGGATTCACCATTTCCATCATCTTCTGGACAGTCAGCGCCACGTGGTTCCTCACAAACGCGTAGGCAGGGGACAGTTTGTGAGGAGGATGAGGAGGAGTCAATGGAGGAGGAAGACATCCATCCAGAGGAGGGAGTTACACAATTGTCCAGTACTCAGTGTGTACAGCGAGGGTGGGGTGATGACGAGCGGGCAGAGATCACACCTCCAGCAGGGGACAGCGTTTCTTGGGCAGTTGGCAGTCTGCAGCACATGGTGGATTACATGCTGCAGTGCCTGAGAAACGACCGCCGCATCGCCCACATTCTCAACATGTCTGATTATTGGGTGTTCACCCTCCTCGATCCTCGCTACCGGGACAACGTAGAAAGCCTCATCACACCGTTGAACCGGGAGCGAAAAATGCGGGAGTACCAAGACACACTGGTGAATTCCATCATCTTCTCCATTCCAAGTGAGAGAAGTGCTGCTAGTGCATTACAAACCAGCTCAGTGCGTCCAGGCAGTGGTGGAGGCTCTGAACAAAGAGGGAGCAGAAGCAGTTCCTCTGCCCAAGGCAAGAGCAGTATGGCCCAACTGTGGCACAGTTTTCTGTGCCCGCCACAAAAGTCTACACCATCACAGACGGCTCCAGTCAGCAGGAGGCAACGGTTCCGTCAGATGGTGACAGACTACATGTCTTGCCCTCTTGCTGTACTCCCAGACGGCTCTTCACCTTTCAAGTTTTGGGTCTAAAAGCTGGATACATGGCCAGAGCTAAGCCAGTATGCATTGGAGGTGCTGGCTTGCCCTGCGGCTAGTGTATTATCGGAACGCGTCTTTAGTGCTGCAGGTGGTGTACTAACTGACCGTCGCATGCGACTATCCTCCGATAACGTTGACCGGCTTACTTTCCTGAAAATGAACAAGGCCTGGATCTCGTAGGAATTTGCCACTCCTCTTCCTGATTAAATAATTAGGTGACTGTCTCCGTTATCCAGGTCTCCTGTTGTGTTCATCTTTCTACCACCTGAACTTAAATTCCTGGGCTCCAACACCGCCAGTTGAGGCTCAGAAGTGCCGTCTGCACAGTCAAAACATACGACCCAGTGTTATTGGGTTTCAGTAACGTCAGCTGATCCCCAGCTGTGTAGCCGGCAATGTGTCCTGCGACCGCCACGCTGACACAACAACTGAAATGTAAGGGAACCTGTCTCCCCCCCCCCCCCCCAAGGCGTTTGTTACTGAAAGAGCCACCTTGTGCAGCAGTAATGCTGCACAAGGAAAAGGTAGCTATTTTTGTTTAGCTCCTTGCACACGCAGAACTTAACACTTATAAAATGTGTCCACTGATACCGTAAAACCGTCCCGGAGGTGGGACTTTCCTTCGTAATATGACGCAGCACAGCTGTCATTCCTACCCCCTTGGCACCGTGCCCCGGCTCCTCAGCGTTGTTTGATTCCATCACGGAGCCTGCGCTGTTATGTTATCCCTCGGCCAGGCACACTTAGCGCTGCCCATCTTCTGACATCATTTGGTGTCAGGCTGGCTGCGCCTGTGCGGCCGCGCTGGCCGAGAGCCCGCCTCGCATTGTCTTCTGATTTAATCCCACTGGGGGCCTGAGATCCATGGACATGCGCAGTGCATATCTGAACCTCCGCCTCTCACTCATCTCCCTAC
Organism: Ranitomeya variabilis; assembly: GCF_051348905.1. Taxonomy (NCBI): domain Eukaryota; kingdom Metazoa; phylum Chordata; class Amphibia; order Anura; family Dendrobatidae; genus Ranitomeya; species Ranitomeya variabilis. The sequence continues at coordinate 165,289,294 of NC_135233.1, forward strand.
GCCTTCTTCAGACTGTGCGCCGTCAGCTGATCCCTAATAGCATGCCACGGCCGTGACGCCGCACAGTCTGAAGAAGCCATAGGGAGGGGAGTGAGAGGCGAGGATATGCACTGCGCATGGCCACGGATCCCAGGCCCGCGGTGGGATTACATTAGACGACACTGCGAGGCGGGCTCTCGGCCAGCGCGGCCGCACAGGCGCAGCCAGCCTGACACCAAATGATGTCAGAAGATGGGCAGCGCTAAGTGTGCCTGGCCAAGGGATAACCTAACAGCGCAGGCTCCGGGACGGAATCAAACAACGCTGAGGAGCCGGGGCACGGCGCCAAGGGGGTAGGAATGACAGCTGTGCTGCGTCATATTACGAAGGAAAGTCCCACCTCCGGGACGGTCTCACGGTTTCAGGGGACACATTTTATAAGTGTTTAGTTCTGTGTTTGCAAGGACATAATGAAAAGAGCCACCTTTTCCTTTTGCATCTTTTGTGCTGCACAAGCTGGCTCTTTCAGCTACAAACGCCTTGGGGGGGGGGGGTTAAAGGTTCCCTTTCGACTTTCTCCAATCAGGCTTCGGCCTACATTGTGTTCCTCTGCTTCTCCTGCTGTCCCTGGGCTCCAACACCGCTAGTTGTTGCCTGGTAGTGCTGTACGCACAGTCAACAGTTGCTCCTCTGTTATTGGGGTTCAGTAACGTCAGCTGTTCCCCAGCTGTGTGTGTGGCAATCCCTCCTATCTCCTCCACCTCCTCCTCCTCCTGTCCCTGGGCTCCAACACCGCTAGTTGTTGTCCAGAAGTGCTGTCCGCACAGTCCCAACAGTCGCTCCTCTGTTATTGGGGTTCAGTAACGTCAGCTGTTCCCCAGCTGTGTGTGTGGCAATCCCTCCTATCTCCTCCACCTCCTCCTCCTCCTGTCCCTGGGCACCAACACCGCTAGTTGTTGTCCAGAAGTGCTGTCCGCACAGAGCCAAACACCTCGCCAATGTGTTAGTGGGGTTCAGTAAAGCCTGCTGCTCCCCTGCTGTATGTGTGGCAATCCCTCCTATCTCCTCCACCTCCTCCTCCTCCTGTCCCTGGGCTCCAACATCGCTAGTTGCTGTCCAGAAGTGCTGTCCGCACAGAGCCAAACACCTCGCCAATGTGTTAGTGGGGTTCAGTAAAGCCTGCTGCTCCCCTGCTGTGTGTGTGGCAATCCCTCCTATCTCCTCCACCTCCTCCTCCTCCTGTCCCTGGGCTCCAACACCGCTAGTTGCTGTCCAGAAGTGCTGTCCGCACAGAGCCAAACACCTCGCCAATGTGTTAATGGGGTTCAGTAAAGCCTGCTGCTCCCCTGCTGTGTGTGTGGCAATCCCTCCTATCTCCTCCACCTCCTCCTCCTCCTGTCCCTGGGCTCCAACACCGCTAGTTGTTGTCCAGAAGTGCTGTCCGCACAGTCCCAACAGTCGCTCCTCTGTTATTGGGGTTCAGTAACGTCAGCTGTTCCCCAGCTGTGTGTGTGGCAATCCCTCCTATCTCCTCCACCTCCTCCTCCTCCTGTCCCTGGGCACCAACACCGCTAGTTGTTGTCCAGAAGAGCTGTCCGCACAGAGCCAAACACATCGCCAATGTGTTAGTGGGGTTCAGTAAAGCCTGCTGCTCCCCTACTGTGTGTGTGGCAATCCCTCCTATCTCCTCCACCTCCTCCTCCTCCTGTCTCTGGGCTCCAACACCGCTAGTTGCTGTCCAGAAGTGCTGTCCGCACAGAGCCAAACACCTCGCCAATGTGTTAGTGGGGTTCAGTAAAGCCTGCTGCTCCCCTGCTGTGTGTGTGGCAATCCCTCCTATCTCCTCCACCTCCTCCTCCTCCTGTCCCTGGGCTCCAACACCGCTAGTTGCTGTCCAGAAGTGCTGTCCGCACAGAGCCAAACACCTCGCCAATGTGTTAGTGGGGTTCAGCACCGCCAGCTGTTCCCCTGCTGTGTATACGGCAACGTGTCATGCGACCGCCACGCAGGCACAACAACTTAAATTTAAGGGAACCTGTCCCCCCCCCCCCCCAAGGCGTTTGTTACTGAAAGAGCCACCTTGTGCAGCAGTAATGATGCAAATGGAAAAAGTGCCTCTTTTCGTGGTGCTCCTTGCACATGCTGAACCTAACACTTATGAAATGTGTCCCCTCACACCGTTAAACCGTCCGGTAGGTGGAACTTTCCTTTGTCATGTGAAGCAGCACAGCCATCATTCTTACCCCCTTGGCGCCGTGCGCCGCCTCCTCAGCGTTGTTTGAATCTGTCCCGGAGCCTGCGCTGTTAGTTTAGCCCTTGGCCATGCACACATTTTGCGCTGCCCGTCTTCTGACATCATTTGGTGTCAGGCTGGCTGCGCCTGTGCGGCCGCGCTGGCAAAGATCCCGCCTCGCAGTGTCTTCTGATTTAATCCCACTGGGGGTCTGAGATCCATGGACATGCGCAGTGCATATCTGAACCTCCACCTCTCACTCATCTCCCTACGGCTTCTTCAGACTGTGCGGTGTCAGCTGATCCCTAATAGCATGCCACGGCCGTGACGCCGCACAGTCTGAAGAAGCCGTAGGGAGGGGAGTGAAAGGCGAGGATATGCACTGCGCATGGCCACGGATCCCAGGCCCGCGGTGGGATTACATTAGACGACACTGCGAGGCGGGATCTTGGCCAGCGCGGCCGCACAGGCGCAGCCAGCCTGACACCAAATGATGTCAGAAGACGGGCAGCGCAATATGTGTGCATGGCCAAGGGCTAACCTAACAGCGCAGGCTCCGGGACAGATTCAAACAACGCTGAGGAGGCGGCGCACAGCGCCAAGGGGGTAAGAATGACGGCTGTGCTGCGTCACATGACAAAGGAAAGTTCCACCTACCGGACGGTTTAACGGTGTGAGGGGACACATTTCATAAGTGTTAGGTTCAGCATGTGCCAGGACCATAATTAAAAGAGCTAAGTTTACCTTTTCCAGCATTACTGCTGTACACGATGGCTCTTTCAGCTACAAACGCCTGGGGGGGGTTAAAGGTTCCCTTTCAACTTGCTCCAGTGCAGGCTTCGGCCTACACTCCGCTCCCCCTGCTCCTCCTGCTGACCCTGGGCTCCAACACCGCCAGTTGGGGCCCAGATGTGCTAGCTGCACAGAGAAAAACACCAGCCAATGTGTCAGTGGGGTTCAGCACCGCCAGCTGTTCCCCTGCTGTGTAGCCGGCAACGTGTCCTGCAACAGCCACGCAGACACAACAGACCCAAAGCTGCCGCCAGTGCAGGCTTCGGCCTACACTCTGCTCCCTCTGCTCCTCCTGCTGACCCTGGGCTCTAACACCGCCAGTTGGGGCCCAGATGTGCTAGCTGCACAGAGAAAAACACCAGCCAATGTGTCAGTGGGGTTCAGCACCGCCAGCTGTTCCCCTGCTGTGTAGCCGGCAACGTGTCCTGCAACAGCCACGCAGACACAAGAACTGAAATTGAAGGGAACCTGTCCCCCCTCCCCCAGGCGTTTGTATGTTTTCCAGCCACCTTGTACAGCAGTAATGCTGCATGTGTGCAAGGTGGCTCATAAACTTATTCTCCTCGCACATGTGGAACTGAACACGTCTAAAATGTGTCCTCTGTGACCATTTAACCGTCCCGGAGGTGTGACTTTCCTTTGTAATGACACGCAACAACCCCCTTGGTAGCACAGCCCTTCTTCTGACATCATTGTTTGGCTGGCTGCGCCTCTGCGGCCGCCCTGCCCGACACAACGCCCCTCGGTGTCTTATTTATTTTGACTGCGAGGGTGTGATTGTGCAGCGCCCCAGAGTCCTGGTCGTTGCAGTACTGTGGCTCCACCACTAAGGGGAGCTATGGTACGTCTGATGGCACTGAAGGAGTTCATCTGACCAGGTATCACAGACACCAATACATTTCACAGCCGGGCCTCCGGGGGGAGCTAAGGGTTCTATTCATTAGGCCACTCCCCACCATTGTGGGTAAACTGGGGGTCAGGCAGGAAGTTAGGCAGAAAGCTGACTGGGTTGGAACCAGGCAACACCTTGTGGCAGAGGGTGTTGTGGGAGAAGATTCGGTAGGGTCCCTGTCAGGGGTGGGATCCTGACAGAGGCCTGGCTACAAGAAGGAATGTAACGGGACTGTGCCTGCTCAGCATAGCGGCGGTGCCCAAGGAAGGATTAGAAGCGAGATAGATTGTGCTGAGTGAGAAACGAGATCAAAGCAAGAAGGAGAATACCAGTAGGAGTCGTGCTGTGAGACCGAGGCAACATCCTACTGAGGCGCACAACCGGCGGCCGGAACGCCGAGGGAGTATTACAATATTCAGCTTCAGGCAATACTCTAAACCAACGGCAGGACAGTCAGTCTAAGGCGGGCTGTCTCACCCAAATCACCTATGCAGTCTTGGGGGGCAACTTGTGGAGAGGGGCGACTCTAGGGTCCCGGAAGAGCTCCGAGCCTACCCGTCATACGGGTGCCGTCCTAACCGCAACATCAGGGAGGGACGGAGGATTAGCAGGACATCATCTAATCGAGTTGTGAGGGAACTTAAGAAACGGACACAACAGTTGTGGGGACTTTCCGTAAGCACAGCAGGGAAGGACCGCAACACCTAGCGCTAGAAGGAAGGCACAGATTTCCACCTGTTAAGAGAACTCTGGAGGTGCCATTGGACCGGCCGGACTTGCGCAGCCTGGTTATCTGGATTCCGGACTGAGGACCCAGAGATCTTCAGTAAAGAGGTAAAGAGACTGCAACCTGGTGTCCTCGTTATTTACTGCACCGCACCACCACCACCACTACCACCATCCATATCTATTATTCATTGTACGCCCCTCGGCAGGGTCACGGACCGGGCCTAGCCACCGTGACAACCCCAGAGCAGAGACTCAGAGGCCCGGTACCGGGTACCCCTCGGCCCTGCGGCAGTGGGGGCGCCACAACTTGGCGTCACGAACAGGATCTACTTAAGCCTGAAGAATCAGGTCATGTGTGCCTTGGAACTGTGATTTATTGTGCTTGGACTGTACTTTATTGCAAAGGACTGTGCTGTGCCACTTGCCGCCAAAATCCGCCGCCATTACAGCGCTGAGGAGAGCGCAGGAGAAGAAGAGGGGCGTGGAGTAGGCGTAGACAAACAGAAGAGCGCGAAAGACAATGGCCGCCCAGTCTAAATATTTCTGCACCGTGAGGACGTGTCCGTCCGCAGCGGAGATCCGCCTCCTGATCCTCAACAGAGGGCGGAGACCGAGAAAACGACACCGCCCACGAAGGAGAGAGCGGGAAGTCTCCCCCAACTACCCGGATGAGCACAGCAGCCCGTTCTCCGTGGACAGCACCGAACTCCTGCAGGTCGAGATGGAGAGCTTGCTCGACCAGCTCCTTCAGCTGAATGTGAAAGCCCAGGCTCCGCACCAGACGGCGCCGGACCGCAGTCTCCTAGCATCGGATCCGATACTGCTGCCGGGGTCCTCGCTGACATCGCCAGAGGAACCCGCTGCGGAGGAGGAGGAGCCCGCATCGGCTGGTGAGTCCGCCGACCCTGTCCCGCCGGCCGAGGGCTTATTAGTAGGCCCCGTTGCGGCACCCCCTCTCCCTGGGACCCATAGACTTCAGCACCTGTTGCCATGGGAGGAGCCCATGGGTATGGAACACCGCCTGAAAGCCCCGCTTCGACCCGCTGCTCTGCTGTGTGAAGTCCGTGCAGAGTGCACAGTGTGCCGCTGGGAGAACCCAGGGTCCAACCTTATGGGGTTCCCCGGGGTGAAGACACGGGAAGGGGAGATGGTGCAGGCCCTGAGCTGGGAGGAATACCAGACCCAGCTGGAACAGCAGTGGAAGGAGAAGGAAAAGGAGTACCAGGCCGGGATGGAGGCCTACCATCACAAAGACTTGGCGGTCAAGGACCGGGCCCGCAAAGACCCCACCGCTCACCAGGCCCCGCACAGGCAGGGCATCATCACCACCTTCAAGCTCCGCGGAGGCTGGGGCTTCATCAAAGAGCCGGGTCTGTATGCAGAGGTGTTTGTGAACCGGAGGGACGTTGAGTCGCACCTCAGAGAGGGCCACCCAGGCCGGGATCTCTACCCGGGGGACGGGGTTAGTTACACCAGGCACTTTGGGGAAAAGGGGTGGTTTGCCCTGAACGTCCACAAGAGGCAGAACCCTGTGACGCCCCCGATTAAGGTGCCAGTGAAGCTGACCCCTGTAGCAAAGGTGCCCCCATGTGGCCAGCCCATGATCACCACCAGGACCACTGAGGTCACTCCAACGTGCACTATGGTCAAAACCACAACGTGCAGCATCGTTACCTCAACCACCATCGTGGCCAAGGAGGCACCTCCTCAGGTGGGTGGTGCCTCTGCTGCTCCAGCATCGAAGACAGTGGGTACACAAACCCCCAGATGGGACAGTACTCCACCTTACGCAGTACCAGGCGGTGGGCAATATCCTAAGGGATTGCCTCCGCCGGTGCTGCCCCCTGATTGGTTTAAGATATTAATGCTCTGCAAATGTAAATAGTTACTGTTCTACTGTTTTGCTGCTAAAACCCGTTTAGGGTTATCTTAAAGGGATCCCTTTGTTGACCCGGGATCCCTATTGCTTTTTGGTGATTTCTATTTTCTTCTTCGTTATCAAGAACTGCCGCCATCATGAACAGTGCATGATACAAACTGCTTGTAAATAGTTCGCACCTTATTAAAGGTGCTCCCTACTGGTTTTACTTAAAGAGAGACTCTGCGAAGATACCGCACCGGAGCTTTTGCTGAGTATGGACTGGTAGCTTGAGAAGATGTGCTACCTCATAAAGACTTGGTCCCCTCTTAAAGGGGATGTTCACGTATTGCGCTGATGAACCGTATTGCCTTAAGACAGTTGGGTGGCAATAATGTCTTGGAAAGAGAAAGTAATAATGTTGATATGAACACGTTAAATGTACCTAACTAGTTAAATGTGAAAAGTGTTTGATAATGTTGATGGAAGAACGAGGACAGGAAGTGAACCCGAGGGGTTAGTGGTGAGTCCTCTTAGGAGCCAGATAGAGATAGCTCAGTGATTTCAAACTGAAGGTAAATGTTATGTTCTATACTGTGTATAGTAGTTGAAAAGGCAGTAGGCCCGGGCTGAAAGGGGCGGTCCTGTAAAGAAAGGAGAGGCAGTAGGTCTGGAGCCGTTAGGACAGGCGGTCCTGCAGATTTAAAGAAGGGGAATGAAGTTAATTGCCTTATAGTGTGTTATAAGAAGGTCTTTAGTGGATTCAGAGTGTACATCCTTAAAGGCAACGTTGAATTAATGTCTAAAAATGTTTGCACTTAGTAGAATACCCGGTTGGGTAAAGAGAGTTATTTATCGAAAAGTTATTTAAAAAGTATTTAACCATGTTTGTAACGTTCAAGTGTCCTCACCTCCCATAAAGGGAAGCTCTGTTCAAGTATACTTATTGTTATTGCACTCAACAAAATTGTATGTCTTTTTGCTAACCTGTATTGTTGTTTTCTTCCCAGTCCAGGAGTACTGGATTTAACCAGGGGGGAGTGCAGCGCCCCAGAGTCCTGGTCGTTGCAGTACTGCGGCTCCGCCACTAAGGGGAGCTATGGTACGTCTGATGACACTGAAGGAGTTCATCTGACCAGGTATCACAGACACCAATACATTTCACAGCCGGGCCTCCAGGGGGAGCTAAGGGTTCTATTCATTAGGCCACTCCCCACCATTGTGGGTAAACTGGGGGTCAGGCAGGAAGTTAGGCAGAAAGCTGACTGGGTTGGAACCAGGCAACACCTTGTGGCAGAGGGTGTTGTGGGAGAAGATTCGGTAGGGTCCCTGTCAGGGGTGGGATCCTGACAGAGGCCTGGCTACAAGAAGGAATGTAACGGGACCGTGCCTGCTCAGCATAGCGGCGGTGCCCAAGGAAGGATTAGAAGCGAGATAGATTGTGCTGAGTGAGAAACGAGATCAAAGCAAGAAGGAGAATACCAGTAGGAGTCGTGCTGTGAGACCGAGGCAACATCCTACTGAGGCGCACAACCGGCGGCCGGAACGCCGAGGGAGTATTACAATATTCAGCTTCAGGCAATACTCTAAACCAACGGCAGGACAGTCAGTCTAAGGCGGGCTGTCTCACCCAAATCACCTATGCAGTCTTGGGGGGCAACTTGTGGAGAGGGGCGACTCTAGGGTCCCGGAAGAGCTCCGAGCCTACCCGTCATACGGGTGCCGTCCTAACCGCAACATCAGGGAGGGACGGAGGATTAGCAGGACATCATCTAATCGAGTTGTGAGGGAACTTAAGAAACGGACACAACAGTTGTGGGGACTTTCCGTAAGCACAGCAGGGAAGGACCGCAACACCTAGCGCTAGAAGGAAGGCACAGATTTCCACCTGTTAAGAGAACTCTGGAGGTGCCATTGGACCGGCCGGACTTGCGCAGCCTGGTTATCTGGATTCCGGACTGAGGACCCAGAGATCTTCAGTAAAGAGGTTAAGAGACTGCAACCTGGTGTCCTCGTTATTTACTGCACCGCACCACCACCACCACTACCACCGTCCATATCTATTATTCATTGTACGCCCCTCGGCAGGGTCACGGACCGGGCCTAGCCACCGTGACAACCCCAGAGCAGAGACTCAGAGGCCCGGTACCGGGTACCCCTCGGCCCTGCGGCAGTGGGGGCGCCACAATTGACGGGCATGAGCAGTGCATATCTTCGCCAGGCTGTCACTCAGCTCCTTCCGCCTTCTTCAGACTGTGCGGCTTCATGGCCGTGGCATGCGATAAGGGATCACCTGACGCCGCACAGTCTGTAGCAGGTGTAAGGACACGAGCGAGAGGCGAACATATGTACTGCGCCAGGCCATGAATCCCAGCCTCGCAGTGTTTTAACTATGTAAAGACACTGCGGGGCTGGGATTCATGGTCATCGCAAACCGCAACGGCCGACATTAAATGATGTCAGAAGATGGGCAGCGCTAACAGCGCAAGGCCAAGGGATAAAACGACAGCGCAGACTCCTGTACAGCAAATAACAACGCTCAGGAGGCTGCGCCCAGCACCAAGGTGGGATTCTTGACATCTGTGCTGTGTCTCATTACGAAGGGAACTCTCGCCTCCAACACAGTTTGACTGTATAAAGGGCTAAATGTTGTACGTGTTTCATTCAGCGTGTGCAAGGAGAAAAATTAAAAGAGCAACCTTTGACTTGTGCAGCACTACTGCTGCATAAGCTGTGGCTCTTCTACACTATGTTCCAAATTATTATGCAAATGACATTTTTCTCGGATTTTCCTAAAGGGTCGGTGCAAATGACAGTCAGTCTAATAAAAGTCATCACCCGTTAGAGTATACATCGAATTTTATTGAAGAAACCTCCCAATGATAACAGTATAATCTCCAAAATGAATAAAAACTCAAAATGCACTGTTCCAAATTATTATGCACAGTAGAATTTCTAAACATTTGATATGTTTTAAAGAACTGAAAATGCTCATTTGTGGAATTTGCAGCATTAGGAGGTCACATTCACTGAACAAAAAAAACTCCAAAACCTCCTAACAGGCCAAGTTACATGTTAACATAGGAACCCTTCTTTGATATCACCTTCACAATTTTTGCATCCATTGAACTTGTGAGTTTTTGGAGAGTTTCTGCTTGTATTTCTTTGCATGAAGTCAGAATAGCCTCCCAGAGCTGCTGTTTTGATGTGAACGGCCTCCCACCCTCATAGATCTTTTGTTTGATGATACTCCAAAGGTTCTCTATAGGGTTGAGGTCAGGGGAAGATGGTGGCCACACCATGAGTTTATCTCCTTTTATGCCCATAGCAGCCAATTACTCAGAGGTATTCATTGTCATGCATGAAGATGATTTTGCTCCTGAAGGCACGTTTCTGCTTTTTAGACCATGGAAGAAAGTTGTCAGTCAGAAACTCTATTTACTTTGCTGAGGTCATTTTCACACCTTTAGGAACCTTAAAGGGCCCTACCAGCTGGTTCCCCATGATTCCAGCCCAAAACATGACTCCTCCACCTCCTTGCTGACGTCGCAGCCTTGTTGGGACATGGTGGCCATCCACCAACCATCCACTACTCCATCCGTCTGGACCGTCCAGGGTTGCTCGACACTCATCAGTAAACAAGACTGTTTGAAAATTAGTCTTCATGTATGTCTGGGCCCACTGCAACCGTTTCTGCTTGTGAACACTGTTTAGGAGTGGCCGAATAGTAGGTTTATGCACCACAGCAAGCCTTTGAAGGATCCTACACCTTGAGGTTCGAGGGACTCCAGATGCACCAGCAGCTTCAAATAACTGTTTGCTGCTTTGTAATGGTATTTTGGCAGCTGCTCTCTTAATCCAATGAATTTGTCTGGCACAAACCTTCCTCATTATGCCTTTATCTGCATGAACTCTGTCTGTGCTCTGTTTCAGTCACAAATCTCATCAGAGTATGATGATCACTCTTAAGTTTTCGTGAAATATCTAATATTTTCATACCTTGTCCAAGGCATTGCATTATTTAACACTTTTCATCAGCAGAGAGATCCTTTTTATTTCTCATATTGCTTGAAACCTGTGACCTGCTTAATAATGTGGAACATCATTTTTAAGTAGTTTTCCTTTAATTAGAATCACCTGGAAAACTAATTATCACATGTGTTTAAGATTGATTTCAGTGATTCATTGAGCCCTGAGACACAATACCATCCACGAGTTTATTTGAAAAACAAAACAATTAAACATTTGTGACACTTAAATCCAATTTGCATAATAATTTGGAACACAGTGTAGTTTGTAACACCTGAGGGGGGGTTAAAGGTTACCTTTGAAATTGGTTCAATTAGGCTTCGGCCTACACTCTGCTCCACCTGCAGTGCCCGGGCTCCAACACTGCTAGTTGCTGTCCGGAAGTGCTGGCTGCCCAGAGCAAAACACACGACACTCTGTCAGTGGGGTTCAGCACCGCCAGCTGTTCCCCTGCTGTGTAGCCGGCATCGTGTCCTGCAACAGCCACGCAGACACAAAGCTGCCGCCAGTGCAGGCTTCGGCCTACACTCTGCTCCCTCTCCTTCTGCTGACCCTGGGCTCTAACACCGCCAGTTGCTAGCTGCACAGAGAAAAACACCAGCCAATGTGTCAGTGGGGTTCAGCACCGCCAGCTGTTCCCCAGCTGTGTAGCCGGCAACGTGTCCTGTTATGATCCCAATGGCAGAGGATCTCAGAGATTACAGCAAAGTCTGCAAACATAAATACCAGCTCATAGGGAAGTGGTAACTAGGCTGACCATATACCTGATCCTAGCACAAACAACTAACAGCAGCCGGGGAACGTGCCTACGTAGATTCTAGACGTCTCGCGCCAGCCGGAGAACTAACTAACCCTATCAGGGAAAATAAGACCTCTCTTGCCTCCAGAGAAAAGACCCCAAAGTAATTCAAGCCCCCAACAAATAATAACGGTGAGGTAAGAAGAAAAGACAAACGTAAGAATGAACTAGATTTTAGCAAAGAGAGGCCCACTGACTAATAGCAGAAAATAGTAAGATGACTTATATGGTCAGCAAAAAACCCTGCAAAATATCCACGCTGAATATCCAAGAACCCCCAAACCGACTAACGGTGAGGGGGGAGAATATCAGCCCCCTAGAGCTTCCAGCAATATCAGGAATCACATTTTGTACAAGCTGGACAAAAATATGAACAATGCAAATAAACAAAAATAAGAAAGCAGGACTTAGCTTATCTTGCAAAGAACCAGGACCTGAAGACAGGAGCAAACAGAAATGAACTGATTACAACGATGCCAGGCACTGGACTGAGAATCCAGGAAGTTTAAATAGCAACACCCCAGGCCTAACGAAGCAGGTGAGTACCAACCTGGTAAAAGACAATCCAAGTGCCAAATCACTAGTGACCACAAGAGGGAGCCAAGAAGTATAGTTCACAACAGTACCCCCCCTTTAAGGAGGGGTCACCGAACCCTCACCAAGACCACCAGGGCGACCAGGATGAGCAGCGTGGAAGGCACGAACCAAATCGGCCGCATGAACATCAGAGGCGGCCACCCAGGAATTATCCTCCTGACCATAGCCCTTCCATTTGACCAAATACTGAAGCCTCCGTCTAGAGAGACGAGAATCCAAGATCTTCTCTACCACGTACTCCAACTCGCCCTCAACCAACACCGGAGCAGGAGGCTCAACAGCAGGAACCACAGGCACAACGTACCGCCGCAACAAAGACCTATGGAACACGTTGTGAATGGCAAACGACACCGGAAGATCCAAACGAAAAGAAACCGGGTTAAGAACTTCCAAAATTTTATAAGGACCAATAAAGCGAGGCTTAAACTTAGGAGAGGAAACCTTCAGAGGGACATACCGAGAAGACAACCAAACCAAATCCCCAACACGAAGTCGGGGGCCCACACCGCGGCGGCGGTTGGCAAAACGCTGAGCCTTCTCCTGTGACAACTTCAAGTTGTCCACCACATGATTCCAAATCCGCTGCAACCTATCCACCACGGAATCCACCCCAGGACAGTCAGAAGACTCAACATGACCCGAGGAGAAACGAGGATGAAAACCAGAGTTGCAGAAGAATGGCGAAACCAAAGTAGCGGAACTAGCCCGATTATTAAGGGCAAACTCCGCCAATGGCAAGAAGGTCACCCAATCATCCTGGTCCGCAGAAACAAAACATCTCAAATAAGCCTCCAGTGTCTGATTAGTTCGCTCCGTTTGACCATTAGTCTGAGGATGGAAGGCAGATGAAAACGACAAATCAATGCCCATTTTAGCACAAAAAGATCGCCAGAATCTGGACACAAACTGGGATCCTCTGTCGGACACGATATTCTCCGGAATGCCGTGTAAACGAACCACATTCTGAAAAAACAAAGGAACCAGATCGGAAGAGGAAGGCAACTTAGGCAAGGGTACCAAATGGACCATCTTGGAAAAACGATCACACACCACCCAGATGACAGACATTCCTTGAGACACCGGAAGATCAGAAATGAAATCCATGGAAATATGTGTCCAAGGCCTCTTCGGGACGGGCAAGGGCAGAAGCAACCCGCTAGCATGAAAACAACAAGGCTTAGCGCGAGCACAAGTCCCACAGGACTGCACAAATGACCGCACATCCCGTGACAAGGAAGGCCACCAAAAGGACCTAGCCACCAAATCTCGGGTACCAAAAATTCCCGGATGCCCCGCCAACACCGAGGAATGAACCTCGGAAATGACTCTGCTGGTCCATTTATCAGGAACAAACAGTCTGTTGGGTGGACAAGAGTCAGGTCTACCAGCCTGAAATCTCTGCAACACACGTCGCAAATCAGGAGATATGGCCGACACGATTACTCCCTCTTTAAGAATACCAGCTGGCTCCGAGACTCCAGGAGAGTCAGGCACAAAGCTCCTAGAAAGAGCATCAGCCTTAACATTCTTCGAACCAGGCAGGTACGAGACCACAAAGTCAAAACGAGAGAAAAACAATGACCAACGAGCCTGTCTAGGATTCAGGCGCTTAGCAGACTCGAGATACATCAGATTTTTGTGATCAGTCAAGACCACCACACGATGCTTAGCACCCTCGAGCCAATGACGCCACTCCTCAAATGCCCACTTCATGGCCAACAACTCCCGATTACCAACATCATAGTTGCGCTCAGCAGGCGAAAACTTCCTAGAGAAAAAGGCACATGGTCTCATCACAGAGCAACCAGAGCCTCTCTGCGACAAAACAGCCCCAGCACCGATCTCAGAAGCATCCACTTCAACCTGAAAGGGAAGTGAGACATCAGGCTGGCACAAAACAGGCGCCGAAGTAAACCGGCGCTTCAGCTCCTGGAAGGCCTCCACGGCTGCAGGGGCCCAATAAGCCACATCAGAACCCTTCTTGGTCATATCCGTCAAAGGTTTAACAACGCTAGAAAAATTAGCGATAAAGCGACGGTAGAAATTAGCAAACCCCAAGAACTTCTGAAGACTCTTAACAGACGTGGGCTGAGTCCAATCATGAATAGCTCGGACCTTGACTGGGTCCATCTCCACAGCAGAAGGGGAGAAAATAAAACCCAAAAAGGAAACCTTCTGCACTCCAAAGAGACACTTTGAGCCCTTCACAAACAAAGCATTATCACGCAAAACCTGAAACACCATCCTGACCTGCTTTACATGAGAATCCCAATCATCCGAGAAAACCAGAATATCATCCAGATAAACAATCATAAATTTATCCAGATACTTCCGGAAGATATCATACATAAAGGACTGAAACACTGAAGGAGCATTAGAGAGCCCAAAGGGCATCACCAAGTATTCAAAATGACCTTCGGGCGTATTGAATGCAGTTTTCCATTCATCTCCCTGCCTAATGCGCACAAGGTTGTACGCACCACGAAGATCTATCTTGGTGAACCACTTGGCACCCTTAATCCGAGCAAACAAGTCTGACAATAGTGGCAAAGGATACTGAAACTTAACAGTGATTTTATTCAGAAGCCGATAGTCTATACAAGGTCTCAAAGACCCGTCCTTCTTGGCCACAAAAAAGAATCCCGCACCAAGAGGGGAAGAGGATGGACGAATATGCCCCTTCTCCAAAGACTCCTTGACATAAGAACGCATCGCGACATGCTCGGGTACAGACAAATTAAATAATCGTCCCTTAGGAAATTTACTGCCAGGAATCAAATCTATAGCGCAGTCACAGTCCCTATGAGGAGGAAGATCACTGGACCTGGACTCACTGAATACATCCTGATAGTCACACAAATACTCAGGAACCTCTGAAGGAGTAGAAGTAGCAATAGACACCGGTGGAGAATCGCAATGAATTCCCTGACAACCCCAACTCGACACAGACATAGCCTTCCAATCCAAAACAGGATTATGGGTCTGTAACCATGGCAGACCTAACACGACCAAATCATTCATTTTATGCAGAACAAGAAAACGAATCACCTCCCGATGTTCAGGAGTCATGCACATGGTCACTTGTGTCCAAAACTGCGGTTTATTTTCCGCCAGTGGTGTAGCATCAATTCCTCTGAGAGGAATAGGAATTTTTAAAGGCTCCAGGACAAAACCGCAGCGCTTGGCAAACAACAAGTCCATAAGACTCAGGGCAGCACCTGAATCCACAAACGCCATAACAGGGTAGGAAGACAATGAACAAATTAAAGTCACAGACAAAATAAATTTAGGCTGCAAATTACCAATGGAGACAGGACTGACAACCTTGGTTAGGCGTTTAGAGCATGCTGATATAACATGTGTAGAATCACCACAGTAAAAACACAGCCCATTCTGTCGTCTATGATTTTGTCGTTCGGTTCTAGTCAGGATTCTATCACATTGCATTGCTGGATCGGGGTTTCTATCACATTGCATTGAAACAGGTGTCTGTTCAGACAACACCGCCAGAAAATTAGCGGATTTGCGCTCCCGCAAACGCCGATCAATCTGAATAGCCAGCGCCATAGAATCATTCAGACTTGTAGGAATTGTGAAACCCACCATCACATTCTTAATGGCTTCAGAAAGGCCATTTCTGAAATTTGCGGCCAGAGCACATTCATTCCATTGAGTAAGCACGGACCATTTCCGAAATTTTTGGCAATACACTTCGGCTTCATCCTGGCCCTGAGAGATAGCCAGTAGAGCTTTTTCTGCCTGAATTTCAAGATTAGGCTCCTCATAAAGCAATCCGAGCGCCAGAAAAAACGCATCAACATCCGCCAATGCCGGATCTCCTGGCGCTAACGAGAAAGCCCAATCCTGAGGGTCGCCACGCAAAAAGGAGATAACAATTTTAACTTGCTGAGCTGAATCTCCAGACGAACGAGGTTTCAAAGATAGAAACAATTTACAATTATTCCTAAAATTGCTAAATTTAAATCGATCTCCAGAGAACAGCTCAGGAATAGGTATCTTAGGCTCAGACATAGGACTGCTAACAACAAAATCCTGAATGCTCTGCACTCGTGCAGCAAGCTGATCCACACTAGTAATCAAGGTCTGAACATTCATGTCTGCAGCAAAGCTTACAGCCACTCTGAGAAAAAGGGGAAGGAAGAAAGAGGAGAAAAAAAAAACTCAGAACTCCTTTTCTTTTAATCCCACTTCTGCAATGCATTAACTATTCATGGCCTGGCATACTGTTATGATCCCAATGGCAGAGGATCTCAGAGATTACAGCAAAGTCTGCAAACATAAATACCAGCTCATAGGGAAGTGGTAACTAGGCTGACCATATACCTGATCCTAGCACAAACAACTAACAGCAGCCGGGGAACGTGCCTATGTAGATTCTAGACGTCTCGCGCCAGCCGGAGAACTAACTAACCCTATCAGGGAAAATAAGACCTCTCTTGCCTCCAGAGAAAAGACCCCAAAATAATACAAGCCCCCAACAAATAATAACGGTGAGGTAAGAAGAAAAGACAAACGTAAGAATGAACTAGATTTTAGCAAAGAGAGGCCCACTGACTAATAGCAGAAAATAGTAAGATGACTTATATGGTCAGCAAAAAACCCTGCAAAATATCCACGCTGAATATCCAAGAACCCCCAAACCGACTAACGGTGAGGGGGGAGAATATCAGCCCCCTAGAGCTTCCAGCAATATCAGGAATCACATTTTGTACAAGCTGGACAAAAATATGAACAATGCAAATAAACAAAAATAAGAAAGCAGGACTTAGCTTATCTTGCAAAGAACCAGGACCTGAAGACAGGAGCAAACAGAAATGAACTGATTACAACGATGCCAGGCACTGGACTGAGAATCCAGGAAGTTTAAATAGCAACACCCCAGGCCTAACGAAGCAGGTGAGTACCAACCTGGTAAAAGACAATCCAAGTGCCAAATCACTAGTGACCACAAGAGGGAGCCAAGAAGTATAGTTCACAACAGTGTCCTGCAACAGCCACGCAGACACAAGAACTGAAATTGAAGGGAACCTGTCCCCCCTCCCCCAGGCGTTTGTATGTTTTCCAGCCACCTTGTACAGCAGTAATGCTGCATGTGTGCAAGGTGGCTCATAAACTTATTCTCCTCGCACATGTGGAACTGAACACGTCTAAAATGTGTCCTCTGTGACCATTTAACCGTCCCGGAGGTGTGACTTTCCTTTGTAATGACACGCAACAACCCCCTTGGTAGCACAGCCCTTCTTCTGACATCATTGTTTGGCTGGCTGCGCCTCTGCGGCCGCCCTGCCCGACACAACGCCCCTCGGTGTCTTATTTATTTTGACTGCGAGGGTGTGATTGACGGGCATGAGCAGTGCATATCTTTGCCAGGCTGTCACTCAGCTCCTTCCGCCTTCTTCAGACTGTGCGGCTTCATGGCCGTGGCATGCGATAAGGGATCAGCTGACGCCGCACAGTCTGTAGCAGGTGTAAGGACACGAGCGAGAGGCGAACATATGTACTGCGCCAGGCCATGAATCCCAGCCCCGCAGTGTTTTAACTATGTAAAGACACTGCGGGGCTGGGATTCATGGTCATCGCAAACCGCAACGGCCGACATTAAATGATGTCAGAAGATGGGCAGCGCTAACAGCGCAAGGCCAAGGGATAAAACGACAGCGCAGACTCCTGTACAGCAAATAACAACGCTCAGGAGGCTGCGCCCAGCACCAAGGTGGGATTCTTGACATCTGTGCTGCGTCTCATTACGAAGGGAACTCTCGCCTCCAACACAGTTTGACTGTATAAAGGGCTAAATGTTATACGTGTTTCATTCAGCGTGTGCAAGGAGAAAAATTAAAAGAGCAACCTTTGACTTGTGCAGCACTACTGCTGCATAAGCTGTGGCTCTTCTAGTTTGTAACACCTGAGGGGGGGTTAAAGGTTACCTTTGAAATTGGTTCAATTAGGCTTCGGCCTACACTCTGCTCCACCTGCAGAGCCCGGGCTCCAACACCGCTAGTTGCTGTCCGGAAGTGCTGGCTGCACAGAGCAAAACACACGACACTCTGTCAGTGGGGTTCAGCACCGCCAGCTGTTCCCCTGCTGTGTAGCCGGCATCGTGTCCTGCAACAGCCACGCAGACACAAAGCTGCCGCCAGTGCAGGCTTCGGCCTACAGCCTACACTCTGCTCCCTCTCCT
Source organism: Ranitomeya variabilis (assembly GCF_051348905.1). Taxonomy (NCBI): domain Eukaryota; kingdom Metazoa; phylum Chordata; class Amphibia; order Anura; family Dendrobatidae; genus Ranitomeya; species Ranitomeya variabilis. The sequence continues at coordinate 165,307,404 of NC_135233.1, forward strand.
CCTGCTGACCCTGGGCTCTAACACCGCCAGTTGGGGCCCGGTACTGCTAGCTGCACAGAGAAAAACACCAGCCAATGTGTCAGTGGGGTTCAGCACCGCCAGCTGTTCCCCTGCTGTGTAGCCGGCATCGTGTCCTGCAACAGCCACGCAGACACAAAGCTGCCGCCAGTGCAGGCTTCGGGCTACACTCTGCTCCCTCTCCTCCTCCTGCTGACCCTGGGCTCTAACACCGCCAGTTGGGGCCCGGTACTGCTAGCTGCACAGAGAAAAACACCAGCCAATGTGTCAGTGGGGTTCAGCACCGCCAGCTGTTCCCCTGCTGTGTAGCCGGCAACGTGTCCTGCAACAGCCACGCAGACATAAGAACTGAAATTGAAGGGAACCTGTCCCCCCTCCCCCAGGTGTTTGTATGTTTTACAGCCACCTTGTACAGCAGTAATGCTGCATGTGTGCAAGGTGGCTCATAAACTTATTCTCCTTGCACACGTGGAACAGAACACGTCTACAATGTGTCCCCTGAGACCATTAAAACGTCCCGGAGGTGTGACTTTCCTTTGTAATGACACGCAACAACCCCCTTGGTAGCACAGCCCTTCTTCTGACATCATTGTTTGGCTGGCTGCGCCTCTGCGGCCGCCCTGCCCGACACAACGCCCCTCGGTGTCTTATTTATTTTGACTGCGAGGGTGTGATTGACGGGCATGAGCAGTGCATATCTTCGCCAGGCTGTCACTCAGCTCCTTCCGCCTTCTTCAGACTGTGCGGCTTCATGGCCGTGGCATGCGATAAGGGATCAGCTGACGCCGCACAGTCTGTAGCAGGTGTAAGGACACGAGCGAGAGGCGAACATATGTACTGCGCCAGGCCATGAATCCCAGCCCCGCAGTGTGAAACACTGTAAAGACACTGCGGGGCTGGGATTCATGGGCATCGCGAACCGCACCAGTCGACATGAAATGATGTCAGAAGACGGGCAGCGCATGGCCAAGGGATAACGCAACAACGCAGACTCCTGTACAGCAAAATGCGATGCTCAGGAGGCCGCGCCAAGCACCAAGTTGGTATTTTTGCCAGCTGTGCTGCGTCTCATTACAAAGGGAACTCCCGCCTCCAAGACAGATTGACTCTATAAGGGCCAAAATGTTGTACGTGTTTCATTCAGCTTGTGCAAGGAACAAAATTAAAAGAGCAACCTTTGACTTGTGCAGCACTACTGCTGCATAAGGCGTGGCTTTTCTACTTTGTAACCCCTGAGGGGGGGTTAAAGGTTACCTTTAAAATCGGTTCAATTAGGCTTCGGCCTACACTCTGCTCCCTCTCCTCCTGCTGACCCTGGGCTCTAACACCACCAGTTGGGGCCCGGTACTGCTAGCTGCACAGAGAAAAACACCAGCCAATGTGTCAGTGGGGTTCAGCACCGCCAGCTGTTCCCCTCCTGTGTAGCTGGCAACGTGTCCTGCAAATGCCACGCAGACACAACAGACCTACAAATGCCTCCAGTGCAGGCTTCGGCCTACACTCTGCTCCCCCTGCTGACCCTTTGCTCCAACACCGCTAGTTGGGGCTCTAGGAAGTCAAGCTTGAATAGGTCCCCATCCTGGTTCCAGCACCGCCAGCTGTTTCCGGGCAGAGCCTTTGGCTTAGGTGCCTCCCTCTGGGTATCCGAGTTCCACCAATGTCAGGTGGTCCTTGGTAGTGCTTTCAGGCACGGGTACCTCCTGCTTAGTAACCGGGTTCCAGTAACGTCAGCTGGTCCTCGGTAGTTCCATTGGCTCTTGGACCTTCGGCTACCCATCCGGGTTCCAGTACCGTCAGCTGGTTCTCGGCAGTGTCTTTTGCTCTTGTACCTTCTGCTCCCCATCCTGGTTCCAGTACCGTCAGCTGGTTCCGGGCAGAGCCTTTGGCTTAGGTGCCTCCCTCTGGGTATCTGAGTTCCACCAACGTCAGGTGGTCCTTGGTAGTGCTTTCAGCACGGGTACCTCCTGCTTAGTAACCGGGTTCCAGTAACGTCAGCTGGTCCTCGGTAGTTCCATTGGCTCTTGGACCTTCGGCTACCCATCCGGGTTCCAGTACCGTCAGCTGGTTCTCGGCAGTGTCTTTTCCTCTTGTACCTTCTGCTCCCCATCCTGGTTCCAGTACCGTCAGCTGGTTCCGGGCAGAGCCTTTGGCTTAGGTGCCTCCCTCTGGGTATCCGAGTTCCACCAACGTCAGGTGGTCCTTGCTAGTGCTTTCAGGCACGGGTACCTCCTGCTTAGTAACCGGGTTCCAGTAACGTCAGCTGGTCCTCGGTAGTTCCATTGGCTCTTGGACCTTCGGGTAGCCATCCGAGTTCCAGTTCCATCAGCTGTTTCTCGGCATTTTCTCAGCCTACTTGTACCTTCTGCTACATTTCCAAGTTCAAGACCCTAAAGACGACGACCCGGAAGACCACCCCTAAGATGACGACGACACCAGAGACGACAACCACTGAGATGACGACGACCCTGGAGACGATGACCCTGAAGACCACCCCGATGACGACGACCCCGGAGACGACGACCCTGGAGACGACGACGACCTGGAAGACCGAGAAGCAGAAGAACAAGAGGCTGCAGAACAAAGAGCAGAAGAACATTAAGCATAAGACTAAATATCAGAGCAAAAGATATTATCTAAATTATAAGCAGAAGAAGACTAAGCAGTGTATGGGTGTGAGTCCGTTCCTCCTCGTGGTGCCCCTGGATAAAGCCTGATGCTGCAGGCCAAACTGAACGCGGACAAATGTAACTGTTTTGTGACAGGCAGAACGGAAGGTGTAATCTTCAAACTTTTATAGATAACAACTATGGGAATGCCTGTCACAAATAAGAATATGATGAAGAAGTTGAATATGAAGAAGATAATAGTAAAATAAAAAGAATATGAACAATGTAATAAAAAAAATAATAGGTAGAAGATGAAGAAGAAGATGAATAAGGTGAAGAAGTTGATGTCAAAGAAGCTGATGATGAGGATAATGAAGAAGAAAGTGTGGGAGAAGTAAAAAAGAAAGTGAAGGGCGTGGAAGTAGTGAAACATCAATATCTGACAAAATAAAAAAAAAATTAACATAGTCAAAATCTTTCTAACGCCGAACGTCATAAAAAACAAAACAAAATCCTGCTATTCTATTAGATTGGGCTAAACCTCTGTGCCTTTAATGTCTCCGCCACGTCCCCCAATACATCCTACATTATTCTTAGTTGTTTTCCTTCATGTAGAATGAACCTACAAGTTAAAAAAGGGTTTATTTGGGGGGGCGTGGCCTGCAGCTAAGGAGACAAGACGTGTTCTCCCTGAGCTCCGTGGATGGTAGCTGCAATCCAACAAATTTACAGCTTCTTAGTGCCCATCTAAACTATTATAGGGCATTATCCATCTGCTCTAGTGCCCAGGGGCTGGCTGGCAAATTTTAGCCTGGGGGGCAAGCACACAGCAGTGGCCCATGAGTAGCGGCCCATCCTTAAAGGGGTTGTCGGATCTTAAGCTACATGTCTAGTCACTATGTGTGAATCCTCATATCGTGCGCACTGTGCGCTGTGAGGATTCTCCGGTGCCTGCGCCGGGAACAAGTGGTCTTGTGACTGCAATATATAATATGACACACGCACAGTCCCACTGTAAAATTGACATGCACAGCCCCACTGTATAGTGACATACACGCACAGCCCCACTGTATAGTGACACACACTCACAGCCCCACTGTATAGTGACACACACGCACAGCCCCACTGTATAGTGACACACACGCACAGCCCCACTGTATAGTGACACACACGCACAGCCCCACTGTATAGTGACATATACACGCACAGCCCCACTGTATAATCACACTCACGCACAGCCCCACTGTATAGTCACACACACAGCCCCACTGTATAATCACACACACGCAGGGCCGGACAGGGACAAAAAAGCAGCCCTGCCACAAAAAACCCCACCAGTCCACATACTCAAACACTCCCCACCCCCAATCAGTGAATTTTGCTATACTTTGTTCTGCCCTTCAACAATCCTCTTAAAGGAGTTATTTGAAGAGCCACATGTGAATGGCATCGAAGTGCGCATGATCGACCACAGGTCCATTTACATGGTGCTCTTTAGAGCTCCAGCTCTCGGGATCATGGGGGTCTCAGCGGTTGGACCCCGGCGATTCCAAGATCTTGGCATAGAAGATTACTTGGGATAATCCATTTAAATGGATTTTCCAATATTTTTAAAAATTTTCCTATAAAAAAAACTGAAAATAATAAACCAGTATTGACCTTCCCAAAGACCAATGTCGCCTCTCTGACAACCGAACAGGAGAAATGGCACCATGCAGTGTATATATACAGGACAGAAGAGGTGGTACTGTGCAGTGTATATATACAGGACAGGAGGAGTGGTACTGAGCAGTGTATATATACAGGACAGAAGGAGTGGTACTGTGCAGTGTATATATACAGGACAGGAGGAGTGGTACTGTGCAGTGTATATATACAGGACAGAAGGAGTGGTACTGTGCAGTGTATATATACAGGGCAGGAGGAGTGGTACTGTGCAGTGTATATATACAGGACAGGAGGAGTGGTACTGTGCAGTGTATATATACAGGACAGAAGGAGTGGTACTGTGCAGTGTATATATACAGGGCAGGAGGAGTGGTACTGTGCAGTGTATATATACAGGACAGGAGGAGTGGTACTGTGCAGTGTATATATACAGGACAGGAGAGGTGGTATTGTGCAGTGTATATATACAGGACAGAAGGAGTGGTACTGTGCAGTGTATATATACAGGACAGGAGGAGTGGTACTGTGCAGTGTATATATACAGGACAGAAGGAGTGGTACTGTGCAGTGTGTATATACAGGACAGGAGGAGTGGTACTGTGCAGTGTATATATACAGGGCAGGAGGAGTGGTACTGTGCAGTGTGTATATACAGGACAGGAGGAGTGGTACTGTGCAGTGTATATATACAGGGCAGGAGGAGTGGTACTGTGCAGTGTATATATACAGGACAGGAGGAGTGGTACTGTGCATTGTATATATACAGGACAGGAGGAGTGGTGCTGTGCAGTGTATATATATACAGGAGGAGTGGTACTGTGCAGTGTATATATACAGGACAGGAGGAGTGGTACTGTGCAGTGTATATATATATATACAGGAGGAGTGGTACTGTGCAGTGCATATATAGAGGACAGGAGGAGTGGTACTGTGCAGTGTATATATACAGGAGGAGTGGTACTGTGCAGTGCATATATAGAGGACAGGAGGAGTGGTACTGTGCAGTATATATACAGGAGGAGTGGTACTGTGCAGTGTATATATACAGGACAGAAGGAGTGGTACTGTGCAGTGTATATATACAGGACAGAAGGAGTGGTACTGTGCAGTGGATATATACAGTACAGAAGGAGTGGTACTGTGCAGTGTATATATACAGGAGGAGTGGTGCTGTGCAGTGTGTATATACAGGACAGGAGGAGCGATACTGTGCAGTGTATATATACAGGAGGAGCGATACTGTGCAGTGTATATATACAGGAGGAGTGGTACTGTGCAGTGTATATATACACAGGAGGAGTGGTACTGTGCACTGTATATATACAGGACAGGAGGAGTGCTGCTGTGCAGTGTATATATACAGGAGGAGTGGTACTGTGCAGTGTATATATACAGGACAGGAGAAGTGGTGCTGTGCAGTGTATATATACAGGACAGTAGGTGCGGTACTGTGCAGTGTATATATACAGGAGGAGTGGTACTGTGCAGTGTATATATACAGGAGGAGTGGTACTGTGCAGTGTATATATACAGGAGGAGTGGTACTGTGCAGTGTATATATACAGGAGGAGTGGTACTGTGCAGTGTATATATACAGAATAAGGCCACATGTTCAGTATTTGGTCAGTATTTTTTATCCGTATTTGTAGCCAAAACCAGGAGTGGGTGATATGTGGAGCATATGTTTCTATTATACTTTCCCTCTGATTGTTCCACTCCTGGTTTTGGCTACAAATACTGATGTAAAATACTGACCAAATACTGATAGTGTGAACGTGGGCTTAATACAGGTACTCATTAGGGTGGAATCACAGTAGAATATGGCATCGGATGTGAGAAGAAAATCGTACCACTTTTGTGGAAGAAAATGGAACCGATTTTTTTTTTATACTCTTTATGTCCATGTGGCAACATTTCACTTCCATATCAGAGAAATGTTCAGTTATGGATCTGAAACGTTGCCACATGGACTAATAAAGAGTCCGCTAGTTTTCTCACAATTAATTGGAATGATAGATACTGTAGATATATAGATACACACACATACATAGTAAGAATAGATACTGAGAATTACACCATTTATGCAGGACAGTAGAAGTATACACAGCTCCCAATATACCGTATGTACTCGAGTATAAGTCAACCCGAGTATAAGCCGAGGCACCTAATTTTGCCACAAAAAACTGCAAAAACTTATTGACTCGAGTATAAGCCGGGTATACATTGTCCCCACATCCCTGTCCTTGTATGCATGGCTCCTTATCCCCGTCCTTGTGTGCATGGCTCCTTATCCCTGTCCTTGTATTCATAGCTCCTCATCCCCGTCCTTGTATGCATGGCTCCTTATCCCTGTCCTTGTTTGCATGGCTCCTTATCCCTGTCCTTGTTTGCATGGCTCCTTATCCCCGTCCTTGTTTGCATGGCTCCTTATCCCCGTCCTTGTATACATTGCTCCTTATCCCCGTCTTTGTATGCATGGCTCCTCATCCCCGTCCTTGTATGCATGGCTCCTCATCCCCGACCTTGTATGCCTGGCTCCTTATCCCTGTCCTTGTATGCATAGCTCCTTATCCCTGTCCTTGTATGCATAGCTCCTTATCCCTGTCCTTGTATGCATAGCTCCTTATCCCTGTCCTTGTATGCATAGCTCCTTATCCCTGTCCTTGTATGCATAGCTGCTCATCCCCATCCTTGTCTGCATGGCTCCCCTGTCCTTGTGTGCATGGCTCCTTATCCCCGTCCTTGTGTGCATGGCTCCTTATCCCTGTCCTTGTATTCATAGCTCCTCATCCCCGTCCTTGTATGCATGGCTCCTTATCCCTGTCCTTGTTTGCATGGCTCCTTATCCCCGTCCTTGTTTGCATGGCTCCTTATCCCTGTCCTTGTATTCATAGCTCCTCATCCCCGTCCTTGTATGCATGGCTCCTTATCCCTGTCCTTGTTTGCATGGCTCCTTATCCCCGTCCTTGTTTGCATGGCTCCTTATCCCCGTCCTTGTATACATTGCTCCTTATCCCCGTCTTTGTATGCATGGCTCCTCATCCTCGTCCTTGTATGCATGGCTCCTCATCCCCGACCTTGTATGCCTGGCTCCTTATCCCTGTCCTTGTATGCATAGCTCCTTATCCCTGTCCTTGTATGCATAGCTCCTTATCCCTGTCCTTGTATGCATAGCTGCTCATCCCCATCCTTGTCTGCATGGCTCCCCTGTCCTTGTGTGCATGGCTCCTTATCCCCGTCCTTGTATGCATAGCTCCTTATCCCTGTCCTTGTATGCATAGCTCCTCATCCCCATCCTTGTCTGCATGGCTCTGCTGTCCTTGTGTGCATGGCTCCTTATCCCTGTCTTTGTATGCATAGCTCCTTATCCCTGTCCTTGTATGCATAGCTCCTCATCCCCATCCTTGTCTGCATGGCTCCGCTGTCCTTGTGTGCATGGCTCCTTATCCCTGTCCTTGTATGCATAGCTCCTTATCCCTGTCCTTGTATGCATAGCTCCTTATCCCCGTCCTTGTATGCATGGCTCCTTACCCCCGTCCTTGTATGCATGGTTCCTATAAAAAAAACAAAAAAAAAACACACTTCCTACTTACCTTTCCTGCATGCCCTCGCAGCATCTCGTTCTGGTACCAGCAGCTCCTATGGCTGGGCGATCACATGTCCCCCACTCATTAAGGTAATGAATATTTACCCACACCTATGGGAGTGGAGAGGGGTGAATACTCATTACTTTAATGAGCGGAGGACACGTGATCTCTCGGCCTGAAGAGCTGCTGGCCCCGGAACGAGATTCAGTGAGGGCGCGCAGGGAAGGTAAGTAGGATGTGTGCTGGAAGCCGGCGGCTGTGGCTGTGCACACTGTGAGGCCGGTTTCACACGTCAGTGTCTCCAGTACGTGAGGTGACAGTTTCCTCACGTACCGGAGACACTGACACACGTAGACCCATTAAAATCAATGCATCTGTGCAGATGTCATTGATTTTTTGCGGACCGTGTCTCCGTGTGCCAAACACGGAGACATGTCAGTGTTCGTGGGAGCGCACGTATTACACGGACCCATTAAAGTCAATGGGTCCGTGTAAAACACGGACCTCACATGGACGTTCTCCGTGTGCAGTCCCTGTGGCGTGCAGGAGACAGCGCTACAGTAAGCGCTGTCCCCCCCACATGGTGCTGAAGCCGCGATTCATATCTTCTCTGCATCAGCCTTTGCTGCAGAGAAGATACTGTATGAATAATAGTGTTTAAATTAAAGATCTATGTGTGCGCCCCCCCGCTGGTCAGAAAATACTCACCCGCTTCCCTCGTTGGCTGTCGCTGCTTCCTCTCTGCCCCGCGGCTTCTACTGTATGCGGTCACGTGGGGCCGCTCATTTAAAATCATGAATAGTCGGCTCCACCCCTATGGGAGGTGGAGCCGCCTATTCATGACTGTAATCGGCCGCCCCACGTGACCGCATACAGTGGAAGCCGCGGCGCCGGCCAGGAAGCACCGACAGCCAACGTGGGACGCGGGTGAGTATTTTCTGACCAGCGGGGGGGCGCACAGGGGGTGGGGGGGCGGCGGACACATAGATCTTTATTTTAAACACTATTATTCATATCTTCTCTGCAGCAAACGCTGCTGCAGAGAGGATATGAATCGCAGCTTCAGCACGATGCAGGGGACAGCGCTAAACTTTAGCGCTGTCTCCTGCACGCTCCGTGTGGTACCCACTCGCCACACGGGCGGCACACGTGTGCCGCACGTATGGCCTACGTGAGCTCACGGGCACACGGACACGGATTACTCCGGTACCGGAATTATCTGGACGTGTGAGACTGCCCTCAGAGAAATGAATATTCACTGCCAGCGCAGTGAATATTCATTTCTCTTTAGCAGCGGCACAGACTTTAGCCTCAGCCGCCGGCTCCTACCTCTGTGACCCGCTGCTCCCCCTCCGTCTTTCTGTGACAATGACTCATGTATAAGCCGAGGGGGGCGTTTTCAGGCTTATACACGAGTATATACAGTATACTACAATCTATTATATACACAGCTGCATATTATATATCGTGTTAAGGAATATAGAGCGGTGTATATATTATATAGTGTAGAGATGTGGCAGCAGTGTATATATAGTGTGAATTCCACACTATATACATAGCACCACACTATATAAACATCTCTCCCTCTCTCTCAATATATTATAATTAAGACACCATTATACTATATTATGATGCATACATTATGATGCATACATCACATAAGAGACACCGAGGCTGATGTACATAGGAGACACCGCGACTGCTGAATATATATCACATTGAAACTACTGTATATACAATATATAGTTGATACTGCGACTGATGTGCATAGTTGTAGTATCACCTATATATTGTATGTGATACTGTGACTGCTGTACACACATTATTTAGGTGAAACTGATATATATATATATATATATATATATATATACACATACACACACAGATATATAGTGCGACTGTACACAGCAGTATCACCTATATAACGTATATGCAGTAGTCAACATTATACAGGTGATACTGCAAATGTTGGATACATATTATATAGGCAATACTGCTACTGCTGTGTATGATAGTATCGCCTATATAGTGTATATACAGCAGTCTATATAGATTATATAGGCAATGCTGCTACTGGTGTGTATATACATTATATATAGGTGATACTGCTGTGTATATATGTACGTGTGTGTGTGTGTATATATATACACACACCAGTATCGCCTATATAATGATACAGTATATACTCAGCAGTATCACCTATATAACGTATATACACATCAGTAGCAGTATTGCCTATATAATGTATATAGCCTGCCGTATATACATTATATAGGTGATACTGTGATTATATACAGGAGTAGCAGCCAGTATCACCTATATAATGTATGTATAGCAGTCTGTATCTTATATGGGCAATACTGCTACTGATGTGTGTATACGTTATATAGGTGATACTGCTGTGTATACAGTGGTGTGATATATACACCCCCCCGCAGTGTCACCTATATAAGGTATATACACATCAGTAGCTGTCTCACCTATTTAAGATATAGACTGCTATACGTACATTATATAGGTGGTATAGTGATTATATACAGCAGTATCACCTATATAATGTATATATAGCAGCCTATACACATTATATAGGTGATACTGCTGTATATAATCACTATACCACCTATATAATGTACGTATAGCAGTCTATATCTTATATAGGCAATACTGCTACTGATGTATATACGTTATATAGGTGATACTGCTGTGTATACATGTACATATATATATATACATACATACACACTCACCCTGCAGTGTCTCCTATATAAGGTATATACTCATCAGTAGCAGTGTCACCTATATAAGATATAGACTGCTATACATACATCATATAGGTGGTATAGTGATTATACACAGCAGCATCACCTATATAATGTGTATATATAGCAGTCTATACACATTATATAGGTGCAACTGCTGTAAATACATTAAAAAAAATTCATCTTGGGACTCACCCAGGTCCCTGAGATGGGGGGGGGAGGTCGGGAGGATGAAGAGCTGAAGTGGGTCGGGTCCTGTCCAGCATAGGCGGTGAAGAGGAGAGGATCCCAGGCATTGGTGAGGAGAACAGTCTTCTCTGACGCTGGTACAGGCCGGCCAGCGTCAGACACACAGTCAGGTGGAGGCGCCCTCTGTTATGACCCCAATGGCGAGGGTCTCAGAGGTACGTGGAAGTCTGCAGAATACAAAAATCCAGCTCATAGGGCAGTGGTAACTGGGTTGACCATATATCTACTCCTAACGCCAACACTAGAAGTAGCCGGGGATCATTCCTACGTTGATTCTAGATGACACGCTCCAGCCGGAGAATCTAGCTACCCCTAGTAGAGGAAAACAAAAGACCTTTCTTGCCTCCAGAGAAGGGGACCCCAAAGCTGGATAGAAGCCCCCCACAAATAATAACGGTGAGGTAAGAGGAAATGACAAACACAGAAATGAACCAGGTTTAGCACAGAGAGGCCCGCTTACTGATAGCAGAATAAAGAAAGGTAACTTATATGGTCAACAAAAACCCTATCAAAATCCACACTGGAAATTCAAGAACCCCCGAACCGTCTAACGGTCCGGGGGGAGAACACCAGCCCCCTAGAGCTTCCAGCAAAGGTCAGGATATAGATTTGGAACAAGCTGGACAAAAATACAAAACCAAAACAAATAGCAAAAAGCAAAAGGCAGACTTAGCTGATATAACTGGAACCAGGATCAGTAGACAAGAGCACAGCAGACTAGCTCTGATAACTACGTTGCCAGGCATAGAACTGAAGGTCTAGGGAGCTTATATAGCAACACCCCTAACTAACGACCCAGGTGCGGATAAAAGGAATGACAGAAAAACCAGAGTCAAAAAACTAGTAACCACTAGAGGGAGCAAAAAGCAAATTCACAACAGTACCCCCCCCTTAGTGAGGGGTCACCGAACCCTCACCACGACCACCAGGGCGATCAGGATGAGCGGCATGAAAGGCACGAACTAAATCGGCCGCATGAACATCAGAGGCGACCACCCAGGAATTATCCTCCTGACCATAGCCCTTCCACTTGACCAGGTACTGAAGCCTCCGCCTGGAGAGGCGAGAATCCAAGATCTTCTCCACCACGTACTCCAACTCGCCCTCAACCAACACCGGAGCAGGAGGCTCAGCAGAAGGAACTACAGGCACAATGTACCGCCGCAACAAGGACCTATGAAATACATTGTGAATAGCAAACGACACAGGAAGATCCAGACGAAAAGATACAGGATTAAGGATTTCCAATATCTTGTAAGGCCCAATAAAACGAGGTTTAAATTTGGGAGAGGAGACCTTCATAGGAACAAAGCGGGAAGAAAGCCATACCAAATCCCCAACGCGTAGTCGGGGACCCACACCGCGGCGGCGGTTGGCAAAGCGCTGAGCCCTCTCCTGTGACAACTTCAAGTTGTCCACCACATGATTCCAGATCCGCTGCAACCTATCTACCACAGAATCCACCCCAGGACAGTCAGAAGGCTCCACATGACCCGAAGAAAAGCGAGGATGGAAACCAGAGTTGCAGAAAAAAGGCGAAACCAAGGTGGCGGAACTAGCCCGATTATTAAGGGCAAACTCAGCCAACGGCAAGAATGTCACCCAATCGTCCTGATCAGCAGAGACAAAACACCTCAAATAAGCCTCCAAAGTCTGATTGGTTCGCTCCGTCTGTCCATTAGTCTGAGGATGGAAAGCAGACGAAAACGACAAATCAATGCCCATCCTACTACAAAAGGATCGCCAGAACCTAGAAACGAACTGGGATCCTCTGTCTGACACAATATTCTCAGGGATGCCGTGCAAACGAACCACGTTCTGGAAAAACACAGGAACCAGATCGGAAGAGGAAGGCAGCTTAGGCAAAGGAACCAAATGGACCATCTTGGAGAAGCGATCACATATCACCCAGATAACGGACATGCCCTGAGATAGCGGAAGATCAGAAATGAAATCCATGGAGATATGTGTCCAAGGTCTCTTCGGGACAGGCAAGGGCAAGAGCAAACCGCTGGCACGAGAACAGCAAGGCTTAGCTCGAGCACAAGTCCCACAGGACTGCACAAATGACCGCACATCCCTTGACAAGGAAGGCCACCAAAAGGACCTGGCCACCAGATCTCTGGTGCCAAAAATTCCCGGGTGACCTGCCAACACCGAGGAATGAACCTCGGAAATGACTCTGCTGGTCCATTTATCCGGGACAAACAGTCTGTCAGGTGGACAAGACTCAGGCCTATCAGCCTGAAATCTCTGCAACACACGTCGCAGATCCGGAGAAATAGCTGACAAGATAACTCCATCTTTAAGAATACCAACAGGATCAGCGACTCCAGGAGCATCAGGCACAAAGCTCCTAGAAAGAGCATCGGCCTTCACATTCTTTGAACCTGGTAAATACGAGACAACAAAATCAAAGCGGGAGAAAAACAATGACCAGCGGGCCTGTCTCGGATTAAGGCGTTTAGCAGACTCGAGATACATCAGATTTTTGTGATCAGTCAAGACCACCACACGATGCTTAGCACCCTCGAGCCAATGACGCCACTCCTCAAATGCCCATTTCATGGCCAACAACTCCCGATTGCCCACATCATAATTTCGCTCGGCAGGCGAAAACTTCCTGGAGAAAAAGGCACAAGGTTTCATAACAGAGCAACCAGGGCCTCTCTGCGACAAAACGGCCCCTGCTCCAATCTCTGAAGCATCCACCTCAACCTGAAAGGGAAGTGAGACATCGGGCTGGCACAAAACAGGCGCCGAAGTAAACCGGTGCTTCAACTCCTGGAAAGCCTCCACGGCAGCAGGAGCCCAGTTAGCTACATCGGAGCCCTTCTTGGTCATATCCGTCAACGGTTTCACAATGCTAGAAAAATTAGCGATAAAACGACGGTAGAAGTTAGCGAAACCCAAGAACTTCTGAAGACTCTTAACCGACGAGGGCTGAGTCCAATCAAGAATAGCTCGGACCTTGACTGGGTCCATCTCCACAGCAGAAGGGGAAAAAATGAACCCCAAAAAGGGAACCTTCTGTACACCAAAGAGACACTTTGAGCCCTTGACAAACAAAGAATTTTCACGCAAAATTTTAAAGACCAACCTGACCTGCTCCACATGCGAATCCCAATCATCAGAAAAAACCAAAATATCATCCAGATAAACAATCAAAAATTTATCCAGATACTTCCGGAAAATGTCATGCATAAAGGACTGAAAAACTGAAGGCGCATTGGAGAGCCCAAAAGGCATCACCAAGTACTCAAAATGACCTTCGGGCGTATTGAATGCGGTTTTCCATTCATCACCTTGCTTAATGCGCACAAGGTTGTACGCACCACGAAGGTCTATCTTGGTGAACCACTTGGCACCTTTAATCCGGGCAAACAAGTCAGACAACAGCGGTAAAGGATACTGAAATTTGACAGTGATCTTATTTAAAAGCCGATAATCAATACAAGGTCTCAAAGATCCGTCCTTTTTTGCCACAAAAAAGAATCCCGCACCAAGGGGGGAAGAAGACGGACGAATATGTCCTTTCTCCAGAGACTCCTTGATATATGAACGCATAGCGGTATGTTCAGGTACCGACAGATTAAACAGTCTTCCCTTAGGAAACTTACTGCCTGGGATCAAATCTATAGCACAGTCACAGTCCCTATGAGGAGGCAGTGCACTGGACTCAGACTCACTGAAGACATCCTGATAATCAGACAAATACTCCGGAACTTCCGAAGGCGTAGAAGAAGCAATAGACACAGGCAGGGAATCCCCATGAATACCACGACAGCCCCAACTTGAGACTGACATAGCCTTCCAGTCCAGGACTGGATTATGGGTCTGTAACCATGGCAGCCCTAAAACAACCAAATCATGCATTTTATGTAAAACCAGGAAACGTATCACCTCGCGGTGTTCAGGAGTCATGCACATGGTAACCTGTGTCCAATACTGCGGTTTATTTGCTGCCAATGGCGTAGCATCAATACCCCTAAGAGGAATAGGATTTTCTAATGGTTCAAGAGTAAAACCACAGTGCTTAGCAAATGACAGATCCATAAGACTCAGGGCAGCACCTGAATCTACAAACGCCATGACAGGATAAGACGACAGTGAGCAAATCAAAGTTACAGACAGAATAAATTTAGGTTGCAAATTACCAACGGTGACAGGACTAACAACCTTAGCTATACGTTTAGAGCATGCTGAGATAATATGTGTAGAATCACCACAGTAGTAGCACAAGCCATTCCGGCGTCTATGAATTTTCCGCTCATTTCTAGTCAGGATTCTATCACATTGCATTAAATCAGGTGTCTGTTCAGACAACACCATGAGGGAATTTGCGGTTTTTCTATCACATTGCACCGAATTAGGTGTCTGTTCAGACAACACCATGAGGGAATTTGCGGTTTTGCGCTCCCGCAACCGCCGGTCAATTTGAATAGCCAGTGCCATAGTATCATTGAGACCTGTGGGAATGGGAAAACCCACCATAACATTCTTAATGGCTTCAGATAGGCCATTTCTAAAATTAGCGGCCAGTGCACACTCGTTCCAATGTGTCAGCACGGACCATTTCCGAAATTTTTGGCAATACACTTCAGCCTCGTCCTGCCCCTGAGACATAGCCAGCAAGGCCTTTTCTGCCTGAATCTCAAGATTGGGTTCCTCATAAAGTAAACCGAGCGCCAGAAAAAACGCATCAATATCAGCCAATGCCGGATCTCCTGGCGCCAGCGAAAAAGCCCAATCCTGAGGGTCGCCCCGTAAGAACGAAATAACTATTTTTACTTGCTGAGCAGAGTCTCCAGATGAACAGGGTCTCAGGGACAAAAACAATTTACAATTATTCACAAAATTCCTAAACTTAAACCTGTCTCCGGAAAACAGTTCAGGAATCGGTATTTTAGGTTCTGACCTAGGATTTCTGATAACATAGTCTTGTATGCCCTGCACACGAGTAGCCAGCTGGTCCACACTTGTAATCAAGGTCTGGACATTCATGTCTGCAGCAAGCATAGCCACTCTGAGGTAAAGGGGAAGAAGAAAGAAGAAAAAAAAAACAAAACTCAGAATCTTCTTTCTTATAATCCCTCTTCTGCAACGCATTAAACATTTAACACTGGCCTGGCAAACTGTTATGACCCCAATGGCGAGGGTCTCAGAGGTACGTGGAAGTCTGCAGAATACAAAAATCCAGCTCATAGGGCAGTGGTAACTGGGTTGACCATATATCTACTCCTAACGCCAACACTAGAAGTAGCCGGGGATCATTCCTACGTTGATTCTAGATGACACGCTCCAGCCGGAGAATCTAGCTACCCCTAGTAGAGGAAAACAAAAGACCTTTCTTGCCTCCAGAGAAGGGGACCCCAAAGCTGGATAGAAGCCCCCCACAAATAATAACGGTGAGGTAAGAGGAAATGACAAACACAGAAATGAACCAGGTTTAGCACAGAGAGGCCCGCTTACTGATAGCAGAATAAAGAAAGGTAACTTATATGGTCAACAAAAACCCTATCAAAATCCACACTGGAAATTCAAGAACCCCCGAACCGTCTAACGGTCCGGGGGGAGAACACCAGCCCCCTAGAGCTTCCAGCAAAGGTCAGGATATAGATTTGGAACAAGCTGGACAAAAATACAAAACCAAAACAAATAGCAAAAAGCAAAAGGCAGACTTAGCTGATATAACTGGAACCAGGATCAGTAGACAAGAGCACAGCAGACTAGCTCTGATAACTACGTTGCCAGGCATAGAACTGAAGGTCTAGGGAGCTTATATAGCAACACCCCTAACTAACGACCCAGGTGCGGATAAAAGGAATGACAGAAAAACCAGAGTCAAAAAACTAGTAACCACTAGAGGGAGCAAAAAGCAAATTCACAACAGCCCTCTATGCGCGCCGGACTTTTCAAATCTCTCCATGTGCGCGCGTGGTCTCCTGCTTGCCCGCGCTGGCACAGGCAGCAGACGAGCACGCGCAGGAACTAGCAATGCGGCCGTGCTCGTGCACTAACCCGGGCCGCCGCGGCACTTCTCAGCGCGGGCAATGCGCGCACATAGGACCTGACTGACAAGATTTAAAGGGCCGGCTGGCGAGATGCGCTATATATTAAAATCGCTGCCGGTCCTCCAGCGGCCCTGTGCAGCTGCTCAGGCACCGGCCCGGGGGGCATATGCATTCCTGCAACCCGGGCCAGTCCGCCCCTGCTAGTGCCCCTGTACCAATATCTGAACATCCAGGGCGCAAATCACAACTCTGAGCCTGAAGGCGAACTGAGGCCTACAGAAAAACTTAAAGCCTTATGGACGCATTCCCGCCTATGGACTAAAACGCCACTCCTGTTTTTTCCCTATCCCTTAGTGTGGAGGAAACCGACTGAGACTTTATCCCCTTCATCGGGACACCTCGGACCCCCGGAGCACATGATTCCACTGCAGCCTTACCGACGGCGCTTCTAACCCGCGGATACCAGTGGCGGGATTGCGGCAGATGCGCCCCTGACACAAGCCCGGCACACAGCTGAGAGAACCCTGCAGCACTTACTGACTGCTGATTCTCCCGAGAGGAGGAGAGGACGGTGTATAGAGGAGACACTTGGATCCTCTGTCCTGCCGGTAAACAGAGCGACCCCACAGGGGTAACGTTGCTGATCGTCGCCCTTACCCCCAAGCCCCGGCTCATTACTCACCTGTGCCTGCTCGGATCTGATCGGGGGTCGCAGGGAGACTCTGCCGCTGTGGACTGTGGTCTCTTGTGCTGCCCGCCTTCTGCTCCTGGGTGAGGGGGAGGCGGTGGGTCCCGGAGATCGCGGGTGACCGCGGTGTAAGGCCGACTGCTTTTCTGCTGCTGTGCTCGGCGGCTCTCCCGCCCCATCAGAGGATCTCGTCTGGGTGTGCTGCTGTGGGGACGCTGCAGCGCCGAGGATTCTGGCGCCATCTTGGATCCCAACCTGCTGCTGAAGACCAGAGCATTGTCGGTCTATGGAATGAGGTGCATTGTTTTCCACTCAATTATTTTACTTATTATTGGCCTCTAGCTTGTCTCCTGCCTCTTCCTGCTGCCCCATACCCAAAAACAATTAACAACTGGTAAATGACAACTGCAATTGTTTTATATCTATGAATAAGGGACATCAGAGGGGCATTTGTCTACCTAGTTATTGAAGGTTTTCTCCACAATACTCCTTTTGGTATCTCCTGGACTAAATTCTAAAATTTAACTGTACCCATAACGCCTTCTTACTCATAACTAGAAGATATATTAAACTTTGGAGGATCAGTGGTGGGTCGGATAGAGCCCCCCTGCATTGTGGCACCGAATATACCATTTGAGTGTTAGCTCACACACTGCCAACTCTGCTTCATCCTATTGATTTCAGCAGGTAAAGAGCTAAAGGAACAAAGTCACTGCTCACCTCTGCCATCTTCTGGTGAATTATAGAATCTGCTACTATTATTTTCTCTTTACAATCTACAAAGTTATTCTGATGCCTAATATCTTTCTGCCTTGATAACTGGATTCAACAAGGCATTTTTTGCTTCCTTTTCTGACCTTAGAGTGACACCTAGTGGACACCCTGAGAATATGTTTCTATTCCATTACAATATGTAAATAGCTGTTTCCTTTCTGTCCAAGTTGTGATCGTCGCACTTCACGTTAACACGCAGACTCAAAATGGTTAAATCACAGAAAGAACGTGAAAAGTTAGCAAATAAAACCATGGCAGACGAGCAGAAAAAAGGTGCTCATGGTGCTCTTGACTCATATCTGAGAAAGAAAAATGAGGTTTCTCAAACCCCTACTAGGCGATCTCTCAAAAAAGCAATCTCATCTGAGAACATTGATGAATCTGACCCCAGTGAGGCAGACTCTGACAGCGAATCAACCACAGGAGACATTGCCCCTATCTCTAGAGCCTTCATGAGAAAACTGATGGCCCAAAACATGAAGCCACTCATGGAGGAAGTCTCCGGTATGCGCTCAGACCTTCAACATCTTGGCCACAGAGTTGAGTCCCTTGAATCCGCAAATGTAGATACGGTAGAGGCTGTTACTTACCTAAATGAACAAGCTATCAAGCAGCAACAACACCTGAATACAGCACTATTAGCCATAGAAGACCAAGAAAACAGAAGTAGGAGAAAGAACATCAGGATTAGAGGGGTCCCAGAGTCCTTCGCCCGAGAGGCATTAGACAAGGTGGCTAAAGAAATCTTCGTTAACCTTCTGGGATCAGAGAGAGCCTCCAAAGTTACAATTGAAAGGATCCACCGTGCTCTAAGGCCTAAACCAAAACCTGAAGAACCTCCTAGAGATATCATATGTGGATTGCTCAGCTTTGTAGATACAGCTGCGATCCTGGCAAGCGCTAGAGAACAAGACAAAATACTACATGAAAACTCACAAATACAGCTTTTCCAGGACTTAGCCCCCTCCACTTTAGCAAAAAGACGAATCCTCAAACCCCTCCTTACAGCCCTAAAGGCCAAAAACTTGTCATATAAATGGCTATTCCCATTTGGCCTCGCAGTGAATATCGCCAGTCGCCAAATTACGATCCGTACCCCGGAGGACCTTCAAAAAGCCTGGGAATCCCTAGACATTTCGCCAATAAATATACCCTCCTGGATGCCAATTGACTCTGACTGGAACCTACCTCCAATGAAAAAACCCTTTGAATGGTCGCAAAGGAAGAAACACAATTCGCCTAAAGAGAAGAAACAAGACCCTAAGAAACACCCACCATGAAAACCTTATTCTTCTTTTGACCCTCCATTTGGTACATTAGAGTAGTTGTTTGAATTGTTTAGAATTGTTGTTTCTTCAGACAACTACCTCTACCTTTTTCAAGTTTCTATCTTTAAATCACTAGATTGTACCTTTATATAGCTATAGACCAGATCACAACTTGGACTAATCCTCGCCTATGTTTGGGTATTCTTCCCCCCCCCCCCCCTGCGATGGGCGAGAATTTAAATGTATATAGTTTGTTATTCATGTTTTTCCCCTCTTCTCCCAGGTACCGTGATGGGATAATCTTCTCTTCAAGACATGATGAGTGCGGATAGTAAGGTGAGCCCCGGGTCCATCACGGTTGCCTCCTTTAATGTTAAGGGACTTAATACTCCCGCAAAAAGAAACCAAATTCTTAATCTCTTAAAAAAACAAAAAAGCCAAGTAGCCTTCCTCCAGGAAACACACTTTAAAAGCGGTAGGACACCCAACACCTCCTTCTCCCCATACCCAACGTGGTTCAACAGCTGCAACTCTTCTGCGTCCAAGGGTGTCAGCATAGTACTAAAAAAAGGTTTACCGTTTTCACCCAAGGATACATTGAGTGATCATGAAGGGAGATACATCTTTGTTAAGGGACATCTAGCTAACACCCTGGTCACATTTGCCAACCTCTATGCACCTAATAAATACCAGGTTCAGTGGATTTTGAAAACATTGGAGGTGTTAAAATTATTCACCGAGGGGTTACTAATTATAGGGGGAGATTTTAACATTACCTTAAATCCAGAGATCGATTCATCAAGCGGACTGTCCTTTGTTTCTAAAAAACTAAGGCATAACCTCCTGAACAAACTATCCACTCTACATCTAATTGACCCATGGCGTATCTTTCATCCTACCACTAAAGATTTCACCTTCTTCTCCCCCCCTCACTCATCCTACCATCGTATTGACCTCCTTTTGACACAATCGAGATCCTTAAATTTAATTAGGTCAGCTAGTATTGGCTTAATTACAATTTCAGATCACGCACCGATCTTCATAGACATTGTCATTGACACCTTACCCCGTCCAGCATCATCTTGGAGACTTAATGAATCCCTATTAGATAACTCACAAAACTTAGAGAAAATAAAATACGCACTTTCACGATACTTCTTAGAAAATATCACAGATGGGTCAATAACACCCAACATATGGGAGGCTCACAAAGCGGTACTCCGAGGAGAGTTCATTTCAATTGGAGCCCACGAAAAAAAACAAAGAGATAAAGAGATGATGTCTCTTCTCCACCAAATCGCAACCACTGAGCGCCTACATAAAAAAACTAACACGCAAGATCTTCAACGGGAGCTAGTCGACCTTCGCGTCAGATTAAAAGACTTGCTTAATGTCAAATCGGCTAAAATTTTTATGCATTGTAAACATCGATTCTATATGCACGGGAACAAAAATAGCAAGCTGACCTCCCACCTTCTCAAAAAACAGAAGGAGAGCAGGTTTATAAAGCATGTATACAATGATCTGAACGCGAAGGTCGACAGATCCGAGGATATTGCCGAGGCGTTTAGACGCTATTATCAATCCCTCTACAATTTGGAGTCCCCCGATTCCATGAAAGACTGTATAGCTGCGGCAGGAAAGATCCATGATTTCTTGGCGCCTCTCTCCCTCCCAAAGGTTCAATTCAAAGACCATGCAGCCCTTCTGTCCCAAGTTACCAGTCAAGAAATTAGCGACACCTTACAAAATATGGCGACCAATAAAACTCCGGACCCAGATGGCTTCCCACTGTCATATTATAAAAAATTTTCGGACCCTCTCCTACCACATTTGACTTCCCTGTTTAACTCCTTTCTAGCAGGAATACCCCCAACCAGACAGACTTTAGAAGCACACATATCAGTAATCCCCAAAGAAGGGAGAGATGTCGGTCAGTGCAGCAACTACCGCCCAATATCTCTATTGAATTCTGATCTAAAACTCTGGGCTAAAATCCTTGCATCCAGGATCAATAACGTCCTTGAATCCCTGATACACCCTGACCAAGTGGGTTTTGTCAGAGGTCGTGAAGGGAAGGACAACACATTAAAAATCCTTTTAGCCATCTCACATGCCAGACGCTCCGTAATCCCGTTGGCTCTATTATCAACTGACGCCGAGAAGGCCTTTGACAGAGTCAGCTGGCATTATATGGTATGCACTCTAAAGAAGTTTGACTTCCCACAACCTCTTATTGATGCCATCATGACTCTGTATTCAACTCCAACCGCTAGAGTTAGAGTCAACGGGATACTTTCGGATCCTTTTGGGATAGGAAACGGGACCAGGCAGGGTTGCCCTCTCTCCCCAACACTCTTTGTGTTAGTTATGGAGACGCTTATACAGAAAATAAGACAGGAAGAATCAATAAGGGGTCTAACCGTGGATCACACAGAATTTAAAACAGCGGCTTTCGCCGACGACCTTATGATCTTGATCTCAAACCCTAAATCCGCATTTCCCTCCATTTCGAAACTTCTCGAGGAGTTTGGAATTGTCTCAAACTTCAAAGTAAATATGCACAAGTCAGAAGTAATGAACGTCTCACTACCAGACGATGTCGCCCTACATCTCAAAAAGTCTACCCCCTTCAATTGGCTTACAGATAAATTGAAATATCTAGGTGTCTTTCTCACTGCAAACCCCTACACTCTTTACGAACATAATTTTGAGCCCCTCTTGGACAACCTCCAAACACTCCTTAAAACCTATGACTTACCATTACCATACATTTCATGGATTGGGAGGATAAACATAATCAAATCGTACATCCTTCCAAGGATATTCTATCCAATGAACATGATTCCTATACCTCTCCCTAAGACTTTCTTCACAGCAATCAACAAAATAGTCAAAACATATGTTTGGAAGGGTAAAAGACCTAGACTCCCATTCAAAATCCTCACACTCCCGAAAAAGAAAGGGGGTCTTGGACTTCCACACTTTGAGAATTACTATCGGGCAATACACTTGGCCAGATGGATATCTCTGACCAAACCCAGACTTTCCCAAAAAACACCTAACCTTGAACTCTTACTACTGGGAGGAGGGGCTGAGAAATACCTATGGACCTCAGCCGTTCCTCCGAAAAATTCCCTTGAAGAAATAACTAACAAAACAATGTCCATTAGGAGGGAATTGATCCCAAATAACTGGCCTTACTGTCTCTTTTTGGATAGCATGCCTCTGGGGGTCGTACCTTGGCTCATCGATCCTAAATATGTAGACGCATTTGATCTCTGGGACTCATTACCGAATCTCCCAGTTTCTCATTTGCTTTCTAATCAAATCAACTGTATAAATAGTTGGCCATGTGATGCCAGGAAGCGTCCCCGAGACTTCATGCA
Organism: Ranitomeya variabilis; assembly: GCF_051348905.1. Classification (NCBI taxonomy): domain Eukaryota; kingdom Metazoa; phylum Chordata; class Amphibia; order Anura; family Dendrobatidae; genus Ranitomeya; species Ranitomeya variabilis. Next base: position 165,330,424 of record NC_135233.1, read on the forward strand.
AGTACACCACGTTCAACACATCATGTCCAAACTAAGGTCAAACATCCAACACAACCCAGATTGGCTTTGGCTCGAGCTAATACTAAAACTTAATACCACACCCCCTAAATTAATATCCAAACTATACCAAAATTTAATTACCCCAAACACTAACTTTAAACCCTTATATTTATCCTCCTGGGAGACTGAGTTAAACATTTCTCTCTCCAATAAGGAATCAAATCAAGTTCTAGGGCACTCACATGGGTTCTCAAGGTGTGTCCTGTTACAGGAGAATGCTTTTAAAGTCCTTTCCAGATGGTATAGAACCCCCGAATCACTCTACCACCTGGGCCTCTCAGACTCTCCGCTTTGTTGGAGATGCATGAAGTCAAAGGGCTCGTTATCACATATATTCTGGTCATGCCCAGCTATCACAAAATTCTGGAAAGATGTTTTCGATCGACTCCGCCAATTGGGATTAATAACTCACAACCTAACACCTCAAGAAACTCTACTGTCACTTTCCACGACGTCATACAAACCGAAAAAACATGACCTTCTCCCTCTCCTAATAGGCGCAGCCAAACACTTGATCTCGTTGCACTGGAGACAAAAGAACCCCCCTCATATCGATGAATGGACCAAAAAAGTCCAGGACATCTGTAGGATGGAGGAATTGTCCAGCTGGGACTCTCATTCACACGATAAATTCTTTCGGACATGGTTGCCATGGCAATTGTTAAATACCCCTTCTTCGCTACCTTCCACTAGCTTTTCTTCTTAGTTATACTATTTTGTTCCCCTATGAACTCATCGATTTTTTTTGACAATGCACTGTGGTGGACCCGGGCACTATTCGCTCACCTGATTACTCTAGTATTACTTGAATATTCTCTATGAAATTCCGCTACAGATGGTTTAAACCATCTGACTAATTTCTGCTGGTTCTAGGTAGTAGTGTACACAACCTATCTAGACGAAGAACCTGTATTCAGAATTATCTACATTAACCACTATCTCCCCTCCGGTACTTCCCCCCCCCCCCTTTTTCCCCTTTTTGCAGTTTTTGTGACCCTCGATTCACATGTTAACGTGTTTTACTGTTTTCTTTTGAGCTTTTTGGGTTGCACAATCCGAACCTCGTGACCTAAAATTGCCACTAACAATTTATGCTAATAACCATAGTTATGGTCACCTTGATGATCAATATGCATCTGTATGGTATGTTTTATCCCAATTAGAAGTTTGTAACACGATGTATCGGATTCATTTGTATCATTTTGTTATTCATGTAATTTGAAAATTTGAAAATAAAAAAAAAAAAAAAAAGGGTTTATTTTAATTCCGATATTTTCGTCCCATTGACTTGCATTGGGATCGGGTATCGGTATCGGATTAGATCCGATACTTTGACGGTATCGGCCGATACTTTCCGATACCGATACTTTCCGATATCGGAAGGTATCGCTCAACACTAGATGTACTCCCTGAAAAAAACTGGTTTTGTAGATTGTTGGAAAATTGAGAAATTGCTGATCAAATTTTAATACGTCTACCAAATAAAAATTCTATTTAAATAAATAATGATTGTTATGTAAAGTAGACATGTTGGAAATGCTATTCATTAACTATTTTAAAAATTGCAAAATTTTCGGATCGGCCTAAATTTACCACAGTACAATATGTCTCTGAATCAGTGGGAGCAGTTGAAGCTTTCCAGAGTTATTACCAATTTACCACTTAAAGTGACATTGATCAGAATTGTAAAATTTGGCCTGGTCATTAAAGGGAACCTGTCACCCCGTTTTTTCAGTATGAGATAAAAATACCATTAAATAGGGCCTGAGCTATGCTGGACAATAGTGTATTTTGTGTACCCTGATTCCCCACCTATGCTGCCGAATTACCTTACCAAAGTCGCCGTTGTTGCCTGTCAGTCAAGGTGGTCAGGTCAAATGGGTGTGATGAAATCGCTTCTTCTCCCCCAGATCTTGCTTATCTTTCCGTTGGTGGCATAGTGGTTTGCGCATGCCCAACAGCGGAATGCACTGCGCAGGTGAAGAAAAAGAGCGCGATCTGCGCTATTCTCCGCTTTTTCGCTGGCGGCGGCCATCTTCCTGAGGCCGCGCGTGTGCAGATGGAGCGCTCTGCTGCCCGGGGCTTCAGGAAAATGGCCACGGGATGCCGCGCGTGCGCAAATGGGGATCGCGGCGGCCATTTACCTGAAGCCGAGATGTGAACTCGGCTTCAGGAAAATGGCCGCCGCGATCCCCATCTGCGCATGCGCGACATCCCACGCCATTTTCCTGAAGCCCCGGGCAGCAGAGCGCTCCATCTGCGTACGCGCGGCCTCAGGAAGATGGCCGCCGCCAGCAAAAAAGCGGAGAATAACGCAGATCGCGCTCTTTTTCTTCACCTTCACAGTGCATTCCGCTGTTGGGCATGCGCAAACCACTATGCCACCAACGGAAAGATAAGCAAGATCTGGGGGAGAAGAAGCGATTTCATCACACCCATTTGACCTGACCACCTTGATTGACAGGCGAAAACGGCGACTTTGGTAACGTATTTCGGCAGCATAGGTGGGGAATCAGGGTACACAAAATACACTATTGTCCAGCACAGCTCAGGCCCTATTTAATGGTATTTTTATCTCATACTGAAAAAACGGGGTGACAGGTTCCCTTTAAGGTAAAAATAGGCTTGGGGGTTAAACATTTAAATGTGACAAATTAGCAAAAATCTGAAGAAATCAGAGAAGGGGGAAATGATTTTTCACAGCACTGTTTGGCTAGTTATGAGATTAATGTACTCTTGTTAGAGTAGAGAAAATAGATTTGGCCTGGGACAGCTCATAGAATCTCACGGCTTTCAGTATCATCTCTATGCTGATGACACACAGATCTACATCTCTGGACCAGATATCACCACCCTTCTAACCAGAATCCCTCAATGTCTATCCGCTATTTCATCCTTGTCCGCTAGATTTCTAAAACTTAACATGGACAAAACAGAATTCATCGTCTTTCCCCCATCTCACACAACCTCCCCAACGAACCTATCCATTACAGTAAACGGCTGCCCACTCTCCCCAGTCCCACAAGCCCGCTGTCTTGGGGTAATCCTTGACACTGATCTCTCCTTCAAACCACATATCCAAACCCTTTCCACTTCCTGCCGCCTCCAACTCAAAAATATTTCACGGATCCTTACATTCCTAAACCAAGAATCTGCAAAAACCCTAGTCCATGCCCTCATCATCTCCCGCCTCGACTACTGTAACCTCCTGCTCTGTGGCCTCCCCTCTAACACTCTTGCACCCCTCCAATCTATTCTAAACTCTGCTGCCCGACTAATCCACCTGTCCCCCCTCTATTCCCCTGCCTCTCCCCTCTCTCAATCCCTTCACTGGCTCCCCATTACCCAGAGACTCCAGTACAAAAGCCTAACCATGACATACAAAGCCATCCACAACCTGTCTCCTCCATACATCTGTGACCTCGTCTCCCGGTACTTTCCTGCACGCAACCTCCGATCCTCACAAGATCTCCTTCTCTTCTCCCCTCTTATCTCCTCTTCACACAATCGCATACAAGATTTCTCTCGTGCATCCCCCCTACTCTGGAACTCTCTACCACAACATATCAGACTCTCGCCTACCATCGAAACCTTCAAAAAGAGCCTGAAGACCCACCTCTTCCGACAAGCCTACAACCTGCAGTAACCACCGATCGACCAAACCGCTGCACGACCAGCTCTATCCTCACCTACTGTATCCTCACCCATCCCTTGTAGATTGTGAGCCTTCGCGGGCAGGGTCCTCTCTCCTCCTGTACCAGTTGTGACTTGTATTGTTTAAGATTATTGTACTTGTTTTTATTATGTACACCCCTCCTCACATGTAAAGCGCCATGGAAAAAATGGCGCTATAATAATAAATAATAATAATAATAGATGTTTGCTTTAAAAATAGCAAGGGATATTATTTTATTAAGATTACTTTTCTACATTTTTTCATAACAATTTAAGAATTAGCCCAAAATTAACAAGGAATAGAAACCCCTTATACTGCAGTGAAATGCCAGAATTTTATCTGGAAATCACCTTGTTACTTAGATTATCTTTGGCCAAATGTCATTTCTTATAAATACATTCAACTTTGTGAAACTGAAAATAAATAAGAGACTTTAAAGGAGAAATCATAGCAAGTAACTTCCATGGAAAACTTAAAAGCAGAACTCTAGAGAGATCTCATAATATGACAAGTACAAGCACCTAGAGTCTGTTTCTATTCCATTATAACAGAAGTATTGTTTAAAAATGAAAATGGTAACATTAAAGCTCTTAAAAGGAATCTTCACCAGATTTTTTGTTATGTAATCTGAGCGCAGGATAATGTAGGGGTATAGACCCTGATTTCAGCAATTTGTCACTTAGCAAAGTTCTTGCTGACGTTTTTATTAAATCATAATTTTAACTGCTACAGATCTACGAGTTCTCTGCTTTGTATAACCTCCCTACCACCACCGCTGATAGATTTGTGTGTACTCTCAGCATATCAAGCCAACCAGTGGTGGGGTTATACGGAGCCGATGAATATGGAGGACTACATAGCACCTGGTTTACTAGTACTCTACAATAATCACCTGCTGAAAAAAGTGATTTTTCCAAAGTACAGCAAGTAGACCAGTAAGTGACAACACTGGAATCAGGGTCTCTGTTTCTACTTTATGCTGCTCACATATTAGGTGGCAAAAACCTTGTGACAAATTTTCTTTAATGAGAAATTATATGCATTGTGATGTACAACTAGTGGTGTACTGAGGAATAGGTGTGTATCGCACAGACAGAAGACTGCTGCATCTGAATCTAGCACAGGTTGCTGGGTCTTGTAGTCCCACAAACCTGTATTTTTTAGTAAAGGGCTGGATTTAGGGTTAACCAGAAGTGATGGTTAACCACACACATCCCAAGGGATGTGCTCCTGTAAAGATAGGAAGGTCCTATTTGTTTTCCTGTGTGCAGCACATGGAGGAGAGTCCATGCGTGAGAGTGAAGGTGGACTATGGACAGAAGCCAGATGAACCAGGCTGGGAAAACCTGAGGTGCTGTTAGCCAGGTAACCCAGAGCCTGGGGCATGGTGTTCTGCCGGACGTCAGGCATTTGAATTGTGTATACGGAACCAGACTGGAATGGACTGTTTGTGGGTTCTGTATGGATCAGATGGCCTACCATGCATTATGGAGTGGTTTATGATGCTACAATAAACCAGAGTTTGGACTTGTTTAAACGAGAATCTGCTCTTGTATAATTGAACGTTTCCAGCAAGCGATCACTACTTTACAGCATGTACATCATCTGACAATAAACCAGAGTTTGGACTTGTTTAAACGAAAATCTGCTGTTGTATAATTGAACGTTTCCGGCAACTACTTTACAGCATGTACATCATCTGTGATGGTTGCTTCTTACAGATTCACTGATGTCATACAGGTATAATCGGATGGCTACAGGAGTTGTGTGGGGATTCGTACTGTACCTAGGGGACTATGTGGGGGCTCATTCTGTATATAGGGACCTATATGAGGGCTCATAGTGGATATAGGAGGCTCATATTGTATATAGGGAGCTAAAAAAATAATTGTAAAACTACACTTGATCATACCCAATCTCAGCAATCATGATGTTAGCATCGGACTCGCTTCCATTCCCACCTCTGCCTTTCCAATTCAGTTTAATAACTCAGCAAGGAGAACAAACATTTTGGTACTTTTTTTAGCCAATGCTTCACCTTGATGAGGAGTCAGACACATGCACAGATTAAACACAAGAAAAAATATTGGAATGGAGAATAATAATAATAATCTTTATTTTTATATAGCACTAACATATTCCGCAGCGCTTTACAGTTTTGCACACATGATCATTGCTGTCCCCGATGGGGCTCACAATCTAAATTCCCTATCAGTATGTCTTTGGAGAACATAAGTTTCAGTAAAACAAACTTGCACTCTGAGGGAGAGCGGAGATTGGCTGATGCACAGCAGTGCACTCGCTCCCTCCTTGGCTGTGCTAGAGCTAGATCTTGGAGTTGATCTGATATCTTTGTAGGAGTCAGGAGTGGTGATGAGCGAACATGCCCACATAACGCATAATAAGAGCATGATCGTCTTCGGCGTGCTCGAAAAACATGTTCAAGTAGCCGCGGCTGCATGTCTGTTCAACAGACACAACACATGCAAGGTTTGCCTGTTTGTTAGGCAATCCCTGCATGTGCTGCCCTAAAAATTGTTTACGTTTTTGCCCCTAGAAAGTAATAATACCTCTTGTTTGCCCACAGAAGAGAATCTAGTCAGCACGACTGTACATATGAAAATCACAAACGAGCAGTCATGTGATCGCTGATGGAACCAGCAAGCAGAGGCGAGTCCTGACAGTGAGTATATTACATGCTGTTAGGATTGGGCATACTACAGCACTTATCTTTATAATTAGAGGGGTTCTCCAGGCTTGTGATGAAAGTCTTCAGTTTCTCTATGTGACTGCAGACTTCTAAATACTCACAGCCTGCACACTGCATGGGGTCATGATTCTCCTATGCCTTTGTCAAGAGCTCGATGTCATGTGTCCGCAAGTATGCAATTTGCATACTTCTGGCCTCATTCCAACTAGATGGTCATGACCTCACTCAGTACAAGTGAAATGAGCGAAGCAGGGCATGCAGAGGCAGGTTAAGAGTTGCCAGGGACCTTGGCAGATTAGAAGGTGTGATCCCCCAGGTATCCAATGTATCACGTGATATGTCACACGATCCCCTTTGATAGATCATTTGATAGGTCATGTTAGTAAGACACAGGCGCTCTGGGGCTCATCTGTACAAATGCATAAATAACATAGCACTATACATAATAGAGGAGATGAATTTTCCCAAGGATCCACATGACAGATCGTGACTATTGTGGAGACCAAAACAATAGGGTGAAATGAATTTAGCTCAATATTAATATAAAAAAAATTAATAATTGTATGACTTAACACTGAGCAGAATTAAAGTATGCCAACATCTACCTAAAAACAGTAGGACCCACCACATAGCTCCCTACAAACAATATGAGGTCCCACACAGCCCCCTCAATCAACAACCAAAGCAATCAACCTATGTGGCCCTTATACATGTAAACCATAAAAAACGCCTTAACCACAAAGGGTGGTTTGTGTTATGACCTGGTGGTAACAGAGCAGCACTGATATGACCTGGTGGGAACGGAGCAGCACTGAAATGACCTGGTGGGTATGGAGCAGCACTGATATAACCTGGTGGGTACAGAGCAGCACTGATATGACCTGGTGGGTACGGAGCAGCACTGAAATGACCTGGTGGGTACGGAGCAGCACTGATATAACCTGGTGGGTACGGAGCAGCACTGAAATGACCTGATGGGTACGGAGCAGCACTGATGTGACCTGGTTGGTAAAATAGATCATGGACTAGCTCTGAGAAGGTGGTAGCTTTACTGACCGCAATCCCTAATCCTAACACAAACACTAGAAATAGCCGTGGGACGTTCCTGTCACTCCCTAGACGCCTCTTCACAGCCTAAGAACTAACTACCCCTCAAGATGGAAATAGAAAACTATCTCGCCTCAGAGAAATTCCCCAAAGGAAAGATAGCCCCCCCACATATATTGACTGTGAGTGGAGAGGGAAATGACAAACGCAGGGATGAAAACAGATTTTAGCAAAGGAGGCCAACTCTGACTAGATAGACAAAAATAGGAAAGGGCACTGTGCGGTCAGTATATAGAACCTAAAAATCCACGCAGAGATTACAAAAATAACCTCCACACCGACTCACGGTGTGGAGGGGCAACTCTGCTTTCCCAGAGCTTCCAGCTAGCCTGAACATTTCATAATGACAAGCTGGACAAAAAAAGACATAACTTTAAACTGAACAGTAAGTACAAGAACTAGCAAGAACTTATCTTATGCTGGCATGGACAGGCCATCAGAGAGATCCAAGGAGAAGACTGAGTCTAACCTAGAAAAACATTGACAGCTGGCATAAAATACAGACCAGAGCCCTGTTAAATACCAAGGCCAAGGGAGCCGATTAGTGAAGTCAGCTGCCAGGCCAAACTCCAGGAGCAGCAGTTCCACTCGAACCCACCAGAGGGAGCCCAAGGGCAGAACTCCCAAAAGTACCATTCATAACCACAGGAGGGAGCCCAAGAACAGAATTCACAACAGTACCCCCCCCTTGAGGAGGGGTCACCGAACCCTCACCAGAGCCCCCAGGCCGATCAGGACGAGCCAGATGAAAAGCACGAACCAAATCGGCCGCATGGACATCGGAGGCAAAAACCCAAGAATTATCCTCCTGGCCAAAACCCTTCCACTTGACCAGATACTGAAGTTTCCGCCTCGAAAGACGAGAATCCAAAATCTTCTCCACCACATATTCCAACTCCCCGTCAACCAACACAGGAGCAGGAGGGTCAACGGAGGGAACCATGGGTACCACATATCTCCGCAACAAAGATCTATGGAACACATTATGAATGGAAAAAGAAGCAGGAAGGGCCAAACGAAAAGACACCGGATTAATAATTTCAGAAATCTTATAAGGACCAATAAAACGAGGCTTAAACTTAGGGGAAGAAACCTTCATAGGAACATGACGAGAAGACAACCAGACCAAATCCCCAACACGAAGCCGGGGACCAACGCACCGACGGCGGTTAGCAAAACGTTGAGCCCTTTCCTGAGACAACGTTAAATTGTCCACCACTTGAGTCCAAATCCGCTGCAACCTGTCCACCACAGAATCCACACCAGGACAGTCCGAAGGCTCAACCTGCCCCGAAGAAAAACGAGGATGAAAACCGAAGTTACAAAAAAAAGGCGAAACCAAGGTAGCCGAACTGGCCCGATTATTAAGGGCAAACTCGGCCAACGGCAAGAAGGCCACCCAATCATCCTGATCCGCAGACACAAAGCATCTCAATTAGGTTTCCAAGGTCTGATTGGTTCGCTCAGTTTGGCCATTTGTCTGAGGATGAAATGCCAAAGAAAAAGACAACTCAATGCCCATTCTAGCACAAAAGGACCGCCAAAACCTAGACACAAACTGGGAACCTCTATCAGACACAATATTCTCCGGAATGCCATGCAAACGAACCACATGCTGAAAAAATAATGGAACCAAATCAGAGGAGGAAGGCAACTTAGGTAAAGGTACCAAATGGACCATCTTAGAAAACCGGTCACAAACCACCCAGATGACAGACATCTTCTGAGAGACAGGAACATCAGAAATAAAATCCATGGAAATATGCGTCCAGGGCCTCTCAGGAACCGGCAAAGGCAAAAGCAACCCACTAGCACGGGAACAGCAGGGCTTGGCCCGGGCACAGGTCCCACAGGACTGCACAAAAGAACGCACATCCCGCGACAAGGAAGGCCACCAAAAGGACCTGGCAACCAAATCTCTGGTACCAAAAATCCCCGGATGACCAGCCAATACAGAACCATGAATCTCAGAAATTACCTTACTAGTCCATCTATCAGGAACAAACAGTTTCCCCACAGGACAGCGGTCAGGTCTATCAGCCTGAAACTCCTGAAGCACCCGCCGCAAATCAGGGGAGATGGCAGAAAGAATCACCCCCTCCTTGAGAATACCAGCCGGCTCAAGGACTCCCGGAGAATCAGGCAGAAAACTCCTAGAAAGGGCATCCGCCTTCACATTCTTAGATCCCGGAAGATACGAGACCACAAAAACAAAACGGGAGAAAAACAAAGACCATCGAGCCTGTCTAGGATTCAACCGCTTGGCAGACTTGAGGTAAATCAAATTCTTATGATCGGTCAAGACCACAACTCGATGCTTAGCTCCCTCAAGCCAATGATGCCACTCCTCAAATGCCCACTTCATAGCCAACAACTCTCGATTGCCAACATCATAATTACGCTCAGCAGGCGAAAGCTTTCTGGAGAAGAAAGCACATGGTTTCATCAAAGAGCCATCAGAACTTCTCTGAGACAAAACGACTCCTGCCCCAATCTCAGAAGCGTCAACCTCAACCTGAAAAGGGAGAGAAACATCTGGCTGACGCAACACAGGGGCAGAAGTAAAACGACGCTTAAGCTCCTGAAAGGCCTCCACAGCCGCAGAGGACCAATTCACCACATCAGCACCTTTCTTGGTCAAATCGGTCAGAGGTTTAACCACAGTAGAAAAATTAGCAATGAAGCGGCGATAAAAATTAGCAAAGCCCAAAAATTTCTGTAGGCTCTTCACAGATGTAGGTTGAGTCCAATCATGAATGGCCTGGACCTTAACAGGGTCCATTTCAATAGCCGAGGGTGAAAAAATGAAACCCAAAAAAGAAACCTTCTGAACTCCAAAAAGGCACTTAGACCCCTTCACAAACAGTGCATTAGCACGAAGGATCTGAAATACCATCCTGACCTGCTTCACATGAGACTCCCAATCATCGGAGAAAACCAAGATATCATCCAAATATACAATCATAAATTTATCCAGATACTCCCATAAAATATCATGCATAAAGGACTGAAACACAGATGGAGCATTAGAGAGCCCGAAAGGCATCACCAGATATTCAAAATGGCCTTCGGGCGTATTAAATGCTGTTTTCCATTCATCACCCTGTTTAATACGAACAAGATTATACGCCCCTCTAAGATCGATCTTGGTAAACCAGCTAGCCCCTTTAATCCGAGCAAACAAATCTGAAAGTAAAGGTAAAGGGTACTGGAATTTAACCGTGATCTTATTGAGAAGGCGATAATCTATACAAGGCCTCAAGGAGCCATCCTTCTTGGCAACAAAAAATCCTTCTTGGCAACAAAAAAGAACCCCGCTCCCAACGGTGACGAAGACGGGCGAATATGTCCCTTCTCTAAGGACTCCTTTACATAACTCCGCATAGCGGCATGCTCTGGCACTGACAGATTGAAAAGTCGCCCCTTAGGGAACTTACAGCCAGGAATCAAATTAATAGCACAATCACAGTCTCTATGAGGAGACAGGGAACTAGACTTAGGCTCATCAAATACATCCTGGAAATCCGACAAAAACTCAGGAACTTCTGAAGAAGGGGAAGAGGAGATTGACATCACAGGAATATCACTATGTATCCCTTGGCAACCCCAACTAGTCACAGACATAGATTTCCAATCCAGCACCGGATTATGTACCTGTAACCATGGAAAACCCAGCACAACAACATCATGCAAATTATGCAACACCAAAAAGCGAATATTTTCCTGATGTGCTGGAACTGTTGTGAACTCTATTTTTGGGCTCCCTCTAGTGGTCACAAGCGGTACTGTGTAGTGTTGTCTTTCTGCAGGTGGCAGCATCAGCTGGTTCGTTATCCTTGGTTGGTTTCCTATTTAGCTCACCTGGATACTCAGTTCCTTGCCTGCTATCAATGTACTCAGTGCTCTTCAGATTCCTTGTGTCTACCTTGCTCCCAGTCTCTCCAAGACAAGCTAAGTTTTTGTTTGATCATTTTTTGATTATCAGCGTTCATTATGTTTTTAGTCCAGCTCGCTAAAATGTGATTTCCTCGCTTGCTGGTTGCTCTAGGGGACTGAGTTTCTCCCCCCACACCGTTAGTTGGTGTGGGGGTTCTTGAAATCTCAGAGTGGATATTTTGTAAGGGTTTTTTACTGACCGCATAGATTCCCTTTTCTATTTTCTGCTATCTAGTATTAGTGGGCCTCATTTGCTGAATCTGCTTTCACCCCTGTGTATGTGCCTTCCTCTTACCTCACCGTTATTATTTGTTGGGGGCGTCTATATCTTTGGGGATTATTTCTCTGGAGGCAAGAGAGGTCTTTCTTTCTCTCTAGGGGTAGTTAGTTCCTCAGGCTGGCTCGAGACGTCTAGGATTTTTAGGCACGTTCACCGGCTACTTCTAGTGTGTTTGGATAGGTTCAGATTTGCGGTCAGTCCAGTTGGCCACCTCCCTAGAGCTTGTCCTATGTTTGTTACTTAGCTGGAGTAATTTGTGATCCTCAACCACTAAGGATCATAACATGGAACCAAGTACATGGTCAAATGTGTCCAGTACTGAGGTTTATTCTTGGCCAATGGCGTAGCATCAATCCCCCTCAAGGGAATTGGGCTCTGCAAAGGCTCCAAGAAAAAACCACAGCGCCTGGCAAAGTCTAAGTCCATTAAGTTCAGGGCAGCGCCAGAATCCACAAATGCCATTACAGAAAAGGACGACAGTGAGCAAATCAGAGTAACAGGCAAGAGAAATTTAGGCTGTATAGTACTAATGGCAACAGACCTAGCGACCTTTTTAGTACGCTTAGGACAATCAGAAATAGCATGAGCAGAATCACCACAGTAAAAACACAGCCCATTCTGACGTCTGAATTCTTGCCGTTCTGCTCTAGTCAAAGTCCTATCACATTGCATAGGCTCAGGACTCTGCCCAGAGGACACCGCCATATGGTGCACCACCTTACGCTCACGCAAGCGCCGATCAATCTGAATGGCCAGAAACATTGATTCGTTCAAACCAGCAGGTGTGGGGAACCCCACCATAACATCCTTAAGGGCTTCAGAAAGACCCTTTCTGAAAATAGCTGCCAGGGCATCCTCATTCCATTTTGTAAGCACAGACCACTTTCTTAATTTCTGGCAGTAAATTTCTGCTGCTTCCTGACCCTGACACAGAGACAGCAAGATTTTCTCTGCCTGATCCACAGAATTAGGTTCATCATAAAGCAGTCCGAGTGCTTGAAAAAACGCATCTACATTGAGCAATGCAGGATTCCCTGGCTCAAGGGAGAATGCCCAGTCTTGCGGGTCTCCACGGAGCAGAGAAATAACAATCTTCACCTGCTGAACGGAGTCACCAGAGGAACAGGGTCTCAGAGCAAAAAACAATCTGCAATTATTTTTGAAGTTCAAAAATGTAGATCTATCCCCAGAAAACAAATCAGGAATAGGAATTCTAGGCTCAGAAACCGGAGTCTGGACAACATAATCTTGGATATTCTGTACCCTTGCAGCGAGATGATCAACACGCGAGGACAACCCCTGAACCTCCATATCAGTAGCCAAATCCTGAACCACCCAAAGATTAAGGGGAAAAAAAAAATGACTCAGAACTTTCTTTTCCCTCTTTAGAGATGTATTTAACACATTGTGGGCCAGCTGTACTGTTATGACCTGGTGGTAACAGAGCAGCACTGATATGACCTGGTGGGAATGTAGCAGCACTGATATGACCTGGTGGGTACGGAGCAGCACTGAAATGACCTGGTGGGTACGGAGCAGCACTGATATAACCTGGTGGGTACGGAGCAGCACTGAAATGACCTGATGGGTACGGAGCAGCACTGATGTGACCTGGTTGGTAAAATAGATCATGGACTAGCTCTGAGAAGGTGGTAGCTTTACTGACCGCAATCCCTAATCCTAACACAAACACTAGAAATAGCCGTGGGACGTTCCTGTCACTCCCTAGACGCCTCTTCACAGCCTAAGAACTAACTACCCCTCAAGATGGAAATAGAAAACTATCTCGCCTCAGAGAAATTCCCCAAAGGAAAGATAGCCCCCCCACATATATTGACTGTGAGTGGAGAGGGAAATGACAAACGCAGGGATGAAAACAGATTTTAGCAAAGGAGGCCAACTCTGACTAGATAGACAAAAATAGGAAAGGGCACTGTGCGGTCAGTATATAGAACCTAAAAATCCACGCAGAGATTACAAAAATAACCTCCACACCGACTCACGGTGTGGAGGGGCAACTCTGCTTTCCCAGAGCTTCCAGCTAGCCTGAACATTTCATAATGACAAGCTGGACAAAAAAAGACATAACTTTAAACTGAACAGTAAGTACAAGAACTAGCAAGAACTTATCTTATGCTGGCATGGACAGGCCATCAGAGAGATCCAAGGAGAAGACTGAGTCTAACCTAGAAAAACATTGACAGCTGGCATAAATTACAGACCAGAGCCCTGTTAAATACCAAGGCCAAGGGAGCCGATTAGTGAAGTCAGCTGCCAGGCCAAACTCCAGGAGCAGCAGTTCCACTCGAACCCACCAGAGGGAGCCCAAGGGCAGAACTCCCAAAAGTACCATTCACAACCACAGGAGGGAGCCCAAGAACGGAATTCACAACAGGTTTGCATGTTAATGACCAGGCCAATTTTTACAATTCTGACCACTGTCCCTTTATGAGGTTATAACTCTGGAACACTTCAACAGATCTTGGAGATTCTGAGAATGTTTTCTCTTGACATATTGTACTTCATGGTAGTGGTAAAATTTCTTCGATATAACTTGCATTTATTTGTGTAAAAAACGGAAATTTGGTGAAAATTTGGAAAATTTTGCAATTTTCAAACTTAGAATTTTTATGCCCTTAAAACAGAGAAATATGTCACACAATATAGTTAATAAATAACATTTCCCACAAGTCCAAGTCTACTTTACATCAGAACAATTTTGGAAACAAAATGATCTTTTAGCAACAAATGTTTTATTTTCCCAAAGGTAACAGGAGAAATTGGACCCCGAAAGTTGTTGTCCAACTTGTCCTGAGTATGCTGATACCCCATATGTGGGGGGGAACTACTGTTTGGGTGCACGGCAGGGCTCAGAAGGGAAGGAGCACCGTTTGATTTTTTTCAACCTAAAATTGGCGGAAATTGCGATCTGATGCCATGTCGCATTTGACGAGCCCCTGATGTGCCTAAACAGGGGAAACCCCCGACAATTGACCCCATTTTGGGAACTAGACCCCCCAAGGAACTTATCTAGATGTGTGATGAGCACTTTGAACCCCCCAAGGACTTCACAGAAGTTTATAACGCCCAGGCGTGAAAATAAAAAATCATATTTTTTCCACAAACATGATCATTTAGTCACCAATTTTTTATTTTCCCAAAGGTAACAGGAGAAATTGGACCCCGAAAATTGTTGTCCAATTTGTCCTGAGTATGCTGATACCCCATATGTGGGGGGAACCACTGTTTCGGCGCACAGCAGGGCTCGGAAGGGAAGGAGCGCCGTTTGATTGTTTTCAACCTAAAATTGGCGGAAATTGCGATCAGACGTAATGTTGCATTTGACGAGCTCCTGATGTGCCTAAACAGTGGAAACCCCCCCCACAAGTGACCCCATTTTGGAAACGAGACCCCCTAAGGAACTAATCTAGATGTGTGGTGAGAACTTTGAACCCCCAAATGTTTCACTAAAGTTTATAATGTCCGGGCGTGAAAAAAAAAAAAATTTTCCCCACAAAAATTATTTTCTAGTCCCCAATTTTTTCCCCAAGGGTAACAGGAGAAATTGGACCCCAAAAGTTGAAGTCCAATTTGTCCTGAGTACGCTGGTACCCCATATGTGGGAGAAAACTACTGGCTGGGCACACATCCGGGCTCGGAAGGTAAGTAGTGATGTTTTGGAATGTTCTACGGCCGTCATGTTCCGTTTGCAGAGCCCCTGATGTGCCTAAACAGGAAAAACAGGAAAAAAAAACAGTGACATCATTTTGGAAACTAGACCCCCAAGGAACTTATCTAGATGTGCCCCCTTTGGAACTAATCTGTTTCCTGTAAAGTAAATTAGTAGTGCATGGAGGTGTGGAGCTTACCTTTTCTTCCAGTTGGCGGGACAACCCCCAGAAAATGCTGACCTGGTACGATACGGGCACCTTCAGTTCCGGAAGTACTGGGGCCCGCTTCTTCCGGAGTGCCAAATATCAGGGCCTTAAAGACTACCTCCTGGAAATGAAGGTACGACGTATTGGTGTGGTGTGCACATCGTGACAGCAGGAAAGCATTGAGCATTGCCATTTGTACAATGTGCACTGCCAGCTTTTTGTACCACACCCTGGCCTTTCTCAAAGCACTGTACGATTGGAGGAGTTGATCGGAGAGATCAATGCCCCCCATGTTTTTGTTGTACCCCAGTACACAGGTCGGTTTCCTGACCTCTGTAGAGGTACTCCATACAGTGCTGAGGGCGCTGCCATCACCGTGTATGGTGGTTAAGAGGAGGACATCCCTCTTGTCCTTGTACTTGACCACCAGCAGGTGGTCGCTACATTGGGCTTTGCTCTCACCTTTTCTGAGCATCTGCCCAAGTAGCGTCTTCGGGAGGCCTCTCTGATTTTTGCGGACAGTACCGCAGGCTGTGGTACCTTGCACAGAGAGGGATTTGTAGAGTGGGATGCTGGTGTAAAAGTTATCAGTGTAGAGGTGATAACCTTTATCCAGCAGTGGGTGCACCAAATCCCACACAATTTTCCCACTTACTCCCAGGACAGGAGGACACTCAGGGGGTTCAAACCTGATGTCCTTCCCTTCGTATATTCTAAAGTTGTAGGTGTACCCTAAGGTACTCTCACACAGCTTATAGAGTTTGATTCCGTACCTGGCCCTCTTGCTGGGCAGGTACTGACGGAATCCGAGCTGTCCCTTAAAATGAATTAAGGACTCATCCACGCAGATGTCCCTTTTGCTGAAGTGTTCAATGACCGTCCGAACTTGAACAGACGGTCAAAGTTGGGATCATCTCGTGCAGGACACTGTGCATTATCGGAATAATGCAGGAATTTATGGATGGCCTCAAAACGCGTCCGGGCCATGACCATCCGGAACACTGGAGTGTTATATAAAATATCAACACTCCAATATTGTGATTGGCGCGATCGTCGATGACATCGATCTTGCCAATTAGCTCCTGCAGGCCCTACTGGGCCTGTCCTAGGCTCTCGCCAAGGATAGGATTAGTGCTATTACAGCACCGATCCAGGCCGGTACTGGCAGGGCACAGCACGGTAATACCACTGCTGTGCCTTGCGATTGGTATACTCGATCCTAGCCTGGGACCTCATTGTTTCAGCCAATCTGATTGGCTGAAACAACAAAAAATGCTGTGATTGGCTGTAAAGAATTGAACAGCCAATCACAGCGATCGGGAGGGTTGGGGGGCAGCGACAGACCCCAGGATGCAGAGGCATCCCTGAGGTAAGATGGCGCCGGAATTTTAATACGATCAACGCGACTTAAGTCGCGATGTCACATTAAATGCCATGACGTACTATCCCGTCCCTGGGAATTAAGTCCCAGGTCACCTCGACGGGATATTACATCAGATGACAGAAATGGGTTAAAAAATTCTTTATTTAGTTAGTTTAAAAACCCGATACATACAGACATACATGCACACACATTTGCACAGAGAAAAAAAACAGTGATTTAAAAAGAAAAAAAAGAAATTAATGCAGATAGAGACTATTTTTGCTCTTCACAATTCCCTTCCTGATAGTGGAGGCTGGCGCCTCCACTCCTTGTGGACTGTCTCTGTGTAGCCCTACCACTACTCTGACTGACCGGGCATCCTCAATAGGTGATCAGATAATATCTTATGAACATATATAAATATATACAATATAGATACTAATGGGCAGAGGGCTATATATCAATACTTTTCAACAATCTGACCAGGAAAAAAAAACAGAAGAGGCCCAGAAGAAACATATATGATGTCCTTGTCAAACAAAGAATAACCCTTCAGATCATAAATGGTAGTGAAGTGACAGTGCAATTAAAACCACAAAACATCCATATACCTCCTAGTCACATTTCTATGTTCATGCACTATTAAATATATATGTTTATACACCGTACTGCAATGAGAATAACAGCTCACAGGCAATATGCCCCCAGAAAGCCCCCTACATACAGTATGAGCCCTCACACAGCCTCCCTATATACAGTATGAGCCCCCACATAGCCTCCCTATACACAGTATGAGCCCTCACATAGCCCCATACATTTATTAATAATATTTTTTTTATATATAGCGCCAACATATTCCGCAGCACTTTACATTATAGATACATTCAGTATGAGCCCTCACGTAGCCCCTTACATTCAGTATGAGCACCCACACAGCCCCCTATGTATAGTATGAGCTCCCGCACAGCCCCCTACATACAGTATAAATCTGCACACGACCCCCTACATACAGCATGAGTCCCCACAAAGTTACCTGTATACAGTATAAGGCCCACATAGATCCCTATTTACAATAGGAGCCCCCATATACCTACCTAGATACAGAATGAGCACTCACATAACTCCCTATATACAGTATAAGCAGTATATAGCTCCCTATATACAGTATGAGCCCCTACATAACCTCCTATATACAGTATGAGCCCTCATATTGCTCCATAGATACAGCATGATCTCGCACATATCTCCCTAAATACAGTATAAGGTCTTATATAGCCTCCTATATACACTTAGCCCCCACATTGCTCCCTATGTACAGTATGAGCCCCTATATAGCTTCCTATGTACTGTATGATCCACACATAGCCTCCTATATAAAGTATGAGCCCCCATATAGCCTTCTATATACAGTAGGGTCCCCCAAATAGCCTCTTACAGTATGAGCCCCTATATACCCTCCTGTATGAGCCTGCACATATCTCTCCATATACAGTGTCAGCCCCTATATAGCCTCCTATGTACAGTATGAGCCCCACATAGCCTTCTATATAAACAGTATGAGCCCCCATATAGCTTCCTACATACAGTATGAACCTCCCGTATAACTTCTTATATACAGTATAAGCCCCTATATAGCCTCCTAAAAAAATTGAGCCTGAACATAGCCTCCTATATAAAGTATGAGCCCCATATAGCCTCATATATGCAGTACAAACCCACATATAGCCTCTAATATACAGTATGAGCTCCTACGAGAGAGCATATAAGAAGAGCCGTAAGATGAACAATAAAATTACAATATTTTATTAGAAATAATTTAAAAGACAAACAATTATAAAAAAGTGCCAATATAGTGCAAGGTGATGAGCCAAAGAAAGTAAGTGGCACCACCAGATGGCAGGCAAGAGCAAGATGTAATGCTAATAATGCTAATAAACAGCGTAGTCAAAGATTGAAAATGCACAAATAACTACCAACATAAATAAAACTTGCATCCAGATACTAGAAAAAAATCATATAGCGTATTGACTATATTCCCATAACCCTCAAAATTACGGCTAAAATGGCTGCAATACACACTGGATAGAACACTGGAGCATAGATATGAAAACCATAGTATCCTACATCGATGTAATGAATGTAATAAACATATGTTACCTCACTATGCGATGGTGCCACTTCCCCTACACAGAGTACCGGCGGCGTGCCTACATCAGGGTGAGTCAAGTATAGGAGTATGAGCTCCTATATAGCCTCCTATATACAGTATGAGCCCCCATATAGCCTCCTGTATACAGTATGAGGCCATACATAGCCTCCTATATACAGTGTGAGTCTGCACGTAGCCTCCTATATATAGTATGAATCCTCACATCACATACACATTAAGGCCTCTTTCAGACGTCAGTGTGTCCGGTACGTGTGGTGATAGTTTTCACACGTACCAGAGACACTTACATATGTAGACACATTCAAGTGAATGGGTTTGTGCATATGTCAGTGTGTTTCCACGGACCGTGTGTCCGTGGGCAAAATATGCTGACATGTTCGTTTTTTAACAATAGCACGGGCCGCAAAACGTCCCACACACGGATGACATCTGGGTGCTGAAGACCACTCTCATCATTCTCCCCTACTTGCACTGAGATCATCGGAAGCAGGAGAGAATGATGAGAGTTGTATTCAACTGATAACAGCAAGAGCAGGTGGCGGTTGATGGGACTACTAGTCCTATCATCCTACACCTGCTGCTGCTAATAACAATGAGAGCAATAAATAAATAGAAAACCCAGTGTGGGTTCCCCTATATCTTTGATAAGCAGCCAAGTAAAACTGACAGCTGCGAGCTGCAACTCTCAGCTGTCAGCTTCAGCAAGGCTGGTTATCAAGACTAGAGGGGTCTTCACGCTTTTTTTAAAAATTTTAAATAAATCATTTTTAAAAAATGGCGTGGGCCCACTCCCATTTTTGACATCCAGCCTTGCTAAAGCTGACAGCTGGGAGCTGGCATTCTCAGGCTGGTAAGGGGCCATTGATATTAGCTTCCCCCAGCCACCCAGAAAAGGCACATCCCACTTGCACTGTTGCGGTGGCAAGTGGGGTTCACATCTGTGGGGATCCATCACGGATAAGTAATGGACTGGCATATATAAGATGCCTATCGATTACTAATCCTATAGTTGTATTGTAAATAAACACACAGCAAGTATAAAGTGTTTTATTTTAAATAAAAACAAAATACACTTTTCCTTTTATTTTAAAAAATAACAAACAGTTATAATCCTCTAACGCCTATTCCATTGAAGCCCTTTTCTCCTGTAATAAAACAAACAAATAAAAAATATCCCTGACCTGTCTGTGGTTCTGTCCCACACTGTAATCCATGTCTGAGGATAGTTTTGAACCTGGATGGTGCCAAGATGCAACCGTCCAGGCTGAGATCTATTGATGAATGAAAACAGCATCAATGAGCAGCGGTGACGTCATCGAGGTATCCGCCGGTCACTGAGGCTGTGTTCCAAGCCGGGCTGAACTGCGGTGACCTCAGCACTGTGAGAAAAAGTCAATGACTTCACCGCAGTTCAGCTCAGGGAGTTCATCGCAGATCACCAGGCAATCTGGTGATGGGCCCCCCCGGAGTCTCAGGCCCTGGGTGGTAGCCCAGATTGCCCTCATTATAATCCGCCTATGAGCGCACGACTAGTCAGCACGTGACCGCATGTAGAATGAAGCATGAAAATCACCATTAGTACAAAAATACATCACCAGAATTACCATCAGTAGAGAAATAAATCTCCAGAATCCCCGTAACTTTAGAAATACATCACCAGAACCATCATCAGTACAGAAATTCATTAACAGAACCAACATCAGTACACAGATACATCACCCAAACTATCATCAGTACAGAAATACATAACCAAAACCCCCATTACTTCAGAAATCACCAGAACCGCCATTAGTACAGAAATGCAACACAAGAACTACCATCAGTACAGAAAGAAATACAGGTGCTTCTCACAAAATTAGGGACTAAGGGACCTTTTTAGATGCTTAGGAAGCATTTGCAGGTGTTTGTTGCTAATTATTCTAATTTACTGAGATAATGACTTTGGGTTTTCATTGGCTGTAAGCCATTATCATCAACATTAACAGAAATAAACACTTGAAATGGATCACTCTGTTTGTAATGACTTTATATAATATATGAGTTTCACCTTTTGTATTGAAAAACGAAATAAATTAACTTTTTGATGATATTCTAATTTTGTGAGAAGCACCTGTATTACCAGAACCACCATTAGTCCAGTAATACATCAGATCCACCCTCAGCACAAAAACACATCAAAAGAACCACATCAGTACAGAAGTACATCACCAGAACCACCATGACTACAGTACCAAAACCACTTATAATGTCAGGTCAGTCCCATAGTAATAATAATAATAATTTTATTTACATAGCGCCAACATATTCCACAGCGCTTTGCAAATTATAGAGGGGACTTGTACAGACAATAGACATTACAGCATAACAAAAATCACAGTTCAAAACAGATACCAGGAGGAATGAGGGCCCTGCTCGCAAGCTTACAATCTATGAGGAAAAGGGGAGACACGAGAGGTGGATGGTAACAATTGCTTTCGTTGTTCGGACCAGCCCATATACAATTGTATTGCATTAACCTACAATTCCAGGTATGTCCTTAAAGAAGCATTCCCATTAAGTTTTTTATTCATTAAATGTGTGCATATATGGACTGTTCTGTAGTGTGAGTACATTAATATACTCACCTACTGCTGCTCTCTCCGGTGTTCAGCAATGTTCTTCTCTTCTGAGTGACGTCTCCATGTGACTCGAAAGAAGGTTTTACAATGTAAGCCTATGGAGCATCAGAACAAAGCTCCATAGGCTTACATTATAAAAGAGACTTCCAGCTCACGCATAGTGCATATAATGAGCTGGTTAGTTGCAATTGTGGTGACATCACTGAGAAGTAGCGAAGAACGGCGCTGAACACCAGAGTGAGCAGTGGTAGGTGAGTATACTAATACACTCACCCAACACTACATGCATATATACACATATTTACAGAATAAAAAAAAAAATAATGGTAGTTCTTCTTTAACAAGATACTGGGAGTTGCTATTACCAGTTATCACCATATTGCGATTCACACATGAACCACGGTACAGATGTCACGACTCTGTTGTCGGGTATGGCAGGACCAGGGGTTTCTTCCCTGTCACCAATGCTAAGGATGCTCTAGCTTGCCCTGTTCCCCAGATTACTTCCCATGGTGACAATGCCAGGGCCTTGCCTTAGTTTCTGAATCCGCTCAGTCTGTACCCCTCCCTCAGCCAGGGGAAGAGGGGATTATTAGTGTACCTTAATACACCAGACTAGCAAGGTAATACAAATAGGAATAAAGAAAAATACCAATCATACAAATATACTCACACAAACAACAGAGGTATACACCAGGGAGTGAAGGATGATGAAAATCAAAGTAGGAGAAGAAAGGGATTAGAATACACCCAAAATCTTGCAACAGACTCAGATAAATCTACCAAACTCCTTCTCAAACAACACCCACAAACCACCATCTCCAACCATGCAGCATAAGCTAACTCTGGCAATGAGTGCTGCCAGGGCTCAGATTATATAGGAGATGGGAGTGGCTAACAGTGAACAGCTGAGAGCCTTAATGCAGGAAAGCTTCCAAGAGATCTCATCAGAGCATATTAACCTTTGCACTGCTGAAAGAAACCTGCACCATTTAATATGAAGGTGAAGTGCTTCAAATCAGTGTAGGAGTAGGAGAAATCAGACGCTGCTGTCTTTTGGCTCCTCTCTGTTGTGGTAAACCCGTGACAATAAATTAGATATATTCAATATCACAAATCAACATTTACATTCAGGTACCTTATAAGTGATATTTTCTCTGATTGTATTTGTCATCATAATGCTCCTGCATAAAAATGTGACCTACGCTGTGCTCCTGAATAATTGCCATTCACTGTGCTCTCTGCACAAAATATGACTCCCACACTATCCCTCTTATGGTACATGGTCTTCACAATGTCCTCGATTTTCTATACTGGGCCCCATCTTTAAGCTGTCTCCTCACACTGTATTCCCCCTTCCCTGTCTCTATACTGTGCCCCCTCATCATACTCTCCCCTGGCATACTGTCCCTTTCTTGCTTTGCCCCTTCACACTGTCCCCCCCCACACATCCCCTATATTCTCCCCACAGACTCTCCCTTATTGACTTTTCATATTTCTTCCCGACTGTCCCGTCACATATTACCCCCAGTCTCCCCATACTTTGTACTCACACATTTATCCACCCCCTCCTCCTTTCACACAGTGTAACAGTATGGCCAATGCTGGGCAGCCAATATACTTAGAAGCAAGAGGGGCCCATTATATATGTTGTAAAATCAGAATTACTGTTGCTACAGTCCATCGCTAATACTATTGTGTGTAGTATATGCATCTTCAGATGTGTTACTTTACTGTCTGAATGTCTTCTTTCTCTCCCCTGAATAAGTATGTAGATTACACCTAGCACAGAAAGATGGTTTTATTGTGTTGATATCAGGTTGTCAGATGTATCTTATGTAGTGTTTATTAGCGACGCGAAACTGTTCTTGCACTTTTTTATATTTCTTCTCGTGTTCTTTTTGATTCTTTTTCAGCTGGTCACATTTGGTGCAATGTCCCCCACTTTCCTGGATTCTGAGCAGTGAAAGTTTGCCTGTTGCATTCCAGCTTCAGACAAGCTGGTGTGAAGGAGGGGGGCTACTACAAAGGATTTGGAGGGGGTGTAGAATGCATAATTACTGAGCACAAATGGCTAGAATGTAATGCTGCTATATATATGTCATCACAATACAGACATGCCATAACAATACAGCTGTATCAGTGATGTTACTACAAAGTGACACAGACAATTGTCACATCAGCAAAGTAAATAAACACCAGGAAAGTGGCCAGGTCCCAGCTCAGCCCTCCCCCAGCTGCACACTCCTCCTCTGGCTGCTGGAGATGGTGTGCAGCCTCCACTGGCAATAATAAGGAGAGGAGGCTGCAGTGTGCACGTCACTGGCTCTGCAGCACAGGCATCTGGCTAAGGACTGCAGCAGTGGCCCCCAATCCACAGGTCAGGCCCTGGAGCAGCATGGACCCTGGCCATTGTGAGCAGCATCTCCAGCCCTGACTCTGCTCCAGCTGCTCTGCAACCTGTAGGACTAGAACTACTCTGGACTTACTTTGAGTCTTCTGGCCAGGCTTTCTGACATAGGAAGGAAAGAGTTAAAAAAAAAAAAACATTCTGCTGAGGAAACCACTTTAAATATCCACTGTCATCATCCAAGGGACGTACAGAGTTTTTTTGTAACCCTAGCCTTTCCAGAGCTCTGGGAGCAGAAGACTTACCTGGGACTTACCCATAGACTGCCCTGCGTTGACTCCAGTTGTGTAATTGGTCTTCAGAACTTATTGTTTTATGGGCAGCAATTAGGACCCATGGTGCCAGCCCTCTGTGATGTGTTGTAACGTGCTAGCAGTAATCTCCTGGACCTGAGTAAGCCCAGGATTGTCTGCTGCTGTCCCTGGGTGAGTGTGCTGGACATATGGTAGAGATGAAGGCATCACTGAGGAGGCACCTTCTCATCCTGCTGATGTACCCAGTGTTATTTGGAAGAGGTAAGGGGCACAGCTGCCAACATTATTTTTCTAGATAGTCAATTGATAAAATCCCTAATATTTGTAGTAGTCACAGCATTACCTACTGGCCAGAGATAAAAATGTCCTCAACTTCTGGAGAGCCACATGTTGCATAGGTTCCTTGATTTATTCCAGATGTGGTGCCTGGTAGCAGCTAGGAGCTGTGCTGCACACATGGAAGTGTTTATGTCTGGCACATTGGAGATCTCTGTCAGTGTATGGTTGTGAGGAGCAGAAAGTCCGCTATGCCTATACATATTAGGGCTCAGTACTTCTGGCCACCCAACATTAAGGTCTCAATGTCGCTCTACTACATGTGCTAGTAAGTGTGGTCACATAGCAAGCTGCCACAACCGACAGTAGCCATCCAACCCTGCGCACTTCTGTGCAATCACATTTACTACCATATGTTGTGACTGGCAGCATGGTGTTTGCAATCTTAACTCCTTTGTGTCCTTTTGTATTTTTCTCTGGACATAGCCATTCAAGAGCTTTTCTTTGGCCGAACGAGTTGAATTTTTAAAGAACGCCATTGAATGTATCGTGTGATGTACTGGAAAGTGTGATACAAATTTCAACTGTGGCAAAATGGTGAAAAAAGCTCAATTCCAAAATATATATATATATATATATTTTTTTTTTTTAAATCTACAGTGTTGATCATATGGTAAAAATTATGCAGCAATATGATTCCCCTGGTCAGTACGATCATGGATACCAAACATGATTAGTTGTTTTCTTGTGTTATATATAGTGTGTATAATCGCTTGTGTGGCCATATCCCGAGACCCGTAACGTTTCCTATAATCAGTCAATGGGACTTTGTGAGAGCTTGTTTTTTGCACCCTGAGCTGACATTTTTTATTGATACCAGTTATTGGGGTAACTGCCATGTTTTGATCATCTCTTTATTCCATTTTTTTGTGAAGAAAACATTTTTTGATAGATCAGACTTTTACGGGTGTAACAATACCACCTACTGTATGTGTATTTTCTTATTCCTTTGTATCATGCAGCTTTGTATGAAAATCCCTATGTATTATAATTGCCAGACCTGAAATAACAAGCACTTTTCACCTCTTGTGTCCCCCCATTTCCTTGTAGATTGTAAGCTTGCGAGCAGGGACCTCACTCCTAATGTCACTGTTTAAATTGTCTTAACTCGTACCGAATTTATTGTCTGTATATGTCCCCGCTTAATTGTAAAGTGCTGCGGAATATGTTGGCGCTATATAAATGAAAATTATTATTATTATTTATTTATTTTTAAGGGGGAGGTAATTTAAATTTTTGTAAACACATTTTTTTTCATTCTATTTGTTAAACTTCTTCTGAGACTTGACCTGTGATTATGTGATCGCTTGTACTATAGAGTGCAGTATTATAGGATTGCTGTGTATAGTGTAAATCACGGTCTCCTACGAATACCAGACAGAATCTACCTGCGCTCCACAATCACGTCCCAGGGACACTGAAGGGCTATTAGAACAGTGTTTCAACACGCCGTCGCGCTGAAAATGCCATGGTTAGAGGTTGAAAGTGGCATTTAACAGGTTATCCGCTCCGTTCCACGTGCAAAGTCAGGGAGCTACAATAGGACGTAACTGTGCAAGGGGTTAAAGAAGACCTGTCTCCAGGTCAGAAGGTTTTGCTCTCATTTTATTCCTTCTGCTCCCGAGTATTCTGTTTTTCCTCTTTTTTTTTTTTACTTTTTAAATCAATCATACGGTTCCAGGGATATGGGCCTTTTTATTTAGTGTTAATATTTATGGTCTTTTCCCAAGGGGGCATGGCTGGCTAGATTCTCTGGGGACTTGTTTAGACAGGCTCTGCATTATTACCATGTGAGCTTCACCCCTTTAGTAATGACTATAAGAGTATGTTTCCACTGTCCGGATTCCTTCAGTATTTGCTCCGGATTGGACGCTGCGTACAGCCGCAGCGTCCAATTTTCAGCGGCCATATGTTACAGCATATTGGATGGGATTTTATGAAATCCCATCTCCACTATGTGTGCCGGGACGCCTCCGGCTTCCCTTTGTATACGCACATGCGACGCGTCATTCTAGACAGCAGCATGTCTATTTATCTTGTGGAGACTCTCCATCTCAGCAAGATAAATATCACAGTCTAATGTATAGGATGCAGTGATCCCACACGGTTCAATGAACACATGCAGAATCGCCACGCGTACAAAGCACTACCAATACTGACCGTGGAAACATACCCTAAAAGTTATACATTTCTTATATAAAGGAGCTAAGCCTTCTCCAGGTGGTGTGATCACCCCATCACACCTCCACAACATGTAAATGTGTCATTACTAAACACCACTCTGTCCACCATGTTTATGCCCTGCCGCATGGCTTCATAGGACATTCTTAAAGGAAACCTGCCAGCAGATTTTGCCGCTATAAGATGCAGCCACGGCCTTTCAGGGCTTATCTATAGCATTCTATAATTCTGTAGATAAGCCCCCGGTTCGACATGCAAGTGAAGAAAAACAAGTTATATTATACTCACCTGGGGGCAGTCCCGTCCGGTCCGATGGGTGTCGCAGGTCCGGCGCCTCCCATCTTCTTGCGATGCCGCCCTCCTTCTTCATCGCTCCCCAGCATCGCACTCCTGCGCATGCGTACTTATCTGCCTTGTTGAGGGCAGACCAAAGACTGCAGTGCGCAGGCGCTGGGAAAGGTCATAGGCCCAGCGCCTGCACACTGCAGTACTTGGCTCTGCCCTTAACAGGGTAGAGAAGTAAGCCTGCGCGTGAGCGTGATGCCGGGGAGCGATGAAGAAGCAAGAAGATGGGAGGTACCGGACTCGCGACACCCATTGGACCGGACGGGACTGCCCCCAGGTGAGTATAATAAGACTTATTTTTCTTCACTTGCAAGTCGGACCGGTGGCTTATCTACAGCATTATAGAATACTGTTGATAAGCCCTGACAGGCCATGGCCGCATCTTATAGCGGCAAAATCTGCTGGCAGGTTCCCTGTAAATTCACAATACTTGGAAAATTTATAACAAAATCATATCTCCCTGACAGTGAGAAATAGGAATGCCCATGAGCAGACAGATTAGTTTGCCATGTGAAAAAAATATTAGAAAAAGAAAAAAAGACAGAGTTGCTAACATTGGCAATCACCTGCAGTCATTTTTATGACAGTAAAGAACTAAACTTGCTTTTAAAACTACAACTTTCCCCCAGCAACAAAAAAAAGTCCTAATAAGGTTATGCCAATTCAAAAACAAATGTTTTGACAACTGGTAAGAAAAATATTATGAAAACAGGGCCATGGAAGGAATGGGTTAAAGCAGCTGAAGTAAATGACTGAAACCTTGTCACATTGTTTGAAGATTATTGTTTTCCCAGACTCTAGATAAAGGTTCAAAGGTCTGCTCCAAACAAGTGGCAAGATTTCCTGCTGTGATCTCCATTTATGACTCTTTTAGATTTTTTTTTTTTAAATAATTTTTCTGATGAGTAACCAATTGGATCAAATATGCAACGATATGTATTTTCCTTTTTTACTATTTTTTTCTGCACATTTATCCTTTTTTCTTCAGAGGGGGATACTCTTTTTCTCCCATATCCAGTTTTGTTAATTTCTTCATTCCTGTGTCACCTGTACTGCAAAATGAAATGTAATAATGGAGCGTCCACACTCACATACAGCAAAGCTAAATCACTGTTAGAAATGCTGCCTTTGTGCCTTTAATACTTGGTGCCTGATCTTTTACACTGCTATGACCGCCCTCTCCCTGATTACAGAAATGAAAGCCCTGCTTGTGCAGAATCCTTAGGCAGATTA
This sequence comes from Ranitomeya variabilis, assembly GCF_051348905.1. Taxonomy (NCBI): domain Eukaryota; kingdom Metazoa; phylum Chordata; class Amphibia; order Anura; family Dendrobatidae; genus Ranitomeya; species Ranitomeya variabilis. The sequence goes on from NC_135233.1 coordinate 165,358,981, forward strand.
CCTTTTGAGCTGATCTACTGTGATAAATTCTCTTGGCTCTAAACTCTTTGGGTGCAGTCAGATGGTTGTATAACACGGACAACGATCACAGTGCAGTGCGCGGACTGGCCGGCAGCTATCCTGACCTGAGTGTGACAGCATGTACTTCTGCTCGGGTCAGGAGAGCCGCCAGCCAGACCAAGCATGGCGATACGATCTTGTCCGTGTAATACGGCCGTCTGACTGCGCCCTCTTACTGATAATTTTATAAAATGATCAGAATCCTTAGCATTACAACATGACCGCTACGTTTTTTCAGTATCTGTAGGTAACATGGGTTTGACTGCTATAATACAGGCACTTTATTGGATTTTAAAGTGGTTTTCCAGGCTCAGAAGAAAAGACTACACGTTATGTGACTGCAAACTGACAATTTCTGACTTATAAATCAACATATTAATGTCTTTTGCCAGTGCCTCGGAGTCTACAGCTGGGCATCTAATCCAGTCTCCACATGTTTTCCCAGATTTACCAACATCCCCTCTTAATGTGCACCTTTTTTATTTTTTTTACAATTGTATTAATTAATCCCTGGACCACGTCCTCCACTGACAGAAGACGTTTTGCCAGCCAGTGTTTATTATTATTATTATTATTATTATTATTATTATTATTGTTTATTTATATAGCACCATTGATTCCATGGTGCTGTACATGAGAAGGGGTTACATACAAATTACAGATATCGCTTACAGTAAGCAAACTAACAATTACAGACTGATACAGAGGGGCGAGGACCCTGCCCTTGTGGGCTTACATTCTACAGGATGGTGGGGATGGAGACAATAGGTTGAGGGTTGCAGGAGCTCCGGCGTTGGTGAGGAGGCAGCGGGGTCAGTGCAGGCTGTAAGCTTTCCTGTTTCCTGTGTTTATCAATAGATTTTTTAGGCCGGGGTCACACTTGCGAGTTTAATGCGAGAAACTCGCACGAGTCTCTCGCATCAATACCCGGCACTGCTGCCGGCACTCGGGACCAGAGCGTTCAGCTGCATAGAAATATGCAGTGCCGGCGGCAGTGCCAGGAATTGATGCTAGAGACTTGTGCGAGTTTCTCACATTACACTCGCGAGTGTGACCCCGGCCTTAAGGTACCTTCACACGAAGCGACGCTGCAGCGATAGCGACAACGATGCCGATCGCTGCAGCGTCGCTGTTTGATCGCTGGAGAGCTGTCACACAGACCGCTCTCCAGCGACCAACGATGCCGAGGTCCCCGGGTAACCAGGGTAAACATCGGGTTACTAAGCGCAGGGCCGCGCTTAGTAACCCGATGTTTACCCTGGTTACCAGCGTAAAAGTAAAAAAAACAAACAGCACATACTTACATGCGTCCCCCAGCGTCTGCTTCCTGACACTGACTGAGCTCCGGCCCTAACAGCACAGCGGTGACGTCACCGCTGTGCTTTCACTTTCACTTTAGGGCCGGCGCTCAGTAAGTGTCAGGAAGCAGACGCTGGGGGACGCATGTAAGTATGAGCTGTTTGTTTTTTTTACTTTTACGCTGGTAACCAGGGTAAACATCGGGTTACTAAGCGCGGCCCTGCGCTTGGTAACCCGATGTTTACCCTGGTTACCAGTGTAAAACTTCGCTGGTATCGTTGCTTTTGCTGTCAAACACAACGATACACAGCGATCTGACGACCAAATAAAGTTCTGGACTTTATTCAGCGACCAGCGACATCACAGCAGGATCCTGATCGCTGCTGCGTGTCAAACTAAACGATATCGCTAGCCAGGACGCTGCAACGTCACGGATCGCTAGCGATGTCGTTTCGTGTGAAGATACCTTTAGTCTGAGCATCTCAGTGTTCTAGCGGAGGAAGGTCTATTCCACATGTGAATGCAAATCCAGTCACATGACCACCCACTGGCATGGGGAATACTGCAACATCATGACAGTGTGCGCAGTGTGTCTTTAGTCCTGTGACAGCACCAAGAGGTGGGTGTGACGCTGAGTCACTTCTCACGGACAAGCCTTCAGTCAGGAAAGTCTAGGAGTCCAAAGTCAAAAGCTGGGAGGATACGTCATTATGTCATAAACAGAGGGGCGAGACAATGTGGAGACCCTTTTCTGTTTACGAATAAACCCAGAACTGGGCAGAGCAGCGCTGAATTTGTGGCACTGTGACAGCTATCCTAATTTAAAGTATTGTCAGGGGTTGACACGCTTAGCTGCTTCTTCAGGTAGAAACAGGAACAGGTGCTGAAACACCTGCTGGTTTATTAAAGTCAGCATAGACCAAGGCAGGGTTCAGAAAAACAAAAGCAGAGCCTTCCTAGCTTAATGGAAAACAAAACAAATAAAGTATCACAGAGTCCTTTTTCTGCCGGTTTCAACCTGCAGATAGCCCGCACAGTCGTTAGCTCCTCCGGAAGCTATCTGGGAGTTCCTGCTCTCTCAAGACACCCCGACTTACTCTCATGGCCAGTTATTTAACACCCCGTGCGATGATCACATGACCTTGACATCACACAGGTACCGTCAGGACTCTACACTTCCACCCGCTCTATGAAGGTCCACTAAAACCAGACAATAATATAGGTTCCTATTAACCCTCTCAGCGCTTAGCGTGCTGGAGGCAAAAACACTCTGGTTTTACAGCACTGACCGCAGTATGCGCAGTGACATGTATCTCCCTTCACATACTATGTCAGTGACTCTGTCACAATATATTAGTAAATTTAATTATATTGCAATACCACCTCATTCTAGCAACTTTGTGTGGCTGGATAACCTCTTTAAATGGAGCTTGTTTATTTTTTAGCAATTTGTATATTGAGCGATTCTAATAAGAAAAGGGCAATTCTCAGTACACAAACTGGTTCTAATTGTCCGTTCACACTATGTGATGTGAGGCATTAATTGATCGGCAATACGTTTGTCAGTCAGCGGTCAGTTCATATCCTGTTCACACAAAGTTACTCCACTGCAGTTGAGCAGTGAATGATCTGTGATTGCTCGTTCAGTGTTCATATGCTGCCATTGTTCTCAGTAGTGTAGGCCCTGTTTACTTAGAACAATGCTCTGCTGAGAACAATCTTTCCTGCAAACCAAATGTTCAATTTACCCAACTGAATGGCCATTTGGCTAGTTTGCTGGGTGATCACTGCAAGATTATTTTGGAATGAGTGTTCCTAGGAAGGTTCCTTCAAAATAATTGTGCCGTCTAAATTGACTTTAAGGCCGGTTTCACACATCAGTGATTCCGGTACGTGAGGTGTCAGATTTCTCACGTACCGGAGATACTGACTCACGTAGACACATTAAAATCAATGTGTCTCTGCACATGTCAGCGTGTTTTCGTGGACCGTGTGTCCGTTTGAAAAACACGGAGACATGTCAGTGTTCGTGGGAGCGCACGGATTACACGGACCCATTCAAGTCAATGGGTCCGTGTAAAACACGTACCGCACACGGATGCTGTCTGTGTGCAGTCCGTGTGCCGTGCAGGAGACAGCGCTACAGTAAGCGCTGTCCCCCCAATGTGGTGCTGAAGCCGCCATTCATATCTTCTCTCCAGCAGCGTTCGCTGGAGAGAAGATATGAAAAATCCTTTTTTTTTTCTTTTTTTTTTTTTCCCCGTGTTTAAAATAAAGATGGGAGGTGGAGCCGCATATTCATGACTGTAATGGGCGGCACCACGTGACCGCTCATACAGGAGAAGCTGCGGCGCGGAGAGGACACTTCGAGGGAGCCGGGTGAGTATTTTATTAACAGCGGGCGGGCGCACAGGGGGTGGGAGGGGGTGGGGACAGGGATCTTTATTTTAAACACGGGGGGGAAAAAAAAAAAGGATTTTTCATATCTTCTCTCCAGCGAACGCTGCTGGAGAGAAGATATGAATGGCGGCTTCAGCACCAGATGCAGGGGACAGCGCTTATCTCTAGCGCTGTCTCCTGCACAGTCCGTGTGGTACCCAGGCGGCACACGGCTGCCGCACGTGTGCCACACGGATGGCCTACGTGAGCTCACGGACACACGGACACGGATAACTCCGGTACCGATTTTTCCGGTACCGGAATTATCTGGACGTGTGGGACAGGCCTAAAAGGGAACATGTCACATGAATTCTGCTGGCCAAACCATAAGTGGCATGAATCAGGGCTGTATGCATGATTGTGGTCAGATTTGTCTCTGAAATGCTCCATGAATTCAGAGAAAGCATAGTCAGAAGATCTGGCTGGGGATTATAACCAGAGAAGAGACTAGTTGGGCACCCTGATTGAGAGAAATGACAATCACCTAGTGCTGTGCTAGGAACCTCCGGCTGGGGCGGTGTTGGGTTAGGCTACTTTCACACATCAGGTTTCTTGCATCAGGCACAATCTGGCGAATGTTGGAAAAACCAGATCCGGCGCAGATTGTGAAAAACTGATGTGACGGATCCGTTTTTTTCGACAGATCCAGCTAGCATATCTAGATTATTGGATAAAAAAATTTTTAGAGCATGCTCAGTTTAAAAAAACGGAATCCGGCGCCGGAATCCATCATTTTCCGGATCCGGCACCTTCCGGCTCCAATAGGCTTCCATTCTAACAAACAGCCGGAAGCGCCGGATCCGGCACTTCCGGCTTTTTCACCAGAGACAAAAAACATTGCTATGGGTGTTTTTTCCAGAAACCGGAAACAGCAGATTTGCCGGATCCGGACAAAACTGGACGAAACGCAATGTCATCAGGCACTAGTGCAAGTCTATGGGGAAAAAAAAAACCTGGATCCGGCGGCAACATTCGCCGGATCCGTTTTTTTTAAATTCAGCCGGATTTAACTTGACAGCGAAAACCTGATGTGTGAAAGTTGCCTTAGGCTACTTTCACACATCAGGTTTTCAGTGTCAGGCTAAATCCGGCTAATGTTGGAAAAACTGGATCCGGCGCAGATTGTGAAAAACTGATGCGACGGATCCGTTTTTTTTACGGATCCGGCTAGCCTATCTAGATTATTGGATGAAAAAAAAATTTAGAGCATGCTCAGTTTAAAAAACCGGATCAGGCTGCCAGATCTGCCTTTTTCCGGATCCGGCACCTTCCGGCTCCCATAGGCTTCCATTCTAGCAAACAGCCGGAAGCGCCGGATCCGGTGCTGCAGGCTTTTTCGCCGGAGACAAAAAAAGTTGCAATTCTACTCTCGATGTAGTACCTGGCCAAATCTTGTAACAATACTTTCTTTGAAACACTGGGGCGATCATGCAGCCTGACTCTGATTTATGCTGTTCGTGGTTTGGACAGCATGAATCAACTGACCAGGTTCCCTTTAAAATGAAGGTTCACTTTAAACATGATTTTAATAGAAAATAATTTTGTATTGTAAGACTAATTTGAAAAAATTATCTTGCTTTTCTCACATTTGTCTTTACCAAAAATGAATTTATGAATTATCCTATTTAAAATTGCTGTCAGCACTACAAATCTAGTCGTCAAACTGTGTCATCGGTTATAATGATGGGGCAAGAGATTGGTCTCTGATCTAGTCTATGTCTAGGGGCTCCTTCTCACTTGCGTGAGATACGGCCAAGTCTCGCATGGTAACACCCAGCTCTGCCGCCGGCACTTGGAGCATGCAGCTCCATGTTTTGCTGTTCGGCCGCACGTTCCGCTCTGGAGTGCCAGCGGCAGAGCCGGGCTTTAACCTGCGAGACTCGGCCGTATTTTATGCAAGTGAGAAGGAACCCTAGTGCTGAGATACGTGTGGGTGTTTCTGGATCTGTCTTTGGAGTAGCTGATACATTACTCTTGGTGGGTTATTACCATTTAGACCAGTAAGATTTTCTTTGTTTCATAAGTTGTTACTTTTGAGGTTCCTTCTGTTATTTTAGTTTTTTGTGTATCAGCCATTTGTGTTGGTGAAATATTCCTAACCCACAATTCTAATTAATTTTGTTACAAAAAAAAGTTTTACTATGTGCCCAAGCAAAAAATAATGAAGTCAAAGTTTGAGTTTTAGGGCTGTTTTCCATTTGCGAAAAACACGTCCGTGTCTCGCATGTGAAAACCAAGCTCTGGTGCCGGCATTTTATAGCGGAGCGTGCGGCTGCATGTTTTGCTATGCGGCCGCACGCTCCGCTCTGGAGTGCCGGCGCCAGAGCTTGGTTTTCACATGCGAGACATGGACGTGTTTCTCGCAAATGGAAAAGAGCCCTTACAAAACTCCTCTCTGCTCCATGCAATATGGGGCAGTGATTCTGGCTAAGATTGGGCTTCCTCAACTGCATCTGAGACAAGCACATAAAAGCTAATAAAATGACTGGCTCTTGACGGTTTTGGTTTTTTTTTTTTAGACCCTCCTTCCTGGGTCCCAAGGATTCCCTAGTTGGGGAAACAGATCTAGGAATTTACACAATCCTGATCCAATGCAGTCAGCAAGATTCAAAAGTGGGGCTAATGTGAATAAACAGAATACTAATTTAGGCACTATGTCTCAGTTATTGGGCACTCTGTGTCGTACTGTTATTTAGGCTTTGTATGTTTGATAGACTTACATTAGATGGAAATGCACATACATTTTTAGTGCATTTCTGACAAAGGAACGTACCAAAAACACATTTAGGCCTCTTTCACATGTCCTAGTGATTCCTATACAGGAAAAACAGTACTGGTGAGATCCATGGAAAGTGTCCATGTCCTTATGTATGTATGTGAAATCATGTGCCATCTGTGAATGCTGTCCCTGTGTTACATCCATGTGACATGTTCCGGCGCCTGGGAAAAGCAGTACAGTTCACGCCGGCTGCTGTAGGCAGCTCTCAATCATTGTCTCCTGCTCGCACTGAGATCAGCGCAACTGGGAGACAATGATGGGAATTGTCATCAGCGTGACAAGTACTGCTGAATGGGAGTTGTACTCAGCAGCAGCAGTGTCCCTCCTGTGTTAAATAAATAATTAAATACTAATAACAAAAAAAAACATGAGCTCCCGCACAATTTTCATAAACAGCAGAGGAAAAGCCCATGGCTGGTGACTGATGTTAATAACCTGGGACAAGGGACAATACCTCATAAGGTTCCCAGGCTATTAATACCAGCTCACAGCTGTTTGCTTAGACTTTCCTGGTGAATTTACGATGGGGGGGACCCCAGAAAAAAAATTACGTAGGGTCCCCCTATAAATTCAAACCTGCAAAGGCTAAACAGTTGTGAGTTGATATTAATAGCCTGGGAAAGGATCAGAGAAATCCCCCCCCCCCCTCACACTACCAACATCATCCCTCAGCCGCCCCAGAAATCTGGTGCTTAGCTTCGCTCTTCCCACTTGCCTTGTGGCAGTATTGGGGGTTAATGTTACCTTTGTATTATCAGGCGACATCAAGCCCAGTGGTTAGTATTGGAGAGGTGTCTATAAGACGTCCCCCATTATTAACCCCATAGTAAGTATTGAAATAAATACACGGCAATAATATAGTCCTTTATTTGAAATAATACAAAACACCAAGCAGGAGACAAAGATGAGAGCTGCCTTCAGCAGCCGGCCGGCATCAGGGAACAGCGCGAACTGTACCACTTGTTCCCAGGTGCCGGTACGTGTCAAAAACTGTCATGACTGTGTCTCTGTGTGAAAAACCTGCAGTCTGAGTGAAAAACCTGACATGCACAGCACCATTGAATACAAACGGACGTGTGAAGAAGGTCGTAATCTACACCTAAGTATATCGATAAAGTTTAGTCAAAGCCATATGCTAGGATGTATCAAAAATAAAGCAGATTTATTTATAGCATGACACACCTAAAAGAAACAAAAAATATGCACTGTCAAAAACGTGATAAAACACATATTAAAAAAGAACACAGAAAAACGCAGTGAAAAAACACAAGTATCGGTAACCTAATTGAAATAATAGGTGCAGAAATTCTACAGCTTAAAAAAACTCACCAAAAGCTCACCGTGGGAACGTAGACTAAGACCTGTTTCACACGTCAGTGGCTCCGGTACGTGTGGTGACAGTTTTCTCATGTACGGGAGACACTGTCTCACGTAGACACATAAAAATCAATGTGTCTCTGCACATGTCAGCGTGTTTTCACGGACCGTGTGTCCGTTTGAAAAACACGGAGACATGTCAGTGTTCGTGGGAGCGCACGTATCACACGGACCCATTAAAGTCAATGGGTCCGTGTAAACACGTACCGCACATGGATGCTGTCCGTGTGCCGCCCGTGTGCCGACTGGGTACCACGCGGATGTTGCAGGAGACAGCGCTAGAGTTAAGCGCTGTTTCCCCCAGCGCGTAGTGCTGAAGCCGCCATTCATTTCTTCTCCCCAGCAGCGTTCGCTGGAGAGAAGGAATGAAAAATCAATGTTTTTTTTATTATTTTTGTGGTTTAAATAAAGATCCTTGTCACCTCCCGCCTCCCACCCCCTGTGCACCTGCCCGCTGCCATTAAAATACTCACCCAGCTCCCTCGATGCTTCCTCTCAGCGTTGCAGCTTTTCCTGTATGAGCGGTCACGTGGTGCCGCTCATTACAGTGATGAATATGCAGCTCCACCTCCCATAGGGGTGAAGCCGCATATTCATCCCTGTAATGAGCGGCACCACGTGACCGCTCACACAGGACAAGCTGCCGGCGCTGAGAGGAAGCATCGAGGGAGCTGGGTGAGTATTTTAATGGCAGCGGGCGGGCGCACAGGGGTGGGAGGCGGCAGGTGACAAGGATCTTTACTTTAACCACAAAAATAATAAAAAAAAAAACATTGATTTTTCATTTCTTCTCTCCAGCGAACGCTGCTGGGGAGAAGAAATGAATGGCGGCTTCAGCACCACACGCTGGGGGGACAGTGCTTACTGTAGTGCTGTCTCCTGCACGGTCTTTGTGGTACCCAGTCGGCACACGGGGGCGGCACACGGCTGCCGCACGTGTGCCACACTGATGTGCCACGTGAGCTCACGGACACACGGACACGGATAACTCCGGTACCGATTTTTCCGGTACCGGAATAATCTGGACGTGTGAGACTGGCCTAACAGAGGAAGGGGAGACTGCAGATAGTGTTTTACCCAGGAATTTCAATTTTATCTGGACCTGTAGTTTGAGTCCATGAAGAGAAAAATACAGGTTAGTTCTCAAGTGCTAGTCTAGGCTTGTCAGGCACTTTGACCTTCAAGAAACTTTTTTCTCAATGCAGTCACTGATAAGCTCTCCTATTTGCCCAAGAAGAATGATTTCAACATCAGCGGCTGATTGAAAATTCATTAAAGCATAAAAATGTTTTCTTTTGAGCATTATCTTTGGTTGATTGTTGCTTTGTCACTTACAGGAAATGTTATGCTTTGCTTATATTATTACTCATAGCAAACGTCTTAAATTAAAAACTGAAAAGATGTCACTGGTGATAATATTTGAAATGCTATCCCAAAAATGTCTGACTATATCCTGGCTTGGTATCATCTAAGTAGATTTTTTACTTACAAGAATAGTTCATACAAAAAATAAATAAATTAACCAAAAAAATATATATAATATATTGTGGAAGATAAACCACTGCAGGCTCAATAAAATATACATGGCCTTTCAGACATAACGGGAAAACTAAAGATAAAGTATAGCACAGTCCATATGCCTGCGGGGATTTACCCGCTTTGGATATAACTACTTCTGGCTCGTGCCCTACATAAAATAAGTGTTCCCCAGTTTTTGCACATCATCTGCACTTTTTCATAAGGGGTTAAATACCTTGTAAAAATCCTTAAAGTTCATTTTAAACAATAGATCTTGGAATAAAAATAACTTTCACAATTGGATGTGTTTAAATAAAATGTTCCTGTGCTGAGATAATCTTATACATGTGCCCCTGCTGTGTACTGTGTAATGGCTGTGTCTGACTGTACAGGAACATGGTCTGATCATACCACCGCTCCTGGGCAGGGGTGGAAGCAAAAGAGAGGATACAGACAGGATATACTGGGATCAAAGCTGATTATTTTTGTGAGGTAAAATATTTCCGTCAGTTTTTAAACAATTGTTACTTCAAAGAAAGAATCAGCTGTGGGCCTCTGCTGTAATGTCTGTATACTTTTTTTGCTTCTTCCCCTGGGCTCTCTGTTTAATAAGGATACCTCTAATCATGCATTTGTGTGCCTCCCATATAATAGACGGATCTGTTCGCTACAGAGTGTTTACTGAGAAATATGTGTCCAGGGAATTTTGAAAATCCGTCCTGACTATTGGGTCATCGAGGAGAGATAGGCTCAAGCACAAGTGACATTGTTTGGTCTTAAAAGCAGGAAGAGCTATAGAGATACTAACAAGTGCGTGACCCGAGAAGATAATATTATCTGTATTTAGTCCATGAGCCGGGCCAGATATCGGTACCACCCGGAGTGACTAATTTTCTTTGGTATTTTTAGGTAGATGCATGTCTGTAGTTTATTTTTTGATATGATAGCCCTTACATATACGTAGCTTATTAACCCCTTCAGCCCTAGGCCTATTTGTACCCAAGTGCCTAAGCCAATCGGACCTGTGCCACTTCATGGGCTAATAACTTTGGAACGCTTTCACCTATCCAAGCCATTCTGAGATTGTTTTCTCGTGACATATTGTACTTCACGTCAGTGCTAAATGGGAGTCAATATATTTTACCTTTCTATATAAAAAAATGCTAAATATTCGGAAATTTTGGAAAAATCGGCAATTTTTTAACTTTGAAATTCTCTGCTTTTTACAAAAATACTGATACCCCCCATAATAGTTATTAATTTACACTCCCCACATGTTTACTTCATATTGGCATCATTTTGAAAATGAAACCTTATTGTTTTACGACGTAATAGGGCTTATAGTTTTATGCGCAATTTTTCACATTTACAGCAAAACCCACTTTTCAAAGGACCAAGTCACTTCTGAAGTCACTTTAAGGGGCTTACATAACAGAAACCACCCATAAATTACCCCATTTTGCAAACTACACCCCTCAAGCTGTTCAAAACTCATTTTTTAAAACTGTTAACCCTTTAGGTGTTCCACAGGAATTTTAGCATGAGCCAAGAACCAAATATGACGATATCGGTACCACCCGGAGTGACTAGATGTAGTATTTGTAACAAAATTTAATCCAAGTTATGTAAATACACACTGAACATGTCATGTGCATATATATATATATATATATATATATATATATATATATATATATATATATATATATGTTACTCCATAATATCTTCAACATCGGACTCTGAATCTGACTGTTGTTCTACTGGCTCGTCTTCAGTACCCTTGTTCTGGCATGTCTGTAATCTGCACATGTCTGTGCACTTCAGGCCATTGCTGAGGCAAGTACACTGAGGAAGTTCACATGACCGCACACACTTGCAGGACAGTAGCTGTATAATAGCTTCTGGTGCTGGTGCCCCTTGCATCCACTTGACAACAAGCTTTCCGTCGTTATCTATCATCCAACCGCAGTCTGTTGGGTTTGCAACCCATGGCTGGCTCTGCAGACTTCTCCTCCAGATCGCAGCCTGGTAGTTTGCACGCAGTGCATGCATGAAAAGGCAGTCCTGGCAAGGAGGGAGTTGACTTGACTCTACCACTCCACGTCTGGCACAGAACAGCTGATAACGGAGCCTGTTTACCTCAGTTGTTTGGGTAGTTGGCAGGTACATGTGGCAGGTGATTTCCTGTAACTTCTCAAAAAGTTCGGTAGACACTTCCCATGAACGACCAACTTCCTGAAAGGCATCCTGGTATGTCTTGTTCATCTTCAACTGCTTGAGTGTCGTCATCTTCCCACGGCCAGCGAATGCACTGACGGTGTCACAGCCTGTAAATGCATGCATACCAATCAATGAATCACATACGCTGCCTCCCAATGTTCGGCTCAGAGTGGTGATATCCAGGAATCTTGTCCGGTTCTGTGTACCGCATTTCTGGAACAGGTGGGATGGGATTTTGTGGCACATGCCCAGACACAGGACCATGACATCAGTATCCTCCGAAGTGATGATGACCGACTTGTAACCAGATTCTGCTGCATGAAGAGCATGGAGAAGGAGGCGTGTGTCTGCTTCTTCTTGATTTGACTTAAGGTCAGCAGCCTCTTCCCACTGTTCTTTGGTGATCTTAAAGCAGAGCTGCTCACATGTGACATACAGCTCCTTCTCCTCAAGCTTCTCCCTGTGGTGTTTCGCCTTCCATTCTTCTACCAGAAACTTTATGAGACTTGCCTTGTTGGAGGAACTACTTAGAAGCTTTTTCCACTGCTGGATGTTGTGCCCATGTTGAATGTTCTTGAAATGGATCCCTGTGCCTTCATATCTGTTGACTCTTTCTGTATCTTTGATGGATGTCTCCTTGTAGACGTCAAAGACAATATCAATGCGCTTGCTCTTAGCACCCTCATGGATAGCGCGACTCATTGCTGTGCCTGCTAGCTGGCCAAATGTTGCATTGTTTCCCTTCAGTTTCTGAACCAGGCTCATCCCATCAATGATGGTTGCAGAGGGCTCGGGGATCACTTCTGCAGGACGAGCATTCCTCTCCAACTCCCTTGCGAGGGCAGCCTTGTTGGTCTTGCGGATAGACCCATCACCATTGGCAAGTGCCCATGGCAATGGACCCAGGGGATGAGTCAAGACATCACTCATTTGTAGCTTTCTGTTCTCAGCTACAAGTATCATCTGGCCAAATAGGTTTCTGTCAGCCTTCAAAATTACCTCCTTGCCAAGACCTTGTCTGCGTGTCTTCATTTGGATGTTAGAGAACGTTTTAAGTTTGTTCTTCGTCATCTTGTCATGAAACAATGTAGTTGGCTTATCGGTACCCAAACGCTCATCCTTGAATGTTTGATATGCATCCTCTCCTATACTGTATGCCCCTTGAAGGTCTTTGGCTACATCTGGTGGTGCTACAGTCGCTGTTGACAAACTGATAAGTTCACCATTATGCTCTTTGTTGAAGGGGTTCACCCAACCTGTCTCCAGCAGTTGAACGAAAGATTGGACATCGGCTTCATCTCTTCTAATCCTAGACACCTGTAGGTCTGAATGGCTGAAGTCAGTATATTGTTGGCCTACCAGGGCCCTCAGCTGCCTCAAGTACATACTGCGGTACTCTGATGTCAGGTAGAACCTGGAAACAGCTCCAACTTTGAGGCTGAAGCCTTTTGTGCCCCCTGGTGTCTGGGTGTCTTTGTTGATTGTCTCTTCAATGGTCTGGTCCACAGGAATTCGTCCAAAAGGATTCTTGCTACCGATCTGGACCGAAAAGCCACCTTGCATGAAGTATTCATGGACCTCTGGGTGTTCTATGGGCAGCCGAGACATTGTGGCATAGTAATAGGTTAGGTATCGGGCATAGTTGACCTTGTCATAGGCAAAACACCATGGTATCATCTGTCGGATTGCTCCTAGGTGAAGCATCCAGTTGCCTTCTCTTGAAGCTCGAACCAGGGCCAGCATGGTCTCGACCATGTCCAAGTATGACATCCAGAATGCTGAGAGTTGTTCATTTCTGAGGGTCTCAAGATAAACTTGAAAGAGCTTCAGGGTAAGTGTGCAAGATTCATTATCCAAGAGCTTTTCGAAGGATCCCTGCGACACACTGATGCGAAAGTTTGTGATGTTCTTCAGTGTTTCATCCAGATGGTGAAGGTCCCTTGCATGGTTTTCTTCTAGCCATGGAAGGAAGTTTTTCCATGCAAGCCTCATAAGTGCTTCATAGACCAGCTTGTGTAGTCTCACTGCTCTGTTGTACCTCCGGCCGTCCATCACTCCAGACACTGATCCTTCAGCGATTACACCGGATTCAACACACAGATCTCTAAGGCCTGCATCCTGAAATCTGTTCCCTATGATAGAGAGGAGATTACAGATTGTGTGGAAGACACCCATTCTAATTATAATGTTCTTGAACTTCTCCTGTTTCCAGATAACCTCGGCAGCTTTGGCATAGAGTGCTTGATCAAACACACACACAATTCTGTTAAGCTTCAGGGTCTGCATGATGGCATGTGTTTGCTCCAAGACTTCATTCACAGTGGACATGGCTGTTGCAGGAGCATTGATAGTGGGCAGGTAGCTTACAGTGTCCTGGGCCACTACAATGTCGCTGCGGATTTTTATGTTGAACCCAGTCCAACTGCTGGTGGTCTGATCCTCATGGTCTGACATTCTAGCCAGAAGCCAGATATGGTTTTTGGTTTTTGAATCCTGGACCTCCTTGGTAGTGTTAACATTCGAAGTCTCAATCCTGGGTGGCTCTCCCCGCTGCCCAACATTGTATATCGGTAGCATTAATTCTGTCAGAGTTATGCTTCTTTTCTTCGACTTGGTTACATCTGGCAGGACTTTCTTTGTCACAGAGCATGCAACATTGGACTGAACAGCAATGCCATTGACTCTATGAGATGTACCTGCTCCACTTAGTGTCTCCTCAAGTCTGTCAATGTTATCCCAGGCCAGGGTTGTGAACACACCTGGGTAGATACTTGCTGGCATTGGGATGTCATCCTTTGAACATTCCAACTTCTGGATACAAAGGGCTGTATCGATCTCCTCAGCCATTGAATATGACACACAGTGGCCAAGACGATTCAGAGTTCGAATCAGTTCTGTATTGCCGGTCAAAGACTTAACTGCAAAGGATAGCAGTACGTGCTTTGGTGGCTTTGTCTTTCCATTGGTAACAGCAAAAACCAAGTCACTGCCGAAGGATGTGGCAAGACGTTGAGCTCTTTCACAGGTAGTTTGGCACTCACAATCTCCTGTAAGCAGGGTTTGCAGGAATTGAGTGACTAATGCAGGAACGACATTCTGATCTGTATTGGGAGGCCATGGCTGACTCACATCTTGCTTCTTGATCTCATTCCTTAGCTGCATTGCTGCTTTGGTTACGATATCTCCAGAGTTAGCAGCTCTTGCTTCTTGCAGATCTTTTGTCATGCTGTGTACTTGCCGGACAAGGTCGTCCATTGATAGGCTACATGGATAGACTAGAAGCTTACCTTTCTCATCTGAGAGAAAGCGGAGTGATTCCCCAATCTCTGTTTCAAGTTTTCGTCGAACATGTTTCTTTGTCGATGGTTTCAGTTGGATGATACCACGGGATATCATTAATCTCTCAAGCCTAGATGTGAGGTTTATCATAGGCAGTACTTCTGGGTTTGGGAACAATTTAGTCCTTATATACAAGAAGAGTTCTTCAAGGGCCTCTTTCTCTGCCTCTTCGTAGCGTACTTCCTCGCTTTCGACCTGATTTTCAGCTGCACTAGACCTACAGGCCACTTGGGAATCATCTTTTGTGAATAGTTTGTAGCACGACTTGTGGTAGTGCCCCTCTGCAGCAACAAGGTCTCTGCTAAGTAAACCAAGTATTCTCTGTGTGCCTTTCCTTATCGCTGCTCTGCGGATCGTCTCATCTGCTCGTAGCTCAACACACTGGACAATTGGCTCCCTTGTTTGTTTTCCTTTTAGGTACTTGCTTGACTTCTCACAGAAGATACATACTTTGGCATACACCCTGCTATCACTGGGGGCACCCCTCGGTAGCTTCCTCATGGAGATTTTGCTTGCTGTTTCGACATTGACACCCTTGCCAAGGATAGAATCCAGTGACCAGTACAGGACTACAGGACCTGTGGTGATGTCACGGCCATGTGATCAGTCACAAGCCTGGGAGGTGTCAGCCTCTACAGAGGGAGATAGGAGCTCTGCAGAGAAGACCGGAGAGTCCTGTTCAGCACAGAACGTGTATGTGTCAGTGTGTGTGCGTGTGTTGGGGCACCTCAGGGTGTCTTCAAATGTGACATAGCCCCCTAGATTTCTTCCAGTAAAATTTGCACTCCAAAAGTCATTTGGCGCTCCTTCCCTTCCGAGGCCTGCCGTTCCCCAATACTGCAGTGTACGACAACATATCGGGTGTTGTTGTGTTCGGGAGAGATTGGTGAACAAATAGTGGGGTGCATTTTTTGCTGGTACACCTCTTAAAAATAAAAAAATGAGCCTAAAATGACACCTTCATGTAAAAAATGCACTTTTTCCATTTTCTCAACCAAGTGTTTCCAACTACTGTGAAACACTGGTTGGGTCAAAGTGGTCACTATACCCCCTAAAAGATTCCTTGGGGGTGTAGTTTCCAAAATAGGGTCACTTTTTGGGGTTTCCACTGTGGGGGTACCTCAGGCAGCCTTCAAATGTGACATGGCCCCCTAGATTTCTTCCAGTGAATCCGCCACCCAAAAACCACATAGCGCTCCTTCCGTGTTGAGCTGTGCTGTGTGCCCATACTTTAGTTTACGAGTACATGTGGGGTGTTTCTATAAACTGCAGAATTAGGGTAACCAAGTTTGGGTTTGCCGTTAACCCTTGCTAGGTTGCAGGTAAAATTGGATTACAATGTAATATCTGGAAAAAAAATGAAATTTTGAAATTTCGCCTTCATTCTGCTAAAATTCCTGTGGAACACCTAAAGGGTTAACAGTTTTTAAAAATGAGTTTTGAACAGCTTGAGGGGTGTAGTTTGCAAAATGGGGTAATTTATGGGTGGTTTCTGTTATGTAAGCCCCTTAAAGTGACTTCAGAAGTGACTTGGTCCTTTGAAAAGTGGGTTTTGCTGTAAATGTGAAAAATTGCGCATAAAACTATAAGCCCTATTACGTCGTAAAACAATAAGGTTTCATTTTCAAAATGATGCCAATATGAAGTAAACATGTGGGGAGTGTAAATTAATAACTATTATGGGGGGTATCAGTATTTTTGTAAAAAGCAGAGAATTTCAAAGTTAAAAAATTGCCGATTTTTCCAAAATTTCCGAATATTTAGCATTTTTTTATATAGAAAGGTAAAATATATTGACTCCCATTTAGCACTGACGTGAAGTACAATATGTCACGAGAAAACAATCTCAGAATGGCTTGGATAGGTGAAAGCGTTCCAAAGTTATTAGCCCATGAAGTGGCACAGGTCAGATTGGCTTAGGCACTTGGGTACAAATAGGCCTAGGGCTGAAGGGGTTAATAAGCTACGTATATGTAAGGGCTATCATATCAAAAAATAAACTACAGACATGCATCTACCTAAAAATACCAAAGAGAATTAGTCACTCCGCTTGGTACCGATATCGTCAAATTTGGTTCTTGGCTCATGGACTAATTTGCTCTAAGTAGCAAAGAGATGTCTTGGTGTCTAAGCATGAAACAGTCAATTCTTGTATATACATTGTGAGAGAGTGGAAGGAAAAATCTTTGTCCACTGGGTGGAAAAATCACCTGGAATCAATCAATTGGTGTTCCTAACCGATTCTCACTTCTATGTGTGGGGCGAGAAAGAGACGATGTACCCCTAGAATTGTCTATAGAGGGATCAAAGGCTATATTAAAGTCTTGGCCTAGTATCCGCATTCCCTCCACAAAAGTCACCACCTGGTAAAGTATGCAGAAAGTGCCCTGTCCTGAGTTGGGTAGATACAGTGAAGCAAACGTTACCTTTTTGGGACCTTTGACCGTTAAGAAGCATCCCTCTTTGTCGGCACAGGAATCCTTGAACACCCACAGTACTGAACGAGATATTCGTATGCATGAATCTCTTGATTTGGAGTCAGGAGAGGGACTATGGCGCACCATTGGAAATCTATAATTAGAGAGCTTATAGGTTTTATTTTGGCAGTTGGGCGTTTCCTGTAGGAAAGTGATGTCTCATTTCATTTTATAGAGGAGATTTAATAGATCTCTTCTCTGAGCTATGTAGTCCCTTAACATTCAAGGAGCCCACCATGAGTTCTGAGCAATGTTCATGTGTCATTCTGTAATAGGATGGGATATGTATAGGAGCAGGAGGAGACAAGTGGGAACAATAGGTTTGGAAGGAGACTTAGACGAGAAATGGACAAAAAGAAGCGAAAAAAGAAGAAAAGCTTAACAAATAGTAAAAAGAAAGAACAAAGCTAATTGTCCAAGAGAAATTTGTGGGCAGCCTCCAAGGACTAAGAGGTTAAGGGGATATGGAAAATAACCCCTAGGGGAGCAAAAGTGTGCCTTAAGGGCACCAGTCACCTGTACTTGAATTTATCAGTACAAAAATTATTGCTGAAAACTGAATCTCCCTTTCCCAGGGTATGGGATCCTGATAGAGGTCAGAAATAACTTTTTACATTAGGGAGATCATTGGCAGTATATTATTAATGAACTAAAGATGGACTTAGTAAGTTGACATTGTCCTGTTAAGAGAAGATACTTAGAAGGAGAGAAGGGAACACAGAAAGGCCTAGTAATGTTAATAATATTAAAGTCTGTGCTTGAAACGCTTGTATGTTTCTCCTCCGCCTCCCTCCACGTCACTCATCCGACTCCTCTGCTGCTCCTGTCTACCTGATAAAGTCCATTTTTGGAAAAAGTACTCATTTAAGCGATAGGCAACCAAAGTTTCAGTAGAACAGTCTAAATAACAACATTAAATGGTATTGAGGCAAAGGCAAGAGCAAATAAAAAGGATACAAAGTTATAACAGCTTAAACATTTCAGGTGAGTCTCCTTGAGATGGTGGGTGATGTAATAATGATCGGTACTGGAGGGAGGTCATCAGATGCGTAGATAGGAGTGAGAGTCCCTGTTGGGATAATGTCTGTAAAGTGCTGCCTAATATGTTAGTGAAGCGCCCCCATGTGTAGGGCAATGGGGTACTCGGTACCGGGTCCTTCTGTGCTCGGGGAATGTCACGGTGGCCCGACCCGGTCCATGGCCCGACCCGGTCCGTGGCCCGACCCGGTCCGTGGCCCGACCCGGTCCGTGGCCCTTCTGGGGGGTGTCCAATTAAAGGTGAAGTTTGTACGGTGTTCGTGACACCACCTGTGGTATTCGGTCAGGATGACCGACGCTGCTGAGGGGTGCGCTGGGGTGATGTTATAGCAGCTAGATGGTGTACCTTCCCACAGGTGAAGTATGTCCCCAGGGCTTCCCAGTAGAGTAGGTGGTGATGGTAGGTCGCAGTAAATAACGAGGACACAAGGTTGTAGTCTCTTTACCTTTTACTGAAGACTTCAGCGTCCACAGTCCAGAGTACCGTTCACAGGGCAGGCTGAGTCCGGCCGGTCCGATGGCACATCCAGAGCTGCCCTGTGCAGGTGGAAATCAGTAGCCTTCCTACTAGCGCCTGTGTGTTGTAGTACTTCCCTGCTGAGCACCACGGAATAGTCCTCACAACTTTTGTAGATGTTTCTGATGTTCTCTCTCCGTCCCCCAGATGGTATGGCTAGGACGACCCATATGACGGGGTAGGCCTGGAACTCTTTTATAGGGACCCTAGTGACGCCCCTCTCCCACAATTTGCCTCCGTTGTCTTCATAGGTGTAAAGGTTGGGCAGCCAACTTGGAATTAACTGTCCTGCCGTGTTTCAAAGTAATGCGTAGAGCTTATTACTCCCTCGGTGTTCTGGCCACCGGCTACGCGCCTCAGAAGGATGTTGCCGATCTTAAGGCCGAACTCCTCCCGGTGTTATCTCCTTGTCCTGTGATCTCGTTTCTCACTCTCCACAATATACTTCGCTTCGTGTCCTTTCTTAAGATGCTGCTGCAATGAGGTGCAGGCACAGCTCCGTAACGTTCTATCTCGTGCTCTGTCTCTGTCAGGATCCCACCCCTGACAGGGACCCTCTGTCTGCAGCTCAGATGTTCCTCCTTCTCCCCTGTCTGCCTGACAGGTCTTCTCTGGGTCGAACCCAGGTAGCTTTTTGACTGACTTCCTATCCAACCCACCAGTTTTACCCGTGTGTGAGGAGTGGCCTAGTACATAGAACCTTTGCTCCCCCTGGTGGACTGGAGTGTGAAGTGTAGTGTGTGACTGTGATACCTGGCAGGGTGAACTCCTTTAGTACCATCAGATGTAACATCACTCCCCCTGGTGGGAGAACGACATTACTGCAACGACCAGGACTCTGGGGCGCTGCACTCCCCCACGTTAAATCCAGTACTCCGGGACTGGGAAAAGAAAACAACAATTACAGGTTATTAAAGACATGCAAAATTTTTGAAATGCTGTAAACAAGTAAATATAACTGTGCTTTCCTTTATGGGAGATGAGAAAACTTCAACGTTGCAAAACAAGAACATATTTACATTGTGCAAAAGCAATTGAAAACAACTATTATCTATTTATGAAACCGATTACCCATACAGGTATTCTATCTGTTAAATACTAAGTGTTGTAACAATAATTTAACATTTTTCTTTCTTTAAGTGCAAAGTCTATCAACCATCTATCTATGGCTCTCTAGAGGACTCACTAACCCCTACGGGTTCACTTTATTGAAATTCAGCTTTCAACTTTCTCTTGTCCTCCATTTCAGTTTAAGTACATCATTAAACATTTCTTATTACTAGCTTTCTAACTACATACGATTACTATGTAAAACATTATTACTATCTATCTATTTAAGGCAACATTATAAATGCAACAACTAACATTCCCTTTAAGAGGGAACCAAGTCTTCTCTGAGGTAGTGCAAACAATCAACAAGTCAGTTATCAACTTTAAAGCAAGAACTTTCACACTGTAATCAGGAACAGTCTCTTCAAAAAGCTCTTCTTTGCAAAACCAGTAGAGAGCACCTTTAAGAAGGTGCAAACTATTTACAACAGCAGTTTATGAATCATTTGCAGTTCATGATTCCGGAGTTCTTTTGAGTAAAACAATAATAAAACTTGTGCAAAACTTCAAACAATAGGGATCCCGGGTAAACTAAGGGATCCCTTTAAGAAGAATAACCCTGGACAGGTTTTAGCAGCAACAGAAGAACAAACAGTAAAAAGGAACTATATACAGTTTTCGGTTCTCCGAGGTTTATTTGGACGGCTTCCATGGCTTTACCTGGCACATAACCCTTCTTGGCCTGGGAAGGGTGGAATCCAGGGTAACACCAGGTGCCAAATAAAAGCCGTTAGTCTGTCTTTCATGAATAGTCATATCATGCGCAGTGATGGAAGTTTGTGTAGCTTGAGTATGGGCATTCACTACAGCAGGGGCTGCGGCTGTTGTCTCAGTGGTAGTTGTGTTAGTGTGTGGGGTTGCGGTAAGATTGGTCACTACAGCGGGGTCAGTAGCTGGGGCAGGAGCAGTCGCTGGAGTGGTGTCGGTCATCAGGGCAGGGTCGTTCTTCATACCTGCTTCAGATGCGGTCCCTCCGGTGCCGGTCTGCTCCATCTCCGCTGGGGTCTGGAACGCTGGTTGCAGGGCCTTCTGCTGGGTCGTTGTCATCTCTGTTTGCAGCATCTCAGCATCTCGCTTTCCGGCAGGGCCTTGCTTTCTGGCTTCGGAGCGCTGGAACTTCTTTCTTGCTCTGGACCAGATGAGGCTGCCGACAGGCGTCTGGTGAGGCTCCCGATGAAGGCCTTCTTCCGCCCGGCCTCAGTGCTCAGCTGCGTCCGCAGGAGTTGGTCGCTGAGCTCTTCCACGCCGGCCTGCAGGAAGTCAGGGCCAACGGATGATGCCTGGCCGCGGTGTCTCTCCAGGTGGCTGGGGGAGTCCTCTGCTCTGACCCCACGCTCTGGTCCCGGGCGGCTGGCCATGGCGTCTCCCACGTGGCTCGCTTCTTCCTGATCTTTTTCCCGCTCTCTCCTTTGTGGGCGGTTCCGTTTTCGTTATCTCCGCCCGCCATTGAGGATCAGGAGGCGGATCTCGGGTGCTGACGGACACGTCCTCAAGGTACAGAAATATTTAGACTGGGCGGCCGTTGTTCTTCGCGCTTCTCAGTTCGTTCACGCCCACAACTCCACACCCTTCTTCTTCTTCTGCGCTCCTCGTGGCGCTGTAATGGCGGTGGTTTTGGCGGGAATTTTGGCGGCAAATAGCAATACACAGTCTCAAGTAAATCACAGTTCCAATGCAGTTCTTAGGCACACATGACCTGATCTTCAGGCTTAAGTAGATCCTGTTCGTGACGCCAAGATTTGGAGTGCCCCCATGTGTAGAAAATGGGGTACTCGGTACCGGGTCCTTCTGTGCTTGGGGAATGTCACGGTGGCCCGACCCGGTCCGTGGCCCTTCTGGGGGGCGTCCAATTAAATGTGAAGTTTGTACGGTGTTCGTGACGCCACCTGTGGTATTCGGTCAGGATGACCGACGCTGCTGAGGGGTCCGCTGGGGTGATGTTATAGCAGCTAGATGATGTACCTTCCCACAGGTGAAGTATGTCCCCAGGGCTTCCCAGTAGAGTAGGTGGTGATGGTAGGTCGCAGTAAATAACGAGGACACAAGGTTGCAGTCTCTTTACCTTTTACTGAAGACTTCAGCATCCACAGTCCAGAGTACCGTTCACAGGGCAGGCTAAGTCCGGCCGGTCCGAAGGCACATCCAGAGCTCCCCTGTGCAGGTGGAAATCAGTAGCCTTCCTACTAGCGCCTGTGTGTTGTAGTACTTCCCTGCTGAGCACCACGGGATAGTCCTCACAACTGTTGTGTCTGTTTCCCCCAGATGATATGGCTAGGACGACCCGTATGACGGGGTAGGCCTGGAGCTATTTTATAGGGACCCTAGTGACGCCCCTCTCCCACAATTTGCCTCCGTTGTCTTCATAGGTGTAAAGGTTGGGCAGCCAACTTGGAATTAACTGTCCTGCCGTGTTTCAAAGTAATGCGTAGAGCTTATTACCCCCTCGGTGTTCCGGACACCGGCTACGCGCCTCAGAAGGATGTTGCCGATCTTAAGGCAGAACTCCTCCCGGTGTTATCTCCTTGTGCTGTGATCTCGTTTCTCACTCTCCACAATATACTTCGCTTCGTGTCCTTGGCAGGGTGAACTCCTTTAGTACCATCAGACGTAACATCACTCCCCCTGGTGGGAGAACAACATTACTGCAACGACCAGGACTCTGGGGCACTGCATTAGCGCTATATAAAAATAAAGATTATTATTATTATCATTATTGGTCTCAGGATCTCGTGGCATGCGATCATGTCTTTTCTGTCTTGAACTCTGCGGGATGTGGGGATATCCTTCTAATGAGAGCCAGTTGGGAATTGGAATTGGTTCCTGAAGCAGGAATTTAAAGAGTGCAGGAAGATCTATGTGTCGTTGGGGGGCAAAGGTAGCATTCTCTTTTTTAACAATTAGATGGAAGGGGTGACCCCATCTGTAAGATGCACCAATCTCACAGATTTTTACCAGTAGAGGTTGTATCATACGCCTAATGTAGAAAGTAGAACCTGAGCCATCTGGGAAAAGTTTGATCTCTCCTCCATCCATGGATATGGGGTCTGCAATCCATGTGTCTTCTTTATCTGTAAGACAGTGGAGTCGGCATAAAACTTCCCTCGGGTTATTAATGTTAATGGTGCCCATTCTCGTGACTCTGTGCACTCTGTTGATAACAAAGGTTGCATCCAGGGGTCTTCATGAGATTTTGTTAAATAGGATGGTAACCAAAGATTTCAGGTCATTCTGTCTTCCATTTTCTGGCAATCTGTTAATTTGAATATTGTTTTTTCTGCCCCTGTTTTCTTGGTCGTTCAGAAGAAGGAACATGTTTTGTACTTGAGCATAGAGGATTTCATGTTTATTTTCCAGAGCTTGAATCCTGTCTGAAAGGTTTCTTGAAGCACCTTCCGTAACTGTTGTCCTAGAAGCCAGTAGATTTATTTCCCCTCGTAACAAGTCAGTGGCCTGCTTATGTGAGGTCTCTATGCTCTGTGCTAGAGAGTCAATGTCTTGCTTCATTGGCAAGGCCTGTACCAATACCCGCAGTCCACATAAGTCTGAATGCATTGTGAGAGAAGATGTTGTGTTTCCTTGATTAGCTGCACAGGAGGACTGACTCATTTGAATGGGCTGTGATATTTCTGCTTCCTCCGAAATGCAGAATTGACCAGTCTTCTGGAGATGGGGAGAGATAGAAGGTGACTCCTTCAGGAGGTCAATAGAGGCCTTGCGGGTAGTGTCTCTGGGATATTTGGTAGATCCCTTTAAGTTACTTGATGAGTTAGGAATTGGAGCCATTTTAGACATGGGAGGATTAACCCGTAAGAAAAATTGTCTTATTGTGTTACTCTTCCCCTCTTCAGCACGTGTAGATGGAGTAGGAGATGTTATGTCAAGTTATCTGCGTTTTCCGGGCATCCCCAGCTAAGCCAATAGAAATAGGAAAGGAGAGTTAGTCCTTAGCCAATAGAAATAGGACAGGAGAGTTAGTCCTTAGTCACACCATTCCCGAAAAGTTCTGGATTAGATGTAATTAGGCTGGGTCTGATGTTATATTGTATTATTGATATTGATAACAGGCCTTTGTGAATGTGGAGCGCGCCGTCAGGGCAAGGGGTACTCGGTACCGGGTCCAGTGTTCACAGGGGGATGTCACGGTGGCTGATCCGGTCCGTGGCCCTGGGACGTCCGTGAGGGAAAGGTCTTTAAAGTGATAAGGTTTATGTTCGTGACGCCACCTGTGGTATTCGGTCAGGGTGATCGACGCTGCTTTAAGTGGTCCGCTGGCGTGATGTTATGGGAGCTAGATGGTATAACTTCCCACAGGTGAAGTGTATCCCCAGGGCTTCCCGGTGTATGGTGAGTGGCACAGAGAAGAACGAGGACACAGGGTTGCAGCCTCTTTACCTTTACTGAAGACTTCAGCATCCATAGTCCAGAGCACCAGACCACAGGGCAGGCCGGTTTGGAGGCAAGTCCAGAGTCCCCTTGTCCAGGGGGAGAATAAAAGCCTTTCCTCCAGCGTCGTGGTGGTATAGTCCCTTACTGCTAAGCTTCTCATAAGGTCCTCACAGATGTTATCTCTCTCTGTCCCCTGGATTGGATAGGACATACCTTTATGACTGGTGACTTTAGGTGGTTTATAGGAACTCTAGCACGCCCCAGCCTCTAAGGTTGTCACCGTGCCTCCTGGGTGTTAAGTCGGACAGGTAACGTAGAGTTCAGCTGTCTTGCCTGTCTCTGATGTAAGTCATAGAGGTCTTTACAACCTTTGTGTTCCGGCTACCAGTCTCTGCACCTCAGAAGGAGTCAGCCTGCTCGGGGCTGGTCCCCTTCTGATATCCTCTCCTGCACGCTTGCTGCAATCAATTCGGCCTTCAAATGTCTCTTTCTGGGAGCTGCAGCTCTGAGGGCATGCACAGCTCCGTGAACCCTCTCCTCTCTCCTCTGACAGGAATTCGCTCCTGCCAAGAACAGCTTCCCTGAAGGACTGACTTTCCCTACAGACTACCAGTTATATATCTATGGGGAGTCACCAAGTAAATAGGATCAGAAGCTCCCCCTGATGGCCTGGAGTGTGAAGTGTTGCATGTTTGTGGTACCTGGATGCAGTTATCCTTCCTTGCCTCCAAACGTAGCATCACTCTCCCCGGGAGGAAAGCAATACCACTGAAGACCAGGACCCTGGGGCACCACAAATGTCACCGTTAGGTTTCTCTTTGTTTGATAATCCAAATGTTGTGGTATAGGGGTATTGATCCACCCAAGAAGTGAGTGTAGTCTGCGATCTTCTACAGTGGAAACTAGATGGTGCTTGTATACTTAATATAGTGTTTTATATCAGGGCTCATATCTTCAGCAGAGGATTGAGAAAACAATATATTTGCAGAGATGAAAGCTTGTAGAGTGATCCACCAATCACTGCAATTCTAATGAGGCTATGCAGGATCCGAAACCCTGTGTAGAAAGTTGTCTCTGTATCATGTGTCATCATCTTCTGCTTCCAAAATATCAGAGTGCCTACAAGGTGGCCGTGCTTGGCGGTAAAATGTATATTGAAACGGGGTTCGGACTTCCGGCCTCTACCTCCAGCTCTCCCAGCAGACTCCAACAAAAGGTCACAGCCCAGGGCACACGGGGTCCTCCTGGAGAAGAGAACCGAAGCCGCCTGCTCCCGGAGAGGAGAGGCGCCACTCATGGGTAAGCAGAGCACGTCTGTAGACAGGCACACAATCCCCCACATGGTGCCGCGTCTGGGCCCGTGCTGCCAGGCTGGGGATATCAGGACAGATGGATTCCCCCTGTGACGACATCCACACCATGGGGTATCCCCTCTCCAAAGCTCAGTCCTCCCTTCTGGCACTCACCGCCCCATGGTTAGGAGAACACCGACCCAAAATCAAGGCCACGGCTTGGGGCCTGCAGGAAGACCTTGTCTGAAATTAGTGGTGTATTGTTTCCTCGGGTAGCTCAAAATTCTCCTCTTCGTATAAAATCACTATTGAATGCTTTCTGAGTCATGGATGAGTGGTTAGGGCAGATGGATTGAGCAGATTTTATCTGGGGAGCTTGGAGCTTTCACAGACATGTCCAGATTCACTGGCTTCCAGCCACGCCCCTAAGATCTATTGATTAAAACTAACTTTTGTTAGTGGTAAAACCCATTTAATCTCCCTTGATTCAACTGTTTTTTTTTTTCTTTTTTATTTTCTTTTTGTGCCACTCCATGGCAGAGATATACACATTTGTTGCTTGCAGTGTAGTATATGAAATCTCAGCTTGTTTTTCACCTGGGCATTTCTTCATCATCTTCTCTGGGGGCATACACTTCCACCACTCTCTCTCAGACACTGCCAATCACAGAAGCATCTGAGGCTGACAGACTACATAGTTGCTGAGCTATGATTGGAAGCTTCTGGAAGTGAGGGGTGAAAGTGCACGCCCCCAGTGAAGACTGTCAAGAAATGTACTATTGGCCTGCAAATGGAAATGGGTGGACTCATGGTAGTGCTTGTTCAGCTGGTTCGGCCACATTTTAGTCTGAGGTTCAATTTGATACCAGAACTTGACCCAAACCCAATATTTATTTGAAGTTCAGTTTGATACCAGAACTTGGCCCAAACCCAATAGAAGCCAATGGGAACCTGAACTTTGGTGCTGTAAAATGGTTGTAGTAAAAGCTAGGGGGCTGCAAAAGGAAGCAAAATGAGGGAAAGAGCAGGACAATTGTGGATAGGGAAATTCCTTAAAATAAGATAGAAAAATAAAATATTGAACCAGGAGACAGAGATTCAAGTGGAGGAGTGAAGCAGTGCCTTGCATGTGCAGTTTACTGTACTTGTTAACAAATGGGGAAAAAAGACGTTGAGTCCCCCATATTTTTAATAATCAGCCAAGGGAAAGCAGAAAGCTGGGGCTGATATCAATAAGCGGTGAAAGATCCATGGATATTAGACCCTTCCCAGCCTCATAAGATCAGCCCTCAGCTGCCCCAGAAATGGTGCATCCATTAGATTCTTGCACTTCCCAATTGCCATGGTGCGTTTTAAAACGGGGGTTGCTGTCAGCTGTGTAATGTCAGCTAGCGTCAAGCACTGGGTTTAGTAATGGTGAAGCGTCTATCACATACTATCCCCATAATTAAGGAGACACACACAAGCACAGGAAAAAAAAGTTTATTTGAATAAAGTCTCCCCCACACATTCCCTGATTTACCCATTTATTATTAAAAAATAATCTCAGCGGCTCTGATGTAATCCATTGTGGTTCCCACGATGTCCGTCTATTCTCTCCTACAACCTTCGTTCTGTGAACGACACTTCATGGGTTACTTGCTGTCATCTCTCACAAGCGATGACGTCGGTACCTCCATTACCTATGGTACCTCGTTCTTGAGGCTCGATAGGTCATTCCTGGTCATGTCTCATGGGTGAAGACGTTTCTGTGCTAGTGTCTGGGGTGGGAGATATATACCAGGATAGGACCCAGGATAAGGGACATATATTCCAGAATGGCGGATACAAATGACAGGATGGGGCCCAGGATGAGGCAAATATATACCAGGATGGGAACCAGGATAAGGGACAAGATGGTGCACCACCACATTATGGATGTCAGGTCCGAGCATTCCTACATGAACAGTTTCCTGGAAAGTGGATTGGTCGTCGTGGGCCAGTTGAATGGCCACCAAGGTCTCCCGATCTGACCCCCTTAGACTTTTATCTTTGGGGTCATCTGAAGACAAATGTCTATGCTGTGAAGATACGGGATGAGCGGCATCTGAAACAACGAATACTGGAAGCCTGTGCTAGCATTTCTTCTGCGTTGTTGCTATCAGTGTGTCAAGAGTGGGAGAAGAGGGTTGTATTGACAATCCAACACAATGGGCAGCACTTTGAACACATTTTTTAAGTGGTCATAAACTTGTAAATAATTCATGAAAGAATAAAGTTACGTTAAAACCAAGCACATCATTGTTTTTCTTGTGAAATTCTCAATAAGTTTGCGTCACATGACCTTCCCATTGAAAAAAATAAAGTTGGATCCAAAATGGCCAACTTCAAAATGGCCGCCATGGCCACCATCCATCTTAAAAAGTTTTCCCCCTCCCATATACTAATATTGATATCACCAACCATTCCCATTTTATTTAGGTGTATCCATATAAATGGCCCACTCTTTATATCAGTATGGGGGGGTGGGCCCAGACCAAATCTTGCATCAGGGCCTATCAGACTCTAGTTACACCTCTGACTGGGCTCCCTGGTGTCAATGTCTCCACCTTTGGATGTATAATTAATCAAGTGGAAGTGAGTGGTCACGTGGATAACGCACTGATGATAAAAATGGACAAATGGATGACACACTGGTGCACAACACTGATTGACACTGGTACTATTTTTTTCACATAGATGTTTAAACACAAATGTGTGAACAAGGGCTAAAATGCTGTATTACAGAGCAGCATTGCTTCAAGGTCAGACTGTCTCTTTTGATTATTTGTTGCTTTTCATTTAATTTTTATTATGTTGTCATCTCTATTATTACTCTTTCTCTATCATAAATGGTGGTCGAGACATCTATAACGTTATACTAAATCAATTTAATACCTCACATTCTCTAATATATTATGGCGGTGTTAATTTTATATATATGTGCCCGGTTTTTATTATATTTTAGGGATAGATATATATTGTTGGTATTTGCCATCTCTGCATTTGCATGATTGAGATTATACGTAAGTATAGATATTAACAACATCTCCTTGTTCCTACTTACATTGTGGGATTGCAACATGAGACTTGTAGTCCTTTTGTTGTTATTTGCTGGCCTATTGTGCGCACACGCCTGTCAGTGTGCATGGGGAGGCATCTCAGGGCGTGACTATTGGCCCGACGCTTTGGTCATGTGACTCAGCCTGTCATGATTCTCAATGGCGAGAGAACATAGCCCAGCATATATGAGAACTAGCTCTTGGAAGATGGAAACTATACTGACCATGAACTAAACCTGCCGCACAACTAGAAGTGGCCGGGTAGCATGCCTACGTTTTTTAACCCTAGATGCCCAGCGCCAGCCGGAGAACTACCTAATCCTAGCAGAGGAAAAGACAGTCCTGGCTCACCTCTAGAGAAATTTTCCCAAAAGGCAGACAGAGGCCCCCACATATATTGGCGGTGATTTTAGATGAAATGACAAACGTAGTATGAAAATAGGTTTAGCAAAATCGAGGTCCGCTTTCTAGATAGCAGGAAGACAGAAAGGACACTTTCATGGTCAGCAGAAAACCCTATCAAAACACCATCCAGAAATTCCTTTAAGACTCTAGCATTAACTCATAACACCAGAGTGGCAATTTCCGATCACAAGAGCTTTCCAGACACAGTAACGAAACAGCAGCTGTGAACAGGAACAAAATGCAAAAACACACAAGGACAAAAGTCCAACTTAGCTGGGAGTTGTCTAGTAGCAGGAACAAGCACAGAAGGCTTCTGATTACATTGTTGACCGGCAAGAAACTGACAGAGGAGCAAGGTTATATAGCGACTCCCACATCCTGATAGGAGCAGGTGAACAGAGGGGATGATGCACACAAGTTCAATTCCACAAGTGGCCACCGGGGGAGCCCAGAATCCAATTTCACAACAGTACCCCCCCCTCAAGGAGGGGGCACCGAACCCTCACCAGAACCACCAGGGCGATCAGGATGAGCCCTATGAAAGGCACGGACAAGATCGGAGGCATGAACATCAGAGGCAGTGACCCAAGAATTATCCTCCTGACCGTATCCCTTCCATTTGACCAGATACTGGAGTCTCCGTCTGGAAACACGAGAGTCTAAGATCTTTTCCACAACGTACTCCAACTCACCCTCAACCAACACCGGAGCAGGAGGCTCAACGGAAGGCACAACCGGTACCTCATACCTGCGCAACAATGACCGATGAAAAACATTATGAATCGAAAAGGATGCAGGGAGGTCCAAACGGAAGGACACAGGGTTAAGAATCTCCAATATCTTGTACGGGCCGATGAACCGAGGCTTAAACTTAGGAGAAGAAACCCTCATAGGGACAAAACGAGAAGACAACCACACCAAGTCCCCAACACAAAGCCGAGGACCAACACGACGACGGCGGTTGGCAAAAAGCTGAGTCTTCTCCTGGGACAACTTCAAATTGTCCACCACCTGCCCCCAAATCTGATGCAACCTCTCCACCACAGCATCCACTCCAGGACAATCCGAAGATTCCACTTGACCGGAGGAAAATCGAGGATGAAACCCCAAATTACAGAAAAACGGGGACACCAAGGTGGCAGAGCTGGCCCGATTATTGAGGGCGAACTCCGCCAAAGGCAAAAAAGCAACCCAATCATCCTGATCCGCAGACACAAAACACCTCAAATATGTCTCCAAGGTCTGATTAGTCCGCTCGGTCTGGCCATTAGTCTGAGGATGGAAAGCAGACGAAAAAGACAAATCTATGCCCATCCTAGCACAGAATGCCCGCCAAAATCTAGACACGAATTGGGTCCCTATGTCAGAAACGATATTCTCAGGAATACCATGCAAACGAACAACATTTTGAAAAAACAGAGGAACCAACTCGGAAGAAGAAGGCAACTTAGGCAAGGGAACCAGATGGACCATCTTAGAGAAACGGTCACACACCACCCAGATGACAGACATCTTCTGAGAAACAGGCAGATCCGAAATAAAATCCATCGAGATGTGCGTCCAAGGCCTCTTCGGGATAGGCAAGGGCAACAACAATCCACTAGCCCGAGAGCAACAAGGCTTGGCCCGAGCACAAACGTCACAAGACTGCACAAAGCCTCGCACATCTCGTGACAGGGAAGGCCACCAGAAGGACCTTGCCACCAAATCCCTGGTACCAAAGATTCCAGGATGACCTGCCAACGCAGAAGAATGAACCTCAGAGATGACTCTACTGGTCCAATCATCAAGAACAAACAGTCTACCAGGTGGGCAACGATCAGGTCTATCCGCCTGAAACTCCTGCAAGGCCCGCCGCAGGTCTGGAGAAACGGCAGACAATATCACTCCATCTTTAAGGATACCTGTGGGCTCAGAATTACCAGGGGAGTCAGGCTCAAAACTCCTAGAAAGGGCATCCGCCTTAACATTCTTAGAACCCGGTAGGTACGACACCACAAAATTAAACCGAGAGAAAAACAACGACCAGCGCGCCTGTCTAGGATTCAGGCGCCTGGCTGACTCAAGGTAAATTAAATTTTTGTGGTCAGTCAATACCACCACCTGATGTCTGGCCCCCTCAAGCCAGTGACGCCACTCCTCAAAAGCCCACTTCATGGCCAAAAGCTCCCGATTCCCAATATCATAATTCCGCTCGGCGGGCGAAAATTTACGGGAAAAAAAAGCACAAGGTCTCATCACGGAGCAGTCGGAACTTCTCTGCGACAACACCGCCCCAGCTCCGATTTCAGAAGCGTCGACCTCAACCTGAAAAGGAAGAGCAACATCAGGCTGACGCAACACTGGGGCGGAAGAAAAGCGGCGCTTGAGCTCCCGAAAGGCCTCCACAGCATCAGGGGACCAATCAGCAACATCAGCACCCTTCTTAGTCAAATCAGTCAATGGTTTTACAACATCAGAAAAACCAGCAATAAATCGACGATAAAAGTTAGCAAAGCCCAAAAATTTCTGAAGACTCTTAAGAGAAGAGGGTTGCGTCCAATCACCAATAGCCTGAACCTTGACAGGATCCATCTCGATGGAAGAGGGGGAAAAAATGTATCCCAAGAAAGAAATCTTTTGAACCCCAAAAACACACTTAGAACCCTTCACACACAAGGAATTAGACCGCAAAACCTGAAAAACCCTCCTGACCTGCTGGACATGAGAGTCCCAGTCATCCGAAAAAATCAGAATATCATCCAGATACACAATCATAAATTTATCCAAATAATCGCGGAAAATGTCATGCATAAAGGACTGGAAGACTGAAGGGGCATTTGAAAGACCAAAAGGCATCACCAAATACTCAAAATGGCCCTCGAGCGTATTAAATGCGGTTTTCCACTCATCCCCCTGCTTGATTCGCACCAAATTATACGCCCCACGGAGATCAATCTTAGAGAACCACTTGGCCCCCTTTATACGAGCAAACAAATCAGTAAGCAGTGGTAACGGATATTGATATTTAACCGTGATTTTATTCAAAAGTCGATAATCAATACACGGCCTCAAAGAGCCGTCTTTCTTAGACACAAAGAAAAAACCGGCTCCTAAGGGAGATGACGAAGGACGAATATGTCCCTTTTCCAAGGACTCCTTTATATATTCTCGCATAGCAGCGTGTTCAGGCACAGACAGATTAAATAAACGACCCTTAGGGTATTTACTACCCGGAATCAAGTCTATGGCACAATCGCACTCCCGGTGCGGAGGTAGTGAACCAACCTTGGGTTCTTCAAAAACGTCACGAAAGTCAGACAAGAATTCAGGAATCTCAGAGGGAATAGATGATGAAATGGAAACCAAAGGTACGTCCCCATGAGTTCCTTTACATCCCCAGCTTAACACAGACATAGCTCTCCAGTCGAGGACTGGGTTATGAGATTGCAGCCATGGCAATCCCAGCACCAAAACATCATGTAGATTATACAGCACCAGAAAGCGAATAACCTCCTGGTGATCCGGATTAACACGCATAGTCACTTGTGTCCAGTATTGTGGTTTATTACTAGCCAATGGGGTGGAGTCAATCCCTTTCAGAGGTATCGGAGCCTCCAGTGGCTCCAAATCATACCCACAGCGTTTGGCAAAGGACCAATCCATAAGACTCAAAGCAGCGCCAGAGTCGACATAGGCGTCCGCGGTAATAGATGACAAAGAACAAATCAGGGTCACAGATAGAATAAACTTAGACTGTAAAGTGCTAATTGAAACAGACTTGTCAGGCTTCTTAGTACGCTTAAAGCATGCTGATATAACATGAGTTGAATCACCACAATAGAAGCACAACCCATTTTTTCGTCTAAAATTCTGCCGCTCGCTTCTGGACAGAATTCTATCACATTGCATATTTTCTGGCGTTTTCTCAGTAGAAACCGCCAAATGGTGCACAGGTTTGCGCTCCCGCAGACGCCTATCGATCTGAATAGCCATCGTCATGGACTCATTCAGACTCGCAGGCACAGGGAACCCCACCATAACATCCTTAATGGCATCAGAGAGACCTTCTCTGAAAATCGCCGCCAGGGCGCACTCATTCCACTGAGTAAGCACAGACCATTTGCGGAATTTTTGGCAGTATATTTCAGCTTCATCTTGCCCCTGAGACAAGGACATCAAGGCCTTTTCCGCCTGAAGCTCTAAATGAGGTTCCTCATAAAGCAACCCCAAGGCCAGAAAAAACGCATCCACATTGAGCAACGCAGGATCCCCTGGTGCCAATGCAAAAGCCCAGTCTTGAGGGTCGCCCCGGAGCAAGGAAATTACAATCCTGACCTGCTGTGCAGGGTCTCCGGCAGAGCGAGACTTCAGGGACAAAAACAATTTGCAATTATTTTTAAAATTTTGAAAGTGAGATCTATTCCCCGAGAAGAATTCAGGCAAAGGAATTCTAGGCTCAGACATAGGTGCATGAACAACAAAATCTTGCAAATTTTGTACCTTTGTGGCGAGATTATTCAAACCTGTAGCTACACTCTGAAGATCCATTTGAAACAGGTGAACACAGAGCCATTCAAGGATTAGAAGGAGAGAAAGAGAGGAAGGCTGCAGTATAGGCAGACTAGCAAGTGATTCAATTAAGAGCACACTCAGAACTAGAGGAAAAAAAAAAAAAAAAAAAATTGTAGCAGACTTCTTTTTTCTCTCCTTTCTCAGCCAGTAATTTAACCCTTTTTTGGGCCGGTCAAACTGTCATGATTCTCAATGGCGAGAGAACATAGCCCAGCATATATGAGAACTAGCTCTTGGAAGATGGAAACTATACTGACCATGAACTAAACCTGCCGCACAACTAGAAGTGGCCGGGTAGCATGCCTACGTTTTTTAACCCTAGATGCCCAGCGCCAGCCGGAGAACTACCTAATCCTAGCAGAGGAAAAGACAGTCCTGGCTCACCTCTAGAGAAATTTTCCCAAAAGGCAGACAGAGGCCCCCACATATATTGGCGGTGATTTTAGATGAAATGACAAACGTAGTATGAAAATAGGTTTAGCAAAATCGAGGTCCGCTTTCTAGATAGCAGGAAGACAGAAAGGACACTTTCATGGTCAGCAGAAAACCCTATCAAAACACCATCCAGAAATTCCTTTAAGACTCTAGCATTAACTCATAACACCAGAGTGGCAATTTCCGATCACAAGAGCTTTCCAGACACAGTAACGAAACAGCAGCTGTGAACAGGAACAAAATGCAAAAACACACAAGGACAAAAGTCCAACTTAGCTGGGAGTTGTCTAGTAGCAGGAACAAGCACAGAAGGCTTCTGATTACATTGTTGACCGGCAAGAAACTGACAGAGGAGCAAGGTTATATAGCGACTCCCACATCCTGATAGGAGCAGGTGAACAGAGGGGATGATGCACACAAGTTCAATTCCACAAGTGGCCACCGGGGGAGCCCAGAATCCAATTTCACAACATCAGCCCTTATTCAAGTCATACATGGGCGTGGTCTGACTCGCGGCCGAGGCGCCGCT
Source organism: Ranitomeya variabilis (assembly GCF_051348905.1). NCBI lineage: Eukaryota > Metazoa > Chordata > Amphibia > Anura > Dendrobatidae > Ranitomeya > Ranitomeya variabilis. The sequence continues at coordinate 165,393,835 of NC_135233.1, forward strand.
CCTGTCACACGGCTGCCATGCTCTCCCCGTCGCCTATCAGGGCGGTATGCGCCAACATAGTGAGGCACAGCATGAACATCATATAGGTTTAGGAGTTAAGACAAAGACTGTGTTTATTAGGAGGGGCTATTTTGTTTAAGGAAGAGGGGTTTTCAGTAGGTGTGGCGGTAACACCCCAATATGTGTAACTAGACACTCTATTGGACAACACACTCTTTATGAGTAACGCCTCCTATCATATAATTGGCCCTCTTGTGTTATGTGTTTTTTCTGATACATCCCTGTCATTTGGATATGTATTGTAGTTCTGGACACACCTATGCATATTGAACCATTCAGAGATGTTGTTGTTAAACTGTTTTTTTGCTATCCATTTATTGATTGGTCCTTGTGGATTTTAAAAAACCCTGCTGTTGTTGGTGTGATGCCACCCCCGGATGAAGGCGGATGCCGAAACATGCGTTGGGGCTGGCACCATCACCCACTGGAGGTAATACACTCTGCACCCTTTTTTTGTTTAGTTTGTAGAGACTATTTTTGTGCCCCCTGATGGTGTCTCCACTTATTGGGCATAGAGGGCCATTATTAGATATACTTATTATGTGCAGCCTCCTTATGGCTCTGTAGTGGCTAATGGTGCCATTTTTTGGTTTCCCACTCTTTTAAACCTTGTCTTTTTTATGTGATCTGTATGCGTTTTTTCTACTAATAAAAATTATATACCTTTTTAATTTCTTGTTCTTGTGTACATTTTTTCGGATTTCATTGTCTTGTACTGAACATTAGTGACATGTCCATATATTATTTGGCATTCTAAGATCTGGGAATTTTACTTGTTTGATGGAATGCCCCAAATTATTGACTAATACCTGTTTGATTCAGACTGTCTCTGTAGTAGAGTACCCTAATAGGAGTTTGTACTCATCTGTACAGGCATGTAACACCGTACATGGGGAGCATGTAACACTGTGCAGGCTGCTCCCTATGTAAATGACATCTAGAGCTTAGTTCACACAGCTTTTTGGTCAGTACTTTGCTATAAAGTTAAAAGGACAAAAATACATGAAATAGTGAATGATTCTCAAAATAAAAATCAAATCTGTTACTTTGGAAAAAAGGCTTGATCTACACATGAAGTGACTGCACAAGTAACGGGAATAAACCAACAGATTGCGAGAGAAGTTCCGAAATGACTGTAAAAAGACAGTGGCTTTTTAACATCACTATAATGTTAATATTTCTGATGTTTGTGTTTTCTATAGTAAATCTGGTTCATGTTTGTATGCGCGTTAGACACAGATATTCTCACTATGATTCTCCTTTGTCATTATATATTTAATTTATTACTTTGTGATCTATATGTGTCATTTCATTCTACAGATAGCTCCGTATTGGGAGAGATTGGAGAACTCCATATACCTACCCTACTGGCAGAAGTTAACGACCACAGACCTAGTACGCACTTTCTAAAAGACATAGGAGCAAGTCCAACTCCAAACATTCAGTTGACTGTGCCTTCCCAACGCATCAAATTTAATCCTACAGTGCCCATTATTATTCTGTCTGAGCACAAATATGTCAAGTTCAATTGTTCCATTGAAGTTCCTAATCTGGATAGTGGAGAACAGATTACATGGTGGAAGAACGGACAGTTAATCTCCCATTCTGATCGCATCTCTGTCCAGTCTTTTGAAATCCCTGATGGTGCGATGACCACCATGCTTTCATTATGCAGGTAAGACTTAGGAATATGGATTTGAATGTATTTCTCTATTGAACTCATGATTCATTCTTATACTTGGATAATGATTACATAGCTATATGACTACTGTTTGGAATAGAGGAATATTATAGTTGACCAGTTCACAGAAATATTTGAATAATTATTGATTAGTAAGGCCTATGTCGTTCGACGGTTGCAAACAGTTGTCAGCCTGTAGCACTTAAAGGTATTGGCCACTACTGGACTTTTTTTTTTTAACGTGCCTAGTATAATAAAGAATGTCATACTTACTTCCCAGACCAGTTCCACTCTGAACCTTGTCTTCCCCTTTAATCTTGCAACATTTTTTTTATGTCAAGTGAGTGCTGCAGCCAATTAGTGGCCTGAGTTCTGAGGCACCTACTAGGGACATTGAAAAGGGGCTGCCCAGTAGTGGACAACCACTATAACTCCATTTCAATATCTAGAGCTGCCGTCTCTATTCACTGCTTCTGGGTAAAGATGAGAGACAACCCCTATGGGCTGCATAAATATTACCTTCAACCTTGACTAGTTCACCCAACATTTTTATGTCATTCAATTTTGCCAAAAGTACAAAGGCAATTATTTTTTCATTTTTTAACACTGTTTATTCTTTTGGATTAAGCATTATAGGTGTACAGAGGTCTGATAATGGCACATATACCTGCAAGTTAACGATCAAGGATGAAGAAATAGTATCAGATCCCATCTACATTCAGGTGGAAGGTAGGAAAGTTAAGAAACTCAGGACATGATATTTTAATTATTTTATTGTTGTTAACCCCTTAATCCCATATGACGTACTATCCCGTCGAGGTGACCTGGGACTTAATTACCAGTGACGGGATAGTACGTCATATGCAATCGGCCGCGCTCACGAGGGGAGCGCGGCCGATCGCAGCCGGTTGTCAGCTGACTATCGCAGCTGACATCCCGCACTATGTGCCAGGAGAGGTCACATTTTACCAAGCATGATTGCAGCGTTCCGGGGGCATAGGGAAGCATCGCGCAGGGAGGGGGCTCCCTGCAGGCTTCCCTGAGACCCTTGGTACAAGGCTATGTGCTCACCTTGTACCGAGCATCTCCTCCCTGCAGGCCCCAGATCCAAAATGGCCGCAGGGCTACTTCCGGGTCCTGCAGGGAGGTGGCTTACAAGTGCCTGCTCAGAACAGGCGCCTGTAAGCCAGGAGCAGTGCTCATCAGATCGCTGATCTGACACAGTGCTTTGCACAGTGTCAGATCAGCGATCTGTCACTATATATTGATGTCCCCCCCTGGGACAATGTGATAATGTAAAAAAAAAATATTTAGATGTGTAAAAAAATAAAAATAATAATTCCTAAATAAATGAAAAAAAATATATATTGTTCCCATAAAGACATTTCTTTATCTAAATAATAAAAAACACTATAAAAGTACACATATTTAGTGTCGCCGCGTCCGTAACGACCCGACCTATAAAACTGTCCCACTAGTTAACCCCTTCAGTGAACACCGTAAAAAAAAAAAAAGCAAAAGAGGCAAAAAACAACGCTTTATTATCATACCGCTGAACAAAAAGTGAAATAACACGCGATCAAAAAGACGGATATAAATAACCATGGTACCGCTGAAAACATCATCTTGTCCCACAAAAAAGGGGCTGCCATACAGCATCATCAGCAAAAAAATTAAAAAAGTTATAGTCCTCAGAATAAAGCGATGCAAAAATAATTATTTTTTCTATAAAATAGTTTTTATTGTATAAAAGCGCCAAAACATAAAAAAATTATATAAATGAGGTATCACTGTAATCGTACTGACCCGAAGAATAAAACTGCTTTATCAATTTTACCAAACATGGAATGGTATAAAACCCCCCACAAAAAAAATTCATGAATAGCTGGTTTTTGGTCATTCTGCCTCACAAAAATCGGAATAAAAAGCAATCAAAAAATGTCACGTGCCTGAAAATGCTACCAATAAAAATGTCAACTCGTCCCGCAAAAAAACAAGGCCTCATCTGACTCTGTGGACCAAAATATGGAAAAATTATAGCTCTCAAAATGTGGAGACGCAAAAACAAATTTTTGCAATAAAAAGCGTCTTTTAGTGTGTGACAGCTGCCAATCATAAAAATCCGCTAAAAAACCTGCTATAACAGTAAATCAAACCCCCCTTCATCACCCCCTTAGTTAGGGAAAAATAATAAAATTAAAAAAAATGTATTTATTTCCATTTTCCCATTAGGGTTAGGGCTAGGGTTAGGACTAGGGCTAGGGTTAGGGCTAGGGCCAGGTTGGGGCTAAAGTTAGGGTTAGGGCTGGGGCTAAAGTGAGGGTTAGGGTTGGGGCAAAAGTTGAGGTTGGGGGTGTGGTTGGGATTAGGGTTAGGGGTGTGTTTGGGTTAGGGTTTCAGTTACAATTGGGGGTTTACACTGTTTAGGCACATCAGGGCTCTCCAAACGCGACAAGGCGTCTAATCTCAATTCCAGCCGATTCTGCGTTGAAAAAGTAAAACAGTGCTCCTTCCCTTCCGAGCTCTCCCGTGCGCCCAAACAGGGGTTTACTCCAACTTATGGGGTATCAGCGTACTCAGGACAAATTAGAAAACAACTTTTGGGGTCCAATTTCTCTTGTTACCCTTGGAGTATCAGCTTACTCAGGATAAATTGCACAACAACTTTTGGGGTACAATTTCTTCTCTTGGGCAGCCTTTTTATGGACAATTTCATACTGCCACATTACCGCCTCTCCTGATGAACCCATGTTTGGGGGAAACGCGTCGAGAGTTTTTGTTGGATCTATGTGAGGAGTCACTCTATCAGGACCCACAACTACCTGCATATAACAGATGAGTATAAGATTGCATTATGCGGATATCTTTGTTGCAGGGGCGAATGCTGCATATGCTGGCCTGGTGCCTGTAGTTGATGGGCGTAGTGACGCAGCATAATTTGCTGATTGTGGTATTTATCTTTATATAGATGGTTTATAAACATGTCTTATTTCAATAGTACCATGGTTGGTGACTTTATCTTTGGTGATATATTTTAGTCATTATTATGTTACTGAGTACCTAGAAATTTGTATTTTCCTGTATATATTCATTTGCATAGCATTTATCTGTCTCTTTACTCACAGCACACTGTGGGGGGCCTCATGTTTGCTATAGCACATATGTAATTTCAAGTTATTACAAGCCATCTGGCCTTCTATTTCTGACTGTCTCCTTATAGGGTATGAACAGGAGAGGAGGGACAGCCATCGCACGAGCGGGGGCGCCATTCTCGAATTTCTTAGGGTGCCAACCTCCGCATATAGGTAGGCGTATGTATATACAGGTTTTGTAGTGTCTAGGGAATTCTCACCTATATCTGCACATCTTTATAATCAAGTGCATGTCAACATTGGCATATCACTGGTACTATTTTATGTGGGTTGGTATACCTCCATCTATTTATTGAGGCTCTTTTGTTAAAAGTCTACTTAGTTCGTTCTTATCTGGGGAGTATATCTCCTGTTTGGTTCTTTACCTACCCACCATGTAGGCTATTTATTCTTGAGGCTATTTTTGGTATTTAATAAAGTATACATTTTACGTTTTTTTTTTTCTTTTGTAAATTTGCTCTTTCCCTTGTTTGATATTCAGTTTGTGAGTTTACAATTTCTTCTCTTACCCTTGGGAAAATAAAAAATTGGGGGCGAAAAGATCATTTTTGTGAAAAAATATGATTTTTTATTTTTACGGCTCTGCATTATAAACTTCTGTGAAGCACTTGGTGGGTCAAAGTGCTCGCCACACATCTAGATAAGTTCCTTAGGGGGTCTACTTTCCAAAATGGTGTCACTTGTGGGGGGTTTCAATGTTTAGGCACATCAGGGGCTCTCCAAACGCAACATGGCGTCCCATCTCAATTCCAGTCAATTTTGCATTGAAAAGTCAAATGGCTCCTTCCCTTCCGAGCTCTGCCATGCGCCCAAACAGTGGTTTACCCCCACATATGGGGTATCAGCATACTCAGAACAAATTGTACAACAACTTTTGGGGTCCATTTTCTCCTGTTACCCTTTTTTAAAATAAAACAAATTGGAGCTGAAGTAAATTTTTTGTGAAAAAAAGTTAAATGTTCATTTTTTTTTAAACATTCAAAAAATTCCTGTGAAACGCCTGAAGGGTTAACAAACTTTTTGAATTTGGTTTTGAGCACCTTGAGGGGTGCAGTTTTTAGAATGGTGTCACACTTGGTTATTTTCTATGATATAGACCCCTCAAAATGAATGACTTCAAATGTGATGTGGTCCCTAAAAAAAAATGGTGTTGTAAAAATGAGAAATTGCTGGTCAACTTTTAACCTTTATAACTCCCTAACAAAAAAAAATTTTGGTTCCAAAATTGTGCTGATGTAAAGTAGACATGTGGGAAATGGTACTTATTAAGTATTTTGTGTGACATATCTCTGTGATTTAAGGGCATAAAAATTCAAAGTTGGAAAATTGCGAAATTTTCAAAATTTTCACCAACTTTCCTACTTTTTTCACAAATAAACGTAGGTAATATCAAAGAAATTTTACCACTATCATGAAGCCCAATATGTCACGAGAAAACAATGTCAGAATCACCGGGATCCGTTGACGCGTTCCAGAGTTATAACCTCATAAAGGGACAGTGGTCAGAATTGTAAAAATTGGCCCAGTCATTAACGTGCAAACCACCCTTGGGGCTTAAGGGGTTAAAGCATTTTCTGAACAACCTGGGTTTCCACATACACAAGGGCACATGTAAAGGGGTTTTCCAGATTGATCCAGGGTTCAGCTCGGGTGGGGGATGGGGTCAAGAACTCCTAAGTGGACCACTATCAAGGAAGCACTGATTACAACTATGGCGGCGAAGCCTAATTGTGGGTGTATGGGAACCTCACTCAGCCGATGACTGTCGTTACTCAAAAGAAATCATTATACAAAGACTAAGATCAATATTAACGCCACATGGTGACCATATAGCGGTAGAACATGTAAAAGATAACAGTTCAATTTTTTGTAGATGGTGACTTACAGCTGACCATCTTTTCCATCTGGCCCAGTCTGACATGACAACTTCTGCCAGCCACAACACCTGTACAGCAAAGACATATTTGATTTCTCACATTTTCAGCACCATCCCCATATATTCTCAAGCAGCACAAACTCCTCAACTTGCTGTCACCCCAATGCTGAGCCGCTGCTTCTGCCGTATGTGTCCATAGTACTGCTCCTCTTAGTGCCCTACATAATAATACCTATCATTGTGCCCCTTACTAAGTAAAATGCCTCCTTTGTGCCCTTTAGATGGTAAAAATTGCCCTTGGAAAATACTAATGCCCTAATCAAGGGCCCGAGGAAACAGTGTCCACATTTTGCCCCTAGAAAATTATAATGCCTCAAGCACATCTTTGGTCACAACACCCTTAGACTATGTGCACACGTTGCTGAATGTCTCATGAATTTTCCTGAGCAAAACCTGACTCCTTTCGCAGGAAATCCGCTCACTTTTTTTGCGCGTTTTTTTCCGGAGCTTTCCAATACAATAAATAGCAGCAAAAAACACGAAAATTACCGCTATGCATTTTTTTCGTGGAAAAAAAACGCATCATGTGCACAACAATGCGGAATTCCATTAGAAATAATGGGAAGCATTTTTTAAGAATTTTTTCTGCGAAAAACATTGAAAAAATGCAAAAAAACCGCAACGTGTACACACAGCCTTAGAGCCGCAATAACAATAATGCTTCTTAAGTGCTCACATTGCATTTAATAATGTCCCCTGAGTCTACCATGTACAGATCCCCTATACACGGTATAGTGTTCCCTCGGCTACCCTTTACTCCGTATGATGGGCACACAGCTCCCCTATACACAGCTTAATGGGTCTACAGTTCTCCTGGTCTCAGTTTAATGAGCCCACAGCTTCCCTATACATGATATGAGCTCACAGCTCCTCTATACACAGTATATTTCCATTGCACCACTATACACACTCTGGTGGGACTGCAGCTCCATTATACACAGTATGATGGACCAACAGCTCTCCTATACACAGTATCATGGGTCCACAGCTCCCTTATTCACAGTATGATACCCCCACAGCTCCCCTATTCATATGTTTGAAAACACAGTATAATGATCCCCCACAATAGTCATCACACTGTATAATGGTCCTCACAGCTCATAGACTGTATAATAGCCCCCACAGTAGCCCTCACACTGTATAATTGTTCTCACAGTAGCCCTCACTGTGTAATGGCTCACACAATAGCCCCCACACTGTATAATGGCACCTACAGTAGTCCACACACTTTATGAGGACCCCAAATTATATGAGGGCCCCCACAGTATTCCCCACACTGTAGAATGGCCCTCACAGTAATCCCCACACTATATAATATTCCCCACAGTACCCCCAAACTAATGGTGCACACACTGTATTATGGCTCCCCATAGTAGTCCCTAAACTGTATAATGGCCCCCACCATAATCCCCACACTGTGTAATGGTCCTCACAGTAGTCCTCACACTGTAAAATGGCTCACACAGTAGCCCCCACACTGTATAATGGTCCCAACAGTACAGAAAATAATAGAGCGAGCACCACCAACACGGTAGAAGGAGATCAACCCAAAGCATACAAAAAAGACATAAGTGAAAACAAATTATATGGGGATCTCACAGAAATAGAACATTTATTTTAACACATCTATATATATATATATATATATATATATATATATATATATATATATATATATATATATATATATATATATATATAAAATCGCCAGTTGGGACTTCCGGCCGCTGTCCCCGAATCCCATAAGGCACCGCGGCAGTGTCACTTGTGCAGGCACTGTTCGTGGCCGCAAGGCCACGAACTGCGCCTTTGCAAAAATACAAAAATGCAGAGGGATAATATAGAACAGATATGTTGGAAGCGCAAACGGTGTGAGACCTGTCCGCTGCTCCTGTCAGCACCACTAAGCATACACAGATGTTAATTTCACCGCACTGCCGATGCGATAGCATCAGGCCTATTTATAGTAATATATATAAGGACAACAAACCAATTTAAAAACAATGAAAAATGTCCACAGTCCCCACAGTAGAACCACATTGTACAAAGGCTCACACAGTAGCCCCCACACCATATAATGTTCCCCACACTATAAAATGGCTCATACTGTATAATGGCCCCTTCAGTAGTCCACACATTTTGAGGGCCTTCTCAGTGTAGGAGGACCCTCCAGAGTAGCCCCCAAACTGTATAATGGCCCCCATAATAGTCCCCACACTATATGATGGCACCCCACACTTTATGATGGCCCCATAGTAGATCTCAAACTGTATAATGGCCACCACATTAGCTCCCACACTGTATAGTTGCCCGCACACGCCCCCCCCCCACAGTAGTCCCTACAATGTATGAGTGGCCCCCACACTGTATGAGGTTCCCTGTTGTGATTTTGCTTTTTGCTCCCTCTAGTGGTCATTAGTGATTTGACTCTGGAGCGTCTGTCTTTTCCTATATCCTCACCTGGGCCGTTAGTTCAGGGGCGTTGCTATATAAGCTCCCTGGACCTTCAGTTCAATGCCTGGCATCGTTGAAATCAGAGCTAATCTGCTGTGCTCTTGTCCTCTGATCCTGGTTCCTGTTTTTCAAGCTAAGTCTGCTTCTTTGCTTTTTGCTTTTGTTTTGTTTGGTATTTTTGTCCAGCTTGTTCCTATCTGTATCCTGACCTTTGCTGGAAGCTCTAGGGGGCTGGTGTTCTCCCCCCGGACCGTTAGACGGTTCGGGGGTTCTTGAATCTCCAGCGTGGATTTTTATAGGGTTTTTGTTGACCAGATAAGTTATCTTGCTTTATTCTGCTATTAGTCAGCTGGCCTCTCTTTGCTGAACCTGGTTCATTTCTGTGTTTGTCATTTCCTCTTACCTCACCGTTATTATTTGTGGGGGGCTTGGATTTTTGTATCTTGCAGACTTACACGTTCCTCTGAGACCCTGTCCACTGGGGTCATAACAGTATGCCAGGCCAGTATTAAATGTTTAATGCATTGCAGAAGTGGGATTATAAGAAAGAAAATTTTGAGTTTTTTTTTTTCCCTCTCTCATTTTTTTTTTTTCTTTTCCCCTTTACCTCAGAGTGGCTTAAGCTTGCTGCAGACATGAATGTCCAGACCTTGATACCTTGATTACAAGTGTGGACCAGCTTGCCGCTCGTGTGCAGGGTATACAAGATTATGTTACCAGAAATCCTAGGTCTGAACCCAAGATTCCGATTCCTGAACTGTTTTCAGGAGACCGATTTAAGTTTAGAAATTTCAGGAATAATTGTAAATTATTTTTGTCCCTGAAACCTTGTTCGTCTGGAGACTCTGCTCAACAAGTAAAAATTGTTATTTCATTCTTACGGGGTGACCCTCAGGATTGGGCTTTTTCGTTGGCGCCAGGAGATCCGGCATTGGCTGATATTGATGCGTTTTTTCTGGCGCTCGGTTTACTTTATGAGGAACCCAATCTTGAGATTCAGGCAGAGAAAGCCTTGCTGGCTATGTCTCAGGGCCAGGACGAGGCAGAGGTGTATTGCCAAAAATTTCGGAAATGGTCCGTGCTGACACATTGGAACGAGTGTGCACTGGCCGCTAATTTTAGAAATGGCCTTTCTGAGGCCATTAAGAATGTTATGGTGGGTTTTCCCATTCCCACAGGTCTGAATGATACCATGTCCCTGGCTATTCAAATTGACCGGCGGTTGCGGGAGCGCAAAACCGCAAATTCCCTCATGTTGTTGTCTGAACGGACACCTGATTTGATGCAATGTGATAGAATCCTGACTAGAAATGAGAGGAAAATTCATAGACGCCGGAATGGCTTGTGCTACTACTGTGGTGATTCTACACATGTTATCTCAGCATGCTCTAAACGTATATCTAAGGTTGTTAGTCCTGTCACCGTTGGTAATTTGCATCCTAAGTTTATTCTGTCTGTAACTTTGATTTGCTCACTGTCATCTTATCCTGTCATGGCGTTTGTAGATTCAGGTGCTGCCCTGAGTCTTATGGATCTCTCATTTGCTAAGCGCTGTGGTTTTATTCTTGAACCATTAGAAAATCCTATCCCTCTTAGGGGTATTGATGCTACGCCATTGGCAGAAAATAAGCCGCAGTATTGGACACAGGTAACCATGTGCATGACTCCTGAACATCGGGAGGTGATACGTTTTCTCGTTCTACATAAAATGCATGATTTGGTTGTTTTGGGGCTGCCATGGTTACAGACCCATAATCCAGTCCTTGACTGGAAGGCTATGTCAGTGTCTAGTTGGGGCTGTCGTGGTATTCATGAGGATTCCCTGCCTGTGTCTATTGCTTCTTCTACGCCTTCGGAAGTTCCGGAGTACTTGTCTGATTATCAGGATGTCTTTAGCGAGTCCAGGTCCAGTACATTGCCTCCTCATAGGGAATGTGACTGTGCAATAGATTTGATTCCAGGCAGTAAGTTTCCTAAGGGAAGACTGTTTAATCTGTCGATACCTGAACATACCGCTATGCGTTCATATATCAAGGAGTCTCTGGAGAAAGGACACATCCGTCCGTCTTCTTCCCCTCTTGGTGCGGGATTCTTTTTTGTGGCCAAAAAGGACGGATCTTTGAGGCCTTGTATTGACTATCGGCTTTTAAATAAGATCACTGTCAAATTTCAGTATCCTTTGCCGCTGTTGTCTGACTTGTTTGCCCGGATTAAGGGTGCCAAGTGGTTTACCAAGATAGACCTTCGTGGTGCGTACAACCATGTGCGCATTAAGCAAGGGGATGAATGGAAAACCGCATTCAATACGCCCGAAGGTCATTTTGAGTACTTGGTGATGCCTTTTGGGCTCTCTAATGCCCCTTCAGTTTTTCAGTCCTTTATGCATGACATTTTCCGGAACTATCTGGATAAATTTCTGATCGTTTATCTGGATGATATTCTGTTTTTTTCTGATAATTGGGACTCGCATGTGGAGCAGGTCAGGATGGTCTTTAAAATTTTGCGTGAAAATTCTTTGTTTGTCAAGGGCTCAAAGTGTCTTTTTGGTGTACAGAAGGTTCCCTTTTTGGGGTTCATTTTTTCCCCTTCTGCTGTGGAGATGGACCCAGTCAAGGTCCGAGCTATTCTTGATTGGACTCAGCCCTCGTCAGTTAAGAGTCTTCAGAAGTTCTTGGGTTTCGCTAACTTCTACCGTCGTTTTATCGCTAACTTTTCTAGCATTGTGAAACCTTTGACGGATATGACCAAGAAGGGCTCCGATGTGGTTAATTGGGCTCCTGCTGCCGTGGAGGCTTTCCAGGAGTTGAAACGTCGGTTTACTTCGGCGCCTGTTTTGTGCCAGCCTGATGTCTCACTTCCCTTTCAAGTTGAGGTGGATGCTTCAGAGATTGGAGCAGGGGCCGTTTTGTCGCAGAGAGGCCCTGGTTGCTCTGTTATGAGACCTTGCGCCTTTTTCTCTAGGAAGTTTTCGCCTGCGGAGCGAAATTATGATGTGGGCAATCGGGAGTTGTTGGCCATGAAATGGGCATTTGAGGAGTGGCGTCATTGGCTCGAGGGTGCTAAGCATCGTGTGGTGGTCTTGACTGATCACAAAAATCTGATGTATCTCGAGTCTGCTAAACGCCTGAATCCTAGACAGGCCCGCTGGTCATTGTTTTTCTCCCGTTTTGACTTTGTTGTCTCGTATTTACCAGGTTCAAAGAATGTGAAGGCCGATGCTCTTTCCAGGAGCTTTGTGCCTGATGCTCCTGGAGTCGCTGAACCTGTTGGTATTCTTAAGGATGGTATTATCTTGTCAGCTATTTCTCCAGATCTGCGACGTGTGTTGCAGAGATTTCAGGCTGATAGGCCTGATTCTTGTCCACCTGACAGACTGTTTGTGCCTGATAAGTGGACCAGCAGAGTCATTTCCGAGGTTCATTCCTCGGTGTTGGCAGGTCACCCAGGAATTTTTGGCACCAGAGATCTGGTGGCCAGATCCTTTTGGTGGCCTTCCTTGTCTAGGGATGTGCGGTCATTTGTACAGTCCTGTGGGACTTGTGCTCGAGCTAAGCCTTGCTGTTCTCGTGCCAGCGGGTTGCTCTTGCCCTTGCCTGTCCCTAAGAGACCTTGGACACATATCTCCATGGATTTCATTTCTGATCTTCCGGTGTCTCAGGGCATGTCTGTTATCTGGGTGATATGTGATCGCTTCTCCAAGATGGTCCATTTGGTTCCTTTGCCTAAACTGCCTTCCTCTTCCGATCTGGTTCCTGTGTTTTTCCAGAACGTGGTTCGTTTGCACGGCATCCCTGAGAATATTGTGTCAGACAGAGGATCCCAGTTCGTTTCCAGATTCTGGCGATCCTTTTGTAGTAGGATGGGCATTGACTTGTCGTTTTCGTCTGCTTTCCATCCTCAGACTAATGGACAGACGGAGCGAACTAATCAGACTTTGGAGGCTTATTTGAGGTGTTTTGTCTCTGCTGATCAGGACGATTGGGTGACCTTCTTGCCGTTAGCTGAGTTTGCCCTTAATAATCGGGCTAGTTCCGCCACCTTGGTTTCGCCGTTTTTCTGCAACTCTGGTTTCCACCCTCGTTTTTCTTCGGGTCATGTGGAACCTTCTGACTGCCCTGGGGTGGATTCTGTGGTGGATAGGTTGCAGCGGATCTGGAATCTTGTGGTGGACAACTTGAAGTTGTCACAGGAGAGGGCTCAGCGCTTTGCCAACCACCGCCGCGGTGTGGGTCCCCGACTACGTGTTGGGGATTTGGTGTGGCTTTCTTCCCGCTTTGTTCCTATGAAGGTTTCCTCTCCCAAATTTAAACCTCGTTTTATTGGTCCTTACAAGATATTGGAAATTCTTAATCCTGTGTCCTTTCGCCTGGATCTTCCTGTGTCGTTTGCTATCCACAACGTGTTTCATAGGTCCTTGTTGCGGCGGTACGTTGTGCCTGTGGTTCCTTCTGCTGAGCCTCCTGCTCCGGTGTTGGTTGAGGGCGAGTTGGAGTACGTGGTGGAGAAGATCTTGGATTCTCGTCTCTCCAGGCGGAGGCTTCAGTACCTGGTCAAGTGGAAGGGCTATGGTCAGGAAGATAATTCCTGGGTGGTCGCCTCTGATGTTCATGCGGCCGATTTAGTTCGTGCCTTTCACGCCGCTCATCCTGATCGCCCTGGTGGTCGTGGTGAGGGTTCGGTGACCCCTCACTAAGGGGGGGGTACTGTTGTGATTTTGCTTTTTGCTCCCTCTAGTGGTCATTAGTGATTTGACTCTGGAGCGTCTGTCTTTTCCTATATCCTCACCTGGGCCGTTAGTTCAGGGGCGTTGCTATATAAGCTCCCTGGACCTTCAGTTCAATGCCTGGCATCGTTGAAATCAGAGCTAATCTGTTGTGCTCTTGTCCTCTGATCCTGGTTCCTGTTTTTCAAGCTAAGTCTGCTTCTTTGCTTTTTGCTTTTGTTTTGTTTGGTATTTTTGTCCAGCTTGTTCCTATCTGTATCCTGACCTTTGCTGGAAGCTCTAGGGGGCTGGTGTTCTCCCCCCGGACCGTTAGACGGTTCGGGGGTTCTTGAATCTCCAGCGTGGATTTTTATAGGGTTTTTGTTGACCAGATAAGTTATCTTGCTTTATTCTGCTATTAGTCAGCTGGCCTCTCTTTGCTGAACCTGGTTCATTTCTGTGTTTGTCATTTCCTCTTACCTCACCGTTATTATTTGTGGGGGGCTTGTATCTTGCTTTGGGGTCCCTTTCTCTGGAGGCAAGAGAGGTCTTTGTTTTCTTCTCCTAGGGGTAGTTAGATTCTCCGGCTGGCGCGAGTCATCTAGCGATCACCGTAGGCATGATCCCCGGCTACTTCTAGTGTTGGCGTTAGGAGTAGCTATTTGGTCAACCCAGTTACCACAGCCCTATGAGCTGGATTTTTGTATCTTGCAGACTTACACGTTCCTCTGAGACCCTGTCCACTGGGGTCATAACAGTTCCCCTCGAGTAGACCTCACACTGTATAAAGGTACCCCATACTTTATGATTTCCCCCATAATCACAGCAATAGTTTTAATTAAATTAAAAAACATAACATACTTGTCTAATCCAGGATCCTGATGAGTCCACCAGCAATGTGCTGGCGGACCAACGCACTGATGTAATTGCGCCGGTGCTTGCACAGGATGTGAGTCTTGGAGCATCATGATGATGTCGTGTGCGCACGCTAGTGCCTTGGCCAGTGCATCACTGTGCTGTTCTGTAAACCGCAGGTTTTAAGTGACCTGTGGTCTACAGAACAGAGAGCGATAATGCAGGGAGATCATGTCTCTCTGCACTACCACTGGGCTTAACCGTATCTGCGTGCAGTGAATACAATTAGGATTGGGGGGAGCTCTGGGTGGGCTTCTCTGGCGAGCCCTCTACCCCTTTGTAGCTACACAGAAGGACTGACCATATTGATGAGCTACAGTGCCTACAAGTAGTATTCAACCCCCTGCAGATTTAGCAGGTTTAATAAGATGCAAATAAGTTAGAGCCTTCAAACTTCAAACAAGAGCAGGATTTATTAACAGATGCATAAATCTTACAAACCAAAAAGTTTTGTTGCTCAGTTAAATTTTTATAAATTTTAAACATAAAAGTGTGGGTCAATTATTATTCAACCCCTAGGTTTAATATTTTGTGGAATAACCTTTGTTTGCAATTACAGCTAATAATCGTCTTTTCTAAGACCTGATCAGGCCGGCACAGGTCTCTGGAGTTATCTTGGCCCACTCCTCCATGCAGATCTTCTCCAAGTTATCTAGGTTCTTTGGGTGTCTCATGTGGACTTTAATCTTGAGCTCCTTCCACAAGTTTTCAATTGGGTTAAGGTCAGGAAACTGACTAGGCCACTGCAACACCTTGATTTTTTGCCTCTTGAACCAGGCCTTGGTTTTCTTGGCTGTGTGCTTTGGGTCGTTGTCTTGTTGGAAGATGAAATGACGACCCATCTTAAGATCCTTGATGGAGGAGCGGAGGTTCTTGGCCAAAATCTCCAGGTAGGCCGTGCTATCCATCTTCCCATGGATGCGGACCAGATGGCCAGGCCCCTTGGCTGAGAAACAGCACCACAGCATGATGCTGCCACCACCATGCTTGACTGTAGGGATGGTATTCTTGGGGTCGTATGCAGTGCCATCCAGTCTCCAAATGTCACGTGTGTGGTTGGCACCAAAGATCTCGATCTTGGTCTCATCAGACCAGAGAACCTTGAACCAGTCAGTCTCAGAGTCCTCCAAGTGATCATGAGCAAACTGTAGACGAGCCTTGACATGACGCTTTGAAAGTAAAGGTACCTTACGGGCTCGTCTGGAACGGAGACCATTGCGGTGGAGTACGTTAATTATGGTATTGACTGAAACCAATGTCCCCACTGCCATGAGATCTTCCCGGAGCTCCTTCCTTGTTGTCCTTGGGTTAGCCTTGACTCTTCGGACAAGCCTGGCCTCGGCACGGGAGGAAACTTTCAAAGGCTGTCCAGGCCGTGGAAGGCTAACAGTAGTTCCATAAGCCTTCCACTTCCGGATGATGCTCCCAACAGTGGAGACAGGTAGGCCCAACTCCTTGGAAACGGTTTTGTACCCCTTGCCAGCCTTGTGACCCTCCACGATCTTGTCTCTGATGGCCTTGGAATGCTCCTTTGTCTTCCCCATGTTGACCATGTATGAGTGCTGTTCACAAGTTTGGGGAGGGTCTTAAATAGTCGGAAAAGGCTGGAAAAAGAGATAATTAATCCAAACATGTGAAGCTCATTGTTCTTTGTGCCTGAACTACTTCTTAATACTTTAGGGGAACCAAACAGAATTCTGGTGGGTTGAGGGGTTGAATAATAAATGACCCTCTGAAAATACTTTTCCCAATTTAAAAAAAAAACAAAACAAAGAAATAACATTCTTTTTTGCTGCAGTGCATTTCACACTTCCAGGCTGATCTACAGTCCAAATGTCACAATGCCAAGTTAATTCCAAATGTGTAAACCTGCTAAATCTGCAGGGGTTGAATACTACTTGTAGGCCCTTTATACTACATGGTAAAGTAAAAATAAACACCGCCTTTTGGGCAAAAAGGAAAAACAAAACAAAGTGGTAACACAAAGCACAGTGAAAAGTATCTCCCTTCCAGCACTTTATGTTATTATATCTATCCTTTTATGTTTCATTCTTACTGTTAAATAGAGTTGTATTCATGTAATTTCCCTTTCATTTAGGTCTTCCGCATTTCATTCGACAACCAGAGACATTAAATGTCACTAGAAACACGCCATTTAATCTTACCTGTGAGGCTGTAGGACCGCCTGAACCTGTGGAGATTTACTGGTATCAAAATAGTACACGGCTTAATGATGTTGCTGATGTGTCACCAGCTGTACTTTATGTATCAGGTAATTCTGACCTCTAAAATCATAGTTTACAGTGTGTACAGTCACTCTTAAAGGGACTCTGTCAGTAGGATAGACCCTCCTAAGCAATCTATATGGACATGTAGGTCATAGAAAGTTGAATCAAATGATATCCTAATATGTAAATAAGCTGAAAAGATCTCTGGAGGCAGACTCTAAGGAAAATCCTACTCTGGAGCATAGATCTATTCAGCTCATTTACATATTTTAAAAAACATGCATTTCTATTGAACCATTCAACAAATTACAAATATTAAGGTGCCATTAGACTTAGCTTCTTATGACCTGCATAACCATATAGACTGCTTAGGAGGGTTGATCCTATGGACAAATTCCCTTTCCCTTTAAGGAGAATGTGGTAATCACCAGGAAATGTCTTCCAAAACGTACTTTGTGTGTTTGCAACTCATTGTCTATTTCCCAACTCCAGTCCACTAACAGATCATCTTTTCAGGATTTATTTAGTATTGTACAGTTGATGGAATTATCACTTGGGCAAAACTAAGTAAATTCTGAAAATATCTGTTGTTGGGCTTTGAAGACAGGAGTTGGAGAACACAGATCTAGGAGACTGGCCACCACTGTGGTCTAGCTGTGGGCCCAACATGCTTACAAGCTCTTTCCAAAGTAATTGAGCACTCGCCACAGAATGGTTCTCCAGCACTGACATACATTTACGTCATTTTAAGTTAAAGGGAACCTGTCAACCCCCCAGAGCATTTTTAAGTAAAAGAGCCACCTTCAGCAGCACTAAGGCTGCATTCTGTGAAGGTGGCTCTTATGTTTATTATCCCTAGGAACGCTGAAATAATGAGTTTTTTTTTATAAATTTCCCGCCATACCTCTATTGAGTCAGGGAGGTATGTTTTCTCCCCCTGACTCAGCCGCCTCGCAGCCGTCTATCATCCCACCGGATGCCATCTCCTCTCTGTCTTGTGCCATCACCAGCGCCTGCGCTCTGCAATTATTTCTCGGGCATGCGCTGTGTGTGCTGCCCTGGAACTTACATCAAGTGATGTAAGTAGATGGCGCCTGCGCATAGCGGAGGCCCCAGATCCCGCCCCGCAGTGTGTTATGAAGTATTCACACTGCAGGGCTGGGAATCTGGCGCCTGCACAGTTGAGCGGGTCACCGTGTTCCATTCAAGTTAGTGTCGAAGTCTCACAAGATTTGTGAAGTCTCGTGAGACTTCAGCAGTATCTTCAATGGAGCACGGTGACCCGCTCCACTGCGCAGGCGCCAGATTCCCAGCCCCGCAGTGTGAATACATCATAACACACTGTGGGGCGGGATCTGGGGCCTCCGTTACACGAAGGCGCCGGTGACGTCATGACAGAGAGAAGGCGGCGCCCATAGGACACAGGGGGATAATTGACGTCTCGGAGGCGGTTGACACCGGGGGAGAAGACATACCTCCAGGACTCAATAGAGGTATGGCACGAAATTTATAAAAGATATTATTTCAGCGTTTCTAGGGATGCTAAACATAAGGGCCACGTTCACAGAATGCAGCCTTAGTGCTGCTGAAGGTGGCTCTTTTACTTAAAAACGCCCAGGGGGATGACAGGTTCCCTTTAAAGAGATTTTCACAAAACAAAGCCACTTTTTCAGAAGCCCCACTAGTTTATGGATTGTTCCTGGTATTACAGCTCAGATGTATTAAAAGTAAAAAGGGCTGCTTTTCAATACCATACCCAACCAGTAGATAGAGAGCAGGTATGTTCGTAACGCCTTATGGACTAACCTATGCTTGAAAATTTCAGTTTAGTCCTCGAAATTGCTGTCTTCATCATGGGTAAATGTTATAATAATCTAGGCTAAATTGTGTGGCAAAATTGCTTTTGTAAGAAATAACTCTATCCTTTAGCTTTTCAGACGCTCTTTATCCCTCAAAGTGGACTCCGCTCATGTGATTATGTTTTTCACGTTCATAACTAATACTTCTCTGATACACGCTTTTCATGGATTTCTGATTTAAGTATCTTAGAAAATCCACTCTGCATTCACTGCACATAACAAGTAGAGACATTGACTGGAAACTTATTTTTGGAATCCCGTGCAGCATAATAACAGGATTCTATAGTATCGTCTGGAGACTTTTCAAATTTTTCTATTTTTTTTCTAACTACATGAAATAACCAAGCATTTTTAGTGATTTGTCATTTTTATAAATGGTTTGGCAACTTTATATACAAGTGCAATGTAGCGATGGGGCAGGGTGAAGGACAAAGCAAAGACACAGTACATTCTTCATTGTTTTAAAGAGGATATTTCACAATTGATTAGAAACCTCTGGGCAAAGCAGTTAGAGCCCATTTGCAATACCGCTTGATCCCGATTCTTGGCACATGAAAATATCAGTCATCTGGGGAACAACCAAATTCTTGTTTATTTGCTAATCACATCTTTTATGTGGCCTAAAATATCATTTTTGTCGGGAGCTCATCTCTTCATGAAAACAGGGGATGTGCTACAGACAATATGTAATCTATAGAAAAACCAAACCATCATATTGAGGGTTCGCTCACACATGGACGAGTGCTATCAGATTTTTTATTGAATAGAACTTGGAGCAATGTTAATCAATGGGGCAGTGCTGATGACGCCATTTTTTTCAGTAACAGAATCTGGTATGCTGCCAATTGTCTCTGAAATCGGATGCTATTCACCTATCCAAATCTACAGGTGTGTGAAAAACATTGGATGTGATCCGAGTGCAGTCTGAGTTCCACATACAAAATGGAGAAAATTGAGAAATTATGGAGAATCACTCCGGTCCCGAGAGCCGGCGGCAGTGCCAGGAATTGATGCGCGAGACTCACGCGAGTTTCTCGCATTGCACACGCAAGTGTGACAGTGGCCGAAAGCTTGCATTGGTCCATTTAAAATGGCTTTTAAACTATTGATGAGCAACTTTTTATATCATTAACTATCAATCTATGTGGATCTGTCACTTGTTAAAAACAATTAGTTAAACTGAGCTCTGCTGAGCTCCGCTGATTCTGCCTCTCGTTTCCTTTTTATGCTGCATTTTTACATTCCTGAGATATTCACATTTATTTCTTTTGAAGCGCAGTGTGTGAAAACTCTGGTTGCAGACCAACTGGGTATTTCTTTAGTCTTTTCTAGGGCCGTGTTCATTAACCCCTCCCTTACAGACACTGTCAGAGTACCGTCACACAGTGCCATTTTCATCGCTACGACGGCACGATTCGTGACGTTGCAGCGTCGTATGATTATCGCTCCAGCGTCGTAGACTGCGGTCACACGTTGCAATACACGGCGCTGGAGCGATAATTTCATGACGTATTTGCGATGTAGAAGCCGTTGGTTACTGTGCGCACATCGTATACAACCTGTGTCACACGATGCAATCATGCCGCCACAGCGGGACACTAGACGACGAAAGAAAGTTTCAAACGATCTGCTACGACGTACGATTCTCAGCGGGGATCCGGATCGCAGTAGCGTGTCAGACACAACGATATCATAACGATATCGCTAGAACGTCACGAATCGTGCCGTCGTAGCGATGAAAATGGCACTGTGTGACGGTACCCTTAATCATAATTCAGTTGTGTCTGAGACAGGTAGACACCTGCCGAGCTTTGATTGGTGAAAACGCTCGCCCCCCAGAGAAGACTCTAAACAAGCGCACAGTTGATCAGGAAGCAGAGATTTCACATACTGAACTCCAAAGCAACAAATGTGATTATCTCTGAATTAGAGTGACAATGCAAAAATCAAAAGATAGGCAGAATCGGAGGAACTTGGGGATATTAACTCAATTTTTTTAGTAAGTTACAGTTTCTCTTTAAAGATTATGGACACATTTTGCCATGGAAAATTGTATGCTAGTTGTTACCTTTTTAGTTAATAAAATTTCAAGTTTCAGTTTGCAATCGTCACTCCTTCATTTGCTTTCAGACTCCCGACAAGCAATTTGCAGCCTGATCTGAGATTCTGAGTTTTGTCTTGTGGGAGTATTTCTCCCTGTTTTGGCCTTCTTGTTTTTTTTATGTCTGAATGACCTTCATTGTAATTTAAAAGTGCTAAAAATGTTTCTCTTTATATCAAAGAATTATATTAAGAATTTCAAGGCTATTTTACATTTTTTGTATTATTTTCCAGTAGGTTTGGATCAAACAGCAATATACAGTTGTGAAGCACACAACAAGAAAGGTCTGACTGCATCCAATAATGTGAACGTTAATATTAAAGGTATGCTTAAGAGATATATGAAGAATTATGTCCTGAGTTTTGTCTGTGTTTGAGATTTCTAAAAACATGTCATGGAGATACCACGACAGAGAGTGGTCTCCTCTATTTCAGGGGCCAGAATATTGCGGTGTCTGGCTACATGCATGCCTGCAGTGGTTGGATCTGCTTTGCCTTCCAATTAGCTGTACTGATCTCCCTTGTTCGTTGGTCACAAGGGTTAAACACTCCTGCTTGTCTCCTAAAAGTTTCCATCCTGAGGTATCCCAGCTGTTCTGATTTTCTCCACTCCCCTTTGGTAGAATTACTCACTTCTTAGCCTGGGAAGTTGCCAGTGATAGCTTGTTATATCTTGGAATTGGTTTGGAGCTGTGAGACGTGGCAAAAGAAGTCATTTAGGAGTCGTCTCCGAAGATTGCTTTTAGGATGGTGTCTTCCTTCTCATCTCCCTTTTGGTTTGCCTTTTGCTCTCTCCCTTCCTCTCCCGTTATATACCATTCCTTAGTGTCTGTCTCCCTTTGTGCCTATATTGTAGAGCAGGACTAGTGTTCCTGCTGCCCCATACACTAGCCAGGGCTATGCTTAGGGCAAGACAGGGATAGGAATGCAATTGCCACATTGGGTTAAAGAACCTATCTAGGTTGCTCAGGGCAAGTTTTAGGGGTTGTCCCTCTATTCTTTCCCTAGTGGCAGTACTCCCCTTCCATCCATCCATCTCGCAGTGAGCTCTTTGGCTAATGACAGTAAAACGTATGGCACCATCATTTTAGTAAGAACCATGCTGAGTAGCCCACTGAGGACGCCCGTGGACATATCCCTGACTACTACGGGTAATACTTTCTACCTATGCAGCTATATTATAGCATGTCCCTTTACCTATATGCTGGGTGTTATATATTATAGGCTGGATAGCAATTGTGCAATATATGTATGTATTTATACTTACCCGGTCCTTTGATATATTGTATGTCCCTATGGGCGTCTGTTTCAGGCATGTGCTAGTGGGTGTACCCCTTCCTCTTCCTTTTTGTCATCTTTACCTGTTTTTTCAATAAATTTACTATGGATTATTTAAAATCATACTTGGGAGTTTATGGTCGTGGTTTCTTTCGTGTTATGCATCCATCCATCTCGCAGTGAGCTCTTTGGCTAATGACTAGTGTTGAGCGATACTTTCCGATATCGGAAAGTATCGGTATCGGAAAGTATCGGCCGATACCGTCACAGTATCGGAATCCAATCCGATACCGATACCCGATCCCAATGCAAGTCAATGGGACGAAAATATCGGAATTAAAATAAACCCTTTATACACTTGTAGGTTCATTCTACATGAAGGAAAACAACTAAGAATATTGTAGGATGTATTGGGGGACGTGGCGGAGATATTAAAGGGACAGAGGTTTAGCCCAATGTAATAGAATAGCAGGATTTTTTATTTTTTTTTATGAAGTTCGGCGTTAGAAAGAATTTGACTATGTTTTTTTTTTTTTTTTAATGTCAGATATTGATGTTTCACTACTTCCACGCCCTTCACCTTCTTTTTTTCTTCTCCCACGCTTTCTTCTTAATTATCCTCATCATCAGCTTCTTTGACATCAACTTCTTCACCTTATTCATCTTCTTCTTCATCTTCTACCTATTATTTTTTGGGTTACATTGTTCATATTCTTTTTATTTTACTATTATCTTCATCATATTCAACTTCTTCATCATATTCTTATTTGTGACAGGCATTCCCGTAGTTGTTATCTATAAAAGTTTGAAGATTACACCTTCCGTTCTGCCTGTCACAAAACAGTTACATTTGTCCGCGTTCAGTTTGGCCTGCAGCATCAGGCTTTATCCAGGGGCACCACGAGGAGGAACGGACTCACCCCCATACACTGCTTAGTCTTCTTCTGCTTATAATTTAGATAATATTTTTTGCTCTGATATTTAGTGTTATGCTTAATGTTCTTCTGCTCTTTGTTCTGCAGCCTCTTGTTCTTCTGCTTCTCGGTCTTCCAGGTCGTCGTCGTCTCCAGGGTCGTCGTCTCCGGGGTCGTCGTCATCGGGGTGGTCTTCAGGGTCGTCGTCTCCGGGGTCGTCGTCATCGGGGTGGTCTTCGGGGTCATCGTCTCCAGGGTCGTCGTCATCACGGTGGTTGTCGTCTCTGGTGTCGTCGTCATCTTAGGGGTGGTCTTCTGGGTCATCGTGTTTAGTCTCTTGAACTTGGAAATGTAGCAGAAGGTACAAGAAGGCTGAGAAAATGCCGAGAACCAGCTGATGGAACTGGAACTCGGATGGCTACCCGAAGGTCCAAGAGCCAATGGAACTACCGAGGACCAGCTGACGTTACTGGAACCCGGTTACTAAGCAGGAGGTACCTGTGCTGAAAGCACTACCAAGGACCACCTGACGTTGGTGGAACTCGGATACCCAGAGGGAGGCACCTAAGCCAAAGGCTCTGCCCGGAATCAGCTGACGGTACTGGAACCAGGATGGGGAGCAGAAGGTACAAGAGCAAAAGACACTGCCGAGAACCAGCTGACGGTGCTGGAACCCGGATGGGTAGCCGAAGGTCCAAGAGCCAATGGAACTACCGAGGACCAGCTGACGTTACTGGAACCCGGTTACTAAGCAGGAGGTACCCGTGCCTGAAAGCACTACCAAGGACCACCTGACGTTGGTGGAACTCGGATACCAAAGGGAGGCACCTAAGCCAAAGGCTCTGCCCGGAACCAGCTGACGGTACTGGAACCAGGATGGGGAGCAGAAGGTACAAGAGCAAGTGTCTGCGTGGCTTTTGCAGGACACGATGCCGGCTGCACAGCAGGGGAACAGCTGGCGGTGCTGGACCCCACTGACACATTGGCGAGGTGTTTTTCTCTGTGCAGCTAGCACATCTGGGCCCCAACTGGCGGTTTGTTAGAGCCCAGGGTCAGCAGGAGGAGGAGCAGGAGGAGGAGGAGCAGGGGGAGGGGAGTGTAGGCCGAAGCCTGCACTGGCGGCAGCTTTGGGTCTGTTGTGTCTGCGTGGCTTTTGCAGGACACGTTGCCGGCTACACAGCAGGGGAACAGCTGGCGGTGCTGGACCCCACTGACACATTGGCGAGGTGTTTGGCTCTGTGCAGCCAGCACTTCCGGACAGCAACTAGCGTTGTTGGAGCCCGGGCTCTGCAGGTGGAGCAGAGTGTAGGCCGAAGCCTAATTGAACCGATTTCAAAAGTCACCTTTAACCCCCCCTCAGGGGTTACAAAGTAGAAGAGCCACAGCTTATGCAGCAGCAGTGCTGCGCAAGTCAAAGGTTGCTCTTGTAATTTTTCTCCTTGCACACGCTGAATGGAACACGTATAACATTCAGCCCTTTATACAGTCAAACTGTGTAATGGAGGCGCGAGTTCCCTTTGTAATGAGACGCAGCACAGGTGTCAAGAATCCCACCTTGGTGCTGGGTGCAGCCTCCCGAGCGTTGTTATTTGCTGTACAGGAGTCTGCGCTGTCGTGTTATCCCCTGGCCTAGCGCCGTTAGCGCTGCCCATCTTCTGGCATCATGTAATGTCGGCCGGTGCGGTTCGCGATGACCATGAATCCCAGCCCCGCAGTGTCTTAACATTGTTAAAACACTGCGGGGCTGGGATTCAGGGCCTGGCGCAGCACATATGTTGGCCTCTCACACTCGGGTCCTTACACCCGCTTCAGACTGTGCGGCGTCATCTGATCCCTTATCGCATGCCACGGCCATGAAGCCGCACAGTCCGAAGAAGGCGGAAGGAGAGGAGGGACAGGCGAACTGATGCACTGATCCTGCCCATGAATCACACCCTCGCAGTCCCAATAAATAAGACACCGAGGGGCGTTGTGTGGGTCAGGGCGGCCGCAGAGGCGCAGCCAGCCAAACAATGATGCCAGAAGACGGGCAGCGCTACCAAGGGGGTTGCAGCGTGTCATTACAAAGGAAAGTCACACCACCGGGACGGTTAAATGGTCACACAGAGGACACATTTCAGACGTGTTTTCAGTTCCACATGTGCGAGGAGAATACGTTTCTGAGCCACCTTGCACACATGCAGCATTACCGCTGTACAAGGTGGCTGGATAACGTAAAAACGCCTGGGGGAGGGGGGACAGGTTCCCTTCAATTTCAGTTCTTGTGTCTGCGTGGCTTTTGCAGGACACGTTGCCGGCTGCACAGCAGGGGAACAGCTGGCGGTGCTGGACCCCACTGACACATTGGCTGGTGTTTTTCTCTGTGCAGCTAGCACATCTGGGCCCCAACTGGCGGTGTGTTAGAGCCCAGGGACAGCAGGAGGAGGAGCAGGAGGAGGAGGAGCAGGGGGAGGGGAGTGTAGGCCGAAGCCTGCACTGGCGGCAGCTTTGGGTCTGTTGTGTCTGCGTGGCTTTTGCAGGACACGTTGCCGGCTACACAGCAGGGGAACAGCTGGCGGTGCTGGACCCCACTGACACATTGGCGAGGTGTTTGGCTCTGTGCAGCCAGCACTTCCGGACAGCAACTAGCGTTGTTGGAGCCCGGGCTCTGCAGGTGGAGCAGAGTGTAGGCCGAAGCCTAATTGAACCGATTTCAAAAGTCACCTTTAACCCCCCCTCAGGGGTTACAAAGTAGAAGAGCCACAGCTTATGCAGCAGCAGTGCTGCGCAAGTCAAAGGTTGCTCTTGTAATTTTTCTCCTTGCACACGCTGAATGGAACACGTATAACATTCAGCCCTTTATACAGTCAAACTGTGTAATGGAGGCGCGAGTTCCCTTTGTAATGAGACGCAGCACAGGTGTCAAGAATCCCACCTTGGTGCTGGGTGCAGCCTCCCGAGCGTTGTTATTTGCTGTACAGGAGTCTGCGCTGTCGTGTTATCCCCTGGCCTAGCGCCGTTAGCGCTGCCCATCTTCTGGCATCATGTAATGTCGGCCGGTGCGGTTCGCGATGACCATGAATCCCAGCCCCGCAGTGTCTTAACATTGTTAAAACACTGCGGGGCTGGGATTCAGGGCCTGGCGCAGCACATATGTTGGCCTCTCACACTCGGGTCCTTACACCCGCTTCAGACTGTGCGGCGTCATCTGATCCCTTATCGCATGCCACGGCCATGAAGCCGCACAGTCCGAAGAAGGCGGAAGGAGAGGAGGGACAGGCGAACTGATGCACTGATCCTGCCCATGAATCACACCCTCGCAGTCCCAATAAATAAGACACCGAGGGGCGTTGTGTGGGTCAGGGCGGCCGCAGAGGCGCAGCCAGCCAAACAATGATGCCAGAAGACGGGCAGCGCTACCAAGGGGGTTGCAGCGTGTCATTACAAAGGAAAGTCACACCACCGGGACGGTTAAATGGTCACACAGAGGACACATTTCAGACGTGTTTTAAGTTCCACATGTGCGAGGAGAATACGTTTCTGAGCCACCTTGCACACATGCAGCATTACCGCTGTACAAGGTGGCTGGATAACGTAAAAACGCCTGGGGGAGGGGGGACAGGTTCCCTTCAATTTCAGTTCTTGTGTCTGCGTGGCTTTTGCAGGACACGTTGCCGGCTGCACAGCAGGGGAACAGCTGGCGGTGCTGGACCCCACTGACACATTGGCTGGTGTTTTTCTCTGTGCAGCTAGCACATCTGGGCCCCAACTGGTGGTGTGTTAGAGCC
The DNA here is from genome assembly GCF_051348905.1 of Ranitomeya variabilis. Lineage (NCBI taxonomy): Eukaryota > Metazoa > Chordata > Amphibia > Anura > Dendrobatidae > Ranitomeya > Ranitomeya variabilis. Next base: position 165,420,881 of record NC_135233.1, read on the forward strand.
CAGGGACAGCAGGAGGAGGAGCAGGAGGAGGAGGAGCAGGGGGAGGGGAGTGTAGGCCGAAGCCTGCACTGGCGGCAGCTTTGGGTCTGTTGTGTCTGCGTGGCTTTTGCAGGACACGTTGCCGGCTACACAGCAGGGGAACAGCTGGCGGTGCTGGACCCCACTGACACATTGGCGAGGTGTTTGGCTCTGTGCAGCCAGCACTTCCGGACAGCAACTAGCGTTGTTGGAGCCCGGGCTCTGCAGGTGGAGCAGAGTGTAGGCCGAAGCCTAATTGAACCGATTTCAAAAGTCACCTTTAACCCCCCCTCAGGGGTTACAAAGTAGAAGAGCCACAGCTTATGCAGCAGCAGTGCTGCGCAAGTCAAAGGTTGCTCTTGTAATTTTTCTCCTTGCACACGCTGAATGGAACACGTATAACATTCAGCCCTTTATACAGTCAAACTGTGTAATGGAGGCGCGAGTTCCCTTTGTAATGAGACGCAGCACAGGTGTCAAGAATCCCACCTTGGTGCTGGGTGCAGCCTCCCGAGCGTTGTTATTTGCTGTACAGGAGTCTGCGCTGTCGTGTTATCCCCTGGCCTAGCGCCGTTAGCGCTGCCCATCTTCTGGCATCATGTAATGTCGGCCGGTGCGGTTCGCGATGACCATGAATCCCAGCCCCGCAGTGTCTTAACATTGTTAAAACACTGCGGGGCTGGGATTCAGGGCCTGGCGCAGCACATATGTTGGCCTCTCACACTCGGGTCCTTACACCCGCTTCAGACTGTGCGGCGTCATCTGATCCCTTATCGCATGCCACGGCCATGAAGCCGCACAGTCCGAAGAAGGCGGAAGGAGAGGAGGGACAGGCGAACTGATGCACTGATCCTGCCCATCAATCACACCCTCGCAGTCCCAATAAATAAGACACCGAGGGGCGTTGTGCGGGTCAGGGCGGCCGCAGAGGCGCAGCCAGCCAAACAATGATGCCAGAAGACGGGCAGCACTACCAAGGGGGTTGCAGCGTGTCATTACAAAGGAAAGTCACACCACCGGGACGGTTAAATGGTCACACAGAGGACACATTTCAGACGTGTTTTAAGTTCCACATGTGCGAGGAGAATACGTTTCTGAGCCACCTTGCACACATGCAGCATTACCGCTGTACAAGGTGGCTGGATAACGTAAAAACGCCTGGGGGAGGGGGGACAGGTTCCCTTCAATTTCAGTTCTTGTGTCTGCGTGGCTTTTGCAGGACACGTTGCCGGCTGCACAGCAGGGGAACAGCTGGCGGTGCTGGACCCCACTGACACATTGGCTGGTGTTTTTCTCTGTGCAGCTAGCACATCTGGGCCCCAACTGGCGGTGTGTTAGAGCCCAGGGACAGCAGGAGGAGGAGCAGGAGGAGGAGGAGCAGGGGGAGGGGAGTGTAGGCCGAAGCCTGCACTGGCGGCAGCTTTGGGTCTGTTGTGTCTGCGTGGCTTTTGCAGGACACGTTGCCGGCTACACAGCAGGGGAACAGCTGGCGGTGCTGGACCCCACTGACACATTGGCGAGGTGTTTGGCTCTGTGCAGCCAGCACTTCCGGACAGCAACTAGCGTTGTTGGAGCCCGGGCTCTGCAGGTGGAGCAGAGTGTAGGCCGAAGCCTAATTGAACCGATTTCAAAAGTCACCTTTAACCCCCCCTCAGGGGTTACAAAGTAGAAGAGCCACAGCTTATGCAGCAGCAGTGCTGCGCAAGTCAAAGGTTGCTCTTGTAATTTTTCTCCTTGCACACGCTGAATGGAACACGTATAACATTCAGCCCTTTATACAGTCAAACTGTGTAATGGAGGCGCGAGTTCCCTTTGTAATGAGACGCAGCACAGGTGTCAAGAATCCCACCTTGGTGCTGGGTGCAGCCTCCCGAGCGTTGTTATTTGCTGTACAGGAGTCTGCGCTGTCGTGTTATCCCCTGGCCTAGCGCCGTTAGCGCTGCCCATCTTCTGGCATCATGTAATGTCGGCCGGTGCGGTTCGCGATGACCATGAATCCCAGCCCCGCAGTGTCTTAACATTGTTAAAACACTGCGGGGCTGGGATTCAGGGCCTGGCGCAGCACATATGTTGGCCTCTCACACTCGGGTCCTTACACCCGCTTCAGACTGTGCGGCGTCATCTGATCCCTTATCGCATGCCACGGCCATGAAGCCGCACAGTCCGAAGAAGGCGGAAGGAGAGGAGGGACAGGCGAACTGATGCACTGATCCTGCCCATGAATCACACCCTCGCAGTCCCAATAAATAAGACACCGAGGGGCGTTGTGTGGGTCAGGGCGGCCGCAGAGGCGCAGCCAGCCAAACAATGATGCCAGAAGACGGGCAGCGCTACCAAGGGGGTTGCAGCGTGTCATTACAAAGGAAAGTCACACCACCGGGACGGTTAAATGGTCACACAGAGGACACATTTCAGACGTGTTTTAAGTTCCACATGTGCGAGGAGAATACGTTTCTGAGCCACCTTGCACACATGCAGCATTACCGCTGTACAAGGTGGCTGGATAACGTAAAAACGCCTGGGGGAGGGGGGACAGGTTCCCTTCAATTTCAGTTCTTGTGTCTGCGTGGCTTTTGCAGGACACGTTGCCGGCTGCACAGCAGGGGAACAGCTGGCGGTGCTGGACCCCACTGACACATTGGCTGGTGTTTTTCTCTGTGCAGCTAGCACATCTGGGCCCCAACTGGTGGTGTGTTAGAGCCCAGGGACAGCAGGAGGAGGAGCAGGAGGAGGAGGAGCAGGGGGAGGGGAGTGTAGGCCGAAGCCTGCACTGGCGGCAGCTTTGGGTCTGTTGTGTCTGCGTGGCTTTTGCAGGACACGTTGCCGGCTACACAGCAGGGGAACAGCTGGCGGTGCTGGACCCCACTGACACATTGGCGAGGTGTTTGGCTCTGTGCAGCCAGCACTTCCGGACAGCAACTAGCGTTGTTGGAGCCCGGGCTCTGCAGGTGGAGCAGAGTGTAGGCCGAAGCCTAATTGAACCGATTTCAAAAGTCACCTTTAACCCCCCCTCAGGGGTTACAAAGTAGAAGAGCCACAGCTTATGCAGCAGCAGTGCTGCGCAAGTCAAAGGTTGCTCTTGTAATTTTTCTCCTTGCACACGCTGAATGGAACACGTATAACATTCAGCCCTTTATACAGTCAAACTGTGTAATGGAGGCGCGAGTTCCCTTTGTAATGAGACGCAGCACAGGTGTCAAGAATCCCACCTTGGTGCTGGGTGCAGCCTCCCGAGCGTTGTTATTTGCTGTACAGGAGTCTGCGCTGTCGTGTTATCCCCTGGCCTAGCGCCGTTAGCGCTGCCCATCTTCTGGCATCATGTAATGTCGGCCGGTGCGGTTCGCGATGACCATGAATCCCAGCCCCGCAGTGTCTTAACATTGTTAAAACACTGCGGGGCTGGGATTCAGGGCCTGGCGCAGCACATATGTTGGCCTCTCACACTCGGGTCCTTACACCCGCTTCAGACTGTGCGGCGTCATCTGATCCCTTATCGCATGCCACGGCCATGAAGCCGCACAGTCCGAAGAAGGCGGAAGGAGAGGAGGGACAGGCGAACTGATGCACTGATCCTGCCCATGAATCACACCCTCGCAGTCCCAATAAATAAGACACCGAGGGGCGTTGTGTGGGTCAGGGCGGCCGCAGAGGCGCAGCCAGCCAAACAATGATGCCAGAAGACGGGCAGCGCTACCAAGGGGGTTGCAGCGTGTCATTACAAAGGAAAGTCACACCACCGGGACGGTTAAATGGTCACACAGAGGACACATTTCAGACGTGTTTTAAGTTCCACATGTGCGAGGAGAATACGTTTCTGAGCCACCTTGCACACATGCAGCATTACCGCTGTACAAGGTGGCTGGATAACGTAAAAACGCCTGGGGGAGGGGGGACAGGTTCCCTTCAATTTCAGTTCTTGTGTCTGCGTGGCTTTTGCAGGACACGTTGCCGGCTGCACAGCAGGGGAACAGCTGGCGGTGCTGGACCCCACTGACACATTGGCTGGTGTTTTTCTCTGTGCAGCTAGCACATCTGGGCCCCAACTGGCGGTGTGTTAGAGCCCAGGGACAGCAGGAGGAGGAGCAGGAGGAGGAGGAGCAGGGGGAGGGGAGTGTAGGCCGAAGCCTGCACTGGCGGCAGCTTTGGGTCTGTTGTGTCTGCGTGGCTTTTGCAGGACACGTTGCCGGCTACACAGCAGGGGAACAGCTGGCGGTGCTGGACCCCACTGACACATTGGCGAGGTGTTTGGCTCTGTGCAGCCAGCACTTCCGGACAGCAACTAGCGTTGTTGGAGCCCGGGCTCTGCAGGTGGAGCAGAGTGTAGGCCGAAGCCTAATTGAACCGATTTCAAAAGTCACCTTTAACCCCCCCTCAGGGGTTACAAAGTAGAAGAGCCACAGCTTATGCAGCAGCAGTGCTGCGCAAGTCAAAGGTTGCTCTTGTAATTTTTCTCCTTGCACACGCTGAATGGAACACGTATAACATTCAGCCCTTTATACAGTCAAACTGTGTAATGGAGGCGCGAGTTCCCTTTGTAATGAGACGCAGCACAGGTGTCAAGAATCCCACCTTGGTGCTGGGTGCAGCCTCCCGAGCGTTGTTATTTGCTGTACAGGAGTCTGCGCTGTCGTGTTATCCCCTGGCCTAGCGCCGTTAGCGCTGCCCATCTTCTGGCATCATGTAATGTCGGCCGGTGCGGTTCGCGATGACCATGAATCCCAGCCCCGCAGTGTCTTAACATTGTTAAAACACTGCGGGGCTGGGATTCAGGGCCTGGCGCAGCACATATGTTGGCCTCTCACACTCGGGTCCTTACACCCGCTTCAGACTGTGCGGCGTCATCTGATCCCTTATCGCATGCCACGGCCATGAAGCCGCACAGTCCGAAGAAGGCGGAAGGAGAGGAGGGACAGGCGAACTGATGCACTGATCCTGCCCATGAATCACACCCTCGCAGTCCCAATAAATAAGACACCGAGGGGCGTTGTGTGGGTCAGGGCGGCCGCAGAGGCGCAGCCAGCCAAACAATGATGCCAGAAGACGGGCAGCGCTACCAAGGGGGTTGCAGCGTGTCATTACAAAGGAAAGTCACACCACCGGGACGGTTAAATGGTCACACAGAGGACACATTTCAGACGTGTTTTAAGTTCCACATGTGCGAGGAGAATACGTTTCTGAGCCACCTTGCACACATGCAGCATTACCGCTGTACAAGGTGGCTGGATAACGTAAAAACGCCTGGGGGAGGGGGGACAGGTTCCCTTCAATTTCAGTTCTTGTGTCTGCGTGGCTTTTGCAGGACACGTTGCCGGCTGCACAGCAGGGGAACAGCTGGCGGTGCTGGACCCCACTGACACATTGGCTGGTGTTTTTCTCTGTGCAGCTAGCACATCTGGGCCCCAACTGGCGGTGTGTTAGAGCCCAGGGACAGCAGGAGGAGGAGCAGGAGGAGGAGGAGCAGGGGGAGGGGAGTGTAGGCCGAAGCCTGCACTGGCGGCAGCTTTGGGTCTGTTGTGTCTGCGTGGCTTTTGCAGGACACGTTGCCGGCTACACAGCAGGGGAACAGCTGGCGGTGCTGGACCCCACTGACACATTGGCGAGGTGTTTGGCTCTGTGCAGCCAGCACTTCCGGACAGCAACTAGCGTTGTTGGAGCCCGGGCTCTGCAGGTGGAGCAGAGTGTAGGCCGAAGCCTAATTGAACCGATTTCAAAAGTCACCTTTAACCCCCCCTCAGGGGTTACAAAGTAGAAGAGCCACAGCTTATGCAGCAGCAGTGCTGCGCAAGTCAAAGGTTGCTCTTGTAATTTTTCTCCTTGCACACGCTGAATGGAACACGTATAACATTCAGCCCTTTATACAGTCAAACTGTGTAATGGAGGCGCGAGTTCCCTTTGTAATGAGACGCAGCACAGGTGTCAAGAATCCCACCTTGGTGCTGGGTGCAGCCTCCCGAGCGTTGTTATTTGCTGTACAGGAGTCTGCGCTGTCGTGTTATCCCCTGGCCTAGCGCCGTTAGCGCTGCCCATCTTCTGGCATCATGTAATGTCGGCCGGTGCGGTTCGCGATGACCATGAATCCCAGCCCCGCAGTGTCTTAACATTGTTAAAACACTGCGGGGCTGGGATTCAGGGCCTGGCGCAGCACATATGTTGGCCTCTCACACTCGGGTCCTTACACCCGCTTCAGACTGTGCGGCGTCATCTGATCCCTTATCGCATGCCACGGCCATGAAGCCGCACAGTCCGAAGAAGGCGGAAGGAGAGGAGGGACAGGCGAACTGATGCACTGATCCTGCCCATGAATCACACCCTCGCAGTCCCAATAAATAAGACACCGAGGGGCGTTGTGTGGGTCAGGGCGGCCGCAGAGGCGCAGCCAGCCAAACAATGATGCCAGAAGACGGGCAGCGCTACCAAGGGGGTTGCAGCGTGTCATTACAAAGGAAAGTCACACCACCGGGACGGTTAAATGGTCACACAGAGGACACATTTCAGACGTGTTTTCAGTTCCACATGTGCGAGGAGAATACGTTTCTGAGCCACCTTGCACACATGCAGCATTACCGCTGTACAAGGTGGCTGGATAACGTAAAAACGCCTGGGGGAGGGGGGACAGGTTCCCTTCAATTTCAGTTCTTGTGTCTGCGTGGCTTTTGCAGGACACGTTGCCGGCTGCACAGCAGGGGAACAGCTGGCGGTGCTGGACCCCACTGACACATTGGCTGGTGTTTTTCTCTGTGCAGCTAGCACATCTGGGCCCCAACTGGCGGTGTGTTAGAGCCCAGGGACAGCAGGAGGAGGAGCAGGAGGAGGAGGAGCAGGGGGAGGGGAGTGTAGGCCGAAGCCTGCACTGGCGGCAGCTTTGGGTCTGTTGTGTCTGCGTGGCTTTTGCAGGACACGTTGCCGGCTACACAGCAGGGGAACAGCTGGCGGTGCTGGACCCCACTGACACATTGGCGAGGTGTTTGGCTCTGTGCAGCCAGCACTTCCGGACAGCAACTAGCGTTGTTGGAGCCCGGGCTCTGCAGGTGGAGCAGAGTGTAGGCCGAAGCCTAATTGAACCGATTTCAAAAGTCACCTTTAACCCCCCCTCAGGGGTTACAAAGTAGAAGAGCCACAGCTTATGCAGCAGCAGTGCTGCGCAAGTCAAAGGTTGCTCTTGTAATTTTTCTCCTTGCACATGCTGAATGGAACACGTATAACATTCAGCCCTTTATACAGTCAAACTGTGTAATGGAGGCGCGAGTTCCCTTTGTAATGAGACGCAGCACAGGTGTCAAGAATCCCACCTTGGTGCTGGGTGCAGCCTCCCGAGCGTTGTTATTTGCTGTACAGGAGTCTGCGCTGTCGTGTTATCCCCTGGCCTAGCGCCGTTAGCGCTGCCCATCTTCTGGCATCATGTAATGTCGGCCGGTGCGGTTCGCGATGACCATGAATCCCAGCCCCGCAGTGTCTTAACATTGTTAAAACACTGCGGGGCTGGGATTCAGGGCCTGGCGCAGCACATATGTTGGCCTCTCACACTCGGGTCCTTACACCCGCTTCAGACTGTGCGGCGTCATCTGATCCCTTATCGCATGCCACGGCCATGAAGCCGCACAGTCCGAAGAAGGCGGAAGGAGAGGAGGGACAGGCGAACTGATGCACTGATCCTGCCCATGAATCACACCCTCGCAGTCCCAATAAATAAGACACCGAGGGGCGTTGTGTGGGTCAGGGCGGCCGCAGAGGCGCAGCCAGCCAAACAATGATGCCAGAAGACGGGCAGCGCTACCAAGGGGGTTGCAGCGTGTCATTACAAAGGAAAGTCACACCACCGGGACGGTTAAATGGTCACACAGAGGACACATTTCAGACGTGTTTTAAGTTCCACATGTGCGAGGAGAATACGTTTCTGAGCCACCTTGCACACATGCAGCATTACCGCTGTACAAGGTGGCTGGATAACGTAAAAACGCCTGGGGGAGGGGGGACAGGTTCCCTTCAATTTCAGTTCTTGTGTCTGCGTGGCTTTTGCAGGACACGTTGCCGGCTGCACAGCAGGGGAACAGCTGGCGGTGCTGGACCCCACTGACACATTGGCTGGTGTTTTTCTCTGTGCAGCTAGCACATCTGGGCCCCAACTGGCGGTGTGTTAGAGCCCAGGGACAGCAGGAGGAGGAGCAGGAGGAGGAGGAGCAGGGGGAGGGGAGTGTAGGCCGAAGCCTGCACTGGCGGCAGCTTTGGGTCTGTTGTGTCTGCGTGGCTTTTGCAGGACACGTTGCCGGCTACACAGCAGGGGAACAGCTGGCGGTGCTGGACCCCACTGACACATTGGCGAGGTGTTTTTCTCTGTGCAGCTAGCACATCTGGGCCCCAACTGGCGGTGTTAGAGCCCAGGGTCAGCAGGAGGAGCAGGGGGAGCGGAGTGTAGGCCGAAGCCTGCACTGGAGCAAGTTGAAAGGAAACCTTTAACCCCCCCCCCCCAGGCGTTTGTAGCTGAAAGAGCCATCGTGTACAGCAGTAATGCTGGAAAAGGTAAACTTAGCTCTTTTAATTATGGTCCTTGCAGATGCTGAACCTAACACTTATGAAATGTGTCCCCTCACAGCGTTCAACCGTCCGGTCGGTGGAACTTTCCTTTGTCATGTGACGCAGCACAGCCGTCATTTTTACCCCCTTGTCGCCGTGCGCCGCCTCCTCAGCGTTGTTTGAATCTGTCCCGGAGCCTGCGCTGTTAGGTTACCCCTTGGCCATGCACACATTTTGCGCTGCCCGTCTTCTGACATCATTTGCTGTCAGGCTGGCTGCGCCTGTGCGGGTGCGCTGTCCGAGATTCAGCCTCGCGGTGTCGTCTAATGTAATCCCACCGCGGGCCTGGGATCCGTGTCCATGCGCAGTGCATATCCTCGCCTCTCACTCCCCTCCCTACGGCTTCTAAAGACTGTGCGGTGTCACGGCCGTGGCATGCTATTAGGGACCAGCTGACACCGAACAGTCTTTAGAAGCCGTAGGGAGGGGAGTGAGAGGCGAGGATATGCACTGCGCATGGACACGGATCCCAGGCCCGCGGTGGGATTACATTAGACGACACCGCGAGGCTGAATCTCGGACAGCGCACCCGCACAGGCGCAGCCAGCCTGACAGCAAATGATGTCAGAAGACGGGCAGCGCAAAATGTGTGCATGGCCAAGGGGTAACCTAACAGCGCAGGCTCCGGGACAGATTCAAACAACGCTGAGGAGGCGGCGCACGGCGACAAGGGGGTAAAAATGACGGCTGTGCTGCGTCACATGACAAAGGAAAGTTCCACCTACCGGACGGTTGAACGCTGTGAGGGGACACATTTCATAAGTGTTAGGTTCAGCATATGCAAGGAGCACCACGAAAAGAGGCACTTTTTCCCTTTGCATCATTACTGCTGCACAAGGTGGCTCCTTCAGTAACAAACGCATGGGGGGGGGGGGGACAGGTTCCCTTAAATTTAACTTGTTGTGCTTGCGTGGTGGTCGCAGTACACGTTGCCGTATACACAGCAGGGGAACAGCTGGCGGTGCTGAACCCCACTAACACATAGGCGAGGTGTTTGGCTCTGTGCGTACAGCACTTCTGGACGGCAACTGGCGGTGTTGGAGCCCAGGGACAGGTGGAGGAGGAGGAGGTTGGAGGAGGTAGGAGGGATTGCCACACACACAGCAGGGGAACAGCTGACGTTACTGAACCCCAATAACAGAGGAGGGACTGTTGACTGTGCGTACAGCACTTCTGGACGGCAACTGGCGGTGTTGGAGCCCAGGGACAGGTGGAGGAGGAGGAGGTTGGAGGAGGTTGGAGGAGGTAGGAGGGATTGCCACACACACAGCAGGGGAACAGCTGACGTTACTGAACCCCAATAACAGAGGAGGGACTGTTGACTGTGCGTACAGCACTTCTGGACGGCAACTGGCGGTGTTGGAGCCCAGGGACAGGTGGAGGAGGAGGAGGTTGGAGGAGGTAGGAGGGATTGCCACACACACAGCAGGGGAACAGCTGACGTTACTGAACCCCAATAACAGAGGAGGGACTGTTGACTGTGCGTACAGCACTTCTGGACGGCAACTGGCGGTGTTGGAGCCCAGGGACAGGTGGAGGAGGAGGAGGTTGGAGGAGGTTGGAGGAGGTAGGAGGGATTGCCACACACACAGCAGGGGAACAGCTGACGTTACTGAACCCCAATAACAGAGGAGGGACTGTTGACTGTGCGTACAGCACTTCTGGACGGCAACTGGCGGTGTTGGAGCCCAGGGACAGGTGGAGGAGGAGGAGGTTGGAGGAGGTAGGAGGGATTGCCACACACACAGCAGGGGAACAGCTGACGTTACTGAACCCCAATAACAGAGGAGGGACTGTTGACTGTGCGTACAGCACTTCTGGACGGCAACTGGCGGTGTTGGAGCCCAGGGACAGGTGGAGGAGGAGGAGGTTGGAGGAGGTTGGAGGAGGTAGGAGGGATTGCCACACACACAGCAGGGGAACAGCTGACGTTACTGAACCCCAATAACAGAGGAGGGACTGTTGACTGTGCGTACAGCACTTCTGGACGGCAACTGGCGGTGTTGGAGCCCAGGGACAGGTGGAGGAGGAGGAGGTTGGAGGAGGTTGGAGGAGGTAGGAGGGATTGCCACACACACAGCAGGGGAACAGCTGACGTTACTGAACCCCAATAACAGAGGAGGGACTGTTGACTGTGCGTACAGCACTTCTGGACGGCAACTGGCGGTGTTGGAGCCCAGGGACAGGTGGAGGAGGAGGAGGTTGGAGGAGGTTGGAGGAGGTAGGAGGGATTGCCACACACACAGCAGGGGAACAGCTGACGTTACTGAACCCCAATAACAGAGGAGGGACTGTTGACTGTGCGTACAGCACTTCTGGACGGCAACTGGCGGTGTTGGAGCCCAGGGACAGGTGGAGGAGGAGGAGGTTGGAGGAGGTTGGAGGAGGTAGGAGGGATTGCCACACACACAGCAGGGGAACAGCTGACGTTACTGAACCCCAATAACAGAGGAGGGACTGTTGACTGTGCGTACAGCACTTCTGGACGGCAACTGGCGGTGTTGGAGCCCAGGGACAGGTGGAGGAGGAGGAGGTTGGAGGAGGTTGGAGGGATTGCCACACACACAGCAGGGGAACAGCTGACGTTACTGAACCCCAATAACAGAGGAGGGACTGTTGACTGTGCGTACAGCACTTCTGGACGGCAACTGGCGGTGTTGGAGCCCAGGGACAGGTGGAGGAGGAGGAGGTTGGAGGAGGTTGGAGGAGGTAGGAGGGATTGCCACACACACAGCAGGGGAACAGCTGACGTTACTGAACCCCAATAACAGAGGAGGGACTGTTGACTGTGCGTACAGCACTTCTGGACGGCAACTGGCGGTGTTGGAGCCCAGGGACAGGTGGAGGAGGAGGAGGTTGGAGGAGGTAGGAGGGATTGCCACACACACAGCAGGGGAACAGCTGACGTTACTGAACCCCAATAACAGAGGAGCGACTGTTGACTGTGCGTACAGCACTTCTGGACGGCAACTAGCGGTGTTGGAGCCCAGGGGCAGGTGGAAAAGCAGAGGAACACAATGTAGGCCGAAGCCTGAGAAAGTCGAAAGGGAACCTTTAACCCCCCCCCCAAGGCGTTTGTAGCTGAAAGAGCCAGCTTGTGCAGCACAAAAGATGCAAAAGGAAAAGGTGGCTCTTTTCATCATGCTCCTTGCAAACACAGAACTAAACACTTATAAAATGTGTCCCCTGAAGCCGTGAAACCGTCCCGGAGGTGGGACTTTCCTTCGTAATATGACGCAGCACAGCCATCATTACTACCCCCCGCCGCCGTGCCCCGGCTCCTCAGCGTTGTTTGATTCCGTCCCGGAGCCTGCGCTGTTATGTTATCCCGTGGCCAGGCACACTTAGCGCTGCCCATCTTCTGACATCATTTGGTGTCAGGCTGGCTGCGCCTGTGCGGCCGCGCTGGCCGAGAGCCCGCCTCGCAGTGTCTTCTGATGTAATCCCACTGGGGGCCTGGGATCCATGGCCATGCGCAGTGCATATCCTCGCCTCTCACTCCCCTCCCTACGGCTTCTTTTTCAGACTGTGCGGTGTCACGGCCCTGGCATGCTATTAGGGACCAGCTGACACCGAACAGTCTGAAGAAGCCATAGGGAGATGAGTGAGAGGTGGAGGTTCAGATATGCACTGCGCATGTCCATAGATCCCAGGCCCCCAGTGGGATTAAATCAGAAGACACTGCGAGGCGGGCTCTCGGCCAGCGTGGCCGCACAGGCGCAGCCAGCCTGACACCAAATGATGCCAGAAGACGGGCAGCGCTAAGTGTGCCTGGCCACGGGATAACATAACAGCGCAGGCTCCGGGACGGAATCAAACAACGCTGAGGAGCCGGGGCGCGGCGCCGGGGGGGTAGGAATGACGGCTGTGCTGCGTCATATTACGAAGGAAAGTCCCACCTCCGGGACGGTTTTACGGTATCAGTGGACACATTTTATAAGTGTTAAGTTTTGCGTGTGCAAGGAGCAAAACCAAAATAGCTACCTTTTTCCTTGTGCAGCATTACTGCTGCACAAGGTGGCTCTTTCAGTAACAAACGCCTTGGGGGGGGGGGGGACAGATTCCCTTACATTTCAGTTGTTGTGTCAGCGTGGCGGTCGCATGACACATTGCCGGCTACACAGCTGGGGATCAGCTGACGTTACTGAAACCCAATAACACTGGGTCGTATGTTTTGACTGTGCAGACGGCACGTCTGAGCCTCAACTGGCGGTGTTGGAGCCCAGGAATTTAAGTTCAGGTGGTAGAAAGATGAACACAACAGGAGACCTGGATAACGTATACAGTGACCTAATTATTTAATCAGGAGGAGGAGTGGCAAATTCCTGCGAGATCCAGGCCTTGTTCATTTTCAGAAAAGTAAGCCGGTCAACGTTATCGGAGGATAGTCGCATGCGACGGTCAGTTAGTACACCACCTGCAGCACTAAAGACACGTTCCGATAATACACTGGCCGCAGGGCAAGACAGCACCTCCAATGCATACTGGCTTAGCTCTGGCCATGTATCCAGCTTTGAGACCCAAAACTTGAAAGGGGAAGAGCCGTCTGGGAGTACAGCAAGAGGGCAAGACATGTAGTCTGTCACCATCTGACGGAACCGTTGCCTCCTGCTGACTGGAGCCGTCTGTGATGGTGTAGACTTTTGTGGGGGGCACACAAAACTGTGCCACAGTTGGGCCATACTGGTCTTGCCTTGGGCAGAGGCACTGCTTCTGCTCCCTCTTTGTGCAGAGCCTCCACCACTGCCTGGACGCACTGAGCTGCTTTGGAATGCAGTAGCAGCACTTCTCTCAGTTGGAATGGAGAAGATGATGGAACTGACCAGTGTGTCTTGGTACTCCCGCATTTTTCGCTCCCGGTTCAACGGTGTGATGAGGCTTTCTACGTTGTCCCGGTAGCGAGGATCGAGGAGGGTGAACACCCAATAATCAGACATGTTGAGAATGTGGTCGATGCGGCGGTCGTTTCTCAGGCACTGCAGCATGTAATCCACCATGTGCTGCAGACTGCCAACTGCCCAAGAAACGCTGTCCCCAGCTGGAGGCGTGATCTCTGCCCGCTCGTCATCACCCCACCCTCGCTGTACACACTGAGTACTGGACAATTGTGTAACTCCCTCCTCTGGACGGATGTCTTCCTCCTCCATTGACTCCTCCTCATCCTCCTCACAAACTGTCCCCTGCCTACGCGTTTGTGAGGAACCACGTGGCGCTGACTGTCCAGAAGATGATGGAAGTGGTGAATCCTCATCCTCCACCTCTTCCACAACATCATCCCTTAGCGCTTGCAGTGATTTTTCAAGCAGGCAGATAAGGGGGACAGTCATGCTGACTAGTGCATCATCTGCACTCGCCATCCGCGTGGAATAATCAAAGGGACGCAAAACCTGGCAGACATCCTTCATAGTGGCCCACTCTGTGGTTGTGAAGTCTGTACGGCGCTGACTGCGACTTTTTTGCGCCTGATACAGCTGGTACTCCATTACAGCTTGCTGCTGCTCACACAACCGCTCCAACATATGTAACGTGGAATTCCACCTGGTAGGTAGGTCACATATGATGCGATGTTCCGGCAGGCGGTGTCGGCGCTGCAGAGCCGCAATGCGCGCTTTTGCCGTGCTGGAACGCCGCAAGTGAGCACACTCTAGGCGGACCTTGTGCAGCAGTGCATCAAGATCCGGATAGTCCCTCAAAAAACTCTGCACGACCAAATTGAGCACATGTGCCAGACATGGGATGTGAGTGAGGTTGCCGAGGCCCAGGGCTGCCACCAGATTTCGGCCATTATCACACACTACCATGCCTGGCTGGAGATTCGCTGGCTCAAACCACACATCGCTCTCCTGCTTGATGGCATTCCAGAGCTCCTGCGCTGTGTGGCTACGATTCCCCAAAAAAATTAATTTCAAGACGGCCTGTTGACGTTTGGCCACGGCTGTGCTCATGTCGGTCGTAACAGGTACACGTTCATCACGGGTCCATGTGGAGGTGGACTGTGACGGCTCCTGCAGCGATGATTCTGAGGAACTGGTGTAAGAGGAGGAGTCAATGCGTACAGAATGGATTCCTGCAATCCTTGGAGTGGGCAGGACACGTCCTGCGCCACTCGCACGGTCTGTACCCGGCTCAACTACATTAACCCAATGGGCAGTGAGGGAAAGGTATCGCCCCTGTCCATGTTGACTGGTCCACGCATCGGTGGTGAGGTGGACCTTGCTACTGACGGCGTTCAGTAGCGCGTGTTTTATGTGTCCCTCCACATGCTTGTGCAGGGCAGGGACGGCTTGCCTGCTGAAGTAAAAGCGGCTGGGCACATTGTACTGTGGGACTGCCAATGACATCAAGTCACGGAAGCTGTCAGTCTCCACCAGCCTGAATGACAGCATTTCCAGTGACAGAAGTTTGGCAATGCCTGCAGTCAGAGCCTGTGCTCGTGGGTGGTTTGACGAGAAAGGCCGCCTTTTCTCCCATGCCTGTACTACCGATGGCTGTAGACTGGGCTGGGAGTGTGTGGATGACTGGGAAAGTGGTGCTGCGGGTGGAATGACAGCGGGTCTCTGGACAACAGGGCCAGAGGTTCTTCCACGGCGATCCTGGGAGGAAGCCGAACCAGCTGCGTGTGAGCTAGAGGAAGAGGCAACACGAGCTGAAGAGGTGGTAGCTGCCGCTGTTGGTTGGCCTAGCTCTTCAGTGTGTTTGTCTAACTCCGCCGGGTGCCTGTTGCGCACATGTTTCCACATGTTGGAGGTATTGAGGTTGGCGACTTTTTGACCTCTTTTGATTTTTTGATGACACACCTTGCATCTGACATAGCAAATGTCATCTGCAACTGGGTCAAAAAAGGACCAGGCACTGCAAGTCTTGGGAGCCCCCCTTTTGACTTTTGGAAGAGACATGCTCCTTACGGGTGCCAAAGCGGAGGCTGCAGGATCCGCAGTCTTCCCCCTCCCTCTCCCTCTTTGGGCCGTACGGGGAATCTCTTCCTCAGAGCTGCTCCCACCACCTTCCTGTCCCTGACGCCAAGATGGGTCAAGGACCTCATCATCTACACTACCCTCTGCCCCCAACTGCTCCTCCTGGGTAGTCTCAGCAGCAGAGCACGCACCAGTAAGTGGCACCTGAGTGTCATCATCAGCTGATGCGGCCTGCGAGGTGGTGACCGGAGCCACTGGCCCACCCGCCTCTTCAGAGGAAGACAGAAAAAGCGGTTGGGCATCACTGCACCCTGCCTCTTCTTCCATTTCTCCAATGCTGCTTGGCTGGCCCCCTGTTTCCAAGCCAAGAGATGATTCAGAGAACAGAAGTAGAGAATGCTCCTGTCCTGGGATCTCTGTCTGCCTGGGCAATTTTGCAGGTGGTGAAGAGACAGATGGCTGCTCTCCAGTGCTCTGTGTCTGAGAGGATGTGGCACTAATGGAAGTTGATGCATTAGCTGCCATCCATCCCACAACGGCTTCAATTTGGTCTTCACGCAGCAGCGGTGTACGGCGCTCGGCGACAAAGCTGCGCATGAACGACTGTTCCCTTGTGAAAGTGGGTGCTGATGACTCACCGGTGCCCGCAGCAGGCACAGAATCCCCACGTCCCCTCCCTGCTCCGCGCCCACGCCCACGCCCACGTGCCTTACTCACTGCCTTCTTCATCTTGGTTGACTGATAAAGATAAGCAGAAAAGTACTAACGGCTTTGTGTGCTTATTCCTGAGCAACTCCTCCTAACAGGTATAAGACACACTAATTTTCTAAAGTGTGGACTAGACTTGAATATGAGCTAATGTGGCCTACACAAATGTAAAGTGGTGTGTAACTGGTGTGTTTGGTGAACTTTATTATTTATTTATTTTTTGGGGGCTGAACTGACAACGGATAGAGCTGCAATCACACGGAGACCGTGCAGACAGCCGTAAACGGCGCTGCAAGGCCCAAAAACCCTCCTCTACTTTATCCTATGTAGTGTTTTTCCACAAATTAGCTGGAGACGGGTGGAAAGACACTAATAGGATTTTTTAAAATAAATTAGCAGCAGACTACACTACTTTGAAAAAAAAGAAAATTGATTTGGCGGTATGACGCAGTGAAAAACCCTGAGATGCAGACAACCAGGCTACGGCTGCTCACAGACTACAGGGCGAGCTGCAGTCACACGGAGACCGTGCAGACAGCCGTAAACGGCGCTGCAAGGCCCAAAAACCCTCCTCTACTTTATCCTATGTAGTGTTTTTCCACAAATTAGCTGGAGACGGGTGGAAAGACACTAATAGGATTTTTTAAAATAAATTAGCAGCAGACTACACTACTTTGAAAAAAAAGAAAATTGATTTGGCGGTATGACGCAGTGAAAAACCCTGAGCTGCAGACAACCAGGCTACGGCTGCTCACAGACTACAGGGCGAGCTGCAGTCACACGGAGACCGTGCAGACAGCCGTAAACGGCGCTGCAAGGCCCAAAAACCCTCCTCTACTTTATCCTATGTAGTGTTTTTCCACAAATTAGCTGGAGACGGGTGGAAAGACACTAATAGGATTTTTTAAAATAAATTAGCAGCAGACTACACTACTTTGAAAAAAAGGAAAATTGATTTGGCGGTATGACGCAGTGAAAAACCCTGAGCTGGAGACAACCAGGCTATAGCTGCTCACAGATTACAGGGCGAGCTGCAGTCACACGGAGACCGTGCAGACAGCCGTAAACGGCGCTGCAAGGCCCAAAAACCCTCCTCTACTTTATCCTATGTAGTGTTTTTCCACAAATTAGCTGGAGACGGGTGGAAAGACACTAATAGGAATTTTTGGAAAAAATGTGCAGCAGCCTGCACTACTTAAAAAAAAAAAAAAAAAAGGACAGTATGAGGCAATGAACCACCCTCCCTGAACTGAATACAACCAGCTATGGATGGCCTATGTGGCTGCACTCAGACTAGAGAGTGGGCTGCACTCACACACACACACACAGAGAGACCTTGCAGATCGCTGTGAAAACAGCGCTACAAGGCAAAAGGAAGGTGAATAGTAGGTGAACACAGCGGTTGCTAAATTAGCCTTTGGAAAGCACAAAGAAGCAAATCGCTATCTCTAAACTGTCCCTCAGTCAGCAAACAGCGTCCTGTCACTAACTGAATTCACAGCAGAGTGATCGCAAAATGGCGCCAGCGACTTTTAAACTGCATCATGACATCATTTCAGCAGCCAATCACAGCCATGCCAGTAGTTTCATGCCCTCCATGCTGAACAGGATGTGCCCACACTTGAAATCATTCTCATTGGCTGAATTTCTGCATTTTGAATCTTGGAACTTCCGATTCCGGTATCCGATACGCGGCAAGTATCGGAATCCCGGTATCGGAATTCCGATACCGCTAGTATCAGCCGATACCCGATACTTGCGGTATCGGAATGCTCAACACTACTAATGACAGTAAAACGTATGGCACCATCATTTTAGTAAGAACCATGCTGAGCAGTCCACTACTCGCCAACTGCCGACTAGAAGAGATTGATTTTATTATTATTTATAAGGGCTTAAAAATAGGACCTCTTGTATAGTTTCTATTTTTATGAAAGTGTTTTAAGTTACTTCATTAAAATTTTGTTTTCTGGATGCAGTGAATCATGTTTTCCTTCTGATGCCAACTTCCACGTTCACTATGGCCTAGAGGAAGTGATACTTGGCATTCTTATCATGTCATGAGAAGAATAAAGGCCGTTGATATTTAGTGTTGGGTAAAAAAAACTTTTAAAGCTTTTGGCTGCAGTTTGTCAGTGTTTTCTCCAGATTTCTGTTGTAAAACACTTTGAAAATTCGCATACCTTTAGCGTAACTCAAAGTTGAGAAAAAAATTAGCAACTTTTTGGCATTTTCACTCCATTCCTGGCCAAATCAGCTGAAAAGGGCAGAGCATTGGTGGAGTGTGAATAAGCCTGTCCGATGCATTCTTCAAAAGTTATGCTACTTTGGTGGCATATTTTACTCCAGAAAATTACTCCAGGCTCGGCTTCATTAAGTGATGTGAGTCTCGTAATTAAATGCATCTTACTCCTGCATGCCTATCATTAAGACTGCCATACGAAACGCCAGTTTTAATTAATCGGGCCCCTCAACCTTTCAAAGCAACACTCAAGCATTTTTTTTTATTTCAGCACTGGAGTGGTACTACTATTGTAGTAATCCTACTATTATACTTACCAGCTGCAATCTTCAACTGTTCACAGCGCCACTCCGGTCCCGCGCCGCCATTTTTTGACGCAACTTCTGACTGACCGGAAGTGAGAGGTAACAGTTGCAAGCTATCAAAGTAAGCCTATGAAAGATCTGTTCCGGAGTGATCTGCAGGTCACAAACTACTGGAGACGGACCGGGGCGGTGTTGGGAACAGCTGAAGACAGCGGCTGGTAAGTAATAGACTAGGGATAGGCAACTTAGATTAGTAGCACCACTCCAGGGCTGGATTGGTTCTTTAAGTAAAGGGGTTAGACATAACATAGCCAATGCTCGTAGATATAAACATCTGGGACCTAACTTCTTTGCACTTGTGTTTATTTTTTTAGCATTTGTTTTTTGGATTAATTTACTTAATTTCTCTTATATGCAACTTGGCAAACAATTGTCTGAACCACTGACTGCTTTTTCCTATTGTGTTAACTACTCCTCTCAAATGTGATTATTCCTACAGTTGTGGAGTGTCTATTGGGTCAAGTTTATCCAACCGTATCTTATAGTCCATATATTGACATCAGTGCCCAGACTCACCCTGGATATTCTTATCCAAACATAGGCATCAATGCGGTTGTAAGTTTGGGTCAGTAGAGCCCCTGTCAGTGCGAGCATTGGGTCAGTGTATGCAGCATGAAATACAGCTGCCTGATCTTGACCATACTCCTTCAACGGCCCTAATTTTCTGCTGCAGTGTATATACAGTATGTTGCTGCTTATCCATGTGCTCTACCCATAGTTCTTCCTTTGTCTTTAAATCATTTTTTCAAATTAGTAATAATTAGTAATCAAAACCCAATTATACACTATAGCAAATTAATTTAAAGGGGTTGTCCTCTTTTAGAAATATTGGTCACTTGATGCAGTTTGATATAAAAACAAAACCCAAATATATTCACTGTCCTCTGGTTTACCAATGAGTCTCTGCCGCAGCTCCCATTGAGCCTTCACATACAGCTCTCCACCTTTCTCAAGGTTTCTTTCCCTGCCACCAGCTTCCTGTCACTTACTCACAGGTCACTGTTCACTGTGACCTACTCCCCTACCTGAGCTCTTGCGCAAATACAGTTGCTTCTCACAAAATTAAAATATCATTCATTTCACTTCTTCAATACAAAAAGTGAAAGTCATATATTATACAGAGGCATTACAAACAGAGTGATCTATTTCAAGTGTTTATTTCTGTTAATGTTGACGATTATGGCTTATAGCCAATGAAAACCCAAAAGTCATTATCTCCGTAAATTAGAATACTTTATAACTCTAGCTTGAAATATGATTTTAAAATCCAAAATGTTGGCCTACTGAAATGTATGTTCACTAAATGCACTCAATACTTGGTCTGGGCTCCTTTTGCATCAATTACTGCATCAATGCAACGTGGCATGGAGGCGATCAGCCTTTGGCACTGCTGAGGTGTTATGGAAGCTGCATTGTTGGGTCTGGTGTCTCTCATGTTCCTCTTGACAATACCCCATAGATTCTCTTTGGGGTTAAGGTCAGGTGAGTTTGCTGGCCAATCAAGCACAGTGATACTGTTGTCTTTAAACCAGGTATTGGTACTTTTGGCAGTGTGGACAGGTGCCAAGTCCAGCTGGAGAATGAAATTTCCATCTCCAGAAAGCTTGTCGGCAGAGGGAAGCATGAAGTGCTCTAAAATTCCCTGGTAGATGGCTGTGTTTGCTTTGGTCTTGATAAAACACAGTGGACCTACACCAGCAGATGACATGGCTCCCCAAACCATCACTGATTGTGGAAACTTCACACTAGACCTCAAGCAGCTTGGATTGTGTGCCTCTCCACTCTTCCTCTAGACTCTGAGACCTTGATTTCCAAATGAAATGCAAAATTTACTTTAATTTGAAAGCAACACCTTGGACCACTAAGCAACAGTCCAGTTCTTTTTCTCCTTGGCCCAGGTAAGACACTTCTGGCGTTGTCTATCGGTCATGAGTGACTTGAGACAAGGAATGCGACACTTGTGGTCCATGTCCTGGATATGTCTGTGTGTGGTGGCTCTTGAAGCAATGACTCCAGCAGCAGCCCACTCCTTGTGAATCTCCCCAAAATTTTTGAATAGCCTTTCTTAACAATCATTTCAAGGCTGTGGTTAGCCCTGTTGCTTCTACATCTTTTTGTACCACACTTTTTCCTTCCACTCAATTCTCCATTAATATGCTTGGATGCAGCACTCTGTGAACAGCCAGCTTCTTTAGCAATTTGATACAGAGAAGACTGGCTAACGGAGCGCCAAGCTGGCGGTCAGGGGAGATGTTGATTGACAAAGGTCTGATGCAGCTCCTGCCGGGTGCCTCAGGAGAGGAATAATCAGTGAGTTGCAGGATACTCCGGTCACATGGGAGCGCACAGGACACAGATGAAAGGATTGAAAGTTTCTTTGTTTATTGAATTCCACAACGCGTTTCGACGGAACAGCTCCATCTTCATCAGGTGGCAGTATATACCGTATATACTCGAGTATAAGCCGACCCCCCCCCTCCTAATTTTGCAACAAAAAACTGTGAAAACTCGTAATGACTCGAGTATAAGCCTAGGGTGGAAAATGCAGCAGCTACCGGTAAATTTAAAAAATAAAAATAGATACCAATAAAAGTAAAATTAATTGAGACATCAGTAGGTTAAGTGTTTTTGAATATCCATATTGAATCAGGAGCCCCATATAATGCTCCATACAGTTCATGATGGCCCCATAAGATGCTCCATATTAACCCCTTCCCGACATTTGACGTACTATCCCGTCGAGGTGGGGTGGGCCCGTATGACCGCCGACGGGATAGTACGTCATAGCCGATCGGCCGCGCTCACGGGGGGAGCGCGGCCGATCGCGGCCGGGTGTCGGCTGCATATCGCAGCTGACATCCGGCACTATGTGCCAGGAGCGGTCACGGACCGCCCCCGGCACATTAACCCCCGGCACACCGCGATCAAACATGATCGCGATGTGCCGGCGATGCAGGGAAGCATCGCGAAGGGAGGGGGCTCCCTGCGGGCTTCCCTGAGCCCCCCGCAGCAACGCGATGTGATCGCGTTGCTGCGAGGGTCTTACCTCCCTCCCTGCCTGCTCCAGACCCGGATCCAAGATGGCCGCGGATCCGGGTCCTGCAGGGAGGGAGGTGGCTTCACAGAAGCCTGCTCAGAGCAGGCACTGTGAAGCAGCCTGCACTTCTCGCAGATCGGTGATCTGTCAGAGTGCTATGCAAACTGGCAGATCACCGATCTGTAGTGTCCCCCCCTGGGGCAAAGTAAAAAAGTAAAAAAAAAAATTTCCAAATGTGTAAAAAAAAAAAAAAAAAAAAAAAAATTCCAAAATAATGAAAAAAAAAAAAATATATTATTCCCATAAATACATTTCTTTATCTAAATTAAAAAAAAAAAACAATAAAAGTACACATATTTAGTATCGCCACGTCCGTAATGACCCAACCTATAAAACTGCCACACTAGTTAACCCCTTCAGTAAACACCGTAAGAAAAAAAAAAAAAAACGAGGCAAAAAACAACGCTTTATTACCATACCGCCGAACAAAAAGTGGAATAACACGCGATCAAAAAGACTGATATAAATATCCATGGTACCGCTGAAAACGTCATCTTGTCCTGCAAAAAACAAGCCGCCATACAGCATCATCAGCAAAAAAATAAAAAAGTTATAGTCCTGAGAATAAAGCGATACCAAAATAATTATTTTTTCTATAAAATAGTTTTTATCATATAAAAGCGCCAAAACATAAAAAAATGATATAAATGAGATATCGCTGTAATCATACTGACCCGACGAATAAAACTGCTTTATCAATTTTACCAAACCCGGAACGGTATAAACGCCTCTCCCAAAAGAAATTCATGAATAGCAGGTTTTTGGTCATTCTGCCTCACAAAAATCGGAATAAAAAGCGATCAAAAATGGTCACGTGTCCGAAAATGTTACCAATAAAAACGTCAACTCGTCCCGCAAAAAACAAGACCTCACATGACTCTGTGGAGCAAATGTGGAAAAATTATAGGTCTCAAAATGTGGAGACGCAAAAACTTTTTTGCTATAAAAAGCGTCGCTGGTTTCACACTTGCGTTTTTGTCTGCAGCGTTTTTTGCACAAAAAAAGCATGCGTTTTTTCCCTATATTTAACATTGAAAACGCATGCGGTTTTTTTGTACGCGTTTGGTCGCGTTTTCAAACGCATGCGGTTTTTTTCTGCATGCGTTCATTTTCAGAAATACAACCTGCAGTATTTTCTTGCGTTTTTAAGCACATGCGTTTGTTTGCGTTAAAAACGCATGCATTTTTATCGAAAAAAAACAGAAAACACACTGAAAAGCCACCCACCACCATCAAGGTGATAAAGGGATCCAAACCCTAACCCTAACTCTACCCCTAACCTCACCCCTAACCGTTTAATGAACATTTTCTGACAGTCATAGTGCCACGTATTTCAGTGCCACGTATTTCAGTGCCACGTATTTCAGTGCCACGTATTTCAGTGCCACATATTTCAGTGCCATGTATTTCAGTGCCACGTATCACGTATTTCAGTGCCACGTGTTTCAGTGCCACGTATTTCAGTGCCACGTATCACGTATTTCAGTGCCACATATTTTAGTACCACGTATTTCAGTTGCACGTATTTCAGTGCCACGTATTTCAGTGCCACGTATTTCAGTGCCACGTATCACGTATTTCAGTGCCACGTGTTTCAGTGCCACGTATTTAAGTGCCACGTATCACATATTTCAGTGCCACGTATTTCAGTGCCACGTATTTCAGTGCCACGTATTTCAGTGCCACGTATTTCAGTGCCACATATCACATATTTCAGTGCCACTTATTTAAGTGCCACGTATTTCAGTGCCACGTATTTCAGTGCCACGTATTTCAGTGCCACGTATTTCAGTGCCACGTATTTCAGTGCCACGTGTTTCAGTGCCACGTATTTAAGTGCCACGTATCACGTATTTCAGTGCCACGTATTTCAGTGCCACGTGTTTCAGTGCCACGTATTTAAGTGCCACGTATCACGTATTTCAGTGCCACGTATTTCAGTGCCACGTATTTCAGTGCCACGTATTTCAGTGCCACGTATTTCAGTGCCACGTATTTCAGTGCCACGTATTTATGTGAATATAACTTATTTCAGTGCCACTTATTTAAGTGCCACGTATTTCAGTGCCACGTATTTCAGTGCCACGTATTTCAGTGCCACGTATTTCAGTGCCACGTGTTTCAGTGCCACGTATTTAAGTGCCACGTATCACGTATTTCAGTGCCACGTATTTCAGTGCCACGTATTTCAGTGCCACGTATTTCAGTGCCACGTATTTCAGTGCCACGTATTTCAGTCACGTTTAGGGTTAGGGTTAGGGGTAGGGTTAGGGTTAGGGCTAGGGTTGGAGGTAAAGTTAGGGTTGGGGCTAAAGTTAGGGTTGGGGCTAAAGTTAGGGTTAGGGTTTGGATTACATTTACGTTTGGATTAGGGTTGGGATTAGAATTATGGGTGTGTCAGGGCTAGGGGTGTGGTTAGGGTTACCGTTGGGATTAGGGTTAGGGGTGTGTTTGGGTTAGGGTTTCAGGTAGAATTGGGGGGTTTCCACTGTCCAGGCACATCAGGGGCTCTCCAAGCGCGACATGGCGTCCAATCTCAATTCCAGCCAATTCTGCGTTGAAAAAGTAAAACAGTGCTCCTTCCCTTACGAGCTCTCCTGTGCGCCCAAAAAGGGGTTTACCCCAACATATGTGTTATCAGCGTACTCGGGACAAATTGAACAACAACTTCTGGGGTCCAAGTTCTCTTGTTATCCTTAGGAAAATAAAAATTTGGGGGGCTAAAAATCATTTTTGTGGGAAAAAAAAGATGTTTTATTTTCACGGCTCTGCATTATAAACTGTAGTGAAACACTTGGGGGTTCAAAGTTCTCACAACACATCTAGATAAGTTCCTTGGGAGGTCTAGTTTCCAATATGGGGTCACTTGTGGGGGGTTTGTACTGTTTGGGTACATCAGGGGCTCTGCAAATGCAACGTGACGCCTGCAGACCAATCCATTTAAGGCTGCATTCCAAATGGCGCTCCTTCCCTTCCGAGCTCTGTCATGCGCCCAAACAGTGGTTCCCCCCGACATATGGGGTATCAGCGTACTCAGGACAAATTGGACAACAACTTTTGGGGTCTAATTTATCCTGTTACCCTTGTGAAAATACAAAACTGGGGGCTAAAAAATCATTTTTGTGAAAAAAAAAAAGGAATTTTTATTTTCACGGCTTTGCGCTATAAACTTTAGTGAAACACTTGGGGGTTCAAAGTTCTCAAAACACATCTAGATAAGTTCCTTGGGAGGTCTAGTTTCCAATATGGGGTCACTTGTGGGGGATTTGTACTGTTTGGGTACATCAGGGGCTCTGCAAATGCAACGTGACGGCTGCTGACCAATCCATTTAAGTCTGCATTCCAAATGGCGCTCCTTCCCTTCCGAGCTCTGTCATGCGCCCAAACAGTGGTTCCCCCCCACATATGGGGTATCAGCGTACTCAGGACAAATTGGAAAACAAATTTTGGGGTCCAATTTATTCTGTTACCCTTGTAAAAATACAAAGCTGGGGGCTAAAAAATCATTTTTGAGAAAAAAAAAAAAAATATTTTCACGGCTCTGCGTTATAATCTGTAGTGAAACACTTGGGGGTTCAAAGCTCTCAAAACACATCTAGATAAGTTCCTTAGGGGGTCTACTTTCCAAAATGGTGTCACTTGTAGGGAGTTTCAATGTTTAGGCACATCAGGGGCTCTCCAAACGCAACATGGCGTCCCATCTCAATTCCAGTCAATTTTGCATTGAAAAGTCAAATGGCGCTCCTTCCCTTCCAAGCTCTGCCATGCGCCCAAACAATGGTTTACACCCACATATGGGGTATCAGCGTACTCAGGACAAATTGCACAACATTTTTTGGGGTCCAATTTCTTCTCTTACCCTTGGGAAAATAAAAAATTGGGGGCAAAAAGATCATTTTTGTGAAAAAATATGATTTTTTATTTTTACGGCTCTGCATTATAAACTTCTGTGAAGCACTTGGTGGGTCAAAGTGCTCACCACACATCTAGATAAGTTCCTTAGGGGGTCTACTTTCCAAAATGGTGTCACTTGTAGGGAGTTTCAATGTTTAGGCACATCAGGGGCTCTCCAAACGCAACATGGCGTCCCATCTCAATTCCAGTCAATTTTGCATTGAAAAGTCAAATGGCGCTCCTTCCCTTCCAAGCTCTGCCATGCGCCCAAACAATGGTTTACACCCACATATGGGGTATCAGCGTACTCAGGACAAATTGCACAACATTTTTTGGGGTCCAATTTCTTCTCTTACCCTTGGGAAAATAAAAAATTGGGGGCAAAAAGATCATTTTTGTGAAAAAATATGATTTTTTATTTTTACGGCTCTGCATTATAAACTTCTGTGAAGCACTTGGTGGGTCAAAGTGCTCACCACACATCTAGATAAGTTCCTTAGGGGGTCTACTTTCCAAAATGGTGTCACTTGTAGGGAGTTTCAATGTTTAGGCACATCAGGGGCTCTCCAAACGCAACATGGCGTCCCATCTCAATTCCAGTCAATTTTGCATTGAAAAGTCAAATGGCGCTCCTTCCCTTCCAAGCTCTGCCATGCGCCCAAACAATGGTTTACACCCACATATGGGGTATCAGCGTACTCAGGACAAATTGCACAACATTTTTTGGGGTCCAATTTCTTCTCTTACCCTTGGGAAAATAAAAAATTGGGGGCGAAAAGATCATTTTTGTGAAAAAATATGATTTTTTATTTTTACGGCTCTGCATTATAAACTTCTGTGAAGCACTTGGTGGGTCAAAGTGCTCACCACACATCTAGATAAGTTCCTTAGGGGGTCTACTTTCCAAAATGGTGTCACTTGTAGGGAGTTTCAATGTTTAGGCACATCAGGGGCTCTCCAAACGCAACATGGCGTCCCATCTCAATTCCAGTCAATTTTGCATTGAAAAGTCAAATGGCGCTCCTTCCCTTCCAAGCTCTGCCATGCGCCCAAACAATGGTTTACACCCACATATGGGGTATCAGCGTACCCAGGACAAATTGCACAACATTTTTTGGGGTCCAATTTCTTCTCTTACCCTTGGGAAAATAAAAAATTGGGGGCAAAAAGATCATTTTTGTGAAAAAATATGATTTTTTATTTTTACGGCTCTGCATTATAAACTTCTGTGAAGCACTTGGTGGGTCAAAGTGCTCACCACACATCTAGATAAGTTCCTTAGGGGGTCTACTTTCCAAAATGGTGTCACTTGTAGGGAGTTTCAATGTTTAGGCACATCAGGGGCTCTCCAAACGCAACATGGCGTCCCATCTCAATTCCAGTCAATTTTGCATTGAAAAGTCAAATGGCGCTCCTTCCCTTCCAAGCTCTGCCATGCGCCTAAACAATGGTTTACACCCACATATGGGGTATCATCGTACTCAGGACAAATTGTACAACAACTTTGGGGGTCCATTTTCTCCTGTTACCCTTGGTAAAATAAAACAAATTGGAGCTGAAATAAATTTTGTGTGAAAAAAAGTTAAATGTTCATTTTTATTTAAACATTCCAAAAATTCCTGTGAAACACCTGAAGGGTTAATAAACTTCTTGAATGTGGTTTTGAGCACCTTGAGGGGTGCAGTTTTTAGAATGGTGTCACACTTGAGTATTTTCTATCATATAGACCCCTCAAAATGACTTCAAATGAGATGTGGTCCCTAAAAAAAAATGGTGTTGTAAAAATGAGAAATTGCTGGTCAACTTTTAACCCTTATAACTCCGTCACAAAAAAAAATTTTGGTTCCAAAATTGTACTGATGTAAAGTAGACATGTGGGAAATGTTACTTATTAAGTATTTTGCGTGACATATGTCTGTGATTTAAGGGCACAAAAATTCAAAGTTGGAAAATTGCAAAATTTTCAAAATTTTCGCCAAATTTCCATTTTTTTCACAAATAAACGCAAGTTATATCGAATAAATTTTACCTTTAACATGAAGTACAATACGTCACGAGAAAACAATGTCAGAATCGCCAAGATCCGTCAAAGCGTTCCAGAGTTATAGCCTCATAAAGGGACAGTGGTCAGAATTGTAAAAATTGGCCCGGTCATTAACGTGCAAACCACCCTTGGGGGTGAAGGGGTTAAAATATGCCCCATACAATGCTGCACAAATGCTGATTATGACCCCATAAGATGCTCCATACACACATTTGCCCCGTATAATGCTCCACAAATGTGGATTATGGCCCCATAAGATGCTCCATACAGATATTTGCCCCATATAATGCTGCACATGGCCCCATAACATGCTCCATAGAGATATGTGCCCCATATAATGCTGCACATGGCCCCCATACAGATATTTGCCCCATATAATGCTGCACATGGCCCCATACAGATATTTGCCCCATATAATGCTGCACATGGCCCCATAAGATGCTCCATACAGATAATTGCCCCATATAATGCTGCACATGGCCCCATAAGATGCTCCATACAGATAATTGCCCCATATAATGCTGCACATGGCCCCATAAGATGCTCCATACAGACATTTGCCCCATATGCTGTTGCTGCGATTAAAAAAGTAAAAAATTACATAGTCATCTCTCAGGCCCCCGGCACTTGCTATACTCACCTTTCCCGTTCCACCGCCGACCGCTGCTGTGTCTTCCCCGTCCTCTGCACTGACATTCAGGCAGAGGGCAGCGCGCACTAATTGCATCATCGCGCCCTCTAACCGGCGCATCAGTTCAGAGGACGCGGAAGACGCAGCGGCGCCGACGGTGGAACGAGGAGCAGGTGAATATCGCGCACGGAGTTATACTCCCCTGCTCCAGGCGCGGTCCCTGCATGTTTGTTCCCCGGCACCAGGAGCTTCTTCCTGTAGTGAGCTGTCACATGGTACCGCTCCTTACAGTAATGAATATGCGGCTCCACTGCTATGGGAGTATAGTCTGGTCCATATTCATTACTGTAATGAGCGGTACCATGTGACCACTCACTACAGGAAGAAGCTGCCAGCGCCGGGATCCAGGGATGTGCAGGGACCGCGCCAGGAGCAGGTGATTACTATTACACAGCTCCGCTCCCCCTCCCCTGCCTATCTCTGGGTATGACTCGAGTATAAGCCGAGAGGGTTACTTTCAGTCCAAAAAAGTGGGCTGAAAATCTCGGCTTATACTTGAGTATATACGGCATACTGTCACCTGATGAAGACGGAGCTGTTCTGTCTAAACGCGTTGTGGAATTCAATAAACAAAGAAACTTTTAATCTTTTCATCTGTGTCCTGTGTGCTCCCATGTGACCGGAGTATCCTGCAACTCACAGCTTCTTTAGCAATGACCTTTTGTGGCTTACCCTCCTTGTGGAGTGTGTCAATGTCTGCCTTCTGGACATCTGTCAAGTCCGCAGTCTTCCCCATAATTGTGGAGCCTACTGAAACAGACAAAGGGGCCTTTTTAAATGCTTAGGAAGCCTTTTCAGGTGTTATTTTGTCAATTATGGTATTTAAATTTACTGAGATAATGAGTTTTCGGTTTTCTTTGGCTGTAAGCCATAATCATCAACATTAACAGAAGTAAACACTTGAAATAGATCACTCTGTTTGTAATGACTCTATATAATATATGACTTTCACTTTTTGTGAAATAAATTAACTTTTTGATGATATTCTAATTTTGTGAGAAGCACCTGTATCTACATTCTCGCGGGCAGCAAATGCTCAGGTCAATAGTCGCAAACATCATCGGGACGTTACTGTGCATGCGCCACCCCCAGGAGTTTCGGTCCTAGTTTGAGAGCTGAGGTGGGGATCAGACGTGTCATAGTTAAACTATACTCTTTGTATCTAAACTGTAATGAAGATTAAACTAAGAACAGTTGTGTATGAGTGCGTGGTATATGGGGAGTCCTTTCATAGATTCTCTGGTAATGGCCCTGTAGCCCATGGGACCTTTTGAAAGTTTACAATATTATGAAGCTAAATTCAAGGCAAACCCATCTTGTTGTACCTGATGACAAGTGACAATCGAGCTATTTGATCAGCTTTAAAATAGAAGGCTTAATTTGGTCAGAGACAGATCTCTCACCCACGCATGGTAGAACACAATCCGTTTATCCTAGGGACGTTTGCCCTGCTATATGAATTTGAATATTTGGAAATTGACAGGTATTATATCTAAAAGCTTTTTGGATTTTACGTCGTGTATCTAGAATACCACAGGGAACAATTTATAAAATTGATGTGTTACATGTTAATTGATATTGAGCAGATCATTTGGGTAGCAGATAGCTATGTGAGAGATAAGGGGTTAGATTGATCCATTCTTTTTCAGTGATTGAGGAGGGTGTATTTTAATTAGGTTTAAATACGCTGATGTAAGAGCATTATGTTATGCTGCTATATTGTCCGAAATATCCAGATGAACATCACTCTATCTCAAAGCTTTCATGAACTTATGTTTTTATTAAGTATTACTAAAAGAAGATTGTAAAGTAGTGCCAAAATTGCTGTTTATCCCAAATAATATACTAAGCCCTTTAAACTGAATGTATCACCAGTTTTTTGCTAGTTCATCTGGGAGTAGCATGATGTAGGAGCATAGACCCTGATTCCAGTCATTTATCACTTACTGGTTGGGGGCGGGGTTACACCGAGATCATGAATATGGAAGACTACATGGCAGTAGGTTTATCGGTCCTCTAATGATCTCTTGCTGATAAAACAAGGATTTTATCAAAACTTCAGCAAACAGCCCAGTAAGTGACACATCAATGGAATTAGTGTCTCTGTCTCTACATTGTGCTGTTGTCAGATTAGGTGGCAAAAACCTGATGACAGATTCCAAGTGTGCAGATTACATTTTGATGTCACTGGCTGCTGTTTCTCCTGTGTCAGATTGCATCTCTTTTATTGGAGAGCAGCACGTCTGTTAGCCCAGCCGTCTAAGGACAGTGGTGTTATTGTTGAATTTCTAGCTGCTTTTCTGATAGACTCATTAATATACTCCTTGTTTAGCCCGCAGATTTTCCCTTGGTTTACCCTACAGTCTTGGAAATAGGCCATATGTTTTATAGGATGATAATAAACCATGCAGTGGAAAAATAAGGTTTACAAGCAGCAAAATAAATCAGCTCACATGACATTTATATGTTTTTACTTGGCAAGGAAGAGTACGGTATACACCTGTTACTAGCCAAGTGCATTTAGTCTTAGAATTACCATAAAAGCATAGAGGACAACAAAATGGAGTGACGAGAGGAGACCGACTATGAATCTCGCCCAGCTTTATTTTCAGATTGGGTAAAGAAAAGAACATGTAAAGGAAAATCCTATACTTCTCTGGAGATCACTCTTACTCTGCTGAACCTAATGTTTGATGTTTTACATAGAAGAAGTCATGTGGAAAATTTTTCGATGAGCAGTTAGTGTTTTCTTAAATCTGCTACATGTCAATTCTTTAAATGTTTTTTCAATGTTTTTCACTCATTCAAATGAATGAAATAAAAAAAACGTATCAGAAATGCGTGTAAATCCGTATGTTTAGTGCATAGTGTATTTTCTCCCAACTCTATAGTTTTTGGTGTAGAAAAATCCACAGCTTTACCGTTCATATGTTATGTTTTGATCATTTATTTTTACGATTCAGGGATTTAAAAATCCAATGAAATAAAAGAAAGTACATGACACTTCTTGGTTGTGGCACCTGATGAAATTTGCTCCAAACCAGGCACTGCCAAATCAGAAAGGCTAACAAAAAAAACAAAGCTTTAAGAAAAAACTCCTCTAAAATGCTTAAAAAAACTCTTAAGAATCTGTACGGCAAATTATTCAGGCAATGAATGTAACCTCCAAAATCTTCTCAAAGAAGGAGTGTTTTCTGAACCAATTTCCAAAAGAAAACTTGTTGTTTTTGAACTCCTCAAAAAGCTTTCTGTCCACATAGGACCCGATTCATCATGACCAGCCTTGAAGAGGACGGGTGCTAGAGTCAAACACTCTGATCCATGAAGAGCTGCACCAAAATGGTTCCAGTTTTCCGAGCATTTTAATCCAGATTACTGTCGTAAAAGCTTTGATGAATCGGCCCCATAGTCTTAGAGGAGCAGCAATGTGATCAGAGTTCCATTTCAGTAGAAATTGATCTGATGTTTCAATTTCTGTTGTGGATTTTCATTGTCGAGTTCACCCTTTTGTGTTTGCACGGCAAATCGTCAGCAAAACTGCATGAAATTTGGAGACTTCACCTCAGATTTGTTGCTAATTTTGCCACAGATTCCTGGGAAGTCAGATATTTACTGCTCAGTGCTAGTCATGCATTGACATTTCCTTAAGGAGCCATTTGGCCAAATGCTTGTTACCAAAGCAAACCCTATACAGTATATGCATATTGATACAAACGCTGTTGAAGAATTTCAGCTTTGAAGCCTACATGACTGGGAATATAGCTCTCAGGCACTGGCAATATGTGGTCCATGCATCAGCGAAATATTGTGTAATCGGATGTTAAGGTTCATGAAAAGTTTGGTTCCTTTTTCTTGTATGTCAAAAGGCAATACATTCAAATGTTATTTGAAACTAAAGATTTTTTTAAATTTTTGGCGAAGAATTAGGAAATTAAGTGATTCCTTCATGGTAGTCAAGATACTCGTTTATGACTATTTTGCTTATAGAGAAGTTAATGTCTTCCATCTAAAACCATGAAGTTAGAATATTGATTTCTTAATAATTTGGCCCCTGGTTACTTGGTAGGGTAGTATTCATTAAGGGGCCTAAAACAGTAATTGTTAAGATCCCTCTACGAACACGTCACAGGTCTTTTCGGCCTTTTAGTTCTTTGAGGAACTCAACATATTTCTGACTATTTTGGCTGTTGTAGATAGGTTTCACTTAACAACTGCATGTCTATTTGTAATCATTAAAGGGGTTGTCCAATATAAAATTCATTTGTACAATAAAGTTGCAAAAGTATAAAATAAATTAAAAAACCTCATCCACCCTGGTCCTCCACTGCCTTTCTCTCGCTGATCCGATCTGTATGCTGCAGCCAATCACTGGGCTCAGCTGCTCTGCCGATGTAGATGAGATAAGCTGTAGAGCTCAATAATTAGCTGCTCTCGTTAAGAGCATTGTAGATGTGACGCCACCACTGCAGGCTATGAACAAAGACATGAGCATTGGGGTATTGGCAGTTCTGATCCTGGAGAAAGTAAGTAACAGTCCCATTTGATCTTGCAGACCAACGCTATGTCAAAATAAAATTTTAAAAGAGACAATCCCTATAATACACAGACGGTTGTACTGTCATATCAGCATAAACTCATTCATTTAGAAGCCTTTCAAAACTTATTGTAATACTGTATAAGGCTGTGTGCACACGTTGCGTTTTTCGCTATAAAAACACGATAAAAGCGCA
The DNA here is from genome assembly GCF_051348905.1 of Ranitomeya variabilis. Lineage (NCBI taxonomy): Eukaryota > Metazoa > Chordata > Amphibia > Anura > Dendrobatidae > Ranitomeya > Ranitomeya variabilis. The sequence goes on from NC_135233.1 coordinate 165,454,155, forward strand.
TAAAAAATGCATACATATGCATCCCATCCATTATAATGCATTCTGCAATTTTTGTGCACATGATGCGTTTTTTTTCTGCCAAAAAAACGCATCGCGGTAAAAAACGCATCATGTTCATTAATTTTGCGGATTTTTCGCGTTTTTCCCGCTATTTAATGCATTGGGAAGCTCCGGAAAAAAACGTGAAAAAAACACACAAAAAAAGGCATCAAAAACGTGAGAAAAATGCAAAAAAAAACGCATGCGGATTTCTTGCAGAAAATGTCCGGTTTTCTTCCGGAATTTTCTGCAAGAAATCCTGACGTGTGCACATGCCCTAATAGTTGACCGTGCATGGAGGTTTCATCTCAAAATTACCACATATTTCACTTTACACTATAGAATATTTGTGAGAATCATTTCCAGCATTGTGACAAAGTAAAGCTTGGTGCAAATCATCCCATGGTCTATTGCTTTGGTAGCCTTCAGCACAAGAGTTCATTGGCATTAAACCCAGAGCAGAAAATGCCAAAGAGGATTAGTAGTTAGATTTTTGTAAAAAAGTAATCTGCAGAGAAATAAGTTGAAGGCTATGTAACTATATAATTACAATATGCAATTATTCAGAAAACATGTACAGGATACAAATTCAGAGTTTGTTACCTTTTCCTCACTTTTAATGTAAAATGCCAAGATGGTGCCCAGAAAGAGTATTGTATAGCTAAAAAAAACTATCCTGCTCATGAAGGGAAGAGATCAGGTATCAGTAAGGTATGTTCCCTGTGTGTAATAAAATACTTACCGATAGCTGTTTTCTAAAAGAGTAAACACAGTTCTAGGATGTATTAAGAGAAGCATAGAGTCTAGAGCACGTGAAGTAATTACTCCCCTCTACTCCTCCTTGGCCAGACCTCATCTGGAATATTGTGTCCAGTTTTGGGTACTACATTCTAAAAGACATTGAAAAACTGGAGCAAGTTCAGAGAAGACCTACCAGGATGGTGAGCGGACTGCAAAGTATGTCTGTCACGATCCATTTTTGGATCTATGGCAGATTTGGCGTTTCATAGTAAAACTTTTTTTCCTTTCAGGCCACCGGGGGTTAATGTCAGTTTTTTCCCCCTAGTGGCCGCTGGTGTAATTACATTGCTGCCGAGATGGCTGATGCAGGTGGTGACCACTCCCACCTTCCTTCAAAAGGTCACCTGATGCATCAGCTGACTGTTGGTTATACAGGTCCTTTTGGATACCAACCTAGCTGAAGACGGGAGCTTGCTGGTGCAGTGGTTCCTCAGTTGAATCCTTTAATTTGGTGCCTTACTCTGCTGTGTGGTCCATTGACTCTACCACTCAGCCAGGGGTGGGTGACCCAACTCATGGATGATATACACCTGCGTATAGGGACTCGTCATGAGGAGTTCCTGTCGTGCTACGTCTTGGGGGAATGCCAACACCCATCGTTTTAGGACTCCCTTGGTTGAAAAAACACAACCCGGTGATAGATTGGCAGTCAAGGGAAGTGGTCAGCTGGGATCAGTCTTGTGAGGGCTGCTGCCCAGGGGCTACTGTCTCTGCCGTCCTTCTATAACCCACCCCTTCTTCTCCTGTGGGGGGCAGCAGAGGTGCTGCCAGGGAGTAGGGGCAGGACTCAACCCTCACCACAAGCTAACTCTGAGTGTCGGAGTCCTCTTAGGAGGAGGGGTCAGGGGAGGGTGGTGGTTCCCTCTGAGCATTGTGGGGGTGAGTGTGGTGACACAGGGGGATTCCTCTGTTGTCAATTCCTCAAAGAATTCACTGTCTTGTGGCAAACGTATGCATGGACATAAACGTTAAGGTCCGGTCCTGTGTGTTTGAGTGTCCACCAAAAACATCAGGTGGAGGTATGCAACTGGAACCTGGAGTTCCAGGGTGATTGGGCCATATCGGGTGTCAGCCATTCTCAGTCCGTGGACTTTTCATTTGGCGTTACCCCCAGTTAAGCATGTACACAACTCATTCCCCAGGTCGGCGGTTTGGAGATTTGTGGCGCCTCCGGAGCCTACGTTGTTGGCATTCCCATCACGCTGCTTTTGCCTTAAACCTGAGGGTCAGGCGATTGCCGAGGTGAACTCTGGAGGATCGAGATGTCCTCACCGTAGGTTGTTGTCTGGTGAGGTCCGGTGTTGAGGGTCCAGAGGCCCCTCATTGAAAGGGAAGTACTGTCACGATCCATTTTTGGATCTGTGGCAGATTTGGCATTTCATATTAAAACTTCTTTCCTTTCAGGCCACCGGGGGTTAATGTCAGTTTTTCCTCCCCCCCAGTGGCAGCTTGTGTAATTACATTGCGGCTGAGTTGGCTGATACAAGTGGTGACCACTCCCACCTTCCTTCAAAAGGTCACCTGATGCATCAGCTGAATGTTGGTTATACAGGTCCTTTTGGATACCAACCATGCTCAAGACGGGAGGTTGCTGGTGCAGTGGTTCCTCAGTTGAATCCTTTAATTTGGTTCCTTACTCTGCTGTGTGGTGCATTTCAGTAGAGAAAAGCTAAGTGTTGTTTTGTGTTTCCTTTTCCCCGTGGTGTTTGTCTTACCTTACCTTGTGTTGTTTTAGTGCAGCGGTGGGATCATTGTCTTCACTTGCCAATTCCCTACTTAGGGATAGGAGCAGGGCAAGTGAGGGTTTAGGTTTCCTGCTCGGCGATGGGGTGAAAGAACCTGTATAGGGACGTCACGGAGATTGTGGTACAGCCTCAGGTGAGTGCAGGAGGTGTCGATTTCCCTGTTCCCTATTGTCAGGGACCAACGTTGTTATTGTGCACCCTTGTGTGTTTCGCCGTTTGGTGACTGATCACTCGTCGTGTCATGTCACGCTAGGACAGTCACTTCGTGACAATGTCCTACGAGGAATGGTTAAAGTCTCAGCTAATGTTTAGCTTGCAAAAAAGAAGGCTACGTGGAGACTTAATAGCTTTCTACAAATATCTGAAGGGATGTCACCGTGTAGAGGGATTATCATTCTTATTTACACATGGAAACACGAGAAGCAATGTAATAAAACTGAAGGGGAGACGATACAGATTGGATATTAGAAAATACTTTTTGACAGTGAGGGTGATCAGTGAGTAGAACAGGCTGCCACAAGAGATGGTGAGTTCTCCTTCAATAGTAGTCTTCTAACAGAGGCTGGACAGACATCTGTCTGAGATGGTTTAATGAATCCTGCATTGAGCAGGGGTTTGGACATGATGACCCTGGAGATCTCTATCAGCTCTAACATTCTATGATTCTGTTTCCAACGCCGCTCTGATACCTCTCCACCACCCTGTAACTGCAACTCTTACTAGCTGGAAGTCACTTCTAACAGTCACTTTCTTTCTTGATATAAGTTGGTGAGAGCCTCGTACTGAGTCTCATGGTTGTACATTGAGAAATGGCTTCCAGTTAAGCACAGCAAACATTGGAGTGATCCAGCAGGCTGCAACTCTGGTTCACGTGCTGCAAAAGAGGACTGGAGAGGCGCTGGAAACAGCGCTGGAAGGTGACTGACAGATATGTTACTACACACAGGGAATATGCATTACTGATCCCTACCAGATGTTAAAATAAAAAGAAACCTGTAGTGGTACTTTTTAGTGATGAGCAAATAGCATTGTTGCTTGGGTCTCCCCAAGCATGCTCAGGTGATCTTCGAGTATTTGTTAGTGCTCGGAGAATTAGTTTTCTTTGCCTCAGCTGCATTATTTACAGCTGCTGGACAGCCTGAATATGTGTGGGAATTCCCTAACAAACAGGCATTCCTCACATGTATTCACCCTGTCTAGCAGCTGTAAATCATGCAGCTGAGGCGACGAAAATAAAATCTCCGAGCACCAACAAATACTCGGAAATCACCCGAGCATCCTCGGGGAGGCCTGAGCAACAATGCTATTCGCTCATCACTAGTGCTTTTATGTTTTCATAACTTATTAAATGTTGTGGACCACATAATACCAAGTATGTATACACAGCAGTCATAACAGGTTGCAGTGTCTCACATTTGGCTTATTCTGTTTGGATGTGCTTGTTAGTTTTTCCTTCTTTGTCTCCTTGTTAGGCACTTTTGATCAAGTGCCTCAACTTGGTCCTGCGACCCTTCACAATTAATCAAACCAAGGGTATAATGTTCAGCCCATCTGGAGCCTGTCGAGAATAATGTGTAAGCTCAACAGAAAGACTGATGGCTCGTCCACTCTTGTTTTAAATGATCAGTGAGGGTCCTATGATCCCCCCACACTGATCAAGAGTACTTAACAGGTACACCGTAAAAACCATTGAACTATGCTACAGCTTCTCTAAGAACTTAGATAAATGTAATGTTTCCATTTGATTTCTTCCAGGGATTCCTTCTCCCCCATTTAATGTAAAGGCCTTGAGCAGGTCATCAAACAGCATTTGGCTTTCCTGGACCTTTGGTTTTGATGGCTATTCCCCCATCAGCCTCTGCAGCATACAGGTAAATATTAGCAAATTTTTCAAGATATGTGCCAAAATCAACCTGTCTGGTTTCGATAAATCGTTTTCAGATTCAATATAGCAAAACTGAATGGCCAATCAGGAGTGCTGTTTCCCATCATGTGACATGAGACAGCACAAACGTGTCCTGCTACCATTTTTAGTGTTGGATAGAGGCTTGAAGATGTTTTTCAGCAAACATTGCAGCAATGAGGTCATGAGTGAGAATTTTTGGCACATGTTTCTTATTTTGACTCCGTGCAAGGAATTATCTTACAACCCTTTTAATTGTTTTATCACGTCCTTTACACATTCAGAACTTAAGACTGTTTTTACCATCCACATATGGATACAGTACTTTTAAACTTAGCGTTAACCAGTCATGGGAGACTGATCGGTCAGAACAGGTGCTAGCAGCAACTGTGTTTTTGTGCGACTTCCTATTAGTCAGAAATGAAAATAACAGGTTAAGAGGAAATTAGTTGCAATTGTAGAAATAGTTTTCAAGGTGAAATAGTGAGTAAAAAATAAAGTGATTCAACTCTGAAGGCCATGATTGTTTCTCAGTACATACAGCTGCATTCAAAATTGACTCTCAGATTTGATGTAAACCGCAAACGGTTTGATCTGATTCACAGAATCCTATAATTTGGGATTCCTTTGTGGGTTAATTTTAGTCTTATTCCTATTGTGAAAATGAAAAGTTTGACTGTAGTCTTCATTTGCTTTATTGTAGTTCAGGAAGTGGGATAAAAGAAGTCGCTTCCTGCATTCGCTGCGGTAACAGGATGGGTGTTCTCTGTTCTGTGGGATTATAGTGTCACGTTATCCCTGAAGCCGTGACGCATCATTTATTTATCGGTCATTATGTCAGATTCAGTCTCTGTTATGTACATTGTCACACTTTAATGAGTTACGGTAGTGTCGTTGGTATAACGTGACCCAAAATAGCCAATATCTGGAATAAAGCTGACTGTCCATTGGCAAAATATTTGTAAGCACTGAAGAGGACAGTGATCTGACCCGGTGATCTCCATCACCATGATCATACTGTAAAAATATTGAGAATAGTACATCATTACAGTGACTAGTAGACTTAGTTTGCTTAGGTTACAGTGTTTTAATTTCATTTCCCAGAAAGCCACAGCTTGGTTAAACCCACTGCTAAACCACAGGCAAATTTTATTATGTCCATGGTTGTCTTGTGGTCTCCTTGAATAACAATCACTTTTTATTACGATGCAGTATTAATGCATCTCTTTACTATGAGGAAGCCTATATTCAGCTGTGTATATGTTCAGTCCTATCACAATGTAGTATACTGGCCAAAATAAAATGCTTTCACAAGACTCAACTGGGAAACGGCAAATAGTTTTCCTCTCTTAATGGCTGCCTCAGGTTTCATGCAGACGACCGTAGTTTCAGTCCAGTTGAGATCCGTCAAAACATCAGATCAAACTGGAGCCAATGTTATTCAATGAGTCCGCGGAGATGTTCAACTTTTTCCTCCTACCGAGTGGTCCGAGGAAAGAAATTGCAGCATGCGTGATTTGCCTCCAATAATTGTATCACACTCATCCATTCAAGTCTATGGGTCCGTAAAAAAAATAGGATCGCACTTGGATGACATCTGAGTTTGGTCTGATTTTCATGGACTTACACAATGGAGAAATTATTTTTCCTCCGCATCCAAGAAAACGGATCCTGCTCTGATCAGAGTCTGATCAGCATAATCGCATGTTTTTTCTCGGATGGAGAGCATACAATAATGTGACCCTAGCTTCATAATATGTATGCAAAGTACTTATTCCGGACCAGTTTTAGCACTGGTTCAGAGCTATGTGCGGTCCAGACCCAATGTACTTGTTGTTGGGCAACTTTGGGCATCACAGCACCTAACGGGCCAAAAACGTTGATCTTCGGTCTTGTAATCACTGTGAGAACCCATGACAGTTACCACGATAGCTTTCTAAAAGGGAACAAAGTTTTGTTCCTCCTGATCTACAGGTGCTTTTCACAAAATTAGAATATCATAAAAAAATGTATTTCAGTTCTTCGATACAAAAAGTGAAACTCTTATATTATATAGAGTCATTACAAACAAAGTGATCGATTTCAAGTGTTTATTTCTGTTAATGTTGATGATTATGGCTTACAGACAATGAAAACCCAAAAGTCATTATCTCAGTAAATTAGAATACCGTATATACTCGAGTATAAGCCGACCCGAGTATAAGCCGACCCCCCTAATTTTGCAACAAAAAACTGGGAAAACTTATTGACTTGAGTATAAGCCTAGAGTGGAAAATGCAGCAGCTACCGGTAAATGTCAAAAATAAAAATAGATATCAATAAAAGTAAAATTAATTGAGTCATCAGTAGGTTGTGTTTTTGAATATCCATATTGAATCAGGAGCCCCATATAATGCTCCATACTGTTCATTATGGCCCCATAAGATGCTCCATACAAAATAGGCCCCATATAATGCTCCATACAGTTCATTATGGCCCCATAAGATGCTCCATATACAAATATGCCCCATATAATGCTCCATGCAGTTCTTTATGGCCCCATAAGATGCCCCATATAATGCTCCATTCAGTTCTTTATGGCCCCATAGATGCCCCATATAATGCTCCATGCAGTTCTTTATGGCCCCATAGATGCTCCATGCAGTTCTTTATGGCCCCATACATGCCCCATATAATGCTCCATGCAGTTCTTTATGGCCCCATAGATGCTCCATATAATGCTCCATGCAGATATGGCCCCATAGATGCTCCATATAATGCTCCATGCAGTTCTTTATGGCCCCATAGATGCTCCATATAATGCTCCATGCAGATATGGCCCCATAGATGCTCCATATAATGCTCCATGCAGTTCTTTATGGCCCCATAGATGCTCCATATAATGCTCCATGCAGATATGGCCCCATAGATGCTCCATATAATGCTCCATGCAGTTCTTTATGGCCCCATAGATGCTCCATATAATGCTCCATGCAGATATGGCCCCATAGATGCTCCATATAATGCTCCATGCAGTTCTTTATGGCCCCATAGATGCTCCATATAATGATCCATGCAGATATGGCCCCATAGATGCTCCATATAATGCTCCATGCAGTTCTTTATGGCCCCATAGATGCTCCATATAATGCTCCATTCAGTTCTTTATGGCCCCATAGATGCCCCATATAATGCTCCATGCAGTTCTTTATGGCCCCATAGATGCTCCATATAATGCTCCATGCAGTTCTTTATGGCCCCATAGATGCCCCATATAATGCTCCATGCAGTTCTTTATGGCCCCATAGATGCCCCATATAATGCTCCATGCAGTTCTTTATGGCCCCATAGATGCTCCATATAATGCTCCATGCAGTTCTTTATGGCCCCATAGATGCCCCATATAATGCTCCATGCAGTTCTTTATGGCCCCATAGATGCCCCATATAATGCTCTATGCAGTTCTTTATGGCCCCATAGATGCTCCATATAATGCTCCATGCAGATGTGGCCCCATATATGCTCCATATAATGCTCCATGCAGTTCTTTATGGCCCCATAGATGCTCCATATAATGCTCCATGCAGATATGGCCCCATAGATGCTCCATATAATGCTCCATACAGTTCTTTATGGCCCCATAGATGCTCCATATAATGCTCCATGCAGTTCTTTATGGCCCCATAGATGCTCCATATAATGCTCCATGCAGTTCTTTATGGCCCCATAGATGCTCCATACAATGCTCCATTCAGTTCTTTATGGCCCCATAGATGCCCCATATAATGCTCCATGTAGTTCTTTATGGCCCCATAAATGCCCCATATAATGCTCCATGCAGTTCTTTATGGCCCCATAGATGCTCCATATAATGCTCCATGCAGTTCTTTATGGCCCCATAGATGCCCCATATAATGCTCCATGCAGTTCTTTATGGCCCCATAGATGCCCCATATAATGCTCCATGCAGTTCTTTATGGCCCCATAGATGCCCCATATAATGCTCCATGCAGATATGGCCCCATAGATGCTCCATATAATGCTCCATGCAGTTCTTTATGGCCCCATAGATGCTCCATATAATGCTCCATGCAGTTCTTTATGGCCCCATAGATGCTCCATATAATGCTCCATGCAGTTCTTTATGGCCCCATGTAATGCTCCATATAATGCTCCATGCAGCTCATTATGGCCCCATAGATGCCCCATATAATGCTCCATGCAGTTCTTTATGGCCCCATAGATGCCCCATATAATGTTCCATGCAGTTATGTCCCCATAGATGCTCCATATAATGCTCCATGCAGTTATGGCCCCATAGATGCTCCATATAATGCTCCAAGCAGTTCTTTATGGCCCCATAGATGCCCCATATAATGCCCCATGCAGTTATGGCCCCATAGATGCCCCATATAATGCTCCATGCAGTTATGGCCCCATAGATGCCCCATATAATGCTCCATGCAGTTCTTTATGGCCCCATAGACGCTCCATATAGCATTGTGCCACATGTAATGCTGCTGCTGCACTAAAAAAAAAAATGACATACTCACCTCTCGTCACTGCCCGCTGCTCCTCAGCATCCCGTCTCTCCGCACTGACTGTTCAGGCAGAGGGCGGCGCGCACACTAATACGTCATCATGCCCTCTGACCTGAACAGTCACTGCAGAGGACACGGAAGACGAGGCAGCGGTGGAATGCGGAAAGGTGAATATGACATACTCACCTGCTCCAGGCGCTCCTGACGCGGTCCCTGCATGTCCCACGTCTCCGAGAGCGGCAGCTTCTTCCTGTAGTGAGCGGTCACATGGCACCGCTCATTACTGTAATGAATATACGGCTCCACCCCTATGGGAGTGGAGTCCATATTCATAACTTTAATGAGCGGTACCAGTGACCGCTGAACAGGGGAAGAAGCTGCCGTGCCCGAAGACCGTGGGACATGCGGGGACCGTGCCAGGAGCGCTGGGAGCAGGTGAGTATTTGACAGGCATCGCTCCCCCTCACCCGCCGACCCCCCCACCTTCCATGACTCGAGTATAAGCTGAGAGGGGCACTTTCAGCCCATTTTTTTGGACTGAAAATCTCGGCTTATACTCAAGTATACACTGTGTTCCAAATTATTATGCACAAAGAGTTTAGGAGTGATAAGGTTAGAATTTTTTTGTTTGTCATTTAAACTCATTGATGGTGATGTGTGTCAGGGCTCTTTATATCACTGAAAGCAATTGCAGATACCTGTGCAAATTAGTTTGGCCGGTGTGTCCAAATAAAGGCAAGACTACTTAATAAGGCTGTTCGACATTATTAAGCAGCCTACATTTTTTGCCAAAATGGGAAAGAAAAAGGATGTGTCGGCTGCTGAGAAGCAACAAATTGTGGAGTATTTAGGTCAAGGCATGACTACAATCAACATTGCCAAGACACTTCATCGTGATTATCGCACAATCAAGAAGTATGTGGCTGATTACCAGCACACACGTGTGCGTGTTGATAAGGAAAAATTGAGGACTCTTTCCAACAGGCAATTGCGTAAGGTTAAAAAAGCAGCTGCAAAAATGCCTTGTCATAGCAGCAGACAAGTTTTTTAAGCTGCTGGTGCCTCCAACGTCCCCAGAACAACAAGATGCAGGGTCCTTCAGAGGTTTGCAGCTGTGCGTAAGCCATCCTGTCGACCACCTCTATCCGCTGCATACAAGCAGAAACGGCTCCAGTGGGCCAAACGATACATGAAGACTGACTTCCAAACTGTTTTGTTCACCGATGAGTGCCATGCAACGCTCGATGGTCCAGATGGATGGAGTGGAGGATGGCTGGTTGATGGACACCCCATGAAAACACAGCTAAGGCGCCAACAAGGAGGAGGTGGAGTAATGTTTTGGGCTGGAATCATGGGGAGAGAGATTGTTTGCCCCTTTATGATCCCTGAAGGGGTAAAGATGAACTCCATAATCTATGTGGAGTTTCTACAACAACACTTCCTGCCATGGTTCAAGAGGAAGAACCGTGCTTTCCGCAGCAAGATCATTTTCATGCATGATAATGCACCGTCTCATGCTGCAAAAAACACATCTGCATCTCTGGCTGCTATGGGCATAAAAGAGGACAAACTTATGGTGTGGCCACCATCTTCCCCTGACCTCAACCCCATTGAGAACCTCTGGAGCATCATCAAAAGGAGTGTCTATGATGGCGGGAGGCGGTTCACATCTACAGTAAGCAACAGCTCTGGGAGGGTATTCTGTCCACATGCAAAACAATTGAAGCAGAAACCATCCAAAAACTGACAAATTCAATGGACGAGAGAGTTCAGAAGCTTCTTTCGAACAAGGGGTCCTATGTGCAAATGTAACATCACCTAGAATAAAGTTTTCACTTGAAAACTGTTTGATTTCATTTTGTAATAAGCTGATAATGCTTATAACTTCACAATTGACCATTTTTTTGTTCAAAATAAAAAAAAAAAGGTTGAAAACTCTGCTGTGCATAATAATTTGGAACATGCATTTTGAGTGTTTATTTTTTTTTAAAAAGATACTGTTTTCATAGGCAGTTTGTTCCAAAACATTGCAATTATGCTAGAATAGTAGATGACTGGAAAATAACAATGACTGCAATTCAGATAGGTAGTTTAGAGAAAATATAAGGAATTATTATTTGCATAATAATTTGGAACACAGTGTATACGGTAATTAACAAAAATAATCTGCAAAGGCTTCCTAAGTGTTTAAAAAGGTCCCTTAGTCTGTTTTAGTAGGCTCCACAATAATGGGGAAGACTGCTGACTTGACGATGTCCAGAAGGCAGTCATTGACACACTCCAAAAGGAAAGTACATTTTGCATTTCATTTGGAAGATCCCAGAGTCTGGAGGAAGAATGGAGAGGCACACAATCCAAGCCGCTTGAGGTCTAGTGTGAAGCTTCCACAATCAGTGATGGTTTGGGGAGCCATGTCATCTGCTGGTGTAGGTCCACTGTGTTTTATCAAGACCAAAGTCAGCGCAGCTATCTACCAGGAAATTTTAGAGCACTTCATGCTTCCCCTTGCTGTCAAGCTTTTTAGAGATGGAAATTTCATTCCCAAGCAGGACTTGGCACCTGTCCACACTGCCACAAGTACCAATACCTGATGTAAAAACAACAGTATCACTGCGATTGATTGGCCAGCAAACTCACCTGACCTTAACCCCATAGAGAATTTATGTGTTATTGTCAAGAGGAAGATGAGAGACACCAGACACAATAATACAGACGAGCTGAAGGCTGCTATCAAAGCAACCTGGGCTTCCATAACACCTCAGCAGTGCCACAGGCTGATCTCCTGTTTGCCACGCCGCATTGATGCAGTAATTCATGCAAAAGGAGCCGCGGCCAAGTATTGAGTGCATTTACTGAACATACATTTCAGTAGGCCAACATTTTGCATGTTAAAATCATTTTTCAAGCTGATATTATAAAGTATTCTAATTTACTGAGATAATGACTTTTGGGTTTTCATTGGCTGTAAGCCATAATCATCAACATTAACAGAAATAAACTCTTGAAATAGATCACTCTGTTTGTAATGACTTTATATAACATATGAGTTTCACTTTTTGTATTGAAGAACCAAAATAAATTAACTTTTTGATGATATTCTAATTTTGTGAGAAGTGCCTGCATCTGCCATTCCTCGCATTTATTACATTGAGAAATGTAGATTGTAAAAAAAGTCACAAAATAAAATTTCTGCATCAATTTTTAATCAGTAAATGACATTTAACCCAAAGTGGTAAGAAAAAGAACTTTAACTAGACCCACAAAAAACAAGCCTTCATATGGCTAAGTAGACCGAAAACTTAAAAAAAAAAGATTGAGTGTCGGAAAGCAATGACACAAAAAAGATTTTTTTTTTCCCATGAAACATGTTTATATTTTGCTAAATTACTAAAGTTATAACAACACTTATTTGGCATTGCTGTGTTTGTATCAACCCACAGAATAAAATAAACTTTTTTTTAAAACCAGTAACCAGTGGTAAAAAAAAATCTTTCTAATATAACTACAATGGTGGGAAAAAAAAATATGGCTCTTAAAATGCTGCACTGAAAAAAAAAGTTTTTTAAAATCCCAGCCTGGTCCTCATGTTTTAAAATAGTTTAGTGTTTAAGAGGTTAATGAACATCACAGGAAGAAGGTGAAATATTGAAAAAATATCTAAAATATTGCTAATTCAAGCTTTATTTCTTAGGCAAGATCAATGTTTTCCCCAGAATACTTGTTTCTCTTTAGCACTCCTTGGTTATTGCTCCTGCTGTTCTACTAATCTCAGTGTTCCCCAACTCCGGTCCTCAAGAGCCACCAACAGGTCATGTTTTGAGGATTTCCTTAGTATTGCACAGGTCATTGAATGCTTGCCTGTCCAGGTGATGCAATTATCACCTGTGCACTACTAAGGAAATCCTGAAAACATGGCCTGTTGGTGGCTCTTGAGGACCGGAGTTGGGGAACACTGTACTAATGAATGTAAAAGCCAGCAGACAAGGCTGACGCCACTGCAGCTCTCTACTTGTCACATAGCACCAGTGCCCCCTGAATTATGTGACATTATATGTATAGAAATGTATTATACGTAGGCATATTATACGTAGGCAGAGTCTGCAGAAATCGGTGTGAGTTCTTTTATCTGCTTTGACTGTTACGATGCCTAAAGTATTTGGCTGGTTCCGAATAATCTCACTTTAACCCCTCCTTCACTAAAAACTACTCTTGGTTATACTACAGGTCATGACATTTTGTTCTATTTTTTAACAATGGAAAGTTAAAAATACTAAGGAAAGGATTAGCCAAAGTAATAAAGCTGATGGGCATGCAGCCAAGTCCGGCTAGTAGCACCATATTAGTACTTTAAATCTAACATTTACAACATCCACAGAATTATACCTTTGAATTTAGGTAAATTGCCCCATGTATGCCCAATTTCCTAAGCAGTCTGTTCTTGTGACCTTTATGTACACCTACGGTTAAAGTGAACTGCTGCTTTTGAAGTCATGTTATAAATGGCTTCTTCGGGCGATGTTAGTCTAATGTGTATGGGGGGGCTTTACAATGGCATTTACTTAAAATGTCATTTGCTCTTCTATTGTAAAGCTCAACCACATCCGGCCTATAATTCCTAGGGCAGGAAGATCAAACCAATAAGCATTTGACATCTTGAGAAGCCAGCGGGTGCATCATGGTGTGACATATCAGTGAGCGCAGCCTGAATAACCTGCATATGCTGGATGGCTATAGTAGCACCACTCTGCGGCACACTTACCTGTGACACTGTGCCAGGATGAGCTTCTATTTCACATTCTAGCTACTGTCAGATTTATTTCATTACTGTACACTTCCTACTGTATAGGACCCCAAAGAAGCTCCGGTCCCCTCACCATAGAAAGCAAGTCTGCCTTCTCAGTGGCTTTTGTTGATTTTGCTGTGCAAGGATTTTTTTCTGTAATACTTATATATTCTTATTTTGATTTTGGTATAGCAACAACATTTGTCTTGAAGCAGGTACTAATTTTCGATAGAGATGCAGCCTCATGTTACAATATTTCTAAGGTATAATGCTCTATAACACGTACGTTTTGTGAGGGCGACGGAGCAGTGAGTACACTGTTTGTTTTTATTTTCATTTCAAGAAGAACGTTTATCAAATTTTTCATGTTGAACTGGCACTAGCCAGTCACTGATCTCCGTGCACGATGACATCATTGCACTAGCCAGTCACTGATCTCTGTGCACGATGACATTATTGCACTAGCCAGTCACTGATCTCCGTGCACGATGACGTCATTGCACTAGCCAGTCACTGATCTCTGTGCACGATGACATTATTGCACTAGCCAGTCACTGATCTCCGTGCACGATGACATCATTGCACTAGCCAGTCACTGATCTCTGTGCACGATGACATTATTGCACTAGCCAGTCACTGATCTCCGTGCACGATGACATCATTGCACTAGCCAGTCACTGATCTCTGTGCACGATGACATTATTGCACTAGCCAGTCACTGATCTCCGTGCACGATGACATCATTGCACTAGCCAGTCACTGATCTCTGTGCACGATGACATTATTGCACTAGCCAGTCACTGATCTCCGTGCACGATGACATTATTGCACTAGCCAGTCACTGATCTCCGTGCACGATGACATCATTGCACTAGCCAGTCACTGATCTCTGTGCACGATGACATCATTGCACTAGCCAGTCACTGATCTCCGTGCACGATGACGTCATTGCACTAGCCAGTCACTGATCTCTGTGCACGATGACATTATTGCACTAGCCAGTCACTGATCTCCGTGCACGATGACATCATTGCACTAGCCAGTCACTGATCTCTGTGCACGATGACATTATTGCACTAGCCAGTCACTGATCTCCGTGCACGATGACATTATTGCACTAGCCAGTCACTGATCTCCGTGCACGATGACATCATTGCACTAGCCAGTCACTGATCTCTGTGCACGATGACATCATTGCACTAGCCAGTCACCGAGCTCAGGACAGTCAGTATGTGGTGAGGGGCAGCACAGCTGAGTTTAGCTGTGTTACATTGCAAACCATTCTGTCAGTGCTCCTCCTCTCATAGCACTGTTACTTTTGCTGTACTACCCCCCCAACTTCCCTCCCCTACACCTCCACTCAGCCTGTATGACTGCTCAAAGGTGCCAGTAATCACATGTGTCTGTTGTGCTCAGGATATATTTCTTTGTTCTCACTGCAGAGCAATTTACAAGTTGTTGAGAGCACAATGTACACGAGTGAGATTACTGACCGCTTTGACCTCTCATCTCAGGCAGTAGATGGGAGGAGGGGCACTACACCAGATGTGACAGTACTGTGCGAGGAGAACTGATAGAGTATGGAACATGACAGAGCTAAACTTTACTGTGCTGTTTCTCCCACCACACTGACTCTTGGAACCTTATCTAAAAGGTGATGGTTATCTGTGCTCTACTCCCAGCACTTTCTAATCATGCAGGAAGTTAGACCAGGAGATCAGAGCTGTTTATCATTACATCTCACTCATTGAGAAACTGCTCTAAGCTGGGGCGTGTTCTTCTTTCCCCAGTGTGTTGTTGTCTGCTTATGATTGGTCAGCGTCTTACAGGGAAAGTAAGTACATCCCCTGGAGAAACCTATTTGATTACACCCACTTGGACTTAACATAAATTAACTCATTATTGGCCAAATGCTTTACCTGCTAATATCTTTGCAATGGAGAGGTGAAATAAAATAAAATAAAAAACATTAACCCTTTATTTCACTGTGTAGCCACAATTACATCGTGTGTCCAATTCGACATGAAAAATGTTATGAAAAGTCTTCTTTAATGCCACTTGTTTATTGTCTATCATTACCTAAGTGAAGATCAAATGGAGAGGAGATTGTATATGTCTGCAGCTTCTTCTATGAAGACTATTGTAGTTGTGAAAATAAACTTGCATGCCATCTTACTGATAGGTGAGAGTCTCAAAGTCCTACAACTATCAGACATTTATGACATATTCTATAGATAAATGGCTTTATTGGTAAAATCCCTTTAAGGCCGGAGTCACCGGATGCGATATGCTAATGGCCCTCAGCTACGGCTCTGTTGCGAGCGGGAGCCGAGTGTCATGCTCTGTGCTCAGATCCTCTCACATGAGAGAATTGCAGCACAGGTGTGGAGGAGACGGAGAAAGTAATTTCTCCATCTCCTCCATTGCTGGCATCCATGGTAATTGCACTGCTATATTTCACATGCACCCATAGACTTGTATAGGTGCCTGTGATCCGATTCAGGCAGCCATTCGCAGTCTGCTGCAATTGTTTTCGCAGATGTGAGCTGCCCCATAGTATAACACTCAGCCAAGTGTAATCCTTTTTTTTTGCATTGCACTCCGATTTATTCGCTCATGTGAGCCCTTAGGCTAAATTCATACATCTTTGTCTCAGTTTTATATATATGTAAAAATAATGTTTTTCTCTTGTGTCATCCATCTTGCCTCTGTGTTTAATCTGTTTTTTTTTTCCTCATCCGTAATAAAGACTGAAGGAGGTATACTGAATGTTTTTTTACCCATGGACTTTTAGGGTATGTGTCCATGGTCAGGATGGCTGGCGGTATCGCCGCAGCGGTGAAGCCGCTCGGCGCTAAGCCCCGCCCCCTTTCTGGGACGCGATCATGCCGGATGTGTTAACTGTACACATCCCGGATGATCGCTCTCTCCCATAGGGCCCTGTGATATGCCTTGCGGGGACGCTGCGTCCCTGCAAGGTGTACAGACATGCTGCGATCTGAAAAGACGCGCAGCATGTCCGGAGTCGCAGGGAAGACGGATGCGGGTTTCCACGCATAGTGGACACGGGATTTCCAAAAATCCCCTCCACTATGCTGGAACATCTGGACGCTGCGTGTTTGACGCTGCAGCTCTGCGCAGGGTCAAACACGCAGCGTTTACTGACCGTGGAAACTCACCCTTAGGCTGCGTGTCCACGATCAGGATGGCCGGCGGTATCGCCGGAGCGGCGAAGCCGCTCGGTGCTAAGCCCCGCCCCCTTTCTGGGACGCGATGATGCCGGATGTGTACTGTACACATCCGGGATCATCGCACCCCTCGCCATAGGGCCCTGTGATATTACCTGCGGCGACGCAGCGTCGCCGCAGGTAGCACGGGCATGCTGCAATCTGAAAAGACGCGCAGCATGTCCGGAGTCGCAGGCCCGCCGCGTGCGGGTTTCCACGCATAGTGGACACGGGATTTCTAAAAATCCCCTCCACTATGCTGGAACATCTGGACGCTGCGTGTTTGACGCTGCAGCGTCAAACAAGCAGCGTTTACTTACCGTGGACACACGGCCTTAGGATACTTTCACTCATGGTGTTTTTGCACCAATTTTTTGGTGCGTTTTTTTTCAGGCATAAAAGAAGCTGCATTTTCCAGTTCCAGCTAAAGCAGTGAGATTTCAGAAATCTCATGCACACGCACCTATTTTTCATGACTAAATTTGAGTTTTTGAAAATCTGCAGCATGTCAATTCTTTCGGTGTTTTTTTTTTTTTACCCATTGAAAGTATTGAGAAATTGCAAAAACGTTAAAATGCAGTATGTAAATTGTGCTGAATTTTACAGGTTTTTGATGAATAAAACTAACTTTATTACCATGTACTGTAGACAAATCAATCATACTTGTGATTAGCCTAAAAATGCAGCAACAAAAAATATGCTGCAAAAACGAAACAGCAAATGTAGCAAATGGCTGCGTGTTATGTGCATCATTTTTACTGCCAAGAGTGAAGGTTTCCGCTGCAGAAAAAATGCTGCATGTGAACATACTCTTAAAAGGAACCTGTCACCTGAATTTGGCGGGACCAGTTTTGGGTCATATGGGCGGGGTTTTCGGGTGTTTGATTCACCCTTTCCTTACCCGCTGGCTCCATGCTGGCCGCAATATTGGATTGAAGTTCATGTTGTGTCCTCCGGAGTACACACCTGCACAAGGCAATATTGCCTTGCGCTGGCGTGTACTCCGGAGGACAGGGAATGAACTTCAATCCAATATTGCGGCCAGCATGGAGCCAGCGGGTAAGGAAAGGGTGAATTAAACACCTGAAAACCCCGCCCATATGACCCAAAACTGGTCCCGCCAAATTCAGGTAACAGGTTCCCTTTAAGGAAGAGCTTTCACTGGAATTTTTTAAAATTTAAACTGAGTACTTGCTCCAATTGGTGCTGCTCCAATTATCCAGGAACAGTTTTGTGGGTTTTTTTTATGTTCCCCCATTTAAAAATTATGACCTGTTAATAAATTAGATGCAAGTTTTCCCTTCATCAGCTGGACATACACCATAAAAGTTCTCTGTGGGCATTTGCTTTTTCTCCTCTATGACAGGAGTTCTGTGGTATATGTCCAGTTAAATTTAAATTTTTCATTGCCAGGGGTTATAATTTGGAATGGAGGTGAAGAGAAAAAAATAGGAAAACTGTTCAGTAATCAGTGAAACAATAGCAATTGGAGAAGCTACTCCGTTTACATGAAAACAAACAGTGAAATGTCCTCTTCAAGAACAAATTAAATAAGGTTAAAAAACTAAAGCAAAAAGTATCTCTTTTATTTCTTATCTAAGTTTAGCAGATCCTCATAGACTTGGAATGGGTTGTCCTCTTTTGGTAAAGTGGTCCCCAAAGTGTGTAACCACAAAAAAACAAAAGATAGCTCACCTGAATATCGGCTATTCCACACCTGTTCCTGCACGGAAAAGTTGAGCACTCAGTCCACAGAAAAATCGATGAATCCAGCAGGAATGTAGTAAAATCACTAAATTTATTTCTTCATTTTTTTTTTTTTTAAAAGGAAAGGGTTGTATCCTATGGTACACCACTTGTAAATAAGTTATACTTTCTTACAGCATTATGCACACATGGCAGCGTTCTTCCGACGTGTTTCGACTAACGTCTTAATCATGGTGATTCATGAAGAAAATTAAGAAATAAATTTAGTGATTTTACTACATTCCTGCTGGATTCATCGATTTTTCCAAAGTGTTTCAACTAACGTCTTAATCATGGTGATTCATGAAGAAATTGAAGATATAAATTTAGTGATTTTACTACATTCCTGCTGGATTCATCGATTTTTCTAAAGTGTGCAAAGTACAGAAAATAACAAACTCATCAGGTACTCACGCTTACTGAGTCCAGTTCTGACTTGTAGCCGCTGTTGTGGTCCAGAGGTTGTGACTAGAGAGGTGATATCAGCAACAAGTATCACAACTCTAGCCAGTCACTGAGCCCAGAGTGCGATGACATCATTGCACTAGCCAGTCACTGAGCCCAGTGTGCGATGACATCATTGCACTAGCCAGTCACTGAGCCCAGTGTGCGATGACATTATTGCACTAGCCAGTCACTGAGCCCAGTGCGCGATGACATCATTGCACTAGCCAGTCACTGAGCTCAGTGTGCGATGACATCATTGCACTAACCACTTACTGAGCTCAGTGTGCGATGACATTATTGCACTAGCCAGTCACTGAGCCCAGTGCGCGATGACATCATTGCACTAGCCACTTACTGAGCTCAGTGTGTGATGACATTATTGCACTAGCCAGTCACTGAGCTCAGTGTGCGATGACATCATTGCACTAGCCACTTACTGAGCTCAGTGTGTGATGACATTATTGCACTAGCCAGTCACTGAGCCCAGTGTGCGATGACATCATTGCACTAGCCAGTCACTGAGCTCAGTGTGCGATGACATCATTGCACTAACCACTTACTGAGCTCAGTGTGCGATGACATTATTGCACTAGCCAGTCACTGAGCCCAGTGTGCGATGACATTATTGCACTAGCCATTCACTGAGCCCAGTGCGCGATGACATCATTGCACTAGCCAGTCACTGAGCTCAGTGTGCGATGACATCATTGCACTAGCCACTTATTGAGCTCAGTGTGCGATGACATTATTGCACTAGCCAGTCACTGAGCCCAGTGTGCGATGACATTATTGCACTAGCCAGTCACTGAGCCCAGTGTGCGATGACATTATTGCACTAGCCAGTCACTGAGCCCAGAGTGCGATGACATCATTGCACTAGCCAGTCACTGAGCCCAGTGTGCGATGACATCATTGCACTAGCCAGTCACTGAGCCCAGTGTGCGATGACATTATTGCACTAGCCAGTCACTGAGCCCAGTGCGCGATGACATCATTGCACTAGCCAGTCACTGAGCCCAGTGTGCGATGACATCATTGCACTAGCCAGTCACTGAGCCCAGTGTGCGATGACATTATTGCACTAGCCAGTCACTGAGCCCAGTGCGCGATGACATCATTGCACTAGCCAGTCACTGAGCTCAGTGTGCGATGACATCATTGCACTAGCCACTTACTGAGCTCAGTGTGTGATGACATTATTGCACTAGCCAGTCACTGAGCCCAGTGCGCGATGACATCATTGCACTAGCCACTTACTGAGCTCAGTGTGTGATGACATTATTGCACTAGCCAGTCACTGAGCCCAGTGTGCGATGACATTATTGCACTAGCCAGTCACTGAGCCCAGTGCGCGATGACATCATTGCACTAGCCACTTACTGAGCTCAGTGTGTGATGACATTATTGCACTAGCCAGTCACTGAGCCCAGTGTGCGATGACATTATTGCACTAGCCAGTCACTGAGCTCAGTGTGCGATGACATCATTGCACTAGCCACTTACTGAGCTCAGTGTGTGATGACATTATTGCACTAGCCAGTCACTGAGCTCAGTGTGCGATGACATTATTGCACTAGCCAGTCACTGAGCCCAGTGTGCGATGACATCATTGCACTAGCCAGTCACTGAGCCCAGTGTGCGATGACATTATTGCACTAGCCAGTCACTGAGCCCAGTGCGCGATGACATCATTGCACTAGCCAGTCACTGAGCTCAGTGTGCGATGACATCATTGCACTAACCACTTACTGAGCTCAGTGTGCGATGACATTATTGCACTAGCCAGTCACTGAGCCCAGTGCGCGATGACATCATTGCACTAGCCAGTCACTGAGCTCAGTGTGCGATGACATCATTGCACTAACCACTTACTGAGCTCAGTGTGCGATGACATTATTGCACTAGCCAGTCACTGAGCCCAGTGTGCGATGACATTATTGCACTAGCCAGTCACTGAGCCCAGTGTGCGATGACATTATTGCACTAGCCATTCACTGAGCCCAGTGCGCGATGACATCATTGCACTAGCCAGTCACTGAGCTCAGTGTGCGATGACATCATTGCACTAGCCACTTATTGAGCTCAGTGTGCGATGACATTATTGCACTAGCCAGTCACTGAGCCCAGTGTGCGATGACATTATTGCACTAGCCAGTCACTGAGCCCAGTGTGCGATGACATTATTGCACTAGCCAGTCACTGAGCCCAGTGCGCGATGACATCATTGCACTAGCCAGTCACTGAGCTCAGTGTGCGATGACATCATTGCACTGCACTAACCACTTACTGAGCTCAGTGTGCGATGACATTATTGCACTAGCCAGTCACTGAGCCCAGTGCGCGATGACATCATTGCACTAGCCAGTCACTGAGCTCAGTGTGCGATGACATCATTGCACTAACCACTCACTGAGCTCAGTGTGCGATGACATTATTGCACTAGCCAGTCACTGAGCCCAGTGTGCGATGACATTATTGCACTAGCCACTTATTGAGCTCAGTGTGCGATGACATTATTGCACTAGCCAGTCACTGAGCCCAGTGCGCGATGACATCATTGCACTAGCCAGTCACTGAGCTCAGTGTGCGATGACATCATTGCACTAACCACTCACTGAGCTCAGTGTGCGATGACATTATTGCACTAGCCAGTCACTGAGCCCAGTGTGCGATGACATTATTGCACTAGCCAGTCACTGAGCCCAGTGCGCGATGACATCATTGCACTAGCCAGTCACTGAGCTCAGTGTGCGATGACATCATTGCACTAGCCACTTATTGAGCTCAGTGTGCGATGACATTATTGCACTAGCCAGTCACTGAGCCCAGTGTGCGATGACATTATTGCACTAGCCAGTCACTGAGCCCAGTGTGCGATGACATTATTGCACTAGCCAGTCACTGAGCCCAGTGCGCGATGACATCATTGCACTAGCCACTTACTGAGCTCAGTGTGCGATGACATCATTGCACTAACCACTTACTGAGCTCAGTGTGCGATGACATTATTGCACTAGCCAGTCACTGAGCCCAGTGTGCGATGACATTATTGCACTAGCCAGTCACTGAGCCCAGTGTGCGATGACATTATTGCACTAGCCATTCACTGAGCCCAGTGCGCGATGACATCATTGCACTAGCCAGTCACTGAGCTCAGTGTGCGATGACATCATTGCACTAGCCACTTATTGAGCTCAGTGTGCGATGACATTATTGCACTAGCCAGTCACTGAGCCCAGTGTGCGATGACATTATTGCACTAGCCAGTCACTGAGCCCAGTGTGCGATGACATTATTGCACTAGCCAGTCACTGAGCCCAGTGCGCGATGACATCATTGCACTAGCCAGTCACTGAGCTCAGTGTGCGATGACATCATTGCACTGCACTAACCACTTACTGAGCTCAGTGTGCGATGACATTATTGCACTAGCCAGTCACTGAGCCCAGTGCGCGATGACATCATTGCACTAGCCAGTCACTGAGCTCAGTGTGCGATGACATCATTGCACTAACCACTCACTGAGCTCAGTGTGCGATGACATTATTGCACTAGCCAGTCACTGAGCCCAGTGTGCGATGACATTATTGCACTAGCCACTTATTGAGCTCAGTGTGCGATGACATTATTGCACTAGCCAGTCACTGAGCCCAGTGCGCGATGACATCATTGCACTAGCCAGTCACTGAGCTCAGTGTGCGATGACATCATTGCACTAACCACTCACTGAGCTCAGTGTGCGATGACATTATTGCACTAGCCAGTCACTGAGCCCAGTGTGCGATGACATTATTGCACTAGCCAGTCACTGAGCCCAGTGCGCGATGACATCATTGCACTAGCCAGTCACTGAGCTCAGTGTGCGATGACATCATTGCACTAGCCACTTATTGAGCTCAGTGTGCGATGACATTATTGCACTAGCCAGTCACTGAGCCCAGTGTGCGATGACATTATTGCACTAGCCAGTCACTGAGCCCAGTGTGCGATGACATTATTGCACTAGCCAGTCACTGAGCCCAGTGCGCGATGACATCATTGCACTAGCCAGTCACTGAGCTCAGTGTGCGATGACATCATTGCACTGCACTAACCACTTACTGAGCTCAGTGTGCGATGACATTATTGCACTAGCCAGTCACTGAGCCCAGTGCGCGATGACATCATTGCACTAGCCAGTCACTGAGCTCAGTGTGCGATGACATCATTGCACTGCACTAACCACTTACTGAGCTCAGTGTGCGATGACATTATTGCACTAGCCAGTCACTGAGCCCAGTGCGCGATGACATCATTGCACTAGCCAGTCACTGAGCTCAGTGTGCGATGACATTATTGCACTAGCCAGTCACTGAGCTCAGTGTGCGATGACATTATTGCACTAGCCAGTCACTGAGCCCAGTGTGCGATGACATTATTGCACTAGCCACTCACTGAGCTCAGTGTGCGATGACATTATTGCACTAGCCAGTCACTGAGCCCAGTGTGCGATGACATTATTGCACTAGCCAGTCACTGAGCCCAGTGTGCGATGACATCATTGCACTAGCCACTTACTGAGCCCAGTACGCGATGACATCATTGCACTAGCCACTTACTGAGCTCAGTGGCCCAGACAGAGCCAAAAAATGGATGAGGATAGGACATGATCTGAGTCTCACGGAACAGATTTGTTTTTAAACTGATGTGTGTATGGATCAATTAAACTATATGGGTCTGTGTTCTGACCGTGTGTGAATGTAGCCTTACATAAATAACAACATAACTTTATGGACACAAACACCACTATCTGATGTTTTGTTTTGGATTGTAGTAGAAAATTGTCTGTGTGAACACCGTGTAAGATGTGGCAAGCTACAAAAGTGAAATGTAATGAGTATGGTCATGTCTTCACAACGTGTACTATGCAGAAAACATAATGTCAAATATTGTATCGTTACAGGTGAAGGAAGTAACAAAAGATTCCAGCTTTCCAGTGCTCTACAATATATCAGTACCTTCTTATACATATGCTATCAGTCATCTCAATCCATTCACCAAGTACAACATTACAGTTTCCTGCATGAATGAAGTAGGATGGTCCTCGCCAAGTTCCTGGATTGTGGATAAGACAACAGAAGGAGGTGAGTGCCATTACGATCCAGCTTGGAACTTCTTGTAATAGCAGAAAAGACAAAAACATATCATAAAATACCCACACTGAGCATACTGATCACGTTTTTTTCAAAGTGCAATCCCAGTTACAGGAAATATGTCAGCACATTTTTCCTATGTAATCTGAGGGGGGATTTTCTGTAGGCAATTTTGTAAGTCTGGACTCACATGTACAGTATAGCCAGAATCTAGCAAAAAGGGAATAATGTAAAGGAAAAGTTGGGTCTTTTGTGCTTGACTGCGTGTGTGATTCCAGCAAAAAGAGGAGATGCAGCCTCATCGGTGGTCATCTAAGTTTTCCATGCTATTCCCCCTTAAGCGTTCTGCAGAAAGGTGGGGGTCTGAGTCCCGAGTCCCACCAATCGTTCAATAGACTGCTCACAAGCGCTAGCTCCTGCACATAGCAGCACTTGGCTCCTGAATGATGGCACAGACAGAGCGGTGTACAGGCTCAGTAATAATGAGTCCATTTACGGCGCTGTTTGAGTTTTCATGCCTGACCTGCTGCCACCTTGCAGAAGTGAGCTCTTGTGAGCTGTCTATTGAGCAATCAGTGAGGGTCTCAAGACTCAGATCACACCTATCTGCAGCACGTTTCATGGGAAGATATCATCAGTAAATAACTTCTTGTTTTAATCAGATTTTTGTGTTTTATGTAATTTTTTTTTTAAAATGCTGGCAATGCTGGTTTATCATATCATGGTCTTAATTAAGAGAAAAAAGTAATCTTGTGATTTTCACACTCGCCACAGAGGCTTTTTTAGGCTCAAACTTCATGTCCTTTCAAGAAGAGTTTACAGAAGTTTTCTTATCAGCAGAGGCAGGATTACAATCACTGGTAACATTTTGGTGCACACAAAATCACCATTGTTACTGTGTACATGTGTTGTTTCCTGAAACAATATTAAGTTATGGTCTTGAAAATGTTGTGAAAATTGCAAGATTTATATTTTTTTATTTTAAGATAGATGGGGATAAGTAAAAAAAAAAATTCCTAAAAATATTTAAAGAATAATGTTTGCACAAAAACCTGATTTAAACAATAGGTAATTTCCTGATGATGGCTTCGCTTTAAGGGGAAAGATATTTAAAAGGGACTTACAAATATGGGTTAGTTTGCAAGGTAATAGCGTTCTGAACCTGCCTGACTAATTCACTTTTAACCCCGGAGCTCTCAGTGAGGGCGCCAGGCAGGCTCAGAACGCTGTTGACCTGCTGATTAACCCCATATCTGCAGGTCAATAGCGTATTTTCACATGACCAGTTCCCTTTAAAAATGATAGCTTTACTTTAAACTAGCTTTTCAGCAACTGATGACAGCTAGAATCATATTCAAAGCTGACCGAGCCAATATGGCGGCCTTTCCTGTTGTCGTTTTTGCCAAATACTTGCAAAAACAAATCAGAAAAATGACAATATCTCTTCAAGTAAAATAAGATGCAATTGTCAAGAATCGTTCTAAAATGGAAAAATTTAAAACAGGAAACCTACAATGATTAATTTTCTTTTTATCAAAATGCGCTGAGTTCTGAAAAGACTTTGATGTCTGAAGTGCAGAATGTGAATGGAGGCAGATTAATGGCATGTCACTGCTAAGATGCAAAAGTATTCCATTTAATAATGCAAAATGTTGTTTTTAGCTCCGTCCGCTGCTCCGGAGAACATCACAGTGACTGTAAATGGCTCATACTCCCTTACAGTCACATGGACGCAGCCTCCTCTCAGTGCTGCTAATGGAGCTCTCCTGGGTTATAAAGTGAAGCTCATATGGAAAGGCAGTGGAAATAAAGTAAGGAAAATTCATTTTGATAATTGTGTTTTTTAGTTCTCCATGTTTGTAAATTATAAAGCGGTTGTCTAGATCTGAAATAATTGGTAAAAAATTATACTTCCCAACCCAGCCCCACTCCTCCATAGAAAGCGCCGCTGCTGTTGGGATCGGCATCCAGTGTGGGTTTCCCAGCCCGTCAGAAACTGCTGATCAGATGCAGTGTTCACATTTTATCAACTTCTACTTCAACAAAATGGGAAGACCGATTTTCTCATTACTAAAGGTAACGTTACACTAAACGATTTACCAATGATCACGACCAGCGATACGACCTGGCCGTGATCGTTGGTAAGTCGTTGTGTGGTCGCTGGAGAGCTGTCACACAGACAGCTCTCCAGCGACCAACGATGCCGAGGTCCCCGGGTAACCAGGGTAAACATCGGGTTACTAAGCGCAGGGCCGCGCTTAGTAACCCGATGTTTACCCTGGTTACCATTGTAAATGTAAAGAAAAAAAAACCACTACATACTTACATTCCGGTGTCTGTCACGTCCCTCGCCGTCAGCTTCCCGCACTGACTGTGAGCGCCGGCCGTAAAGCAGAGCACAGCGGTGACATCACCGCTGTGCTCTGCTTTTACTTTACGGCCGGCTGTGCTCTGCTTTTACTTTACGTCACCGCTGTGCTCTGCTTTTACTTTACGGCCGGCGCTCACAGTCAGTGCGGGAAGCTGACGGCGAGGGACGTGACAGACACCGGAATGTAAGTATGTAGTGTTTTTTTTTTTACATTTACAATGGTAACTAGGGTAAACATCGGGTTACTAAACGCGGCCCTGCGCTTAGTAACCCGATGTTTACCCTGGTTACAAGCGAACACATCGCTGGATCGGTGTCACACACCGATCCAGCGATGACAGCGGGAGATCCAGCGACAAAATAAAGTTCTGGACTTCTAGCTCCGACCAGCGATGTCACAGCAGGATCCTGATCGCTGCTGCGTGTCAAACACAACGAGATCGCTATCCAGGACGCTGCAACATCACGGATCGTCGTCGTTCTCGTTGGAAAGTTGCTCAGCGTGACGGTACCTTAAGTTAGGAGATGACAATTGGTGCTTTTAAAATTCTAAAAGGAGATTAGGAAGGAGAAGCTAGAGGCAGACACTGCTGCAGGTTCTACTGAAATGACCTTTACAGTTCTCCATAGAATGAGCACCAACCGTTATCTCAGTAATGGGAAAATCTATATTCACTGAAGACTTTACCCCTGAAATGAAAATTTTGAGAATAATTGATCAATCCAGGAAAAGAAAGAAGCAGATTTCTCTGATAAGATTTATCACAAAGTTTCTAATTCTTATGCGTACAATTGATTTAATAAAAGAATGTGAAACGACGGTTACTCTTTAATGGCCATGCACACATGTAGCAAAACAGAAGCCATTAAAGATGCCAAGTTTGGACGTCACTCCTATCTTATGGATAGGTTCTTGATCCTGGAGGTCTGACGGCTGGGACATCTAGGGATCTGAGCGATTCGCTCTAAAAAACCCTGTCTGAGTGGAGATTGAGCATGTGTACCCGCACACTATTCATTCCTAATGGGTATGCTGAAGACCAGGCCAGCGCAGAAGAATAAATGGTGTGAGAGTGCGCATGCTTCATTTAGACGAGGCTATTTAGAGCTCTGTTCTCAGGATTAGTGGGGATCCCAGGGGTCAGTTCTCCAGACACCCAACCATCGGGAAGATATCTTCTATCCTATAGATAGTGGATAACGTCCAAGCTTGGATACAACCCCTCTAACAATAACACTGCTTTTAGCTGCAGCCAATGTTAAATGTTAGCAAGACTGCAGGCCACATTGCAGACACACGTTGGTCTCTTCATGTGAACACAGCCCTAAAGACAGGTATAATCCAATATCTGCACAGCAGGAGTGATTGACTCCGTGCAATTGACTTCTATGGAGATCTGAAAAAATAAATGAGATCGAGAACCCTGTGGTGAGCCTTTTGGGAGCTAACATTGATGACAGATATGGAAATCTGTAGCTCATATGCTCTAGCATATTGTATATTAGAGAGATATGATTGGTGCATACATGGATTCACGAGCGCCGTTGAGTTTTCATGTTTTGGCTAGAGGCAGGCTCTGAACTGTAGACATACACTGAGGGTGAAATCACAGGTGGCAGGTTTATTGCTGACAACTTTTCCCATTGATCTGCTACATGTGAATACAGCCATATGTTTAAGTGATTAAGCTCATTGACCCCATGGAAAGTCTGTACCAGGCCCCACCATTTATGTTTTATTCATATTACCAGAGTTTTCTTGTGGGAAGAGAGGGACTTCGGGCTCCATGAGGCATCAGGGTCTTGGTGCTACTCTGACCTTTGCACTGGCCTTAGTGTGCCTATGCGGGAGATCCATTCATCATGCGTTGCCTTGGAGTGTGGTAGGAAATGCAAAGGGTCCGTGCTATTTACCTGGGGTGCATAGATCCCAGACAGCATAAGTGGGGGCAAAAATAATCAGCTGTCCGAGCCTAAAGGCTCATTTACGTCCCAATTGTGGCGTCGGCTATGTACATGCCATTTGGCGGTCATCGTTTAGGCAGGCCAACTGGAATTAACTATTAATATGCAAGAAAAAACATATTTTTAACATGCGTTTATTCTTAAGAATTTTCCACATTTGTAACACTTTTAATTGATAGGGGTGTAATACGCCCTGCATCCGAATATTGAAATGCTTTGTATTTAACAACAGGTCTATTTCTCTGTGAACGAAATGTCCACAGTGTGTAGATGAGATTTGCTAAAAGGGAAAATCCGCAAAATATGTGCAGGACGGTGACCAGAAAAATGCACACAGGAAAATTGCACACAGGAAAATTGCCCACATGAAAAATGCACACAGGAAAATTCCCCACACGGAAAATTCCCCACACAGAAAATTCCCCACACGGAAAATTCCCCACATGGAAAATTCCCCACACGGAAAATTCCCCACATGGAAAATTGCCAATTACAGCATCACAAAAGTTTCAGATCTATTATATTTCAGGTGCAAGGTGAGGATGTTCACATAATATGTGATCAACTTGTGATTTACAGTTGACCTAGTGCAAAACTGCAAAACTGATGATCTGTGGTTTGCAGCATATATATATATATATATATGTATATATATATATATATATATATATATGTATACCAGGATGCAGACATATTCACCAGGATGATGGGCATATGTACCAGTATGGGGGACATTGCTACATAATGAAGGGGGAGGGGGGCAATTCATACGTGTTTATAGAATTTAGAACACTACAGGGGCCCATACATCTGACCAATGTGTGTGTGTGTGTGGGGGGGGGGAGGGTCAAATTTCGCACTGGGGCCCATCGGACTCCACTGCAAAAGCATATCATACATTCTCAGCAAGAACACAAAGTGGTACAAGTGACAGAATCTCACCTTTCTGCTGTGCCTTCTGGGCTTCCAGGACCAAATATCTCTGCCAGCAGCAGTGATACTTTTGTGAGCACTGATAGCAGTGATGGCTCCTCTGGATCACACTGCTGCTGGTTCTGCATGTGCTGCTGCTCTGGGCTGGTGGGAGGAGTAAGGCAGAATCAGTGAGAGCAAACTAGATCTATCTAGTGCTGAGAATGACAGACTGCTGCAAATCACAGATCATCATTTTTGCAGTTTTGCACTAGGTCAACTGTAAATCACAAGTTGATCACATATTATGTGAACATCCTCACCTTGCACCTGAAAATATCATAGATCTGAAACTTTTGTGATGCTGTAATTGCCAATTTTCCATGTGGGGAATTTTCCGTGTGGGGAATTTTCCTGTGGGCATTTTTCCTGTGTGCAATTTTCCTGTGTGCATTTTTCAGGGAACCGAGTGCATCGGGGTGTAATGATGCACTTCTAGCTTCTCAGCCTCACACTGTATTTCCCACATAGCAGCACCCTCCCCTGGCTGATTGACAGGTTATTATTCCTGGTACATGGCTGTAAATGATATCTGTCAGGGTATATGTCCACGTTCAGGAAACGCTGCGTGTTTGACGCTGCGTGGGGCCGCAGCGTCAAACACGCAGCGTCCAGATGTTCCAGCATAGTGGAGGGGATTTTTTGAAATCCCGTGTCCACTATGCGTGGAAACACGCACGCGGCGGCCCTGCGACTCCGGACATGCTGCGCGTCTTTTCAGATCGCAGCATGTCCGTGTTCCTTGCGGCGACACTGCGTCGCCGCAAGGAATAACACAGGGCCCTATGCGAGGGGTGCGATGATCCCGGATGTGTACAATGAACACATCCGGCATCATCGCGTCCCAGAAGGGGGCGGGGCTTAGCACCGAGCGGCTTTGCCGCTCCGATGATACCGCCGGCCATCCTGAACGTGGACACGTACCCTAACTCTGTTTGTAACCCCTTTCTCATGTACAGCACCATGGAATTAATGGTGCTATATAAATAAATAATAATAATACTCACCTGTCAATCAGCCAGGGGAGGGTGCTGCTATGTGGGAAATACAGTGACCCCTAGCGGTAGGGACATGGAAGGGGCCCCAGGACATCTGACAGCAGAGTAGTGAGAGTATAATAATCTCCTGCTGATAAAACACTGATAGGCTATGTGCACACGTTGCGGATTTACTGCGGATCCGCAACGTTTTTTCCGTGCAGAAACGCTGCAGAACCGCAAGTGATTTACAGTACAATGTAAATCTATGGGTGCGGAAAATTCTGCACGGAATCCGCAGCGGTTTAAAAAAAGGACCATGTCACTTCTTTGTGCGTTTCTGCACCCACTCCATTATAGGAAAACACAGGGGTAAAACGCATAGAATCTGCAGCAAATTCGCAGTAAAAACAAACAAAATCAGCATAAAAAACGTGCAGATTTTGACCTGCATTTTCTGCCAAGATATGCAGAATCCGCACGGAAAATACCACAGGTAAATCCGCAATGTGTGCACATAGCCATAGTATTGTACCAGCAAAATACAGTCCAGCAGTGACACATCGCTGGAATCTGGGTCTCTGTTCCTACGTTATGATGCTGTCAGATTACACAACAAAAAAATGTTTTGACAGATTCCCTTTAAGAAACTATATTAGCTTTTGTGAACTTATACTATATATCTGGGTAGGTTGAGTTATTATTTTGTCTATATATTTTTGGTATTTGCCTCTTCTTGTAACAGTGAGTATTTATAATAAAGAATTGAAATTATAAAACCGTGTCCTTATAAGTCAAATCGTGTATGTATAGATCAGTGTGATACCTGCTTCATTGTTGGTCAGTGGACAGTTCTATTTTATTGTTAAGTCTGATTTTATTCTTATTTAGTTACTGTACCTGATCACACAATAAATTGAAAAAATAAGAGACTTTATAATAACTCCCAAAAAATGAAAAGATCAATATGATCAAAAAACAAATGGCACAATACATAGCATTTGTGTATAATGTAATAAATAGTCAAGTTTTAACATTTAGGTACAATAAGTCCCTTAAAAACACACAGCCAAGATATAATCAACAGGGCTCATATAGTGCCCAACATGCATTTCCTCGATCCTTAGCTTTAGGGCTCGCTCACACTAGTGTATAACACAGCCGAGTGCTATCCAATGTTTTATTGGCTAGCACTCAGCCCAGTGTTACTCTATGGGGATAGTGCAGATCTGCGATTATTTCGATTATTTTCTCATGCTGATTTGGCATCCGAGTGCATCCGAGAATTGGGTCATGCCCACCCATACAAGTCTATGAGCATGTGTGAAATATCGATCTGCTGCACTCAAATGTCATCTGAGTGCAGTCCGATTACAGTGGATGCTGTCTCTTCTGCACCTGTGACACATAGCAAACCTTGGCCGTGCTACATAGGCCACAGCCAAATGTCGCCTTGTGTAGCCCCAGAGCCGCAGCCTCATAGAAGTTTTTGCATTGTGAGAAAAATTGATTAAAAAAATCTAGTATATTTATAAAATAAAAAATCAGTCAGACTGATTCCCCTGTCAAACTGTGGTCCTGGCTCTTAAGGTACCGTCACATTAAGCAACGCTGCAGCGATATCGACAACGATGCCGATCGCTGCAGCGTCGCTGTGTGGTCGCTGGAGCGCTGTCACACAGCTCTCCAGCGACCAACGATGCCGAGGTCCCTGGGTAACCAGGGTAAACATCGGGTTACTAAGCGCAGGGCCGCGCTTAGTAACCCGATATTTACCCTGGTTACCATTGTAAATGTAAAAAAAAAAACACTACATACTCACCTTCTGATGTCCGTCAGGTCCCTGGCCGTCTGCTTCCCGCACTGACTGTGAGTGCCAGCCGGCCGTAAAGTAAAAGCAGAGCACAGCGGTGTCGTCACCGCTGTGCTTTACGGCCGGCCGGAGCTCACAGTCAGTGCGGGAAGCAGACGGTCAGGGACCTGACAGACATCCCTTCTTTTATTACATACTCCTCTTTACTAATGTAAGAAGTGTCTGTGTGTCAAATTTGTGGTCTCTAGCTATTAAATTAAATGGTTAACTCCCGGAAAAAATTGGCGTGGGCTCCTGCGCAATTTTCTCCGCCAGAGTGGGAAAGCCAGTGACTGAGGGCAGATATTAATAGCCTAGAGAGGGTCCATTGTTATTGCCCCCCCCCCCCGGCTAAAAACATCTGCCCCCCGCCACCCCAGAAAAGGCACATCTGTAATAGGCGCCTATTCTGGCACTTGGCCGCTCTCTTCCCACTCCCGTGTAGAGGTGGGATATGGGGTAATGAAGGGTTAATGTCACCTTGCTATTGTAAGGTGATATTAAGCCAGGTTAATAATGGAGAGGCGTCAGTTATGACACCTATCCATTATTAATCCAATAGTACGAAATGGTTAATAAAACACACACACATTATTAAAAAGTATTTTAATGAAATAAAGACACAGGGTGTTGTAATATTTTTTTATACTCTTAATCCATCTGAAGACCCTTGTCACCTGAAATAAAGTTAAAAAAAAAAACAACAATATTCCATACCTTCTGTCGTTACAGTCTTGCACTTCTTACATTAGTAAAGAGGAATATGTAATAAAAGAAGGGATATGAGATGGTTTACTGTATGTAAACTATGTCTCATATCCTGTTGGGTTTGTGAAGGAGATAGCAAAAGCCGGCAATTGAATTACCGGCTTTTCTGCTATCTAGCGCTGAATTAAATATAAATATATATATGTCTCACTGACATATACTGTATATATATATATATATATATATATATATAGACTGTATATATGTTTTTAAGAATATTTGAGCCGATGGATCCATGATATGTCCATTTTGCAAGCCTGCGAGAAAAAATCGCCGTACGGAAGCCATATGGATGCCATACGGATGACACACGGATAAATTTGTGCGTAAAAATCGCATCCTCGCATTGAATACGGAACAGTGTTTTGGGACAATTACTGCGTATTACGGCTGTAAAAAACGGACCGTATTTACTTACGCCTAGTGTGACGCCGGCCTTGTAAATGACCATCTTGAAAATCTTGTATTGTTCAAGATTATTGTACCTGTTTTTATTATGTATACCCCTCCTCACATGTAAAGCGCCATGGAATAAATGGCACTATAATAATAAATAATAATAATAATAGAGCTAATTCTTGGACCAGGCACTAGACATTAGTGTTGAAAAAGGGTAGAAAATCAGAAAAAAATCCACCATAGGTCCATGTTGTAAGATCATGTTTTCTTGCAGTTCCTATTTATTCCCAGCACCATACTGTAATACATGTACTCTGTGTGTCTTTCATTGGCGGAACCATGTCACATCTTGTGACCAGAGGAAAAACTGATGTTTCAGCTGGTGACTAAGTGACGTCATGTATGCTTCCATTTACTTCTTAGTATAGCTGGCTTTGCATTTTTATTCCACCAAACAACAAATTGTGGTTAACCACCAGCTTAGCTGTTTATAGTCTTTGTCCGAGTGTTGCAATTGTAGAAACATTGTTAAACGTTTTGCTCCTAATGATCTGATTTACTGTATAAATTGGTGTTCAAAGTCCTCATTTCAACACTGTTCACAATTTGCAGTGTGATGATTATCACAAACAGATACAATATACAGTTGTGTGAAAAAGTGTTTTTCCGACTTCCTGATTTCCTATTCTTTGCATGTTTGTCTTATGTAAATGTTTCAAATCACAAAACAAATTAAAATATTAGACAGACAACACAAGTAAACATAAAATGCATTTTTTTAATGAAGGTCTTTATTATTAAGATGAAAAGAAATCCAACCCTACAGGGCCCTGTATGAAGAAGTAATTGTCACCCCCCTTAAACCCTCCCCCATAAATTACCGTAACTGGTTTATCACATCTCTGGGAACCTGAGTTCAAATTCTCTAGCCACGCGCAGGCCTGTTAATGCCACACCTCTTCTCAGTCAAAAAATCACTTAAATAGGACCTGCCTGACAAGGTAAAGTAGACCAAAAGATCGTCCAAAGATAAACAACATGCTGTGATCCAAATAAATTCTGGAACACATAAGAAACAAAGTATTTGAGATCAGTCAGTCTGGAAAAGGTTATAAAGCTTCGGGTTTTGCTGCTTCAGGACCTGACAGACTTGCTGTGGTAAATGGAATCATAAATTCTGTCAACCAAAAATCCTGAAGGAGACTGTCCGGCCATCTGTTCATGTCCTGAAGCGCACTTGGGTTATGCAGCAAGACAATGATCCAAAACACACCAGCAAGACGACCTCTGAATGGCTTAAGAAAAACAACATTAAGACTTTGGAGTGGCCTAGTCAAATTCCTGACCTTAAAGGGAACCTGTCACCTGAATTTGGCGAGACCAGTTTTGGGTCATATGGGCGGGGTTTTGGGGTGTTTGATTCACCCTTTCCTTACCCGCTGGCTGCATGCTGGCCGCAAAATTGGTTTGAAGTTTATTCTCTGTCCTCCGGAGTACACGCCTGCGCAAGGCAATATCGATCGTGACGTGACGTCACGAAGGTCCTTCTCGGCACAGCATCTTTGGAACCGGAGTGCCGCGTGCAGCGCCGAGGAGATCGGGACGTCAGAGGGTGAGTAAAACCAATTTTTATTATTTTTAACATTACTATTGATGCTGCATATTGCTGCATATGCAGCATCAATAGTATAGGAGTAATCCCGCAGCGGAAATCGCAAAACAAACCGCAATAAATCTGCAGGGATAACCGCAGCGGTTTTGCCCTGCAGATTTATCAATTCCGCTGCGGGAGAACCCGCAGAGCACGCCGCAAAGTGTGCACATAGCCTAAAAGTTGAAGAAAATCAGTCAGTAGGATCAGCCCTCCTAAGCTGTGTTATGGGCATGTACAGTGCCTTGCGAAAGTATTCGGCTCCCTGGAACTTTTCAACCTTTTGCCACATATCATGCTTCAAACATAAAGATACCAACTGTACATTTTTGGTGAAGAATCAACAACAAGTGGAACACAATTGTGAAGTTTATTTGTGAACTATTGCCTGTAGATTTTGATTTATGTTTGGGATTATTGTCTTGTTGGAGGACAAATCTCCGTCCCAGTCTCGGGTCTTTTGCAGACTCCAACAGGTTTTCTTCAAGAATGGTCCTGTATTTGGCTCCATCTATCTTCTCATCAATTTTAACCATGTTCCCTTTCCCTGCTGAAGAAAAGCAGGCCGAAACCATGATGCTGCCTCCACCATGTTTGACAGTGAGGATGGTGTGTTCAGGGTGATGAGCTGTGTTGCCTTTACGCCAAACATATCATTTGGCATTGTTGCCAAAAAGTTCGATTTTGGTTTCATCTGACCACAGCACCTGGCTTGTTGCAAACTTTAAACAACACTTTTTGTGGAAATCTTTGAGAAGTGGCTTTCGTCTTGCCACTCTTCCATAAAGGCCAGATTTGTGCAGTGTACGAATGATTGTCCTATGGACAGACTGTCCTACCTCAGCTGTAGATCTCTGCAGTTCATCCAGAGTGATCATGAGCCTCTTGGCTGCATCTCTGATCAGTCTTCTCCTTGTTTGAGATTAAAGTTTAGAGGGACGGCCGGGTCTTGGTAGATTTGCAGTAGTATGATACTCCTTCCATTTCAATATGATCGCTTGCACAGTTCTCCTTGGGATGTTTAAAGTTTTTAAAATCATTTTGTATCTAAATCCGGCTTTAAATGTCTCCACAACAGTATCACGGACCTGCCTGTTGTGTTCCTTGGTCTTCATGATGCTCTCTGTGCTTCAAACAGAACCCTGAGACTATCACAGAGCAGGTGCATTTATACGGAGACTTGATTACACACAGGTGGATTATATTTATCATCATTAGGCATTTAGGACAACATTGGATCATTCAGAGATCCACAATGAACTTCTGGAGTGAGTTTGCTGCACTGAAAGTAAAGGGGCCGAATAATATTGCACGCCCCACTTTTTAGTTTTTGATTTTCCACAAAAACTTAAAATAAGCAATAAATTTCATTCAACTTCACAATTGTGTTCCACTTGTTGTTGATTCTTCACCAAAAATTTACATTTGGTATCTTTATGTTTGAAGCATGATATGTGGGAAAAGGTTGAAAAATTCTAGGGAGCCAAATACTTTCGCAAGGCACTGTAGGTCATAAGAAGCTGAACATTTGTATGAGCACACAACTCATGGAGTTTTGAAGCTAATGCTACAATGTTTTGTGCTAATTTTTGTACAATAATAGCCTTTCTTTTGGAATTAACATCTTTTGAAGGACATCAAAATTACCATTAACACAAAATGTCGACCCCTGAGGCTCATATATGAAAATGTCTAAGATTAGAATGGCTACATTAACCTTCTCGTACTGTGCGAACATTGTAATCCATTCTCCAAAGTCAGATGTGTCTCCTACAATTCTTTAAAGGTGGTCAAACAATACTGGCTCTTTTTTTTCTCTAAAAAAAACATTCTGGAAACACATCACTTTTGAAAATTTCTAGATGACCTCTCTGTTCTACATGCTCTTCTGCTTAGGATACCATCACACATCCCTGTGTTTCTAGATGACCTCTCTGTTCTACATGCTCTTCTGCTTAGGATACCATCACACATCCTTGTGTTACTATCTGAGAGAGACAGATTTGTTTCTCTAGTGTCCTCCCCCTTGCATTCCAGTTGTTTCCATTTTATTATCTTTAGTTGTTTTTTTTTCATTTGACCAACTCAATATTTGTAAACCAGATTTTGAACATAAAATAGAATTGGTATAGGACCTGTTGGGTAGGATACAAATGTTATTCTTTTGTAATAGATCCTGTTTGTTTCACTGCATTGTTACTTTGAAAATTGGTCTTTATTGTAATTCCCCTACTATCATGTGCCCCCATTTCCTAATATTGGTTTCAATCAGTTCCAATTCTAGTACGATCAGCAGAAATAATAGAGAAGTGTTGTAACATCAATTTTTTTTCCAGTAACTGTAGACTATGGGGAAAATTGCGGAAATCCTACTTTACAGAAAGAGTTTGGATTTCTAGAATTGGGGGTGCAAATTAGTGTCCTCAGAGGTGAAGAGGAGTTAAACTCTAGCACCACCTATTGGATGTAGCAATGCTAGCAGTCAGTATTGAACTTTTAATGAGACTTGCCACATGACTTGGGATAAGAAGCCAAATTAGACACTCCATTTGGAGACGTGTTTAAGGGTGTTTGCTTTTCATAAGTGCAAAGCAGGAGGTTTGATTTGGCTGGGAGAGATGACTCTGAAAGGGGATTTAAGGGGTGGATATTTATCCCCATTTTGGAGATTACCAACCAGTCTGAAATTGGGGTAGAATTTAAAATGCAGCTTTTACTTAACTAGTGGTTGGACAAGCTCAACTCCTAACCTTCTGACAAGACATTGAATTTTTCAGTTTAAAAATGTCAAAACTTGTACTAGTTTTTTTTTTTTTACATATACAGTACAGTCCAAAAGTTTGGACACACCTTCTCATTTAAAGATTTTTCTGTATTTTCATGACTATGAAAATTGTACATTCACATTGAAGGTATCAAAACTATGAATTAACACATGTGGAATTATATACTTAACAAAAAAGTGTGAAACAACTGAAAATATGTCTTATATTTTAGGTTCTTCAAAGTAGCCACCTTTTGCTTTGATGACTGCTTTGCACACTCTTGGCATTCTCTTGATGAGCTTCAAGAAGCAATCACCGGTAATGGTTTTCACTTCACAATTGTGCCCTGTCAGGTTTAATAAGTGTGATTTCTTGCCTTATAAATGGGGTTGGGACCATCAGTTGTGTTGTGCAGAAGTCTGGTGGATACACAGCTGAAAGTCCTACTGAATAGACTGTTAGAATTTGTATTATGGCAAGAAAAAGCAGCTAAGTAAAGAAAAACGAGTGGCCATCATTACTTTAAGAAATGAAGGTCAGTCAGTCCGAAAAATTGGGAAAACTTTGAAAGTGTCCCCAAGTGCAGTGGCAAAAACCATCAAGCGCTACAAAGAAACTGGCTCACATGAGGACCGCCCCAGGAATGGAAGACCAAGATTCACCTCTGCTTCTGAGGATAAGTTTATCCGAATCACCAGCCTCAGAAATCGCAGGTTAACAGCAGCTCAGATTAGGACCAGGTCAATACCACTCAGAGTTCTAGCAGCAAACACATCACTACAACAACTGTTAAGACGTGACTTTGTGCAGCAGGCCTTCATGGTAAAATAGCTGC
This sequence comes from Ranitomeya variabilis, assembly GCF_051348905.1. Taxonomy (NCBI): domain Eukaryota; kingdom Metazoa; phylum Chordata; class Amphibia; order Anura; family Dendrobatidae; genus Ranitomeya; species Ranitomeya variabilis. The sequence continues at coordinate 165,493,053 of NC_135233.1, forward strand.
TAGGAAACCACTGCTAAGGACAGGCAACAAGCAGAAGAGACTTGTTTGGGCTAAAGAACACAAGTAATGGACATTAGACCAGTGGAAATCTGTGCTATGGTCTGATGAGTTCAAATTTGAGATCTTTGGTTCCAACCACCGTGTCTTTGTGAGATGCAGAAAAGGTGAACGGATGGACTCTACATGCCTGGTTTCCAATGTGAAGCATGGACGAGGAGGTGTGATGGTGTGGGGGTGCTTTGCTGGTGACACTGTTGGGGATTTATTCAAAATTGAAGGCATAATGAACCAGCATGGCTACCACAGCATCTTGCAGCGGCATGCTATTCCATCCAGTTTGCGTTTAGTTGGACCATCATTTATTTTTCAACAGGACAATGACCCCAAACACACCTCCAGGCTGTGTAAGGGCTATTTGACCAAGAAGGAGAGTGATGGGGTGTTACGCCAGATGACCTGGCCTCCACATTCACCAGACCTGAATCCAATCGTGATGGTTTGGGGTGAGCTGGACCGCAGAGTGAAGGCAAAAGGGTCAACAAGTGCTAAGCATCTCTGGGAACTCCTTCAAGATTGTTGGAAGACCTTTTCCGGTGACTACCTCTTGAAGCTCATAAAGAGAATGCCAAGAGTGTGCAAAGCAGTCATCAAAGCAAAAGGTGGCTACTTTGAAGAACCTAGAATATAAGACATATTTTCAGTTGTTTCACACTTTTTTGTTAAGTAGATAATTCCACATGTGTAAATTCATAGTCTTGATGCCTTCAGTGTGAATGCACAATTTTCATAGTCATGAAAATACAGAAAAATCTTTAAATTATAAGGTGTGTTCAAACTTTTGGTTTGTACTGTACTTTTTGGGTTACGTCTTTGCATTTTGTTGTCATTGAATGGAAGCCTTCATTGTTCTGTAGAATGGAAATCTGATTACGTAATGAACAGACACAGATGAATGACTTGTTAGGGTGGATGCACAAGAGAGTCAGATGCGAAAAATGCATGTGTTACAAATGGACCTGGATGTGAAACTTGATGTGGATGTGAACCTGAACCTCGGGTAGGATGAATCAGGAACTGGATCTAAGGTTTTGGAGAAATTCTAATTGAAAACAGATTCTAGTGATGAGGTGACTAGGAAACCTAGCCACAGACACAGGTACATGACGGCTTCTCAATACTCTACTCAGCTATACACGCATAGGTTAAGACCTGCCAAGTAATCAGAGAGTGGAGAAGCTAGGAGGGACCTGCCTCTGTGCCTCACATTCCTAGCCACCTCATCCCAATTCCCAGTTATGTTTTCTCAGAAACACCCAGGCTTGGACTGGCCCCTAGGGTAACAGGGGAATCCCCCGGGGGGGCCCCTGTGCAGATCTTGGCCCCCAACCCCACTGTATGGGCAGTACTTGGCATAATTCACTTGATTCGCTTGTAAATTTGTGAACAAGGAAGTATAATATTTGTATGCAGGTGAAAAGTTATTGTTACTGGTGGGCCCTTGGCACCCCAGTCTGACACTGGAAACACCACTGAGTCAGAGTAAAATTCATGTTTATGATGCAGAGACAAATCACCAATTCATGGTGCCCATGGCATGTGACAGGTTAATTTGAAAGACCTTTCACCAGGTCAAAAGTGGCCCTTTCTTTTTCATAATTTATTCTTGTTTCTCCCCTGATTATTCTGCCTTTTTAGTGTTTTTTTTTTTATTTCACTGGTGCTACTTTTTCTAGTTTTTACCAAGAGGGCGTGGCACTCAGGGTAATAATGCAGAAAAGTGTAAAGTCATGCTCCCTTGGTAAAGACCATAACAAGTTAAGACTTAATAAAAAAAAAAAAACATATCTCTGAAACAATATGGTAGATTTAAAAAAAAAAAAAATCAACAAAAATTAACAAACTTGCCTCTCTTGAACTGGTGACAAGTCCTCTTTAAGTTTAAATGAATGCATTTATGTATTTAGGATAAATATATACATTAGTGAGAAAAGGAGGCGGACGCGGCAGGCAGAATTGAATCACAAATTTCGGTGATTACCATTTTTATGATAAAATTTGGGACTTTTTAAAAATTGTTGAGAAAAGTAGAGCTTTGGAATTACGTCTGAATGAGCCCTTAGAGAAATTTTTTTTCTGTCATTTATCAATTCTAAAAATGATAAAAAGTGATACAAATCTGTGCCAGGTTACAGCGTTGTTGTAGTTTGAGAATAGCCACCTATAGATGTGCCAAATTTATTAAGAGGGGTGCGGCTCCTAATAATTTTGGCTCAATTTAGGTGTCATTCAGAATTCTGTGTCTCACGGTCCGAGTATGGACCACCATGCACATACTTCCGTGGTCTCCTGCTCTGATCATGAAAGCCTCACAGGCATATGTGACAATGAGTACATGAAAGGTAGATTTTCTGTGGAATCATAGGGCTTTAACTAAAAGGCATTGTCTCTGCGTTCCGGGAATATGTGATTCTGGTGCCTCCTATGCTACGGTGACTGCTCCGGTCTCATTATTTTGGCATTAAGCATTGTCTTTGCTCAGTGGCTTCCACCCTGAAATGTCAGCAGTCAGCAATGTTGTTCTGTTTAATCCGATCTTGGCATTTAGTCTGGTGACGTTGCTGAACTGTTATATGAAATAATCTGATTCTACTTCCTACATTTCTCCATTATGGTAAATAATATTATAGCTAAATCACTAAACATCATGGTGTTATTTATATGCAATGCTAATATAGTACATGAAAGCTGTTATAACCATGAAAACTCCAGGAATGGTCCTGAACTATATAGGAATTTAGTTAGAGCAGTTGTCCCATGATCAGGGGCTAGTATCCCTCTTACAAATGTGCGACCTTTGCTTCATTCATTCTCTATGGGACTGACAGCCATGTACAGCGCTCGCCTATCTTTTGGAAATCTGTGAATAAAAATGGGAAACCTCTTGCTAATAAACTTCCATGTTGGAATGAATAACGTTCTGGGATGAAGCAAAGCGGGAAAATACACTTTAAGGGTAGATTCATACAACCGTATTTTCAGTCCAAGTGCTGTCCGTGAAAAAATGGAAGCACTCAAGCCAATGTTATTCGATGGGCAGTGCAAGTGCAAATAAACAATTTTGTTCCAGACTGAGTGTGCGTGTGACAAACATTTGCAGGATACATTAGTTTCTTCCGTATGGTGGATGACACTCGACCTTGCAAGTGTATAGGTACAAAAAAATCGGATTCCATACAGAGCTATTGAAAAGCATCCAGTCTTTACAGATATTTTGCATTTCTTTAACATAGGAAACTGTACTTAGTTTTGTATATTTTTAATAACTGCTGCTGTATTAAAAAAAAAACAGATTGTACATGGATTGCACACGAAAGACAAATGAGAGAAAAATTGTCTGAGTTTTCTGGGTGAAAGTTGGATGATTTTTGTTTATACCCTTGTGCTAAGTTTTAAACGTGTATTTCCAGTCCATGATAACAACCGATCGCACATGGACCAGTGTCAGCCTTTGTTTTATCACAAAAGGGCTATTTTCTGCACGGATCTCGGGTCTATTTGGAAAAAAAACACAGCATATGCTAGCCTGACCCAATCTACGGACCAGACTAGTGCATGAGGTTTTCCTAGAAAAGTCCTGCTGGTGTATATTGTACTTGCTCTCAGGTTTGTCGTTAGACAACAGATGATTGGTGGGATCAGTACAAATACGATCAGCACAGAATGACTGGTAAACCAAGTCCCACTGCTCGGTGCATCATGGTGGGGCCAAGCATTTCTATACACCTCCCCACTTGCGTGTTTTCCCTCTGTCTCCACCCCCTCTTCTTTGATTAACAGCTCTGGCTTGATAGATGGAAAACAAGCAGGTGGGAAAGTGCCCTTAAATGTTTAGCCACGCCATGATACACCTGTACTCTGTACTGCAGACTCTATGCGGTGTTGGCTATCTTAGGCCGGTTTCACACGTCAGTGGCTCCGGTACGTGAGGTGACAGTTTCCTCACGTACCGGAGACACTGACACACATAGACCCATTAAAATCAATGCATCTGTGCAGATGTCATTGATTTTTTGCGGACCGTGTCTCCGTGTGCCAAACACGGAGACATGTCAGTGTTCGTGGGATCGCACGTATTACACGGACCCATTAAAGTAAAACACGGACCGCACACGGACGTTCTCCGTGTGCAGTCCCTGTGCCGTGCAGGAGACAGCGCTACAGTAAGCGCTGTCCCCCCCACATGGTGCTGAAGCCGCGATTCATATCTTCTGTGCAGCAGCGTTTGCTGCATAGAAGATATGAATAATAGTGTTTAAAAGAAAGATCTATCTGTCCGCCGCCCTCCCACCCCCTGTGTGCGCCCCCGCTGTTCTGAAAATACTCACCCACGTCCCTCGTTGGCTGTCGCTGCTTCCTGTCCTGACCGCGCCTTCTACTGTATGCTGTCACGTGGGGCCGCTCATTTACAGTCATGAATAGGCGGCTCCACCCCTATGGGAGGTGGAGCCACATATTCATGACTCTAATCGGCGGCCCCACGTGACCGCATACAGTAGAAGGGGCGGCCAGCACAGGAAGCAGCGACAGCCAACGAAGGAGCCGGGTGAGTATTTTCAGAACAGCGGGGGGGCGCACAGGGGGTGGGAGGGCGGCGGAAAGATAGATCTTTCTTTTAAACACTATTATTCATATCTTCTATGCAGCAAACGCTGCTGCACAGAAGATATGAATAGCGGCTTCAGCACGATGCAGGGGACAGCGCTAAACTTTAGCGCTGTCTCCTGCATGCTCCGTGTGGTACCCACTCGGCACACGGGCGGCACACGTGTGCCGCACGTATGGCCTACGTGAGCTCACGGGCACACGGACACGGATAACTCCGGTACCGATTTTTTTCCGGTACCGGAATTATCTGGACGTGTGGGACAGCCCTTAGGCTGTGTGCACACATTCTGGATTTTTCACGTTTTTTCGCTATAAAAATGCGATAAAACCACAAAAAAAACGCATCCATTAAGCATCCTATTAATAGAATGCAATCCGCAATTTTTGTGCACATGTTGCGTTTTTTTCCATGAAAAAAATGCATCACTGTAAAAAACGCAGCATGTTCATTAATTTTGCGGATTTTTTGTGGATTTCCCGCTATTTAGGCTATGTGCACACGTTCAGGAATTTTCACTTTTATCGTGTTTTTAAAAATGCGAAAAAAACTGCGAAAAAAACGCATACATTAAGTATCCTATTATGAGAATGCATTCCGCATTTTTTGTGCACATGCTGCGTTTTTTTCCATGGCGGAATCGCATTCCGGAAAAAAACGCAGCATGTTCATTCTTTGTATGGAATCGCAGGGATTCCGCACACATAGGAATGCATTGATCCGCTTACTGTCCACATGTGGCTATGCCCACCATGCGGGAAGTAAGCAGATCATGTGCGGCTGGTACCCTGGGTGGAGGAGAGGAGACTCCTCCAGGCCCTGGGAACCATATAATTGTTAAGAAAAAAATAAAAATAAAAAATCGTGATATTCTCACCTTCTGGCGTCCCCGGCAGTCTTCCTGCTTCTCACGATGCTCGCGTTCCCAAGGATGCTTTGCGGCAATGGCCTGTGATGACGTGCGGTCTCGCAAGACCGCTACGTCTCTGGGGTCATTGTCACTAGACATGATTGGGACCGGAGCATCGCGAGGAGCGGGAAGTCTGCCAGGGACGCAGGAAGGTGAGAATATCATGATTTTTTATTTTTTTAAATTATTTGTAACATTAGATCTTTTTACTATTGATGCTACATAGTGTTTGACAAGTGTGACCAACCTGTCAATCAGTTTTCCAAGTGATGCTACAGGTCGCTTGGAAAACACTAGCATTCTGCAAGCTAATTACGCTTGTAAAACGCTAGTGTTTAGCGGGAAAACGCATGCCAATTCCACGTGCGTTTTTCCTGTGGCAGGGAGTTCCGGAAATTTCCACGGCAATTCCGGACGTGTGCACATAGCCTGAATGCATTGGGAAGCTCCGGAAAAAAACGCGAAAAATCCGCACAAAAAACATGAAAAAAATGCATGCGGATTTCCTGCAGAAAAAGTCCAGTTTTGTTCAGGAAATTTCTGCAAAGAATCCTGACGTGTGCACATAGCCTAATGTGTTCTCCATGCCAGGGTGAGGCTATGTGCATACGTCCGGAATTGCCGTGGAGATTTTTTTTTAGTTTTTCAGCAAGATAAATGGTATTATTCAAAACTACAGGTAGCCCTGCATAAAACAAGCCCCTATACTGTATGTCTATGTTGGCTTTTAAAAAAAATATGGCTCTCGGAAGAAGGTGAGGAAAAAAAATGAAAATAATTCCATGTCCTTAAATGGTTAAGGATACTGGAAGTATACTTTAATGTTTAGGTCTTACATGTGCATTAGGATTCTTCTATTCATTTGGTACTGAATTATATTTCAGTTATAAGACAAGAAAGTGGCTGAGGAAAGTTCTTTTCTCTGAGTGTTCTGTAGGCTTCTTGTTTGTATGTCACGGGATGTTCTGTTCTTGTTACATGCGGTTTATCTTTTAGTACGGGGAATTGGGCTTTGATTATTCATGGCCAAATATACCTTATCTTACACTAATGTATCAAAATGTACTGACCTATGTGAGCATAAGGCTACTTTCACACTAGCGTTAACTGCATTACGTCTCAAAACGTCTTTTTTCCGAAAAAACGCATCCAGCAAAAGTTTTTGCTGGATGCGTTTTTTCCCCATAGACTTGTATTGGCGACGTATTGCGACGGATTGACATACGTCGTGTACGTTTTACGACGGATGCGTCGAAATTTGGCGATACGTCGTCGGCAAAAAACGTTGCTTGTAGCGTTTTTTGTCTCCGCCTAAAAAACGTGTCGCGACGCATCCTGCGGCATGCGTCGTTGGCTACAATGGAAGCCTATGAGCGACGGATGCGTCGGGACACGTCGTACGACGCAATGCAGCGCTGCAATACGTTTTTTTACACTGAGCATGCTCAGAAGCTGGATTTTGTTGCCAAATGGCCAGACACCCCCAAATCTATATAAACCTGGCCTGGGCCTTCAACCCCACATATATGGCCACGTATATACGTGGCACTTAAATACGTGATACGTGGCACTGAAATACGTGGCACTGAAATACGTGGCACTTATATACGTGGCACTTATATACGTGGCACTTATATACGTGGCACTTAAATACGTGGCACTTAAATACGTGGCACTTAAATACGTGATACGTGGCACTGAAATACGTGGCACTTAAATACGTTGCACTTATATACGTGGCACTTAAATACGTGGCACTTAAATACGTGGCACTTAAATACGTGATACGTGGCACTGAAATACGTGGCACTTAAATACGTGGCACTTAAATACGTGGCACTTATATACGTGGCACTGAAATACGTGGCACTGAAATATGTGGCACTGAAATACGTGGCACTTATATACGTGGCACGTATTTAAGTGCCACGTATTTAAGTGCCACGTATATAAGTGCCACGTATTTAAGTGCCACGTATTTCAGTGCCACGTATTTCAGTGCCACGTATTTAAGTGCCACGTATTTAAGTGCCACGTATATAAGTGCCACGTATTTAAGTGCAATCCTCACTAGAACACCTTCCATCGCTGCCACAAAACTAAAACCCTCAAAGATGGGCTGTAAAAACAGTAATTATATAGTTTTCCATATTTTCCAGTAGCCAATCAAATTTGGGAGCCTCCCATTTTAAAAACGGATCCGTCGTAAAAACGGATGCAACGGATGGTAAAAACGGATGCAACGTATGCAACGCATCCAGTATTTTCGACGGAAACGTTTAGCGGATTTGCGACGGATCCGTCGAAATGCTGGATGCGTGGCATACGTTTGTCACCGTTTTTCACTTTTTTGACGCATCCGTTTTTTCGGCAAAAAAACGGATTTGCGACGTAATGCAGTTAACGCTAGTGTGAAACTAGCCTAACAAAAATAAAGTTGACAAGAGTTGTGCAGCTCGCAGCAAATATTGGTTTGATTGTGAATTGCGATGCCGTCCTGTGAATTTATTGCTTTATTGTTTCATTGCTAACATTGTGACAAATAAACGTATCATTTTTTGTTCTGAACTACCTTCCCGGTCTTATGTTTTTTTGCATTTGTTTAAACTTCCGTGCCTTCGAAGAACCATAACGTTTTACATTTCTCCCCCAATACAGCTGTATGAGTCATTTTTTGTATTTCTTAATAACACCATTTAATTTACCATGTATATATTATTCTTAGCGTTATTCTGCCGGTCGACACGGTAACTTTGATATCAAATGTACAAGTTTTTTTTTTTTTTGCTAATTTTACAAAATCAAACTACTTAAAAACATATTTTCACACCAATTGACCTGTATGTGGACTTGATTTTTTCATGAGACCAGCTTTAGTTTTATTACCACCACTTTGGTGTACATAAAACTTCATCACTTTTTCTGGGGGAGGGAAAATGTGAGGTGACCAAAAAGCCGTTCTGAGACTTCTTTTTTTACATAATGTTCCCCAAGATGGATAAATAGAGAGATATTTTAATAGTTTGGATTGATACTCGTACAGACGTGTCCATGCCCAATAAGCTAAGTTTTTAATGTTTCACTTTTTAATGAATCACATGGAATAAAGCTTAAAGGGGTTGTCTGGTCTAAAATGATAAGTCTGCAGTCTCTCCATGTGACTGCCGACTCGTGAATTCTCACAGCGCTTGACTGTATCAGTTTTGCCAAAAACTTTGCATATATTATTTCTGTGCTACTGGTTAGAGTTGCAAAAAGAGTGACTGTAATTTATATTCTCTTCAGTTGGTATAAATTATGTTGCCAATCTACAGGCACAGATTTTAAAGGGAACCTGTCACCACGTTTTTGGAAGATGGGATAAAAATAGCGTTAAATAGGGGCAGAGGTGGGCGTTACATTAGTGTGTTTGTTATGCGTTTATTACCCACCTAAGTTGCCGAAATACCTTTGCAAAGTCTCCGTTTTCGCCTGTCAATCAGGCTGGTCTGGTCAAAAGGGCGTCTTGTCTTCCCCCAGATTTTGCGTAGTTTTCCGTTGGTGGCGTAGTGGTGTGCGCATGCCCAAAGTCCTGAATCCTTTGCCATGGGATTTAAAAGAGCGCGCTGTTCGTTTTCATTGGTGATCGGTGGGCGCGGCCATCTTCCTTTGGCCGCGCGTGCGCAGAAGCGGCGCTCTGCTGGCCGCGGCTTCAGGAAAATGGCCGCGGGATGCCGCGCGTGCGCAGATGGATATCGCGGCGGCCATTTTCCTGAAGCCGCGGCCAGCAGAGCGCCGCTTCTGCGCACGCGCGGCCAAAGGAAGATGGCCGCGCCCACCGATCACCAATGAAAACGAACAGCGCGCTCTTTTAAATCCCCTGGCAGAGGATTCGGGACCTTGGGCATGCGCACACCACTACGCCACCAACGGAAAACTACGCAAAATCTGGGGGAAGACAACGCCCTTTTGACCAGACCAGCCTGATTGACAGGCGAAAACGGAGACTTTGCAAAGGTATTTCGGCAACTTAGGTGGGTAATAAACGCATAACAAACACACTAATGTAACGCCCACCTCTGCCCCTATTTAACGCTATTTTTATCCCATCTTCCAAAAACGTGGTGACAGGTTCCCTTTAAATTCCAGATGGCAAAATAAACTCAAGATTTATTGCCGAGCTTGTGCTTGTTAAGACAGTTCGTGCAAGGGCAACATAGTGGCTCAGTGGTTAGCACTGCAGCCTTACAGCGCTGGGGTCCTGGGTTCAAATCCCACCAAGAGAAACATCTGCAAGGAATTTATATGTTCTCCCTGTGTTTTCGTGGGTTTCCTCCAGGTTCTCCAAAAACATACTGTCCCAATGGGGACAGGGCTGATAATGTCTGTATAGTAAATAGTCTCATCTGAACAATCTGAGTAGAGGAAACGCATATGTAGGTCGAGTTATATGGAGGTATGTCTGTGGACTGCCCTTGATAGGACAATAGTCTTTGCGGAGCCAGGGGAATATATAGCTTCAACAGGGCTTAATAGGACATGTTGTTGGAGGCTGCCCTGATTTTGATGGGAGATTTGAAAATGTTGATAGGAACGCAATGACTTAAGGCCCCGTCACACATAGCGAGATCGCTGCTGAGTCACAAGTTTTGTGACGCAACAGCGACCTCAGTAGCGATCTCGCTATGTGTGACACGTACCAGCGATCAGTCCCCTGCTGCGAGATCGCTGGTCGTGTCGGAATGGCCTGGACCTTTTTTTGGTCGTTGAGGTCCCGCTGACATCGCTGAATCGGTGTGTGTGATACCGATCCAGCGATGTCTTCACTGGTAACCAGGGTAAACATCGGGTTACTAAGCACAGGGCCGCGCTTAGTAACCCGATGTTTACCCTGGTTACCAGCGTAAATGTAAAAAACAAACAAACAGTACATACTCACCATCTGATGTCCGTCAGGTCCCTTGCCGTCTGCTTCCCGCTCTGACTGTGATCCGGCCGTACAGTGAGAGCACAGCACAGCAGTGACGTCACCGCTGCGCTCTGCTGTCACTGTACGGCGGCACTCAGTCAGAGCAGGAAGCAGACGGCAAGGGACCTGACGGACATCAGATGGTGAGTATGTACTGTTTGTTTTTTTTGGTAACCAGGGTAAACATCGGGTTACTAAGCGCGGCCCTGCGCTTAGTAACCCGATGTTTACCCTGGTTACCCGGGTGCTGCAGGGGGACTTCGGCATCGTTGAAGACAGTTTCAACGATGCCAAAGTCGTTCCCCTGATCGTTGGTCGCTGGAGAGAGCTGTCTGTGTGACAGCTCCCCAGCGACCACACAGCGACTTACCAACGATCACGGCCAGGTCGTATCGCTGGTCGTGATCGTTGGTAAATCGCTATGTGTGACGGGGCCTTTAAAATCTTGGACCTATGAAATGGGTGAGATTGATCGGTGAGATTGGTGAGAAGGTCGGCTCACTTAGCTGCTTCTTGAGGTAGACACAGGCACACGTGGGGTTAAAGTTTCTGGGTGGTTTATTGTATCATAAACCAAAAACCCTAAATTGTAACAGTAAAACAGCCTGTCTGGCTCAAATGAAAATATACAGTTCATACACAGTCTTGCCCAGTACTTCTGGGACAACACATATGGCAGCTCTCACAGGAGCTTCACTATAGAGACTTCCTTGCCGCCACACAACACAGACCGCGGAAAAAAAAACTGGCTGGACATTTATTTCTCCAGTCTCACCCTTGAGGTGGAGATATGGTGAGTAGGTGAACCGCCCATCTCTTACCTACTCACCTAAAAACCTGCCCGTAACATGGCCGCTTAACTCCTTCAGCACATAGCATGCTGAAAAGAATCTTATGGGTTTCTAGATCACAGAGGAAAGCAACCTCCGTGACTCAAATCTCCCCTCACATACAGTGCCAGTGACCCTGTCACTATATATACAGTGGGTGAAATAAGTATGTGATCACTTGTTAATTTTGTAAGTTTGCCCACTGACAAAGACATGAACAGTCTATAATTTTAAGGTTAGGTAAATTTTAAAATTGAGAGATAGAATATCAAAAATAAAATCCAGATAATCACATTGTACAAATTATAGAAATGTATTTGCATTTTGCAGTGAGAAATAAGTATTTGATCCCCTACCAACCATTAAGAGTTCTGGCTCCTACAGACCAATTAGACCCTCGTAATCAACTCGTTACTTGTATTAAAGACAGCTGTCTTACGCAGTCACCATTATAAAAGACTCCTGTCCACAGACTCAATTAATCAGTCAGACTCTAACCTCTACAACATGGGGAAGACCAAAGAGCTTTATAAGGATGTCAGGGACAAGATCATAGACCTGCACAAAGCTGGAATGGGCTACAAAACCATAAGTAAGACACTGGGTGAGAAGGAGACAACTGTTGGTGCAATAGTAAGATGATGGAAGAAATACAAAATGATTGTCAATTGACATCGATCTGGGGCGCCATGCAAAATCTCACTTCATGGGGTATCCTTGATCATGAGGAAGGTGAGAGATCAGCCTAAAACTACACGGGGGAAACTTGTTAATGATCTCAAGGCAGGTGGGACCACAGTCACCAAGAAAACTATTGGTAACACATCACGCCGTAAAGGTTTAAAATCCTGCAGTGCCCACAAGGTCCCCCTGCTCAAGAAGGCACATGTGCGGGCCCATCTGAAGTTTGCCAATGAACAACTGGATGATTCTTTGAATGATTGGGAGAAGGTGCTGCGGTCATATGAGACAAAATTTGAGGTCTTTGGCATTACCTCAACTCGCCGTGTTTGGAGAAAGAGAAATGCTGCCTATGACCCAATGTACACCATCCCCACTGGAGGTGGGAACATTATATTTTGGGGGTGTTTCTCTAAGGGCACAGGACTACATCACGGCATGTACCGTACAATACTAAGTGACGACCTCCTTCCCTCCGCCAGGACATTAAAAAAGGGTCATGGCTGGGTCTTCCAGCAAGACAATGACCCTAAACATACAGCCAAGGCAACAAAGGAGTGGCTCAAAAAGAAGCACATTAAGATCATGGAGTGGCCTAGCCAGTCTCCAGACCTTAATCCCATAGAAAACTTATGGAGGGAGTTGAAGCTCCGAGTTACCAAGCGACAGCCTCAAAATTTTAATGATTTAGAGATGATCTGCAAAGAGGAGTGGACCAAAATTCCTCCTGTCGTGCGCAAACCTCATCATCAACTACAAAAAAAATCTGACTCTTGTGCTTGCCAACAAGAGTTTTGCTAAGTATTAAGTCTTGTTTGCCAGAGGGATCAAATACTTATTTCTCACTGCAAAATGCAAATCAATTTATTTATACAATGTGATTTTCGGGATTTTATTTTTGATATTCTATCTCTCAATGTTAAAATTAACCTTCCCTTACAATTATAGACTGTGGGCAAACGTACAAAATCAGCAAGGGATCAAATACTTAATTCCCCCACTGTGTGTATATATATATATATATATATATATATATATATATATATATATATATATATATATATATATATATATATTGTAGCATGGCTAAAGGGTGTTTAATCGACGGGAGGTATGTATCACAGAGAAGGCTTGTCGCTGTGATGTAACCCGGAGTGTTTTCTGCTTGCACATAAAGCAATAAGGAGTTGCTTAGTATATTTGGGTCCGGGTTACGGGTAGCTATGAGAGATGGGAGGGTCTGGCTACCCATATACCTCACCCCTGGGTAAGGGGCATAACCATGCCTGTCTATGTTTGTTGCAGGACCTGTGGTGAGGTCACAACCACATGTCTGATCATGTGATGGGTTCTGGGTGTGGTTAGACCTATTAAAGAAAGCCTAATGCTAGCCTCCAGGGGGGAGTGTGGGAATCTGTCATGGTGGACAGAGATCCCTGTGTCCAGGCGGGACACTACAGACAGGAGTCTGTATGTGTGGAGGTGAAACCCTCCTGAGTGTGTTAAGGCTATAGGACTGAGCCTGAAGGACTGGACACGTTGTTTTCCTTTCCTGAGCTAAAGGCTATTTGTTTTCTGTATGGTTTGTGGTGCAAATAAACCTGTGAACTTTTAAAGAGAATGTGCCTCCGGTTTCCTCCAACGCACCTGAGCGAGTGAATCCTTACAATTGGTGTTTCGGATGCGGGCAAAGATCCAGGAGCACATGTTGCAGCGCTGGCTGGGCTGAGCCAAGAAGAGTGAACGGTCTTGACAACCGTGAGTAATACAGTACTGATCGGGGTCAGTGAGAACTGCAGTTTGTGGATGCCTCTGAGGAGAAGAGGGATCCGGGAACCTGTGTGGCCGCCACCAACAGGTAACGGTCTGGAGGCCATGTGATACTGACCAGCGTCAGTGAAAAACTGTGCTTGGGCTGTAAAGCCGGGTGTGAAACAGACCGAAGTCTGTGTGCTGTACTGACTGGGGTCAGTGAAAGACTGTTTTTTTTCTATAAAGCACGTGTGCAGGTGCTTGCTGTGGACCGGCGAGTCCAGGTATTTCTCTTTTTTTTCCTTCTGTGGAGTTAGTTGCTGTGGCTCGGCGGGGCCACGAAGATAGCGTCTGGCTGTGACTCGGCGGGGTTACGAAGCTGACGAGCGGCTTGCTGTGGATCGGCGGGTCCACGAAGTCTGCGGTAGAGCCTTGTGGAGTGTGGCCGCGGTTGCAGTGGGAGGTTCCGCAGCGGCTGGAGCTGCAGTGGCAGCAGCGGCGGCTTGTGGTCGGCAGCCGGAGGTGCCAGTTGTGTGTGACTGCAGCGGGAGCTGTGGCGGTACCAGCAGGAGCTGGTGAAGTGACATATTAAAAAAAAAAAAAAAAGACATTGCTGGTTTAATGTGTGCAGACTCTTAAAGGGCCAGAGTCACATTGGTCTGCTGGGCGAACTGGGGCCTGAGAGTACTGTGGGAAGTCCACAGGGTGTACCCCAGAGTGGGGTGGTGTCCCTAAAAGTGGGGTGGAGTCCCAAAACGGAGCGGTAACACCAAATAATTATGGTCGGCAAAAAAGGGGCTGCGTCTCAAAAGGGGGTGGAGTCCCTAAAAGGGGTGGTGGTCCTAAAGGAGAAAATAGCCCACAAGGGGGTGGTGGCCCTAAAAGGGGCAGAGTCCGAAAAGGGGAAAGTGACCCAAAAAGGGGTGGAGCTTTCAAAAGGGGCGGCATTGGTTACCTCAGTAGACATGTCTGGGGAACAGCAATGTTTGTGTTTTGCATATTCTGAGTGCGGCATAGACTTCCCATTTGATGACAGCCCACAGGTGTGTACTGTTATGTTACACTGTGAAGGAGTATCTGGACTGCTGGACTCAAAGAGTCAGGTGACTCTGACAGGAACTCCTCTCGTTCTCTGTCTAACCGAGGAAAAGGTCAATGTTCGCTGCATTCATGGGGTCACTGTTAACTATACTGTGGACAGAGTGTTCATTGATATGTCCAAAAATGTAAAGTGCCAAGATGGCGGTATAACACCAGACTTGTTCTACCCGTTTGAGAGGGGCCGGGACTTTGTGATCTTTGAAGACATATGGGAAGTTGACGCAGTGTGGGGTTGTTCAGAGGAGAGACGCAATGGTCATATTGAAGCCCCACTACAGCAGCAGGCTGTGGGGATTCCTGGTAATGGGATGTGTGGAGAGGAGGTGGCGCCACCTAGTGTCAATGGTCCAGAGTTACGGGTGACCGGAAGAAAGTGTGGGTCTGACACCTGTTTAAATGGGGAATTGCTGTTCCAGGATGACAGGGTGAGAGGGGGTGACTCCTATCCAGACTGTGACTCGAGCGCAAAGGGAAAGGAGTACAGTAAGGAGGAGCCGAGTAAAAATTGCAAATCTTCATCACGTCGCGGGGGACGCAGAAAGATGGGACAGGTTACGCCCTCTGAGAAGAGAGATGATGAGGAAGAGACAGGGTCAGTTACAGATCAGGTTACTGTCTTTGATAAGGAGGTCACTTTACCTCTGACAAATCCCAACACAGAGGTAGGGCTGGAATTAGAACAGACCTGTAGTAGACCCACATCTGCAATGCCTGGTAAAAGTGAAGTGGCTCAGTATGATGAAGTACCTGATGCGGAAGAAATGGAGAACTCTGAGGTTACCAAGAGTCCAGAGGTACCAAAGAGTAAACAGACAGAGAGCCCAGGAGAGACCATAGAGCTGGATGCAGAAACAGCTGGAACTCTAAAGAGGCAGAGTCTGGGTGGACAAGAGAGCCCTTCTGAAAATCTACATGTGCTGGCCAAAAGAGAGCAGGACCATAACATAGAGCTGCTTAGAGAAACAGTCGAACGAGAAAGGGTCCTGAGGCAAGCAATTGAGCACAAAGTGGGTGACCTAGAGAAGGAGGTCGTTGAACTCAGAGGTCACCTATCAGCGTGTCAGGCCATGAATAGGGCCATATTGAAAGATATGGATGTGCTCAGAATGGCTCAAGAAAAACATCAGCAGGAGCTTCTCCAGAGAGAGGAGGAACGTCGCTGCCTGGCAGAGGAGTTGCCAATGCCCATTTTGGCGAAGGCTCAAGCGGAAGAAAAGACTGAGGAAGAGTTCTTGCTAAAAGCGGAACAAGACAGTCAACCGGTCGTGACAGACGTCTTGGTGGAAAGGTCAGAGGCAAAAAGGGAGCCATCTGTCTTTGAAGAGAGTGAGACCCTGCTCTTCAAGACCGTGATTGATGTACCCAAAGAGGTGCAAGAAGCCTGTATCGGTGAAGGTGTGCATGAGGCCTTCAGAAAAGCAGTGGAAGCATGTAGTGTGCACTGGGCACCAGAGACTAAACAGTTGGTGATACTGTTGAATAGGGAAGTCACAGTGAAGCGGGTGGCTGTCCTGAGGGATATGCACCTACACTGCCTCCGTACAAAGCTGAAGATCATTTTGAAGAATGATGAAGCCGTTCGACGTTTGGAGCGTGTAAGGAAAGCTCTTAGTCAGCTGGGCTTAGTGGAAGACACAGTCCAAGTACCCAAAGGTCTGGTGGCGAAAGTCATTGGGAAACTTGGGAGAGTGATGCAGGAGATGGTGGATAAATCCGGTCTGAAGAGACTGAGGATACCGGCTGATGACGAGGTCCAGGTCATGGGTGAAGATGGGATGGTTCCGTTCCTGGTTGTCGGATCCAGAGAGAGTCTTAGGAATATCCGCATGCTCCTGGAATATCGCATGGCATACCTAAGGGAGGTAGAACAGCTGAGACTTGAGAGACTGCAAGTTAATAAACAACTGCCAGAGAGGCGAAGAGGTGCTCTAAAGCCTGGAAGTCCTCAAGCTGAAGTTAACAGAGGATATAGACGTAAAGAGAAGAGCTGCTCTCCGAAGGAAGACAATAGGAGAGATCAACAACCGAGAGAGAACCGAAGGTGGTCAGTTGGAAGAGCTAGAAATAGTGACTCCTCAGTTAGCTCAGGGCTCAGTGACTTAAGTGGGAGATCCTGTAGCGGACGAGATGACAAGGGGTCACCGTTATCAAAGGATGTGACGGAAAGGGATGACAAAGGCTGACGAAAGGGTTCAATAACAGGCCCTGACTT
Source organism: Ranitomeya variabilis (assembly GCF_051348905.1). Classification (NCBI taxonomy): domain Eukaryota; kingdom Metazoa; phylum Chordata; class Amphibia; order Anura; family Dendrobatidae; genus Ranitomeya; species Ranitomeya variabilis. The sequence continues at coordinate 165,510,150 of NC_135233.1, forward strand.
AGACAGACGGTGTGGCTGTCAGGGACGACTGAGAGGGGTCTCTAGTCGGTTTAGGATAAGTGCCAAGCCCCACGGCTTTAGGCAGAGGGGGGAGGTATGTAGCATGGCTAAAGGGTGTTTAATCGACGGGAGGTATGTATCACAGAGAAGGCTTGTCGCTGTGATGTAACCCGGAGTGTTTTCTGCTTGCACATAAAGCAATAAGGAGTTGCTTAGTATATTTGGGTCTGGGTTACGGGTAGCTATGAGAGATGGGAGGGTCTGGCTACCCATATACCTCACCCCTGGGTAAGGGGCATAACCATGCCTGTCTATGTTTGTTGCAGGACCTGTGGTGTGTGGAGGTGAAACCCTCCTGAGTGTGTTAAGGCTATAGGACTGAGCCTGAAGGACTGGACACGTTGTTTTCCTTTCCTGAGCTAAAGGCTATTTGTTTTCTGTATGGTTTATGGTGCAAATAAACCTGTGAACTTTTAAAGTTAATGTGCCTCCGGTTTCCTCCAACGCACCTGAGCGAGTGAATCCTTACAATATATACTGTATATGTTACATGAAGTTAACAATTTATTAATGTAGGAAACACCTTTAGACTTCATATAGGGTGTTACACTCATGCGCGAAAGTATTAGCACCTTTGACATTTTTACAGAAAATGAAGTACTTCTCCCAGAATATTATTGCAATTGCACACGTTTTGTTATACTCATGTTTATGTCCTTTTTGGGTATTGGAACAAAAGTCAAATTGGACATAATTTCATAATTTCACACAAAACCCCACAGATGGGCCTGACAAAATTGTTGGTACCTTTCCAAAATTGTGGGTAAACGACTTCTGTTTCAAGTTCATGTGATGCTTGTTCAACTCTCCTGTGGCAAGTAACAGATGTGGGCAATATGAAAATCACACTTGAAACCAAATTAAAAGGGGAAAAGTTGACTCAGTGTTGAAATATTGAAATAATGTTATGATAACGTTAAAAGTTACTTTTTACATACCACTTCTCACAACTTGTTGCATATACTACTTTATTACAGAACGGTTTAAACCTTGCATAAAAAGTGCGACTCTGCCTTTCTTTTTCAAGTCCAGATTATTCTATGGAAATGACATATTGCGTGGCCGTGATGAACAGCTACAGTGCCTTGCGAAAGTATTCGGCCCCTTGGAACTTTTCAACCTTTTCCCAAACATCATGCTTCAAACATAAAGATACCAAATGTAAATTTTTGGTGAAGAATCAACAAGTGGAACACAATTGTGAAGTTGAACGAAATTTATTGGTTATTTTAAAGTTTTGTGGAAACTCAAAAACTGAAAAGTGGGGCATGCAATATTATTCGGCCTCTTTACTTTCAGTGCAGCAAACTCACTCCAGAAGTTCATTGTGGATCTCTGAATGATCCAATGTTGTCCTAAATACCTAATGATGATAAATATAATCCACCTATGTGTAATCAAGTCTCCCTATAAATGCACCTGCTCTGTAATAGTCTCAGGGTTCTGTTTGAAGCACAGAGAGCATCATGAAGACCAAGGAACACAACAGGCAGGTCCGTGATACTGTTGTGGAGAAGTTTATAGCCGAATTTGGATACAAAATGATTTCCAAAACCTTAAACATCCCAAGGAGCACTGTGCAAACGATCATATTGAAATGGAAGGAGTATCATACCACTGCAAATCTACCAAGACCCGGCCGTCCCTCTAAACTTTCATCTCAAACAAGGAGGAGAAGACTGATCAGAGAAGCAGCCAAGAGGCCCATGATCACCCTGGATGAACTGCAGAGATCTACAGCTGAGGTGGGACAGTCTGTCCATAGGACAACAATCAGTCGTACACTGCACAAATCTAGCCTTTATGGAAGAGTGGCAAGAAGAAAGCCATTTCTCAAAGATATCCATAAAAAGTGTTGTTTAAAGTTTGCAACAAGCCACCTGGGAGACACACCAAACATGTGGAAGAAGGTGCTCTGGTCAGATGAAACCAAAATCGAACTTTTTGGCAACAATGCCAAACGACATGTTTGGCGTAAAGGCAACACAGCTCATCACCCTGAACACACCATCCTCACTGTCAAACATGGTGGTGGCAGCATCATGGTTTGGGCCTGCTTTTCTTCAGCACGGACTGGGGAAATGGTTAAAATTGATGGGAAGATGGATGGAGCCAAATACAGGACCATTCTTGAAGAAAACCTGTTGGAGTCTGCAAAAGACCTGAGACTGGGACTGTGATTTGTCCTCCAACAAGACAATGATGTGTTAGAATGGCCAAGTCAAAGTCCAGACCAGTTTTCAGTTTTTGAATTTCCACAAAAATTTAAAATAACCAATAAATTTCGTTCAACTTTACAATTGTGTTCCACTTGTTGTTAATTCTTCACCAAATATTTACATTTGGTATCTTTATGTTTGAAGCATGATATGTGGGAAAAGGTTGAAAAGTTCCAGGGGGCCGAATACTTTCGCAAGGCACTGTATATAGATATCTTAGAGCAGGGGTGGGCAATTAATTTTGCCATGGGGCCGCATGAGAAATTGGGATGGTTTTAGAGGGCCGGACTAATATATGCCCCATACAGACACTTGCGCTATATAGTGCTGCACAAACGTTATGGCCCCATATACTGCAGCACAAACGTTATGGCCCCATATACTGCAGCACAAACGTTATGGCCCCATATACTGCAGCACAAACGTTATGGCCCCATATACTGCAGCACAAACGTTATGGCCCCATATACTGCAGCACAAACGTTATGGCCCCATATACCGCAGCACAAATAGTATGGCCCCATATACCGCAGCACAAACACTATGGCCCCATATACTGCTGCACAAACTTTATGACCCCATATACTGCAGCACAAACAGTATGGCCCCATATACTGCAGCACACACATTATGGCCCCATATACTGCAGCACACACATTATGGCCCCATATACTGCAGCACAAACAGTATGGCCCCATATACTACTGCACACACATTATGGCCCCATATACTGCAGCACAAACAGTATGGCCCCATATACTACTGCACACACATTATGGCCCCATATACTGCAGCACAAACAGTATGGCCCCATATACAGCAGCACAAACAGTATGGCCCCCATATAGTGCTGCACAAATGTTTATGGCCCCCATGTAGTGCTGCACTGTCGGCTGCGCCCGGGGCCCCCTGGATGCGCCACTGCTGAGACCACCGCTGATACTCACCCGAAGGACGGAGACCATCAGCCAGCAACTTTCTTCACCGCAGCACATCCCGCGCGGCGCTGGAGTGACGTACGCACGTGACGTACGCACGTGACGTACGCACGTGACGTACGCACGTGACGTACGCACGTGACGTACGCACGTGACGTACAGGGCCGATGCGGAGCGCAGCCTCTTGTGACCGGTGGCATAATGCTGCCTCCGGTCACAAGAATGATTGACACAGCCGGGAGCCAATGGCTCCTGATGCTGTGTCAATCACATCCTGACCCTGGAGGACTCCCGTCTGGAGGAACTGTATGCGCTGCAATGCGCAGCGTGTGGATAAGCTCGGGGCCTTCACTCCAGCCGCCAGCCCTCATAAGCGTCTGGTGGCTGGCCGAACGGTGCCGGCGGCGGCTGTCAGAAGTGACAGCTAGCTGGCGGGCCGTTAAAAATCATAAGGTGGGCCGAATGCGGCCCGCGGGCCGCATCTTGCCCAGGTCTGTCTTAATTTACGTTCACACTTGCGTTGTGCGCCGCAGCGTCGGCGCCACAACGCAAACAAAACCGCAGCAAAACGCATGCAGAACGCTGCATTTTGCGCCGCATGCGTCCTTTTTTTGATTGATTTTGGACGCAGCAAAAATGCAACTTGCTGCGTCCTCTGCGCCCGGACGCGGGCGCCGCAGGGACGCATGCGGCGCAAAACGCAAGTGCGACGCATGTCCATGCGCCCCCATGTTAAATATAGGGGTGCATGACGCATGCGGCGACGCTGCGGCGCCCGACGCTGCGGCGCCGACCGCAAATGTGAACGTAGCCTTAGAGGGTAGTTCCTTACTACATTTTCCCAGTCTATGAGCAAGACTGTAGAGGCACTAAGGCTTCGTTACCCCAAATTAACATTTAATGAGCTTTTCATGGTGCATATTTTTGCTGTTCAAAACCGCAGCATCTTACAGTTCCAGTAAAATGAATGGGATTTATAGAAATCTCATGTCCACTGCATTTCTTTTACGACGCAAAAACTGATCTGCAACATGTTATTTTTTATCCTTGACTTATATAGTGGCATCATATTCCGCAGCACTTTACAGATATTATAATCACTGTCTCCATTGGGGATCGCAATCTAAATTCCCTATCAGTATGTCTTTGGAGTGTTGAAAAAAATCGGAGAACTTGAAGTAAACCCAGACAATCGTGGGGGAATATACAGAGTCCTTGCAGATGTTGACCTTGGTGGGATTAGAACCTAGGACCCCAGCGCTGCAAAGCGAAAGTGCTAACCACTGATTCATCGTACTACCCATTGGTGTAAATATGCATTTTATTTCTGGATTTTCCCCATAGGCTTGAAGGCAATCTGCAAGTAAAAAAAACACACATGCAATTCTATTGCGTTTCTGCAGCGCAAACACACTTAAAACAGATGTCTTCATGATTTTATCAAACAGGAAGAATACAAAATCTAGTAGTTTTATTTAAACCATGACATACCAAAAGAAATCGCAGTGGAAAAAAGTGATAAAACTGCGCATAAAAAAACATAAGTAACCAAATTTACATAATTGGTGCAGAATTACTGCGGCATCAAAAATAATCTAAACACTCATCGTGGAAACGAAAAAGCAGGGATCTTCTGTTGCAGACCTGGTTTGGCCATGTAAATGGACTCCACTTCTTTCAGTGGCTACATATAAGCCTTCATTGTAGATTCGGCTGCAGGTGAAATGAGCTGCCAACAGCAAATTCCCATGAAAGAATAGGAATCCTAGTGATGAGACAAGCCCTTTAGCTCTAAAAGAAAGCTAGAACATTTGGTTTGCAGTTTCCAAATCTGATGAAATCCCTCTTGTAAATCATGGCGTACAATTTGCTGATATGTCTGGAAACTGCACAGATCACCACTGCTACTTCTTCTTTAGAGTAAAAGGGCATTGACATGTGATAGCAGTAACGGATGATACTGCAACACAGTCCACAGACTCTGATATTAGACATGAGACTCATTTTTTTTTCCGACTTATACCTAATATTTAGTCTTGCAATAATGTGCTATTCTGGTTTTGCTCAGGGCTTTAATACAGAATACAAATCAGAGGAAAACACACAGGTTCATTTATGTATGGCTTTATTTTACTTTTATGACTACAGTACAGATAATATAAAAATATATATTTTGGTACCACAAGTTTTTATAGCTTTTATCTCCACTGACCCTATTCCTTAGTGTCTCATAGAAGGGTATTGTACTACATAGCGAGGGCTATGCAAAATATGATTCCCTTTTAAAACTCTTGTTCTAAAACTGGTGTGTACCGCTATGAAGAGGACACCATAAACTATAACCTCCTTCTTGTGAACTTTCCTCCAAACAAATCGCCCAAAGCTATCAATTGCAATGCGTTTCATCAAACATCGGTGACTCCTGCTAAAATAGTCTCCTGCATTTGTACTCTATCAATTCTGCAAGTTTTAGTTTCTTGTGTTGTGTATTACAGAACGTTTCCAATATTGAAAACTCCAGTACATCTGCCCTGGTGGTTCCCATCCGTGCCACCAATGCTACTTGCACAGTGTCTGTCGCCTGTGTCACCGTGGGAGGGATCGGACCATACAGCGAAGCCGTCCAAGTTGTTGTTCCAAGTGATGGTAAGCGTTTGTCTTTTCTAAACATGACATGACCATTTTAAAATCTTACATTTCCATGGGGCTGCAGACCTCTAAATTACCAATTGAATGGCGTTACTCACCGCTCTCTCTCCACTCTTTATTTGTTGATGGGCTGATAATGTAACAACCGTGCATGTGATCGCTGTAGCCAATCACTAATCTCAGTGACTATGCCAAGTCTTCACTGGAACACATCAAACATATAGGGTTAACTAGCAACATTCAAAGGACAAAAGAGCGGATCAGGGCATGTCTCCATATAAAGACGCAAGGTCCAAAATCCAAGAGACCCACTTGGATACAGCAAGCACTGAAAAAGTCCAGTGACAGGTTGAACCGTTGCATCCTGTGTCTGGTTGAATAAAGATGTCCTGAACTTAATGACCTGCTGGACATTGTACTATTTTCCTGTTCACTGGAACATATGACTTCTCTTTTTATTCCATTTTTTGTAGGAAGAATGAAAAAAAAAACAGCAATTCTGGCATTGTTTTTCATATATCTTTTAGAGCAGGGGTCCCCAACTCCAGTCCTCAAGGCCCACCAACAGGTCATGTTTTCAGGATTTCCTTAGTCTTGCCCAGGTGATAATTGCATCACCTGTGCAATACAAAGGAAATCCTGAAAACATGATCTGTTGGTGGGCCTTGAGGACTGGAGTTGGGGAACACTGTTTTAGAGTACAGACTATTAAATAATATGGTTTTATAGCATAGATACGCAAATATCCAACATGTTTTTTTTGGGGGGGAACGTTTTTTTTTTTCAAAATTCAAACCTTTTATTGGGGAGGGGGAAATAGGATTTTTATCTGGAGTTGGATGTATTACATTTTTTTTCCACACTTAGAACACAGTATCATTAACATTTTTAATTTAGAGTTAAAAAAGGTTACTTGGAAGATTTTCTTATTTTCATTTCTTTTGGTTTTCTGCAACATTTCTTAGTCCCACAACAAATCTTTAAATCTTGAACATATGATCCTTTGATCACAGAGATAAAACACCATTTAGGTCATACTGACAAACTGCCTATTAGATCCGCTAGACTGTCTGACCCCCAGTTGCTATAACAATCCATCAGTCCCCCACTATTGCATCAAGGGCCAATGGGCTGACAGAGAGAGTATTCTGCCCCTGTAAAACTGCTCAAATGCTGCAGTCACTACTGAACGCAGCATCTAAACAGTTGAACTTCTGGGATCTGAGTTAGATTTGGTCCAAGCAGACACAGTGGGAGCTTAGCTGTGTACTACATCTGGCACCCACTGCAGAAGGCATGGGCACAACTACTGTGTCTGCGCCAACTCTTGAATGGGAAGGAATAATAAATTACCAATAAATATATACTTCTATTTTGAAGAATTTGATGAACACAATGCAGTCCTCCATTTATATGCACATACAGTGTATTCTGATTTGTTTCAGATGTATTTATATGCATTTATTTGTCATTTATTTCTTTTTCAGGCTCCTTAGCATCTGCAACATCCTCAACTCCAGCGCCAGGACAAGTCAGCCCTTACATGATATTACTTGGCTTTATATGTGGCTTAATGATTGTTCTCCTCCTCATTTACGGTGTAGTTAAATACATCAGTCAGAGAAAGGAGACCGAGTTTGGGTGAGTCTTGAACCTGATTAATGTGGGATGATTTTTACATATAAGATCGATGAAGTCAAGTTCTGTATGGTGTTTAATCGCTAACAGAACTCCACAATTCCATTGCCAAACTCGTCTCCACTTTTACAAAATTTTTACAAAAAAATGTAAACAATAATTTCATTTTCTTTAGTATTCACTTGATTGCACTTATCAGAGAATGCAGTATGATAGGTCGACCAAAAATATTCCCTTAGCTGTCAGGAGACAGCAACATTTTGTTTTCTGCTGATGAGTTTAATAAGTTAGCGAAAGCATAGTTTGGAGAGAGTTGTGGTCTATTAGTACTAGAAGAAAAAACTACATCAGACTCCAGCCTCATACTGTTAGTTAGCAAATAGTTGGTATCTACAGCACAATGGCGGGTCTTTATTATAGGTTCTGTTAGGCAATCTTTCATTTCATTGCACAGAGTAAGTTTGTCATTAGTCTGAAAATGCTTAAATGAGTTGTACAGCCATAACTTACTGATGAATTTTCTTTGGATAGGTCAGCAATATAAGATCTGTGGGGGCCTGTAGTGCAGAGGTGTCCATACCATGCAGTAATGAGGTAGTGATCCAGGAATGTTCAAATCAAACTTGTTTAATGTCCAAAAAAACTCACACAAAACGAAAAAGCACACGGTGTCCTCCGGATCGCAGCTGGGCATCAAAACAGTCCGTATCTGACACCGGTTGCTGTGGGTGACTGCACTACCATGTCACTCTGAGGGGTGACAGGTGTTCACTTCTCTTGGCAATGTGTTACCTCACACAAGCTGGCTGTTGCAGAGCCACCTGCTCTGCCTCTTGCAAACCAACACTGACACACCCAACCCTTTGTTGCAGGGTTTTTACATGGAATCTGTGGCCATGGGCCACTTGTAAGACCTGGCCTGGAGGGAGCGAATTGCCCCACTACCATCCTCTAGTTCGCTCCAAAAATAAAATCTCATGCCGGGGCTTGCCCAAGACCAAACTTACTTTTATTTTGCACTGCAATGACAGCTATATCTGTGACTGCAATGCACTTCAGCGGTCTTAATACGTTTATATGCGCATCCTGGGGGACACATAGTGACCCTCGCATATAACACCTGTCACTGTCTCCCAGAGTCAGATACCCACTGAGCTTGTGTTGAGGTGTGCACTTCTTAATGTACCATGTGCCTCTGACTTTTGCACACACCCTCTTCACGATCGGTGTGAGCATTGCCAGTCTTAATGAATTGGGGTCTTTGTATTTTAAATCTCTCCAACAATGCTTTCTTCATCCAGAGGTTGACAATCTGTCTTGATCATATCATACTGGAGATACAGAGTGAATTCAGATGCACTAACCAAGCTTTGACAGGGCTCGTACAGTTTGGTCTTTTCTATGGTAACCTACTGATGCAAAACTTGGACGATAAAGAAACAAAACAGAAGAAGAATCTACGACTTCGAAATTTGGTGCTGGAGAAGGATGTTATCAATACCATGGATGGCAAGAAGAACAAATAAATCAATTTTGGAACAAATCAAGCCAGACATGTCACTTGAAGAAATGATCACCAAGCTACGCCTTGCCTATTTTGGACACATCATATGAAGAGAGCAATCACTGGAGAAGGACATCATGGTGCATTGATGAATAGAAGGTACAAGGCGAAGAGGAAGACCAGGAACCCGATGTCTTGATACTATCAAGATAACGGCTGCGAAGTCCCTGGTGAACAAGATAAATCTTCCAACAGATCATTTATCCATCAAGTCGCCATGGCTTGATATCAAGCCGTAAGCCGTTTTAAAAAAAAAAAAACAAGCTGCGCAACCTATGTGAGCAAAATGAGTCTTTGGAAGCTATGTAAAATGTCCTTATTCTGTGAAAGCAATGAGGGTTCTTAAAAATTCTGACACATTGAAACACAAATTGGCTTTAATAATGTGATAAACTTCATTGTACATTGATAAACTTCACTAACAACAAACCAGAACTTCCCCCATTCCATATTCTAGGATTCAGACTTCCAGCATACTTGCAGATAAGTTGCTTAAGTAATTTCTAATAAGTAGATGTTTTCCTACAATGAAAGTGAGTGCTGAATAGAATACATGATTAGTATGCAGATTCCTATCAGTTGAGGAATGTTACCGGTCTGATGTTGTAGACAATAGATTCTTGTTGTTCTTGTGACATAACATTCATAACACAGCATGGAAATGAAGCATGTACAAAGAATGTCATTCTGATTCCCTCCTCTCCTGGGACTTCATGATATCAGCTGATTGTAGAGCTACGTATGATGGAGTTAAATGTCACATCCTGCTTTCTGGGTGTCTCCCTGCCTGGTGGAAGTCCTGACGAGTGATTTTGTAAATAAGTCGTTACTTTTATGTATAAATGTATTTCTTTCCCATCGGCTCAATGTTAAGGTAATTCAGATGCCCTTTAGTTATGACTCAGTTTTCCTTATTATTGAAGAAAATGGACATCAACTTTATTGCTGTCTACTTGTTAGTTGCAAGGACGCTAAAATACTCATTCGCACAATTTAGAGTTGATTCTGAATCCTTATATTCAGCTGATTGTAGAGAGATTGTTGGTCGGGGAGGAACTAAAACTTAATCCAGATCATGACTGTTTAGAACAGAGAGTCACTGGATACATTACAAAAACCAAGGTAACAGATGTTCGGCCAACAACCATCACTTCCAATTGCCTCCTACTTATGTTGTTTCGCCCAGGCCAAGCATGCATGTGTTCTCAGTAAAAAGAAAAAAGGGAGTAAGCTTTTGCTTACATGAGCAGATAATCCTTTATGCAATGAACGGTGTGATCGTATCTCACGATGAGTACATTTTGTCAGACAAGTGTTTACACAGGAAGAGAATCGTGAATTAAATGGTTGAATAGTGATCGTTACATCTGACATTGTGCACTGTGCTCACACAGACAGATAATCTGACGTATAGGTGTGTCCAACAATCAGATCTCATAAGTCATACTAAGTATTTTGAATATACAGCTCCTGGCAAAAATTAAGAAACCACCACATCAAAACCCTGTCCTGGGCAGCCCAATCTCCAGACCTGAACCCCATTGAAAACCTCTGGAATGCAATGAAGAGGATGATGGATAGTCAGAAGCCATCAAACAAAGAAGAACCGCTTACATTTTTTGCGCCAGAAGCAATGTGAAAGACTGGTGGAAAGCATGCCAAGACACATAAAAGCTGTGATTACAAATCATGGTTATTCCACAAAATATTGATTTCTGAACTCTTCTTGAGTTATAACATTAGTATTGTTGTTTCTAAGTGATTATGAACTTGTTTTCTTTGCATTAGTTGAGGTCTGAAAGCACTGTTTTTTTTTTTAATTTTGACCATTTCTCTTTTTCAGAAAAAAATAAAAAATGTATTGCTTGGAAATTTGGAGACATGTCAGAAGTTTATAGAATAAAAGAACAATTTACATTTTACTCAAAAATATACCTATAAGGAGAAAAATCAGACAAACTGAACATTTTGCAGTGGTCTCTTAATTTTTGCCAGAGCTGTATAAATTCATCCAATATTGCACAAACATTTCCATTTGATGAAGAACAAAAAAAATAATCAAATTAGCGAAGCAAAATTTTTCCGATAATCATGAATATGTACTTGCTACATCTGCAAATATGTGCGTGTTCCAATGTGCCAACTACTACTGAACTATTTATTGCCTTGGAACCCAGTGAACTCTATTTATTTAGGACGCCATTCTCCTGCACCCAGCGGTTGACACCGCTGCTTTACCCTGCGCTAGTTCACATGGTTAAGTTGCCTCCCTGATTAAGGTCTCATCCCTGATGAAGGTCTGATACAGACCGAAACATTTGTGTATGTTAGTTTGGATTGCTGATCATCATTAAAAATCTTTCCTTTTTCGTCAATTTGGAGTCTCAACTATATTTAAGGCTTGAATTTGCACGCCTTTTATTTGAGGGTCAAGTCATTTAACGATTAAACAATCTCCATTGCACATCCTGGTGAGCACCTTTTGATGCAGAACCCTATACTTTTTTTCTGGAATTTTGGTGAAAGACATTCTCCACAGCTTATTCAGTGCCTGTAATGCCCCAATATAAAAATTGATAAAAAGTGATACTGGATGCAAAAGATACATTATGTGCATGACCTCTCCTCCTCTCCTCCATCACCAACAGCTCTGGTGCAGAATTACATTTTCAATATATACAATTTAATCTTTGGGAAATCATAGATGAACCATAACCCGTGAAAATGAGGAATAATAACAAGTCATGCGGATGCATAATGCATTGTATATTAGAATACATGTGGAGACTACCTTGTGATCCTACTTTTATAGTAGTACATTGTGATAGTACGTGAATTGATTTGTAATTCTACAGCACAGGCCTAACAATAGAAACCATGACTTATGTGAATGAGACCTAAACAATGTGTTATAGACTTCTAGTATTATGAAATATGGGTGCGAGGAGTATAGTAAATGAACATAAGCTATTTGACTTGTATTCCTCAATGTGCTTTTCCATTTACCCAGGCATGCAATGTTCGGCTCGGATGATTCGGACAGAGTACTTTACAAGGCAAAGAAGTCCTACACTAGGAAAGGCATCGAAGTGACCTGTAAGTTGGCAAATCCTCATTGTACTGTAAGGTGTTTTTGAATTGATACTCCTGAAGAAGGTCACTCATGAATGTTGAAAGACTGCCACCTGTTGGTGGAAGCTAACATTTTACTCACAGTTTTCTGCATTAAAAGTGAACCTGACAGCTTATATACATGCTGCCCGATCAGGCACTGGCTGTGTGATTTCAGCCAGAGAAAATCATACTGTAAAAGCCGCACTGGAGACTATTCGGATAGGTGGGTGCCTGGCAGCTTCTCCACTCCCAAGGACCTGGAGTGACAGGTCTCTCCCTATATGCGCACACAGGGAGAGACCTGTCACCCCAGGGTAGAAAGTAGGGTGAATCCACCAGGGACCCGCCTGTCCGACTAGTCTCCAGCGCTGCTCAGTCCGCAGTGGCTTTTACTGTATGCCTGATGGAACAGCAGCATGTATCAGCTGTCAGGTTCATATTAAAGAGAACCTGTTGCTTAAAATGTAACTTTTGGTGTAAATGCTGCTGTTTGCACACATCTGTCAATCTTTTTTTCCTGTTCCAGCACCTCTCCATTCCTGAGACATGGCCCCTTCTTCCCTGGAAATAAGTCTAGTTTTTATAGGCAAGTGGGAGAGGTCCTCAATAAGACGCATTGATAATAATAGATTTACACACGTTAGCGGGTTAATTTCTCAAGAATGAAGAGGTGCTGGAACAAAAGAAAAACCATGCCATGTTCAGAAGAACAGTGGTGTTTACAACAGGAAAACAATTACCTATTTATGGCAAGTGACAGGTCTTCTTTAAATTGTTTAACATATAAACTAAAAAAAGTGTTATTCAAAATGCTTTTTTTATCTGCAATTAGTGAGTACTTTGGGTATCAGTGAAGATCTGCAGCAGAAGTTGGAAGATGTGATGGTTGAAAGGAACCTGCTGTCCCTTGGGAAAGTGCTGGGAGAGGGTAGGTATTGTAACCGGGCTTTTAGAGGTTCCAGTGAGTATTGCAGTTTCTTACATCAGGCGAATTCCCATATCTTAAAGTGTAACTCATTTTCTTTTTCATAAATCAATAGTACACATGAAAATAAGCAACTTTGTGATATATCTTATCAGAGAAATCTTTTTTTTTTTTTTTTTCCACCAGGCCTGATTTTTCATTTTCAAAATTCTCAATTCACAGGTAAAATCTGTATTCAGCTAAGACTGCTTTCACACTAGCGTCGTACGACGCACGTCGCAATGCGTCGTTTTGGAGAAAAAACACATCCTGCAAAATTGCTTGCAGGATGCGTTTTTCTCCATACACTTGCATTAGCGACGCATTGCGACGGACTGACACACGTTGCATCCGTCGTGCGACGGATGCGTCGTGTTGTGGTGGACTGTCGGCACAAAAAAATGTTACATGTAACGTTTTTTTGTGTGTCGTGTCCGCCATTTCCGACCGTGCATGCGAGCCCGGAACTCCGCCCCTGCCTCCCCGGACATCACAATTTTTTTTGCACAGTATGCGTCGGTACGTTGCCACGTCGCATTGCGACATGCGTCGTACGACGCTAGTGTGAAAGTAGCCTAAGACAGACTTTACTTTTACTGTGATTGGAGAAGGCAGTTGGTGCTGATAAGATTCTATGTAGAGTAGAGATTGGGAGGGGGAAGAAGTTGTAGAGACAGATCACCCCCTCCTCCAGTCTATATAGAACCTTACCAGCAGCAGCTGCCATCTCCTATCTCAGTAATGTAACAGTCTGGATACAGATTTTCCCCAGGAATTTAGAATTTTGATAATGAATGAACAGTCCTGAAGGAGAATGAAGCAGATTTCTCTGATAAAATATACACTGAGCAAAAGGGTAACAATGTTTTGTACTTTTGACTTTCAGGCTCCATATCTCACCATCCAGTACTGCTATCTCATACATAAATGTGACTTGCAACTATTTAGCTCATGATCAGTTATGCAGATTCTTGTCATGTCACTTCATTGTTACTGATTTACTCCTAAAGATGTAAATTTGATTTTTTATTATTTTCTTAGTATTTTGTAAATCCATCTTTGGCTTTGAACACTGCCTGAATCCTTCTGGGCATGCTGTCGATCAGAATAAAGTATGTCTCGACCAAAATCTGATCCCAGGTTTCTTCTACACATTCCCAAAGTTGGTGCATATTGGTCAACTCACTTGGAGATGTATGCAGCTTTTCTTCAAGTCTACCCACAAGTGTTTGATTGGGTTGTGGTCTGGGGACTGTGGGGGCCAATTCAGCCTCTCGCCTTCATTTTCATTGAGCCATTTCTTCACCCATCTTGACATATGTTTCCTGTTCTTGTCCTGCTGGAACACTGTGTCGTCCTTTTCATACCGATAATACTTGGGTGTATGAAGTAACTCATCTTGTAGGATACTCACATATAGCTCAGGATTGAGACCACCATCGGTCCTGGTCAAGTACCCAATGCCTTTGGCTGTGAAACAACCCCATATCATCAGGCTTCCTTCACCGAACTTGACAATTCTTTCAATGTCTCAATCCATTAGTCCCATTTTCCATTGTTTCTTTCAGACCCATTTGCACCCATCAGAGCCTAGTCTTTTTGACCTTCGTCTCCTCTCCACAAATCACCCTACTGTACACTTTTTGTACTTTATTGGAAACTCGAGCTGATGTTTCTTATGACGATATTGAAGTCAAGGCTTCTTCATCTTTTTTTGGGCCACCATTTCAGACTTATGTAACCTGCATTGCACGGTGCTTGCATGGACGTGATTTCCCCATTACGAAGCATACAAGCCACCTCCACTGCCGTGTTTGTCCACCAGAACTGATAGCCCTTGTGATGAGCCGACTTGTTGACTTTGATATTTTGCCTGGATGTCCACCTTGGCTTTTGAATGGACGGACGGACTTAATTTCTGATTCTTCCAACTGTCGTGGGACTCACATGACGCAGTTTGGTAATTTTCTTTGCCTAGAGACCGTTATTGATGAGCTGGATGATACGGTTTCTCTTTTCCTGGCAAAGCTTCTTCATGGCTGCTCCTAGATTCGAACCAGTGACCTTTCACTTGGGAATCAACCTAGTCACACACTGAGATATTAGGGAATATAAGAACAGGTTGTATTTTGTAGTATTCAGGAAGAAAAAGATGTACTACCACAGGAGCAAAACAGTAACAATGTAGCGACATGACAAGAATCTGCATAACTAATCATATGCTACATAGCTGCAAGTCACATTTATGTATGAGATAGCTAAGATGATTGTTTTTCTAAAATACATTTTTTTTCTGTGTAATCAGAGAAAAATTTTTTTTTAATGATTTGATAGACTTGCCTGTATCATGACCAGTGGTAGATTTCAATGTGACACTTCTACAGCTCCTTGTGGTGCCACCTGCTACATGTACACTGGATCCATGATAGAACAGATATGAGCAGTTATATTTTATCTGTTGTTGTCTTTATTTAGGTGAATTTGGATCTGTGATGGAAGGGGAACTGCGATATCCTGATGGGACAACTCACAAAGTGGCTGTGAAAACCATGAAGTGTAAGGAAACTTCGTCCTCTGGCTGCTAAGAATGCCATTATACAGTTTTGTACATTATGTGGCTTTATTTTCTTAACACACAGAGAATATTAACGAAATCTTCATGTTATTGTTCATGCATAATGAAAATGCAAAACTAAAAAAAAATCTGAAAATCAAAATTATTAATGAATATTATTATGTTCAAACTATTTTCACTACATTAGATGGAGATTGCCTTACACTTATTTTCATGTCTGGGTAACTTTGTACTCACATGTGAGCTCCATTGGTTTTTGTATCCACAGTGGACAACTTTTCACAAAGAGAAATAGAAGAATTTTTAAGTGAAGCGGCCTGCATGAAAGACTTCCACCATCCAAATGTGATTAAATTGCTTGGTAAGATTTGTATAGAAGTCCTACACACAAGCTTCGGTATTAGTAGCACTATTAGGACATGGGTTGTCCTGTTTCATACATCGCACATGGTGGCTCCCTGAGCTGTATTGCTAGTTACCTTGCAGTAAAGTACTAGAAAGACTAGTGCTATGCACTGTGCCTCCCTGCTGCCCATTGTTGTGCCTCTGTGCCGAACTGTGCGCTCTCCATTGCTCTGAGCACAGGTACTGTGCAGGATCACCGACACTGGCTGGATACAGCTTGTAAGTGGAGCGCCCCCATGGGACCGTGAGGTACTCTGTACCGAGTCCTGTGGTTTACAGGGGGATGTCATGGTGGCTGACTGGGTCCGTGGCCCTGGGACGTTTGTGTAAAAGGGAAAGGTCTTTTAAGGGGAATGTTCGTGACGCCACCTGTGGTATTCGGTCAGGGTGACCGACGCTGCTTTAAGGGGTCCGCTGGGGTGATGTTATGGCAGCTAGATGGTATACCATCCCACAGGTGAAGTATGTCCCCAGGGCTTCCCAGTGTGTAGATGGTGGATGGTGAGAGGCGCAGTGAAGAACGAGGACACAAGGTTGCAGTCTCTTTACCTTTACTGAAGACTTCTTCATCCACAGTCCAGGGCACCAGATCACAGGGCTGGCAGAGTCCTGACGGTTTGGAGGCAAGTCCAGAGTCCCCTTATCCAGGTGGAAATCAGTAGCCTTCTTTTAGCGCTGCAGTGTTGTAGTCCCTTACTTCTAAGCTTCTCATAAGGTCCTCACAACTGTTGTAGATGTTATATCTCTCTCTCTGTCCCCCGGATAGGATAGGACAAACCCGTATGACTGGTGGCTTGAGGCGGATTATAGGGACTCTATCATGCCCCAGCCTCTAAGGGGTGCCACCGTGCCTCCTGGGTGTAGGGCGGACAGGTAACGTGAAATTAGCTGTCCTGCCGGTCCCTGGAGCAAGGCATAATGGTTGTTACTCCCTCGGTGTTCTGGGTACCGGGATTCTGCGCCTCAGAATGAGGCAGCCTGTGTAGGGCTGGTCCCCTTCTGATATCCACTCCTGTTGTGAACTGTATTTCTTGGCTCCCTCTTGTGACCACTAGCGGTATGACACTTGGACTGTCTTTCTCCAGGTTGGTACCCACCTGGTTCGTTAGGTCTTGGGTGTTCCTATTTAGACTTCCTGGAAACTCAGTCTAGTGCCTGGAATCGATGTAATCAGTCTATGTCTGTTTTCTCCTGACTCCTGGTCCGCTGATTTTTGCAAGATAAGCTAAGTCTGCTTTCTTATTTTTGTTTATTTGCATTTGTTCTTATTTTGTTCCAGCTTGTTCAAAATGTGATTCCTGATTTTGCTGGAAGCTCTAAGGGGGCTGATATTCTCCCCCCACACCGTTAGTCGGTGCGGGGGTTCTTGGATATTCAGCGTGGATATTTTTGTAGGGTTTTTGCTGACCGCATAAGTCCGCTTCCTATTTTCTGCTATTAATTAGTGGGCCTCTCTTTGCTAAATCTAGTTCATTCTTACGTTTGTCTTTTCTTCTTACCTCACCGTTATTATTTGTTGGGGGCTAGTATTTTAACTTTGGGGTCCTTTCTCTTGAGGCAAGTGAGGTCTTATTTTCTCTGAAAGGGTTAGTTAGTTCTCCGGCTGGTGCGAGACGTCTAGAACCAACGTAGGTACGTTTCCCGGCTGCTTCTAGTTGTTGTGCTAGGATCAGGTATGCGGTCAGCCAAGTTACCACCTCCCTATGAGCTGGTTTTTGTGTTTGCGGACTTAGCTGGAACTTCTGAGATCCTCTACCACTAGGATCATAACAGTATTCCAGGCCAAAAAGTGAATATTTAATGCATTGCAGAAGCGGGATTAAAAGAAAAGAAGTCTGGGTTGTTTTTTTTTTCTTCTTCCCCTTTTTCCTCTGAGTGGCTTGAAGCTCTGCTGCAGACATGAATGTTCAGACTCTGATTACTAGTGTGGATCAGCTTGCTGCACGAGTGCAGGGCATTCAGGATTTTGTTACTAGTAGTCCTATGTCAGAGCCTAAGATACCTATTCCTGAGCTGTTCTCTGGAGATCGATTTAAATTTAGGAATTTTAGGAATAATTGTAAATTGTTTCTTTCTTTGAGACCTCGTTCGTCTGGAGACTCAGCTCAGCAAGTAAAAATTGTTATCTCCTTCTTGCGTGGCGACCCTCAGGATTGGGCTTTCTCATTGGCGCCAGGAGATCCGGCATTGGCAAATATTGATGCGTTTTTTCTGGCGCTCGGATTGCTTTATGAGGAGCCCAATCTTGAAATTCAGGCAGAAAAAGCTTTGCTGGCTATTTCTCAGGGCCAGGATGAAGCTGAGGTGTATTGCCAAAAATTTCGGAAATGGTCCGTGCTTACTCAATGGAATGAGTGTGCTCTGGCCGCAAATTTCAGAAATGGCCTTTCTGAAGCTATTCAGAATGTGATGGTGGGCTTTCCCATTCCTACAAGTCTGAATGATTCTATGGCTCTTGCTATTCAGATTGATCGGCGTTTGCGGGAGCGCAAATCTGCTAATCCTCTGGCGGTGTTGTCTGAATGGACACCTGACTCAATGCAATGTGATAGAATTCAGACTAGAACCGAGCGACAAAATCATAGACGTCAGAATGGGTTGTGTTTTTACTGTGGTGATTCTACACATGTTATCTCAGCATGCTCTAAACGCCTAGCAAAGGTTGTTAGTCCTGTCGCCATTGGTAATTTGCAACCTAAGTTTATTTTGTCTGTGACTTTAATTTGCTCATTGTCTTCCTACCCTGTTATGGCATTTGTGGATTCAGGTGCTGCCCTGAGCCTTATGGACTTGTCGTTTGCCAAGCGCTGTGGTTTTGTTCTGGAGCCTTTAGAAAATCCTATTCCTCTTAGAGGAATTGATGCTACGCCATTGGCGGAGAATAAACCGCAGTATTGGACACAAGTGACCATGTGCATGACTCCTGAACATCGGGAGGTGATTCGTTTTCTTGTTCTGCATAAAATGCATGATTTGGTCGTTTTAGGTCTGCCATGGTTACAGACCCATAATCCAGTTTTGGATTGGAAGGCAATGTCTGTGTCAAGTTGGGGTTGTCAGGGTATTCATTGTGATTCCCCGTCGGTGTCTATTGCTTCTTCTGCTCCTTCTGAAGTTCCGGAGTATTTGTTGGACTATCAGGATGTGTTCAGTGAGTCCAGGTCCAGGGCCCTTCCTCCTCATAGGGACTGTGACTGCGCAATAGATTTGATTCCTGGTAGTAAATTTCCTAAGGGACGATTATTTAATCTATCTGTACCTGAGCATGCCGCAATGCGTTCTTATATAAAGGAGTCTTTGGAGAAGGGACATGTTATGACCCCAATGGTGAGGGTCTCAGAGAAACAAGTAAGTCTGCGACGTACAAAAATCCAGCTCATAGGGCAGTGGTAACTGGGTTGACCATATATCTACTCCTAACGCCAACACTAGAAGTAGCCGGGGAACATGCCTACGTTGGTCGCTAGATGTCTCGCGCCAGCCGGAGGACTAACTACCCCTAGAAGAGGAAAACAAAGACCTCTCTTGCCTCCAGAGAATAGACCCCAAAAGTAGGATACAAGCCCCCCACAAATAATAACGGTGAGGTAAGAGGAAATGACAAACACAGAGATGAACTAGGTTTAGCACAGAGAGGCCCACTTACTAATAGCAGAATGTAGTAAGATAACTTATATGGTCAACGAAAACCCTAACAAACATCCACACTGGAGATTCAAGAACCCCCGAACCGTCTAACGGCCCGGGGGGAGAACTCCAGCCTCCCTAGAGCTTCCAGCAAGGTAAGGATACAGATTATGTGCAAGCTGGACAAAAATGCAAACAAAAACAAATAAGAAAGCAGACTTAGCTTAATTTAGCAGGAACCAGGATCAGTAGACAAGAGCACAACAGATTAGCTCTGATTACAACGTTGCCAGGCATTGAACTGAAGGTCCAGGGAGCTTATATAGCAACATTCCTGACCTAACGACCCAGGTGAGCATACAAGGGATGGCAGACATTCCCAGAGTCAAATCACTAGTAACCACTAGAGGGAGCCAAAAAGATAAATTCACAACAGTACCCCCCCCTTAGTGAGGGGTCACCGAACCCTCACCAAGACCACCAGGGCGATCAGGATGAGCGGTGTGAAAGGCACGAACCAAATCGGCCGCATGCACATCAGAGGCGACCACCCAGGAATTATCCTCCTGACCATAGCCCTTCCACTTGACCAGGTACTGAAGCCTCCGCCTGGAGAGACGAGAATCTAAGATCTTCTCCACCACGTACTCCAACTCGCCCTCAACCAACACCGGAGCAGGAGGCTCAGCAGAAGGAACCACAGGCACAACGTACCGCCGCAACAAGGACCTATGAAATACGTTGTGGATGGCAAACGACACCGGAAGATCCAGGCGAAAGGATACAGGATTAATAATTTCCAATATCTTGTAAGGACCAATGAAGCGAGGCTTAAATTTGGGAGAGGAGACCTTCATAGGAACAAATCGAGAAGACAGCCATACCAAATCCCCAACGCGAAGTCGGGGACCCACACCGCGGCGGCAGTTGGCAAAACGCTGAGCCTTCTCCTGTGACAACTTCAAGTTGTCCACCACATGACTCCAGATCCGCTGCAACCTATCCACCACGGAATCCACCCCAGGACAGTCAGAAGGCTCCACATGTCCCTAGGAAAAACGAGGATGGAAACCAGAGTTGCAGAAAAATGGCGAAACCAAGGTGGCGGAACTAGCCCGATTATTAAGGGCGAATTCAGCCAACGGCAAGAAGGTCACCCAATCATCCTGATCAGAAGAGACAAAACACCTCAAATAAGCCTCCAGAGTCTGATTAGTTCGCTCCGTTTGTCCGTTAGTCTGGGGATGGAAAGCGGATGAAAACGACAACTCAATGCCCATCCTACCACAAAAGGATCGCCAGAACCTGGAAACAAACTGGGATCCTCTGTCCGACACAATATTCTCAGGAATGCCGTGCAAACGAACCACGTTCTGGAAGAACACAGGAACCAGATCAGAAGAGGAGGGCAGCTTAGGCAAAGGAACCAAATGGACCATCTTGGAGAAACGATCACATATCACCCAGATGACAGACATGCCCTGAGACACCGGAAGATCAGAAATGAAATCCATAGAGATGTGTGTCCAAGGTCTCTTCGGGACAGGCAAGGTCAAGAGCAACCCGCTGGCACGAGAGCAGCAAGGCTTAGCTCGAGCACAAGTACCACAGGACTGCACAAATGACCGCACATCCCTTGACAAGGAAGGCCACCAAAAGGACCTGGCCACCAGATCTCTGGTGCCAAAAATTCCCGGGTGCCCTGCCAACACCGAGGAATGAACCTCGGAAATGACTCTGCTGGTCCATCTAGCAGGCACAAACAATCTGTCAGGTGGACAAGAGTCAGGCCTACCAGCCTGAAATCTCTGCAACACACGTCGCAGATCTGGAGAAATAGCAGACACGATAACTCCTTCCTTAAGAATACCCACAGGTTCAGCGACTCCAGGAGCATCAGGCACAAAGCTCCTAGACAGAGCATCGGCCTTCACATTCTTAGAACCTGGTAAATACGAGACCACAAAGTCAAAACGGGAGAAAAACAATGACCAGCGGGCCTGTCTAGGATTCAGGCGTTTAGCAGACTCGAGATACATCAGATTTTTGTGATCAGTCAAGACCACCACACGATGCTTAGCACCCTCGAGCCAATGACGCCACTCCTCAAATGCCCACTTCATGGCCAACAACTCCCGATTGCCCACATCATAATTTCGCTCTGCCGGCGAAAACTTCCTAGAGAAAAAGGCACAAGGTCTCATAGTAGAGCAACCAGGGCCTCTCTGCGACAAAACGGCCCCTGCCCCAATCTCCGAAGCATCCACCTCAACCTGAAAGGGAAGTGAGACGTCAGGCTGGCACAAAACAGGCGCCGAAGTAAACCGGCGTTTCAACTCCTGGAAAGCCTCCACGGCAGCAGGAGCCCAGTTAGCTACATCAGAGCCTTTCTTGGTCATATCCGTCAGCGGTTTAACAACGCTAGAGAAATTTGCGATAAAACGACGGTAGAAGTTAGCAAAACCCAAGAACTTCTGAAGACTCTTAACTGACGAGGGTTGAGTCCAATCATGAATAGCTCGGACCTTGACTGGATCCATCTCCACAGCAGAAGGGGAAAAAATGAACCCCAAAAAGGGAACCTTCTGTACACCAAAGAGACACTTTGAGCCTTTTACAAACAAAGAATTTTCACGCAGAATCTCAAAAACCATCCTGACCTGCTCCACATGCGAGTCCCAATCATCAGAAAAAACCAGAATATCATCCAGATAAACAATCAAAAATTTATCCAGATACTTCCGGAAAATGTCATGCATGAAGGACTGAAAAACTGAAGGTGCATTAGAGAGCCCAAATGGCATCACCAAGTACTCAAAATGACCTTCGGGCGTATTGAATGCGGTTTTCCATTCATCGCCCTGCCTAATGCGCACAAGGTTGTACGCACCACGAAGGTCTATCTTGGTGAACCACTTGGCACCTTTAATCCGGGCAAACAAATCTGACAACAGCGGCAAAGGATACTGAAATTTGACAGTGATCTTATTTAAAAGCCGATAGTCAATACAAGGCCTCAAAGATCCGTCCTTTTTGGCCACAAAAAAGAATCCCGCACCAAGAGGGGAAGAAGAAGGACGGATATGCCCCTTCTCAAGAGACTCCTTGATATATGAACGCATCGCGGTATGTTCAGGTACCGACAGATTAAACAGTCTCCCCTTAGGAAACTTACTGCCAGGAATCAAATCTATTGCACAGTCACATTCCCTATGAGGAGGCAGTGCACTGGACTTAGACTCGCTGAAGACATCCTGATAATCAGACAAATACGCCGGAACTTCCGAAGGCGTAGAAGAAGCAATAGACAAGGGCCGGGAATCTCCATGAATTCCATGGCAGCCCCAACTTGACACTGACATAGCCTTCCAGTCCAAGACTGGATTATGGGTCTGTAACCATGGCAAACCCAAAACAACCAAATCATGCATTTTATGCAGAACAAGAAAACGTATTACCTCCCGATGTTCGGGAGTCATGCACATGGTAACCTGTGTCCAAAACTGCGGTTTATTTTTTGCCAATGGCGTAGAATCAATACCCCTAAGAGGGATAGGATTTTCCAATGGCTCAAGAACAAATCCGCAGCGCTTGGCAAATGACAGATCCATAAGGCTCAGGGCAGCACCCGAGTCCACAAACGCCATGACAGGATACGATGACAGTGAGCAAATCAAAGTTACAGATAGAATAAATTTAGGTTGCAAATTACCAATGGCGACCGGACTAACAACCTTAGTAAGACGTTTAGAGCATGCTGAGATAACATGTGTAGAATCACCACAGTAATAACACAAGCCATTCTGGCGTCTATGAATTTTCCGCTCATTTCTAGTCAGGATTCTATCACATTGCATTAAATCAGGTGCCTGTTCAGACAACACCATGAGGGAATTTGCGGTTTTGCGCTCCCGCAACCGCCGGTCGATTTGAATAGCCAGGGCCATAGAATCATTCAGACCTGTGGAAATGAGAAAACCCACCATCACATTCTTAATGGCTTCAGAAAGGCCATTTCTAAAATTAGCAGCCAATGCACACTCGTTCCACTGGGTCAGCACGGACCATTTCCGAAATTTTTGGCAATATACTTCAGCCTCGCCCTGGCCCTGAGACATCGCCAGCAAGGCTTTTTCTGCCTGAATCTCAAGATTGGGTTCCTCATAAAGCAAACCGAGTGCCAGAAAAAAACGCATCAATGTCAGCCAATGCCGGATCTCCTGGCGCCAGCGAGAAGGCCCAATCCTGAGGGTCGCCCCGTAAAAAAGAAATAACAATTTTTACTTGCTGAGCGGAGTCTCCAGATGAACAGGGTTTCAGGGACAAAAACAATTTACAATTATTCCTGAAATTTCTAAATTTAAATCGGTCTCCGGAAAACGGTTCAGGAATCGGTATCTTAGGTTCTGACATAGGACTTCTGATAACATAATCTTGTATGCCCTGCACACGAGCAGCAAGCTGGTCCACACTTGTAATCAAGGTCTGGACATTCATGTCTGCAGCAAACACAAGCCACTCAGAGGTAAAGGGGAAAAGAAAAAAAAATGAGAGAGAGAAAAAAAAACTCAGAACTTTCTTTCTTATAATCCCGCTTCTGCAATGCATTTAACATTTAATACTGGCCTGGCAAACTGTTATGACCCCAATGGCGAGGGTCTCAGAGAAACAAGTAAGTCTGCGACGTACAAAAATCCAGCTCATAGGGCAGTGGTAACTGGGTTGACCATATATCTACTCCTAACGCCAACACTAGAAGTAGCCGGGGAACATGCCTACGTTGGTCGCTAGATGTCTCGCGCCAGCCGGAGGACTAACTACCCCTAGAAGAGGAAAACAAAGACCTCTCTTGCCTCCAGAGAATAGACCCCAAAAGTAGGATACAAGCCCCCCACAAATAATAACGGTGAGGTAAGAGGAAATGACAAACACAGAGATGAACTAGGTTTAGCACAGAGAGGCCCACTTACTAATAGCAGAATGTAGTAAGATAACTTATATGGTCAACGAAAACCCTAACAAACATCCACACTGGAGATTCAAGAACCCCCGAACCGTCTAACGGCCCGGGGGGAGAACTCCAGCCTCCCTAGAGCTTCCAGCAAGGTAAGGATACAGATTATGTGCAAGCTGGACAAAAATGCAAACAAAAACAAATAAGAAAGCAGACTTAGCTTAATTTAGCAGGAACCAGGATCAGTAGACAAGAGCACAACAGATTAGCTCTGATTACAACGTTGCCAGGCATTGAACTGAAGGTCCAGGGAGCTTATATAGCAACACCCCTGACCTAACGACCCAGGTGAGCATACAAGGGATGGCAGACATTCCCAGAGTCAAATCACTAGTAACCACTAGAGGGAGCCAAAAAGATAAATTCACAACAGGGACATATTCGTCCATCCTCTTCCCCTCTTGGTGCGGGATTCTTTTTTGTAGCCAAGAAAGACGGGTCTTTGAGACCTTGTATAGACTATCGGCTTCTGAATAAAATCACGGTCAAATTTCAGTATCCGTTGCCACTATTGTCGGACTTGTTTGCCCGGATTAAGGGTGCCAAGTGGTTCACCAAGATAGATCTTCGGGGTGCGTACAACCTTGTGCGCATTAAGCAGGGAGATGAATGGAAAACTGCGTTTAATACGCCCGAAGGTCATTTTAAGTACTTGGTGATGCCTTTTGGGCTCTCTAATGCTCCTTCAGTGTTTCAGTCCTTTATGCATGACATCTTTCGGAAGTATCTAGATAAATTTATGAATGTTTATCTGGATGATATTCTGTTTTTTTCTGATGATTGGGATTCTCATGTAAAACAGGTCAGGATGGTGTTTCAGGTTTTGCGTGATAATGCTTTGTTTGTGAAGGGCTCAAAGTGTCTCTTTGGAGTGCAGAAGGTTTCCTTTTTGGGTTTCATTTTCTCCCCTTCTATTGTGGAGATAGACCCAGTCAAGGTCCGAGCTATTCATGATTGGACTCAACCCACATCTGTTAAGAGTCTTCAGAAGTTCTTGGGTTTTGCTAATTTCTACCGTCGTTTTATTGCTAATTTCTCTAGCGTTGTTAAACCTTTAACGGATATGACCAAGAAAGGTTCTGATGTTGCTAATTGGGCTCCGGCAGCCGTGGAGGCTTTCCGGGAGCTGAAGCGCCAGTTTACTTCGGCGCCTGTTTTGTGCCAGCCTGATGTCTCACTTCCCTTTCAGGTTGAAGTGGACGCTTCTGAGATCGGTGCAGGGGCTGTTTTGTCGCAGAAAGGCTCTGGTTGCTCTGTGATGAGACCTTGTGCTTTTTTTTCTAGGAAGTTTTCGCCTGCGGAGCGGAACTATGATGTTGGTAATCGGGAGTTGTTGGCCATGAAGTGGGCATTTGAGGAGTGGCGTCATTGGCTCGAGGGAGCTAAGCATCGTGTGGTGGTCTTGACTGATCACAAAAATTTGATGTATCTCGAGTCTGCTAAGCGCCTGAATCCTAGACAGGCTCATTGGTCGTTGTTTTTCTCCCGTTTTGACTTTGTGGTCTCATACCTGCCTGGTTCGAAGAATGTGAAGGCTGATGCTCTTTCTAGGAGTTTTGTGCCTGACTCTCCGGGAGTCTCAGAGCCAGCTGGTATTCTTAAAGAGGGAGTAATCTTGTCGGCCATTTCTCCTGATTTGCGACGTGTGTTGCAGAGATTTCAGGCTGGTAGACCTGATCCTTGCCCACTTGATAGACTGTTTGTTCCTGATAAATGGACCAGCAGAGTTATCTCCGAGGTTCATTCCTCAGTGTTGGCAGGGCATCCTGGGATTTTTGGTACCAGAGATTTGGTGGCTAGGTCCTTTTGGTGGCCTTCCTTGTCGCGGGATGTGCGTTCTTTTGTGCAGTCCTGTGGGATTTGTGCTCGGGCTAAGCCTTGCTGTTCTCGTGCCAGTGGGTTGCTTTTGCCCTTGCCCGTCCCGAAGAGGCCCTGGACGCACATTTCCATGGATTTCATTTCAGATCTTCCGGTGTCTTAGGGAATGTCTGTCATCTGGGTGGTGTGTGATCGCTTTTCCAAGATGGTCCATTTGGTGCCCTTGCCTAAGTTGCCTTCCTCTTCCGATCTGGTTCCTTTGTTCTTTCAGAATGTGGTTCGTTTGCATGGCATTCCTGAGAATATCGTGTCTGACAGAGGATCCCAGTTTGTGTCCAGATTCTGGCGATCTTTTTGTGCTAAGATGGGCATTGATTTGTTGTTTTCATCTGCCTTTCATCCTCAGACTAATGGCCAAACGGAGCGAACTAATCAGACACTGGAGGCTTATTTGAGATGTTTTGTTTCTGCGGATCAGGATGATTGGGTGACCTTCTTGCCATTGGCTGAGTTTGCCCTCAATAATCGGGCTAGTTCCGCTACTTTGGTTTCGCCATTTTTCTGCAACTCTGGTTTTCATCCTCGTTTTTCCTCGGGTCATGTTGAATCTTCTGACTGTCCTGGGGTGGATTCCGTGGTGGATAGGTTGCAGCGGATTTGGAATCATGTGGTGGACAACTTGAAGTTGTCACAGGAGAAGGCTCAGCGTTTTGCCAACCGCCGCCGCGGTGTGGGTCCCCGACTTCGTGTTGGGGATTTGGTTTGGTTGTCTTCTCGGTATGTCCCTCTGAAGGTTTCCTCTCCTAAGTTTAAGCCTCGCTTTATTGGTCCTTATAAAATTTTGGAAGTCCTTAATCCGGTGTCTTTTCGTTTGGATCTTCCGGTGTCGTTTGCCATTCACAATGTGTTCCATAGGTCTTTGTTGCGGCGGTACGTTGTGCCTGTGGTTCCTGCTGTTGGCCCTCCTGCTCCGGTCTTGGTTGAGGGTGAGTTGGAGTACGTGGTGGAGAAGATCTTGGATTCTCGTCTCTCTAGACCCTCCGTCTAGTATCTGGTCAAATGGAAGGGCTATGGTCAGGAGGATAATTCCTGGGTGGTCGCCTCTGATGTTCATTCGGCCGATTTGGTTCGTGCCTTTCACGCTGCTCATCCTGATCGCCCGGGTGGTCTTGGTGAGGGTTCGGTGACCCCTCCTTAAAGGGGGGGTACTGTTGTGAACTGTATTTCTTGGCTCCCTCTTGTGACCACTAGCGGTATGTCACTTGGACTGTCTTTCTCCAGGTTGGTACCCACCTGGTTCGTTAGGTCTTGGGTATTCCTATTTAGACTTCCTGGAAACTCAGTCTAGTGCCTGGAATCGATGTAATCAGTCTATGTCTGTTTTCTCCTGACTCCTGGTCCGCTGATTTTTGCAAGATAAGCTAAGTCTGCTTTCTTATTTTTGTTTATTTGCATTTGTTCTTATTTTGTTCCAGCTTGTACAAAATGTGATTCCTGATTTTGCTGGAATCTCTAAGGGGGCTGATATTCTCCCCCCACACCGTTAGTCGGTGCGGGGGTTCTTGGATATTCAGCGTGGATATTTTTGTAGGGTTTTTGCTGACCGCATAAGTCCGCTTCTTATTTTCTGTTATTAATTAGTGGGCCTCTCTTTGCTAAATCTAGTTCATTCTTACGTTTGTCTTTTCTTCTTACCTCACCGTTATTATTTGTTGGGGGCTAGTATTTTAACTTTGGGGTCCTTTCTCTTGAGGCAAGTGAGGTCTTATTTTCTCTGAAAGGGTTAGTTAGTTCTCCGGCTGGTGCGAGACGTCTAGAACCAACGTAGGTACGTTCCCCGGCTGCTTCTAGTTGTTGTGCTAGGATCAGGTATGCGGTCAGCCAAGTTACCACCTCCCTATGAGCTGGTTTTTGTGTTTGCGGACTTAGCTGGAACTTCTGAGATCCTCTACCACTAGGATCATAACACACTCCTTTGCTACGACTTCTTTGCACGCTCGCTGCAATACAATTCTGCCTTCGATGTCTCTTTCCAGGAGCTGCAGCTGCTCTGAGGGCATGCACAGCTTCGTGTCATTCTCCCTCGATCTCTGACAGGATCCCAGCCCTGTCAGGGACCAACTACCTGAGCGAAGCCCAGCCAGCAACTAACGAACTTTCCCTACAGGTCACCAGTTTTACCAATGTGGGGAGTGACCTAATAAATAGGAGCAAGAGCTCCCCCTGGTGGCCTGGAGTGTGAAATGTGTTGCATGTTTGTGATACCTGGATGCAGTTATCCTTCTTTGCCTCCAAACGTAGCATCACTCTCCCCGAGAGGAAAGCAATACCACTGTGACGACCAGGACCCTGGAGCGCCGCGTAAGCTCTATAGCAAACAGTATATGAACACTGTACTCATTGCCTAGGTGACAGACCATCGCTGCTAGCCGACTGGCTGCGATGGCTGGTAACCTTGATAATGAGCAGTTATCTAGATAAATAAAATCCTTCCTTTCTTGAGATTAATTTTAATAAGAGGTAAATTGCAAACGTGCTTGTTTTTACAAGTTCTTGGAAATTTTACCCATTAACAGTGATGAGCAAGTGTGCTATTTGAGCGTGGTGTTATCCTAGCATATTTGGGTGCTAATAGACTGTCTTCGTCGTGCTCGAATAATATGGTTGAGTCCCGGGGCTGCATATCTCATGGCTGTTCAACAGCCACAACACATGCAGGGATTGCTTAACAAACAGACATTCCCTGGATATTATTCGCTCGTGTGCCGATAGAGTATCTTCAGTCTGCTCGAATAACACCTTAGCACGCTCGCTCCTCACTACCCATTAAGAAAGATGAGAAAACCCTTTTTCATGAGCAGGCTTGAAAATGCCATAACGAACAAGAATTCTTGCCTTTTAGCAGCCATAACTTTTAGATTTTGTTTTTCACCAACGTGGGTGAATGAGTTCTGGTTTTATGTAGGAGAAATTTTAATTTCTTTTGCCGCTGTTTATTAGTACATATAAAGTACTAAATATTTTTTAACACAAAGATTGCATTTACTTTTTTTTTTTTTTACTGTTCATCTTTCATACTGAGTAACACTACTTATTCAAGTTACTACGGTCATATGGACACTTAAAGGGATTTCTCTTGCTTTATGATATTGATGACCTACCCGTGTATGGGTCCTCACTATTAGACTGGTGTGGGTCTGACACCCAGCACCCGCTTGACCTTTTTTTGTGTTGTACAGTTTTTCACTGTAACTGGGGCCACCATAGCAGCAAAATGCTCACTGATGGGAATCTGCGGTATGAAATGGGGTAAAGAGGCAGTAATTGGCTGCAGGCAATTGGTGAACAGATAAAATTGAAAAGGCAGAAACAAAGTCAGTCTCTGGGTCAAAAAATGCGATCACTGGCACCCTGATAGTGGTAGAAACTGGAAATAAAGCTCCTTAATATTTGATTGCATTAGCCAATAACGATTGTTCAGCTGGCCGCTATCTTGCCTGGCTGACTGCTATCTCACCCGGCTAACCGCTATCTTGCCCGGCTGGCCGCTATCTCACCCAGCTGTCCGCTATCGTGCCCTACAGTCCGCTATCATGCCCTGCTGTCCGCTATCTTGCCCGGCTGGCCGCTATCTCACCCAGCTGTCTGCTATCGTGCCCTGCTGTCCGCTATCCTGCCCTGCTGGCTGCTATCTTGCCCAGCTGGCCGCTATCTCACCCAGCTGTCCGCTATCGTGCCTCTCACCCAGCTGTCCGCTATCGTGCCGTGCTGTCCGCTATCATGCCCTGCTGGCTGCTATCTTGCCCGGCTGGCTGCTATCTTGCCCGGCCATAAACTGTGCTGCACTGCTGAGCTCTTGTGGCTTTTCTCTTATGCTATCTCAGGGAGAACAAAGGGATCAGCAGTTCAAAATCAGATATGCTGTATCCTTATCTTCCTGAACAATCCTCTGTCTCATGTGTGGGGGAACTTTAGTCTTGCAGATTTCAGAACAAAGTGTTGCAAAAATCATTGCAGAATTGTTAACAGGGTTATCCAGGACTTTACTTATTTTCCCTATGGAGCCAAGAACTTACAGGCAGGTAGTTGATAATTACCTGTCTGATCTGCCCAGTGCCAAGTGGTCATGGACTGTTCCTGCTTGTGATTCTGCTGCTTTATTTAACCTCATGTCCACAGAGCAACTCTCCTTCTTTTTCTCTATCGAAGGGGCCTCACTCTCACTGGAGACTTCATTCTGATTGGCAGTTAGGCAGTAGGGAGATAGCTGTCACTCAGCATGATATCAGCAGTGAGGCCCTGTCAACAGAGCAGAGCGGAAGGGAAGGAACTGCTCTGTCAATGTCGTTCTGAGCTGGCAGAGACCGGTCCCGGACAGAACAGGCAGGTAGTTAGTAACTACCTGCCCGTAAGTTATAAGCCTCATGGGAAAATATGAGCAAAGTCCTGGATAACCCCTTTGACTGAATGAACATAGTATCTGACAAATCAATCATTTCTATGGCTGTTGGCCTTTTATTTTGGTTACAAATATTTTGACAATACTGTATATGTGTATTCCCATTCCAGGTGTCTGCCTAGAAGTAGGCCCTAGAAGAACCCCCAAGCCCATGGTCATTTTACCATTCATGACGTATGGGGATCTGCACAGTTTTCTTCTTTCCTCTAGAATTGGATCTGGACCTCTAGTAAGATAATTAAGTTATATCGTAGCAATTCTTATGCATGAAATACCCGTCTATAAATCTGAATGTGCCAAAAAAAGGTCAATACAGCAAGTAATGAAATGACACAATACGGTAATTAATGGATTGAGCAACTAGGTATTGGTTATTTTTTTATATCACATTTTCTGCTTTTAGCCTTTCTCTTTAATCCTGGACAGTCTCTTTAAGAGGTCGCACTGATGTTGGAGTCTTTACTATTAAGCTAAACATTATCAATAAGTAAAATTAACTATTGAAAGCAATTGTTTTTCCAGTGCTGGAGTGGTGCTTCTAATCTAAGGTCCCTGCCTCTAACCACCTACTTACACTCCGCCGTCTTCATCTTTTCTCAAAGCTGCTCCAGTCCTGTGGTGCCATATTGTGACCGCATCTTCTGACTGACTGGAAGTCAAAAGTAAGGGCTACTGTCATGGTTTGTTTGGAAGTTTTGGCTGGGACCTTAGGGGTTAAGACTTTTCAGCCTCTATCGGGCTGTGATATTGCTTTATTTGACTGCATCTGGGCTCTGGTCTTTGTCAGTTATACTACTGCACTCAGCTGAGTAGTTTGGACATATACGTCCTTCCATCTTTCCTGTGGCTGCCGGATTCTTTTTCGCTAAAAAGAATGATGGCGGCCTACGTCCCTGCCTCGACTTTCGAGAACTAAACAAAATAACCGTAAAAATACATACCCTCTTCCCCTTTTCCCTGATCTATGTAATCAACTGTCTGGGGCTAAATGGTTCTCCAAACTTGATCTCCGGGGAGCCTATAATCTGATAAGGGTTCGAGAGGGAGACTAGTGGAAAACGGCATTCCTCACGTCTGAGGGTCTCTTTGAAACCCTGGTTATGCTGTTTGGTCTTACCAATGCTCCCGCCATATCTCAGAATTTCATTAATGTAATATTTGCTAATCTTATAGGACATTTTGATGTTATCTATCTTAATAACATTTTGGTGTATTCCCCAGACAGTCACACTCATTTGCAACATTTACGAACTGTTCACCAAAGGCTCAGGGAAAATCAGTTGTTCGCTAAATTGGAGAAATGTTCATTTTTCGAACTGGAACTGTCTTTTTTGGGCCTGATTGTCTCCTGTGAGGGGTTTCGTATGGACCCTAAGAAGGTACAGGCCAGTGGCGTAACTACAAAGTTATGGGCCCCGGTGCGAACTTCCAAATGGGGCCCCCCCCTACCCCCCCACCTTCCCCCGCCCCCGCAACCCCCCCACCTTCCCCCGCCCCGCTTCCCCTAGATACGCCTCGGACTGTTGCAGGAATCTCCTGCACTGCAACATGGTGTTGGGTGCCAGCACAGCCCGCACAGTGGTATATCCAGCACAGCCCGCACAGTGGTATATCCAGCACAGCCAGCACAGGGGGTATATAGAGCACAGCCCTCACAGTGGTATATCCAGCACAGACCGCACAGTGGTATATCCAGCACAGACCGCACAGTGGTATATCCAGCACAGACCGCACAGTGGTATATCCAGCACAGACCGCACAGTGGTATATCCAGCACAGCCCTCACAGTGGTATATCCAGCACAGACCGCACAGTGGTATATCCAGCACAGACCGCACAGTGGTATATCCAGCAGAGACCGCACAGTGGTATATACAGCACAGCCCGCACAGTGTTATATACAGCAGAGCCCGCACAGTGGTATATAGAGCACAGCCCGCACAGTGTTATATACAGCAGAGCCCGCACAGTGGTATATACAGCAGAGCCCGCACAGTGGTATATACAGCAGAGCCCGCACAGTGGTATATACAGCAGAGCCCGCACAGGGATATATACAGCAGAGCCCGCACAGGGATATATACAGCACAGCCCCCACAGGGGTATATACAGCAGAGCCCGCACAGGGATATATACAGCACAGCCCCCACAGGGGTATATACAGCACAGCCCGCACAGGGGCATATAGTGCACAGCCCACATCTCATCTCATCCCCCCCCCCCCCCCCCGATAATGGCCCCACAGTCCGGTTAAAAAGAAAAAAAAAAAAAAAACTCTCCTCACCTTTCCTTTTGCCCGCGCTGCTCCTGGCGGCTGCAGTCTGCCCAGGACACTGCAGGTGCGCGATGATATGACGTCATCGCGCACCCGCAGTGTACTGTCAGAGGCAGAGCGGGGAATGATGGGAGAGGAAGCGTCAGGTGACGCTCTCTCCTCCCATCATTGCATTGAACTATACCGGTGTCATAGACGCCGGTATAGTTAAATGCGGCGGCGGCGGCGGCACTGGGGGGGTTCCGGGGGAGGAACAGTGCAGCGGCCCACTACTGGCATCGGCTCTTCTGGCATTTGCCAGAAGTGCCCGATGGCCAGCCTGGCCCTGCTCAGACCTGCCGGCCCGGGGCCCCTGACCTGCGGGGCCCGGTCGCAATGGCGACCGCTGCGACCGCGGTAGTTACGCCCCTGGTACAGGCTATTGCTGACTGGGTTCAACCCTGGGATCTTAAGGCACTCCAGCGCTTCTTAAGGTTCACCAATTATTATCGTAAATTTGTTAAGGGGGTTTCACAAGTGCTCAAACCCTTTACTGATCTTACATGTAAGAGCGCAGATTTAAAAAATTGGTCTGAGTCTGCCCAAAATTCCTTCTTGACTCTGTAAAAATGTTTCATGTCTGACCTGATTTTGGTGCAGCCAGACTCGTCTAAACCTTTTATTGTGGAGGTGGACGCCTCTGAGGTGGAGGTAGGAGCAGTGTTGTCTGAGGGACTTGCCACTTTGATCAATCTCAAACCATGTGGCTTCATTTCCAAGAAGTTCTCTTCAGCCGAAAGAAATTACGATGTGGGCAATAGATAACTTATTGAGATCAAATTGGCATTTGAAGAATGGAGGCACTTTTTGGAAGGGGCGGCTCATCTGATCAATGTTATTACGGATCGTAAAAATTTAGCCTATATTGAGACTGCTGAAAGATTGACTCCCAGGCAGGCCCGTTGGTCGCTTTTTTTTTCTCGGTTTCAGTTTTCTATTACTTTCCATTCTGGGTCCAAGAATGTTAAAGCTGATGCTCTGTCCCAAAGTTTTGATTCTGTGTCTCCCCCGAGCTGCTGTCCTCCATTCTTCATCCTGGGGTGGTGGTGGCTGGGGTCTCATCGGAGTTGGAGCAGGAGATTGTGGGGGCTCAAGTCTCTTGCTCCTGCCTTCAAACTGGGGGGGGGGGGGTAAATTGTTTGTCCCGGAGAGGTTTCGGCTTAGGCTCCTTCTGGAGTTCCATGAGTCTAAGCTTAGTGCTCATCCTGGTATTTCAGCCACACGGGAGGCGATGGCAAGAATTTTTTTGTGGCCCTCAAAAGATTTTTATCTGCGTGTGGGTTTTGTGCCCATTCTAAGAGCTCCCATTGCCGGCCGGCCGAGGAATTGGTGCCTCTCCCAGTTCCTGATAGACCATGGATTCACCTGTCCATGGACTTTATCACCAATCTCCCGCTTTCCAGGGGTAATACTGTGATATGGGTGGTGGTGGACAGGTTTTCTAAACAAGCCCATTTTGTACCTTTACCTGCACTACCTTCAGCTGAAACTTTGTCTAAGTTGTTTGTGTTACATGTGGTGCGCTTTAATGGGGTACCCTTGAATGTGGTGTCTGACAGAGGTGTGCAGTTCGTGGCCAAGTTTTGGAGGAAACTGGGTATTTCTTTGTCTTTCTCTTCTGTGTGCCATCCTGAGAGTAATGGTCAGACGGAATGCACCAATCAGTCCCTAGAACAGATTCTTAGGTGTGTGGCCTCAGTTGGGCAGGATGACTGGTCTGATGCATTACCTTTGGCAGAGTTCGTCTTTAACAATCGTGTGAGTAGGTCCACCGGTATGTCCCCATTTCTGGTCAACTATGGGTTTAGTCCACATTTTGGGGAGTTTTCACACCTGGATTCTGGTTGTCCTGGGGTGAAGAGGTCGGTTCAGCGGTTAAAAAATCTGTGGGTTGAGGTCCGTCGTAATATCTCCAAGGCTTAGGGGAGGTTTTTCGCTGACAAGAGAAGAGTTTCGGGGCATGCGTTTCGAGTTGGGGAGAAGGTTTTGCTTTCCACACGGAATATCAACCTTAAGCTTCCATCTTCCAAGTTAGGTCCTAAGTTTATTGGGCCATACGAAATTGTGGAGGAGGTCAATCTGGTAGCATATAGGTTAAATCTCTTCTGAAAGCCTTGATGGTGGTTGAGGAGGACTCTGGGTCAGCTCCTTCTCCAGTATTGGTTGAGGGTCATATGGAGTGTGAGGTTGGATACATTGTGGCTTCTCGTCTGGTACGCTGCTCCTTGCAGTATCTGGTTCACTGGAAGGGGTATGGTCCATAGGATCGGTCGTGGGTTCCTGCTCACTCTGTCCATGCTGATCGTCTGGTTCGGGCTTTTCATACCAGAAACACTGAGAAGCCTGGGGGTCCAGTGGCCCCCCGTTGAGATAGGAGTACTGTCATGGTTTGTTTGGAAGTTTTGGCTGGGACCTCAGGGGTTAAGACTTTTCAGCCTCCCTCTGGCTGTGTTAGGGCTTTATATGGCCACAGCTGGGCTCTGGTCTTTGTCAGTTATACTTCTGCCCTCGGGGGAGTAGTTTGACCCTTGTGTGCTTGTGCCTGCTCTTGTGTGTTATCCTGTTACTGACCCGGGACTGTCCCCCGTTTTTGCTGTTGTCTATTGATTCTGAACTGCTCATTCGTTCTGCCTGGTTTCTGACTTCTGCTCTGTTCTGACTACTCGTTCTGCCTGCCCCCCTGGTACTTTTGCTGCCCTTTCCAGTTTCTGACACTTGGCCTGTATTTGACTCCTATTTTGTACCTTACTTCTGTACCTCGCTGACCTCTCAGTTTTGACCTCGGCTCTCCTGACCTTCTCTTGTTCTGTCAGTGCCTGCCGTCCTCCACTGTCTTCTCCAGGAGCACTGCCCCAGTTCCATCCTCAGCAGTCACGTGCCACAGGTCCTGCATGCCAGCGGTTGCGCCCCGTCCCGTTAATCTTTCCGTGCGCTGCATTGCCCCACTCATCCAGAACATGGCGTTACACGTATACTGAGTTAGCCTTACCAGTCACGGTGTTCCTCACATTATAACTGACCATCACAGTCTCCTGGCGCTGGGGGGTAGTATGGTGTTCCTCACAGCTACAACTGCTCATTGCAAGTCTGGGAGCCAAAATGAAGCCAGAACAAGGCTCTCATAGACTTTGTAGTACAGCAGTAGCACCCTATGCAGTGATGAGGCAGCACCCAGCAAAGTTCAAAACAAAAGTCTTTTTAATGTTCAACTCACATAAAGTATACAGCACACAATATCTTCCAGATCGCAGCCGGGAAACCTATGCTCCAGATTGTAGCTGATAAAAACGCCAGTCCACCCTTGAGACCGGTTGCCATGGGTGACTACACCACTGTGTATGCTGTGGGTGCCAGGCCTTTCAGCTTCTTTGGCTGTTTGGCTCCACTTGCTTGTGTTGCCTCACACATGTGGAGCTCTGCAGAGCCGACTGCTCCATACTCCTGAAAACATCAGACTGACACTGAACCTGATACACCCAAGCCTGTCATGATCTCAATGGCAAGAGATCATAGCATCAGCATATATAGGAACTAGCTCTTGGAAGATGGAAACTGAGCTGACCATGAACTAAACCTAACGCACAACTAGCAGTGGCCGGGTAGCATGCCTACGTTGATTCTAGATGCCCAGCACCAGCCGGAGGACTAAATAAAGCTAGCAGAGGAAAATATTAGTCCTAGCTCACCTCTAGAGAAATACCCCGAAAGGAGACAGAGGCCCCCCACATGTATTGGCGGTGAATCAAGATGAAATAACAAACGTAGTATGAAAATAGGTTTAGCAAATTTGAGGTCCACTTACTACATAGCAGAAGACAGAAAGGACACTTTCATGGTCAGCTAAAAACCCTATCAAAACACCATCCAGAAATTACTTTAAAACTCTGGCATTAACTCATAACACCAGAGTGGCAATTCCTGTTCACAAGAGCTTTCCAGACACAGTAACGAAACTACAGCTGTGAACTGGAACAAAAATGCAAAAACAAACATGGACAAGAGTCCAACTTATCTAGTAGTTGTCTAGGAGCAGGAACAAGCACAGAGAGGCTTCTGATAACATTGTTGACCGGCAAGCAACTAACAGAGCAGCAAGGTTATATAGCGACTCCCACATCTTGATGGGAACAGGTGAACAGAGAAGATGAAGACACCAGTTCAATTCCACCAGTAGCCACCGGGGGAGCCCAGAATCCAAATTCACAACAGTACCCCCCCCTCAAGGAGGGGGCACCGAACCCTCACCCGAACCACCAGGGCGATCAGGATGGGCCCTATGAAAGGCACGAACCAGATCAGAGGCATGAACATCAGATGCATTCACCCAAGAATTATCCTCCTGGCCGTATCCCTTCCACTTGACCAGATACTGGAGTCTCCGTCTGGAAACACGAGAGTCTAAGATTTTCTCCACAACGTACTCCAACTCACCCTCAACCAACACCGGAGCAGGAGGCTCAACGGAAGGCACAACCGGTACCTCATACCTGCGCAATAATGACCGATGAAAAACGTTATGAATAGAAAAGGATGCAGGGAGGTCCAAACGGAAGGAAACAGGGTTAAGAATCTCCAATATCTTATACGGGCCGATGAACCGAGGCTTAAACTTAGGAGAAGAGACCCTCATAGGGACAAAACGAGAAGACAACCACACCAAGTCCCCAACATGAAGACGAGGACCAACACGACGACGGCGGTTAGCAAAAAGCTGAGTCTTCTCCTGGGACAACCTCAAATTGTCCACCACCTGCCCCCAGATCTGATGCAATCTCTCCACCACAACATCCACTCCAGGACAATCCGAAGATTCCACATGACCAGAGGAAAATCGAGGATGAAACCCCGAATTACAGAAAAACGGGGACACCAAAGTGGCAGAGCTGGCCCGATTATTGAGAGCGAACTCCGCCAATGGCAAAAAAGCAACCCAATCATCCTGGTCAGCAGACACAAAACACCTCAGATATGTCTCCAGGGTCTGATTAATCCGCTCAGTCTGGCCATTCGTCTGAGGATGGAAAGCGGACGAAAAAGATAAATCTATGCCCATCCTAGCACAGAATGCCCGCCAAAATCTAGACACGAATTGGGTCCCTCTGTCAGAAACGATATTCTCAGGAATACCATGCAAACGAACAACATTTTGAAAAAACAGAGGAACCAACTCGGAAGAAGAAGGCAACTTGGGCAGAGGAACCAAATGGACCATCTTAGAGAAACGGTCACACACCACCCAGATGACAGACATCTTCTGAGAAACAGGCAGATCTGAAATAAAATCCATCGAGATGTGCGTCCAAGGCCTCTTAGGAATAGGCAAGGGCAACAACAATCCACTAGCCCGAGAACAACAAGGCTTGGCCCGAGCACAAACGTCACAAGACTGCACAAAGCCTCGCACATCTCGTGACAGGGAAGGCCACCAGAAGGACCTTGCCACCAAATCCCTGGTACCAAAAATGCCAGGATGACCTGCCAACGCAGAAGAATGAACCTCAGAGATGACTCTACTGGTCCAATCATCAGGAACAAACAGTTTATCAGGTGGGCAACGATCAGGTCTATCCGCCTGAAACTCCTGCAAGGCCCGCCGCAGGTCTGGAGAAACGGCTGACAATACCACTCCATCCTTAAGGATACCTGTGGGCTCAGAGTTACCAG
Source organism: Ranitomeya variabilis (assembly GCF_051348905.1). Taxonomy (NCBI): domain Eukaryota; kingdom Metazoa; phylum Chordata; class Amphibia; order Anura; family Dendrobatidae; genus Ranitomeya; species Ranitomeya variabilis. The sequence goes on from NC_135233.1 coordinate 165,549,172, forward strand.
GCGAGTCAGGCTCAAAACTCCTAGAAAGGGCATCCGCCTTAACATTCTTAGAACCCGGTAGGTATGACACCACAAAATTAAACCGAGAGAAAAATAATGACCAGCGCGCCTGTCTAGGATTCAGGCGCCTGGCAGTCTCAAGATAAACCAAATTTTTGTGGTCAGTCAATACCACCACCTGATGTCTGGCCCCCTCAAGCCAATGGCGCCACTCCTCAAAAGCCCACTTCATGGCCAAAAGCTCCCGATTCCCAACATCATAATTCCGCTCAGCGGGCGAAAATTTACGGGAAAAGAAGGCACAAGGCCTCATCACGGAGCAGTCAGAACTTTTCTGCGACAACACTGCCCCAGCTCCGATCTCAGAAGCGTCGACCTCAACCTGAAAAGGTAGAGCAACATCAGGCTGACGCAACACAGGGGCAGAGGAAAAACGGCGCTTAAGCTCCCGAAAGGCCTCCACAGCATCAGGGGACCAATCAGCAACATCAGCACCCTTCTTAGTCAAATCGGTCAATGGCTTAGCAATATCCGAAAAACCAGCAATAAATCGACGATAAAAGTTAGCAAAGCCCAAAAATTTCTGAAGACTCTTAAGAGAAGAGGGCTGCGTCCAATCACAAATAGCTTGAACCTTGACAGGATCCATTTCAATGGAAGAGGGGGAAAAAATATATCCCAAAAAGGAAATCCTCTGTACCCCAAAAACACACTTAGAACCCTTCACACACAAAGAATTAGACCGCAAAACCTGAAAAACCCTCCTGACTTGCTGGACATGAGAGTCCCAGTCATCCGAAAAAATCAGAATATCATCCAGATACACAATCATAAATTTATCCAAATAATCGCGAAAAATATCATGCATAAAGGACTGGAAAACTGACGGAGCATTTGAAAGACCAAAAGGCATCACTAAATACTCAAAGTGGCCCTCGGGCGTATTAAATGCGGTTTTCCACTCATCCCCCTGCCTGATTCGCACCAAATTATACGCCCCACGAAGGTCAATCTTAGAGAACCACTTGGCCCCCTTTATGCGAGCAAACAAATCAGTCAGCAACGGCAATGGGTATTGATATTTAACAGTGATTTTATTCAAAAGCCGATAATCAATACATGGTCTCAAAGAGCCGTCTTTTTTTGACACGAAGAAAAAACCGGCTCCTAAGGGAGATGACGATGGACGAATATGTCCCTTTTCCAAGGACTCCTTTATATATTCACGCATAGCAGCATGTTCAGGCACAGACAGATTAAATAAACGACCCTTTGGGTATTTACTACCCGGGATTAAATCTATGGCACAATCGCACTCTCGGTGCGGAGGTAACGAATCAAGCTTGGATTCTTCAAAGACGTCACGATAGTCAGACAGGAACTCAGGAATTTCAGAGGGAATAGATGATGAAATGGAAACCACAGGTACATCCCCATGAGCCCCCTTACATCCCCAGCTCAACACAGACATAGCTTTCCAGTCGAGGACTGGGTTGTGAGATTGCAGCCAAGGCAATCCTAGCACCAAATCATCATGTAGATTATACAGCACCAGAAAGCGAATAATCTCCTGGTGATCCGGATTAATACGCATAGTTACTTGTGTCCAGTATTGTGGTTTATTATTAGCCAATGGGGTGGAGTCAATCCCCTTCAGAGGAATAGGAGTCTCCAAAGGCTCTAAATCATACCCACAGCGTTTGGCAAAGGACCAATCCATAAGACTCAAAGCGGCGCCAGAGTCGACATAGGCGTCCGTGGTAATAGATGACAAAGAGCAAATCAGGGTCACAGATAGAATAAACTTAGACGGTAAGGTGCAAATGGAAACAGATTTACCAAGCTTTTTAGTGCGCTTAGAGCATGCTGATATAACATGAGTAGAATCACCACAATAGAAACACAACCCATTTTTCCGTCTAAAATTCTGCCGCTCGCTTCGGGACAGAATTCTATCACACTGCATACTCTCTGGCGATTTCTCAGTGGACAACGCCAGATGGTGCACTGGTTTGCGCTCCCGCAAACGCCTATCGATCTGAATAGCCATTGTCATGGACTCATTCAGACCCGCAGGCACAGGGAACCCCACCATAACATCCTTAATGGCATCAGAGAGACCCTCTCTGAAAGTCGCCGCCAGGGCGCACTCATTCCACTGAGTAAGCACAGACCATTTACGGAATCTTTGGCAGTAAATTTCCGCTTCATCTTGCCCCTGAGATAGGGACATCAAAGTTTTTTCTGCCTGAAGCTCCAAATGAGGTTCGTCATAAAGCAACCCCAAGGCCAGAAAAAACGCATCCACATTGAGCAACGCAGGATCCCCTGGTGTCAATGAAAAAGCCCAGTCTTGAGGGTCGCCCCGGAGCAAGGAAATCACAATCCTGACCTGCTGTGCAGGATCTCCGGCAGAGCGAGATTTCAGGGACAAAAATAATTTGCAATTATTTCGAAAATTCTGAAACCCAGATCTATTCCCCGAGAAAAATTCCGGCAAAAGAATTCTCGGCTCAGATACAGGTGCATGACAAACAAAATCTTGCAAATTTTGTACCTTCGTGGCGAGATTATTCAAACCTGCAGTTACACTCTGAAGATCCATTGCAAACAGGTGAACAGAGAAGATGAAGACACCAGTTCAATTCCACCAGTAGCCACCGGGGGAGCCCAGAATCCAAATTCACAACAGTACTGTCATGATCTCAATGGCAAGAGATCATAGCATCAGCATATATAGGAACTAGCTCTTGGAAGATGGAAACTGAGCTGACCATGAACTAAACCTAACGCACAACTAGCAGTGGCCGGGTAGCATGCCTACGTTGATTCTAGATGCCCAGCACCAGCCGGAGGACTAAATAAAGCTAGCAGAGGAAAATATTAGTCCTAGCTCACCTCTAGAGAAATACCCCGAAAGGAGACAGAGGCCCCCCACATGTATTGGCGGTGAATCAAGATGAAATAACAAACGTAGTATGAAAATAGGTTTAGCAAATTTGAGGTCCACTTACTACATAGCAGAAGACAGAAAGGACACTTTCATGGTCAGCTAAAAACCCTATCAAAACACCATCCAGAAATTACTTTAAAACTCTGGCATTAACTCATAACACCAGAGTGGCAATTCCTGTTCACAAGAGCTTTCCAGACACAGTAACGAAACTACAGCTGTGAACTGGAACAAAAATGCAAAAACAAACATGGACAAGAGTCCAACTTATCTAGTAGTTGTCTAGGAGCAGGAACAAGCACAGAGAGGCTTCTGATAACATTGTTGACCGGCAAGCAACTAACAGAGCAGCAAGGTTATATAGCGACTCCCACATCTTGATGGGAACAGGTGAACAGAGAAGATGAAGACACCAGTTCAATTCCACCAGTAGCCACCGGGGGAGCCCAGAATCCAAATTCACAACACAAGCCCTATACTGCAGGGTTTTAACTCGAATCTGTGTTCTTCAGCTACATGGAAAACCCAGCCAGAAAGGAAACATTACATTACAGTCCTGTAGTCCGTTTCAAAACACAAAAGCCCAGAGCAGGTTTTCTTAAATCTTCCTTGGACAAATAGATAGTTTGCCCAAGACTAACATTTACTTTTATTATGCATTGCAATCACAGCTATGCCTGTGACTGCAATGCACTCCCATGGCCTCAATACGCCTCCGTGCGCATCCTGGGGGGAACATACAGCGACCCTCACATGTAACACCAGTCACTGCGTCACAACTTACATTGAGTTGTGACCTCCAGTATGCTCCATGAAGCAGTTGAGCAATCGGCAGGTCACAAACTGCTGGAGACTAACGATAGCAGCAGTGTAAAAGGTGAAGACGGTGGGAGGTGAGTATAATACTCAGGTCAGGGACCTTAGCTTAGTACCACCACTCCAGCACTGCAATAAAAGACATGCTGCATTGGTGATCTAATTTAACTTGTGTGGACACCAGGTCCATATCATCTGATACGATCTGTCTATTGCTAGCAGCAGACTGGACTAACCGAGAATATATCAGTGTGCTCCTTCTGATAGTCTAATGGAAAAGTTTGTAACGCAGTTATCTGTCTTTTTCTGAGCTCCTCTCAGCTGATTTATGATCACAGATCACATCAATGAATGTCCTGGGAAACAAAAGGCCTGTAAAAATCCAAACTGTGTGAACATTTTTTCATGAAACCCAATTGCACAATTGATTTTTAAGGGCTCATTCAGATGTAAGTTTTCTTGCACAAGTGCTGTACTTGTTTTTCACAGATAGCGCTCTGACCTCTGATATTCTATGGGGTAGTTAACAGCTGAATTTTTCCTCGGACTGTGGGATCCACACACAAAATTAAATAATCATCATGAGTCATATGATTGTGATATGCTGTATGATATTGAGCCAAGCCTTGGTTCAAACTCACCAATGCAATATATGGAGCTATATAAAAAAAATCGGACAGCGCTCTGATGCCATCTGTGTGCTGTCCTTTTTTCTCAGACTGTTTCATAGAAGGAGCTTGAGAAATCTCCATCAGTTTTTTCTGTCATCCAAGAGAAACTCTGAGAGAACTCGGATGCTAAAAACTGACACTGAAAAAACTCTGAAACTCTGATCAGAAACAATGATGAATCTCTGACTGCTTTTGCGTAAGAGAAATGAATGAGTCTGAACGACGCCTGACTCTGACAAATGTACTGATACCACTGATCAGTGAGACTATTATATGTCATCTGCCTCGCTGAGTTGGGACATGTTGGACCATGTCTCTGTTCCCAGCATTGGATGTATGTACGGTTGGTAGAACACATAGTATTTATTCTTCATATGTAATTTAATGAATGTTATAGTTAGACAGCATAAAATCCAATGATCGGCCTGAGTCATGATTTTTTAACTCTCTCTTCAATATATACGGTAATAAATATTCATTTATGGATTTTTTTCATTTTCAGTGTGTACCTCTGCAGACTCTTGTTAAGTTCATGGTTGACATTGCTACTGGAATGGATTACCTTAGCAGTAAACATTTCCTACACAGAGACCTGGCAGCGCGGAATTGCATGTAAGTCTAATCCTTAGGTAAAATCTTCTATGTGCTGCAAATACAAACATGTAATCACTGAAATTGAAATTAATGTAAAAGGATTATCTCTGCTATTGGTTGATGACTATTTTGTTTAATTAAAGCATGCCTTTAATTTTACCCCAAACTAGAGTAAATGCAGACGGTTCATCAGCATTCTGTCAAGCCCATAGGCGCTGGAACTTCCTTTACTTTAATTACAATCATATACTAGTGATCCAGCCTTTCTCTAATGGTTACTTAAAACTTACATTTGCTCCATATTTCCTTAAAATATTAACAGTGACGTGGGTCAGAATACAGAGAGTGAGTCCTGTGTGTTGCTTTATATACATAGATTTATATTGCTATCAGCACTATTGGCGCTGTATTTATAGTATTATCAGAGAGTAAAATCTACAACAACTGCTCTCTATTTCCATTTAACAGCATATTACAACCTTTTAAACCTATTCCAAGCTCCAACCATGTTTCACTTGTGGGCAGCGTACACAGGGGAATTGGACCTACTGTATTGCTGGTGACAGTGGAACACTGGCCATGCCCTGTAGGCTTATCATGCAGAGATGGACGGTTAGTAAGGACTCGGCTTTGCTGACATTATTCTTCCATTCTCCTTTGCATCTGTGTATCCAATCGTGATCAAAATTCCTTTTAACTCACTGTATTCTGATCCACCGTAATAATATTTTAAGGAAATTTAAATAAGATGCAAATTGTAAGAACTTATTAGAGAAAGGCCGGTCACTAGTCGGGTCCTATTTGTATACAGTATGTGCTGTATTTTAATCAATTCCCTTCTTAACGATCTCACCTTGCTCACTTGTCATTAGACTTCTTCACTTCTCGTCATTGTGCCTGCCATTTCTGGGGGGAAGGGGGGGATGTCTGTCCTGAAATGTAAGCCCACCTTTCTTTTTGCCATTTGACATACAAGTGATCATAAGCAGAGAGACAAAGCCCCCTCCTTCACTGGCTGTAATCCATCTTGGTGCCTCTGCAACTAGAGATGCAATTGTCCCACAAATAATAAGCCCTCCTATAAGCTCAGTTTATGGAAAAATTATTATCTTAACCTCTTAATGACAGCTAATACGTCTTTTAACTGACCTGAGATATAAGAGAATAGCGTCCCCCCATACAGGTGACAATCCAGCAGCTGTCGGCTGTACACTATAGCTGACAACTTGCTGTATCAGCCACAATCATTGTTGGCACCCTCCATATCTGTTTAACCCCTTAGATGCTGCTTTCAATAGTGACTACTTCATTATAAATGGTTAACAGAGTGAGGGGGCTTCCTCTTTATCCCAATTGGTGCCCTCAGATCATGATTTTGTGGTCCTGATGTTTGCGATTGGCAATTCATGACCAAATAGTGGCCTTAGAGTCTGACGGCTGTTGTAACCTGTTCAGAAGTTAGAGGCATTTAGGTGGTAAAAATGCACATTTTCATTTCTGTCATGTCACTTTGCATTAATTCCTGAAAAGCAACTGAAGGGTTAATAAACTACCTGACAGCAGTTTTCAATATGTCAGGGGGTGCTGTTTTTAAAATTGATAACTTTTGGGGGTTTCCAAATATATGGGACCCCTAAAGACACTTCAAACATGGCTAAGTCCCTAAAAAAATAAATTTTGTAAATTTCCTTGAAAAAATGAAAAATTACTGCTACATTTTTAAACCTCCTAAAATGCTAACAAAATAAAAGAACATTTTATAAATGGTGCTGATGTAAAGCAGACATGAGGGAAATGTTATTTATTAATGTTTTGCTATGGTGTGACTATCTGGATTAAAGGGATAATCATTAAAATTTTGAAAATTGCTAATTTTTTTACATTTTTCTCAAATTTTTAATATTTTTTATAACTACACACAAGACATATCGACCTAAATTTATCATTATCATAAAGTATAATGTGTCACGAAAAAACAATATCAAATTCACTGGGATTTGTTGAAGCGTTCCAGAGTTATTACCACATAAAGTGACACTGGTCAGATTTCAAAAATTTGGCTCCGTCACTAAAGCTCTCAGAATATGATGACACCAAAAAAATCGAAGAATCAATGCCTTTGAAATTTGGTGCTGGAGAAGGATGTTATTAATACCACGGATGGCAAGAAGAAGAAAGAAATCAATTTGGAACAAATCAAGCCAGACATGTCCCTTGAAGCAAGGATCACCAAGATACGACTTGCCAAGTTTGGACACATCATACGAAGAGAGCAATCACTGGAGAAGGACATCATGGTGGGAAGAAGAGGAAGACCAGCAACCCGATGGCTTGATACAATCAATAAAATGGCGGAGAAAACCAGGGTGGACGTATCTAGGCTTGCACAAGATCAATCTTCTCACAGAGCGTTCATCCATCAAGTTGCCATAACTCGAGATTGAGCTGAAGGCCGATAATAATAATAATAATAATAATAATAATAATTATTATTATTATTAAAAACCATAGATTTGGTATTGCGGTAATTATACCCACAGAATTAACACTTTATTTGTCAACACGTTTTGTCTTCAGTGCTGACATCACATTGATACCACTGCAGCCAACAGCTGAGCTCAGGGGCTCTGTACGAGTTGACGACACAAGATGCTCAGAGCCACTGAGGTCCCTTATTAGCTGCAGTTCTGTGGACATGATGCCAGTGCTGCAGAGAATAACAGACACTGGGAGCAGCGGTGTAGACTCCATGCTGGGCCAGGGGAGGGTGAGTAAGGCGCGGTTGGTTTGTTTTTTAAGCAAACTGTAGTCAGGGGATTGCTAGATTTGGAATAACCCTTTTAATTCCTAATTAGACTTTGTCCTTAACAGGTTAAGTGGTGTGCCCCAATACATTTGTCCTAGTGTACTAGTGAGCAGGACTAGATTTGTTTTATTTATTTTTTTAAATGCATATTCACTAATAGCAGTCAGAGATTTTCCACATGGTGAAGAATTGAATGGTGTATTAGAAAGTTCCATAATGCCCTGGTTATGCTTTATTTACCTATAACTAGAAAATTCAATTGTTGATTTTACAAACTGTACAATGTTTGTATAAGACTCTGAAATGTCTAACTACGTTAACTTTTTAAAATTCTTTCTAGGTTGAGGGATGACATGACTGTGTGTGTTGCTGATTTTGGCTTATCTAAAAAAATATACAGCGGTGATTACTACCGTCAAGGACGTATTGCAAAGATGCCTGTGAAATGGATCGCAGTGGAAAGCCTCGCTGATCGTATCTACACGGTGAAGAGTGATGTGGTAAGATGCTGAATAGGAGAAGCTGCACACATCATGGCGGAGCACATACAAAATAACTTGTTCTTCAAAGCAGTCATAGTGCTACAAACTAGTATTATGTCAAATAGTTTTGCGGCTGCAGAAATTGATATCAGTCATAAGGATAAAAACGTTACTATAAGTATGTAATTTTAGTAAGAACATGTGTCAGTAAGTCTGCTTACTCTAGCGCCTCGGCTTTCATTAATATCGGGGTCATGACAGCTATGACAGTTCCTTTCTCGAATTAGTCAAAATGAATCTTGGCAGAACCCATTGACTTGTAATAAAGTTTCTCAGGTTTCCTGTATTTTGATCACAAGACTAGCAATGCCTATCAAGCATTTCTGACTGTAAAAGCTTTAAAAGCATTGTTGGCTATTGGAAAACCCTTTTGAATGTTCCGTCTGATGGAAGTGAGAATATTGCAGTCCATAGGCGAACCCTAGGTTTTTCTGCTCCTTGGCCCAAAATGGCACAATGCTCAGTATAGCAATATACAGTATCATCCGATCTAATAAGTTACAGATTGCTAAATGTGTACAAAATCAGAACCAATAACACTACATAAACACATCAACAGAACCAACAACAGTACAGGAATACATCTCTAGAAGGACAATCAGTACAGAAATACACCACCAGAACCAGGACTGGGCAAAGGAGTCACAGTGGGACCCTTTAACACATACCACTAATCATGATGCACAGATATGGCAGAGAAATCTAGGGGATAGTGCAATGCCAAAGATTTCACTTCTTACATTACATGAGTGATGTATTAGAAATTCTACAATACCATACTTATAATGTAATGCATCTCATAGTCTTCCATATAGTATAATGCACCCCCACAGTCCTCCATATAGTATAATGCAGAGCCCATAGTTATCCATATAATATTATGCACCTCCATATATAATACACAGTCCATAGTCATCCATGTAGTATAATACACAGCCCATAGTCCTTATAATATAATGCACAGCCCATATTACTCCATATAGTGTAATGTACCTCCAAATATAATACACGGCCCATAGTCATTCATGTAGTTTAATGCACAGCCCATAGTTGTCAATGTTGCATAATGCACAGCCCATAGACATACATGTAGTTTAATGCACAGCCCCTAGTCAGCTAACTGAAGAAAACCCTTATAACATATAACTTTTATTAAGTTCAATAAAAAATTATTTTTATATACCCACCGTAGTGGTGAAAAGTGCAACGTGTAAAAAAGAAGGATAGATGCTTGCATTGGGCTAAAAAAGAGATCAGGACATATGCTGGTATGATGTATACCTAGCCATATGTACTTCTGTAAGAATGCAGTGATATATGAGTTAACACCTGCTATTTCTTTTTACGCATCACCTAAAGTAAGTCAAACACTTCATCAAGCTAGTGGAAGGCAACTCTTAGCCCTAAAACACAATGCCCCATCATTCGATATACCTAAGTGACTAGGGTACCCAAAATTTACTATGAAAAGACAAATAAATAATTAGGTCATTGCTTAACAGTGTCTAAGATAATTGTGCTTTAAGTAATAGCCAATCAGACTAAGCCGATATGAGGAAGGAGGTGTACTGGCCCTGCATGCCACCCCTGCTGTACACCTACCTATTTGCGGAGGTTGGCACCTTAAGAATGTGTGAGATTGCTCCCCTGCTCGTGCATCGACTGCCTCTCTGCTCCTTTTAAGAGCCCTATTGCAGATGCATAGTAAGAAACAGAGGGCCAGTTGGCCTGTATATGCTGCTGGTAGTGTCCTAAGCCACAAATGGGAGTATCAGGTGTTGTAGACAAAAAAAATCTCATAGATTAGGTAGGATATGCATAAAGGTGGCAGAGCATAAGAGTAGACACACTTTCATGCACATCGTATGAGCCGTGAGTGCACAGAAAAAACAGCACAACTATTAGACATAGAACACTGGTAAGGGCTAATCCCAGGCATTGAAACACAAAGGACAAGATGCATTGATGAACGATCTGCTATTAGATACTAGTATGAGCACTAAACACATCAACAGTAGGCATATACAATATGCATGAATCAATTGGCCCAAACAAATGCTGATGTCAGGGATACTTGATCACAATTTATTGCTTATCTGTTTTGATGTGGTGCTCCAGGTGAAAAAAGTGATGCCAAATTCAACCTCAATGCGTTTCCCCCATGCTGGGTTCGATCCTTCTTTATACGTTGCACTTTTCACCACTGTGGTGGGTATATAAAAACTATTTTTTATTGAACTTAAGAAAAAGTTATATTTTTATAAGGGTTTTCTTCTTTTAGCCGTTTATTCTTACCCTTCTATATATCCATGTATGTAAGACAACCCCTAGTCATCCATGTAGTATAAGGCACAACCCATAGTCCTCTATATAGTATAATTCACAGCCCATAGTCGTCCATGTAGTATAATAGATTTCCCTATAGATTGTAAGCTTGCAAGCAGGGCCCGAACTCCTTCTCTAACTGTTGAAATGTGTTACATTGTATTTGTTTTTATTGCCTGTACATGAACCTGCACAATTGTAAAGTGCTGCGGAATATGTTAATATTTGGAATTGACAGTCCTCAGTGGTTGATACCTTTGAATGGCTAACTGAAAAGATGGTAACAAATTGCAAGCTTTCGAGACTACTCAGGTCTATTTATCAGGCAAAGACTAATACAACATCTGAAGAATCACATATTTATGCACAACACAGCACAGAACTGTCCCATAATGACAGTTCTGCATTTTTTTTTTAATTATTGAAACCAGATTGTGACTTTTTTTTATAATCTGTATTTCTGATTGCAGATTATTGTATTCTGTTTTCTGTACATTTATGGAAGCTGTCGGTGGATATCGGTCTGCGCTCGGACCATAGTGCATGGACGGGCCGCGGGTCTCCTGACTAGAACTCAGTAGCCTCACAGCATGTATGAGGATGTGGGCCGGGAGATCGGCGCCCAGTCTGTGCACTGCAGTGTGAGTGCAGACCAATTTCCCAAATAAAGGTGTTTCCCAATCATATATACCCACTTTTTATTTTTCCATCAATATAGCCATGTGAGGGCTTGTTTATTGCAGCCTGAGTTGTGTTTTTGAATGACATGATTGGTTTTACCAAATAGTGTACTGGAAAATGGGAAAAAAATTCAAAGTGCGGTGAAATTGCAAAGAAAATGGAATTCTACAAATGTTTTTGGTCGTTTTTTTGATTATCATGTTCCCCAAATGCTAAAACTGACCTGCCGTTATGATTTTCCAGGTCATTACGAGTTCGTAGATACCTATAACATGTATAGGTTCTTTTTTATTTATGTGGTGAAAAAAAAATCCAAAGTTTGCCAAAAGAGAAAAAAAAAGTTGCCCTTTTCTGAGACCTGTAACGTTTTCCATTTTTTTGTAATCTGGACCTGGGTGACGGCTTATGTTTTGCACCCCGACGTTTGTATTGATACCATCTTGGTGTAGATGTGATCTTTTTATCGCCCATTATTGCATTTCATAGCAATTTTACAGTGACCAAAACAAGTAATTCTGCCGTTTTTGATTTTTTCTTCTCAAAAACTCACTTCAGCAGCCTCCCCTTCTCCTCGCTCACTTCAGCAGCCTCCCCTCTCCTCGCTCACTTCAGCAGCCTCCCCTCTCCTCGCTCACTTCAGCAGCCTCCCCTCTCCTCGCTCACTTCAGCAGCCTCCCCTCTCCTCACTCACTTCAGCAGCCTCCCCTCTCCTAGCTCACTTTAGCAGCCTCCCCTCTCCTCGCTCACTTCAGCAGCCTCCCCTCTCCTCGCTTCAGCAGCCTCCCATCTCCTTTCTCCAGCAGCCTCCCATCTCCTCTCTTCAGCAGCCTCCCATCTCCTCCCTTCAGCAGCCTCCCATTTCCTCTCTTCAGCAGCCTCCCATCTCCTCCCTTCAGCAGCCTCCCATCTCCTCCCTTCAGCAGCCTCCCATCTCCTCCCTTCAGCAGCCTCCCATCTCCTCTCTTCAGCAGCCTCCCATCTCCTCCCTTCAGCAGCCTCCCATCTCCTCTGTTCAGCAGCCTCCCATCTTCTCCCTTCAGCAGCCTCCCATCTCCTCCGTTCAGCAGCCTCCCATCTCCTCCCTTCAGCAGCCTCCCATCTCCTCTCTTCAGCAGCCTCCCATCTCCTCCCTTCAGCAGCCTCCCATTTCCTCTCTTCAGCAGCCTCCCATCTCCTCCCTTCAGCAGCCTCACATCTCCTCACTCACTTCAGCAGATTCCCATCTCCTCACTCGCTTCAGCAGATTCCCATCTCCTCACTTACCTCACTCCCCTCTGCAGCCTCCTCCGAGTCCTCACACACTGCCCACCTCCTCTGCCTGCTCGCCGACAACTTCAGTGTCTCCTGTCTCCCACAAACATAACTAACAGCAAATCAGGAACACCAGAAGACTTGCTTGTCTGAGCATCTCCATCACAATTTGGCCCTTGTGAAAGTTGCTCAGATCTCAACACGTGACAACCTAAACTAAACCTTCTCAAATTGAGGGCTACTTCAAAACACATACCGTATAAAATCTGCTAACAAAACTTGACACAAGACCCCCAGAGTAGGCCAATGCTTTAAAAATATCAATTATATTTGATACAAAACAAACAGGGCAAAGCTGTAGAATTAATGGCGCTACATAAGCGAATAAAATAAATGTCATCAAACACTATGTTCACACAAAAGGGAGACAGGCCTCTATGGACAAATACAGTATGTTATTAGTTTAACTCTGATGTAGGTCTGGGGCACAGTGATGTACTGGGATATCCTTATTAATTTACATTGCTGAAATAGTAACAATGTCCTACAGTATATAGATAGATGTATAGTATACAAAATATACCTTATGCAGTAGTATAATGAAGGGCGCATATAAAAAATATACAGCATATAAGAGTGGAGAGAAAATAGTATACAGAAGAGCACATATACAACATATGCAGCATATAATCGTGGCTAGGCAGTAGTGTAATGAAGGGCACATACCATATACAAAATGCACTGTATTTAAAGGGAACCTGTCACCCCCAAAATCGAAGGTGAGCTAAGCCCACTGGCATCAGGGTCTTATCTACAGCATTCTGTAATGCTGTAGATAAGCCCCCGATGTATCCTGAAAGATGAAAAAAAGAGGTTAGATTATACTCACCCAGGGGCGGTTCTGGTTCGTTTCGGGTCCGATGGGCATTGCGGTCTAGTTCGGGGCCTCCTATCTTCATCAGATGACGTCCTCTTCTTGTCTTCTTCACAATGCGGCTCCGGCGCAGGTGTACTTTGCCCTGTTGAGGGCAGAGCAGAGTACTGCAGTGCACAGGCGCCGGGAAAGGTCAGAGAGGCCAGGGCAGACAAAGTACGCCTGCGCCGGAGCCGCAGCGTGAAGACTAGAAGAGAACGTCATCTGATGAAGATAGGAGGCCCCAGAGCGACGCCCATCGGACCCAAAACGAACTGGGACCGCCCCTGGGTGAGTATAATCTAACCTCTTTCTCATCTTTCAGGTTACATCAGGGGCTTATCTACAGCATTACAGAATGCTGAAGATAAGCCCCTGATGCCGGTGGGCTTAGCTCACCTTCAATTTTGGGGGTGACAGGTTCCCTTTAACTTCACGACCTTGGAGTTTTCTAGTTTTGCACTTCCGTTTTTTGCTCCCCCTCTTCCCAGAGCCATAACTATTTTTAATTTTCAGTCAATACGATATACAAAAAAGGTTACACTCTATTATGCTAAAGCATGTCAATGTGGAATATGTTAAATTTGAATAGCAATATGTCTTTGGAGTAAAATATGAGATGCTTAGCATAAAATTTGGCCAAATATTATCTGCCTATCAACCATCATCAAGGTGGTCTCAGTCTGATGGGTCCCTGATCTGTGTGAATACCTCTCTAAGGCTGGTTTCACACGTCATGATATTTCCTGTACCGGAGATATCAGTGTCCAAGTGTCCGTCTGTATACTATGTGCGGCACACGTGTGGCAACCGTGTGCTGCCCGTGTGCCGCATCAGTACCACACGGACGGCCGCCTGGGAGGCAGCAATACTGTAAGCGCTGTTCCTCTGCATGTGGTGCTGAAGCTGGCTGTCACCCCTTCTCCCCTGCTCTGCCGACAGCATCTTGAGCAGGAGAGAATGGATGAAAGAAAAACCTGATGCGCCAATTCTGGAACTTTGCCTGGTTCTTCCCACTTGCCCTGTAGTGGTGGCAAGTGGGGTAATGAGGGGTTAATGTCACCTTCCTATTGTAAGGTGACATGAACCTAAACTGTCTTAACTGACATAGTAAGGTCACAAGGTTCAGGACAACTATTGTGTCCACATCAGGGTGCGAGTGTCAGTCCTATATATGGTCTCTCTTGGGCAGCATGTGTGCGGTACTCACGGTCACATCGTGTATGGCATCTGGTACTCTCTGGCTGTCACTGGACACACACCGCATGTCCCGCTCTCCCTGGTCCCCACTATTGGCGGTGGGCGATGCTGGTCTTCTTGGCTCTGGTACTTCCGGCCGGAGCACTACTCTCTATGACTGCTGCGACACCCGGCTCGGCACTGCTCTGGGTGCACGGCTCTGCTCTGCATGGCTCTGCTCTGCTGGCACGGCTCTGCTCTGCACGGCTCTCTCTGCTCTGCTGGCACAGTTCTGCTCTGCACGGCTCTCTCCGCAGGCAACGGGGGCTCCTTCTATACTGCCCGTCGCCAAGTCAGTCCTCTCAGGTCGGGGAATCAGAGTGCGCTGCTCACCACTCTGCTCCCTGCGCTGCCCTCTGTACTGCTCTGTGAAGCCGCTAGACTGCTATGCTTTGCACACTTTCCTCCTCTTCTACTCCTCCGCTGTGTGCGCTTTTTTTTTTCTCCTCGCCCTCCTGGGACAGCAGGAAGCTCCGTCTCGCTCAGGCTTCCCTCAAACAGCAGGGGAAGGTCCGCCCCACTCAGACTTCCCCCGGGAACAGAGGATGCAGCCTTTTTAGTTCCGGACCCAGCATGCAGGTACCCGCGATCTCGTCGACCTCCTTACACACAGTAACGCCCCCTGTTCCCTGGGTGGGGGAAGGGGACAGGGGAAGGGCTATCTTAGGAGATAACGCAAGGACGGAGGCCCCGGCATCTTCGCCATCTGAAGTATCCTGGAGATAGGGAGAGCTAGGGTGCCCTCTAGTGTTAGGGCCAGGAAAGGAGCCCCTGGTCCCAGGTCACTTGATAGCTGTGTCGTGACCCCCACATGGAAGGCAGGGACATGACCTATGATGTATATACGTCATAGGTTGTGAAGGGGTTAACACTAGAAGAAACTTTTATTTTTAATATTTTGCCTCGTTGTTGCGGACAGATTAGCAATGAAAGAGTTGATACTTATGAGCTAACTTTTGTTAAGTCGAAGTCAAGTCACGCCAACAGCACTCATTGAAGGGCCAGTGCTGACTCCAATGATGGTGAATACCTGCTGTGTTGGAAAAAAAACATTAAAATATCAAAGTTATGTTGTATGCTGACTAGACAATATAGACTAGGATGGAAAAAAGCTTCCATAGGCTATGTTCACATGTTGCATTTGTGCAGTGTTTATTTTTTGATGCAAATTTAATGCTGCACTTTACAGTACCAGACAAGTCTGACATTTCAGAAATCTCATGCACACATTGTTTTTTTTGCCTGACTGATTTTGCAAACTGCTGCGTTTTTGCAAACTGCAGCATGTCACTTCTTTTAGCCTTTTTTTTGTGTATTTGAAGCACTTTTTCACCTATAGGAAAAAATGGGTAGTGCAAAAACGCAGCAAAAAACACAGGTATCAGTTTTTGCTGCAAAAAAATCTAAGGAACTAAATCATGCTTTTTTGAGGGCCACTAAACTAACATGCACAAGAGACAACAGAAATGCAGCAATAAAATTCAGCAAAGCCTGCTTTTTCTAAGAAGTTTATTTACTGCCAATAAACCAGGTTTTGCCTGCAGGAAAAAAATGAAAAAATGCATGTGAACATAGCCTTACAATGTAATTGTAAGATCTAACAAGTCAATAGAAGAAGATACGACCAAAAGGCGCTCTAACTCTATTAGAAGATATCCTCTACTCTACACTCTTCTAGTAGAGACAGATCCGTACACTTGTCCATTTTCCCTACTTCCAACACATCATTTTCAAGAACTGACTGCTCACTCGCTGCCTTACATGACCAGTATATTTATACATACATCGTCGATGACATCTTCACTGTATACAACAGGGAAACCTTCACAAATCCTCAGTAGCCTGTTCGGTATGTGTCAATGTTTCTTTTTTCTGTAGTCAGTTGAAATTTTCAATACTAAGGGATCCTAGAAGAGCAATGTATCAATGAAGGTGGAGTTTCTTTTAGTATGATATATGTCAATGTATGGCATTGCATGACGTGTGTATTGGAGATGCGGTACTTCTAGAGATTTTTGGTGCTTAGATAGGGTGCAACCACATAAATTTTCAAAATAGAGCAGAATCCGGCATTCTTGTAAGCATTAGACAAGGCAATTGTGTTGTCATGTACACAGTGTGTAATCAGGTGACAATTTGGCCTACTTGTCCTTCATCAGAAATGCGTGACTATGTGTTAGATGCTCACCAGTATCCGCAAGTTGCTATAACTGTGGTGGTCCTGAGTCCCACCTGGCAATTGCCTGCAGGCACAGGAACTTGTGGATACTTGTCAGCATCTTGTACAGTCACGTACTTGTGGTGAATGTCACTGTATAATACATGACAACACCATTACTTTTTCTTTATCCATCCATGAGTGCCGGATTATTCTCTATTTTTGCATGAGCTCTCATTAGCAGAAAG
Source organism: Ranitomeya variabilis (assembly GCF_051348905.1). Classification (NCBI taxonomy): domain Eukaryota; kingdom Metazoa; phylum Chordata; class Amphibia; order Anura; family Dendrobatidae; genus Ranitomeya; species Ranitomeya variabilis. The sequence continues at coordinate 165,566,369 of NC_135233.1, forward strand.
TTGTACAGTATGATTATTATCTGATAATACTGCAATATTTTCATCCAATTGCTTATATCCATTTCCCTAGCTTGCAATAAATGCCAAGCATCTTCTCTGTATTAATAGGGTGCATTCACACTGATGTCATTACTGTACTGACAAATAACCTCAGACTGTAGCATGGTACTCAGTGGATGCAGAACTTCTTGTTTGTCACCATTTGTGGACATCATTGTCTTCTTATATAATCTCTGTACAAAACCTTTTTTGTTGCGCCTAATAACTATCATCTTTGCTCTCAGCATGAGTAGGATACTGGTATCTGACCTTTCAGTGTGAAAGGCTTCATTCATTTCTTCTGGAAATATCACCCAGATCCTTCTGTTTGTTATCTACAGTGGGCATTTGGTATCACAATGTGGGAAATTGCAACCAGAGGGATGACGCCATATCCAGGAGTCCAGAACCATGAAATCTATGACTACTTACTTGAGGGACACAGGCTTAAGCAACCAGCAGACTGTTTGGATGAATTGTAAGTACAACCACCAGAAGCAAACACTGTATGAAGAAATGAGGTTGTTTGTCTATAAAGCTGTGTGCACACAGTGCATTTTTTAGGTGTTTTCGCGGCACGTAAATGGGCCAAAACGCTATGAAATCCTGATGCAAGCTAATTCAATGACAATGCTGAAGTGTTGTGCACATAATTAGTAAATTTCCTTTGAGTATCTGTAGTGCATTTTTTTTCAGCAGCATGTCAATTCTTTCTGTGTTTCTGCAGCATTTTTCACCTATTGACTTCAATTGAGTCAGTCAAATGCGCAGAAAAAAAACGCAGGTATAAAAATGCTTGCGGATTTGCTGAGTCTTTGTTTACATTTTTACGGGCTTCCTATCGCGTTTCCCATCTGTGTGACAGCGTGGGACACACCGGTGCAGTAGTTCTTATCGGCGGTAATGCTACCGCCAGTAAGACCATTGGTCAGAGCGCTGCAGGATCATACTGTCAGATGTCAGCATGACATCGGGAGAGTGACTGCTGTACCCAGCCGCCGGCGATACGCTGACAGGAGGTAATCGCTCCTGCAGTGTATCACTGAGCTGCCGTGAGAGAGTTCACCAAAGATCATCAGCTGATCGGCTCCAGTGCTCTCACTTATGGCACCGCTGCGTGAGAACTTTCTCACAATGACAAAAAACTGACTAACACTTCCAAGCTAATGTGAGCAGGTGCATACTAGGAGCAGCTTTTTTTTTTTTTAATATCTTTAGTTAGCTCAAAAAAAGCCTTCATTGCTGTACAAAACCAAATGCAAAAACCATACAAAAACGCACCAAAAACACGTGTTTATGCCGCAGCGTTTTTCATGCCAAGAGATACAGAATCCTTGCAGAAATTTCTGCAAGCAAATACTCAACCTTAGGTATCCATGGTTACAACCACTGATAAAGTGATAGCTAGTTATCTAATTGTTAGTGATCATAACTAGACATGAGCAAACATTGTCGGACCCCTCCTTATTCGGCTCGCTAATGGAGCTTACCGAATAGCTGCAGCGAGAACCCGGATACCTGGAGCGCTCCCGATAATCTGCTGTTCGGCACCACAGCTGTATGTGTCGCAGCTGTGTCACTGTAACAACAAACAGGCTCTCCATGTACAGTATGTTGTGACTGTCACACAGCCACGACACATGCAGCTGCGGAGCCGAACAGCAGATTATCGGGAGTGCTCGAGCTATCCGGGTTCTCGCTGCAGCTATTCGGTAAGCTCCATTAGCAAGCCAAATAAGGAGGGATCCGACGACATTCGCTCAGGTGTAGTCGTAACTATTTATTCCTGCACATGAGGAAAGAGACATAGTGAATAAAAAAAACAATACTAAATTTCTAATTGGTGGTATTTGCTAATAATATTATTATTATTATTGTTATTATTACACCTACTACATATTGAGATAGGATCTTGGAGATGGGAATATCCCTTTAATTTTCCCTCTGCACTAAAAGCCTTAGTATTTTCTCTTTGCCTCTCTCTGCTCCTGACTTACTTCAGCTCCCCGGCCACTCATCATAGGCGTCTATCAGAAGCAAGTATAATTTAAGCCTTCACTGAAGAAAGATCTGTAGACAGATTTGAGCAGCTTTTGAGAGTGAACGATCAGTGCAAGAGAAAGCAAATGACCGACAATTGATGAAAGAAGCATTTTCTCTAATAAGCTATATTACAAAATTTATTTGCTTGTTCAGGACTTTGTTTGCTTCAGTTTAATTACTCATTCTCTTTCCCTTTATCCACAATTTTCCCATCTCTTAGTTAAACTATATAATTGTGTACCATGACCCTGCTGTCGCCTCACCACCACCGGAGCTGCCACAACCCTGCAACCTACTCTCTCCTTCCCCATTATCATGTAGACTGTAAGCCCGCAAGGGCAGAGTCATCTCCCTCTGGTACTATATAATCACACACTTATGTCCAATAGTGTTCACACCCGTATCATGTTGGGTGGAGTACCCCTTTAAATACTGAATCTCTATCACAAAATGTGTTACCAAAATGAATTAATTACTAGTAACACAGGGTACTATTTAAAAACAATAATTTTTATTGATATTACAATATAAAAGAGTATGTACAAAAGATGCAAAGTTATAAAAAGGAGGACACAATGCCATGGGGTGCCACGAAGCACTAGCTTATTCTAAGAATATAGCAGCCCAACATAAGCTAATGATTGCAGGCACAAAAAAGGGGGTATTAAAGATGCCAGACACAAATGTAAATTGCTTATGATTAAGCTGAAAAAACCACAGTGATAGTGTTTAAGCCTATGTAATGAATGGTTGTTGTAACAACATACCATATGTAGGCAACCTAAGTATGCACAATGCTGTAATACGTTGAAGTGCTACTGAACTGGCAAGTGAAACGAGTAAACTGCATCCAAAATAGGGCATACAATACCTGTGTGTGCACTTGGATGTCCCTGGCGTCCCTCTGCCCCAACGCGCGTTTCGCACTGCTTCTTCGGGAAGAAGTCTGTCATTGTTAGTTTGTTGCCAAATTCAGGTTGTTTTCACTGATGGCTACATTGCATTATTCAACTCAGTAAAATAAATTGCATCAATTTTCATTTCAAATTAATCTACAATTGTACAGTGTAAAAAGTGTTTGTCTTACTCCACCTTTAGGTATGAATTGATGTACCTCTGCTGGAGAGCTGACCCAGCTGATAGACCTACATTCACTGAACTAAAATTTAAGCTGGAGAAGTTTCTCCAAGAACTCCCTCCTGCAATGAACAAAGAAGATGTTATTTACATCAACACCAGTTTGCCTGAGGACAGTGAACTTTTCACACAAGATCCAGAGATCAGTGACATATCCATAGATGTGGATTCCAAGTATGTACAAATCACTCCCTCCAGATCTGACACAACTATGGTCACTGTGGAGGTCCATGGCAGTAATTTGGATGAACAGAGGTATATCTTGAACAGCGCATCTGAAGAGTTGGCAGGTGAATCTGAACAAGCTTGTGCTCCACTTCTACATGACAGTATGCCACATAACAAAGTGCCATGGTGTGAAAGCAACACTCTTTTGGATGGCAATTCATTGACTGAAGAACTTCTCTATGCTGATGACTCAGCAGAGGACTCCGAAATAGCAGTATAGAGATCCAAACTAATTTAATACATGTTCTTTCAAGTTAAAATGAATGTCAGATCGATTTCCTCCATTCCCAAACTATTTATATGGTCACATTGCAGTCTAAAAAAGATAATGTCACCCTTACTTGCCTAATCTGTTTTTCCCTGACTCAAAAGAAAAAATAAAAATAAAATAAAAATCAGAATTTTAACTCGTAAGCAAATGAAGTTTAAATGCTCTGGGTGTGTCAAAGCACTTCCTAAGGCCGGAGTCACACTACAGTGAGATACGGCCGAGTCTCGCAGGCTAAAACCAAGCTCTGGCACCGGCACTCCGGAGTGGAGCGTACGGCTCCATGTATTGCTATGCGGCCGCACGCTCCGCTCTGGAGTGCCGGTGCCAGAGTTTGGTTTTAACCTGCGAGACTCGGCCGTATCTCGCTGTGTGTGATCCCGGCCTAAGCCTTTGCTTCCCTGGCTCTGTTCTCTGCCAAGTCCCACTTTCCTCTGCCTGCCTGACAACTTAGTGACCCTGTAGTTAAGCCAGTGAGCGATCAGTCATGCAATGCAGAGGGAGGTGGAGCTTCCTTTGGTATAGGGCTGGGGAGCCAGAGCCTTGGGAAGTGCTTTGACACACACTGAGCACTTAAGCCTCATTTGCATATTAATTAAAAAGCCAGGTGTGGATGACTTTAGTTTTCAAAGAGAAACATGCAAATGAAACAACCAAATAAACCGTTAGGGAGTTGGATTGTTTTGACAGATTCCCGTTAAATGTTTTGATAAAGATGCGTAACCAGTATTGCCTTTATTTTTTTTGTTAGCTTACTATTTGGGATGCATTATTTGGCATTGAATCAATGTAAATACCATGCAGTATTCTGTACAGAGATATTAGCTGACTGATTATATACAGTGCCTTGCGAAAGTATTCGCCCCCTTGGAACTTTTCAACCTTTTCCCACATATCATGCTTCAAACATAAAGATACCAAATGTAAATTTTCGGTGAAGAATCAACAACAAGTGGAACACAATTGTGAAGTTGAACGAAATTTATTGGTTATTTAAATTTTTTATGGAAATTCAAAAACTGAAAAGTACTGTAGGGCGTGCAATATTATTCAGGCCCTTTAACTTAATACTTTGTTGTGCCACCTTTTGCTGTGATTACAGCTGCAAGTTGCTTGGGGTATGTCTCGATCAGTTTTGTACACCGAGAGACTGAAATTCTTGCCCATTCTTCCTTGGCAAACAGCTTGAGCTCAGTGAGGTTTGATGGAGATCGTTTGTGAACAGCAGTTTTCAGCTCTTTCCACAAATTCTCGATTGGATTGAGGTCTGGACTTTGACTTGGCCATTCTAACACCTGGATATGTTTATTTGTGAACCATTCCATAGTAGATTTTGCTTTATGTTTGGGATCATTGTCTTGTTGGAAGACAAATCTCCGTCCCAGTCTCAGGTCTTTTGCAGACTCCAACAGGTTCTCTTCAAGAATGGTCCCGTATTTGGCTCCATCCATCTTCCCATCAATTTTAACCATCTTCCCTGTCTCTGCTTAAGAAAAGCAGGCCCAAACCATAATGCTGCCACCACCATGTTTGACAATGGGGATGGTGTGTTCAGGGTGATGAGCTGTGTTGCCTTTACGCCAAACATATCATTTGGCATTGTTACCAAAAAGTTCAATTTTGGTTTCATCTGACCAGAGCACCTTCTTCCACATGTTTGGTGTGTCTCCCAGGTAGCTTGTTGCAAACTTTAAGCAACACTTTTTATGGATATCTTTGAGAAATGGCTTTCTTCTTGCCACTCTTCCATAAAGGCCAGATTTGTGCAGTGTACGACTGATTGTTGTCCTATGGACAGACTGTCCCACCTCAGCTATAGATCTCTGCAGTTCATCCAGAGTGATCATTTTGTATCCAAATCCGGCTTTAAACTTCTCCACAACAGTAACACGGACCTGCCTGTTGTGTTCCTTGGTCTTCATGATGCTCTCTGTGCTTCAAACAGAACCCTGAGACTATCACAGAGCAGGTGCATTTATATGGAGACTTGATTACACACAGGTGGATTATATTTATCATCATTAGGCATTTAGAACAACATTGGATCATTCAGAGATCCACAATGAACTTCTGGAGTGAGTTTGCTGCACTGAAAGTAAAGGACCGAATAATATTGCACACCCCACTTTTCAGTTTTTGAATTTCCCAAAAAATGTAAACTAACCAATAAATTTCGTTCAACTTCACAATTGTGTTCCACTTGTTGTTGATTCTTCGCCCAAAATTTACATTTGGTATCTTTGTTTGAAGCATGATATGTGGGAAAAGGTTGAAAAGTTCCAGGGAGCAGAATACTTTCACAAGGCACTGTATATATAGATAGATAGATAGATAGATAGATAGATAGATAGATAGATAGATAGATAGATAGATAGATAGATAGATAGATAGATAGATAGATCTATACATTTCTATTGATGCAGGAAATGGTGTAAATATTCAGCATTTAATTATGATTTTTAGTGACTCAAGGATTCAGAATTGTGCCTTCGTTAGTTCTTGTATGGATTGTGTTTCAATAGACACATACTAAAAATACTTTCTACCTCCCCTTCATGTATTTACATTTTTTTTTGCAATTTTATATTGATGACCTGGTATGCAGAATAAATGGGTAGCGACATTCAGCTCTGCCCTATTCACATGATTAAAGGGTGTGCCTAATATACACCCGAGTGTGTGTGTGTGTTATTAGATACTGTACCTCATTCAAGTGAACAGGGCCAGACACAGAGACAGAGAAAAGAAAGGACCCTTCCACTCCATTTTGCTGATCATTAGTGGTCCTTGTGATGGATACTGATCACACATTAGTGGCCTCCTCTAAGGATACACTATCAATGAGAAATCCCTTATATTATAGCAATCCTGTTCCTCTTGCTCCTGAAATGTTATTTTTAGTATTTTTAAACTCCTTCCAAAGAAATGTTATGTTTACTGACAACAAGTATAAGAAATGTATATAATGTATATTATTTGAATATGTAATTCAACATATAGGTGGTATAAATTAGCAGAATTATCACACAGCATGAACCACTTTGATAAACTTGGTACATTTCAAGACTGTCTAGTCTAAATTTGCACAGTATAAGGCTACTTTCACACTAGCGTCGTGCACTGCACGTCGCTATGCGTCGTCTTGAAGAAAAAAGGCATCCTGCAAAAGTGCTTGCAGGATGCGTTTTTTCTCCATTGACTTGCATTAGCGACGCAGTGCGACGTATTGCCACACTTCGCAACCGTCGTGCGACGGTTGCGTCGTGTTGTGTGGACCGTCGCCACCAAAAAACGTTGCATATAACGTTTATTGGTGCGTCGTCTGCAGCATTTCCGACCGCGCATTTGCGGCCGGCACTCCGCCCCCGCCTTCCCGCACCTCACAATGGGGCAGCGGATGCGTTGAAAAACAGCATCCGCTGCCCCCATTGTGCGGCGCTTCCACACTATGCGTCGGTGCGCTGCAACGTCACATTGCGACGTGCAGTGCACGACGCTAATGTGAAAGTAGCCTAAGAAGTAATCAGTTGTTATAAATATGCCCCTATATAATAAATATACCGTACCCTAAAAGGATTGTCCACTACTTGGATAAACCCTTGTCAATCTCTGTATTTTCCCCAACTAAATTAATATTAGCTATACTCACCTCCAGATCACTGTTCCAGCAGTGTCTGTACAGGCTTTTCCAGAGCTTGCGTGACATTATTTGTGTCATGCAATCCCTGCATGGGGCTCGTGTGACATAACAGCATTACACAAGCCCTAAGAGATCAGCACCAACATTGTTGGAATGCCGACCACACCGGAGTACAGCTGTTACTATTTTACATGGGAGAAATATAGTGATTGAGAAGAGGTAGTCCGAGTAGTGGACAAGCCCTTTTTACTGCAGAAAAAGCCATAATCTGTGAACTGCATCAAGAATTATGTTAGCATATACTAGGAGGTGTGTTAGTATCTTGTACTCTCTTATATAAGCAATATTTATACAATCCAAGGAGAACTGCTTAAATGGGCCACAGTGGCACTTTTGACCAAAGGAAAAAACTACCAAGGTAATCCCAGACAATGAATTCAATGTATATCATTAACTGCTTCTGGACCAGCCATAGACTTTAAAAGTCCGGGTGGTTAAAAGTTCACTGCATAGTAGACTAGCTACATGCAATTGTGTAGTTGCGGAAGTGGGGATCTGGCTGGCTTGAGAGCTGAATAAGATCTGTTTATGCAGTATTAGGAAGCACTGACAGTGCTTCCTCCTCCATACATGGCGCTCATGTGATCATCATGTGAATTGAGGGAGCAGGAGCTTTTGGGTCATAGGAAACATCCAGAAGGCTGCATTTTCCCTGTAACTGGAGCAAATGAACCAGCCCCTGTTGTAAGGGAAATATGATGAAAAAAATTAAATATTGACCTTATGGGGGACATAATGTGTAAAATAAATTAATACATACAAAATATGAGGTAAAAAATAAATTAAGATATCCAGCGACAGTTTTAGACAAAGTGGGGCCCTGGGCAAAAGTTTAAAGTGGGACCCCAAATGCTCACATATTGCACCATCACACCGAAACATTTTGGTTGTATTTACATGCACTGAGTTGAGGCTTTTGAACGAATGTGATCGACAATATAGAAGTCGTTCTACACTTGTCTCCTGGCCTCTTTACATCGGCTGAGGAAGAATGATGGGCACACAACGATCACTAGTAGACTAGTATCACCATACAGTATCATGTTATCAGCAGAATATCTACAGTTTTCACCAGACGAAGTGCTGCTGAGAACAATGATTTTTGTTCCTGCATAAACAATTCAATCACTCAATTAATAGGCAGCATTTTGCTTGTTTAGTTTAATACACCCCATAGTCCTCCACATAGTATAATACATCTCATAGTCCTCCATATTGTATAATGTGCATCATAGTTCTTTATATAGTAAAATGTGCCCCATATCCCTCCATATAGTATAATGCACTCCCCATAGTCCTCCATATAATATAATACGCCCCATAGTCCTCCACATAGTATAATGCACCCCATAGCCCTCCATATTGTATAATGCATTCCCTATAGTCCTCCACATAGTATAATATACCCCATAGTCCTCCACATAGTATAATGCACCCCATAGTTCTCCATATTGTATAATGCACACCCCCATAGTCCTCCATAAAGTCTAATGTGCCCCATATCTCTCCATATATTTTAATACACTCCCCATAGTCCTTCATATAGTATAATACACTCCCCATAGTCCAATACACTGCCCATATTGCTCCATATAGAATAGTACGCTACCTATAGTATAATGCACTCCCTGTAGTATAATTCACTCTTGATAGTCCTCCATATAGTATAATGCATCCTATAGTCTTCCACATTGTATAATGCACCCCCATAGTCCTCCATATAGTATAATGCACTCTTTATAGTATAATGCATCCCATAGTCCTTCATATAGTATAATACATTTCCCATAGTCCTCGATACAGTATAATGCAGGTCCCATATAGTACATATATTATAATGCACTCCCCATGGTCATTGACAGAGTATAATGCAGCCCCCATATAATATAATGCAGCCCCATATAGTACATATAGTATTATGCAACCCATAGTCTCAAAAGAGTATAATGCGGTCCCCTCATAGAGTATAATGCATCTCTCATAGAATAATGCTGCCCCCCTCAGAGTGTAATACAGCCCCCTTCATAGAGTATAATGCAACCCCCATAGAGTATAATGCAGCCCCTCAGAGTATAATGCAGCTACCTCATGAAGTATAATGCAGCCCCAATAGAATATAATGCAGCCCCCTCATGAAGTATAATGCAGCTCCCTCATGAAGTATAATGCTGCCCCAACAGAGTATAATGCAGCTCCCTCATGAAGTATAATGCAGCCCCCCTACACACATAGTATAATGCAGCCTCCCCAAACACACACAGTATAATGTAGCCACACACGCACACTGTAATGCAGCCCCACAGTCCAACAGCATTACACACAGTATAACATACACACTATAATGCAGGTCCACAGTATTCTAAAAAAAAATTCAATACTTACGTGTCTCATCAACTCCACTGCTGGCACAGCATGGCGCATGATGAAGTGACGTCATTGCGTGCCCGCTGAGTCAGAGGCAGAGTGGGAGTGATGGGAGAGGGAGCGTCATCTGACACTCTTTCGTCCATCATTGCTTTCAATTGTATTGGCATCTATGATGCCGATTAGTTGAATGCACAATTTACTCACAGGCCCCATAGCGGCCACTGGCATGGGCCCCTAGGGGAGTGGGAGCCCTAGGCAGCTGCCTAGTCTGCCTGGCCCTAACGCCAGCCCTTCCAATGTCAGTATAAAAAAGAGAGAATGTTTCATGTGACATAAAAATGAAGCTCCATGTATTGCAAAAGAAAAATGCAAACATTTCTAGAGTATCTCTACTGGAACATTTTACAGCTCTTTAAACTTCCCGTATGAAAAACGGAAATGTGACTGGTGAAGAATATGGGTAAATGGCCTGGTATAGAATCTTAACCTTAACTGTCATTTCTAAAGGGCCAACAATTTTCTAAAGATTGAAGTTGTGACATAATGGAGTGGTGTCTGTACATACACAATTGTCGAGTTTCGTTTTAATCAGTCAGTGAAAATATTGGCGCTACATCTACTGTATAGTTCTCCTTTCCATAGAAATATGTGGCATTCTCTACAGACAATGACTATTGTAAATCTGTAAATGTAACATCTATCCTTTTCATTTTATGTTTGTTCTGTAGGTAATAAATATATGTGTGTGCTTATACTATGGAAGCATATCTCACCAAATGAATAAAAATATGTTTGGCGCATACACTAGTTTACAGTGAGTCAGTAAAAAGGTGTCCATCTCCAGGTGCAGCATCTACCTGTAAAATAGAAATTAGCACTGTACTTTTCTATTAATCTTGTTTAAATAAATCATATTTTTCCTAATTCTTTGCAAATGTTTGTCTTTTGTTCATGTTTTTTAAAATCAACAATACATTTGTGTAACAAAAATCATTTGCTTTGCTTCGCGTTATGCAGAGCTCATAAATATAGAGGGCGACCTGACAGTAGGTTTACTGTCCTCTAGAGATAATTTCTGCTGATTAAAACTGTGATTTTATAAAAAAAAAAAAAAAAAACTACAGCAAGGAGCACAGTAAATGACACATTGAAGAAATCAGGGTCTTTGCCTCTACATCATGCTGCTCACAAATTACACAGCAAAAACCTTCTGACATTACTTTTAAAGGGGAACCTGTCAGTAGAATCTACCCTCCTAAGCAGTCTATGATCATGTTGGTGATGAGAACAGAGTTCCTGTAGGTAGGGTGTCCGCGATTAGTAGGAAATCAACTAGATTTGGCACTATTATGATGTTTTTCCACCACAGAATTGCCATAATTTCTGCAATTATCTTGACAAAAAAATCTGAATGGAGGAGGACATACCAAAGGGGAGGCATCTGAACTGATGATGTTGAAATTCTGAGCTGAATGTTCTTGCAAATCTTAAATGTTTCTGACAAGATAGGTGCATTGGAACATGCTAATATTCGTCTTCTAGATCTAACGTGCACGTGAATTTTGATTTATCAAATGTATAGTTGTTTTAAAGGATTCCATCTTGAATCTTTTGTAGGATCTGTTTGGATGTTTTAGGCTTATAATCAGTCATAATTCGCCATTGGGCTTCTTTATGAGAAATAATGTGGAATAATGGCCTATGTAGGACTGAGGGACTAGATATCTGTGGTGTTGTCAGCTGAAATTTTGTTGGAGGAAACTGTGAAATCTGTATTTTGTATTCTTCTTTTATGATTTGAAGGATCCATTAACTCTGAGTTATAATTCACCACGCCTGATGAAAATGAAGCAGTCTGTCTCTTCCTCTTCTGGCATCATTGTCTTCTCGTATTAGGTGTTGGATTGTATATGAAGTAACTTCAGTAATAGCAGAGATTCCAGGATGTCTTCTAGATGTTTTAATCTTGAGGCAGTCTTCTAACTGGTTGATCCAGATGTGTATTGATCTAGCGACTGAAGTAGCTGCTATACTTGTTTAACTATGCCGAGAAGGTTTCCCATCTTTCAAGCAGTCTGTCTGCTTTTCTATCCATCAGATCTTTAAAATAAGAGGAGTCTCCAAAGGGAATTGAGTTTTTTTTATCACCTTTGTGACTTTTGGTACTACAGTAGATCCAAATTTGTACATCTTCTTGGTCACACAGCATGGCTTCTTATTTTAGAGTTTGCAGGAATGACCCTGTTTCTTCTTTGAGCAAAAATTTCGTATTGTAGTGTCTGGAATTGTAGTGCTCCAGAAAGTCCTCATCGTGTTTCTCACTGCATACACTAAATCTGTATTTTTTCTTTTTCTCTTCTGGAACTGAGGGCGTAACAAATTCTCCATCTGTAGATCATCCCCTGAGTAGTGTGAGACCTCAATCTCCTCCTATGAACTAGAGTCTAAATCCAATTGGGGTAATTTATTCCTAGGAGCTGAAGGAGTAGCCCGAGAAAGAAACCACCGGAGACTAGACGGAGGTGGACATGACTTGGGGATGGGTGGACCGAGAACTCCTGCAGCTTTTGTTTGTATTGCAGTGTAGATTTTAAACAAGAGTGTTGTTGCTTTAACCCCTTAGTGACAGAGCCAATTTGGTACTTAATGACCGAGCCAATTTTTACAATTCTGACCAGTGTCACTTTATGAGGTTATAACTCTGGAACGCTTTATCGGATCCCGCTGATTCTGAGATTGTTTTTTCGTGACATGTTGTACTTCAAGTTAGTGGTAACATTTCTTCGATATTACTTGCGATTATTTATGAAAAAAATGGAAATATGGCGAAAATTTTTAAAATTTTGCAATTTTCAAACTTTGTATTTTTATGCCCTTAAATCAGAGAGATATGTCACAAAAAATAGTTAATAAATAACATTTCTCACATGTCTACTTTACATCAGCACAATTTTGGAAACAATTTTTTTTTTTGTTAGGGAGTTATAAGGGTTAAAAGTTGACCAGCAATTTCTCATTTTTACAACACCATGTTTTTTTTAGGGACCACATCACCTTTGAAGTGATTTTGAGGGGTCTATATGATAGAAAATAACCAAGTGTGACACCATTCTAAAAACTGCACCCCTCAAGCTGCTCAAAACCACATTCAAGAAGTTTATTAACCCTTTACGTACTTCACAGGAACTAAAACAATGTGGAAGAAAAAAATTAACATTTTACTTTTTTTTGCAAACATTTTACTTCAGAACCATTTTTTTTAATTTTCACAAGTGTAAAAACAGAAATTTAACCACAAATTTTGTTGTGCAATTTTTCCTGAGTACGCCGATACCCCATATGTGGAGGTAAACCACTGTTTGGGCGCACCGCAGAGCTTGGAAGTGAAGGAGCACCGTTTGACTGTTTCAATGCAGAATTGGCTGGAATTGAGATCGGACGCCATGTCGCGTTTGGAGAGCCCCTAATGTGCCTAAACAGTGGAAACCCCCCACAAGTGACACCATTTTGGAAACTAGACCCCCCAAGGAACTTATCTAGATGTGTGGTGAGCACTTTGAACCCCCAAGTGCTTCACAGAAGTTTATAACGTAGAGCCGTGAAAATAAAAAATCGCATTTGTTTTCACAAAAATGATTTTTTCGCCCACAAATTCTTATTTTCACAAGGGTAACAGGAGAAATTAGACCACAAAAGTTGTTGTGCAATTTCTCCTGAGTACGTCGATACCCCATATGTGGAGGTAAACCACTGTTTGGGCGCACCGCAGAGCTTGGAAGTGAAGGAGCACCGTTTGACTTTTTCAATGCAGAATTGGCTGGAATTGAGATCGGATGCCATGTCGCGTTTGGAGAGTCCCTGATGTGCCTAAACAGTGGAAACCCCCCACAAGTGATACCATTTTGGAAACTAGACCCCCCAAGGAACTTATCTAGATGTGTGGTGAGCACTTTGAACCCCCAAGTGCTTCACAGAAGTTTATAACGTAGAGCCGTGAAAATAAAAAATCTCATTTTTTCTACAAAAATGATCTTTTTGCCCCCAAATTTTTATTTTCACAAGGGTAACAGGAGAAATTAGACCACAAAAGTTGTTGTGCAATTTCTCCTGAGTACGTTGATACCCCATATGTGGAGGTAAACCACTGTTTGGGCGCACCGCAGAGCTTGGAAGTGAAGGAGCACCGTTTGACTTTTTCAATGCAGAATTGGCTGGAATTGAGATCGGATGCCATGTCGCGTTTGGAGAGTCCCTGATGTGCCTAAACAGTGGAAACCCCCCACAAGTGATACCATTTTGGAAACTAGACCCCCCAAGGAACTTATCTAGATGTGTGGTGAGCACTTTGAACCCCCAAGTGCTTCACAGAAGTTTATAACGTAGAGCCGTGAAAATAAAAAATCTCATTTTTTCTACAAAAATGATCTTTTTGCCCCCAAATTTTTATTTTCACAAGGGTAACAGGAGAAATTAGACCACAAAAGTTGTTGTGCAATTTCTCCTGAGTACGTCGATACCCCATATGTGGAGGTAAACCACTGTTTGGGCGCACCGCAGAGCTTGGAAGTGAAGGAGCACCGTTTGACTTTTTCAATGCAGAATTGGCTGGAATTGAGATCGGATGCCATGTCGCGTTTGGAGAGTCCCTGATGTGCCTAAACAGTGGAAACCCCCCACAAGTGATACCATTTTGGAAACTAGACCCCCCAAGGAACTTATCTAGATGTGTGGTGAGCACTTTGAACCCCCAAGTGCTTCACAGAAGTTTATAACGTAGAGCCGTGAAAATAAAAAATCTCATTTTTTCTACAAAAATGATCTTTTTGCCCCCAAATTTTTATTTTCACAAGGGTAACAGGAGAAATTAGACCACAAAAGTTGTTGTGCAATTTCTCCTGAGTACGTCGATACCCCATATATGGGGGTAAACCACTGTTTGGGCGCACCGCAGAGCTTGGAAGAGAAGGAGTGTCGTTTTACTTTTTCAATGTAGAATTGGCTGGAATTGAGATCGGATGCCATGTCACGTTTGGAGAGCCGCTGATGTGCCTAAACAGTAGAGACCCCCCACATATGACACCATTTTGGAAACTAGACCCCTTAAGGAACTTATCTAGATGTGTGGTGAGCACTTTAAACCCCCAGGTGCTTCACAGAAGTTTATAACGTAGAGCCGTGAAAATAAAAAAATCGCATTTTTTCTACAAAAATGATCTTTTTGCCTCCAAATTTTTATTTTACCAAGGGTAACAGGAGAAAATGGACCCCAGAAGCTGTTGTACAATTTGTCTTGAGTACGCCGACACCCCATATGTGGGGGTAAACCACTGTTTGGGCGCATGGCTGAGCTCGGAAGCAAAGGAGCGCCATTTGACTTTTCAATGCAAAATTGACTGGAATTGAGATCGGACGCCATGTCGCGTTTGGAGAGCCCCTGATGTGCCTAAACAGCAGAAACCCCCCAAAAGTGACCCCATTTTGGAAACTAGACCCCCCATGGAACTTATCTAGATGTGTAGTGAGAACTTTGAATGCCCAAGTGCATCACAGAAGTTTATAATGCAGAGTCGTGAAAATAAAAAATATATATTTTTTAACAATAAAGATTTTTTAGCCCCCAAGTTTTTATTTTCACAAGGGTAACAAGAGAAATTGGACCCCAAAAGTTGTTGTCCAATTTGTCCTGAGTATGCTGGTACCCCATATGTGGGGGTAAACCACTGTTTGGGGCGCATGGCAGAGCTCGGAAGGGAAGGAGTGCCATTTTGGAATGCAGACTTTGATAAAATTGTCTGCGGGCGTTATGTTGCGTTTGCAGACCCCTAATGTACCTAAACAGTAGAAACCCCCACAAGTGACCAAATTTTGGAAACTAGACCCCCTAAGGAACTTATCTAGATATGTGGTGAGAACTTTGAAAGCTCAAGTGCTTCACAGAAATTTATAATGCAGAGTAGTGAAAATAAAAAAATATATTTTTTTCCAACAAAAAAGATTTTTAGCCCCCAAGTTTTTATTTTCACAAGGGTAACAGGAGAAATTGGACCCCAAAAGTTGTTGTCCAATTTATCCCGAGTACGCTGATGCCCCATATGTGGGGGTAAACCACTGTTTGGGCGCACGGCAGAGCTCAGAAGGGAGGGAGTACCATTTGACTTTTTTAGCGCAAAATTGGCTGTCGTGTTTGGAGACCCCCTGATGTACCTAAACAGTGGAAACCCCCCAATTCTAACTCCAACCCTAACCCCAACACAGCCCTAACCCTAATCTCAACCCGATCCATAATCCTAATCACAACCCTAACGATAATCACAACCCTAACCCCAAAACAGCCCTAATCTCAACCCTAACCATAACCCTAATCAAAACCCTAAATCCAACACACCCCTAACCCTAATCCCAACCCTAACCCTAATCCCAACCCTAATCCCAAACGTAACACTAATCCCAACCCTAATCCAAACCCTAACCCTAATCCCAACTCTAACCCTAACTTTAGCCCCAACCCTAACTTTAGCCCCAACCCTAACCATAACTTTAGCCCCCGTCGTCACAAAAAAAGTTCAATGTAACCTTTTTTTTGTACGTCGCGTCCGCCATTTCCGCGGATGCGTGGCCGTAACTCTGCCCCCTCCTCCCCAGGACATAGACTGGGCAGCGGATGCGTTGAAAAACTGCATCCGCTGCCCACGTTGTGCACAATTTTCACAACGTGCGTCGGTACATCGGGCCGACGCATTGCGACCGCCCCGTACCGACGCAAGTGTGAAAGAAGCCTTAGGCTACTTTCAGACATAGCGCATTTTTGAGCGCTATTTTGCGGGCGCTTTTCAAAAATGCGCAATGTCATTTTCGTCTGCCGGCAAAGTGAATGAGAAATTCACTTTGCCGTTCAGACACACCGCAAAAAAACGCGGCGCTTTTGTCTGCAAACACGCCGGCGTAAAAAGAATTGACATGTCAATTCTTTACGCAGCGGCGTGTCTGCGTATCCCCCTAGGGCCCCATATTACCTTCCACACACAGCGCCTTTGTCCTGGGTGTCGGCGTCTTTGTACGGAGGGGTTGACACCCAGGACCGGACGTGACGTCGGACAGGAAGAGGGAAGCCCCCGCCCCCCAGTGAAGCAGCATGGAGTCCTTCTGTGTGTGTGTGCGTGTGTGTGCGTGTGTGTGCGTGTGTGTGTCCCCATGCGACGCTAGTGCCACCATTGTGCTAAGTCGCCGTATGGGACTACTACTCCCATCCGGTATTAGGATGGGAGAGTTGTCCCTGTGTCCGGCGACTTAGCACAATTGTAAAGTTACACAAAACACCTACACACAATACACATACATGACACACAGTACAGTACATACAACATATAACACAGAGTATATACTCACCAACAGCACACTTGTAGGCGAAGCCCTCGATCCTCCAGGAAAAAATCCAAAAATAATAAACCAAATTCATACTCCCTGTCCGCAGAATCCATAAAACGAGTGTCCCACGCCGATCGGCTGCTCTCCGGCGATACACTGCCAGGAGCGAAGCTCCTAGCAGTGTATCGCGTACTGTTCCGGAGTTCAATGACTCCGGCGTCTCGGTTAACAGCAGTACAGCTGCGTTGAACTTTCCCACGCAGCACTGCCGTTAAGCGAGAGTGCCGGGGTCAATGACCGCCGGTAAACTCGCTCGCGCATGCGCAGTGACACACCGACAGGAACTATGGCTCCTGTCAGTGTGTTGCTGCAGCCGTGGAGAGCAGACATATCTCTGGATGTGTCTGTTCTCCATGGAAAATCTTGATACGTGGCACTTAAATATGTGGCAATTAAATACGTGACACGTGGCACTTATACGTGATACGTGTCACTTAAATACGTGGCACTGAAATACGTGATACGTGGCACTTTGATACGTGGCACGTGTCTCTTAAATACGTGGCACGTGGCACTGAAAGATGTGGCACGTGGCACTTTGATACGTGGCACGTGGCACTTTGATACGTGGCACGTGGCACTGAAATATGTGGCACGTGGCACTTTGATACGTGGCACGTGGCACTTTGATACGTGGCACGTGGCACTTTGATACGTGGCACTTTGATACGTGGCACGTGGCACTTTGATACGTGGCACTGAAATATGTGGCACGTGGCACTTTGATACGTGGCATGTGTCACTTAAATACGTGGCACGTGGCACTGAAATATGTAGGACACGTCGCACAAAAAAGTTACATGTAGTTTTTTTTGTGTCGACGGTCTGCCGAAGCACGACGCATCCGTCGCACGACGGATGCGACATGTGGCAATCCGTCGCAATGCGTCGCTAATGCAAGCCAATGGAGAAAAAACGCATCCTGCAAGCACTTTTGCAGGATGCGTTTTTTCTCCAACGACGCATTGCGACGGAAGCCAAAAAACGCTAGTGTGAAAGTAGCCTAACCCTAACCCTAGCCCTAACCCTAAATTTAGCCCCAACCCTAACCCTAACTCTAACCCTAACCCTAACTCTAACCCTAACCCTAACCCTAACCCTAATTTTAGCCCCAACTTGTCTTCTCCTGCCGGCCGGCAGATGGCAGCAGATGGCGGGCGCACTGCGCATGCGCCCGCCATGATGAAAAAGCCGGCTGGCAGGAGAAGACAGAAGAGGACCCAGGGACCCCGGGTGAGTATGATAGGGTCCCCGAATCCCCCTATTTCTCTGTCCTCTGATGTGCGATCACATCAGAGGACAGAGAAATAACTGATCGCTTTTTTTTTTTTTTTTTTTTTGCGGTCGCCGGTAAACTGTTAATTACCGGCGATCGCAAAGCAGGGGTCGGTGCAAATCGACCCCGATCATGTTCTTTGGGGTCTCGGCTACCCCCGGCAGCCGAGACCCCAAAGAACATCCGGGTGCCGGGCGGCGGGCGTACTGCGCGTGCGCCCGCCATTTTTTCCCGGAAAAAAGATGGCGGCGCCCATGGGGAGACACGAGGAGCACCGGGGGAGGTAGGTAAGTATTGGGGGGCTATTGGGGGCCATCGGGGACCACATTTCTCTGTCCTCCGATGTGCGATCACATCGGAGGACAGAGAAATTAAACGGCAAATCGCGTTTTTTTTTTTTTTGTTGCGACCGCCGGTAAACGGTTAATTACCGGCGATCGCAACTCGGGGGTCGGTAAAAACCCCCCGAATCATGTTCTCTGGGGTCTCGGCTACCCTCGGCAACCGAGACCCCAGAGAAAATCCGACTCTGGGGGGCGCTATTCACTTTTTCCACAGCGCCGTTAATTAACGGCGCTGTGGTTTAAGTACCCTTAGCGGCCGCCGTTAAAAGGCGTATCGGCGGTCGTTAAGGGGTTAAGAGGAAGTTTAGATGTTTGTGCCTGGTGTATTACTGTGAGGAGGGTGGGGCTTATATAGGGGAGGCAACTCTGGCTCTCCCTCTCTCTCTCACAGGATGGACAGGAGGAAACATGTCTGCAGATTCAGGGAGTATAATACTGGGGTTATCACCTCACATTATAGCTGATAGGAGTACATTCACCTCACACATCATGTATTAGTGTAGTATCAGCTCCTACATCATATATGGGATCAATTTTATCTCAGAAATTCATGCAGTCTCCATGTTCCCTCATGTGTATCTCCCTGCAGACATGGCTGATATACTACTCCACATTCATCATGTATTAGTGTAGTCTCAGCTCTTACATCTTATTTGGGAGCAATATTACCTCAGAGATTCATGTAGCTGCCATGTTCCTTCATGGGTCTGTTACAAGTTGCCTCACACACTGCAGAGAGCTCCTGTGTGACCTCCTTGCAGACATGGCTGTTGTGTCACATTTCTGCTGTATTATACAGAGTCTTCATGAGTTTTGGGTATCTGTATGATGGGTCAGAGGATTGACACATACAGTGTCTGCTATTGCTAGCGCGGAACTGGGCAGTTACAGGGACAAGTCACTGGTGAGAGGGAGCAGTAATGGGATGGTGTATATATATACCGTATATATGTGAGGGTAAGAGGCTGCACTTCATGTCTGTGCATTGCATGCTGCTGTGTTCTGATTCCCCCCTTCCCATTTATGGAGTCTGGTGACCTGTATGTGACCTTATCTCTGTACAATACAGTCTGATGATGCTGGGTGTACAGATCCAGTGTGACAGGTTACTCTCACTGTATATATGTGATATATGAGTAAAGGCTCCATCTCTGCGCAGCATGCTTATCATGTATACAGACTTTGAGTGCATGTTAGATCCTGGGTCTCCAGGTTACTTTCCTTGCTGCACATATAATTTGTGTATGACTTCCAAATCCGTGCTTTATTTCTGGAGATATGGCAGCCTTTAGTCCTATTATGTTGCATGCTGTCCTGCCTGATATATCCACCCCCCTTTTTCTATATATCTAAGATGGTGGATAGCACAAGCCTGAGTGCATTACCTGGAGCCTTACTATATATATATTATCAGGTGTCAATAAATATTCAGGGAGTAATTCAGCACATGGCGTGGTGGTGAGTGGGGCACTAATAATGCAGCATATGGCAGGCAGTGAGTGGACATAGCTCAGCACATGGCGGAGGCAGTGAGTGGGCACTAATAGCTCAGCACATGGCGGAGGCAGTGAGTGGGCACTAATAACTCAGCACATGGCGGGCAGTGAGTGGGCACTCCTAGTGTGATGCTGCACCTTGCTCTGGAGAACACATCATGGGCCCAGTTTTCAGCCCGGTCTCTCTCTCGTCTATTGTATGTAGGTGGTGTGACTGACTGGGGACACAGACCTTGCAGTTTTCTGCACGTACACTTATGGCTGCATGCAGCTTATACTAGACCTACATATTATATTTTCTTACGATGTATGTGCAGCTGGTGGTTAGAGAGCCTGTCTGTAACTGCTGTAGAGGAGCAGGCGGCTTCTCCTTTATTGTTACAGCATATAACACAGCATTGCCCATCATCGAATTTATCTGACTTTATGATGGGACATTTTCCAGTATCAACCTGTAATATACCTTGGTTGTAAACTTACATGGTGTTTTCATCTTCACTTCTCCCACATCTTGTGCAGTTGGGGGGGTCCTTGAAGTTGGTTATAAATTGGTCTGGGGGATCCATTGGGATATGGATTCCTCTTTTTGGAATTTAATTTGGTTCTTGATCTGGTGAATGGTAGAGGGGATTTTCAGCAAGGGTTTGTTGAATCCTCAGGAAGTTCAAGTGAACATTATAACCCTGTGGTTGTGGTGCTCCCGAGCTGGTGGGGTAACGGCTGGGAGTAATTGGTACATTTTATGTTCACTTTTTGTTTGGTAATCACCAGATCTTATGAGCTTCAAGGACTCCTCCCAGCATGTTAATGTTCTTTATGCTTTGATGTTTTATTGTATGCTGTTTTAATTCTTATATTGTCCCCTTCATATATTTGCAGGAATGGTGTATACCCACCGAGTGCTTAATTTTATATTACCTAAGATGGTGGATAGCACAGACTGAGTGGATTACCTGGAGCCGGGCAGTTGGGGGGGTCCTTGAAGTTGGTTGCAAATTGGTCTGGGGGATCCATTGGGATATGGATTCTTCCGTTTGGTATTAAATATGGTTCTGGATCTGGTGAAATGTGGAGGGGAGTTTCGGCAAGGGTTTGTCGGATCCTCAGGAAGTGCAAGTGAACATTGGAACCCTGTGGTTATGGTGCTCCCGAGCTGGTGGGGTAACGGCTGGGAGTAATTGTTGGTACATTTTATGTTCACTTTATGTTTGGTAATCGCCAGATCTTATGAGCTTCAAGGACTCCTCCCAGCGAGCTAAGGTTATTTATGCTTTGTTGGGTTATTGTATGTTTGTTTTTAATAAAGGTATTAAAGAAAAAAAAAAAAAAAAAAGGCACTTATTTGTTTCTTTTTTAGTGGGTCCTTGAAGCTAATTATGATTTGGTCAGTAGGGGTAACCATCTCAGGTATGGACCCTCTGTTTAGGGGGGTATTCATCATAGTATGACCCTTTGTGTGGAGGAGTAAACATCTCGGGTATGACCCCTGGATGGGGGGGTGTACATCATAGTATGACCCCCTGGTATGGAGGGGTAGCCATCTTTGGTATGGCCCCCTGGTGTGGAGGAGTGACCATCACAGTATGGCCCCCTGGTCTCCAGAAGCATTTATATCCTACAAGACCCAGTTAGGGTAAAGTCCCTGTGGACATGGCAATCATATTCTACATGCCTACAAATTAAATTGGGTCCTATGAGCTAGGAACAATAGCTTAAAAAAAAAAAAAAGGCATGCATTTCAATACAATCTGTAGCTTCAAGGACGCTCTCTTTTTTCATGTGACTTGAGAATGCTGAGGCACAGATTTTGACTGTTTATATTGACCAACTCTTGTTTCTTTCAAGGTTGTCCTCTGGACAATGCAGTAATCTGGGGAATTAAACTGAAGAGCAATGTACCTAATATGGGTGCCCTGGAGTCAGTGGGAGTGACTAAGGGAAAAGTAATAAAGTGCATCTCGATGCCCTTGAGCCAGTGGGAGCGGCTAAGGGTGAAGAAATCAAGCGCATTAACACGAAGGGCGATGTGCCTATTCCCAATGCCTTTGTCCCAGTTGGAGAGGGTTAATGGTATTTGTTATCAAATGCCTGTAAAGCAATTAACAATGGCGTGGCAAGGTTATTAATAATGCCTTTGTAGAATTTTCTGCTATAGGCTTATTTCATTTACTATGTCCAAATATTACAGAAATTGTTCAAATTATTTAATGATCGGTTATAATGTTGATATTATATTGTGTATGGCTTTTAATTTCTCCTTGTTTATAATATCTTTCTCTTTATATACACTCATCACTTTTTGGGTAGTAATAGTAAGTGGGTTTAAGAATTGGCCCAGCAACTGTATGTAATGGTGGTTTCTAGAACTAAAATCTGTGAATTAGTGAGTTATTAGAGCTGGCTACAATACATGCAGTATAATAGTTTTTGAGGCATGACAGATGTCATTATACAGGTAGTCAGACTGTGGCTACCCCTTTATTATGGTTTAGTTTCTGCATTACCCATTATAGGATCCACATTGCAGCAGGTTTAGCGGCTGTTATTTTGCTGTACTTACCGTATTATTGATCATAATTTGGTAGTGTTGCATTGTTAAAATTAATCTGTAGTCCTGGAATTTTGTTACTTATATGCACAGTCTTTCCATAGCATGCAGAAGTCGTTGATGACTTTATTAGGCATGGGTGATGGGGGTCGAGTCCATTCAAGGTGTCAAATGGCCTCGCTGGTGGCGGTTTAGGAGTCAGGTGGAAGTTGCAGACAAGTTAAGGTGGACTCATTTTAACTAATAGAGGATGTAAAACCTCATGGTGGTGAGCAGGCTCGGCTTTGGTGGCCAGCCTCAAGGACGTTGTAATGGTAACATCAATCAGGGGCGGGAACAGTGGTTAAGCACAGGAGTGAGGATAATAGGGTCATTGGTGCCCTGAAAGTTTACTGGCTCTGCTTGAATGGCAAGCCAGTGCGTGCTGCCCCTTTATGGCTGTCTGTCCTGGTGCTGTATGTCAGACAGCTGGGGATATCGCAGTACTTGTGAATCCCAATGTACTAGCACTCCACCTGACTCCTACTGTGATTATTTAATCCTGTGATTTGAATAAAAGCTGTGGCCATTTTGACAACCAAAATAATGTGTTTTGTGTATTTATTTTAGTACCTAGGTTTACAGTAGTTATGGTGGTTTTAAGAAGGAGTGGGGTCCATCCCATATCCAAAAGTCATGGCATAAGGCTAGCAAATGTACTCTGTACTTCTCTAATTACAGCCCTCATTTTGGCCATAAAAGAAGACTGTGTGTTTTTTTTAACTATGTAACTTCTCAATGAAAGTCTGAAAGCCAGAACGAGGCTCTCTTAGACTTGCATTGAGAGCTTGTGACCGTTACCTCTGACTTTCGGTCAGTTAGGAGCTGCAGTCACAGCGAAACTGAAGCAGTGCTGGGAACAGCAGACAACCGTGGCTGGTAAGTATAGTACTAGGGTTAAGGGACATGCATTAGTGATACCACTCTGGCAGTGACATAATAAAAAAACGCCGTTCTGTGGTCAGAGAAAACAAATTTTTCGAAACGTCTCTATTTTTTCAGTACAGAGTATTAGTGCTATTTACAGAAATACACACACTTACACACCTTGGCATGTTATCAGTGAGGTTATCAATGGTTGTCTGAGGAATGTTCCGCCACACGTAATTCTCTTGGTCACACATATCATAAAGGTCCGCTGCTGCCAGCTCCTTTTGCAATTGTTGCAGTTGACAACCAATCTGGTCCCAGATGTGCTTGTTTGGAGATAAGTGTGTAAACCGTGCAGGCTATGGTAATGCATTTAGACCACACAGACTGCTCCATTAGCACGAGCAACATGCGGCCTGGCGTTAACATGTTGAAAAATTATTCCTGGGACATTTCTGAAAAATGGTCATACTAGTAGTTACACAGTTTGATCTATTCTGTACTGCAAGTGAAATTGGCTGTCACTTGCCAAGACTATGCCATCAAAAGACATTTGCACAACAGTGGGCTATGAGCATTGGTTGGCAATTGCAAAGGGAGCTGCCAGTAGCTGATCTTGATGTTTTCTCAGACAATCACTAATTTGGTAGCAGGCTAAGGCATGTAGGTGCATGTATTTCGACATGTGATGCTTATACTCGATACTGAAAAAAATCAAGAGCTCTTGAAAATTTTGCCTACATTTTCCACATACCGTTAGGTCCAGAAATATTTGGACAGTGACACAAGTTTTAGGATTTCAATTGTTTACCAAAACATATTCAAGATAGTATAATCAATATGGACCTAAAGTGTAGACTCTCAGCTTTAATTTGAGGGTATTCACATCCTAATTGGAGTAAGGGTTTAGGAACTACAGCACTTTAAAATATAGCTGCCTCTTTTTTAATGGACCAAGAGTAATTAGACATTCCTCTCAAAAGCTCTTCAACCCCTTTCCCACCTTAGACATATCCATCAATATTTTTATGAAAAAAATAATATAAACAATAAAAGTACATATATTTTCTATCACCACGTACGGAATGACCCAACCTATAAAACTGTCACACTAGTTAACCCCTTTAGTGAACACCAAAAAAAAAAGCAAATAAAAAGCAATGCAAAAAACAATGCTTTATCATCATACCACAGAACAAATAGTGGAATAAAACGTGATAAAAAAACTAATGGAAATAAACGTATTGCTGAAAATGGTATCTTGTCCCGCAAAAAAAGCGAGCCATCCATCAGCGGAAAAATAAAAAAGTTATAGCTTTCAGCATAAAAGTGCAAAAATAATTATTTTTGCTATAAAATAGTTTTTATTGTGTAAAAGCGCCAAAGAATAAAAAAAACTATATAAACGTGGCATCGCTTTAATTATACTGACCTGAAGTATAAATCTTTCTTATTAAATTTACCACATGCGGAACAACTAAAAAAAAATCCTGTATTGCTGTTTTTTGTTCATTTTGGCTCCCAAAAATCGGAATAGAAAGCAATAAATAATGTCACGCCGCATTGATGCAGTAACTGATGCCAAAGGAGACCCGAACAAGTATTTGCATTTACTGAATATACATTTCCATAGACCAACATTTCGGATTTTAAAATAATTTTTTAAAGGTGGTGCTATAAAATATTCAAATTTACTGAGATAATGACTTTTGGGATTTCATTGGCTGTAAGCCATAATCATCAATATTAACAGAAATAAACACTTGAAATAGATCACTCTGTTTCTAATGACTCTATATACTGTATATACTCGAGTATAAGCCCACCAGAGTATAAGCCGAGGCACCTAATTTTGCCACTACTATAATTATTGACTCTAGTATAAAACGGGTATGCATGCATCCATCCTGTCCTAGTATGCACGGCTCCCCCGTCCCTGTCATTGTATGCATGGCTCCCCCGTCGTTGTCCTGGTATGTATAGCTCCTTATCCCATATCCTGGTATGTATCCCCTATCCTGTTAGAAAAAAAACCAAACATCCTATTTACCTGCCTGCGTGCCCTCGGTGGCACTGCATCTTGTTCATTCCAGTGCCAGCAGCTCTGTCTTCTGGCCGAGTGATCACGTGGCCCCGCTCATTAAGGTAATAAATATGCACTCCACGCCTATGGGAGTGGAGAGATGTGCATATTCATTACCTTAATGAGCGGGGCCACGTGATCGCTCGGCACATGAAAAGCTGCTGGCGCTGGAACGAAGGAGATACAGTGCCAGCGAGGGCGTGCCGGTAGGTGAGTAGGATGCGTGCTGGAAGCCTGCGGCTGGCACTATGCGCTATTACAGCAGCGGCACAGGCTTTAGCCACAGCCGCCAGCTCTTGCCTCTGTGACCCGCTGCTCTGCCGCTCCCCCTCCCCCTGCCGGCCCTCTGGGACAATTTACTCGTGTATAAGCCGAGGGGGGTGTTTTCAGCACAAAAAAATGTGCTGTAAAACTCGGTTTATACACGAGTATACACGATAATATGAATTTCACCTTTTGTATTGAAGAACTTAAATTAACTTTTTGATGACATTCTAAGTTTGTGAGATGAATCTGTATTTATATATATATATATAATATACAAGTAAGCACTATATGACAGGTTACAGTAACAGGGTTAATACAGTATACTATGACACAGCAATACGACTAAATACAATGTCTATGCAACATTGCATTACATACACTGTTCTTCATATCTTGCAGTTAAACAACAGTTAATGCCTTTATGTCTCAACTTCATGTGCGTTATTCCCAGTACTAAGCCTGTCCCTGTCGTAGTCTCTATAATCACTCTCGATCGTGACACTGGCTCTAGCAGGGGTCACCGGTATTTCCCACTAGATCGCAAGTCCTAGATATGCAAGTCACTGGGTATACAGTGTGCTCGTTGCACTGGTTCTCTCCATTCCCTGAAGAACAGCCTCAGCCCACTCCCTGTTCCGTACGTCTGTGCTGGAAGTAACGGCCAACAGGAATGGTCCTCTGCCACAACCAGATTTTCTCCTGAGGCTAGTTCGTATCTAGTCACGGGCTTCTACTAGCACAGCTTACGGACCTCCTACTGCCATTGGTCAGACTTCTACTGGCGCTTGTCACAGACTTCTGCTTCTGCGGAGCTCAGCCCTTCTCTGACAATGGACTGATCTTCTTTCTTACAAACTTTCGATCAAAAAATGGACTTGAGTATAATCCATTGTATTAAATTTTATTAATAATAATCACAGTTTCCTTCCTTTATTGTTTTACTTTTAAAAATAAGGTGTGTTCAAATAGCGATGCTGCTCCCAGGCCACACGTACAAAACTGGGTTTTAACCTTTACAGTGATTGAGCCATGAATAGAGGCACCATTTGCATTTGCCATCCAGCCTGAAATTACTGAGGTGTGTTGCACTTATTACAGACATCCCTTAGAGGGAAATTTAATATTCTCTTATTTTTTGTGCAACTTTTCTGTGATAATTGAAGGTGATTTTAGTAATCTGTGCTTCTTGCACCATGTACAGTACAAACCAAAAGTTTGGACACACCTTCTCATTTAAAGATTTTTCTGTATTTTCATGACTATGAAAATTATACATTCACACTGAAAGCATCAAAACTATGAATTAACACATGTGGAATGATATACTTAACAAAAAAGTGTGAAACAACTGAAATTATGTCTTATATTCTAGGTTCTTCAAAGTAGCCACCTTTTGCTTTGATGACTGCTTTGCACACTCTTGGCGTTTTCTTGATGAGCTTCAAGAGGTAGTCACCGGGAATGGTTTTCACTTCACAGGTGTGCCCTGTCAGGTTTAATAAGTGGGATTTCTTGCCTTATAAATGAAGTCGGGACCATCAGTTGTGTTGTGCAGAAGTCTGGTGGATACACAGCTGATAGTCCTACTGAATAGACTGTTAGAATTTGTATTATGGCAAGAAAAAAGCAGCTAAGTAAAGAAAAACGAGTGGCCATCATTACTTTAAGAAATGAAGGTCAGTCAGTCCGAAAAATTGGGAAAACTTTGAAAGTGTCCCCAAGTGCAGTGGCAAAAACCATCAAGCGCTACAAAGAAACTGGCTCACATGAGGACCGCCCCAGGAAAGGAAGACCAAGAGTCACCTCTGCTTCAGAGAATAAGTTTATCCGAGTCACCAGCCTCAGAAATCGCAGGTTAACAGCAGCTCAGATTAGAGACCAGGTCAATGCCACACAGAGTTCTACCAGCAGACACATCTCTACAACAACTGTTAAGAGGAGACTTTGTGCAGCAGGCCTTCATGGTAAAATAGCTGCTAGGAAACCACTGCTAAGGACAGGCAACAAGCAGAAGAGACTTGTTTGGGCTAAAGAACACAAGGAATGGACATTAGACCAGTGGAAATCTGTGCTTTGGTCTGATGAGTCCAAATTTGAGATCTTTGGTTCCAACCACCGTGTCTTTGTGCGACGCAGAAAAGGTGAACGGATGGACTCTACATGCCTGGTTCCCACCGTGAAGCATGGAGGAGGAAGTGTGATGGTGTGGGGGTGCTTTGCTGGTGACACTGTTGGGGATTTATTCAAAATTGAAGGCATACTGAACCAGCAAGGCTACTACAGCATCTTGCAGCGGCATGCTATTTCATCCGGTTTGCGTTTAGTTTGACCATCATTTATTTTTCAACAGGACAATGACCCCAAACACACTTCCAAGCTGTGTAAAGGGCTATTTGACCAAGATGGAGAGTGATGGGGTGCTAAGCCAGATGACCTGGCCTCCACAGTCACCAGACCTGAATCCAATCGAGAAGGTTTTGGGTGAGTTGGACTGCAGAGTGAAGGCAAAAGGGCCAACAAGTGCTAAGCATCTCTGAGAACTCCTTCAAGATTGTTGGAAGATCATTCCCGGTGACTACCTCTTGAAAGTCATCAAGAGGATGCCAAGGGTGTGCAAACAGTTATCAAAGCAAAAGGTGGCTATTTTGAAGAACCTAGAATATAAGACATAATTTCAGTTGTTTCACACTTTTTTGTTAAGTATAAAATTTCACATGTGTTAATTCATAGTTTTGATGCCTTCAGTGTGATTGAACAATTTTCATAGTCATGAAAATACAGAAAAATCTTTAAATGAGAAGGTGTGTCCAAACTTTTGGTCTGTACTGTATGTTTATTTAATTTTGCACATTGCACTTGATATATTTAATAACCTAGCCAGTGCATTCCTTTTTGTGTAGCTGGACAGCCTCTGTTTAAGGGAATTTATTTATGTGATTATTATTAATAAAATTTAATACATTGGATTATACTCTAGTCCTTTTTTTTATACAAAGTTTGTGCTAAAGTTCAGTTCTAAGTCCAAACCATAAGGTTTGAATAAGTCGTAGGCAATATTGTGTTTAATGATCTTCTTTCTTGTCCGCTTTCTTACACTGTCACCACATCTGACCCATCTAAACTAAAACTACTAATATGGGCTTACAGGTTATAGACTGATATGAGAAATTCAGATATCACACTTTTTAACAAACACCTTGTTGTGGATACATCATCTTTTATCACTTTATATAAATGACTTTCCAGGCCAGGACGCTGCCTGGAAGATAAGTCTGCCTCCAGAGCTTAGTATACATGAAGGTGGAGTTACCAGTGTGATGTGTAATGGCCGCTCTCTGCTCTCCTGATCCTACTGCAGAGCTGTTTGTGATTATAAGGGTGCTTTCACTTTCCGTTTAGGCACCTGTTCAGTGGCTCACATCGGGGTTTACATCTGAACCTCCTGGAAAACAGGATTCATATATAACCATCAGGGGCGGACACTGACAGTGAAGGGCCCCTGTGCAGTACTTGTGTCTGGGCCCCCCTCTACCAAGCCACACCCACATTTTGGGCTCGTTCACACTGGCTTATAACACAGCCGAGTGCTATGCGATGTTTTTTTAAACATTTAACTGCATGCGGATGTCAACACAGTCTGACATCTGTGGACACAGAGAATGGAGAAGATGGAGAAATTATAAAGGTTTGCTAAAGGTACAAATGTGGTCAAACTTGTTGGTACCCCTCGTTTAGTGACATAAAAACCCACAATGGTCACAGAAATAACTGAATCTGACAAAAGTAATAAATAAAAGATCTATGAAAATGAACGTCAGACACTGCTTTTCAACATGCTTCCTCGGATTTAAAAAAAAAAACCAAAACTCCTGAAATAGGCCTGGACAGAAATGATGTTACCCCTGAAAATAATGTGACAAAAGGGACATGTTAAATCAAGGTGTGTCCGCTAACTAACAGCACAGGTGTCTACAATCTTGGAATCAGTGAGGTGGGCCTGTATATAGGGCTACAGAAAGTGGCTACGATCACACTCTCAGTATTTGGTCAGTATTTCACATCAGTATTTGTAAGCCAAAACCAGGAGTAGGTGCTAAATACAGAAGTGGTGCATATGTTTCTATTATACTTTTCCTCTGATTGTTCCACTCCTGGTTTTGGCTTACAAATACTGATGTGAAATACTGACCAAATACTGAAAGGTGTGATCGTAGCCACTCACAGTGCTGTTTGGTGACATGGTGTGTATCACACTCAACATGGACCAGAAGAAGTGAAGGAAAGAGTTGTCTCAGGACATTAGAAAGAAAATTATAGACAAACAAGTTAAAGGTAAAAGTTATAAGACTATTTCCAAGCAGCTTGATGTTCTCGTGACTACAGTTGCACATATTATAAAGAAATTTAAGATCCATAGGACTGTAGCCAACCTCCCTGGATGGAGCTCCCTTCGCCTCTTCTGTGACGGTGCCTTACGTAATGACGTATGTGTGCTGGACACTGGAAGTGGAGCTGCAGAGGATCGTGTGAGAGGTAAGTATGAAAACCTTTTAAAAAAAATAAAATTAATTAAATGGAGAGAGGGGAGTAAATTTGGTTGAATTGAGACTGGGGGATGGGGGACAGCAATATAATGATTAAGACTGGGGGTGGGGGGCAGTAGATGATGATGAATTGACACTGGGGGATGGGGGACAGTAAATGGTGATGAATTGAGACTGGTGGATGGGGACAGTAAATAATCTTGGATTGAGACTGGAAGATGGTGTACAGCAAATGATAAATTGAGACTGGTGGATGGAGGACAGTAAATAATAATACATTGAGACTGGGGGGTATGAGATACAGCAAATAATGAGGAATTGAGACTGGTGGATGGGGTACAACAAATAGTGATGAATTGAGACTGAGGGGTGGGGTACAGCAAATGATTATGAATTGAGACTGGGGGTGGGGAACAGCAAATGGTGATGAGGTTGGGGTGTGGGGAAAGCAAATTATATTGTATTAAATTTGGAGGAGAGCAAATGATGAATTGAGGGGGGTCCTGTTATTGTGCAGTGCGGCACTATGTATCTTTTTTATTCATCTGACATAGTGTAGAAGTTGGGGGAAAATGTGCAATGTGCTCTGGAAGCGGTGCTGCAGGTAGCTGTGTGTTATTTTCTGCAAAGGCGAGTCCTGACTGGAAGAAGTGATGGCGGTCTGCACTGAATGAATAAAAGCGAAGATGAAGATGTCAGAAATAGAAAATAATAGAGACCTCACTGGTGAGTCAGTGTGTTACCTGTACACTTCCACTATATACAAGGCTCCTGTGTATAATGTCACTGGTGATCACTGTATTTCCTGTACACTGACACTATATACAGAGCTCCTGTGTATTATGTCACCGATCACTGTATTAACTGTACACTATACACTATATAGAGTTCCTGTGTGTAATGTCACTGGTGATCACTCTATTGCCTGTACACTGACACTACATACAGAGCTCCTGTGTATAATGTTACTGGTCATCACTGTATTACATGTACACTATACACAGAGCTCCTGTGTATAATGTCACTTGTGATCCCATTATTACCTGTACACTGACAATATACACAGAGCTCCTGTGCATAATGTCACTGGTGATCCCTGTATTACCTGTACACTGACACTATGTACAGAGCTCTTGTGTATAATGTCACTGGCAATCACTGTATTACCTGTACACAGACAGTATATACAGAGCTCGTGTATAATGTCACTAGTGAGTCAGTGTTACCTGTACACTAACTGTCTCAAATCTGTTGTCGTACTACCCAGGGCCAGGGGCTCCTTCTCTGTCCCTAATGCTAGGGGCACCCTAGCTATCCCCACTCCTGAATCAGCCCTAAATCTGTCGCCCTCTCCCACCCAGAGAAGTGGGGAGTAATTGTATATGTATATACACAAACCAGACTAACAAGGGAAGATGTACAGGGATAAATGAAAACACCAAACATACAAATATGCACTCTGCACTCACAGACAACAGAGAGGAACCAAAAGCAAAGGCAAATAAAGAAGGTAAACAAAATAGGAATAGGACTCGCACCCAGCAGAAACACCAAGCAACAATCGCAGATCAACACTCCAAACTCCTTTACCAACAACCGATACCTCCATTCTACACCAGGCAGCACAAGACTAATACTGGCAGTCCAGATTACCAGAGGCAAGTGTATATATAGGAGAGGGGAGTTGTGTATATTATCACTGTATTACCTGTACACTGACACTATACACTGTATACTATGTACAGAGCTCCTGTGTATAATGGCATTTATGACAATATTAGTACTGTTTTTTTTTTTATTAATAATCAGTGTTGTAGTATTCAGTCACTATGTGGTGGTAATATGTGGTCTTGTCATGATGTGACGGTATTTATTCCTTGTATGTGGTATTATTGATCATTTTTAAAAAATGTATGTGACACATTCTGTTAAAGAAAAATAAATAAACATATACCTAAACAGAGTATTGAATATTTTAAGAAATGTTTAATAGATTAAAGTAGAGTAGGGCTCACCCAAAAAAGTCTACCTTGTCGTGGTGGTGGCATAAAAAATCTTTTGCCCAAAACAATAGCTGCTGGCTATGTATGTGACATGATGTTATATGGGAATTGTTAATGTGTGATTTGTGAGGACGTGGTGCAGAAGTGGAGTTTTTCCAAGAGTGGGCGGTGGGACTGTGGAAGGTTCGAGGGTTGGAGGCGGAGCTAGGGTAGAATCTGGCAGAAGTCTCAAGGGGGTTTGAACATTTTGCCAGTATGGGGACCTGAAATTCCTGGTGCCAACCTTCTTATGTAAAAGCATGCCATACAGACTGTACACTGACCAATGTAATAGAAATACAATACCAGGTTGCATTTTATATCATGGGATCATGGGAGAGAATCCTTTTTGGGGGCTGACCATGTGCTGTGCTGGCTAAGATATTTTGACAATATTTTTGTGATGTGGGATGGGACGCCACAGCAGTTCAAGATGTTTATGAATCAACTGAATAATAATTCCTGCCCGCAATTTAAGACTTACATACCAATACACCTCTAAAAAAACCTGACTTTCTAAACATCACTCTGGAAATCGATGACCATCGGTTTATCCAGACTGACGTCTTCAGAAATTCAACATCAGTTAATGCCTTAATACATGTGGACACTGCTCACAACCCTGCCACCATAAGGGCCGTCCCGGTTGGACAGTTCTTAAGGATGAGGCGGATCTGCTCCTCTGAGGATAGATTCGAGGGCCAGGGCTCGGACCTTAGAAAACGCTTCGAATCACGCAACTACAGCCACAGATTAATTAGACGCGGTTACGACAGGGCAAGAAAAACACCACGGAATAATCTTTTATATCCTGAGGGTATTAGCAAGAGTGATAGGATGTAGGGTAAAATAAGATTCATTTCAACCTACAATCATGAATGGACCAACATGAGTGACATCCTGACTAAGCATTGGGCTATATTGAGGACAGAGCCCTCCCTGGGGCCATCCTTTGGATCTCTAGAAGGTCACCAAATCTGAGTAACCTATTGGTTAGATGTCATTAGGTTCCCCCTTGAATCAATCCATTCAGCTCTAGGGGCCCCTTTTGGGTTGTTTCTAAATGGGGCCATTTCAAGGCTTATCACAATTGTGATGCTAAATCACTCATGATTAGGGTATTGAGAGTCTACAAATGGGGATCAGAGGTGGCAATAATAAAAAACTCTTAGCCCAACGGGAAACAAATTGGATCCTGAAACTTGATACCATGACACCCAAGGGCTTGAATGAGACCCTTAGGGTACTGTCACACAGTGCAATTTTGATCGCTAGGACGGCACGATTCGTGACGTTCTAGCGATATCGTTACGATATCGCAGTGTCTGACACGCTACTGCGATCAGGGACCCTGCTGAGAATCGTACGTCGTAGCAGATCGTTTGGAACTTTCTTTCGTCGCTGGATCTCCCGCTGTCATCGCTGGATCGTTGTGTGTGACAGCGATCCAGCGATGCGTTCGCTGGTAACCAGGGTAAACATCGGGTAACTAAGCGCAGGGCCGCGCTTAGTAACCCGATGTTTACCGTGGTTACCAGCGTAAAAGTAAAAAAAAACAAACCGTACATGCTCACTATCTGATGTCCGTCAGGTCCCTTGCCGTCCGCTTCCCGCTCTGACTGTCTGCCGGCCGGAAAGTGAGAGCAGATCACAGCGGTGACGTCGCCGCTGCGCTCTGCTCTCACTGTACGGCCGGATCTCAGTCAGAGCAGGAAGCGGACGGCAAGGGACCTGACGGACATCAGATGGTGAGCATGTACGGTTTGTTTTTTTTTACTTTTACGCTGGTAACCACGGTAAACATCGGGTTACTAAGCGCGGCCCTGCGCTTAGTAACCCGATGTTTACCCTGGTTACCCGGGGACTTCGGCATCGCTCCAGCGCCGTGATTGCAACGTGTGACCGCAGTCTACGACGCTGGAGCGATAATCATACGATCGCTGCGACGTCACGAATCGTGCCGTCGTAGCGATTAAAATGGTACTGTGTGACAGTACCCTTAGCGTCTCTTCCTTTTTATAAGACTTTATTTATATCTGTATATTTCCTTTTGTGTCCCTTCATCCAGCCCTCTGACCTAATCTGGATCTGTTTTTAATTATTTTTATTCATGTTTTTATTATGTCCTATTATCTTGTTTTTGTCATTACCTCTTCAACAGTTATGACCATTGTGTATCATCATCGACCCACTATGCTCTTCTATCATCATATCTGGCTCGTATCTTCCTACATATGGCACCTGAAAGAACTACAACGCTTAATGGCATTGTCATAAATATTGATGCTGTATGAATATTTGTATTATACTGTTATTTGTGATGCCTTGAATATACATGATTCCTGTATGCTCTAATTATGACAATGCAGTTATACTTATTTCTTGGAACGGCGGTGGCATGCGCGCCGTGCTGCTGCTTCCTCTTGCGTATGTTGCAGCGTCTCTTTGCCTCCTACGCACACCCGGGGCCTTTGACTCACCATCTCCCCCGGGTGTGTGTAGGATACTAGCAGGTGCGCGGGATGCAATGACGGACGGGAGGCAGAGCAAGGGTTAACAGTTTTATTAACAATAAACGCAATCCACGCTGGGAGTAGTCGGTTGCAGGGTCACGGTAGGGAAATAGGAAAGAACTGGGAGAGTGGCAGGGTAGGTCAGGGACGAGTGAGAGTTCAGTATTAGAGAGAGAAAACTTATCAGACTGCAGTCTTCTTGAGTGCGGCGTCTCAGGGTTCCAAAGGCGGCACTGACAACAGCGGCACGTGATCTCAATGAAGTCTGTAACGTACGGGGATCCAACGGTGGCACCGACAACAGCGGCACGTGTTGGTATATGGACCAGAAAGTGCAAAACTATAACCCCCTAGCAAAGTCAGGTCACGCGTTTCAGGGCCGCTATTAACTAGCACAGTCAGGGGTAGCTGAAGGTCATGCTCCTCATCTCTTTTCAAGCAGCACGAGCGCGGTACTCACTTTCTCGGGGTGTCTAGCACCTGACTTTATGGCGGTCACTGGACATGAACTGTATGTCTCCTTTCCTTTTGTCCTCGCTGATGGAGGCGGGCGATAGCAGTCGCTGGTCTGTGTGGTGTAGGTGCTCCCCGGACGGAGCACTTCCCTCTTTGCGGCAGCACCGGACTTGGCTCTGCAAGCATGGCTCTGCACCACTCTTCTCTGTATGCCTGGCCCTATTCTCCGCTGCGGCCTATCTGCGAGCGGTGGGGCCTGTCTCAGCACGGGACTGTCTGGAGGGATGGGGGCGCAGCACTTCTTTCCCCGCGCGCTTCTCTGCACTGGCGCCAAAAGTTCCCTGCAGCGCGCGCTTTTCTTTCTTTCAAAGTTTTCCCAATTTTTCGGACTGACTGACCTTCATTTCTTAAAGTTATGATAATGGTGACTGTGGAGGCCAGGTCATCTGGCGTAGCACCCCATCACTCTCCTTCTTGGTTAGATAGCCCTTATACAGCCTGGAGGTGTGTTTGAGGTCATTGTCCTGTTGAAAAATAAATGATGGTCCAACTAAACGCAAACCGGATGGAATAGCATGCCACTGCAAGATGCTGTGGTAGCCATGCTGGTTCAGTATGTGTTCAATTTTGAATAAATCCCCAACAGTGTCACCAGGAAAGCACCCCCACACATCACACCTCCTCCTCCATGCTTCACAGTGGGAACCAGGCATGTAGAGTCCATCCGTTCACCTTTTCTGCGTCGCACAAAGACACGGTGGTTGGAACAAAAGATCTTTAATTTGGACTCATCAGACCAAAGCACAGATTTCCACTGGTCTAATGTCCATTCCTTGTGTTCTTTAGCCCGAACAAGTCTCTTCTGCTTGTTGCCTGTCCTTAGCAGTGGTTTCCTAGCAGCTATTTTACCATGAAGGCCTGCTGCACAAAGTCTCCTCTTAACAGTTGTTGTAGAGATGTGTCTGCTGCTAGAACTCTGTGTGGCATTGACCTGGTCTCTAATCTGAGCTGCTGTTAACCTGCGATTTCTGAGGCTGGTGACTCAGATAAACTTATCCTCAGAAGCAGAGGTGACTCTTGGTCTTCCTTTCCTGGGGCGGTCCTCATGTGAGCCAGTTTCTTTGTAGCGCTTGATGGTTTTTGCCACTGCACTTGGGGACACTTTCAAAGTTTTCCCAATTTTTCAGACTGACTGACTTTCATTTCTTAAAGTAATGATGGCCACTCGTTTTTCTTTACTTAGCTGCTTTTTTCTTGCCATAATACAAATTCTAACATACTTTTCAACTGGACTATGAGCTGTGTAGAGAATGCCAACAGTGTGCAAAGCAGTCATCAAAGCAAAAGGTGGCTACTTTAAAGAACCTAGAATATAAGACATACAGTATTTTCAGTTGTTTCACACTTTTTTGTTAAGTATATAATTCCACATGTGTTAATTCATAGTTTTGTTGTCTTCAGTGTGAATGTACAATTTTCATAGTCCTGAAAATACAGAAAAATCTTTAAATGAGAAGGTGTGTCCAAACTTTTGGTCTGTACTGTATATATTTTTCTTGAATGAGAACCCGGCTTCCGTTAGAGCGATAAGTAGCAACTACCCAGCTGTCATCGTGTGTGTTTGTGGCAGTTTTTTAGTGGCAGTGAGTGATGAGCCTGACAGCAGCCCCCGCCGGCCACTACTTTCCTCCGTACTGAAGTGCCATGTAGCAGAGCGCTCACAGTCCGCTGTTCAGGCCCCTCACATGTGGCAATAACACTTATTTGGTCTCCGAGAACATGGCGGTCACCAAGCACCAATAGGGACACGTTATCTGTAACAATGCATACACTTCATCCCCTGGAAGAGGAACTGGACCCAAATGTAAGCAAAACGCCGTGTACAATGTAGCCATGACAAAGGGGCGTTCAGGAAGTTGTTCTCTTCCTCCACAAGGTACAACCGTGATGTCACAGCCGGCCAGGTGAGCAGGGTCCGGGTTGGCACGAGCAGCGGGCACCGCACTTCATTCCGGAGGAGGAGGAAGAAGAAGAGGCGCCGCGGTCTGAGGAGTCGCTGGCAACATGGTGGCCGCCCACGTCTCTCGCCTTCTTCCGATGATGCTTGTGTGTCTGTGGCCGGGCCTGCGTGAGGTGGAAGCGGTGCCGGAGCAGGGAATCATGAGTCTCCCGATATCTAGTGTGAGTGCTGGGCTACTACTACATCCACAGCAGGGAGGGGGCACCGTGGTCTCAGGACCGGTCATACTGGTTATAGGACCTGCCATACTGGCCATCATACTGGTTATAGGACCTGCCATACTGGCCATCATACTGGTTATAGGACCGGTCATACTGGCCATCATACTGGTTATAGGACCTGTCATACTGGCCATCATACTGGTAATAGGACCTGTCATACTGGTTATAGGACCTGCCATACTGGCCATCATACTGGTAATAGGACCTGTCATACTGGTTATAGGACCTGTCATACTGGCCATCATACTGGTAATAGGACCTGTCATACTGGTTATAGGACCTGTCATACTGGTAATAGGACCTGCCATACTGGCCATCATACTGGTTATAGGACCTGTCATACTGGCCATCATACTGGTTATAGGACCTGTCATACTGGCCATCATACTGGTTGTATGACCTGTCATACTGGCCATCATACTGGTTGTATGACCTGTCATACTGGCCATCATACTGGTTGTATGACCTGTCATACTGGCCATCATACTGGTTATAGGACCTGTCATACTGGCCATCATACTGGTTATAGGACCTGTCATACTGGCCATCATACTGGTTATAGGACCTGTCATACTGGCCATCATACTGGTTATAGGACCTGCCATACTGGCCATCATACTGGTTATAGGGCCTGTCACACTGACCATCATGCTGGTTATAGGACCTGTCACACTGGCCATCATGCTGGTTATAGGACCTGTCACACTGACCATCATGCTGGTTATAGGACCTGTCACACTGGCCATCATACTGGTTATAGGACCTGCCATACTGGCCATCATACTGGTTATAGGACCTGTCACACTGGCCATCATCCTGGTTATAGGACCTGTCACACTGGCCATCATGCTGGTTATAGGACCTGTCACACTGGCCATCATACTGGTTATAGGACCTGTCACACTGGCCATCATACTGGTTATAGGACCTGCCATACTGGCCATCATACTGGTTATAGGACCTGTCACACTGGCCATCATCCTGGTTATAGGACCTGTCACACTGGCCATCATGCTGGTTATAGGACCTGTCACACTGGCCATCATACTGGTTATAGGACCTGCCATACTGGCCATCATACTGGTTATAGGACCTGTCACACTGGCCATCATCCTGGTTATAGGACCTGTCACACTGGCCATCATGCTGGTTATAGGACCTGTCACACTGGCCATCATACTGGTTATAGGACCTGTCACACTGGCCATCATACTGGTTATAGGACCTGCCATACTGGCCATCATACTGGTTATAGGACCTGTCACACTGGCCATCATCCTGGTTATAGGACCTGTCACACTGGCCATCATGCTGGTTATAGGACCTGTCACACTGGCCATCATACTGGTTATAGGACCTGTCACACTGGCCATCATACTGGTTATAGGACCTGCCATACTGGCCATCATACTGGTTATAGGACCTGTCACACTGGCCATCATACTGGTTATAGGACCTGTCACACTGGCCATCATACTGGTTATAGGACCTGTCATACTGGCCATCATACTGGTTATAGGACCTGTCACACTGGCCATTGGGATCTGTCATACTGGTCATCATACTGGTTAAAGGACTAACAGAGATCCTTGGGTGAATTAATCTTTTTAGACTGACAGGTGTGATTTGCTGAGACTTGTAGTCCCATATTGTAGACACCGCTCTTCTTGGTGTTCCTTTTGCAATCTCTGACATTTCTACTGTGTGCTTCTTTCCCTTCCGTGGCCGGGGTGTTCTTATTTTCCGTCACATGCCCCTTTCTGGCTGGTTGTGGATTCAGTACATACTGTCTGCACCATTTCCGCATCACAATTCCTGAGAATTTGTGCAGGCTGCAGTGATTTCCGCAGAGTATGGACATGCTGCGGGTATTAATATCTGCAGCTCAGTTTGTGTTTGGGAAATTTCCGCAAGGTGTAGAGGAGATGCTTAGTATCTCAGGGACTTACCTGGTACTGTATTATGCTGTGTTTTTCTGCATCGATGTGTGCAGCCAGCATAGTTGCCTCCTGTTGACAGCGCCCCCTGCTGGTCTGGACTGATCCGTCTTGCAGGTGTTCAGGGTGGATCAAACACTGCTGACATCCATGGATCCCCGAAATTTCCAATATTGCTATGTTATTGGGGTGCGTCACACAGAGACGATGGAGGCTGACCCAAGGTGGGGAACTGGCTGAGAAGCCACAGGGCCAGTAGTCAGTGATCTTGGTGCCCCCCCCCCCCCCCCGTGTATAGACTGTGGGAACTCCTCTCATTATTGATTTCTCTCCACACTGTACACAGCTCTGTACCAGGAGGCATCAGGGTCAGCGCACATGATGTAACCTGTCTTCTATGGCTCCGGGTTTTCCTATTTAGTAACTAGTGGCATATCTCTGGGATGTCGCCAGTTTGCAGGACAGAAATGCCACCTGTGTGTATATTTCTTCTGTGTTGTCCTCTTGGCCAGATTCTCGCCCTTTTATAAAGAAGATCCCACTATTTTATAAGAAGAGCACCGCGGATGTCTTGCAAGTTCCACATTCAGTCAAATTCCTTTTGATGGTGTTAAAGCTGAGTTAGATCCTGCGGTCCCCTGCGTTCAGTAGATGCCTCCGCATCTGCCATTGCGTTCTTAAAGGGATTGTCAACTACTAGGACAACCCCTTCTTAAACTACGGTAAATGTTCGGCTTTGATATAACAATAAATCCTATACTCTCCTCCTGTGCCTGCTCTGTTCCCACAGTGTCAGCACTCACAGTCCCAGACGACACATGAGCTGCACAAACTGAACATGAAGAGGAATTCGGGCTACAGCTGATCCCTGGCTTCCGCTTCCTGTTCAGTTCATATAAAGGTGGGGACAGTGACGCCAGCGCTGATTGTGCTACCGTGTCACAACACCACCACAATACAGTCTCGGGGAGAGCGAGTGCCGACACCATCAGAATGGCACCGCCTGTCGGCACCACCACAGGAGGCGAGTATAAGCTTTATTGTTTTATCGCAAACATTTATTTTAGGAAGGGGTTATCCTAGTAGTGGACAACCCCTTTAAGTAGAGGATA
The DNA here is from genome assembly GCF_051348905.1 of Ranitomeya variabilis. Taxonomy (NCBI): domain Eukaryota; kingdom Metazoa; phylum Chordata; class Amphibia; order Anura; family Dendrobatidae; genus Ranitomeya; species Ranitomeya variabilis. The sequence continues at coordinate 165,607,344 of NC_135233.1, forward strand.
TAGAAACAAACTTAAAGTTACCTTCTAGATCACTCTAACTACTGTGCAGACCACCATGTTTCACTGTAGGCATTATGCTCTGCCCATCAGCTCGGTCTCCAGGACTCTAAAATAGTTGTTGCATCAAACGTTCATATATTGATGTCTCCTTCAGTTACACAAATTAATTTTGCAGATTGTGTGGTATTTTTCTGAACGGCTGTATAGGCATGCGGAGAGCTGGCAGTGCCACGGTGTTACTCACCGAGCTGATTTGTTCTATGGTTGACACCACGGCTTTGGTCCCTGCTCTGCACTCTGTCAGGGAATTCTATCTACTTCTATCATAAATGGCGTGTAGACTTTCCACCAGCAAGTGATGGACCATAGTGAGGCAAAGAAAGACTTGTAAGAAATTGGGGCCTCATTTCCAGCATAGCAGACTTCAGTGTACTCACTGTGCCATCATTAACTAATATGGTAGAAAGGCTGTGTGATCTGGAAAAGGCGAGACGTCTCTGTAACTTCACCTTTGCTCTATCCTGTGATACGCCATAAACAGAACACTTACAGTGAATTTATTGCTTTGTGGAACCACATGTAAACCCTTTATAATGCTCTCTTGTAGTAAGGTTAGATCACTACAAAAGCTCGGCACTGATGTGCGTGTGGGACGCCATCTTTCCTAGATACAAGCACCACGAAATTTGAATAAGTGTCTGCTGGAATTTATCTTGGAGTAAAGGTATACAACCCTAACAGTTTGGGCTGACCGATTCAATTTAATTGGAATTGGTCAGCAGGTATTACTATGTAAGGCTAGCTTCACACTAGTGTTCGGCAGGGCTGCGGACAGCAGCCTTCTTCCTCCATGAAGCCCCGCCCACTGCCGCACCTCTTCCTTCAGCTCCGCCTACGGCTGCATGCAGCCTGCATACCCTATCTTGAGTACACAGGCCATGCGGATGTATGCGGATGCCTCCACATGCGTCGTCTTGACGCTGCGCTGACCTGCGTCAAACGCAACAATGTTGCATTTTGTTGCGGTTGGCGCAGCTTCAAAACGACACATGCGGAGGCATCCGCATACATCCGCATGGCCTGTGTACCCAATGTTAAAGATAGGTACGCAGGACGCATGCAGAAGTAGGCGGAGCTGAAGGGAGAGGCGGGGCAGTGGGTGGGGCTTCATGGAGGAAGAAGGCTGTTGTCTGCAGCCCTGCCGAACACTAGTGTGAAGCTAGCCTAATCCGAGAAGCAGTACGATGTAGAGGCTGAGACCCTGACTCTAGTAGTATGTTGCTTACTAGGCTGTGTGTTGCTGTTTTCAATAAAATATATGTTTTATCAGATGAAGATTATCACTTTGGGACTAGGTCTCAACTGCTTTGTGTAACCCTGCCCCCACCACTGATTAGCAGCTTTCTGTGTGCACTGTATAGTCTGTGTGGGTGGCGTTATAGAGGACTCTGTATTCTGAGCACAGCTAGATCTGCAGCAGAGAAAACAATGATTGTATCAAAATGACAGAATGCAAACCAGCAAGTAACACATCAGTGGAATCTGTGTCTCAGCCCCTATATCATGCTGCTCTCATAGTAAACAGCAAACACCTAGTGACAGATTACCGTTAAGTTGTAAAATGTGACACTGGTGCCAAAAGCAGGATTGTAAGGGGCATCCACACTTACCGCAATTACCATATTTTTTTTATTATAAAACTCATTTGTGGGGAAAATTGGGCTGTATCTTATAATTCGGATATACCTTACCGGCTGCGGTGGAGCGGAGTCCCAGGGTCGCTGCTGGCAGAGACAGGAGTGGGGAGATGCTGCAGTGACCCTGGGACCCCGCTCCACTGCAGCCGCCATCCCCAGTAAGACGCATGGATTATAAGAAGCACCATCATTTTATTAAAGCTTTTTTTTTTTTTTTCATATTTTTCTCCCCAAAATTTGAGATGCATTTTATAATCTGGTGCGTCTTATAAACTGCAAAATACAGTATAGTTCTATATATAAAATATACCTAACCCCATTCCACATCCCAAATGATTGCTGGCTTGTGGGATCAGTGGTGAAACTGGAGGAATCACATGCATAGGTGACTTCACTGATGCCCCATGCATGAAGATCGTACCCACTGTATGTAACAGAAAGTTTTCATACCCCTTTACATTTTTCACTCTTTGTTTCATTGCAGCCATTTGGTAAATTCAAAAAAGTTATTTTTTTTCTCATTAATGTACAGTCTGCACCCCATCTTAACTGAAAAAAACAAATGGTCATAACTCATAAGTATTCAGACCCTTTGCTCAATATTGAGTAGAACCTCCCTTTTGAGCTAGTACAGCCATGAGTCTTCTTGAGAATGATGCAACAAGTTTTTCACACCTGGATTTGGGGATCCTCTACCATTCTTCCTTGCAGATCCTCTCCAGTTCCATCAGGTTGGATGGTGAACATTGGTGGACAGCCATTTTCAGGTCTCTCCAGAGATGCTCAATTGGGTTTAGGTCAGGGCTCTGGCTGGGCCAGTCAAGAATGGTCACAGAGTTGTTCTGAAGCCACTCCTTTGTTATTTTAGCTCTGTACTTAGGGTTATTGTCTTGTTAGAAGGTGAGGCCGGCGTGACACTGGCGAGTTTTACGGACGTAAGAGCGCAGAAACTACGTCCGTAAAACTCGCATTACATACGGCACAATTATTCTCAATGGGGCTGCTCCTATTAGCCGTATATTACGGTTCAGTATTATACGGCTTTCTACGGCCGTACAAAATCGCAGCATGCTGCGTTTGTCAGCGTATTGCGCAAAAAAATCGCTAATGAAAGTCTATGGGGGCGAGAAAAATACGGATTCCACACGGACCAGCAGTGTGACTTGCGAGAAATACGCAGCGGTGTTAGTGAAAAGTCGGTAATTCAATTGCCGGCTTTTCATTTCTCCTGCACAAACCCGACAGGATATGAGACATGGTTTACATACAGTAAACCATCTCATATCCCCTTTTTTTTTGCATATTCCACACTACTAATGTTAGTAGTGTGTATGTGCAAAATTTCAGCGCTGTAGCTGCTGAAATAAAGGGTTAAATGGCGGAAAAAATTGGCGTGGGCTCCCGCGCAATTTTCTCCGCCAGAATGGTAAAGCCAGTGACTGAGGGCAGATATTAATAGCCAGGAGAGGGTCCATGGTTATTGGCCCCCCCGTGGCTAAAAACATCTGCCCCCAGCCACCCCAGAAAAGGCACATCTGGAAGATGCGCCTATTCTGGCACTTGGCCACACTCTTCCCACTCCCTGTAGCGGTGGGATATGGGGTAATGAAGGGTTAATGCCACCTTGCTATTGGAAGGTGACATTAAGCCAGATTAATAATGGAGAGGCGTCAATTATGACACCTATCCATTATTAATCCAATTGTTGGAAAGGGTTAAAAAACACACACACACATGATTTAAAAGTAGTTTAATGAAATACACAGCGGTTGTTGTAATAATTTATTGTTCTCTCAATCCATCAGGAACACCCTCGCTTGGAAAAATAATAAACGCACAAGATACATACCTTCTGGTGAACCGTCTCGTCCCACGATGTAATCCATCTGAAGGGGTTAACTAATATTACAGGCAGGAGCCCTGCTAATGCAGCGGTGTGCTCCTGCTTGTAATTCCCCGGCGAATGAATGAAATGTAGGTCATTGACCTACATTTCCTTCAGTCGCGGTGATGCGCCCCCTGGTGGATGTCCTCATATGACCTGGAGCGTGGGAAAAAGTTCCCAGGCTGCAGTTCATGAGAACATCCAGCAGGGGCGCATCACCGCGACTCAATGTAAGTACAGATCACTGCTTTCCTTTCAGCACCCGGGGATTACAGGCACGGAGCACAGCTGCATTAGCAGGGCTCCTGCCTGTAATATTAGTTAACCCCTTCAGATGGATTACTTCGTGGGACGAGACGGTTCACCAGAAGGTATGTATCTTGTGCGTTTATTATTTTTCCAAGTGAGGGTGTTCATTAGTGTTCATTCTATCATTAGTAGTGTGGAATATGCAAAAAAAAAGGGGATATGAGATGGTTTACTGTATGAAAACCATGTCTCATATCCTGTCGGGTTTGTGCAGGAGAAATGAAAAGCCGGTAATTGAATTACCGGCTGTTCACAGATATCGCGCTGAATGAAATCTAAATACAGAATATATATATATGTGTCTCAATGACATATATATATATATATATATATATATATATATATATATATATATATATATATATATATATATATATATATACTGTATACATGTTTTCCCGAACTTTTGAGCACATAAATCCATTAGATGTCGGTTTTGCAAGCCTGCGCGAAAATCTCGCAGTACGGATGCCATACGGATTACATACCGAGGATGCCATGCGCAAAATACGCTGACACACCCTGACTACGGATCAATATTTTGGGAACATTTCTCCGTATTACGGCCGTAGTATAACGGACCGTATTGTCTTACGCCGAGTGTGACACCGGCCTGAACCTGCGGCCAAGTCTGAGGTCCAGAGCACTCTGGAAGAGGTTTTCATCCAGGAAATCTCTGTACTTGGCCGCATTTGTTTCCCTCAATGACAACCAGTCATCCTGTCCCTGCAGCTGAAACACACCCCCATAGCATGATGCTGCCACCACCATGTTTCACTGTTGGGATTGTATTGGGCAGGTGATGAGCAGTGCCTGGTTTTCTCCACACATACCTCTTAGAATTATCACCAAAAAGGTATTTGTCTGATCAGACCAGAGAATCTTATTTCTGGGAGTCCTTCACGTATGTTTTTTTAGCAAACTCTATGCGGACTTTCATATGTCTTGCGCTGAGGAGAGGCTTCTGTCTGGCCACTCTGCCATAAAGGCCTGACTGGTGGAGGGCTGCAGTGATAGATTACATTGTGGAACTTTCTACCATCTCCCTACTACATCTCTGGAGCTCAGCCACAGTGATGTTGGGATTCTTCTTTACCTCTCTCACCAAGGCTCTTCTCCCATGATTGCTCAGTTTGGCTGGATGGCCAGGTCTAGAAATACTAATGGTGGTCCCAAACTTCCTTGCCCTCATGATTCTCATTTGGTCTGACATGCACTGTGAGCTGTGAGGTCTTACATAGACAGCTGTGTGCCTTTCCAAATCAAGTCCTATCAGTTTAATTAGACACAGCTGGCCTCCAATGAAAGAGTAGAACCATTTCAAGGATGATCACAAGGAAATGGACAGCATGTGACTTAAATATGAGTTTCTGAGCAAAGGGTCTGAATACTTATAACCATGTGATATTTCAGTTTTTCTTTTTTAACCCCTTTATGCCAGCTGACGGAATAGTACGTCAGCTGGCAGACTCCCCCGCTTTGAGGTGGGCTCCGGCGGTGAGCCCACCTCAAAGCCACGACATGTCAGCTGTTTTCAACAGCTGACATGTGCGCGCAATGGGCGCGAGCGAAATCTGGATCCGCCCGTGCCCATTAACTAGTTAAATGCCGCTGTCAAAGTCTGACAGCAGCATTTAACAAGCGCCGCCGGCCGCGTGGTTGGAAGCGCTCACATCGCTGACCCCCGTCACATTATCGGGGGCCAGCGATGCATTGCCATAACAACCTGAGGTCTCCTTGAGACCTCTATGGTTGTTGATGGCCGATTGCTTTGAGCGCCACCCTGTGGACGGGGCGCTCAAAGCAGTGCTGCATTTCTGCTACATAGAGGTGATCTGTGCTTCACCTCTATGTAGCAGAGGCGATCGCGTTGTGCATGCTTCTAGCCTCCTATGGAGGCTATTAAAGCATGCCAAAAAAAAAATTGTTTAAAAATATAAAAAAATATAAAAGTTTAAATCACCCCCCTTTTGCCCCAATCAAAATAAAACAATAAAAAAATCAAACCTACACATATTTGGTATCGCAGCGTTCAGAATCTCCCATTCTATCAATAAAAAAAAGGATTAACCTGATCGCTAAACAGCGTAGCGAGAAAATAAATCAAAACGGCAAAATTATGTTTTTTTGGTCGCCACGACATTGCATTAAAATGCAATAACGGGCGATCAAAAGAACATATCTGCACAAAAGTGGTATCATTAATAACATCAGCACGGCATGCAAAAAATAAGCCCTCAACCGACCCGAGATCCGAAAAATGGAGACGCTATAGATATCGGAAAATGGCACAATTTTTTTTTTTTTTTTAGCAAAGTTTAGATTTTTTTTTTTCACCACTTAGATAAAAAATAGCCTAGACATCTTTGGTGTCTATGAACTCGTAATGACCTGGAGAATCATAATGGCAGGTCAGTTTTAGCATTTAGTGAACCTAGAAAAAAATCCAAAAAACAAGTGTGGGATTGCACTTTTTTTTGCTATTTCATCGCACTTGGAATTTTTTTCCCATTTCTGTTAGACGACATGGTAAAACCAATGGTGTCGTTCAAAAGTACAACTCGTCCCGCAAAAAATAAGCCCTCACATGGTCATACTGACGGAAAAATAAAAAAGTTATGGCTCTGGGAAGGAGGGGAGTGAAAATCGAAAATGAAAAAACGAAAAAAGCTTCAGGGTTAAGGGGTTAATAAATTTGCAAAAAATTCTACATTTGTTTTTTTCAGTAACGATGGGGTGCAGAGTGTACATTAATGTGAAAAAAATGAACTTTTTTGAATTTACCAAATGACTGCTATGAAACAGAGTGAAAAATGTAAAGGGGTCTGAATACTTTCCGCACCCACTGTATCTACCACCCTCTCCATTTACAGGGCCTATTGGATACAATTTTTATTAACCTATCAAACTGTTTATTGTACTTTCAGGAGGATACGAAGAGCAATCCAGCGTTATTCCAAAAGATATTGTTCAACCATACGTACATACGTATAAAATGTAAGTATCACAGATCTTCTGTTCTGCTTGCTTTTCTGATACTGCTGAGTAACTTCAATGCTGTTATGTGGACAGGGACATGCACTATAGGTATGTAAGACTAAAGATGGCACTCAGTATTATTGAGAAATGTTTTATTTTTTCAAATAAAATGGTGCCTGCGCAGTAGCATCGATTGCGTTCCGATAGGTGCCACTGCGCAGGCTTTGCTGCCTGTGCCATTTTGAAAGAGAAAAATAATTAGGCTTCGTCAAGATATGGCGCTTGCGCAGTGGCATCTGTCAGAATGCTATAGATGCTACTGCGCTGGTGCCATTTTGGCAGAGAAAAAAAAATAAGCTCCATCAAGGTGGTGCATTTTGTTTAAAAAAAATAAAATAAAACATTTCTTAAAACTATGTTTAAATAAAGCAAAAATATACATATTATCCACTGTATCATGCTACAGCACAGGCGGCACCTGCCTGATTGAATTTTTTTATTTTTCAAACCATATTATATGCAGTAGTTAAAATGGGTGGCAGGTTACTGAGGTATCAGTGACCTGTCAAAAGCCATAAGGATGAATATCTAAGCAGATCACCATATAAATATCCCTCCCACAGACCGCCCCGAAGCACGAGCTTATCTTTAATTGAAAACTACAAATAAGGATTAAACAAACAACAACCACAAGACTGATTTCATCCAGGTATCATTTTAATCAGGGTATCAGCGCCAACCTGACAGTGTCTGTAGGTTACTCAGCACAATCCTGCTGATAGGTTCACTTTAAAGGGACTCTGTCACCTGAATTTGGCAGGCCCTTTGTCCGGTCCGATGGGCGGTGTTTTCTCTTGTTTCATTCACCCCTTCCTTTCCCGCTGGCCGCAATATTTTGTTGAATTTTAGTTGGTTTCCTCCGTAGTACATGCGTGCGCAATGCAATCTTGCCTTGCGTACGCGCAGTATGCTTTGCACAACTGCGGGCAAAGCCGAAAAGCATTAGTGCGCATGCGCCGCCGCACTAGGTCCCGGAATGCAGCAAAATACTTCCGGAGACACCATGGAGAGCGATCTGCCTGCAACATCCTTCAGCATTACTGGTTTGGCAGTGGGTCAGTAATGGTGTGGGGTGTCATTTCTTTGGAGGGTCGCACAGCCCTCCATGTGCTCACCAGAGGTAGCCTGACTGCCATTAGATACCGAGATGAGATCCTCAGACCCCTTGTTAGACCATATGCTGGTGAGGTTGGCTCTGGGTTCCTCCTAATGCAGGACAATGCCAGACCTCATGTGGCAGGAGTGTGTCAGCAGTTCCTGCAAGATGAAGGCATTGAAGCTATGGACTGACCCGCCCGTTCCCGAGATCTGAATCTGATTGAACACATTCTGGGACATCATGTCTCGCACCATCCACCAACGTTACGTTGCACCACAGACTGTCTAAGAGTAGGCGGATGCTTTAGTCCAGGTCTGGGAGGAGATCCCTCAGGAGACCATCCGCCGCCTCATCAGGAGCATGCCCAGGTGTTGTAGGGAGGTCATACAGGCACGTGGAGGCCACACACACTACTGAGCATCATTTCCTTGTCTTGTGAGGCATTTCCACTGAAGTTGGATCAGCCTGTAACTTCATTTTCCACTTTAATTTTGAGCATCATTCCAACTCCAGACCTCCGTGGGATATTAGTTGTGATTTACATTGATCATTTTTAGGTTTTATTGTTCTCAACACATTCCACTATGTAATGAATAAAGATATACAACTGGAATATTTCATTCAGTGATCTCTAGGATGTGGGATTTTAGTGTTGCCTTTATTTCTTTGAGCAGTGTAGTATATCTCGACTTCAGCAAAACATATAATAAAGTATCTCATACTATCCTTTATTGAAAAAATTAAGGTATTGGATTGACAAGGCTACGATTAGGTGGATTCATAATTGGCTCAGTGATCGTACTCAAAGAGAGGTAATAAATGGTTGCACATCCAATGGAGTGTTTCAAGTGGGGTACCACAGGGCTCTGTCCTGGCCCCAGTGTTGTTCAACATTTTTATAATTGATCTAAATAAAGGAACTGAAGGTAACTTAATCAAATTTGCAGACGATGCAAAGCTAGGATGGATAGCTAACACTAGAGGAGACCGAGAAAGGATTCAGAAGGATCTAGATAAGCTTGAACAATGGGCAGTGACTAATAGCATGGTATTTAACACAGAGAAATGCAAGATTCTACATCTGGGCAAGAAAAACGAAAATTACATCTACAAAATTGGAGGAATAGAACTAAGCAACAGCATGTGTGAAAAAGACTTGGGTGTATTAATAGATCAGACTGCACATGAGTCAACAGTGTGATGCAGCAGCAAAAAAAAAAAAGGCAAACACCGTTCTAGGATGTATTAAGAGAAGCATAGAGTCTAGATCACGTGAAGTAATTATCCCCATCTACTCCTCCTTGGTCAGGCCTCATCTGGAATACTGTGTCCAGTTCTGGGCACCACATTTTAAAAAAGTAATTGGAAAAACTGGAGCAAGTTCAGAGAAGAGCTACCAGGATGGTGAGCAGCAGGGGCGTAACGACCGCGGTCGCAGCGGTCGCCATTGCGACCGGGCCCCGCAGGTCAGGGGCCCCGGGCCGGCAGGTCAGGGCAGGGCCGGGCTGGACATCGGGCACTTCTGGCAAATGCCAGAAGAGCCGATGCCAGTAGTGGGCCGCTGCACTGTTCCTCCCCCCCGCCGCCGCCGCCGCAGCCGCATTTAACTATACCGGCGTCTATGACACCGGTATAGTTCAATGCAATGATGGAGGAGAGCGTCACCTGACGCTCCCTCTCCCATCATTCCCCGCTCTGCCTCTGACAGTACACTGCGGGTGCGCGATGATGTCATGTCATCGCGCACCTGCAGTGTCCTGGGCAGACTGCAGCCACCAGGAGCAGCGCGGGCAAAAGGAAAGGTGAGGAGAGTTTTTTTTTTTCTTTTTCACCGGACTGTGGGGCCATTATCGGGGGGGGGGGGGGAAGATGAGATGCGGGCTGTGCTCTATATACCCCTGTGCTGGCTGTGCTCTATATACCCCTGTGCTGGCTGTGCTGCATATACCCCTGTGCGGGCTCTGCTGTATATATCCCTGTGCGGGCTCTGCTGTATATATCCCTGTGCGGGCTGTGCTGTATATATCCCTGTGCGGGCTGTGCTGTATATATCCCTGTGCTGGCTGTGCTCTATATACCCCTGTGCTGGCTGTGCTCTATATACCCCTGTGCTCTATATACCCCTGTGCTGGCTGTGCTGCATATACCCCTGTGTGGGCTCTGCTGTATATATCCCTGTGCGGGCTGTGCTCTATATACCCCTGTGCTGGCTGTGCTGTATATACCCCTGTGCGGGCTCTGCTGTATATACCCCTGTGCGGGCTGTGCTCTATATACCCCTGTGCGGGCTGTGCTCTATATACCCCTGTGCGGGCTGTGCTGTATATACCCCTGTGCGGGCTGTGCTGTATATACCCCTGTGCTGTATATACCCCTGTGCGGGCTGTGCTGTATATACCCCTGTGCTGTACATACCACTGTGCGGGCTGTGCTGTACATACCACTGTGCGGGCTGTGCTGGATATACCACTGTGCGGGCTGTGCTGGATATACCACTGTGCGGGCTGTGCTGGATATACCACTGTGCGGGCTGTGCTGGATATACCACTGTGCGGGCTGTGCTGGATATACCACTGTGCGGGCTGTGCTGGATATACCACTGTGCGGGCTGTGCTGGATATACCACTGTGCGGGCTGTGCTGGATATACCACTGTGCGGGCTGTGCTGGCACCCAACACCATGTTGCAGTGCAGGAGATTCCTGCAACAGTCCGAGGCGTATCTAGGGGAAGGGGGTGGGGGGGCGTCACGGAGGTAGGGGGGGGGGGCCCATTTGGAAGTTCGCACCGGGGCCCATAACTTTGTAGTTACGCCACTGGTGAGCAGACTACAAAGTATGTCCTACAAAGAACGATTAAGGATCTGGGAATGTTTAACTTGCAAAAAAGAAGGCTAAGAGGAGATTTAATAGCTGCCTATAAATAGCTGAAGGACTGTCACAGTGTAGAAGGATCATCCTTATTCTCATTTGCACATGGAAACATGAGAAGCAATGGAATGAAACTGAAAGGGAAATATACAGAATAGATTTTAGAATTTTTTTTTTTTTTTTTTTAACAGTGAGGTTAATCAATGAGTGGAACAGGCTGCCACAAGAGGTGGTGAGTTCTCCTTCAAAGAAATTCTTATATAGAGGCTGGACAGACATCTGTCTGAGATGGTTTAGTGAATCCCGTATTGAGCAGGGGTTGGACATGATTACCCAGGAGGTCCTTTCCAACAGAATGAAAAGTGGAATCTGATTGGTTGCTAAGGGCAACGGAGTCAGTTTCACAGATCCAGTTTTCACAGATAAATCTCCCCCAAATCTGTTTTCTTTTCAGATAATTTAGATAACCCATGATGGCAAATAATTTAAATACAGATCAAAGAAAATGTATTTTACGAGTATTGGAAATTTCAAAATGCTGAAACAGTTAGAGCAAATTGGGTTGAAACATTTGGTACTCAAGCCCCAAAGAGACAAACCATTTACCGCATTCGTGACAAATTCGATGCCACTGGCTCAATCCTTAATGCTCCCAAAACTGGTCGACCCAAAACAGCCTGTAAAGAAAATAATAAACAACTTGTTGCTGAAGCATTTGTTCAGAGTCCAAAAAAGTCCACCAGAAGAGTCTATTTAGCCCCTTCACCCCCAAGGGTGGTTTGCACATTAATGACCGGGCCAATTTTTGTAATTCTGACTACTGTCTCTTTATGAGGTTATAACTCTGGAACGCTTCAACGGATCCTGGCGATTCTGACATTGTTTTCTCGTGACATATTGTACTTCATGACAGTGGTAAAATTTCTTCGATATAACTTGCGTTTATTTGTGAAAAAAAAAGAATATTTGGCGAAAATTTTGAAAATTTCGCAATTTTCCAACTTTTAATTTTTATGCCCTTAAATCACAGACATATGTCAAGCAAAATACTTAATAAGTAACATTTCCCACATGTCTACTTTACATCAGCACAATTTTGGAACCAAAATTTTTTTTTGTGACGGAGTTATAAGGGTTAAAAGTTGACCAGCAATTTCTCATTTTTACAACACCATTTTTTTTTAGGGACCACATCTCATTTGAAGTCATTTTGAGGGGTCTATATGATAGAAAATACCCAAGTGTGACACCATTCTAAAAACTGCACCCCTCAAGGTACTCAAAACCACTTTCAAGAAGTTTATTAACCCTTCAGGTGTTTCACAGGAATTTTTGGAATGTTTAAATAAAAATGAACATTTAACTTTTTTTCACACAAAATTTATTTCAGCTCCAATTTGTTTTATTTTACCAAGGGTAACAGGAGAAAATAGACCCCAAAATTTGTTGTACAATTTGTCCTGAGTACGCTGATACCCCATATGTGGGGGTAAACCACTGTTTGGGCGCAGGGCAGAGCTCGGAAGGGAAGGAGCGCCATTTGACTTTTCAATGCAAAATTGACTGGAATTGAGATGGGACGCCATGTTGCATTTGGAGAGCCCCTGATGTGCCTAAACATTGAAACCCCCCACAAGTGACACCATTTTGGAAAGTAGACCCCCTAAGGATCTTATCTAGATGTGTGGTGAGCACTTTGACCTAACAAGTGCTTCACAGAAGTTTATAATGCAGAGCCGTAAAAATAAAAAATCATATTTTTTCACAAAAATGATCTTTTCACCCCCATTTTTTTATTTCCCCAAGGGTAAGAGAAGAAATTAGACCACAAAAGTTGTTGTGCAATTTGTCCTGAGTACGACGATACCCCATATGTGGGGGTAAACCACTGTTTGGGCGCAGGGCAGAGCTCGGAAGGGAAGGAGCGCTATTTTACTTTTCAATGCAAAATTGACTGGAATTAAGATGGGATGCCATGTTGCGTTTGGAGAGCCCCTGATGTGCCTAAACATTAAAAACCCCCACAAGTGACACCATTTTGGAAAGTAGACCCCCTAAGGAACTTATCTAGATGTGTTTTGAGAGCTTTGAACCCCCAAGTGTTTCACTACAGTTTATAACGCAGAGCCGTGAAAATAAAATTCTTTTTTTTTTCACAAAAATGATTTTTTAGCCCCCAGTTTTGTATTTTCACAAGGGTATCAGGATTTATTGGACCCCAAAAGTTGTTGTCCAATTTGTCCTGAGTACGATGATACCCCATATGTGGGGGGGAACCACTGTTTGGGCGCATGACAGAGCTCGGAAGGGAAGGAGCGCCATTTGGAATGCAGACTTAAATGGATTGGTCTGCAGGCGTCACGTTGCATTTGCAGAGCCCCTGATGTACCCAAACAGTACAAACCCCCCACAAGTGACCCCATATCGGAAAATAGACCCCCCAAGGAACTTATCTAGATGTGTTGTGAGAACTTTGAACCCCCAAGTGTCTCACTACAGTTTACAACGCAGAGCCGTGAAAATAAAAAAATCTTTTTTTTCCCACACAACTTTTATTTTTTGGCCCCCAGTTTTGTATTTTCCCAAGGGTAGCAGGAGAAATTGGACCCCAACAGATGATGTCCAATTTGTCCTGAGTACGCTGATACCCCATATGTTGGGGTAAACCCCTGTTTGGGCACACGGGAGAGCTCTGAAGGGAAGGAGCACTGTTTTCCTTTTTCAACGCAGAATTGGCTGGAATTCAGATCGGATGCCATGTCCCGTTTGGAGAGCCCCTGATGTGCCTAAACAGTGGAAACCCCCCAATTATAACTGAAACCCTAATCCAAACACACCCCTTACCCTAATCCCAACAGTAACCCTAACCACTCCTCTAACCCAGACACACCCAACCCTATTCCCAACCGTAAATGTAATCCAAACCCTAACCCTATCTTTAGCCCCAACCCTAACTGTAGCCCCAACCCTAGCCGTAACCCTAGCCGTAACCCTAGCCGTAACCCTAGCCGTAACCCTAGCCCTAACCCTAGCCCTAACCCTAGCCCCAACCCTAGCCCTAACCCTAACCCTAGCCCTAACTCTAGTCCTAACTCTAGCCCTAACCCTAATGGGAAAATGGAAATAAATACATTTTTTTATTTTTTTATTTTTCCCTAACTAAGGGGGTGATGAAGGGGGGTTTGATTTACTTTTATAGCGGGTTATTTAGCGGATTTTTATGATTGGCAGCCGTCACACACTGAAAGACGCTTTTCATTGCAAAAAATATTTTTTGCGTTACCACATTTTGAGAGCTGTAATTTTTCCATATTTGAGTCCACAGAGTCATGTGAGGTCTTGTTTTTTGTGGGACGAGTTGACGTTTTTATTGGTAACATTTTCAGACACGTGACATTTTTTGATCGCTTTTTATTCCGATTTCTGTGAGGCAGAGTGATCAAAAAACAGCTATTCATGAATTTCTTTTGGGGGAGGCGTTTATACCGTTCCGCGTTTGGTAAAATTGATAAAGCAGTTTTATTCGTCGGGTCAGTACGATTACAGCGATATCTCATTTATATCATTTTTTTTTATGTTTTGGCGCTTTTATACGATAAAAACTATTTTATAGAAAAAATAATTATTTTGGTATCGCTTTATTCTCAGGACTATAACTTTTTCATTTTTTTGCTGATGATGCTGTATGGCGGCTCGTTTTTTGCGGTACAAGATTACGTTTTCAGTGGTACCATGGTTATTTATATCAGTCTTTTTGATCGCGTGTTATTCCACTTTTTGTTCGGCGGTATGATAATAAAGCGTTGTTTTTTGCCTCGTTTTTTTTTTTTGTTTTCTTACGGTGTTTACTGAAGGGGTTAACTAGTGGGGCAGTTTTATAGGTTGGGTCGTTACGGACGCGGCGATTCTAAGTATGTGTACTTTTATTGTTTTTTTTTATTTTATTTAGCTAAAGAAATGTATTTATGGGAATAATATATATTTTTTTTTTTACACTTGTGGGGATTTTTTTTTTTACTTTTTTACTTTGTCCCAGGGGGGGGACATTACAGATCATTGATCTGACAGTGTGCACAGCACTCTGTCAGATCGACGATCTGCTGTGCAGGGCTGCAGGCTTATTAGCGCCTGCTCTGAGCAGGCGCTCGGTAAGCCACCTCCCTCCCTGCAGGACCCGGATGCCGCGGCCATCTTGGATCCGGGACCTGCGGCGAGGAGGGAGGTAGGAGACCCTCGGAGCAACGCGATCACATCGCGTTGCTCCGGGGGTCTCAGGGAAGCCCGCAGGGAGCCCCCTCCCTGCGCGATGCTTCCCTATACCGCCGGTACACCGCGATCATGTTTGATCGCGGTGTGCCGGGGGTTAATGTGCCGGGGGCGGTCCGTGACTGCTCCTGGCACATAGTGCCGGATGTCAGCTGCGATATGCAGCTGACACTCGGCCGCGCTCCCCCCGTGAGCGCCGCTGATCGGTGATGACACTATCCCGTCGGTGGTCATACGGGCCCACCCCACCTCGACGGGATAGTACGTCAGATGTCAGAAAGGGGTTAGAATTGGGAATTTCACGAGCTTCCATAATGCGGATCCTGAAATCTATTGGGTGGAACATTTTCCAATAAATGGATTGGCCGAAGAGGCCCACTTGACCAGACTTGACCCCAATGGATTTTTTCTTTTAGGGAATACTCGAGGACAAAGTTTATAGTCGAAAACCAAAATGTGTCAGTGATTTGAAAAATTACATAAGAGATGCATTTCAAGAAATTAATACCCAAAGAGACTTGTGCAAATATGTTTGTCGAAGCATAAGAGGCAGACTTCAAAGCTGTGCAAATTGTGATGGGAAGCAGTTTGAGCACCTGCGATGATAACATTGAAGGGCTTTTGTATTATTGTTCAGAATAAAATGTAATTGTCAATGTTATGCTTGTGTTAGTAAATATAATTTTATATATAAAACAAAATAAATGTTATTTTCTGTCCACCTACTTTTGGACCACCCTGTATTTCTAAATTTGCTAATGGCATCCAATCCACCCAGACAAAGAAATCAAACCATAGATGTCCATAAATTATGTGTAATAATGAGAAATGACATGGGGGAGGGGGGGGGGGTAGTATTAAACAAGCTTACTGAAATGTATTTAATATTTTGTACACAAGCCTTTGTTGGTGACTGCTGCTTCAAGATGCCTCCTATATGGAGAAACTAGTCTCATACATTGCTCAGATGTGATTTGGGGCCATTCTTCCACACACACATTTTTGAAATGCTGAATATTCCTTGGGCTCCGTCTATGAACTCCTAGCTTTAAAGGGAAGGTGCCATCCAAAAATTTTTTTCTCCAGCGATTGAAAAAATGTAAAGAATTAATGTTTGTTTAAATTTTCTTAAAAAATATTATCATTTGTTTATAATTTAGTAAAATATGAAAAATAATTTGAAAAGGTTTGGCATTTCCACTTTTAAACACTAGGGGGAGCAGCTGCTGAAATTTGACAAAAACCTAGTGTACAACTAGCTCACATTACAGCACTGCATTAATTATGGGCGGAGTCTGCTGACATGTGTGATGGCTCCTCTCCTCCCCTTCTGGGTGTTTGCACATATATATATTCAGCCAGATACCCTCACTTAATAAAATGGTACATGGAGTTAAATTGCACACACACACAAAATTTGCGTGAAACGCAATATCTGTTTGTTTTTCAAAAAAATTGTTTGGGCTCCGATGGAATTTCCATAACCAGCAGAGGGAAAGCCAATGGCTGAGGGCTGATGTTAATATTCTGGGAAGGAGCCAATAGGCATAAAGGTTCCCAGGCTATTTAGTATCTGCTCACAGATGTTTGCTTAGCCTTTACTGGCTAGGTTACAGGGGAACCCCAGAAAGAAATTGACATGGGGTCCCCTTATAAAATCGAGCCAGCAAAGGCTAGGCAGACAGCTCTGGGCTGATATTAATAGCCTGGGAAGGGGCCATGTATATTGGCACCCCCCTGGCTAAAATCATCAGCTCTCAGCTGCCCCAGAAATGGTGCATCTTATAGATGCACAAATTCTGGCACTTAGCCTCGCTCTTCCCACTTGCCCTGTAGTGGTGCGTGGTATGTGGGGTAATATTTGTGGGGTTGATGTCACCTGTGTATTGTCCCGTGACATCAAGCCCATGGATTAGTAATGGAGAAGCATCTATAAGACACCTATCCATTGCTAATCCTATAGTTGTAAATAAAGACACAGCCAGAATAAAGTTCTTTAGTTGAATTAATCACACAGGCTCATTTATTAATCTTGGGCTATGTGCACACGCTGTGGATTTTGCTGCGGATCTGTTGCGGTTTCCCATGCGTTTACAGTACATTGTAAACCTATGGGAAACGCAATCCGCAGTGCACATGCTGCGGAAAAAAACGCACGGAAACGCAGCGGTTTACATTCCGGAGCATGTCAATTCTCTTTACACCTGCTCCATAATAGAAAGCCACAGGTGTAAAACCGCAGTGGAATCCGCACAAAAACCGCCGTAAATCCACATGAAAAATGCGCAGTTTTTGCACTGCGGATTTATCAAATCCGCTGCGGAAAAATCCGCAGAGGATCATTCTACGTCTGCACATACCCTTAATTTGCCATACTTACTGCATCGTCTAATCCCCGAATCCATCAATCTCCTTCAACAAAAATAAAATAATAAACCAACACAAATACTCCCTGTTGGCCGTAGTCCATTTATCGAGTGTCCCACGACGATCTCACATGTAGAACAGTCACTTCGGGAGATGTGACCCCTCTACCTGGCCTCCAGTGATATATTGAGCTTTCACCAGAGTTCGTGCTCTCACTTACTTATGTGAGAATTTTCTCACGCAGCGGTGCCGCAAGTGGCAACACGAACTCCAGGGACCTCTGACGGCGGCGCAGTGATACACTGCGGGAGGATACCTCCTGTCACTGTATAACTGGGAGTTGGGTAGAGCGGTCACATCTTCTGATGTGACTGTTCTACACATGAGATCGTTGTGGGACACTCGTTATTAAATGGGCTACAGCAGACAGGGAGTATATGGTGGTCTATTATTTTCATTGCAGGAAATCGAGGGCGTCGGGGAATTATGGTAGGTGTTTGGTGAGTATGAATGTGTTTTTGTTTTTTTTTTATTTTTTTTATACAGTCGCCGGATGATGGGACTACTACTGTCCCATCATCGGCTCATGCTGTCACTGTTATATGTGACACCAGACATAGCCGGATGGGAGTAGAGGTCCCATCAGACGATGCCTGGCTACACACACAGACACCCGCATACAGACCCGCACATATTCTCCGCTCACACACTCTTCCTCCTTCCTTTCTGCAGCGTTTTTGGCACGCTAATCCCCTGTGGCTTAGCTGTGGGTTTGACTGACTCAATGTAAGTTGATGGGTGCAGAAACGCTGCAGATCCGCAAAAAGAATTGACATGCTGCGGAAAATAAAAAGCTGAGAATCAGTGCGGAATTTCCCGCAGCATGTGCACACCAATTTTGGATTCCCATTGATTAACGTTGCCTGAGTACGCTTTGTGGATTTGGTGCAAATCCACGCAGAAGAAACGCTGCGGATCCGCAACAAAATCCGCAACGTGTGCACATAGCCTAATATCGGGTTTTTTACATGACTTTTTCCCTTTAATTAGTGGCAGGATGTGTTTAGTTTTATTCTATTATTATGAAGTTTTATTTTAACAATTCTTCACCTTCCTTTAACAGTGGTTAAAATAAATTGTACTAGTCCTATGAAGATTACCGTGGAATGGTACCTGAAACATCATAAGTGTTTCAATGAATACACAAGCAATGAGGTAAGCGTTATGGCAAGTAGTGGATGGTCTTCAGTGGCCGAAAGTTCATCTAGTGGTTGTGTCAAGAGATGCTCTTACGGACTCTGGCTGATCGTTTTTGTTGAATGGTCAGCATGTTATACAGCAACATATATCTCTCTTAGTGATATCAGTTGATTTTTGGAGACAGTGCCTTTAAGAAGTCCTACTCTAATGCTAATATCCGGGACCAGAGAAGAACTGGAAACAAATGTCTTTTTCTATGCTTCCTTGCTTCACATCCTAGATTGTTCCTGTAAAAAGTACAGTAATCTTATCTCCTTTAGGACACGCTGTTTCTTAAAGGGGTTGACTAATTTACGTGAATACTGATCTTATGTATAGGGACAGTGCAATTATGGCATGTCATCTGCTCACGAACACTTTTGGAATCTTCTCTATTCTTGCTAAGCAATTAGGGACTGCAGCTCAATTACCAATCCCCCAAATATGTATTTATTTTTTTTTTACTCTTTAGTTAAGATTTTTTTTTTTTTTTTAATAACAACTATTTATTTTACTTACTTATACAGCGCCATTAATTCCACGGAGCTTTACAGAGATCCTCATCGCTGTCCCCGTTGGGACTCAATCTAAGTTCCATATCAGTATGGATTTGGAGTGAGGGAGAAACCCACGCAAAGATGTTGAGAACATACAATCTCCTTGCTGATGTTGTCCTTGATGGGTTTTGAACCCAGGACCCCAGCGCTGCAGCCACAGTGCTAACCACTGAGCCACTCTGCTGCAAACATGACAGTATTGTAAAACCTTGCCATTAACTAGCCCTTCCATTATTTACAACCTCCTATCCTTGGAGGAGTTAAACTTTGTAAATCGTCATGTAGGAAGCCAGCATTGGATTTCACCTCCAGTGCCCAGCGCTAATGTGCTCATTATATAGTTTGAATTGAGACGTAAGTATAAGCAGTACAACATTTATGGCCACGTAAAGGGATTGTCTCAAGAGATGCTCTCGCGGACTCGGGTTGATCATTTTTGTTGAATGGTCAAGAATATATTTACTAATTTCTTCTTGATTTATTGTTTCACAGCAACAAATAGATTTTTTTAAAGGGGTTGTCCACTACTTGAACAACGCCGTTCTCAATTACTATATTCGCCCATATAAAATAATGTCATCATGTACCGGTGTGCTGCAGCGCTGACCGCACTGGCCATCGTGAGGCTTGTGTGAGATTCTCATTGAAACCCTGCAGCATGTTTTCCCTCTCACTTCCTTTGGACGAAACTGACATCTGGAAGAAGTGAGAGCTGCTGCTGTTCTGATTTCCTCTGAATGTCAGTTCTCTCCAAAGAAAGTGAGTGCAGAGGCCGCTGATTGGCTGCAGAGGCCGCTGATTGGCTGCAGAGGCCGCTGATTGGCTGCAGAGGCCGCTGATTGGCTGCAGAGGCCGCTGATTGGCTGCAGAGGCCGCTGATTGGCTGCAGAGGCCGCTGATTGGCTGCAGAGGCCGCTGATTGGCTGCAGAGGCCGCTGATTGGCTGCAGAGGCCGCTGATTGGCTGCAGAGGCCGCTGATTGGCTGCAGAGGCCGCTGATTGGCTGCAGAGGCCGCTGATTGGCTGCAGAGGCCGCTGATTGGCTGCAGAGGCCGCTGATTGGCTGCAGAGGCCGCTGATTGGCTGCAGAGGCCGCTGATTGGCTGCAGAGGCCGCTGATTGGCTGCAGAGGCCGCTGATTGGCTGCAGAGGCCGCTGATTGGCTGCAGAGGCCGCTGATTGGCTGCAGAGGCCGCTGATTGGCTGCAGAGGCCGCTGATTGGCTGCAGAGGCCGCTGATTGGCTGCAGAGGCCGCTGATTGGCTGCAGAGGCCGCTGATTGGCTGCAGAGGCCGCTGATTGGCTGCAGGGCTCACGTGACCAAATCTCACGCGAGCCCTAAGAATACAGTGCTAACGCTGCTGGAACGGCACCCCAGCAGAGTACAGGCTGTCCTTTTATATTAGGGAATATAACAATTGTAACAGGGTTGTCCAGATTGTGGACAACCCTTTTTAAGAGGGTCTAACAGTCTTGTATATTTTCAGTTGGTTGTTCATCAGTATGTTTTAGGCATTTGTGTGGAAGTCCACATTTTTGGAGAAACCACACACCAGGATCAGCAGATAGAGCAAAATTGGCACGGCTATATCTCGCAGGATCCAAGAGGGATTAAACGACTAGCATTTTCAGAACACAATCCCACTGCCTAGTGTGCCCCTTTAAAGGGGTTGTTTACTTTATCTATATTTTAACAAATTGATTTGGGCCATGATTTTGTGGCACTTACTAATGTATAAGTATTACAGGTTCTCCTGGACTTTTTACTGCAGTCTTCTAAACAGACTACACAGTTTTTCTGTTCTCAAAACAGCCAGTAACCAAGGAGCATGTGATCACACCTGTCCGTCAGCCGTATCCAATTGAATTGAACATTGCACACATGACACCTCTTTTTCTATTGTAAGAGGCTTATGGACAGATCTGGTCTCATGATCATCCAGCACAAGATAAAGAATTTTTTAAAAAGGCTTTTATTTATTTATTCTATTATGTACTTTCTGTGAGACAAAACATTGCTTACAAACAGGCAATTAAATGTTTTACCTCACAGAAAGAATCAGCTGTGATCCCATGCTGTAATGTCTGTGTACTCTTTATCTTCCTCCCCTGCCCAGGAACTGTGGTATGATCTGACTGTTTCTGTACGGTCAGACACAGCCATTACACAGTACACAGCAGGGGCACATTTACAAGATTACCTCAGCACAGGAACATTTTTTAAACACATCTAATTGTGAAGTTATTTTTATTCCCAGATCTATTGATTAAAATATACGTTGTTAATACAGACCCCTTTAACTGGAGGTGTCAGACAGTTTTAGCTAATGACTTTATAAAATAATCTGATGTGATGGTTGGTAGACATTGGTCAATTGTCACATGGAGCCTTTTCCAAAGATGTTCGGCAGAAATTGCCATATCTAGATGTTAGTCTGTCTGTGTATTTTTGTAATTTTGACATTTTAAACTTTATTGTATAGAATTTTAAAGCAAACTCCAAAGTTTTTTCTGAGAAAAATGAAGAAAACTCTGAAACCTTCGCTTGTTCCCCAGATATGCCAACATACTCTCTGCAAAATGTAAGTGTTCTGTTCAGTACTGTACCTCTGGGCCTGTGGTGGGGACCTTTTGAGCTCTTTAGCCTTCTCTAAATTCAGGTTCAGCTTTTCCTGTTGAATCTTGATTGTATGGGCCAGGCTAATCCAGATCAGCGTTGTTCGCGCTGGTCTTAATGAGGGAGTGTGCTGGAGTCAGAAGCTCCTGATTCATAAAGAGGTGCACGCCTGTCCATCTTCAGCGTCTGATGAATAGTATGTTCCTCTGTCGTTTACGCCAGAAAACTATCTCCAGTCAGGCGTATGGAACGTCACAGCTCGTGATGAAATAGACTAGCTGTGGCATCCTGCCACTACTATGCCTTGCCGAAGTGGCGGAACTGGGCTAAATTAGCGTGTAGATCCCAAAAGTCACAAAATTTAGGCGGAACTCCGAGTATTCTCAGAGAACCATGGCGTGAAAGCTTTGATGGATCAGACCTTATATATACATTATTTAAATTGAACCGAAGGGGGAGACTTAATGACACAAGTGTGAGCTGGTAACTCCAAGACCCTGCCCCTATTTTTGGGTACCATTTCTGGTCTTATAGTCTTTAGGAAAAGTCATAAATTTCCTGCAACTTTTGACATCCGTAATGTTGGCTCCTAAAGGAGCTAAAAAACTAGGTGGCGCTTCTAGGGGTCCCTATACTTTCAGGGACAATGATTTTTTTTTTTTTGTGCCGTATAAAAGATCTCTTCACCCGTTAAACAAACGTTTTGCTTGTTCATTAGGTGATCAGCAGCCTGTTTACACGGTAAGATAATTGTGAAACGAGCATTTTTAGCACTTGTTCATGACTATCTTGCAGTGTAAATGCCCCTTTAGGATACGCTCTTCTCAAAGCTGTCAATCCAGAGGCTAGTGTTCATTTTCCCCACACTAATCTTCCTGAAATATAGACAGTAAAAAGAAGTCTCTTGTGATCGCACTGTACAGGTCACATGTAACGGTTATTCTCATAAGAGATGAACTTATAAAATGGCATCTTCTGGTTTCTTTTTAACAGAAAAAGTTTTCAGCTTCAGAGGACTCTAAGAAGCAGGTATGACATCTTATTGTCTATAGAATTGTAAAATGAAAACTTTCTGATCAGAACTTAATAAAGCACTTGCTAATGTACTGCTGCTTTGAGAATCCATAATTATTCAGTGATCCATCCTGCACGTTGTAGTGTATGGGCTGCTTGTTTCCTCAAAAACTCTGCAAACTGGTGGAAAGAGTCAGTCAGACTGATGGGGAGAACATGGGAAAAGTGAATGGCAGGATTTGCAGCTCCTTTATGCATGCTGTAAAGACTGGCACCACTCCAGCTTTTGTTGTTGTTGTTGCAGAGCTGGAGTGGTGCTACTAATCGAAGTTCCCCTCCCCCTAGTCTTGTACTTACCAGCTGCCATCTTCATCTATTATCAACGCTGCTCCAACCGGTCTTCTGCAGGTGGTGACCTGCCGGATGGCTCCACTGCTGGCTGGGCGATTCGACCGTCACAACCCAATGTAAGTCTGAGAGTTTGTGACCATTGCCTCTGACTTCTGGTCAGTCAGAAATTGCGTTCACAAGATGCCGGCACGGGACCCGAGTGGCGACTTTAAGAGCTGAAGACTGTGGCTGCTAAATTTAACGCTACGCTGGAGTGGTGCTTTATTGAAGGAGGTCTTTGGGGGCAAGGAGGCTTTTGAAAAACTTGCTGAAAATGTGAAGTGGAGTACAAGAACACATTTAGTAATGAATTTCCACCAAATCGGGAGTAGGATTCCAATTATTTTTTTTGTAATGGAGTTGTTGGTTTGGCAAAATTGTGTTCTGTGATAAGTCCCCAAACATTGAGCAGATCCTAAGGGTTCATCTGCCAATAAACGGTTTTTGGACTATTGGGCAGGGAAAGTGCTAATGTCCTGAGCAGTGATATCATGTTCTATTACTAGAGATAACAGTGGTGTTGCTCTTGACATGGCTGACTTCACCTGGGCTATAGAAGTGGAGGCTTTATGCTGAGATTTCTGTTTGTTTTTTTTCTTTTTTATATTGACTAGTAATTTATTAGTTGTGTAATGTAGACCAAATTTAAAGAGTTATTAGTATTGAGCATTATAGGTTTTTCCTCCGTTGTTTTTCAGAAACCTGGCCTCTTAAACTCAAAGGTAAGATTTATGTAACTTTCACGCAATATAGTGGATGCAAGGTATAAACATTAAGGACATTTATTAGCTAAAATACACCAAGATTCTGGTGGAACAACACAAAAAAAAAAATTGAGTACACGTGGAGCACTTTTCCTTTTGAAATTTTAATTTTTTTTTTCCCCTCCTCCTCCTTCCAAGAGCCATATTTTTTTTATTTTTCCATCTACATAGCTGTGTGACGGGTTGTTTTTTTGCAGGATGAGTTGAATTTTGAATGACTCCATCCATTTTCTCATGTGATGCACTGGAAAGTGGAAGAAAAAAATTCATAGTGCAGTGAAATAGCGATAAGATTTCTCAATTGTTTTTCTTTTATTTTTTTTTTAAATTTACGGTGTTCATTATGACATACATGACCTGAACATATGATTCTCCGGGTTAGTAGAATTATGGCGAATACCAAAACGTGCATTTTTTAAAAAAAATTTAAATTATGAATAAGTAATCTGAAATTTGTTCAAATAAATGAATAAATGATAGCTTGGCGCAATTTTCCTAGAGACATAACATTTTCAATTTTCATGGTAGATGTGAACAACCCAATTCTGACATTTTGATTATATATTTTTTTTCCTCGTTACTCCGTTTACCAATTTGGGTTAATGCATCATATAGTTTGATAGATCGGACTTTTACAGATGCAGCAATACCAAATATATGTATTTTTTGTAATTTTTGTTTATAGTTCTTAATTTTTAATCGGAAGAAAAAAAAGGTGATTTAAACTTTTTCATATTTTCTTTAATCGTATTTTTTTAATATATATATTTTTTTAAACTTTTATTGTATTTGTTAGCCCTCTTAGGGGGGCGGCAGGAACCCACATTCGTCTGATCACCTTTGCTATATACAGCAATATAATAATGCTGCTGTCTATAGCAAAAAACACGATCTCCTATGAACACGCGCCAAGTGGGCTTGATTCTTTAAGACTGGCATAATGAAGGTAGCGCACCAAGATGGCGCCTCTTTAATGAATTTGCTACACATTCCAACTGTCATGCACCACTGCTAGAAATGTGCGCCGTGCAGTGGCTGTCGTACATTTCTGTTGTAATTTGCCATTTTTTGTGCTAGGCCTAAGCCCTCACCCTGCCAACGCTCCACTCATTTTTCAATAAATTGGCGGGTGTGACCATGAGCTACTTCTCGCTAGTCTAAAAAGCCTATATTGTGCCTCCTAATAGAGCCATTATGGCATTGCTCATGTTATACCAGGTATTTGCCAATCCCCCCATTCTAAATTGTTTAAAATGAATCCAAATGAGCGTTAAATACATTTTTGGGATTCCTGATGTGGTATTAAAACCTTCATATGTTTGTGTTCAGCACCTGGATTATGTGGTCCAGACTCAGCAAGATGGACCCCATGCTCTTGTAGTCCGTGTGTCTTCAGATTCAAAGGATCAAAAATGGAGCTTAACAGGTATCAAGTGAAATTGGGTAACTCACTAGAAATATGTTGCTAAGTATCTGAATAATGAATTATCAAGCGAAGTCTCATGATTATAAAGGTCTTAAGGTACCGTCACACTAAACGATATCGCTAGCGATCCGTGACGTTGCAGCGTCCTCGCTAGCGATATCGTTTAATTTGACACGCAGCAGCGATCAGGATCCTGCTGTGATGTCGCTGGTCGCTGAATAAAGTCCAGAACTTTATTTGGTCGTCCGATCGCCGTGTATCGTTGTGTTTGACACCAAAAGCAACGATACCAGCGATGTTTTACACTGGCAACCAGGGTAAACATCGGGTTACCAAGCGCAGGGCCGCGCTTAGTAACCCAATGTTTACCCTGGTTACCAGCGTAAAAGTAAAAAAAACAAACAGTACATACTCACCCAGCGTCATACCTCCCCCAGCGTCTGCTTCCTGACACTGACTGAGCGCCGGCCCGAAAGTGAAAGCCGCTGTGCTGTTAGGGCCGGAGCTCAGTCAGTGTCAGGAAGCAGAAGCTGGGGGACGCTGGGTGAGTATGTACTGTTTGTTTTTTTTACTTTTACGCTGGTAACCAGGGTAAACATCGGGTTACTAAGCGCAGCCCTGCGCTTAGCAACCCGATGTTTACCCTGGGTACCCAGGGACCTCGGCATCGTTGGTCGCTGGAGAGCAGTCTGTGTGACAGCTCCCCAGCGATCAAACAGCGACGCTGCAGCGATCGGCATCGTTGTCGCTATCGCTGCAGCGTCGCTTAATGTGACGGTACCTTTAGACATTAGATTAATGTTGACTGAACCCACAAAGGGATAAATTGATTAAATTGACATCTGTGGGTTCAGTCAACATTAATCTAATGTGTTGGAAGAACTGGACAGATGCATTTGTTTTCCCTGGAGAATGGCTTCTGTCAGAGGCCTGTAATGATGACTTTTGCTGCCCTCCTCCTTTACAGAAAACATGCATGTGTTACCGAACTGGGCACCCATGTGTATAGGGATGGGAAAGATTTTTTAAATGTATTTATATTACTTATATAGCGCCATTAATTCCACAGCACTTTACAAACATTATTCACACTGTCCCCATTGGGGCTCACAATCTACAGTCCCTATCAGTATGTCTTTAGAATCTGGGAGGAAACCAGAGAACCTGAAGGAAACCCATGCAAACACGGGGAGAACATACAAACTCCTTGCAGATGTGGTCCTTGGTGGGATTTGAACCTAGGAACCCAGGGCTTCTCCAGGTGGTACTGTAACCCTCAAAAACGTAACATGATATACCCCTCTCAATCCCCTCTTTGTTGGAGGAAGTATAGAGAGATATGTAAATAGTCTCTTCAGAGAAGAGGACTAGAACTCTAATGCCACTTATTGGTAGTAGCAATCCTAAAAGTCAATGTTGACATTTTAACAAGCCTTGGCACATGACTTAGGATAAGAACCAAACCATAATCTCAATTTGTAGAAACTGTTTCGGGTACCGCCCCTCTTCAGTGCAAAGTGTGAGATCTGGTTTGGCTGAGTGAGAGGTGTCTGACCGAGATCCAAGTGGTAATTTAAGGGGTAACGATTGTTACTTCTTATAGGTGGCACTAGTGTTCTAGTCCTCTTCCTCTCTGAGGAGACAATTTGCATATTACATTTCCCAGAGGAGCATTGCAAGGCTTTAAAGTCTCCTCACCTTGGCATGGCAGGCTTGACATGCCAATCTCTGCAAGAAGAAATGTACCCCTTGTGGAGAGAGAGAAATTCTATCTCACAATTTTTGGAATTGTCCTATTTTAAAAAGAATGTGGCAAGATAACCAAGATCTCTTCTTTAAACTTACTAATACAAGAATCACACTTACTCCCCAACTAATACTATTTTCAATAGGATTAGAGGATTTACCAGTTAAGGTTCGCCATATTATATGTCAAATACTCTTTACAGTTAAATACTTAATAGCAACTAAATGGAAGCACCCTTATCCTCCAACACACAGAAATAAGACAGAATCTCACTACATAACATGTTTAAGTAGAACTTAAAAGATGCTCATTAAGGTGGAAGCTATGGATTAATAGGTTTACATGTATGTTAAGTATAAAAAAGTACATTAAAAGGTGATCAATATGGTTTTATGTAAATTGCACATTCAGAACTATTTGTTATACGTTACAATGTATTCAATTTATGTACCACTACCTCTCCTTTTTCATATCTATCTATCTATCTATCTATCTATCTATCTATCTATCTATCTATCTATCTATCTATCTATCTATCTATCTATCTACCCATTTACCTATAATTAGCCTTGCGTTTCCCTATTTTTGCCTATGTCCCTATTTTATTATACAAAAAAAGAAAAATATTTGAACAAGAGAGAGATTGATGTTAGCTTAATGAGTTGAGTACCGTAAGGCTGTGTGCACAGATTGTGTTTTTGCCGTGCATATTTGACACAAAACCTGAAGGTATTCTTGATGCCAGCAAAGTATACGAGACTCCTGAAGTCTCAGGCACACGTTGCTTATTTGTGACTTGCAGGTTTAAATCTTCAGAATGCCAATTCTTTCAGTGTTTTTGCAGGATTTTTTCACCTGTTGACTTCAATGAAGTCAGTCAAAAACTCTATAAAAAATTCAGGTAATAAATTATTGCAGGTTTTCTGCGTTGCTGTAGCGTTTTTTTTTACACCCAAAAAATTCAGCAATGTCAATTAAAGGAAAAGGAAAGGATGTAAAGTTACAAGCGGGAACTCCACGATTGTGTGTGTATGTGTATACAACACACACACGCCCCCCCATCCATCACTGGCAGATAAATAATTGCACAACCCCATGACATATTATAATTTTGCATCCTTCGGTGTCTTGCACGTGGAGGATATTGTACAGCTTTCTGTTAATCTAACAAATTTAAAAAATGACAGCCCTCCCCCCCCCCCCATTTTTTTGTAACCAGCAGAGGTAAGGAAGACAGCTGATGTTATCAGGCTTGGAATGTCCCTAGTTATTGGGCTCTTTCCAGCCTAAAAATACCAGCCTGCATCCACCCCGGAAATGGAGCATCACATGAGATTCTCCAATTCTGGTGCCTTGCTTTGGTTCTTCCGGATGCCCTGGTGCATTGGCAATTGGGGCAATGGTGCTTGGGGTTGACGTCCGCTGTGAAGTGTCCAAAAACACAGATTACATGAAGCCCTGGTGCTAACCCAGTAATAAAAGGAGAAACGCACAAAAAAAAATGCTTTGACATAAACTCTTCCCAACTCTTTCCCTGGTTCACCACTTTATTCCCACACACGTCTGAGGTAGTTCACTAAATCCAAAGTAGTCCACATATGAAAATAACATACACACGAAACACAGAGAAATACTTTCCCTTGGTCACCACTTTATTTATAAAAAAAATTCCCAAGCAGATCTGACGTAGTCCATCGATTCCTCTGCACAACACCTATGGAGCCAAGTTCTGACGCTCCATAGGTTTGCAGACAGCCACTTCTGGGTTACGTAGCACTGTGCGAGACCTGGCGACTCAGAAGAGTAGTGATGTCAGTAACTCAGTGACCTCACAGCTCTTCTGACCTTCCAGGTCACTTACAGCGCAGCATGATCCTGAAGTGGCTGTTTGCAAATCCTATGGAGTGTCAGAACGAGGCTCCATAGGCTTTGTACATTAGATGTGGAGGACTTCGTCGGACATTCGTGGGAATTTTTTATTTTTTTTTAAAAGTTGTGAACCAGCGAAAGTGTCGGGTAGTGTTTATTTCAATAAAGCATTTTTTTGTGTGTTTTCTTTTTATTACTGGTTTAGTAATTGGGGTGTCTGTTAGACACCTCTCCATTACTAGTACGAAGCCTTGATGACAGCTGTGTTTTCTCCTTCCCCCATGACAGCACCACGGGGAGAGGGGATCTGCCCTTCAGGGACAGGAAATCTACAGATAAAAGGGTGGTACCTCTCCCTCGCATCAGTTTGTTTTTTGTCCCTGACGGAGAACCTTCAGTTCGGCGTACCTGAAAGGTGAAGATCGGGATGAAGATGGTTCATAGACAGGGAGGCCCCTGCCACGGTGTTCTGAAGCCGCCACCGCTAGCACCAAGAGGTTTTACAGGGTAAGCGGGGGAGAGCGCAGCCGCTGCAACATATTCAAGTGCAGGGCTTCCGGGTGTCCAACCAGTGCACGCGTGTCGACGCGCCGAAGCGCCCCCTGATGACGCGGCCGGGAAAGTCATGTGACATGGAGGAACTTCCGGGTAAAGCTAGCATAGGCTTTCAGTATCCGTTGTTTCAGATGCTGCACATCTCGTATCGTAAGGCAATTGTCTATGCTGTGAAGTTACGAGATGTACAGCATCTGAAACAACGGATACTGGAAGCCTGTGCTAGCATTTCTTCTGCGGTGTTGCTATCAGTGTGTCAAGAGTGGGAGAAGAGGGTTGCATTGACAATCCAACACAATGGGCAGCACTTTGAACACATTTTAGTAGTGAGTGGTCATAAACTTGTAAATAACTCATGAAAGAATAGAGTTATGTTAAAACCAAGCACACCATTGTTTTTCTTGTGTAATTCTCAATAAGTTTGATGTGTCACATGACCCTCTTCCCATTGAAAAAAAATAAGGTTTGATCCAAAATGTCCGACTTCGAGATGGCTGCCATGGTCACCACCCATCTTGAAAAGTGTTCCCCTCCCATATACAAATGTGCCACAAACAGGTAGTTGATATTACCAACCATTCCCATTTTATTTAGGTGTATCCATATAAATGGCCCACCCTGTATGTCAAAGAAGTTTATTAACATACACATATCATGAGAGTAAATAGAGATACTTAACACATATAGACCAGATGAGTAAAGGTGACAACAATTTACAGGGACACTGGGCACTGCAAGTGTCTAGTGGCATTCACACAAAACACATTGCAGGGTAGACGCAGCAAATCTAAAATGTAACAGTGGTAAATCTATAGAGTATTAGTGGGTCCATGAAACAATCCCTAATATAGTCATAAAATGTGAAATAAACCCAGGGGCTCAATTTTTACACCTCAATCAGGCTGGGAAAAGAGACAGACCCACAAAATCATCTATAAGTAAAGTGCCGCAAATAGTGCTACCAACAAGTTGCTTACCCATGTGGGGACTTCAGTGTCAACCTGTTACATCCTCGACGCACATTTCACATGGTGGGCTTCCTCGGGGGGCTGTGTGAAAAAGGGGTTGGAATGATGCCTGGTGACCAGCACCTTAAAAGTTTAGGTAGCAGCTCTAGGAGCCTTATACAATCAAGACATAGCAGGAAATACATCTGTAGCATGATTTATTAGAGCCTCTGCAAGATCTAGGCCTATTATAAGCCTGAAATTAGCGCCATAGGATCTAAATTTAGTCCTATCAGCCCTAACAGGTCCTCCCTTTGAACTCTTGGATTCGGTCCCTGTGCCCCTTAAAACGGTCCTTCTAGTGGCTCTGTCATCAGCCCAGAGAGTAAGCGACATTCAGGCCACCCTTCACTAAGATCCTAGAGGATAGGGTAATTTTAAAACCTGATCCTGCTTACTTGTCTAAGGTAGAATCTCTGTTCCACAGGTCCCAAGAGGTAGTCCTTTCCTTCCTTTTGTTCTAACCCCAAAAATATGGAGGAAGAAAAATTCCACACCTTAGATTTAAAAAGTTGTTTGGTTCAGTACTTAGAGTCCACCCAGGGGTGTATGAAGGAAAGGTCTCTGTTCATATGCTTTCTGGGGCATGGGAAAGGGACTCGAGGCCTCCAAAATTACCTTGGCAAGATGGATAAAAGATGCAATACCGTTGGCCTACTCATCTAGTGTGAATGTCGCCCCAGAGGGTCTGAGAGCTCGTTCTACAAGAGCAATGGCAACCTCCTGGGCAGAAAGGTCGGAGGTATCAATAGAGCAGATCTGTAAGGCTGCCACTTAATCATCATCTGCTACCTTTTTCAGGCACTGTCTGCTGGTCCTAACCTCTTCATCGGTCCTAACCTCTTCATCTGACCTAACCTTTGGGAGAAGGGTTCTATAGGCTGTGGTCGCTCCCTAAGATACATTTATCTGTAATTCTCTCTGTGGTGCTGTCATGGAAGAAGGAGAAAGACAGTTACTTACCGGTAACGGGATTTCTCAGCGTCCATGACAGCACCTGTTTATTCCCTCCCGTCACCTGTGGGTGAGTACGCTTTCACTGTTTGTGGTGTGATTTATGCATAAACACGGTGTTTTCTGATTAGTATGATATGCTCTGTAAACCAACTGATGCGAGGGAGAGGTACTGCCCTTTTATCTGTAGATTTCCTGTCCCTGAAGGGCGGATCCCCTCTCCCTGGTGCTGTCATGGGCTCTGAGGAATCCGGCTACCGGTAAGTAACTGTGTTTTGGACACTTTACAGCTGACATCAACCCTGGGCACCATTATCCCGATTGCCACCACACTAGGGCAATCGGGAACAGCCTTTCAAAGTGCCAGAATTGAAGCATCATCACATGATGCTCCTATACTGGATCGGATGATGGCTGGTATTGTTAGGCTGGGAAGGGCCCAATACCCAAGGACCTTCCCAGTCTCAGCTGTCTGCTTTAACTTTGCTGGTTGCAAAAAATGGGGGGACCCCACATTGTTTTTTTTTTTTTGTTTTTTTCATTAGGTTAAGTAGAAAATTTTACAATAAGCTCAACACACAAGGCACTAATTTGTCTTGGGGTTGTGAAATCATATATCTGCTGGATACCTGTCTGTTTGTCTATCTATTTTCTATCGATCTATATCTGTTATACAAGCTCTCTTTTTTTCAACTAGCTTTATAAGCTACAAATAGCAATCATTGCTGAACAAAAACGCAGGTGAAAAATGCATGTAAAAACGCATCAAAAATGTGCGTATTGTGTGCTGCATTTTTCCTGCCAAGAGATTCCAAGAGTTGCAGAGATGGTGCAAAAATGTCTGCATCCAAATACTCGACATGTGCACATAACTTAATAGTTATAATTTGTTATTAATATGCAGTTTAATTTCTTAGCTTTTCTATCCTACCACTGCCTTCTGTTAATTAAAGGGGATCTGTCAGCAAGTTTTTGCTAGCTCATCTAAGAGCAGTGTAATGTAGGCAAAGGGACCCTGAATTCAGTGATGTGTCACTTAGTTTACTGGGTGCATCTGTTTGACACAATCAGAGCTTTTAGATTTATAATGAGGTAGAACTGAGAACGCTAACCCCCCACCACCACCAGGCTCTCCATGTACATAGACAATGATGTGCTTATCGCAGGGGGAGGAGGCCGGACTATTGTAGGTTAGCAATGTTAATCTTTTCGTGATAAATCCTTTCACAGTAAACAGAACTCACTTTAACAAGTGACACATCCCTGAATTCTGTGTTTCAGCCTTTGACACTTTACCTTTGAACCCTGTATTTGCAATTAGGACGCAGTGGTGCTGATTCCAGTGCCGTACACAAATGTGGGACCCCAAAGCTGTATAATGTCATGTGAGAATGAGGAGTGAATATACACAAGCCTTCTGTTTCTTCCCTGACAGTGTCTACCTCAATGGAAGGCCCTCATGGGTACATCTCTGCCTCAGAATGGCCGTTGATGATTGTAAGTAAATAATCGTTGCAGTCTCTGCTTATAGACACACTTATAGTGTGCCAATAGGGAAACTGACAGTTGAGTCATGCTTTTGCGGTGTTTAAAGAAAACATAGCTTAAAATGCCAGCTCGCCAAAGGGGACTTCATAGTCCTAGGCTAGGGTCTTCCTGCCCAGCTATACTATGGTTAACAGCAGCACCCATGGGAGATATTTCTAGGTATACATTTTTATTCTTCTGCACAACAGTTCACCACAGTGGTAAATAACAATATAGTGCAGGAAAAGGCAAAAAATCTCTTTACAAGCGATTTCTTAACGTTTTGACCCGAGCCCAGATCTTTCTCAAACTCGCTAAAAGTAAAAACAACAATCAGTGTATTGTACAAAACAGAGCTGACAATAATTCACAGATAATAATACAAAAGTAACAGTGGCAAAAGTACCATAAATAACAAACTCTCTAACTTTCAATCAAAATAAAAAAAAGGGGGAGAATAAGGTGGCGCCCCATGGTTAACAATGTAAGCGGCGAGATATTTACCACAAAAAGGTCTTTAAACCATTAAAAGTGCTATACTGAGCCATTCACACGCATATGGGGGGAAATAGGATTTAAATGAGGCGAATACATGCCAAAAAAGGCTCCACATAAGGAAATAAGCGCATTTAGCACTTTGGTGATAGTGGGTTGCCTGGTGGTCTCAATGGAGCTGGAGATTAGGCAAGGGTATAATGAGTAAGGGGAATGCCCACAGTATTCATAAAGTGGGTTGTGGCACATAGTGTCATCAGGACAATAATGTGGTGTGGAGGGAGGATATGCATGGGGGCAGTGGTTTAAATAGGATGCTGCCTCAGGTAATTGTCGGCGTTGACAACCCGGAAATAATCCGAGTGCGCCAGGCCAAGGCTCCGAGCTTCCTGTGTCAGACCGAGGCTTGGAACGCATGGAAGTCCGCGCATGCGCAGAACCTCCGGCCGTGTTCTCGTATATGTTGTCAGCTGAGGGCTATGTGTGGATGTCCCTGTGCGCGATCCAGGGGAGTGGGGGAATGGACAGGTTCTGCAGATCGGGCGAAAGGATGGTAGTTTACTGACAATGAAAATGATGTATTGCAGTGGAACAAATATATAGAAGGGAAAATGAATGTCAAAAATGAAGTGGTGGTGAAACCAAAGGAAAAGCAATGGTAGAACAATGATCCAGACAATGCAATAAGAATAAAAATAGAGATGAAATTAAATGAATGATTTTTTATTTTTTTTTTAATTAAAAATTTTTCAAAATAAAAATAAAGGGGAAGTAGAAAACTGAAAAAAAAAAATGGAAAATCGAAGGAAAAATAAAGGGGAGTCTCTAATGCAAAAACTGAAAAAGAACAATGAATAAGTATAAAAACAGATGAAATAGTGAAAATAATAAAAACATTACATTTTATTTTTTATTTTTTTTTATATTTATTTTCACACTTTCATCCGATGGGATACAACAACAAATACATAATTCACACGACTCTGTAATTACATAAATACATGACTGACACGACAGGGTATCAGCAGCACATGAATTCCTTCTATCTTTGCAGTTCTACATGGTGATGTGCATTATGTACATTGTGCTTGGACTGATGTGGTTCGTCTGGTCGGCCTGCTATTGGAAGGACTTGTTAAGGATCCAGTTTTGGATCGCAGCTCTTATTTTCCTAGGAATGCTGGAAAAAGCCGTGTTTTATGCTGAATATCAGAATATAAATAGCATCGGAGTGTCCTGTAAGTTATTTTCCTAGAAATATACCATACATTACAATTTCACAAGCACATGTTTAATTGCTGTTTTATTTCCCTCTTTGTAGCTACTGGTCTGCTGGTATTTGCAGAGTTGGTATCTGCTGTTAAAAGAACACTGGCTCGGTTATTAGTTACCATTGTCAGCTTGGGATATGGTATAGTAAAGTAAGTAATTTTTTTTTTAAGGCCTTCTAACTTTGCAATCTGGATGTCTGCTTTTTTCATGTCCTTAATGTGTTAGTACCCATAATAAATTCAGTTCCTTTACCTCCAACCAACAATCAGACAAAATTCACACTTTTTTGGAGAAAAAGACAATGACTGGAGAATCTCTTTACTTAAACATATGTTCATCACATTAAAAAAAAGTTTTTAATGTTCTCTAACAACTTGCATTTAATTTTCTATATCCCATATTGTGTTGGTTTTCTTTGGGCCATTTATCTGTTTGTGCACAATTTATATGTTTGTACGGATCAAAAATACTTCATTATGCTGGAAGAATGGGACATCTTAGGAGGAGGTCTTCAACGCTTGTGGGTGCTCAAAGTGGGAGAACTGTAGACAAACTTTCCTTTTGCAATGAGATCCATCTGCCCTACCATTTTTATTTTCCACTTTTTAAAAAAACCACCTCCTAATTCAGATCTTGAAGTCTAGACCTCATTTTAAATTGTAGTATTATTTGAGACTTGTTTAGCAGTTTGCGATAAGGTCATCTCATCAT
This sequence comes from Ranitomeya variabilis, assembly GCF_051348905.1. Lineage (NCBI taxonomy): Eukaryota > Metazoa > Chordata > Amphibia > Anura > Dendrobatidae > Ranitomeya > Ranitomeya variabilis. Next base: position 165,643,019 of record NC_135233.1, read on the forward strand.
CCTCGTGAGTAAGAGTCATAACGATTGGTAATTACTAGGGTGGCTTACCATGCACTAGGGTTAGACCAGAAGTATATGTGACAAGAACATTGAACCCTTTATGAAAATTATGCTGTCAAGTGCATGAAACAAATCCTGCATTATTTCTCTATATTGGGAAAGTCCTTTTCCCTTTTGGTAAGAGTTTGCCGTGTTCAGAGTTCACACCATGAGCATAGCAGAAATGGAAGAAAAAATAATAGGCAGGCAGCCTATTTAACACTTCAAAACCTCGGCAAATATTACAATATCGGTAATATTGCAATAAATACGTCTCCATTTCATTGTATATTAAATTGTCATCTGTTCTTGTTTCCTTGGGCAGGCCTCGATTAGGTGCCGTCATGCATCGTGTGGTTGGGATGGGCGTCCTGTACTTGGTATTCGCTACTGTTGAAGGAGTAATGAGAGTCATTGGGGTAAAATGTCTTTCTTTTGATAATGTTTGTAGGTTTTGAGTGTTGCTTTCACCAATCTGCTTCTGCTGTTTGCACAATATCCGAGCCTTATTGGTAGCACTCCATTTTCAGCACTGATTAGTGTTAAGCTGGCCATATGCATTAGATGTTTGTCTGCCAAGCGAAAGATGGACTGACCTCTATCTCTCCATGCTCCCTCATACACATGAACGCTCAACTTGGCCAAGCATGCTTGTTTTCTCAACAAAGAGAATGGTGAAAGCTGCTGCCGGACAGCAATGGCTGGGGTTGCCTGAAAACAAAAGGATTTAAAGTCCAACTGCCCGATCCTTCTCTGCCTGGCATTATTGATGGGGAAGACTCTGGAGGCCCGAATAGACATCAGCTGATCAGCGAGTTTGACCAACTTTAATTTACTGTGCTTGGGGTCTTCAGCAAATACCTTGGTTTAAAGCCATGACATCTCCAGCTGACCTTTATTTTTCTATTGGCAGATATCTGCATTCTACACTCATTACTGCATTGATTTCTCAGGACAAATATACACATCCGCAAGAAATTGCTGAACAATTTGCGGGGATTTTACTCTGCCTTACATAATTTGCAGGATTATAGAGATGCAATTCAACCAAAAACTATAGAAATAAACAAATTTCTTTCTAGAAACTAAATACAGATCAATTATCATTGCTAAACATCCCGATTTGAACACACGAAACTGACAAAGCTATAAAAACATTAAAGGAAAGTAAATCACCTGGACCAGACGGTCTACTTAATGAATATTATAACATTTTCAGTCACCATCTTTTAGATCCTCTAACGTGTATGTTTAATACAGCCATCAATGAAGGTAAAGTCCCAAAGGAATCCTTACAGGCCACTGTAGTGGTTATTCCAAAATCGACTAATGATCCAGAGGTAATCCCAAGTTACAGGCCTACATCCCTCTTAAATTTGACATCAAGATTTAAGCCAAAATAATCTCAGGTTACTTGTCCCTCTGCAAAAGTCCAAGTGAATAATATATCATCTAACTCATTTTCTATCTGCAACGGGATGCGGCGAGGTTGCCCATTATCCCCACTCTTATTCGACCTAATCATGGAACCTTTTGCCGAAATCATTAGAACAAATTACTTAATAAAGGGAATACCATTTAACTTTAGGCAACATGAAATAAGTCTATTCGTGGATGACGCCCTAATTTTTACCACTGACCCTACCAATTCATTGAATTTCCCTATAACTGGGAAAAACGGCATATCCCATATTTAGGAATTATAATTACCAATTCTTTACATAAGGTAATAGATGTAAATCTGAATCTCCTACAAAACAGATTAAAAAAAAATATTGAGAATTTTGATAAAACAAATACCTCATGACTTGGTAGGATTGTCTTGTACAGTGTCGTGCAAATTAATTGGGTCAAAGCAATCAAACACATATTTTTGAATATTTAATAATAAAATGTTATAATGCACTGTTACATACTAATTCTGAAAATTACCTTTTTCCACTGTCTAGTTGACAAAGATGTATTTATTATATATTAAAACTGGTTTGAATCACTGACTGGTAACCAATGATTTGTCCCAATTAATTTGCACAGCACTGTATAATATGATAATCCAACCAAAACTTCACTATATCTTTAGAACTGTTCCAATTCATATTCCAGATATACGGATTAAGAACTTCCATAAGCAAAAGTAAACATTTATTTGGAATAAAAAATCACCAAGAGTAGCCAAATCATTACTATATAAGAACAAAAGAAATGGAGGCATTGGTCTCCCAACTCTACAGGCCTACTGTGAAGCTAATATAATGCAGAGCAGGAAATGGCTTATAGATTTATCAATAAACATCATTATTTTCTGCCAGTGTCTCCCTTAGGCGCTCGTATTGTTGCAAATTTACTATACCAATCCCTCCTCTAGCACTAACCTTTTTTTTTTTTTCTCTTGATTCTTCTTGGAGAAAAAAAAATCTTCTTACTTACTTGTTTAATTGAACACATTTTAGATCGCTGTTATGTTTTATTACTCACCTTATTGACTATAACTATAATCGCCTTCCCAAATATTGTTAAAAAATCCCCCAAATATAAAGAATATTATTGATTTCTCAGGACAAATCTCATGGCTGCTTTTTCTGCATGTAATTGTAATATAATGAATGCTTTTTTTTAATTCCAGGCAAAAGAATCCGAATTGGTGTTGCTGGCAAGTATCCCACTAGCTCTCCTGGACTCTATGTTGTGCTGGTGGATATCCTTTACTATTCAAACTCATACCACTTTAGGAAGAAGGAACACACGTACTGTTTCTTGATGGGGTTTGGTGTGCTTTCAGATGTGATCTTATTAGATAAATGTGCTTACTATTCATTGTGTAAATTTATGAAATCTACAAATTACTGTATTTAAAAATGATGTTTTCTTATCGCTGGAAAATTACTTAAGTGCTGGCCCTTACAGATGTATTTACCACGAAAGATTATCATTAACAAGCATTCTTAAAAATTGTAAACTAACTGCCAATTATTCAATGAATGAGCAAAGTGCTCTTTCGTTGGGTAAAATGATGTTTTTTTGCATCACAAGAGATCATCATTTTCAAGCAGTCCTGTGTTAACAAGGCCAGTGCTTGTGAGAACAATGTTTGGGAGACTAAAACTTAACATTTAATTGTTTTTATTAAAATCCTACAAACCCGATATAGCCATATATAAGACACATTCTAAAACTCCTAAGACAAATCAGGGTGTCTAGAGTTTCCAGATTGCTAGTGACAAGGTCACAGAAACCACAAATACTTCTAGCTTTACCAAAAGTAAGCTTATAACTTGTCAACTAAACATGCCATAACAATTCGCGTATTAATCAGATTCGGTTATAAGGGTCAAGAAAAGAAAAGGTCTCGCCCAGTTCCTATCGAAGGTTCACCGGTATCCCGAGAGGTCTTCTCAAATGACTTAGGAGAAGGACATGCTCTTAGTGTTTGAATTGTAGATCTCTCTTTGAAGTTTTTTTTATAACCTCCCCTCCTACCCCCTAAAAAACAAACAATATTCTGCAGTTTATTTTAAAACATTTTCACACCAGAAATATTACCCTCATCTTTGTTAATCTGGAGAAAAGTTTGACATCCTTGTGTAATATGCTAGGTAGTAGCACGTACAAAAATTTGTAGTATAATGTAACACTATCTGAATTCCTTTATTTCTGAGCTGAGTTGATGTTATGCTGCAGTCCATCTGCTTGAATTATGATTTTTTTTTTAAATCAGTTTGTATGTTGCATTATGTTCCTTTTTTGTGTATTTCTAGTCTTAGTTGTGACTGATGTACTTTCCTTAGCCCATATATACATATTTGTAAGTTTGGCACAAACAATGAAGATACTAAAGTTAAGAAAGAATGTAGTGAAATATTCGTTATACAGACACTTTACCAACACTTTGATTTTTGCTATATTGGGTAAGTTTTAAGTTCCCTTTTTTTATGGTTTTAAAAGCTTTTCCTTTCCTAATTTGTATTGTCTTTTCCCAAAGCTTCTGTAGCATTCATGGCTTGGACTACTACAAAGTTCCGATTGGCAGATTGTCCATCTGTAAGTATGATATGTATACATATGAATGCCGAACTCTCTTGCTAACGCAGTAAATTGTATTAGTTAATTTTGGATGTTTTAGAAGGAAGCTTTATGTTTATACAATAATACTATGTTGAATTATTACATCTAATGTTTTGTGCTTGTGGTTAACCACTGCCAGTCCTGTCTGGCTGCAAATTAATCCACTGTCCCCATTGAAGGCACATGCACACTAGAGCAAACCGAACATTCATGTTTATGTGGAGGCCGGGAAACATGGCTGTTGGCTGACCACTAGCTATGTTCCTACGATCAGTAAACGCGTCCAACCCGCAGCATCCAGCTGCTGATTTCAAGAAATCCCATGCCCACTATGCGTGCACAGACACCCACGGCTCACCCGTGGAGACGGACATGTGGCACGTCTCTCCAGACCGCAGCATGATAATTTTACCAATAGAATGTATTGGACCGGTGAATCAAAACGGCTTAGTGAACACATGCGGATTCACCTGTGTTAATAGACGGCAGCGCCTTGGATGCAGTGATGAACATGCGCTGCGTCCACAGCGCTGCTGTTCTGGATCGTGGGCACATAGCCTAAGGAGGTGTATTTGAAACTTAAGCAAGACATTATCTCCCATTAAGAGTTAAAAAAAAAATATATATATATATCTACTTGGTCTTATGTAGTTAGGCATAAATAGGCTCCTTCTAGTTGTCTTCCTTTTGTGATTCCAATGTTCTTCTTAATATCTGTTACAGGACTGGATGGAGCTCTGGGTGGATGACGCTTTCTGGAGGTTCCTGTTCTCTGTTGTGTTATTGGTTATTATGTTTCTGTGGGGGCCATCTGCAAACAACCAAAGGTACATTTCCAAGCACTGTACAAGCTGCGTACATTTTAACTACTTTGCTGCTCCCTGCTACTTTTTTTATGAAGAGTCTAGAACATTTCTATGGCGAGGCTAAAAAAAGATTTGTATATTCGAAAATCCAATTCCACTGCGTACACATTTAAATGACAGATTCAGCCATTAAATCTGAAAATAGGCTCATAACTGTTTTAGTAGTAATCCTTAGCTACTCCACAAGAAGCTCATACCAAAAGAAAGGAGTTCTTTTAGCTAAAATATATTTTTTATTAGGTGTACATAAATAGTGTTTTAATAAATCAAAAACATAAGACAAAAACAGGACACTGGCAACATAGCAGTACATGTGACATTGTAAAGATAGCTACAATGAATATGGATGTATAAGACTACAAATAATAGACACAGTGATCAGAAACTATTTTATAAACAGGCACACGTACATATGTATGTGTAATATATATTATAAATATTAGTTTTATATTAAATTTTTATCTTATTAATAATTCAGTCTGTTCACAAGCTTGGATACATTTTTAATTGTTTAATGCTGTTTGTAAGGGTATGTGGCTCACGTTGCAGATTTCCTGCAGATCTTGCAGTGTTTATTTCTGCTCAGAAATGCAGATCCGTAAGTGATTTAGGGTCTGTGCACACGTTGCGGATTTGGCTGCGGAACCGCAGCGGATTTGGCCCTGCGGGTTCGCAGCAGTTTTCCACGTGGTTTACAGTACCATGTAAACCTATGGAAAACCAAATCCGCAGTGCACATGCTGCGGAAACGCTGCGTTTTTTTTCCCCGAGCATGTCAATTCTTTGTGCGGATTTCACAGTGTTTTCCACCTGTTCCAAAATTGGAATCCGCAGGTGTGAAAACGCTTGTGAAATCTGGACAAAAACCGCGGTAAATCCGGAGGTTTTTCAGAATTTGTATGGAAAAATCTGCACACGAATCCGCAACGTGTGCACATACCCTTACAGTACAATGTAAATCAATGGCAAAAAAAAAAAGTTTTGCTAATGGTGCGGAAAAATCTGCACGGAAAACGCAGCAGATTCAAAAAAGGACCAGGTCAATTCTTTTTGCAGATATGGTGCGGTTCTGCACCCATTCCATAATAGAAATCTGCAGGGATAAAAAAAGGAAGAAATCCGCACACAAATCTGCATCGTGTGCACATACCAAAAAAGGCGCAGATTCTGACCTGCGTTTTCTGTCAAGAAATGCAGAATCTGGACAGAAAATTCCACAGTCAACGTGTGCACATAGCCTAAAGGTTACCAGCCAACCCTGCAGACTAGCAGATCAGCAGGTCATCATCTATCCTGTGATAACTTGCAACATTGAGAATAAACCTTTTAACCCATCAACAACCGCCGATACGCATTAAAACGGGAGTCGTTAAGGGTACTTATTCCCTCATTGCCATTCTAAAATGGCGATCGGGAATAAGGGAAAAGCGCCGCCCGGCAGCAGCATTTCCTGCTGGTGTCAGCTGTACATGACAGCTGACGCCCTGCATTATTGGACCCGACCTGTTTTGCGACCGATTGAGCCCAACTAACCACTTAAATACCGCTGTCAATCGCAACAGCAGTATTTAAGTTGTTACAAGGGGTGTCACAGGACCCCCCTTAGTAACAATCGGACCCCCACGATGAGAATCATGGGTCCCGATGGTTACCATGGTACCTTAAGGTCCGCAATAATGAGTCTCACAGGCACAGTCAATGAGACAATTGATTAAAGTTAAAGTTATGGATGTCCCACAGTAAAACAGTGTACAAAAGTATAACAAAGTCAAAACATGTAAAAAAATGCAAAAAAAGTGTACATATCACGAAAATCCGTTTCGCCAATCAAAACGCAGAGTTTGTGGTAAAACAAAAATAAACAAAAAAAATGGGGTTTCTGCTGTTTTAACATGTCGGGCATTCACATTTCACATGACATAGCATTCACAATCTATAGCAGGCAAATAGCGCTCATTCCCAGCTCTGCCTTGTGCCCAAGCAGAAGTTTTTGATCACATATGGGGTATAGTTGCATTCGGGACAAATTGCAAAACAAATTATGGGGTCCGTTTTCCATTGTGAAATTACAAATTTGACAATAAAACAACATTTTCATGAAAAAAAAAAAAATGAACATTTTCAATATGATGACCTAATGTTATCAAATTCTGTGTAGTACCTGTGGGTTCAAAATGCTCACTATACCTCTGGATAAAATCCTTGAGTGGTGTAGTTTCCAAAATGGGGTCACTTGTGTTTTTTTCACAGCTCTACATTATGAACTTCTGTGAAATACCTGGGGGTTCAAGGTGCTCACCACACATCTAGATACATTCCTTAAGGGATCTAGTATCCACAATAGGGTCACTTGTGCGGAGTTTCCACTGTTTAGGCCCATCCAGCTATTTTTGTGTTCAAAAAGTCAAGCTATGCTCCTTCCCTTCTGAGCCCTGCCGTGCGCCCAAACAGTGGTTTTCCCCCACATATTGGTTATCGGCGTACTCAGGAGAAATTGCACAGCATATTTTAAGGTCCATTTTCTCCTGTTACCCTTGTGAAAATAACAAATTTAGAGATAATTTAAAATATTTGTGAAAAAAATGAAATATTCATTTTTTCCTTCCACATTGCTTCAGTTCCTGTGAAGCACCTGAAGCGTTGTTAAACATCTTTAATGTGGTTTTGAGCACCTTGAGGGGTTTAGTTTTAGAATGGTGTCACTCAAATGTGATGAGGTCCCTAAAAAAAAAAAAAAAAAAAAGGGTTTGTAAATTTTGTTGGAAAAATGAGGAAGTGCTGGTCAACTTTTAGTCCTTCTAACTTCTGAACCAAAAAAAATTTGTGCTGATGTAAAGGAGACATTTGGGAAATGTTGTTTATTAAATATTTTGTGTGACACGCTCTCTGATTTAAGGACATAAGAATTAAAATTCAGAAAATTGCAATTTTTCACCAAATTTCTATTTAATTTTTTTAACAAATAAATGCAAATTAGCACTATCAGTAAGTACAATATGTCACAAAAAACAATCTCAGAGTCAGTGGGATCCGTTGAAGCGTTCGAGTTATTATCACAGAATATGACACTGGTCAGAATTGTAAGATTTGGCTTGGTCATTAATGTCAAAATTGGCACTGTTTTTAAGGGGTTAAGCACAATTGTTGTTTAGGCTGATAGAATCCTCTGTACTCATTTATTAGGTATGCATTCACCCCTCTCATGGATGACTCAGATGATGAAGTAGAAGAATTCATTGTGACAGATCACTTAGGTGAGTAACAATGTTCTGCTACATTAGGCTACTTTCACACTAGCGACGTTCTCGGCCCGTCGCAGTGCGTCGGTCCGACGCTAGCGTTGTTTGCGCTGCACAACGGGGGCAGCGGATGCTGTTTTTCTGCGCATCCGCTGCCCCATTGTGAGGTGCGGGGAGGAGGGGGCGGAAAAGACGTTCTTGACGCAGCAAAAAACGTTGCAAGCAACGTTTTTTGCTGCCGACGGTCCGCCACGACACCACGCAACCGTCGCACGACGGTTGCGATGTGTGTCAATGTGTCGCAATGCGTCGCTAATGTTAGTCTATGGAGAAAAAACGCATCCTGCAAGCACTTTTGCAGGATGCGTTTTTTCGCCAAAACGACGCATTGCGACGTATGCACAAAAACGCTAGTGTGAAAGTAGCCTTAGTCAGTACTCACTACTGCTCCTGTCTGCACGGTTAATGACTTTCCTATTGTGTTCTCTGTAACTGAAGGCATGAAGCTTAGGGGAACAAAGCCTGAGCCTAATGGAACAGCCAAGAATACTGCTACAAGTGCTGTGAGTACTCCTTTTCTTTTAGAAATCTGGTTGTAAAATGGAGGTATGTCATTGGTTTTGCTTCTAAAGATGCTTCCATAGATTGACATTTTTGACAGTTTATTATGAAAGTGAGTGTGAAAAATTATGTAATTTATACAAGATGGCAGTAGTATTTTAAAGATACTGGTTATCCTGATGGGTTTCCCAGCTATGTTATTTAAAATCTGACATCTAGTGGCTGAGAGTCATTTAGTTTAAAAAATGGTCACTGCTGCGGGTCAGTCAGCTGCGGAATCACGCTGACATCTGCCAACTTGATCCCGCAGTGCTGTGTCAGACAGTACCGTCGGTAGCATTACCGCGGGTAACATTCACAGCTGCGGGGTAACGCTGATATCTGCGAGCATGATCCCACAGCGCTGTCACCGACAGTACCGGCTGTAGCATTACCGCGGGTGACAGTCTTACCGGCAGCTCCTGTCATCGCACGCACTGAGCAGTGTGCAATGACGGGAAAATAAAGCCCACAGCATACGCTGCGGGCTACAACAAAATGGCCGCTATCTCCTCCCACAGCTGTGACCTGGACAGCCCAGGACACAGCTAAGATGCAGGAGATACGGTCGGAGTCTGACCGTTGGCTCCTATGTCCATGGTTGCCGTAAAGTGAGGTGTGCAAGTGTCGTGCCAGACACTTCTGCCCCCACTAGTGAAAATGGCAGCCCCCAGTGGCAAACATAAAAGTCAATAAATAAAAAACTATTATAGTAGTTAATTTAATTTTGTATTAAAAATAATTGATTGTATAATCAATAATTATTAATACAAAAATTTTAAACCACGCCACCTTCCCTTTAAAAAGGCAAGTGGCAGAGAACAGGGTGGAAACATAGAAACTAGAAACTCCATACTGACTGAGGGCAAGGTAGCTGCAGCAGGACAGAAAGCAAAATGGCCGACAGAAAAAACTAGGTTTCAATAACAGAAAATAACAGCGGATATGACAGAGACTGAGAACCTTACATAAAGAATAGATAGAGTTGCTGTTGGACACGTGATAAAAGTTCCACATTCTACCGAATGGTGGGATCCCAACAGTCAGACCTTCACCTTCTTATGATAAGTGATAGTTCGTGTTAAGTGCACTCCCTTAATTCCCTTTTCTTCTTGTTTAGGATGAAGACCTAAAGTGGGTAGAAGAAAACATCCCATCTTCTTTTGCGGACATGTAATTATGATTTTTTTTCCAATTTCTGTCGGATTTAAATATTGTATTTGTTTTCTGATGTATCATACTATTAACATTTTCCTAAGGCCGATTTCACACACCCGACATTCACTGGTCGATGGCTTTCCTTGAGTCTGACATCGAGGTCTGTACTTGGTGACTGTTGAATGTGGAAAATGAACCTTAAAGTGAACATGACAGCTGATACATGCTGCGCAATCCGTGTATGTTTTACTTTGAAACTTTTCGGCGTTGCAGGGAATAACTTTTAATAACCACCACGGACTGAGCTGCACGGGTGACTAGTCAGACAGGCGGGTCCCCAGTGGCATCTCCCCGCTCACAGTCCTGAATTGTCAGGTCTCTCCTTACAACTTGGGAATACACCTTACAATGGAATGAGTAGTCTTTTCTTAAAAGGATATTATAGTTTCAGGAACAAAATAATCAATTTCTTGCTTAGTGAAGAAATTATGCCATTTTCAAGTATACAATGGCTTGCAAAAGTATTTACCCCCTTTGCTTTTTTTTCATCTGTTTTGTAATCCAATTTGTATGTGATGCATCAGCACTAGTCTACGTTAAGGCCCCGTCTCACATAGCGAGATCGCTAGCGAGATCGCTGCTGAGTCACAAGTTTTGTGACGCAACAGCGACCTCCATAGCGATCTCGCTATGTGTGACACGTACCAGCGATCAGGCCCCTGCTGCGAGATCGCTGGTCGTGTCGGAATGGCCTGGACCTTTTTTTGGTCGTTGAGGCCCCGCTGACATCGCTGAATCGGTGTGTGTGACACCGATCCAGCGATGTCTTCACTGGTAACCAGGGTAAACATCGGGTTACTAAGCGCAGGGCCGCGCTTAGTAACCCGATGTTTACCCTGGTTACCAGCGTAAATGTAAAAAAAAACAAACACTACATACTCGCCTTTCGGTGTCCAGGTCCCTTGCCGTCTGCTTCCTGCTCTCACTGACTGCCGGCCGTACAGTGAGAAGTGAGAGCACAGCGGTGACGTCACCGCTGCGCTCTGCTCTCACTGTACGGCCGGATCTCAGTCAGAGCGGGAAGCAGACGGCAAGGGACCTGGACACCGAAAGGCGAGTATGTACTGTTTGTTTTTTTTGGTAACCAGGGTAAACATCGGGTTACTAAGCGCGGCCCTGCGCTTAGTAACCCGATGTTTACCCTGGTTACCCGGGTGCTGCAGGGGGACTAAGGCATCGTTGAAGACAGTTTCAACGATGCCGAAGTCGTTCCCCTGATCGTTGGTCGCTGGAGAGAGCGGTCTGTGTGACAGCTCCCCAGCGACCACACAGCGACTTACCAACGATCACGGCCAGGTCGTATCGCTGGTCGTGATCGTTGGTAAATCGCTTAGTGAGACGGGGCCTTTAGTGAAGTGAAAAAAACATATGCTTAAATTAAATTTATGGGATCACATAACTAATCCAATGCAGCAGGGTAGAATAGGTACTAAAATAAAATATAACTTTTAATATTAGTGTTTAAAATCTATAAAGACAAGAACAGCAACAAAAAGACATAAAACACACACCACCAAAAGGTAGTAAAAAACACCCACAATACCAAATCACTTTTTGGGTGTATCAGCAGTTCACTCGGAAAATTCAGCAAGTCTCAATCTCTCAGCCTGTAGATTCTCATAATCCGAGCAACAGTATAACAGTGTCCCTAGGCATAATACGATTGGTATCAGTAACCTCAAAACAACAGGTCTAACTGTGCCATGTCATTATCGTGTATCATATAACTATCATAATAGTAGAAGAGACATCTGTTTAAAAACGGAACAATCTCACCCAGGTCGACCCTGCATGTGTTCCTCCTGGTCTCTCAGACGGCTCCAAAAGGACGTTCCAAGTTGATCCCAGAGTGTGGGGAAACGGGTACACCACAATTCCCGCAATATTGAAAACCCACTATTAGGATACCAGAGCTTCCAGGATTAACCCCGTGGCCTCCCGACGCGTTTCATTGTTCAAAATCATCAGGGGAGGAACAAATGAAAAAGTATATTGCCAGCTTTGGGGATTAGAGGGGTTTTCCTCGCAAGGAATAAACCACCTCCTTGCTTACAATCATCCAGCGATCTGCCGCCGCTCTCATCTCGGCCATTTATAATGACTCACTTGTTTGAAATCCACCTCCAGCACTTCCGGAATCCTCCACGTGTGTAACCTCTCCACATGCAAAAGAGGAACGCCAAAAGGTTGCAGGGGGGCGGTCCGCCTCCATACCACAGCGTAATAGATCCGCCCATTCAGTCTGTTAGAAAATCCCCACTATATTAGTTTAATTAGGGTGCCAACCCCCGCTGCGAGGTAGGGGATTTTCTAATATTCATAAATGTCATATGATATACTTCCCATATGGTGCGTTGGATACACATGGGACTTCAGTTCTCTTGAATGCAGAGGTATACAGTGCGTCCTCTAATAGATTCTACAGCGTCTATCAAGTGACGTATTTAAGTAGGCGGGGTTGTGAGGCTGCAACACTGTGGCTAGCCTTTGCATGAGTCCCTATATCGTCCTGTTAAACATATGAGACGATGACGCCGCATTTGGCAGGTGCTTTTGGTGGGCATAGGTATGGAGTCTGCCTTCTAGAAACTGTTGCGTCTCTGGAGTGACATAGTGGTGGGCGGAGCTAAGATGGAGGCAGACTGGAAGGTAAAGGATCGTCCTACTTTGGACTTGATTATGACGGACTGGAGGGGTGGAGCCTCTGATGCCCCGGCATGAAGGTGTTGTATCCGCCCTCCAGTGTGTCTGGTAATAGTGCATGGGTGACAGACTGAATGGGCGGATCTATTACGCTGTGGTATGGAGGCGGACCGCCCCCCTGCAACCTTTTGGCGTTCCTCTTTTGCACGTGGAGAGGTTACACACGTGGAGGATTCCGGAAGTGCTGGAGGTGGATTTCAAACAAGTGAGTCATTATAAATGGCCGAGATGAGAGCGGCGGCAGATCGCTGGATGATTGTAAGCAAGGAGGTGGTTTATTCCTTGCGAGGAAAACCCCTCTAATCCCCAAAGCTGGCAATATACTTTTTCATTTGTTCCTCCCCTGATGATTTTGAACAATGAAACGCGTCGGGAGGCCACGGGGTTAATCCTGGAAGCTCTGGTATCCTAATAGTGGGTTTTCAATATTGCGGGAATTGTGGTGTACCCGTTTCCCCACACTCTGGGATCAACTTGGAACGTCCTTTTGGAGCCGTCTGAGAGACCAGGAGGAACACATGCAGGGTCGACCTGGGTGAGATTGTTCCGTTTTTAAACAGATGTCTCTTCTACTATTATGATAGTTATATGATACACGATAATGACATGGTACAGTTAGACCTGTTGTTTTGAGGTTACTGATACCAATCGTATTATGCCTAGGGACACTGTTATACTGTTGCTCGGATTATGAGAATCTACAGGCTGAGAGATTGAGACTTGCTGAATTTTCCGAGTGAACTGCTGATACACCCAAAAAGTGATTTGGTATTGTGGGTGTTTTTTACTACCTTTTGGTGGTGTGTGTTTTATGTCTTTTTGTTGCTGTTCTTGTCTTTATAGATTTTAAACACTAATATTAAAAGTTATATTTTATTTTAGTACCTATTCTACCCTGCTGCATTGGAATATTGATTGGGATTGGTAGTTTTTTCTTGAGTGATCACATAACTAAGAATGGGCATGTGCATATGTATTCACCCCTTTTTCGATGATGTCTCTAAAAATTTCTGGGGCAAGCAATTGCCTTCATAAGTCACATGCTTCGAGAAAGGTAGTCCCCCTGTGTCAGTCTGTGTCACATGGTCTGTCAGTATATACACACATTTTCTGATAGGCCACAGAGGCTACAACACCATTAAGTAAGAGGCACCACTAACCAAACAACACCATGAAGGCCAAGGAGATCTCTAAACAAGTCAGGGACAAAGTTGAGAAGTACAAGTTAAGGTTGGGTAATAAAGAAAAATAATATCTCAATCTCTGATGATCCCACCGAGCATCATCAAATCCATTATCATCAAATGGAAAGAACATGGTACCACAACAAACCTGCCAAGAGAGGGCGGCTACCATAACTCTCAGCCCGGGCAAGGAGGGCATTAATCAGAGAGGTAGCACAGAGACCAAAGGTAACCCTGAAGGAGCTGCAGAGTTCCAAAGCAGAGACTGGAATATTTGTCTGTACGACCACAATAAGTCTTACGCTTCATAGAGTTGACCTTTCTGGAAGAGTGGGCAGAAAAAAGCCTTTACTTACAAAAATTGTAAGGCTTTTTTTCAGTTTGCCAAAAGTCATGGGAGACTCCCCAAAAGGATGGAGGATAGTGCTGTGGTCAGATGAAACCAAAATTGAACTTTCTGGCCACTAAGGTAAACCCTATGTATGGTGCTAAACCAACACTGCTCATCACCAAGAACACCATCCCCACAGCAAAATGTGGTTTTCCAGCAGCAGGGACAGGGAAAATAGTCTCAACTCGAGGGGGAAGATGGATGGTGTGAAATACAGGGATATTCTTGAGAAAAACCTGTGTCAGACTGTCAGTGATTTGAGACTGAGACAGAGGTTCATCTTCCGACATAACAATGACCCAAAGCTTACCGGTAAAGCAACACTCCAGTGGTTTAAGAGGAAATGTTTTGGAGTGGCCTAGTCAAAGCCCAGACCTTAATCCAATTGGGTATCTGTGATCAGACGTGAAGTTTCCTCTTGTGAACAGCAATCTATCTAACTTGAAGGAGCTGGAGCAGTTTTGCCTTGAGAAATGGGCAAATATCCCAGTGGCAAGATGTGGAATGCTCATAGAGACTTATCTAAAATGCCTTGCAGTTGTAATTGCCGCAAAAGGAGGCTCTACAAAGTACTGACTTTAGAGGGGTGAATAGTTATGCACACTGAAGTTTTTAGTTACTTTGTCCTATATGTTGTTTGCTTCACAATAAAAAGATGGAGGGGTTTTGTCTGTACTTCCCTTACATAGTGATCTCCTACATGAGGCCCATGCATTCTGGGAATGTGAGATTGTCTTCTCGTGGCACCCATAGGGTGGCGGAGTCTGTACTTCATTTACATAGTGATCTCCTAGATAATGCCCAGTCTTCTGAGAGCTGTCAGAACATGGCTCTGCTCTGAATTAAATGCCATCCAGTTTGTATTTGTTTCCCTTATTCTTCACACTGTTAATATTTGAAATTCCCTTTAAATACTTACAGTGTATGCACTTTGTTTTGTTTCAGAGCACTTCCAGTATTGCTGGACTCTGACGAGGTAAGTCATTCCAACTTGCTTGTAAAATCTCTGTTATAACTCTTTCTAAGTTATTTTAACTTACTTTTTGTGTTCTTTTGGACATGCAGGAGATTATGCTGACCAAATATGAAATGTCTAAAACAGAGTGACAGGTTATTTCTCATCTGTGATCTGTCCCAGCTCCATCCTGACGCCAGCATTGGTACAGACTACTAAAGTCGTGAAGAGTTCCAAGTGTAAACTAGTGTTTGGTGTGTTCTTACAGACTTTTCTCATTTATATTGTTGACTAAAAAAACCTCTGGTCTATGAGAAAATTATTTTACAGCAAAGCAAATGTGAAGAGCCCTTCTTGCCAATTTTTTTTTATAACTTTCTGTCCTTCATTTCTACAAATTGTGGTGTGTTTATATTTTGGATGAATAGCAAATACGTGTGAACTATACATATACATTATCATATATTTAGGATGAGCCTTCAGATAGGTGAGCATTATGGAAAGGTAAGATATTGTACTATTTTGCTCGGATATGTACTGTATGTGGTATGCAGTTACTGCTGACGTCAGTGAACATGGTGTAAAGTCACAAATTCCCTTGATCAAGTTCTTTTGCAATGTTCTTCCATTCTGCAGTACCTTTATGATAATGGACTTTTTCTTATTTATTGGATTGCTTGCATCTTAATTTATGATTCATTCATGTTCTTTGCCTTAAATAGAGAAGCACATTTCGGGCACATGGCAAAAATCTTGCACCTGAAGCCAGAGGGAGGCTCCGTCTCTTCTAATATGCATACGTTTTTGTGATGCACATTGCGTGGTTATAAATATGCAGAGGTTCATGTAAATATTTTGGAGGAACAGCTATGACCCCATGCAAATAAAGTTTCGCAGCTCCTTTCTAATCTTGGAAGATTACGTTTTGTGAATAAAATTTTGACAAAAATTTTATTGAAGCATTTGAGATTTACCAGATTTCAGCCTCCCTATACTTTACTTTGTAACCTTACCAGCTGCTTTCATTCTTACAAAAGCAATAATTACATTTCACTATTAATATTATTTTTTTAACGCAGATTTGTATGTATCTGAAAGCACATGATTTTAGTTTGTAAAAATACATATATATGATCAAAGGAGCCTTTTTTTTCTCTGAGATTTATTACTGAATATTTTACATTTCCGACCCAAATAAGGCTGGTTTCACACTAGCGTTTTGCTGAGCTGCGGACTTCCTCTGTGAAGCCCCGCCCACGGCCGCTCAGCTCCGCCCACTTCCGCAAGTGGCCTGGTACCTATCTTTAACATTAGGTACGCAGGTCGTGCGGATGCCTCCGCATGCGTCGTTTTGACGATGCGGCAACCCGCGTAAAACGCAGCTGGTTGGAATTTCTTTTTTTCTCTGCAGCATCAAAACGACGCATGCGGAGGCATCTGCATACATCCACACAACCTGCGTACCTAATGTTAAAGATAGGTATGCAGGCTGCATGCGGAAGTGGGTGGAGCTGAGCAGCGGAGGTGCGGTCGTGGGCGGGGCTTCACAGAGGAAGTCCGCAGCTCAGCAAAACCCTAGTGTGAAACTAGCCTAAGATATTATACATTGCATTATGGAGTTTAAGGGGATTTATGCTGCCCAAGTAATGGTTTGGGCACAGAATTTCTTTGTATTGATGTTAAATCAAAATGTCAATGGTCCAGAACCAAATAAAGTGTCACAAGGCTATATGTAAATCAAGAACTGCGGCACAGCACTACACAAGGGACACTGGATGAGCGCAGTGAACGCTGGAGATTTTATTCAACAATATATAATTTTATTTATAGAAAAAGAACAATATAAATCAATAAGAAACAGAAGCTTCTTGTGTGAGGGATGCAGAGAAGACTATTCAGACCATATGTATATGTAATCATTAGACATAATGAACACCTGCCCACGACAGAAATATAGTAGCTACTGAAGTAGAGATTATTCCATGCACAGTATCCTATAGTGTTTCACAGCGGACATTTACAAATATATACATCTTAGTATCTATTCTATAAATAACAGAGCTACAGGGCACTGCACATGAGAAAATTAATAAGGTTGTTGCATCCATAGGGCACTATATATACACATAGTGTAAAGTTGTAAAGTTAAAGTGCTAGTACATGACTTCAGATTATTCCGTAGTGGAATTTAACACCTATATTAAAGTAGTATAGGAAAAAGTGCCTGTGCATGTCAAAAAAGGAGTAAATTAATCCATGTGAGTGTTATATAATAGTAGTCAAGATGGGAGAATTCTAACATACTAATAACGTAAAGAAGTCACAATCGCTTTATAGAGTGAGTACAAGCTGCATTAGGTATTGTGGAAAGATGCGTTATAGTATAAGGCTCAATATAAGCAACTTGCTTGGTATGTAGGGTGGCTGGAATAGACCTGTCCCTCTGCCCCGACGCACGTTTGGTCTACACGTCCTCATCCACACTTTACTCAGGGGAAAAGTATGTAGCGCTGTTATTTACAAATATATACATGCAATCTCAATCATCAGACTCTTAAAGAAGACCCTTGTAAACTAAATAGTGTAATTTTATTTCTCAAATGTGATGTACCATAATCACTTATGGTCCTGTATTAAAAATAATAGTGCAAACAAGTTTTAGCAATAGTTTAGATCCCAAAGGCGATTTACTACAACCCATATGTTCATGTCTTATAGCTTGCTTTCAGATGTTGGTTAGTAGCAGAAACACCCCACTGAGGTGGCGGCAGTAGGGCATATGGATTCTCTCCACTCTATGGTATTGTTTTTCTTTTTGTCTGATGAATGCAAAATCTCAACAAAAAAAAAAAACCCTATGCCTCAGTAAAATATAGAAACATGGAAATAAAGTAGGGTCTCATAGACTTATATTTTGGGAATATTACAGGTTCAAGCTACGTGAACGTGGTAAAGTGCTGTAATATGGTTGTCTGCAAAAGGCCAAACATTGCAACACAAAAATAGTATTATTATTATGGATGCAGTTCTCTGGACTTTTCCTAAAATTCACTCTAGCATCACAGTAAATTGGTAAAAAAAAAACCTGTGAGGGTGTGAATCGGCTGTATAGTGCACCATGTATAAAAGGAAAAAAAGAATTTAAAGTAGCGCAAATCCCCAACATAATAAGAAATATAAAACAGGCAACAATATATTGCTGAAATGATTCTGTACATGCATTGGTGGTAACAGTGCCACTACTTGGATTCATTCCTGAAGTTACTGTAGATGCAGACATTTTATGTTTTTTACTCCACCAGCACTACAAAATGTTTATTTAAAACCAATTGAAAATCCTTTTAATACCAAAATTTGTTTTCCGTCTGAGCCTGAATGATGGGTATGTTGATTCTGAAGGAAATTTTTTACTTGAAACGGAAGTCTTTGTTATTGTGCCTTAAAACTTATTCTGACTTTGAATAAAACTGTGTTTCTAAGGTTTGTTGTTTTAAGTGTGAGTTGAAGTCTTTTCAGTTCTTTACAAGATCAATAAACCCACATGTGCTGAGAAAAAAAAAAATGCCAGCAATCCTCTTCTAAAATAGGATCAAAGAAAGTTATATCTTGTATTCCAGTAAGAACTGAGAAATTTGTGTTTCTAAGGAACTACTTCTTACTGTCCTGTATCTGGCTGTTAGACAACTTGCTGTGGTAGATACCTCTTTGCTGTGATGGCTTTCAGTGGAAGACAGAACAGATCTAATTGAATGAGGATTTGTAATATTAGATGTAGAATTCTTTCTTCAGTTTGCTCCCTTGAATAAGTTAAAGAGGCTGTGTAGTTATACCATACCGGACTTCTGGCAAGGAGAGCTGTTATTATAGGGTTGATTCATCAAAGTGCTTATGCCAGATTTAAAACACTTTGAAAAGTAACAAAATTTTTGTACAATGCGAACTTGAGCAAAACATTGTATCTTTTGGCAGCTTACTGGATATGACAGGGTGTAGGCGCCTGCTGAGTTGATTAAAAGTTACGCCATTTTAGTGGCTCAGCTTACGACTCAAATATTACCCCCGTCCCTCCCTGGAAAAGCCTATCTGATGAGGCCTCTAAATGAATTTGGCGCATCTTACCTCACCATGCCTGTTCATTAAGATTGGTGAGAATTGGCCTCTAAGTGTTAGAGTTATGAAGAATACATAGCTATGTCAGTCAAGTGAAGGGCACAAGCCATATTAATTACAACAGGACGTTTCTGCATCAACTATAGCGCAGTTGTTTTTCACTTTATCCAAAACCAGGTCTTGAGAATAAGGCCCCCTTCACACGTCAGTGTTTTTGGCATGTGTGGTGACAGTTTTCATATACACGCCAATGTAACCTATGGGGGCTGTGGACATGTCCGTGTATTCACACGGACCGTGTCTGTGTGACCCACACATACATGTCCGTTTTTTTTTTTGTGGCAGCATGGATGTCAATACGTCCCGCACACTGATGACCTAAAGTGTGACATCCCTGTACCATCCTTGTGACACGTACCAGAACAGCAATGACAGATGTTTAGGAGTTAAAGATGTACAAAAATAGAGATAGATATCGTGAGATATATAATTTGTGCTTTGCATGTGTAGCTTACTGTACTTTTTTTAAACTAATAAATAAAAAAAAAAACGTGGGGTCCCCCCCCTATTTTTGGTAACCAGCAAAGGTAAAGGTGACAGTAGCTGGATTATATTATTAGGCTGAGAAGTTCTTTGATTATTGGTCCATTTCCGGCCTAAAAATACCAGCCTGCAGCCACCCTAAAATTGGCGCATCACAATAGATGTGCCAATTCTTTCCCGGCTTTTCCCAATTTCCCTGATGCGGTGGCAATCGGGTTAGTGGTATTTGGGGTTGACGTCAGCTGTGATTTGTCAAAAATCACAGCTGACATCAAGCCCTGCGTTAGTAATGGAGAGGTTTCCATCAGGCATCATTAACTCAGGAATAAAAACAGAACAAAAAAAACTTTATTTAGATAAAGACTCCACCACGCTATCCCTGGTTCACCAATGTATTAAAAAATACATATATTCCACGCAAGACTGCTGTAGCCCACCAAATCCGATGTAGTCCAGAAATGGAAACAAGGGAAAAACTTAAAAAAAAAAAAGAAAGAAAATCAATATACTGTCTCTCGTTCACCTATTTATTAGCAAAAATGTTCCCATGCAGCTCCGACGTAGTCCATTGTTACCTCAATCAGGCCCTGTCAACTGAATTGTGGTAAAGTTACCACTATTTACAGTCACCGGGTACTGACACACAGTGTCCCATCTTCCCCAGGCAGTGAAATCCATGAGACATGGCATCCCCACACATCCTACTACTCCAGAACGCAATGCTACATAATATTGGGACATTTTCCCTGTGTGTTGTGTAGCTCCGCCTCCAGGATCAGGACAATGGCGGCACTTGTGACCAGAGTAGTGTAGCACTGGACACAATCCATTACCAGGTGGAAGCACAACCACAATTTCTAACAGTACCCCTCTCCGTAGGAGAGACCTCCTTGCTCTCACCACCCACCTTGTCCAGAAACCTCTTATGGAACTCAGCAATGAGACGATTAGCATGTTGGCATACTACCTCTCGAGATCCAGGACCTCTCCTCAGGCCTGTACCCTTTCCAATGAATCAAATACTGAATGTTGTTCCGAATTATATGACAGTCCACAATACTTTCTATCTCAAATTGCTCAGTATTCTCTACCTGTATAGGAGGAGGAGCATCCTGGGTCACAATAATAATGTTGCATAGAAGAAGGCAGACCTACCCAAAAAGCCACCATATTGTTAGCCTTGATAATTTTTTTATTATGCTTTTCTTATAATTCTTGATAATGGGAAATTGTCCTATAAACCTGGGTTTGCGCATAGGAGATGGTACCTTAATCTTGAGATTCTTAGTAGACACCCAAATTTTGTCCTCCACTCTTGAGTTTGGTACCTTGCTGATGACAGCAATCGGCCTGCCTCTTCATGCTCTTCCCTGCTTTCTTGAAATGGATATTGGTCTCCACCGTAGCGTAGCTACCTGGGGGGCAGAGGGGGCCATCAACCTGGGCCCCACGCTCTGAGGGAGCCCATACGGAGATATGCTACTGTAACTATCGGCGTGTGCACAGCGCGCCGATAGTTACTTTCTGCATCAGAGTAGGGAGAATCGATCTCACTGCTTTGCCG
Organism: Ranitomeya variabilis; assembly: GCF_051348905.1. NCBI lineage: Eukaryota > Metazoa > Chordata > Amphibia > Anura > Dendrobatidae > Ranitomeya > Ranitomeya variabilis. Next base: position 165,664,493 of record NC_135233.1, read on the forward strand.
CCCGGCCGCTATGGGGCCCCTGAGCAGGTGGGGGGCCTGATGCCAGCAGTGGACCCCCTGCTTGTCATCGCAGGTTCATCTGTATCGGCTGAATGCCGATTCAGCTGACCGCATTGATGAGAGGAGCGCTGCGCTCCTCCCATCATCCCCCTGTCAGCATCTGAATCAGAGACTGACAGTGGGTGCGATAACGTCAATACCCGGTGCCCACTGTCCAGAGATGTGCAGGGGCTCGGAGCAGCGGGGGAGCCAGGAAGAAGAGAGGCGAGTATTTTTATGGGGGGATTCCTTATACTACAGAGTCTGCCTATGGGGTTTCCTTATACTACAGTACAGAGTCTGCCTATGGAGGGCTTCCTTATACTACATGGTCTGCCTATGGGGTGCTGCCTTATACTAGAGTCTGCCTATGGAGGGCTTCCTTATACTACATGGTCTGCCTATGGGGTGCTGCCTTATACTAGAGTCTGCCTATGGAGGGCTTCCTTATGCTACAGGGTCTGCCTATGGGGTGCTGCCTTATACTACAGAGTCTGCCTATAGGGGGCTGCCTTATGCTACAGAGTCTGCCTATGGAGGGCTTCCCTAGGCTGCCGTCACACTAGCAGTATTTGGTCAGTATTTTACATCAGTATTTGTAAGCCAAAACCAGGAGTGGAACAATTAGAGGAAAAGTATAATAGAAACATATGCACCACTTCTGCATTTATCACCCACTCCTGGTTTTGGCTTACAAATACTAATGTAAAATACTGACCAAATGCTGCTAGTGTGATGGCAGCCTTATACTACAGGGTCTGCCTATGGGGTGCTGCCTTATACTACAGAGTCTGCCTATGGGGGGCTACCTTATACTACAGGGTCTGCCTATGGGCTGCTGCCTTATGCTACAGAGTCTGCCTATGGGGGTGCATTACACAATATAGAGTGGGCCTATGGGTAGTGCATTATACTATATTGAGGACTATCTGGTGCATTATACTATACGGAGGCTATCTAGGGGGCCATCATACAGTGTGGAGATTACAGTGAGGGGTCATCTTACAGTGTTGGAGCAATAAAACAGTTTGAGGGCTACTAAGGTGTCAGTATACTGCGTGGGTGGTACTATACAGTAAGGGGCGTTACTGTGTATAAGAACATCATACTGTGTATAGGGGAGCTGTACGGGGGGAGACTCGGGACATTATTAAATGTAAAGTGGGCACTTATTTTTATAGGGGAACTCAGGTTACTGTGACTATCAAATGGGGCACACAAGAGGGCATTATTACTTTCTGGGCGGCAAAATTTGGGCACTGTTTTCTAGGGCACTTGCACCCGGCATTACTATATTATAGAGGAGTGCTTTAGAATTTAGAAGGCACAGAGAACCACACAGCATGTTCAGTAACAGTGACACATACTGCAGCAGCGGCTCAGTATTGGGATATCAGCAGGATGAGGAGTTTGTGCAGTTTGGGAATAGATGGTGATGGGGCTGGAATATGAGAAGTGAAATGTCTTTGTTGTATTCTCTGCACCCGAGTCGTAGCTGGAAGAAGAAGTCATGTCGGTCTGGGCCAGATGGAAAAGATGGGAAAAATGAACGATTCAGAAAGAACGTCAGCAATAAGTCATTGTCTGTAACCTCTTATATGTTCTGTAGGACTGTTATCTGCCACTGACCATATGGCGGTAATATCCATATTGGTCTTTGTATAGAGATTATTTTCAGCAACAGTGTGGTCATCCACTTTTAGGGTTTGTCACCGAGTTGTAATCAAGGTTACCTGGTTAGGGGCCCACTCAGAAGTTTCGCCCCCCCCTGAGCCAAAACCCTAGCTACGCCCAGACTTTTCAGAGGTGGTGGATAGACTGCTGGAAGTACATTGTACCCTCTCTCAAAACATGGAGACTTGGGATTAAATCCTAGATTACAGAAGGAGGGGGATGTTTCAAAGCCCTTGTGGTGTTTATTGCTTAGGGTGAACTCTGCCAAGGCAAAGTATGATCCCCAATCATGCTAAGTATGGGAGCAAAAACATTTTAGATTAGACTTGAGACAGTGGTTGCTTCGCTCAGTTAGCCCATTAGTTTGCGGATGGTACGTGGATGAAAATGAGAGTTCCAACCCAAAGTGTTCCAAAAAGCGCTCCAGAACTTGGAGATAAACTGGTACCCATGGTCAGAGACAATATTCATGGGAACCCCTTGTAATCTTACCACCTGAACAAGGAACAGATCTACCAAGTCATGCACTCTTGTCAACTGAGCCAGAGGAAACAAATGGCATTGTTTAGAAAATCAGTTCACAATAGTCCACACTGTAGTCATAACCTTAAAGTAAGGGAGATCCTTAATGAAGTCCATGGATATGTGGGACCAAGGATGTACAGCAATTGGCAAAGGGATGTTTCTCTGCTGAGGTGATGCAAGGCACCTTGTTCCTGGCATGGATCTTGCATGCCTTAACATAAGCTTCAGCATCTTTACCCAACGACGGTCACCAATACTTTCTGGTCAACAGATGACAAGTCCCTTTAATGCCCAGGTGGCCCTCTGTGATGGAGTCATGACACTCTCTTAAGCACAATCATGACTACACTAGGACAAATGATTTATGAGGTGTACTCTGGGCGGAGCTATCCCCTGAGCCTTAACCAGAAGAGACTACAATGGCAGAATGAAGTCAGGTTCCTTAATTTCAGACTCACTAGGACAAAGACTCAGAGAGAGGGAGCATCTGCTGGAACATTCTTGGTTCCGGGCAGGTAAGAGTTTTAAAAATTGAATATGGTAAAGAACAAGGCCCTTCGGGCTTGTTTAGAGTTCAATCTCTTAGTATCCTCTCTAAAAAACAGATTCTTATGCTCAGTAAGCACCGTTAATGGGTGCTTAGCTCCCTCAAGGAGCTGCCTCCACTCCTCCAGAGCCAACTTGATAGCAAGAAGTTTTCCGATGTCATTAAGCTCTGGAGCAGAGAATTTTCGAGACGGCACAAGGGCTCAAATGAGTTAGGGTGGTGGAACCCTGGGAGAGCACCACTGCCACCCCCATCTCGGAGGAATCCACTTCTGCTGCAAAAGGCTTATTGACATCAGGCTGGGCCAAAACTGGACCAGAGAAAAAGGCCGCCTTAAGTTTATTACAAGCATTAATGGCGTCCAGACCGTAATTAGACACATTTCCCCCCTTATGGGTAAGATCGGTGACATGTTTCACCACCTTGGAAAAACCCTGAATAAACCTCCAGTAATAATTGGCAAATCCCCAAAATGCTGCAACGCCGTAAGGTTCACAGGTTATGCCCTCTTTAACACCACCCTCAGCTTCTCGGGGTCCATCTGAAACCCCATGGGGGAAAGAATGACTCCCAGCAACTCCAACTCCTGCATTTCGAGTACACATTTTTCTTTTTTGAAATAAAGATAATGATCCTCTAATCTTTTCTGCATGGTATTCACACGGACCCTATGCGCAGTCAGGTCTCTGGAGGATATCATTGATGTAAACTATAACACAAATAATATCATGGAAAATATAATTCACAATTCTCTGAAAACACAGCTGAAGCGTTACAGAGCCCAAAGGACAGAGCACAATAATCATAGCCATTTTCCACTCATCCCTCTCCTTAATTTGCATAACATTATAAGCCCCCCTGAGATCCAACTTAGTGAACCTTCTTGTCCCGACCACTTGGTTAAGTGGTTACCATGTCGTCTAACAGAAATGGGAAAAAAAATTCCAAGTGCGATGAAATTGCAAAAAAAAAGTGCAATCCCACACTTGTTTTTTGGCTTTTTTGCTAGGTTCACTAAATACTAAAACTGACCTGCCATTATGATTCTCCAAGTCATTACGAGTTCATAGACACCAATCATGTCTAGGTTCTCATTTATCTAAGTGGTAAAAAAAAATCCAAAGTTTGCTAAGAAAAAATTTAAAAAATTGTGCCATTTTCCGATACCCGTAGCGTCTCCAATTTTCATGATCTGGGGTCGGGTGAGGGCTTATTTTTTGCGTGCCGAGCTGGTGTTTTGAATGATACTATTTTGGTGCAGATACGTTCTTCTGGTCGCCCGTTATTGCATGTTAATGCAATGTTGCGGCGACCAAAAAAAACGTAATTTTGGCGCTTTGATTTTTTTTCTCGCTAATCCTTTGTTTTTATTGATAGATCAGGTGATTCTGAACGCAGTTAATCCTTTGTTTTTATTGATAGATCGGGCGATACTGAACGCGGCGATACCAAATATGTGTAGGTTTGATTTTTTTTTATTGTTTTATTTTGATTGGGGCGAAAGGGGGGTGATTTGAACTTTTATATATTTTTTATTTTTTTTATATTTTTAAACACTTTTTTTTATAAATTTTGGCATGCTTCAATAGCCTCCATAGGAGGCTAGAAGCATGCACAACTCGATCGCCTCTGCTACATAGAGGTGAAGCAAAGATCACCTCTATGTAGCAGAAAGGCAGGGTTGCTTTGAACACCGACCACAGGGTGGCGCTCAAAGCAAACGGCCATCAACAACCATAGAGGTCTCAAGGAGACCTCTGGTTATGGCAATGCACCGATGACCCCCGATCATGTGACGGGGGTCAGCGGTGCGAGTACATCCGGCCGCGCGGCCGGGAGCGCTAGTTAAATGCCGCTGTCAGCGCTTGACAGTGGCATTTAACTAGTTAAAGGTCGCGGGTGGATCGCGATTCTGCTCGTGCTCATGCCTGCACATATCAGCTGTACAAAACAGCTGACATGTCGTGGCTTTGAGGTGGGCTCACCGCCGGAGCCCACCTCAAAGCAGGGGTTCTGCCAGCTGACGTACTATTCCGTCAGCTGGCATAAAGGGGTTAAATGGCATTGTGGGTTTTATAAAGAATGTATAACTGATGGAGAAAGGTTGATTTTTAAGAACGTAAGTGTTTTTTCGACCTTTGTAATTATATAACCTATGAGTTAATAATTCTTTTAGAGAGCTCCTTGAGGGATGTAGTTTTCAAAATGAGTTTATGGGGAGTGTGTGGGGGATGTTTCTGCTGTTCTGTAACTCGGGGGCCCTGCAAATGTGTCTAAGGTGCCCACAATCTATTCCAGCCAAAAGCTCACTCTAAGGCCAGGTTCACATTAGCGTTTGAGTCCGCAGCGTGGTGCTGCTGACTTTTTCCTTTATCTCCGCCTACTTCCACAGGCTTCCTGCGTACGTACAGTATCTTTAACATTGGGTATGCAGGGACATGCGTTGTATGCGGATGCATCGGCCTGTGTTGTTTAGACATGCCCGTCAAACGCAACATGTTGCATTTTCTTGCGTTCGGCGGGCACGTCAAAACGATGCACGCTGACGCATCCACATACAATGCATCCACATACAACTCATGTCCCTGCGTACCCAATGTTAAAGATAGGTACGCAGGACGCATGTGGAAGTAAGCAGAGCTTAAAGGGACTCTGTCACTTGAATTTGGAGGGAACAATTTTCAGCCATAGGGGCGGGGTTTTCTGGTGTTTGATTCACCCTTTCCTTACCCGCTGGCTGCATGCTGGCTGCAATATTGGATTGAAGTTCATTCTCTGTCCTCCGTAGTACATGCCTGCACAAGGCAATCTTGCCTTACGCAGACGTGTACTATGGAGGACAGAGAATGAACTTCAATCCAATATTGCAGCCAGTGGGTAAGGAAAGGGTGAATCAAACACCCGAAAACCCCGCCCCTATGGCTGAAAATTCTTCCCTCCAAATTCAAGTGACAGAGTCCCTTTAAGGAAAAAAGTCTGCAGCACCACGCTGCGGACTCAAATCCTAATGTGAACTTAGCCTAAGTGACCGCAAACATCTCCTGTGCCATTCAGTGTGCCCAATCAATATTTTCTTATCACCTATTGCTAAAGTATTGCTGCTTTCTAGAGAAAGGGTCAAACAAATTATAAGGTCCATTTTCTCATGTTAGCTCTTGAGAAAATGTAAAAATTTGGTGTTAAAGCCACATTTTAGTGGAAAAAATGTAAGTATTAATTTTCATGGTCCACTGTTATAAAATGTTAAAAAAAAGGTAAACTACACCCAAGAAGAATTCTAAAAGAGGACCTTTCTCCAAATATTTCAGGTTGAACTGGACACATGATATAATAATGTCTGCAGAGTAAAATAAAAATATTGGGTTTTTTTAGTTTTTTTTTTATTTCGCCACCCCATTGAGGAGGTATTGGCAAAATATTTGGCACCTAATGAGTCAAGTTTAGTTAAGTACAATTTGGTGTTATCAGACAGTTTGAACTGGGGATGTGTACTTCTCCCTGTATGACGCTGAGCAATCATAAGCAGGCTGCAACACACTGGAAAGACAAGAACACGATAGCGTAAAGCAGGTTTCTCAGTGTGTGAGATCTAATCGCAGACACCCCTGGTCTAGCCTCCTGCATGATTAGAGAGTACTAGAAATAGAGCACACCAACACTATCAGCTATCTCATGATCTGAGCAGGGCATGCTGTCATTCTATGTCTCACACAGGAGTAACCTGCTCTGCATTCACTGCAGAGTGATTACAAGTAGTTGGGAACACAGCAAACAAAAATATGATTACTGACATTGTTGGGCTTAGAATCAGAAAGGAGACAGTTTGGGGGGTTTATGCTGTTTAGGCTCATCAGAAGCTCTGTAAATGTGACATGGCTTCCACAATCTCTTCAAGGCAAAATTTAGCTCCAAAAGACTAACGGTGCTTCTTCCTTTCCGAACCCTGCCTTTTGTGTGCCCAAACAGTTTCCAACCACAGTTGTGATATTGGGGTACTCAGAAGAAATTATGAGGTTAATGTTCTCTTGTTACCCTTGTGACAATGAAAAATTTTGGGTGAAAACAAAATTTAGTGTGAAGAGTTACATTTTTTTTTCTTCTCTCTCTCTCTCTCTCTCTCTCTCTCTCGCGCTCTCTCTCGCTCTCCATAATTTCCTGTAGGGATAACAAACTTCCTGAATGCATTTTTCAAAACTTTAATTGGGCAAGTTTTTTAAATGCCATTTTTTTCCTTTCTTACATATACAGTGGGTACAGAAAGTATTCAGACCCCTTTAAATTTTTCACTCTTTGTTCCATTTCAGCCATTTGGTAAATTCAAAAAAGTTAATTTTTCCCTCATTAATGTGCACTCTGCACCCCATCTTGACTGAAAAAAAAACCCAGATATGTAGAAATTTTTGCAAATGTATTAAAAAAAAAAAACGGAACTATAACATGGTCATAAGTATTCAGACCCTTTGCTCAGTATTGAGTAGAAGCACCCTTTTAAGCTAGTACAGCTATGAGTCCTCTTGGAAATGATGCAACTAGTTTTTCACTCCTGGATTTGGGGATCCTCTGCCATTCTTACTTGCTGATCCTCTCCAGTTCCATCAGTTTGGATGGTGAACGTTGGTGGACAGCCATTTTCAGGTCTCTCCAGAAATGCTCAATTGGGTTTAGGTCAGAGCTCTGGCTGGGCCAGTCAAGAATGGTCACAGAATTGTTCTGAAGCCACTCTTTTGTTGTTTTAGCTGTGTGGTTAGGGTCTCTGTCTTGTTGGAAGGTGAACCTTCGGCCAAGTCTGAAGTCCAGAGCACTCTGGGAGAGGTTTTCATCCAGAATTTCTCTGTACTTGGCCGCATTCATGTTTCCTTCAATGGCAACCAGTCATCCTGTCCCTGCAGCTGAAAAACACCCCCATAGCATGATGCTGCCACCACCATGTTTCACTGTTGAGATTGTGTTGAGCAGACACTGGTTTTCTCCACACATGCAGCTTAGAATTATCACCAAAAAGGTCTATCTTCGTCTCATCAGACCAGAGAATCTTATTTCTCATAGTCTGGGAGTCCTTCATGTGTTTTTTAGTAAACTCTATGCGGGCTTTCATAAGTCTTGCACAGACGAAAGGCTTCCATCAGGCCACTCGTCCATAAAGGCCCAACTGGTGGAGGGCTGCAGTGATAGTTCACTTTGTGGAACTTTCTACCATCTCCCTACTACATCTCTGGAGCTCAGCCACAGTGATGTTGGGGTTCTTCTTTCCCTCTCTCACCAAGGCTCTTCTCCTATGATTGCTCAGTTTGGCTGGACGGACAGGTCTAGGAAGATTTCTGATGGTCCCAAACTTCTTCCATTTAAGGATTATGGAGGCCACTGTGCTCTTAGGAACCTTGGGTACTGCAGAAATTCTTTTGCAACCTTGCCCAGATCTGTGCCTTGCCACAATTCTGTCTCTGAGCTCCTTGGCCAGTTCCTTTGACCTCATGATTCTCATTTGGTCTGACATGCACTGTGAGCTGTGAGGTCTTATATAGACAGGTGTGTGCCTTTCCAAATCAAGTCCTATCAGTTTCATTAAACACAGCTGGACTCCAATGAAGGAGCAGAACCATCTCAAGGAGGATCACAAGGAAATGGACAGCATGTGATATTTCAGTTTTTTTTAATGAATTTGCAAAAATGTCAACATTTCTGTCTTTTTCAGTCAAGATGGGGTGCAGAGTGTACATTAATGAGAACAAAAATTAACTTTTGAATTTACCAAATGGCTGCAATGAAACAAAGTGAAAAATTTAAACGGGTCTTTCCGTACCCACTGTATATTACTAGTGATTACAAATTTTCCAGTATTGAAATTAGCGTGAATTTATTTTCTATTTTTTAATGAGAAAATTTTGCTAAATTTGAAATTCGAATTTCAAAAGATTCACTTATCTCTAAATTATACGTAATAAGAATAAGTTAAAGATTTAGATATTTTAAAAAAAGTTACCTGTGTAGTTCTCCGAGGCCCATTTTAAGCTGCATTATATTGCTGCTCACTGCAGTGACATTTTATTCATAGACTTGTTCCACGGTATTAAATAGACACCGCATTTATAAGACATTTATAACTATGGATAGCACTATTCCCCATCTTTTACTTGTCAATAAAACTAGAAGTAGATTCACAGAAATGAGAAGGGTAAAGGGATTCTAGTTTTTGTAGAGTCAAGTTTAATCCAGAGAATAACTGAGAATAACCATCTCCACTAAAAATGAATACATATTTGTTCTGGAATTGCTTTCTTAAAGTGTTTGTATGCACCATTTCTGCCAGCAGGGGGTGCCAACATACTGGTTTTCCTGTGACTGCATTTCTCCGGTCAGAATATGAGAACAGCTAGGCAATTTCTCTGTTGTGTGATTTCATGTAATCATTCTTCCAGCTATGGTATAATATATGCACCATAGAGCACGTTTCTTTTTTGGTACTTACGTGTTCACTGTGTGGAGACACTGTATTGCGCTGCTACATGATCCAGTGTAGTTTATTTGGGCACCTTGAGAAGGCAGCAGGATTAGTTTGCTAAACTGTGCTACCCTTGGTATACACATTCATTCTTATCTAAGGCACGTGCACCACGATGTTTTCCATACATTCCATACAGCTCTTTTTGGTTTCATCCTTTTGATAATAATAAGAACTTGAGAAGGACCTCTCACTTCAGAGGTAATGCATTATTAGCCATTTAAGGGCGGAAAAGTCATGAAATTAATGAAAAGGAACCAACATCAGACCAGGATTTTAGCTCCTAGATGACATTATGGGGATTGAGAATGTAAGACAACTTTTATACGACCACCAATATATTAGTGTGAAGAAAGTCTTCTAGAATGGATGATCCTCTCTGTCAAGAGGGTTTATACACTTTAATATGACTATTTTAAGGAGAGGGGGGACTGGCTCTCCTTAAAAGAAATCTGTCAAAGTTTTTGCTACCCTATATGAAAACAGCATGATGTAGGGACAACGGCCCTGATTTCTGTGATGTTTCACTTACTGGGCTGCCTCCTGCAGTTTTGATAACAATTCCTGTTTCATTTGCTGCAAATCTACCAGTTTTCTGAATGCTGATCTCTGTATAATCTCCACAAACTCATTGCCAGCTTTCTGTGTACACTGTGCATAGGCAGAAAGCTTTCAATCAGTGGTAGGAGAGGCATTATAAAGAGCTCATAAATATGGAGGACTACATGGCAACAGGTTTATTAGTCCTCTAGTGATAATCTCCTGCTGATTAAACAGTGATTTTATAAAAACTAAAGCAAGCAGCCTAGTAAGTGATACATCACTGGAATCAAGATGTCTTTACATTATGCTGCTCTCAGAATTGGTGGCAAAAATCTGGTGACAGATTTCCTTTAAGGAGACAACCTGAGTAAGGAGTCTTATTGGAAATTCTACATGGGAGAATTGTGAAAATCGTTTCCCTGTCAGGAGGACAGACAACTGTTTTTTCTATTGCCACCATATATGTCAATGTCCTAGCTTTGCAACATAACTATGGATATTAGCCAAGCCAGACACCCATCTACAGACCGCTGTTTCAAGATACTTCCCCCATTGTCTGTGGACTATTTTCCCTGTTCAATTTGCAAGGGTCAAGCATTATCTTCAACCAGGTAACTTCTTTCTCTGACAAATAAAAGCTGCTGCATGAAAAAAAGACTTGGAAAGTGTCACATGGCACATCAGATCACATGCTGACACCAGCCAGTGATAAATCCTATATCCTCTCACCGGTGTCAGCGGCATGGTGTCTGATATTGGTGGAGATTCATCTCCATGGTGTCGGAGGCGTGCAGCTGAGGGCGGAAGATATTAAACGAGTAGGAGGATAGTGCGCATGCTTTGATTATGACCGCACATTTGACCGCTTTCTTGTATTTTGGCATTTGTCCTAATTCAGCTGCTGTTGCTAACTTATAGAAAAAAATAAATAAAACATTATACTCACCAGGGGTGAACATAGAAGTCATGGGGCTCCATAGCAGAAGCATAATGCAGCACCCATAGTCCTCCATATAATGTATTGCACAGCCCATAGTAATCCATGTAGTATAATGCACAGGCCATAGTCATCTATATTAGTATAATACACAGCCCACATCCTTCATATAATATAATGCACAGCCTATAGTCTTCCATACAGTATAATGCATGTCCCATAGTTATCCATACAGCTTATATTCCACCTTAAAGTATAATGCACTGCCCATAGTTCTCCATAAAGTATAATGCACGTCCCATAGTCATCCATGTAGTATAATGCACAGCCCATAGTCATCCATACTGTATAATGCACGTCCCATAGTCATCCATGTACTATAATGCACAGCTCATAGTCATCCATGCAGTATAATGCACAGCCCATAGTCCTCCATACTGTATAATGCACGTCTCATAGTCATCCATGTACTATAATGCACAGCTCATAGTCCACCTATTGGGAGACTTCAACATCCCCACTAACAGCCCCACTTCCACATCTGCATCCCGGCTTCTATCAGTAACCACTTCTCTAGGCCTCTCACAGCTTTCAACCTCTTAAACACATAAAGACGGTAACACCCTTGATCTGGTCTTAGTCCGCCTCTGTTCAATCTCCTACCTAGATAACTCACCGCTTCCCTTCTCTGACCACAACATTCTCTCCTTCACGCTCACAATTCCTTGCCCACCCCAGCACACTCCTACCTACCACACATTCAGAAATATACAAACCATTAACCCTCAGACACTTTCAGACTCCCTACACTCATCACTGTCCCCAATCTCCTCTTGTTCCTGTCCTGATCTGGCTGTACACCACTACAATGACACTCCTAGAAGCACCCTTGACCAAGTAGCGCCCCTCACCCTCAGAACTTCCAAACACCAAGTAAAAAAGCCCTGGCTCACATCACAAACTCAACTTCACCAGCGATGCTCTGGGAGTGCTGAACGCTTATGGAGGAAAACTCGCACACCAGAAGACTTCATCCACTTCAAATTTATGTTAAGAACCTATAACTCTGCCCTTCACCTCACCAAACAGACCTACTTCACCACCCTGATCTCCTCACTATCCAACAACCCCAAGAAACTTTTTGACACCTTTCACTCCCTCCTCAGGCCAAAAGCACAAGCCCCTATCACAGACATTTGTGCTGATGACCTGGCCTCCCACTTTATAGAGAAAATAGATAACATCCGTCAGGAAATCCACTCCCAACCACCAAGTGCTGTGACTCCCATCCCTCCCTGCATTTCCCCAGGCTCACTTTTCACATTTGATCCCATTACAGAAGAAGTCTCCAGACTCCTCTCTTCTCGTCTGACTACATGCACTACCGACCCCATTCCCTCACATCTCCTCCAGTCTCTCTCTCCTCTCATCACAACTCACCTAACTAAAATCTTTAATCTCTCCCTATCTTCTGGCATTTTCCCATCCTCCTTCAATCACTCTATCATTACTCCGTTACTAAAGAAACCAGCTCTTGACCCATCCTGCACAAATAACTACAGACCAGTCTCCAATCTTCCCTTCATCTCTAAACTCTTGGAGAGCCTTGTCTACTCCTGCCTTACCCGTTACCTCTCAACTCACTCCCTCCTGGATGCGTCACAGTCAGACTTCCGCCCCCTACATTTGACAGAAACTGCACTCATCAAAGTGATCAATGACCTTCTGACAGCAAAACGTAACGGTGACCACTCTCTGCTCAATCTTCTCGGCCTTTCTGCAGCTTTCAACACTGTTGACCACCGTCTCCTACTCTCCAGGCTCAAGTTGGATCGCCCCCAGGCGCAGGGCAGTGGGGTACTCGGTACCGGGTCCGTCTGTCTCAGTTCTGGGGATGTCACGGTGGCCCGACCCAGTCCATGGCCCTTCTGAGGGGCGTCCAATTAAAGGTGTAGTTTGTCAAGTGTTCGTGATGCCACCTGTGGTATTCGGTCAGGATGACCGACGCTGCTAGGGGTCTGCTGGGGTGATGGAATGGCAGCTAGATGGTATACCTTCCCACAGGTGAAGTATGTCCCCAGGGCTTCCCTTGATGAGTAGGTGGTAATGGTGGATGTTGTAAGGCGCGATGAATAACGAGGACACAAAGGATGCAGTCTCTTTACTTTTTACTGAAGACTTCAGCATCCACAGTCCAGAGTACCGCTCACAGGGCTGGCTGAGTCCGGCCGGTCCGAAGGCACATCCAGAGTTCCCTTAGCCAGGAGGAAATCAGTAGCCTTCCTACTAGCGCCTGTGTGTTGTAGTACCTCCCTGCTGAGCACCACGGGAAAGTCCTCACAACCTTTGTAGATGTTTCTGATGTTCTCTCTCTCTGTCCCCCAGATGGTATGGATAGGACAACCCGTATGACGGGGTAGGCCTGGAGTGAATTTATAGGGACCCTAGAGATGCCCCTCTCCCACAGTTGCCTCCGTGTCTTCTTAGGTATTTAGGTTGGACAGCCAACTTGGAATTAACTGTCCTGCTGTTGTTTAGAGTAATGCGTAGAGTCAATACTCCCTCGGTGTTCCGGCCACCGGCTACGCGCCTCAGAAGGATGTTGCCGATCTTAAGGCAGAACTCCCTCTGGTGTTATCTCCTAGTGCTGTGACTTCGGTTCTCACTCTCCACAATATACTTCGCTTCTTGTCCTTTCTTGGGATGCTGCCGCAATAGGGTGCAGGCGCAGCTCCGTAACGTTCTATCTCGTGCTAGGCCACTGTCAGGATCCCACCCCTGACAGGTCCTCCCTGGGTCTCCCCAGTCAGCTTTCTCACTAACTTCCTATCCAACCCCCAGTTTTACCCATGTGTGAGGAGTGGCCTAATAGATAGGACCTTTTGCTCCCCCTGGTGGCCGGAGTGTGAAGTGTAGTGTGTGACTGTGATACCTGGCAAGGTGAACTCCTTTAGTGCAATCAGACGTAACATCACTCCCCCTGGTGGGAGAGCGACATTACTGCAACGACCAGCACTCTGGGGCGCTGCACTCCCCCCCCCCCCCCCCCCCGTTAAATCCAGTACTCTCTGACTGGGAAAAGAAGAACAACAATACATGTTAGCAAAAGACATACAAAATTTTTGAAATGCTGTAAACAATTAAATATAACAGTGCTTCCCTTTATGGGAGGTGACGACACTTGAACGTTGCAAACAAGACCATATTTACATTAAGCTTATAATTTTAAATAACACTTATTAATTAACTAACTATAAATAACCATTATTACCCATACGGGTATACTATTTACTAAGTGCAAATACAAACAGTATTTCCCTTTAGGGGCGTGTACCCACTAAAGGTATATTATCAAATTCAAAAGTGCAAATCAACATGCTCTTCATTTCTCTTTCACTTTCGCGTATGCAGGACTATCTGTCTACCCCTACGGGCCTACTGCATCCTTCTATAGCTTTCTCTCATCAAATCTAGTATTCACTTTAACTTTGATTTTATTCAAAGAACATTATTAACCATTTCTATTCCTTATCACTATCTTTCTAACTACATACTATCACTATTTATAAACATTATTATTATCTAACTACTTAAGGCAACATTATCATGTTTTTGGCTAAGCGCAACAACTAACATTCCCTTTAAGAGGGAAACCCAAGTCTCTTCTGACGTAGTGCACACAATCAATTTGCAAGTCAGGTTAAAGCAAGAACTTTCACGCTGTAATCAGGAACAGTCTCTTCAAAAAGCTCTTCTTTTTGTAAAACTAGTAGAGAGCACCTTTAAGAAGGTGCAAACTATATACAGCGACAGTTTGTGGATCATTCACCGTGCATGATTCCAATGTTCTTTAGTAAACAGTGATGAACTTTTGTGCAAACTGGAACAATAGGGATCCCGGGTCAACAAAGGGATCCCTTTAAGAGAAATAACCCCGAACAGGTTTAAAGCAGCAAAAACAGGAAAAACAAACAATTTTAAAGAACTATGTACAGTTTCGGGTTTCCGAGGTTTATTCTCATAGTAAGCTGCAAGGCATCAGTCGGTAATGAACACTTCTTGACCGGGGGAGCCTTGGCCCCGTGTTCTCGTCTGATGCAGTGTCACTGTCATGGGTTCGTCTCTCCGGTGCGGTCAAGTCACTAGGAGTTTGGATTCGAATGTCAGTTTTGGTAGCCAGTTCAGTAGCGACAATAATGCACACAGTGGTGGTAGTGTTAGGATTTGTCAGCTCAGAGTTAGTCTCAGTCAGGATGGAAGGTGGCGCTACAGTAGGTTCACATCGCTTAACGTTCCGTGCGCACCAACCTTGTTCATTCCAATGACGGGTGTAGGTCACCTGGTCCCCTCTGCGTAAGATGCGGTTCCGATAACCGTTGTGAAACTGGACTTCCACGTCATAGCTGGCTACAAAGATCTCGGACGGCAACCCCAGTTCCTGTATTAAGCCCCAACCCCTTTTCGGGTGAAAGGCTAGTACGGTTCCGTGCTTCATCGGGCTCTTATTACCGCGTTCGGTCTTTGGCTTCTGTTCTTTCGGTGGATCACTTTGTTCTGTCTCTTTTCTGGTTTTCCAATGCAAAATTAAGCACTGTTTGTATTGCTCCCAGGGGAGCACGGCGATGTAAGTCCCCTCCTGTTTAGACCCATCTGGTCTAGTCTTTGGAGCTCCCATTTGAAGATCACTCCTTCGGAGCTCACGTCCAACGGTTTGCCCATAGCTGTCGGTAACGGGGGCAGTATCCCTTCCATCTTGCCCAGAGCTGTCACGACTATTTCGGCAGCAGGTGGTTGGTCACAGTCGGGGTGGGGAACGGTCACCGGAGCAGGATCGGTCAGTGGGGCAGGGGCGTTTCCCGTACCTGCGTCTGATGTGTTCCACCGGTGTCGATCCGCTCCGCTGATGAGGACGCTGGAGTCGGCTGTGGCTCGGACCGCGGTTCTTCCAATGCGACCCTCTCGCACAGCTCCGACTTCCACGGCTTCACAGCTGCTGGTTCCGCGTTCGGGATTAGGGGGCTTGGCTCCTCCACCGACAGATCCAAAGAGCCCGGATTCCCCAGCTGTGGCAAGTTCGAGACCGCCTCCGGTCGGCTGAGACAGTCCTGGGTCACTCCTTCGTCGTTCAGGTACTCGCTGGTAGCCATCCCCACTCCAGGATCTTCGGTGGCACACACACGCTGCTCCTCCATTTTCTGGGGGCGGAGCTCCTTCTTCTCCTCGTTCCCGCCGTTGCAAATCAGGGGGCAGATCTCCTCTCCTTTGGGGCACGTCGTCCTCTTGCAGTCTCCGCCCATGGCATGCCCTTCTCCTGCGCTCCTCGTGGCACGGTAATGGCGGCGGTTTTGGCTGGAATTTTGGTGGCAAATAGCAATACACACAGTCTTGGCAATAAATCACAGTTCAAGCACAATTCAGACACAGTTCTAAGGCACACATGACCCGATTCTCGGGCTTAAATAGATCCTGTTCGTGACGCCAAAGTTGGATCACCCCCAGGCGCAGGGCAGTGGGGTACTCAGTACCGGGTCCGTCTGTCTCGGTTCTGGGGATGTCACGGTGGCCCGACCCGGTCCGTGGCCCTTCTGAGGGGCGTCCAGTTAAAGGTGTAGTTTGTCAAGTGTTCGTGACGCCACCTGTGGTATTCGGTCAGGATGACCGACGCTGCTAGGGGTCCGCTGGGGTGATGGAATGGCAGCTAGATGGTATACCTTCCCACAGGTGAAGTATGTCCCCAGGGCTTCCCTTGATGAGTAGGGGGTAATGGTGGATGTTGTAAGGCGCGATGAATAATGAGGACACAAAGGTTGCAGTCTTTTTACCTTTTACTGAAGACTTCAGCGTCCACAGTCCAGAGTACCGCTCACAGGGCTGGCTGAGTCCGGCCGGTCCAAAGGCACATCCAGAGTTCCCTTAGCCAGGAGGAAATCAGTAGCCTTCCTACTAGCGCCTGTGTGTTGTAGTACCTCCCTGCTGAACACCACGGGACTGCAACGACCAGGACTCTGGGGCGCTGCACAGTCACTAGGCATTACGGACACTGCTCTCTCCTGGTTCTCCTATCTTTCTGACTGCTCCTTCAGTGTATTGTTTTCTGGCTCCACGTCATCTCCTCTTCCTCTCACTGTTGGGGTACCTCAGGGCTCAGCCCTTGGCCCCCTTCTCTTCTCTCTCTACACGGCCCCAACTGGACGGACCATCAGCAGATTTGGCTTTCAGTACCATCTTTATGCTGATGACACACAACTATACACATCATCCCCCGACCTTACCCCAGCTGTACTACAGAATGCCAGTGACTGTCTGTCCGCAGTCTCCAACATCATGTCCGCTCTCTATCTGAAACTCAACCTCTCAAGAACTGAGCTTCTTCTGCTCCCACCGTCTACTAACCTCCATAAATCTGACATTTCCCTCTCTGTGGGTGGCACTATAATAACGTCTAGGCAGCAGGCACACTGTCCGGGTGTTATGTTTGACTCCAACCTCTCCTTCACATCCCATATACAATCTCTTGCCCGCTCGTGCCGCTTACACCTAAAGAACATCTCTAGAATCCGCCCTCTTCTCACCATGGAAACAACAAAAACCCTCACTATTGCATTGATCCACTCCTGCCTGGACTACTGCAATGCTCTATTAATTGGTCTCCCTGTTACTCGACTTTCCCCTCTCCAGTCCATACTTAATGCAGCAGTCAGGGTCATCCATCTGGCCAATCGGTATTCAGACGTGTCCGCTCTTCGCCTGTCCTTACATTGGCTGCCCATTCACTACAGAATCCAATTCAAAGTACTTGTTCTCACCCACAAAGTTCTTCACAATGCAACACCTCCTTACGTCTCCTCCCTCATTTCTGTCTATCGGCCTAACCGTTCGCTGCGCTCTGCAAATGACTTTCGATTAACCTCAGCACTGATCCGTACCTCCCACTCCCAACTCCAAGACTTCTCCCGTGCTGCGCCAATCCTCTGGAATGCTCTACCCCAAGATATTAGGACCAGCCACAATTTGCATAGTTTTAGGTGCTCCCTCAAAACACATTTGTTCAGAGCGGTCTATCACTTTCACTAATCTAAGTTTTTTATGTGTAAGTGTGCGTGTGTAGCCCATTCACCAGCTCCATCTATCCTTCAAGATGGCTGGACCATCATTGTAAATACACCATTGTAAATACACACCTGTACTTTGTATCGCCCCCACCTCATTGTAGATTGTAAGCTCTCACGAGCAGAGTCGTCTTATTTTGCTTTAATGATTGTACTGTTAACGTTGTTACCTATGACCGTTGTGTTTTTAGACTGTTAAACTGTAAAGCGCTGCGGAATATGTTGGCGCTATATAAATAAAGATTATTATTATTATTAGTCCACCTTGTATTCCACCTGTAATGCACAGCCCATAGTCCCCCATAAAGTATAATGCACCCCCATAGTCATACATAAAGTATAATGTACCCCCATAGTCATCTATAAAATATAATGCACTCCATAGTCATGCATAAAGTTTTATGCACCCCATAGTCATCTAAGTACTAGTATGGCCACTGATTTTTCTAAAAAACTTTCTTTGCTTCCCTGCTGCTCGTCGTCTTGTGAGTTTTCAAGCGGCAGCTGATTTTCACGTTCGACGACAGCCTATTCCCTCCCCCCACTTGTTTTTTACTTATAAATCACTATATAGGGAAAAATACAATGTTACATTTTGTTTTTGCACTAAAATGCGCATTTTTTTGTGATTTTACATCTCTCTTGTGGTAAGAGACATATGGGTGGGAAAGTTTGCATGGTCAAGCAGACAAATAGCTTTACATCCGACATATTAATTTGTTGCACATCTTACTCCAGTACAGTGGTGCTGCAAAAATAGGATAAACAGCTCTTAAGTGTTCTATCTACAGACACCCCAATGTACTAAACATCATGCATCACTGAAAAATGTGACCATTATAAAGGTAACGCAGCCTCAACCACAATAATAATCCACATTGAAACCAATGTTTGTGCTCTTCTCATTCAGATGAAACACTGTATACTGTGCTCAGCGGAGAGACGGATCCTAATATTTCACACATCCTGTCTCTTCACATGCGAGAATTCCAAGTTTTGTAGGGCTGAATGAGACGTAGCAACTTGCTCTGGCATTGTCAGATCCTGGGTACTTTTTTTTCCATAAGGCGTCCTTTCTCCACCTTTTTAATTTTGCTGAGAAAAATGTGGGAGGGATAGAGAAAGACTTAGTAAGGTACAAGCAGCAACTTAGGTGTCAACAGTTGGAGAAAGCTGTGTGTAGTAGCAGTCAGAGGCTTGTACACTCAGGCTTGCACACTCAGGCTTGCACACTCAGGCTTGCACACTCAGGCTTGTACACTCAGGCTTGCACACTCAGGCTTGCACACTCAGGCTTGTACATTCAGGCTTGCACACTCAGGCTTGCACACTCAGGCTTGCACACTCAGAGGCTGGATACTCCGTCAGCTTCATTAACATAAAGTTTTGATCTTGCAGCACCAGTGGTCATGCTGCCTCATTCAAACATATGGGTGTGCATTGAAGACATCTGCTAGAGGAAGGTTCACAGAGGAGAACAGACAGAGAAGAAGCTCTGTGGTTTTCATTAGCATCCAGTCTGAGTACATTTTGCATTAAGGACTTGTCAGTATGACCTCTGGATTACAGTACAGTCTACTTTTCTTCCTTTGTGTTACCGGCTTTCAGGAGTCACATGCATCTCAGGTAAGATATTCCTTCTAAAACCTTCTGAACCTTTAATAAATCTGACGATTATAAAATTGCAATTTATAAAACCACTTTCGCAAGTAGGTCAATGGTTCCAGAGGCGCCCTGAACTAGGGATAAAATGAGATAAAGTAGTAATCATAGGGGAAGATATTTTTCGGCATCTTGTCAGTTTTTCCAGGATACATTTAACCATTCCTTAACCTGAAATGGCTAATAACAAAGAAGGTATGATGGTATAATCTAGGTAAAACCGTAGTCATTAAAGCTATTGATTAACAAGCTACTGCTCGGTTTTGTGGTACCTGTACATATTTTGCTTGTACACTGCAACACGGTAGTTGTTACAATTTTACTACTTTGCTAATCTTTGTACGGCACAGAAGATTGGTGTATATGCTGTACTTTAAATGTGTATGTTTTGATGATGAAGTTCCCGTCTTACACCATTCAGATACTTAGGGGATTTTCCAGAGTGAAAATCCACTGTTGACGAAATTTCAAACACAAGTTTCTGGGAAAATTCACAGTGTAAACTTGGAAATCTGGAAATTTGTCAATTTGTGCTAAGGATTATTGCAAAAGAAATGTAATTGTACCACCCATTGTATGCCAAATTCACATAGGCTATGTTGCTCTCCATTGTGTGGATATCAGACTCCAGTCTATCCTCAGACAGTCCGTACGTGTTGACTGATCTGAATTATTGAATATGTTGCAAAGTATGTAATATACAACATGTAAAACATCTCCGTAGCTGATATCAATAAAACAGGTTGTCTGATTATATGATTCTCCTGAGACCTCCAAGAAAAATCTGATTTTGTAAGAATTCTGCTGGCAATTTGTCTGCTGCTGGGGAAATGGAGTACCTGGCGGTCATTGTTCGGTTTGACCCAGGGTAGTGTTGGTACAGTGGCGTACAGATGGCTACGGTCATTTTTTTCTGGCGAATTAAAGTGACAGATGTGCTGCAGAAACATTTGCTTCCCGCTTTAACGGATACTTGGTTAAACATTGTCATTATAACATCCGGCTAGAAACAACCTAGAAGTGGAGACATTAGGCCGAGGTCACACTTGCGAGTGCAATGCGAGAAACTCGCACAAGTCTCTTGCATCAATGCCCGGCACAGCCGCCGCCACTCGGGACCGGAGCATTCAGCTGCATAGAAATACATGCGGCGGCACACTCCGTTCCCGAGTGCCAGCGGCAGTGCCAGATTCTAGAGGAGATCTATCTCCGGCCCATAGAAATTAAAAGCTTATTTGCATACAATAAAAACATGGATTTCTCTGGAATACGACATTGAATTGCAGATATCAAGGTATCATGTTATTCAGCTTCCTATGACTTACATGCCCATATAGACAGTTTAGGAGGGTTGATTGTACTGACAGATTCCCTTTAAAAATGACTTTTTAATATACCTGAAAACTGACATGTGCAGTAAAAGTGATGCCCCTCATAACAACAGCCAAAGTTCTCTATTACAAGAGCCAGCAGAATGCCATTCCAAAAATTATAATAGATTCAGAGGTAAATAATACACTATATGGCAAAAAGTATTAAGACACCAACACATTATATCTACAGAGCTTTTATGACATCCAATCATAAATCTATAGGCATTATTATGGAGTTGGTCCTCCCTTTGCAGTTAAAACAGTTTTAACTTTTTTTTGCATATTTTAAAGCCCAAATTCCAGACAAGTGAACTCCTATAGCCTGAAGCTGAAGCCAGTGCAGATGTAGTATGTTCTGTACAGAGCCCTTGGTGTGTAGTTGCTCCGTTTACTGTGCAGTGGCCATTTATGGCTTCTGCAGCTCAGCTCCCACTAAAGGAAATAGCTGCGTACAGTGAATCAGTGGAAGTGCCGGGTATCAGATCACAACCGTTCTGATATTGATGACCTGTTAAACAGATTGGCCATAAATGTCATAGTCTTTAGCAGCCTCCTTATTGAGACATTTGAATATGTACAGTATAATTATCACTGTAACAGATCACTGTCTGCTAGCTAGACTATATTGCCACCAATACCCTATGCCACTGTAGATCATGGAGAACACAGTAGTCAGCTAATGATTACTTCCTGTAATCACAGCGTTTATTCTTAATTAGGCCAGACATATTTCTCAGTAGGTCAGGAGACATAGGTCATTGTTCATATGAGCCTGAATGTTGATTTATCAATTGATGTTTGTTGCAGCATATTGTGCTGCTATCCTTGGATGACAGGGATGCAAGGTCAGTGAACAATTGATGTTTACTAATATGTTGATCACCCATTGTCCCAGTTCATGCAGCTTGTTGACCTGCAAACATTGAAGGAAAAAATATTCAAATTGGTTGAATACTCAGACAATGAGAGATGACCTCATCCCACCTTCCTACTGACCTGTGGATAATGGCCTGAAGGACAGTTGTTAGCTACAAAAAAAAGGGATCTGCCTTTGTTCCCAGAGAGGTTCTACAGGATGCCAGCCTAAGGGATCATTGCCGTAGCTGGAGGAATACATATCTGCTCTATTGACTATCAGTGAGCCCTCAAAGGCACTTGGTGAAGCCTGGTTGGGATAATCAGGTCGCCTGCCCCAATGGAAACATTCGAAGAAGCCACGTTGGGACAATCAGGTTGCTTGGTCAAGTACCGCAATTGACTGTCAACTTCCTTAGCTTGCTGTTACCTTTTCTCTGTGGGTGCCCGCCAAAAGCAGGGTGCCACTGTTGGAAGCCCCAAAGTCACAGCTGCTTTAATCCAGCCAGCGGAAGAGTGAGACCCTGTAGTTTGCACCTTCTTGTGTATTTGCTGGGACTGTTCTATATGCTTTTGTTTGTTGGTGGCTTAATAAAGTATTGCCACACTGTTTTACCCTCACCCTATGTTCTCTGAGTAGTATTCTGCCCACATTTAAGGTGAGCGGGCTTTCAGTGAGATGAGCCCTGGTCTATGCGGTCTTTCTAAAGTCAGCCTGGCCAGTAGACAAGAGCATCTACTAACCCTCTTGTCACCACACTTCCCTATTCTCAGTATGTGCTACCAGTTTCTTTGGACAAAGTAATTTTCATGAAATTTGCTAGTAACTTCATGGTAATAACTTACAAAATGTATAAAGTTACTAAATGTATTTTTACTTGTTATTTAATTTGCAAAATTTAGATAACTCCTTTAAGACAAAAATGCAGCTCCAGCGAGCATAGTGACAATAATTTAAAAGGCATTGACAAGTCAAGGGGCGGTCATCCTTGCAAACTCCTTGGCTAGCTCTCGATTGCTCGCATCCTGGACGCCTAAGAAATTACTAGGTCCCCGCAACGTCATCATGTCAAAGGGGCCTAGCATTCACAAGTGTGACCAAGGATATCGCTGTTCGAGTGCTGGCTGAGGAAGTTTTCACTGCTCAGGTCCAGCTGCCACAGAGTACTGAAATTGATGCTGGGCTGGAGTAATGCAAATCTTTTTGGTAATCTCTAGTACTACCTTGTTGTGTTGTTGTTGCACCCATGTACACAATACATTCATTTTGTGAGTTACTCTCACCATGAATATTTCACTCAGAGAAACTCAACCTATTGGTATTTTTGCACTGGGCAATTATCACACATTGCTTGACGAGCTTCTCTGTACTGACACTGCACTACCAAATATATATGTATGAAAAAACCATTTTTTTGGGCAGCGTGTCATTCCAAAATAGAGAATTGCGAAGAAGCAATTCAGAATTCTTCTTTTGCATGTATAGTAATATGGGTGCTCAGTATACAACGTGTTTCGGGGACATAGCATCTCCTTCCTCATGTGTTATTTTCCAGAAAACTTGGCAGTATATGCACGAAACACAATGTTTCCTGAACACTCTCATTATTATACAATAGAGATTCAGAATCAGCTGCCTCTCAATCCTCTATTTGTATGACGTGCCAACCGAAAACCTTTGTTTTTAATACTTACTATGTCATCCCAGGGGTGTACTCGACAAAAGTAGGTTCATTAGCTACTCATAGTGGAATGACGATAGGCATCCGGGGGCTGTGCTACAAGTGCACCCCCACAAGGTGAGCATAAGCACCCTACTGAAATACTATTAGACCAATTGTCAGTAGGTGGGATGCACTTTTTGTCTTTTTGTTTTTGTACATTTACAGTTGCACCACAATAAGAGCAGCTTTCAGGCTTTTCTTTCTAACCTACACTACAGTACATGTGCCTCGTTAAACTCTATTTATACCAAATCATAAGACCCCTTTAATGTTATATAAAACATCAAACAGGATAAAACAGCTTTTTTCAGTATGCGGGGACATTTTTGAGATCCAGTGATGTATATCCTGAATTCCTTTCTGTGAATACTTTTATTAAAATTTCATTCATTCCAGTCATACCTGACCAGTTACAAAGGTTCCATAACCATCATATGAAAACATCATTCATTTTTCTTTGTCAAGATTGAATTAGATGGAAAATGTTACTTTGAAGAGCAATAAGTACATTGGGCGGAAAGGGATTATCACGTTAATAAATTAAATTCTGTGAAGTGCTAAATGTTGGAATGTTTCTTATAGGAGAGGGGAAATATTTGTGCTCATTTCTTTCAACTTTTTTGGGACTTCAGTTCCATAGAGATTCATAAAATTAGTTTGAATGTAGATTTCAATAATGTTTCTAAAAGTTTATATTGTCAAAAAAGGGTCCATATTATATAGGCAAACATTGAGTGGCACTGCTCCATCCTCCATAATCAGACAAAAAGTAACCACAGTTAGTACTTTAATGAAGCATGAAGAGACCACGGTTCTCACGGTATTCTTCAGCAGCAATCGAATAACCAATGGTCGTTTTTCTAGTCTTCATACTTTGTCAGGACTAGAATTCTGATTAAAAACTAGACTTGCTGTATATCACATTTATGAAGTGTTTTAGGCTATGTTCATATCATGTTTTAGGCAAATGTCAGTGACTGTGCCAGGGCTTCCATCTCAATTGCTGAAAAACAGGATTCAGACGCATCCGTCAGTGGAGTTATTGACTTTAATAAAGCAGATTTTTGCTCCTGGCTCAAACAGGCGAGCATGTTTTGTGCCGGCATAAAAACAACGAATTCTGACAAAAGTGAGGTCAAAAAGAACACAAAGTGACTCTGTCTGCTTCATTAAAGTCAATGGATACTTCCATGGATGTACCCAAATCCCGTTTGTTTTAGGGCTTTAGATGAAAGCCCTAATGGAGCCACTGATGAGTGGGAAAAATGCGATGTGATCCCGGCCGGCAGACAGTTTTTATACCCTACTTTTGAAAACTGTTCATAAAAGGAGACATTGATCAATTGGTTTGTAAAATCCTTCAGATTTACTTCTGGTGTTTGCCTATTTTCTTGGTGCACAGTAATAGTGTGAATTGAGCAAGCCTAGAGCTTGCTTCAAATTTATCATACAGAGTCACCCACTGTAATAAATTTGACACATCTTCAGACTGTCTTGTCTAATTTTAAACAAAATTAGTAATTCTGCACCTTTGGACACACATGTCATGGCTCTGCTTTATCAGGTCACACCTCACTACACTATTCTGCAGAACAAATTTAAAAAAGCCATTATGTTATATTTGGGACTATTTACTGACAGCGCAAAATTACGAATTGTGTTACCAGCCCAGTGATGGAGATGATTACATGATGTATTTACTGCAAACGAGTAATATGCCATGTGTAAGGTTCTGAGGGAAAAGGCAATTCGCTGTTTTGGATTGTGCTAACCAAAATAGGATCCTTGATCTAATATACAAAGAAGCCATTTTAATTCCGCTCATTTTGGTTAGCACAGACTAAAACCGTGAATTGTCATTTCCTTCAAGCATCCTGGTGGAATTCCTCTCTGGCCATGAGGAAGCAGCAATGTCATTGAGCTTTCACAGGAGTTGTGCTTACACAACTCGCTCAGGTGAGCAGATTACCTGATCTAATATATCTTTTTATGAAGGCATCACCCTATGGTCTGGTGTGCTCTGTTGCCCTACAGTGTTTATGTGGCGCCCCTGAGGGTCCAGTCGCCACAGAGTACTGCACATCACCCAGAGGTGTGGGATTCTGCTCTCAGGTAAGGAGGGGACATGGCACAGAACCTTACACCTGCATCCAACATAGACAATTCAGTCAGGGCCAGGCTGGATAGGAAAGGGTGTTGGAGGAGTGGGTGGGATAAGTAGAGTTGGGAAGGAGCTTGCAGAAACATCAGCTTAGGAGTAGATTGAGAGAGAAGTGGAGCTGAGCAGACGTGGGGGTCTGCAGCTCCTGGCAGACAGAAAGGAGTTCCCAAAGAGAGGGAGCTGAAGAAAAGTGAAACGACAGAAAGAACCGAAGGAAGGGGTCCTAGAGGCACGGGTAGTGAGAAGTCCACCCGTGGGGCTCGTATCCATGCTGATCATCGTCAGGTGGAAGGACCAGGTTGCAGTGAGGGACCGGCCCTCAAACTAGTGGAGAAACTAAGAACTCAGCTAACTAACCTGTGACATTTGCAAGAAGCACAGTCACATCTGCACACATTCGCTGAAAAGGCAGCCGTATAGGATTCAGGGAGGACTTAGCACTCACCACCCGGCAGGATCTGTGGCTGCTGGCTTGGGACACTGTGTGGCAGGCGCAGGGCAGGAGAGGCGATTGCCAGAGCAGAAAGATGGCCAGAGAAAGGAATATAAGAAAGAAGATTCTGGAAAGTGCACCCAAATTACTTGAGAGCTGGCTGGACCACAAACCTGGAGGACACAGCACCCGGCTGGGGCAACTAAGAACTGTGAGTAAAGCATTGGAAACTGCACCCTGCTGTGTCCTCACATTTATTTACTGTGCCATCCACCCTGCACTACAGCCACCACAATTGTCATCACCACCATTTACAATCTAAGTGCCCTGGGACTATAGCTCTGCATGTGGAGAGCTGTACCAACTCTGCTGCATCACCATCAGCCCCAGTGGTCTCTTCAAGCAGCGTCGGCTAACACCTCATATTTGCCGAGTACCACAGGTGGCTTCACGAACATTACTCTATAGACTTTATGTCTCACTACACTTTATCCCCTTTAATTGGATGCCCAGGGCCATGGACTGGGTCACTGCTGCCATGACCACATCCCCTTTAAGAACCGTCCTGGTACCGAGTACCCCACGGGCCTAGCGGGTGCTCCATTTATCTATGTGTAAGGTTCTGACATACAGGGTACTGGCACCTATGTGTTCCCTAGTCTAATGTAAAATGTACATCTTATTTCCCCTTGATTTGTGCTTTAATTTGAATCAATGGCACACGATGAAAGTAAACTTTTCTGCAATGTAGTTGCAGTGAGTCTCAAAGATATTTTGACTGAAGTTCCCGTGTAAAGTCATTAAACACAGTACTGAACAGTTCAAAGACATTTTTTCACTTATATATACAATAGCATTCTGTAGAGTCTGCAAGCAGAGTTATGCAGGTGTGCAATCTCAGACTGACCCCCCTATACACCAGAGGATCCTCCAGTGGGCCCCGGTGTCTAACATTGTGATACACCCCAACAGAAAAGAAGTAGAGTTAAAATTCAAATATTTTCTTTTAGTTTTTGTCTAAAGCATTTTTCAAATATCTTTGGAAGCATAATGCAAAAAGTAAAATAAGTAAAACAAAGAGAAACAGCTGTACATAGAGAGCTTGTAGTGAGTCAGTGTTTTCAAAATGTCAGCAATGTTCACACAAAGGGCACCTTCTAAGGTCAAATCACCATTACGATGGAAAATATCACAAGTGCTGCTCAGAACAGATTGCGTTCTGCTGACATTCTTTGAAGCAAATGCCAGGTGTAAGTTGAGGCTAACCTCTGCCTAAATTTATGAAGCAACATTCAAAGAATGCATACATGTTTCTGTTGGCAAGTACACACAGATGTAAGTATTTTGCAATGCTTGTGGTACATGACTACTTTTTGATTTTATTTCCCTTAAAGCTACCATGCCTGAGAAAGTATATGTGTGTGTATATGTATGTATGCATGTCTACTATATAATTGTCTAAGGGTCACTTCCGTCTGTCTGTCTGTCCTTCTGTCTGTCACTGATATTCATTGGTCGTGGCCTCTGTCTGTCATGGAATCCAAGTCGCGGATTGGTCGTGGCAAAATGCCCACGACCATTGCCACGACCAATCAGCGACGTTCACAGTCCGGAAGAAAATGGCAGCTCCTTACTCCCCGCACTCACTGCCCAGCGCCCGCATACACCCCTCCGGTCACCGCTCACACAGGGTTAATGCCGGCGGTAACGGACCACGTTATGCCACGGGTAATGCACTCCGTTACCGCCGCTATTAACCCTGTGTGACCAAGTTTTTTACTATTGACGCAGCCTATGCAGCATCAATAGTATAAACATCTAATGTTAAAAATAATAAAAAATAAAAAATCATTATATACTCACCTACGCCGCCTTTCCCGATCCTCGCGATGCTCCGGCCTGTCCATGCACAAGCGTCACGTTCCGGTGGCAAGGATGGTCTGGCAGAAGGACCTGCCATGACGTCACAGTCATGTCACCGCGACGTCATCACAAGTCCTGCGCGCCTGGGACCGGAAGCTGCCGCCTGCACCCCACACAGGCGACAGAGCTACAACGCGCCTGCGGAAGGTAAGTATATGTTTATTTTTTATTTTTTTAACCTGTGACATACGTGGCTGGGCAATATACTACGTGGCTGGGCATTATACTACGTGGCTCTGTGCTGTATACTACGTCACTGGGCAATATACAATGTAACTGGGCAATATACTACGTCACTGGGCAATATACTACATGACTGGGCAATATACAACGTAACTAGGCAATATACTACATCACTGGGCAATATACAATGTAACTGGGCAATATACTATGTCACTGGGCAATAAACAATGTAACTGGGCAATATACTACGTCGCTGGGCAATATACTACGTAACTGGGCAATAAACAATGTAACTGGGCAATATACCATGTCACTGGGCGATATACAAAGTAACTGGGCAATATACTACGTCGCTGGGCAATATACTACGTAACTGGGCAATATACAATGTAACTGGGCAATATACTACGTCGCTGGGCAATATACTACGTAACTGGGCAATAAACAATGTAACTGGGCAATATACTACGTCGCTGGGCAATATACTACGTTACTGGGCAATATACAATGTAACTGGGCAATATACAATGTAACTGGGCAATATACTACGTCACTGGGCAATATACTACGTCGCTGTGCAATATACTACGTGGCTCTGTGCTGTATACTACGTAACTGGGCAATATACTACGTGGCTGTGCAATATACTACGTCACTGGGCAATATACTACATCACTGGACAATATACTATGTCACTGGGCAATATACTACGTCACTGGGCAATATACTACGTCACTGTGCAATATACTACGTGGCTCTGTGCTGTATACTACGTAACTGGGCAATATACTACGTGGCTGTGCAATATACTACGTCACTGGGCAATATACTACATCACTGGGCAACATACTACGTCACTGGGCAATATACTACGTGGCTCTGTGCTGTATACTACGTAACTGGGCAATATACTACGTGGCTGTGCAATATACTACGTCACTGAGCAATATACTACGTCACTGGGCAATATACTACGTCACTGGGCAATATACTACGTCACTGGGCAATATACTACGTGGACATGCATATTCTAGAATACCCGGCGCGTTAGAATCGGGCCACCATCTAGTATAATATTCATAACATATTCCGCAGTGCTTTACAGTTTGCACACATTATCATCGCTGTCCCCATTGGGGCTCACAATCTAAATTCCCTATCAGTATGTCTTTGGTGTGTGGGAGGAAACTGGAGAACCCGGAGGAAACCCACGCAAACACGGGGAGAACATACAAACTCCTTTGAGATGTTGTCCTTGCTGGGATTTGAACCCATGACTCCAAGTAAGACTGCAGTGCTAACCACTGAGCCACCGCGCTGCCCTATATATTTATACATACAGATTTCTGCATAAACTAGCACACCTCCTTTGAAAAGTAAGATTTTAATCAATATCTCACTGAATAAAAGAACAATTTTCACAATTTTGACAAGACTGAATTTGGTAGAAAATGTGTTAATCCATAACATGAATGTAAGGTTAATAATGTAATCTTCATTAAAATATCTTCAATTTTGCTCAAATTAGATCATGCAAAAATGAATACGCCCTACATCACAAACTACTACATCTAATAATTTGTAAAACCGCCAGGAGTTGTAAGAACAGCACCTAGGTCTTCTAGTCATAGAATGAACAATCTGGCAACATATTGTAACATTAATCTTTTTAAATTCCTCAAGAACGACCTCATTTAGAACCTGGATGTTGGATGGAGGATGGTAGTCAAATTGTCTCTTCAGAATTCTTCACAAGTGTTCGGTTGGGTTCATTTCAGGAAACATACTTGGCCACTGAACCACTTTCACCCTGTCCTTCTTCAGAAATGTCTTAGGTGTGTGTTTTGGATCATTGTCATGCGGGAAAAGTGCACGTCTACCAAGGACTATGAATGATGGTAACATCTTCTCTTTCAATTCAGAGCAGTACATCTTTGAATTCATGATACCATCATAAAAAAATGCCTGGAACCAAAAGTGAAACATGGTGGTGGCAGTGTCTTATGTGGGGCTGCACGAGTGCTGCTGGTGTCAGGGAGCTTCATTTTATTGATGAATTCACAGATGTACTGCTCTGAATTGAAAGAGAAGATGCTACCATTACTCTGTACCAGTATCATAGCTGCCAAGGGGTTGAGGGTGCGGTCACCTCAGGCCATGTGCTCTGCGGGACCCACCCAGAGCGCACCAATACAGTTCAACTCTCTGACAGAGCAGGGACATGATCTCCCTGCACTGTCACACTGCCGCTATGGAGCCAGTGAGTTTGGGGACCCTCCAGTGCCAGCACCAGCCCCTCTGCCCTGTCATCGCAAGTTCAACTGTATCAGCATCCTGGATGCTGATACAATTGAAAGCATTGATGAGAGAGGGAGCGTCAGCTGATGCTCCCTCTCCCATCATTCTCCCCCTGCGTCTGATGTCTCAGCACAGCAGGCGCGAATACGTCACTACATGGCGTCCGCTGTGCTGAGATGTGCAGGTGCTCAGAGCATTCTCTGCAGAGACCAGAGCAGCGGGGGAACGAGAAGGAGAGATGAGACCATTTGTAAGACTATGGGGAGTACTTTATACTGTGTAAAGGACCATGGGGAGTGCATTATACTATATTAAGACCTATGGAGATTGCATTATACTATATGGAGTCCTACAGATAGTGCATTATGCATCACTCGTGCTCAGACTGGTTAGAATGAGCCTGGATCGTGGCCCCCACTGTGGCACGGACCAGACTTACCCTGGAGGGGCCTGGCTAAGCAGCTACCTTAATGTTCACTGGAGCCTCTAGTGGTGAGGTCAGGCATGTGCGGCAGGTAGCTGCCAAATACCATTCCAGGATGGCATCTGGCAGTAGCACCTGACCCCCAAGGGAACAGACCCTGGGGGACACCAACCACAATTCGAGTAAGCACCACAAATGCATATACAGCTCTGGCAAAAATTAAGAGACCACTGCAAAATGTCAGATTTTTCTCTTTATAGGTATATTTTTGAGTAAACTGTAAATTGTTCTTTTAGTCTATAAACTTCTGACACCACATCTCCGAATTTCCAAGCAATACATTTTGTATTTTTTTCTGACAAAGAAAAATGGTCAAAATTAAAAAAAACACACACAATGCTTTCAGACCTCAAATAATGCAAAGAAAACAAGCTCATAATCATTTAGAAACAACACTAATGTTATAACTCAGAAAGAGTTCAGAAATCAATATTTTGTGGAATAACCATGATTTTTAACCCCTTTCTGACATTAGACGTACTATCCCGTCGAGGTGGGGTGGGGCCCGTATGACCACCGACGGGATAGTACGTCATACGCGATCGGCCGCGCTCACGGGGGGAGCGCGGCTGATCGCGGCCGGGTGTCAGCTGCATATTGCAGCTGACATCCGGCACTATGTGCCAGGAGCGGTCACGGACTGCCCCCGGCACATTAACCCCCGGCACACCGCGATCAAACATGATCGCGGTGTACCGGCGGTATAGGGAAGCATCGCGCAGGGAGGGGGCTCCCTGCGGGCTTCCCTGAGACCCCCGGAGCAACGCGATGTGATCGCGTTACTCCGAGGGTCTCCTACCTCCCTCCTCGCCGCAGGTCCCGGATCCAAGATGGCCGCGGCATCCGGGTCCTGCAGGGAGGGAGGTGGCTTATCGAGTGCCTGCTCAGAGCAGGTGCTGGTAAGCCTGCAGCCCTGCACAGCAGATCGTCGATCTGACAGAGTGCTGTGCACACTGTCAGATCAATGATCTGTAATGTCCCCCCCTGGGACAAAGTAAAAAAGTAAAAAAAAAATTCCCCACATGTGTAAAAAAATAAATAAAAAAAATATCCTAAATAAAGAAAAAAAAAAAATATTATTCCCATAAATACATTTCTTTAGCTAAATAAAATAAAAAAAACAATAAAAGTACACATATTTAGTATCGCCGCATCCGTAACGACCCAACCTATAAAACTGCCCCACTAGTTAACCCCTTCAGTAAACACCGTAAGAAAAAAAAAACCGATGCAAAAAACAACGCTTTATTATCATACCGCCGAACAAAAAGTGGAATAACACGCGATCAAAAAGACTGATATAAATAACCATGGTACCGCTAAAAACGTCATCTTGTCCCGCAAAAAACGAGCCACCATACAGCATCATCAGCAAAAAAATAAAAAAGTTATAGTCCTGAGAATAAAGCGATACCAAAATAATTATTTTTTCTATAAAATAGTTTTTATCGTATAAAAGCGCCAAAACATAAAAAAAATGATATAAATGAGATATCGCTGTAATCGTACTGACCCAACGAATAAAACTGCTTTATCAATTTTACCAAACGCGGAACGGTATAAACACCTCCCCCAAAAGAAATTCATGAATAGCTGGTTTTTGATCACTCTGCCTCACAAAAATCGGAATAAAAAGCGATCAAAAAATGTCACGTGTCCGAAAATGTTACCAATAAAAACGTCAACTCGTCCTGCAAAAAACAAGATCTCACATGACTCTGTGGACTCAAATATGGAAAAATTACAGCTCTCAAAATGTGGTAACGCAAAAAATATTTTTTGCAATGAAAAGCGTCTTTCAGTGTGTGACGGCTGCCAATCATAAAAATCCGCTAAAAAACCCGCTATAAAAGTAAATCAAACCCCCCTTCATCACCCCCTTAGTTAGGGAAAAATAAAAAAATGTATTTATTTCCATTTTCCCATTAGGGTTAGGGTTAGGGCTAGAGTTAGGACTAGAGTTAGGGCTAGGGTTAGGGTTAGGGCAAGGGTTAGGGCTAGGGTTAGGGTTAGGGTTAGGGCTAGGGATGGGGCTAGGGTTAGGGTTAGGGCTAGGGTTAGGGCTAGGGTTAGGGCTAGGGTTACGGCTAGTGTTAGGGCTAGTGATAGGGCTAGGGTTATTGCTAGGGTTAGGGCTAGGGTTGGGGTTAGGGTTGGGGCTACAGTTAGGGTTGGGGCTAAAGATAGGGTTAGGGTTTGGATTACATTTACGGTTGGGAATAGGGTTGGGTGTGTCTGGGTTAGAGGAGTGGTTAGGGTTACTGTTGGGATTAGGGTAAGGGGTGTGTTTGGATTAGGGTTTCAGTTATAATTGGGGGGTTTCCACTGTTTAGGCACATCAGGGGCTCTACAAACGGGACATTGCATCCGATCTGAATTCCAGCCAATTCTGCGTTGAAAAAGGAAAACAGTGCTCCTTCCCTTCAGAGCTCTCCCGTGTGCCCAAACAGGGGTTTACCCCAACATATGGGGTATCAGCGTACTCAGGATAAATTGGACATCATCTTTTGGGGTCCAATTTCTCCTGCTACCCTTGGGAAAATACAAAACTGGGGGCCAAAAAATAAGTTTTGTGGGAAAAAAAAGATTTTTTATTTTCACGGCTCTGCGTTGTAAACTGTAGTGAAACACTTGGGGGTTCAAAGTTCTCACAACACATCTAGATAAGTTCCTTGGGGGGTCTAGTTTCCGATATGGGGTCACTTGTGGGGGGTTTGTACTGTTTGGGTACATCAGGGGCTCTGCAAATGCAATGTGATGCCTGCAGACCAATCCATTTAAGTCTGCATTCCAAATGGCGCTCCTTCCCTTCCGAGCTCTGTCATGCGCCCAAACAGTGGTTCCCCCCCACATATGGGGTATCAGCGTACTCAGGACAAATTGGACAACAACTTTTGGGGTCCAATTTATCCTGATACCCTTGTAAAAATACAAAACTGGGGGCTAAAAAATCATTTTTGTGAAAAAAAAAAGAATTTTTATTTTCACGGCTCTGCGTTATAAACTGTAGTGAAACACTTGGGGGTTCAAAGTTCTCACAACACATCTAGATAAGTTCCTTAGGGGGTCTAGTTTCCAATATGGGGTCACTTGTGGGGGGTTTGTACTGTTT
Source organism: Ranitomeya variabilis (assembly GCF_051348905.1). Taxonomy (NCBI): domain Eukaryota; kingdom Metazoa; phylum Chordata; class Amphibia; order Anura; family Dendrobatidae; genus Ranitomeya; species Ranitomeya variabilis. The sequence continues at coordinate 165,698,574 of NC_135233.1, forward strand.
GGGTACATCAGGGGCTCTGCAAATGCAACGTGACGCCTGCAGACCAATCCATTTAAGTCTGCATTCCAAATGGCGCTCCTTCCCTTCCGAGCTCTGTCATGCGCCCAAACAGTGGTTCCCCCCCACATATGGGGTATCAGCGTACTCAGGACAAATTGGACAACAACTTTTGGGGTCCAATTTATCCTGATACCCTTGTGAAAATACAAAACTGGGGGCTAAAAAATCATTTTTGTGAAAAAAAAAAGAATTTTTATTTTCACGGCTCTGCGTTATAAACTGTAGTGAAACACTTGGGGGTTCAAAGCTCTCAAAACACATCTAGATAAGTTCCTTAGGGGGTCTACTTTCCAAAATGGTGTCACTTGTGGGGTTTTTTAATGTTTAGGCACATCAGGGGCTCTCCAAACGCAACATGGCATCCCATCTTAATTCCAGTCAATTTTGCATTGAAAAGTAAAATAGCGCTCCTTCCCTTCCGAGCTCTGCTATGCGCCCAAACAGTGGTTTACCCCCACATACAGGGTATCGTCGTACTCAGGACAAATTGCACAACAACTTTTGTGGTCTAATTTCTTCTCTTACCCTTGGGGAAATAAAAAAATGGGGGCGAAAAGATCATTTTTGTGAAAAAATATGATTTTTTATTTTTACGACTCTGCATTATAAACTTCTGTGAAGCACTTGTTGGGTCAAAGTGCTCACCACACATCTAGATAAGTTCCTTAAGGGGTCTACTTTCCAAAATGGTGTCACTTGTGGGGGGTTTCAATGTTTAGGCACATCAGGGGCTCTCCAAATGCAACATGGCGTCCCATCTCAATTCCAGTCAATTTTGCATTGAAAAGTCAAATGGCGCTCCTTCCTTTCCGAGCTCTGCCCTGCGCCCAAACAATGGTTTACACCCACATATGGGGTATCAGCGTACTCAGGACAAATTGCACAACAATTGTTGGGGTCCAATTTCTTCTCTTACCCTTGGGAAAATAAAAAATTGGGGGCGAAAAGATCATTTTTGTGAAAAAATATGATTTTTTATTTTTACGGCTCTGCATTATAAACTTCTGTGAAGCACTTGTTGGGTCAAAGTGCTCACCACACATCTAGATAAGATCCTTAGGGGGTCTGCTTTCCAAAATGGTGTCACTTGTGGGGGGTTTCAATGTTTAGGCACATCAGGGGCTCTCCAAATGCAACATGGCGTCCCATCTCAATTTCAGTCAATTTTGCATTGAAAAGTCAAATGGCGCTCCTTTCCTTCCGAGCTCTGCCATGCGCCCAAACAGTGGTTTACCCCCACATATGGGGTATCAGCGTACTCAGGACAAATTGTACAACAAATTTTGGGGTCTATTTTCTCCTGTTACCCTTGGTAAAATAAAACAAATTGGAGCTGAAATAAATTTTTTGTGAAAAAAAATTAAATGTTCATTTTTATTTAAACATTCCAAAAATTCCTGTGAAACACCTGAAGGGTTAATAAACTTCTTGAAAGTGGTTTTGAGTACCTTGAGGGGTGCAGTTTTTAGAATGGTGTCACACTTGGGTATTTTCTATCATATAGACCCCTCAAAATGACTTCAAATGAGATGTGGTCCCTAAAAAAAATGGTGTTGTAAAAATGAGAAATTGCTGGTCAACTTTTAACCCTTATAACTCCGTCACAAAAAAAAATGTTGGTTCCAAAATTGTGCTGATGTAAAGTAGACATGTGGGAAATGTTACTTATTAAGTATTTTGCGTGACATATGTCTGTGATTTAAGGGCATAAAAATTCAAAGTTGGAAAATTGCGAAATTTTCTAAATTTTCGCCAAATATTCATTTTTTTCACAAATAAACGCAAATTATATCGAAGAAATTTTACCACTATCATGAAGTACAATATGTCGCAAGAAAACAGTGTCAGAATCGCCAAGATCCGTTGAAGCATTCCAGAGTTATAACCTCATAAAGGGACAGTGATCAGAATTGTAAAAATTGGCCTGGTCATTAACGTGCAAACCACCCTTGGGGGTGAAGGGGTTAATCACAGCTTTCATGAGTCTTGGCATGCTTTCCACCAGTCTTTCACACTGCTTCTGACACAAAAATGTAAGCAGTTCTTCTTTGTTTGATGGCTTGTGACTATCCATCATCCTCTTCATTACATTCCAGATAACATTGCAGATACCCATTCTGATAACATTCTGATAGCACTTTAATAGATTAATCCAAGCTGGCTATGTTTACATGCACTGAAGCACTTTTGTTTGGATAGGTCTCAGGGCATTTGTTTGCACAATTTCTTTGATATATATATTATTTTTTTTTTAATTAGCATTTTGGCACTTTAATTTAGTTTAAATTTGTGCATTTAATAATATTACCCAATGGATACTATTATGAGTGGCATTGTCTATGCTGTGTGATTATCTAAATGCTAATGTATATATTTTTGGACCAATTTTGATCTGTTGTTTGGCTGGAGGCATCATCATTTACCTTTTATAGTATTTATTATTTGATTTTTTGTGTTATAAATAAAATATATATCTTTTTTAACAAAACCTTCTTGTTCCTGTCCATTATCGAGGTTGGCTTTGTGTTATACTAGGAATGGAACGTGTTTTCTTAAATTGAATGGACTAAAATGTATACATGGTGAATATCTAATCAGAGCACCACATGAAGATTCCACAGTCCCGCCCAAAGCACGAGCATATCATTAACTCAAAACTGAAAATAAAGATTAAGTAACAACCACAAGACGGATTTCATCAACCAAAGTATCATTTTGATCAGCATAACGGCGCCGACCTGACACTGTCTCTAGGTTACTGAGCACAATACTGCTGACAGGTTCCATTTAAGGTCTGAAACTTTGTTCAAAGTTATCTGATCACACAAATCTCCTAGGGTGCGTAAACTTTAGCATTGGACCATTTTTCTTTTTGTATTTTTCTAAATGTAAAAAATGACAATCTATTTTTTCCCCTAAAATACAAAGGAAATGTGTCAACTTTAATTTTAGACCTTTGAGAAAAAATGTTAACTTCAACTTGCTTAACTGTTAAAAATAGCAGTAATTTTGACCAGGGTTGCCCAAACATTTTTATGCCACTTTACCAATCTATAGTCATCATGTGTCTGTAATATCAGTGATAGATGTGCACTTTTCAAACATCATAATGATCCAAAGCACATATCTCTTGCACTTATTAAGAGGAGCAAAAGGGGTTACTCATTTGTGGTGAGCACTATATATGTAATGGAATGTGCACATTGTCGATTCAGAATGAAAGCAAAAAAACTAGACAGAACATGTATGGAAACAAGTAAAAAAAGAAATACATGTTGTAACAAAACACTCCGGGATCGAGGGTGATAGATAGATGTACGCAATGGATCTATTTGTAAGAGTCTGCAGAGCTCCTTCATTACCCTCGACATAAAGGGAGTCCCCTGGTCGGTGAGTATCTGTTTTGGAATTCCTACCCGACTAAACACTTGCACCAATTCTTTGGCAATCGTTTTGGTAGCAGTGTTACGCAAAGGGATGGCTTCCGGGTAGCGAGTGGCATAGTCCATGATGACGAGGATATGTTGGTGCCCACGTGCGGACCGGGGAAGGGGCCCAACCAAATCCATCCCAATTCTCTCAAAAGGGACCCCAATGATAGGGAGGGGTACCAAAGGGCTACAGTACCGAGGTTTAGGTGCCGAGATTTGGCACTCTGGACAGGACTCACAATAGTTACGCACATCATTGTGTATTCCAGGCCACACAAAACAATGCAATATTCTTTCTGTGGTTTTTTGTACCCCCAGATGTCCCCCCATTATATGTCCGTGGGCCAGGTCCAATACCTTCCGCCGATAAGGTTTGGGTACCACTAACTGCTGCACAGTGTCTTCCCCTTTTTTTTCTACCTGGTAGAGTAAATCATTTTCAAGAACCATGTACGGGTACGCTAGCCTAGTGTCAGGTTCTACGGGTACGCTATCTATCATTTTTACATTTTTCCTAGCCTGAGTCAGGGTAGGATCTTTCATTTGTTCGCTGTGGAAGTCATTCAACTGGACTCCCAAATCTGGTAGGCAGGGTGCGGGATGGCTGTCTGCCTCCGCCTCTCGCTGAGTTTCCTCAGTTTCCTCAGTTTCCCCCGCCATAACTGAGAAGGGGTACTGAAGGTTAGATTCACTAATCTCCCCAGCAGCATCTTCCTGTGGGATCTCCTCCAGGAGCTCGGGACCTCCAGGTAGCATGGGAGAAGATTCACGGTCACAGCTACCGTGAAGGAGCAACTGATTCTCCCACAACTGCCAGAAAAGAGGAAAATCCCTGCCCAAGATTATATCCTGTAACAATGCGGGAACGAGTCCCACTTTGTGTTGCACAGACCCATAGGGAGTGGAGATACATATGACCGCTGTAGGATATGAGCAGGTGTCACCATGCACACACGTTACAGAAAACTTGTCAGACGGACTAGTTGGACGTGCTATCAGACTGGCTTTCACTAGAGTCACCACACTTCCCGAGTCTAGTAATGCCACAACATTTTTCCCATCTACAGACAATTCACACAGATGTTTTACTGTATCATTTTGACCCGCATTCACACTTACTAGCCGTGTAACCAAAGACATGCGTTTCTTAGAGTCCATAACGTCGCACTGCATGGGTTCAGTGGTAACAGGACAGTTCGCAGAAACATGGCCCTTCTCATGGCAACGGAAACACCTAACAAGCCCCCTATTGAAACCAGAGTCCGACACCCTTGATCTCGGGGTGCGAGCAGTCCCGTGTTCCTCCCCCACAGTTTTTGGCAATTTTCCTTCCCCCGCAGTCCCTGGAACAGTCTTACCGGTTCCACGAGGAGGAGGTACAGTTCGGGTAGTAGCGGTATCATCAGGAAGTCCTTCCGCCACGGAATAACGCTCCACCAAGTCCACCAGTTGATCCGCTGTCGCGGGATTTCCTTGGCTCACCCACTTTTTCAGCGCCGGTGGTAGTACTCTTAGGTACTTGTCCAGAACGACCCGCTGGATTATCTCCGGAGTTGTCAGTACCTCGGGTTGCAGCCATTTCTTTATCAAGTAGATCAGGTCGAACATCTGCGATCGCGGCGGTTTATCTTGCTGATAGGTTCACTGATATACCCTCTGTGCACGGACAGCCGTCGTCACACCCAGCCGGGCCAGGACCTCAGTTTTCAGCCTCTCAAAGTCCTGAGCGACTTCTGGGTCCAAGTCATGGTAAGCTTTTTGGGCCTCACCGGAGAGAAACGGAGCAATTAGATCGGCCCATCGTTCCTTCGGCCACTTCTCTCTCAACGCTGTCCGCTCAAACGTTGTCAGGTACGCCTCGACGTCATCTTCTGCGGTCAGCTTTTGCCAGTACCGACTCACATGGATCCTCCTGGACTCTGCTTCTGGGTCAACCTCAGGCATGCTCACCAAGCGTTGCGCCACCTGTTGCAGAAGCTGGCGGTCTGCAGCCGTCATGTCCAGTAACTCCTTCAGCTGTGCGGCCATCAAGCGATTAGCTTCCTGCTGTGCTGCAGTGGCCTGTACTAGGGCTTTCACCACGTCTTCCACACTGTCGCCTGTGCCACGCGTTGCCCGCAATCTCCACCACAATGTAACAAAACACTCCGGGATCGCCTTTGCTGGGGTCAAAGGTCACGTGGTTTGTGCATTGAACTCTGAGGCGACAGCAGGTTTCCAAGTTGACTGACCTCAGGTCAGGTTTATTAAAGTGAAAGCAAATACAGAAAACAAAACATAAAAATAAATCCTAGCCTGTCCGGCGCTAACTAAACAAATACGTTGCTATCTAACAACTGGGGGGGCTTCTCCCTCCCAGCTAACATTACACAGATCATGAGCACAGCTCTCACTCACGTTTGTCTCACACAGACAGGCATTCTGTGTGCCCCAGGCTGACACCTGAAACCTCCAGCTGGTCAGCCTTTATTCCTGCACTTATTAACCCCTCGGTATCCTGAAGATACTGAGCGGCCTAATTCACATAGGACAAATACCTGGGCGAGATATACCTGCCCCCGACTACCAGACCGTCATGACTCTTACAATGTCAAACAAACCAGAAAGTGTGTTAAATCTTCTTCAAAGTATCCCCCCATTTACTTTAATGAGTGCTTAACACCCCCTCCGCATTTTCTCTAGGAGTTAGTCACCAAGAATGGCTCTCCAACAGTCTTGAACAAGTTCCCAATATTGTTGAGTACTTCTTGGCTGCTTTTCTTACACTTTGCAGTCCAACTCATCCAAAACCATCGTAATTGGGTTGCGGATGGGTGATTGTGGAGGCCATGCCATCTGATTCAGCACTCCATCCCTCTATATCTTGGTAACGTAGGCCTTACATAACTGGGAGGTGAGTTTTGAGTCATTGCCCTGTTGCAAATCAAATATGGTTCCACTAAGGCTGGTTCACACTAGCATATAGTAAATTGTCCAAATTGCCACCCATGTGCAATCAATTTTATACAACAGCATTTGTTAAAAATTTGCTAGACTAAAAACAGTATCCTGTGCTAAAGAATTGCATTTTATCTGTAAAAATCCGATGCTATACAGTGGCTCCGTATGGAATAAAATGTATTTTTTACGCACCTTTAGACTTGAATGGGTGAGTTTCATCCAACACATGGAACAAACAAGTGCAAGCTGTAATTTTTTTCGAGAAGGCAACCGGACAGGGCCGGCGTTTGGCACAGGCAGACCAGGCAGACGCCTGGGGCCCCCACCTACAAGGGGGCCCCTACATCTGCAACTCCTGTATGAAGTGCCCATAAGGTGTTCAGCAGTGAATAATGCTGTGCATTGCTCTGCAGTCCCAGAACGTGTCTCCTAAATCCCCCTTGAGACCCCCTTCAGTGCAGTGATTTACTCATGTGGTCCCAGAGCTCTGTGCTGTTTGCTGTAGGATCAGGTTTCACAGTCACATACAGCAGGGATCAGCATGGGCTCTGACCAGTCACTAAATCATTGTTTGTAATCTGACAGGGCGACCTGCTGTCACTACTGTCTGGATGACACAAGACAGGAATATTGTCTGCTGAATCAGGGCATTTATTATATAGAAATAAATAAATTCCCTCGTGAAATAATAAGGGTAAACCATACACATATATAGTACAGGTGTGCATGGGAATCAGCGTTTTTGGTGCATTTTTTGCAGCCAAAACCTGCTCTCTTGGCAGTAAAAACACTGCTTTCAAAGCATCCATTTTTTGGGGTATGTGCAGAGGATCTGGAAATGGCAGCACTTTGGCAGTGAACATGTGCTGCGTCCAAAGTGCTGCCATCTTTTGAACACAGGTGATTCCGCGTGTGTTCATTGATCTGTGTGGAATCCCTGCGTCCTATACATTGCAGCGGTGAGATTTCTCTGGTGGAGACTCACGTCTACACCATATAAATTGACATGCTGCAGCCTGGACAGACGCGCCCCATGTCCATCTCCACAGGTGAGGTGCAGGTGATAGTGCACGCATAGTAGAGATGGAATTTCTTGGAATCCCATCCACTATACTGTAACATCTGGCATTTTCTGATTGTGGACACATACCCTTAGAGCTTTTGCTGTTTGTTTTTTACAGTATGCATTTTGTCTACAGTACATGTTTAATAAAGTTAATTTTATTCACCAAAAACGCAGTGAAAAACAACGTTGCAACATTTGCAGCATTTTTTAAACTTTTTCATTGCTTTCTACGAGTGAAAAAAATTGCTGAAAGTGACACGCTGCAGATTTAAAAAAACGCTGCAGTTGTGAAATTCAGTCAGGGGAAAATAAAAGGGTGTGCAGGAGATTTCTGAAAATCTCATTTTTCGCTTGTAAAATGCTGTAAACTTCTTATTTGCAGAAGAAAGAGCTGCAAAACTTCTGCATATGAACATGGTGAAAAGCTGCTTTTGAGGGTATGTGCACACGCTGCGGATTTTGCTTCGGATCCGCAGCGTTTCCCAGCTGCAGGTCCGCAGCAGTTTCCCATGAGTTTACATTACAATGTAAACCTATGGGAAACAGAAAACGCAGTGCCCATGCTGTGGAAAAAAACGCACGGAAACACAGCGGTTTACATTCCGCAGCATGTCACTTTCTGCGGATTCTGCAGCGGCTTTACACCTGCTCCAATAGAAAACCGCAGTTGTAAAACCGCAGTGAAATCCGCAGAAAAAAACGCAGTAAATCCGCAATAAATCTGCAGCAAAAACGCAGCATTTTTGCCCTGCAGATTTATCAATTCTGCTGCGGAAAAATCCGCAGAGGACCATTATACGTATGCACATACCCTCAAAGTGCCAGCAAAACATAGGAGACTTCCGAAATCTCCTGCAGGCGCTTGTTTGTTTTCTGACTGGATTCCAGAACTGTAGCGCTTTTTAAATCTGTAGCGTGTCACTTCTTTCAGTGTGTTTTCACCCGTAGAAAGCAATGAAAGAATAAAAAAGCTGCAGATATTGCAACGGCATTTTTCACTGCAATTTTTTAAGTGGTTTTGGTGAATTAAACTTTTAGGTCTCGTTCACATGTTCAGTATTTCACATCAGTATTAGTAATGCAGAAACAGCAGTGGAACAATGAGGCTATGTGCACACGTTGCGGAATCTGCTGCGGATATTTCCACGCAGATTCCTAAAAATCTGCAGTTAAAACGCCCTGCATTTTACCTTCAGATTTATGGCGGAATTACCGCTTTTTTGTGCGGTTTTCAACAGCGTTTTTACCCCTGTGGATTCCTATTATGGAGCAGGTGTAAAATGCTGCGGAATCTGCACAAAGAATTGACATGCTGCAGAAAATACAACGCAGCGTTTCCACGTGGTATTTTCCGCAGCATGTGTACAGCGGATTTTGTTTTCCATACGTTTATATGGTGCTGTACAACGCATGGAAAACTGCTGCAGATCCACAGCAAAATCCGCAGCATGTGCACATACCCTGAGAAACACGTCACCACTTCAGTATTTATCACCCTCCTGGTTTTGGCTTACACATACTGATGTGAAATACTGACCAAATACTGATCGTATGAATGTGGTCTTAAACATACTGTAGACAAAGCAAACATCCTCACTCCAAAAAAAGCTGAAAAAAGTGTGAAGAACACCAAAAAAGCTGAAAAACAGGTGTTTTGACTGCAACATTTTTACTGCTAATAGAAAAGGTTTTGGCTGCTGAAAAAAATGCTGCATGTGAACATAAACCAAACCAAAACACAAGGATTCCTAAAATATAACTTTTAATATTCAAAGTTAAAATACACAGTTCTAAAATTGAGGACAATACAATGAAAATAAGTCACAGACGATACAGAGATAGTGACAAACCGTTCATTCAAACTTCATATATATAGCCACTTACCGGCTACATTTCCAGGTGGAACCAATCTCCACCCACCGATAGTGTGCGCCGCCATCCATCCCTCTGGAACGCACGCTGCCGCCCACATAGATGACATAAGGGCTGACAGCGTTCATGTGGGACTCAACTCCGCCCACCCTTCTAAGCGCCGCCGTATCCTTCTGGAACGCACACTTTTTTGTTTATTTTTTATGATAATTTTGCTTAAGGATAAATCTGCAGATCATTGTAGATGAGGTGATTGGGGTTCTCTATTGCTTTTTCCGCTATATACCCCAAAATATATGATATGTGAACACCCTATTTAGGGTCTCCAGCTTGGGCAAAAAATACTAATTTTTGTGTTTTTTTGTTTAGTTTGTTTTTTCTAATTTTTTCTTATTTATTTATACTATTTTTGCTAATTTTTTATGATACTTTTGGTTTTGGGCTCATATTTATGACACTACCTTTCTAGGCACTATAGGGTATGTGTAGGGCCTACAGGGCCAGTCCTCGATGAGCGGGGGCACCAACCGCAGAAACTTAGGGTGCCTACCCCCGCAAATAGGTAGTGGATAGTAATAGGGATTTGACAGGGGTCAGTTAGTTCCCTTGTGACTTATTTTCATTGTATTGTCCTCAATTTTAGAACTGTGTATTTTAACTTTGAATATTAAAAGTTATATTTTAGGAATCCTTGTGTTTTGGTTTGGTTTAGTAGTCTAGGATTCCATTGGTATTGTTTTTTGGTCTTTTCTGCATGTGAACATAGTCTTACTCTGAAACGCTATGTCTATCTGTGGTGTTACATAGGACTGCAGGTGACATGTACTAAATTATCTGTACTCAGAGAGTTATCACTGTATTATCTGTGGTGTTAAAAAAAAAAAAATTAAAAGGGGGTTGGGGGCAACTCTTTGTCTTGGGCCCCCAATCTTTTCTGACCCTAGCAACGCCCCTGCATACAGCTAATAGTGGCAGACCTGTTGGACGATATAAGGCCCCTAAATATGGGGGCCACAGTGTGAGCGCTGGCTCCAGGCCCCTCCACCAACTGTATCCGCATCCTGCTCATGTAATGCAACCTAAATGTTTGTGTGATTTTACAATGTTAGCATTTGGGGCCCCACTTTAAATTTTTGCCTAGGGCACCACTTTGTCTAAAACCGGCCCTGCAACCGGAGAGTAGACCTCAACGTGCGTTTCACGGCAGCGCCGTTCCGCTTTCTCAGTAAAGCCTTGCCTTGAGAAAGCGGCACGGCACTGCCGCGAAACACGCATCGGGATCTACTCTCTGGTTGTCTTCTCACCTTGCGCCCGATACTGGTAAGCCTGGTACTCATTATCAGACCCTATTTATGTGTCATGGGGTGGAGTTACATTTAATATACTTCTGTGGGGTGTCTGTCTATTGGACCATGGCTAGTTTTACTTAGACCATTGCTTATAGTTTTGTACTAGCATTTGATTATACTAGATCATGGGGTTTTTGGTGCTTTCCTTTGTGGGGGCTCTATCTGAGTGTGGGGGGTGTTTCAGCATTTCTTGGCATTATCTTGCGTGTTACTGTATAATATCAACTAATATGAATTTTAATATCAATTATTTATGAAATAAACTTTGATATTTATTGTTCATCGATGCTCCGTATTTTCTCCTTTTCTGCATACTGATAGAGATAGCAGAGAAAATTGCAGAACCACTAGCCAGAAGCAGAAGTTTTGAAAATTCCTGGCAAACACGAGAAGATTGGAGAAAGGCAAATGACCCTATCTACAAAAAAGGAAATAAGATGGAACCAGGAATTTACAGGCCAGTGAGCCTTACTTTTAAACCAAGGTGACAAAGGAATGCTTAATAGAGGCAGAGTGTCTAATATAATTAGGTAAAATTACAATACAAAAACAGGTAAAAGTAATATCCCTGTGACCAAGGAGCCAGACCTGAGTAGTGAAATGTGGACAGTCGGAAAATTACAGCAAAAAAGCAAAAGAGCAAAAAGAAGCCGACCATATAGTCCAAGATATTATAGTGAAAAAATACAATTTATTAGGTTAAACAGGTAAAATAACAGAAAAAACATTAATGACTAGAATAATGTAAAATTACAATAAAAGCAAGCATGCACACCCAGGAAAATAAGTAAAACAATAGGACGAAGGCAGCATGCCAAAACGCACGTTAGGGAGGACGCCATCCAGGTGCCAGTGATCTACATTTCGTCTGTGAGTTATCCTCCACTTGGGATTTATTTTTGTACTCCTACACTATCCCCTTTTTTTCTACACAATACATATGTTGCACTTTGTTACTTGATGTTTGGATATCTAAATGGCACATATATGCTTACCATGAATCCATGGTAATACCTACTTAGGTTATATTGTATGAGCACTTTGTTTACTAATAATTTGCACATTTTTTATATAATTTTTTGTGCTGTGCATAACATTCTGGCACTTTTTCTACTCATTCCTATTGTTTTACTTATTTTCCTGGGTGTGCGTTCTTTTTTATGTAATTTTACCTTATTCTAATTATTAATGTTTTTTCTGTTATTTTATCTGTTTAACCTAATAAATTGTATTTTTTCACTATAATATCTTGGACTATATGGTCGACTTCTTTTTGCTCTTTTGTTTTAAACTGAGACAGATCTTTGAACAAATTATTAAACAGCATGTATGTAAGTACTTGGATAAGAATGATGGGATCACTATCCGGGTGGATCAGGTAAATGCGGTAGATAATATCTTGACTTCAGCAAAGCATTTGATGAAGTATCTCATACTATCCTTATTGACAAAATGACCAAGTATGGGATTGACTAATATACGCTTAGGTGGATTCATAACTGGCTCTGTGATCGCACTCAAAGGGTGGTAATAAATGGCTGCACATACAATTGCAAGAGTGTTTCAAGTGGGGTACCACAGGGATCTGTCCTGGCCCCAGTGTTCTTCACCATTTTTACAAATGATCTAATAAAAGGGAACTGAAGGTAAACTAACCAAATTTGCAGATGATACAAAGCCAGGAGGGCTAGAAGGGAAAGAGGAGCCACCAGGATGGTGAGCGAACTGCAAACTATGTTCTTCAAGAAATGGTTAAAGGATATGGGAATGCTCAGCTTGCAAAAAAGAAGTGAAGACTTAATAGCTGTCTGCAAATATCTGAAGGGATGTCACAGTGTAGAAGAATCAACCTTATTCTCATTTGCATATGGAAACTCGAGAAGCAATGTAATGAAACTGAAAGGGAGAAGATACAGATTAGATATTAGAAACAACTTTTTAACAGTGAGGCTGATCAGTGAGTAGAACAGGCTGCCACGAGAGGTGGTGAGTCCTCTTTCAATGGAAGTCTTCAAACAGAGGCTGGACAGACATCATCTATCATGGATGGTTTAGTGAATCCTGCATAGAGCAGGAGGTTGGACACGATGACGAGGTCCCTTACAACGCTAATATTCTATGATTGTATGGTTGCTACCAAATATCTTGAAGTTTGAGTTAGGCTTCAGTACAGATTTCCACTGATCTAATGTTCAGTCTTTGTGTTGCTTGACCCAAATAAGTCTCTTTTTGTATGCAGTCCCCAGAAATGGCTTGCATCTATTTAACCATAAGGCTCTGATTTTCGCAGTCTCCTCTTGACAATTGATATTGAGATGTATCTGCTCCTTGATATCTGTACAACATTTGCAAGGGCTGTTATCTTAGGTGCTGTCAATTAACCTTTTCTGAGGCTTGTGACTCTGATGAACTTATACTCAGGTGGTCCTCATGAGAGTCAGTTTTATCATGGCAGCTAGACTTCGTCTACACAGCTCAGGACCCTTCGACCACTTCCTGCCGATATATAGCTTAATAAAGCCAATATTTGCCCCAAACGTCTCATTCTGTGGTCGATTTAACTTAATAAACCATTATCTTCATTTGTGATCATCTGAGCGTCAAAAGTTTTTCATATTTAGTGGAAGACTATGTCTTACTTCTGAGAGATGGATACTTTCAAGGTTTTAGCAATTTTTAATGAGTGACTGATCTTAATTTATTAAAGTAATGATGATCTGTCGATTCTCTTTACTGTGTACTGTTAACTGATTCATGCCATATTATGAAACTTTTGTGAAATAGTACTCTATAGTACTCTATAGAATTGTGTGCCAACAGTGGTTCTATAAAACACACCTTATGGTCTTGTAAAATCTTTCTGAAGGCTAGTGATTTTACCAATGAACGTTTGACAAGTCATAGCAATTCATTGGAAACTATTCCTGGTGATTACCTGATGAATCTTCTTGAGAGAATGCAAAGGGGGTGTAAAGCTGCCATCACAGTAGTAGGGGGTATCTAGGGTTGAACAAATATTCCGATTTGTTTACACTTTTTTTTCCACCTTGCTTGTTTATGTGTTCCTTTGTGGGTTGGCTTCTTTCAGTCTCAATCAATCAATTTTCAAATTGCAATAAGAACAATAAAAACCACTGCAGAAATAGATGTGTCCAAACTTTTGATCGGTACTGAGTCTAAAATATATTCAGATGTTTTATACTCAGTACCAGTCAAAAGTTTGGACACACCTATTTATGCAGTGGTTTTCATTGTTCTTATTGTAGTATATGTACCGTATTTTCCAGCGTATAAGACGATTTTTTAACCCCTAAAAATTGTCCCAAAAGTCGGGGGTCGTCTTATACGCTGGGTACGGCGTGTGCAGGGAACGATCCTGGATGTTCCCAGGGTCTGAAGGAGAGGAGACTCTCCTTCAGGCCCTGGGATCCATATTCATGTAAAAAATAAAAAATAAAAATAACGTGACCGCGACGTCATCGAAGGTCCTTCACTCTCTGCATTCTTAGGAACGGAGGCAGACGCTTGCAGTGGTGACAGCCAGGGTTCGTCGGAGGGGTGAGTATATCCATATTTTTTATTTTTATTTTTTATTTTTTACATGAATATGGATCCCAGGGCCTGAAGGAGAATCTCCTCTCCTCCAGACCCTGGGAACCACACGCCGTATAAGATGACTGGGCGTATAAGATGACCCCCGTCTTATACGGCAGGTATATCCCAAATTCCATATTTTATATGGTAAAGTTGGGGGTCGTCTTATACGCCCAGTCGTCTTATACACCAGAAAATACAGTATATACTAAATATCTACATACAGTCATGGCCAAAAGTGTTGACACCCTTGAAATTGATCCAGAAAATGAAGCATTTTTCATAGAAAATAATTTCAATTACACATGTTTTGTTATTCACATGTAATTGTCTCTGTGTGTATTGGATCAACACAAAAAAATGAGGAAATAAAGACAAATTGGACTTAATTTCTCACAAAACCTCAAAAATGGATACAATTGTACAAAATGTGTAATTGCAACAATTTTCTGGGAGAAATACTTTGTTTTCTGGAAAAATTTTAATGGTGCCAACACTTTTGGCCATGAGAACTCCTGTTTCTCCATAGAACTTAGAAGGATTCAGCGAGTCTGTTTTTAATCATGTAATGTCATAGAACTAATGGAAAAGAGAAGAGCTGATTGGGTAGAAGGGCAAAATGAGCAATTGTATATACACAGTGCCATGCTATAATATGATGACTGCAATATACTAAAAGTATAAAAACTGTAAGTAGAGTTAGGTTTGGAATCCAAGATTTTCTGTGCTATAAAAAAACACATTAAAAATGGCGCTTCACATTTGCAACAAATGAGCATCAAATAAGTGGGAAAAAGCATAAAACAGTTCAGCAAGACTGCAATAACCAGAGAAGATTGTTATTCAACAGTTTGGTGCGGACACGTGCAGAAAGCGTTCTGAACCTCCCCCACCCTCCACAATATTAATACTACATGTACACACGGCCCTACAGACACAAAAAAGCAAGATGTCATATAATCTAGTGTTACAGAATGTGTAATTGACGGAGAAAGGTTGACCTTGATGCACCTAAGTCTTTTTCAACCTTTGTAAATGTATTACATCAGTGTCTGATCAATATTTCCTCACATTTTAAAAAAAGACTTTCTCGTATAATTAAGTTCCCTCCCTAAAAGACTATTAGTATTGTTGATCTGATGACATGCTGATTCAATAGATCTGTCATCCAGGTTGCAATTCTTTAATACATATATGTGAACGTGCTCATATTTGAATCAATAGATTTACACATATTTTCTGCTATGTCACTACATCCTTTCAGTAGAGAAAGGGTGTCTTTTTACTGCAGTGACTGATGACTATATTGAAGGGCTGGCGGGCAATGCTTGACTTAGTTCAGAACTGTAGTTAACTATAGTGCCTTTTCACAGGTCCGTGTTTATTATAGCTTTTTGGCCTCCTGGCATAGTGAACAAGTTAAACATAACTTCTTAACAGAGGGCTTATTATAAAGGTGCATTACAGCATAGCAAACAACTCAGCTGATCTCAGCTTACGTTTCTGCTAAAACATGAATATTTACTGTAATTGCATTACAAAAAAACATGCATGAATGAATGTCTGAGCTCAATTTTCTCCCCAAATGAACCCAGTTCTCTGACAGAAATCATCCCTGATTGATCCTTTGTAAATAGATGAATTTAAAGCAGGGGCGCACAACCATTATTGGTCAAAGGGCTGCATTGTCATACTGAACCATTCCAGGGGCGGCAACTAAAAATTAAAAGTGTATTAATGGGATATTGAATGTACAGTGGGTACGGAAAGTATTCAGACCCCTTTAAATTTTTCACTCTTTGTTTCATTGTAGCCATTTGGTAAATTCAAAAAAGTTCATTTTTTTCCTAATTTTTTCCTCATTGCACCCCATCTTGACTGAAAACAAACAGAAATGTAGAAATTTTGGCAAATTTATTAAAAAAGAAAAACAGAAATATAACATGGTCATAAGTATTCAGACCCTTTGCACAGACACTCCATTTCATGTCCATTTCCTTGTGATCCTCCTTGAGATGGTTCTACTCTGTCATTGGCGTCCAGCTGATAGGACGTGATTTGGAAAGGCACACACCTGTCTATATAAGACCTCACAGCTCACAGTGGATGTCAGACCAAATGAGAATCATGAGGTCAAAGGAACTGGCCAAGGAGCTCAGATATAGAATTGTGGCAAGGCGTAGATCTGTCCAAGGTTGCAAAAGAATTTCTGCAGTTCAAGGTTCCTAAGAGCTCAGTGGCCTCCATAATCCTTAACCCCTTTGCATGTTAATGAAAGGCCAATTTTTACAATTGTGACCACTGTCCCTTTATGAGGTTATAACTCTCTGGAATGCTTGCATGGATCCCGGTGATTCTGAGAATGTGTTCTCGTGACATATTGTACTTCATGTTAGTGGTAAAATTTCCTCGACATTACTTGCGTTTATTTGTGAAAAAAATGGAAATTTGGTGAAAATTAAAAAGAATTCGCAATTTTCCAACTTTAAAATTTGATTCCCTTAAATCGCAGAGATATGTCACACAAAATACTTAATATGCAACATTTTCCACATGTCTACTTTACATCACCACAATTTTGGAACCCAAATTTTTTTTGTTGGGAAGTTAAAAGGGTTAAAAGTTAAACAGCGATTCCTCATTTTTACAACACCATTTTTTTCTAGGGACCACCTCACATTTGAAGTGACACCATTCTAAAAACTGCACCCTTCAAGGTGCGCAAAACCACATTCAAGATGTTTATTAACCCTTCAGGTGTTTTACAGGAATTTTTGGAATGTTAAAAAAAATCAACATTTAACTTTTTTTCACAAGAAATTTAATCCAGACTAATTTTTTTTTATTTTAGCAAGGTTAACAGGAGAAATTGGACCCCAAAAGTTGTTGTGCAGTTTGTCCTCAGTACGCCGATACAAAATATGTGGGGGAATACTACTGTTTGGGTGCACAGTAGAGATTGGAAGGGAAGGAGCACCGTTTGACTTTTCAACGCAAAATATGCTGGAATTAAGATCATACCATGTCGCGCTTGGAGAACCCCTGATGTGCCTAAACAGTGGAAACCCCCCCTACAAGTGACACCATTTTGGAAAGTAGACCCCCCAAGGAATTTATCTAGATGTATGGTGAGCACTTTGAACCCCCAAATGCTTCACAGAAGTTTATAACAGAGCCGTAAAAATAAAAAAATCATAATTTTTCCACAAAAATGATCTTTCCACCCCACATTTTTTATTTTACCAAGGGCAGCAGGATAAATTGGACCCCAAAAGTTGTTGTGCAATTTCTGTTCAGTACGCTGATACCCCATATGTGGGGGTAAAACACTGCTTGGGCGCATGGCAGAGCTCAAAAGGGAAGGAGCGCCGTTTGACTTTTCAATGCAAAATTGACTGGAATTGAGATAGGATGCCATGTTGCGTTTGGAGAACCCCTGATGTGCCTAAACAGTAGAAACCCTGATATCACATATGTAGGGGAATACTACTTTTGAGGCACAGTGCAAAGCTCAGAAGGGGAGGGGCGCCATATTGGAGTTCAGATTTTGCAGGAATGATTTGAAGGCGCCATGTCACATTCAAGAAGTTTATTAATGCTTCAGGTGCTTAACAGGAATTTTTGGAATGTTTTAAAAAAAATGAACATTTAACTTTTTTCACAAAAAGTTTACTTTAGATCCAATTTGTTTGATTTTACCAAGGGTAACAGGAGAAATTGGACCCCAAAAATTGTTGTACAATTTGTCCTGAGTACGCAGATACCTTATATGTGGGGGGAACCACTGTTTGGGTGCATGGCAGAACTTAGAAGGGAAGGAGTGCCGTTTGACTTTTCAATGCAAAATTGAATGGAATTGAGATCGGACGCCATGTTGCATTTGGAGAGCCCCTGATGTGCCTAAACAGTGAAACCCTACAAGTGACACCATTTTGGAAAGTAGACTCCCTAAGGAACTTATCTAGATGTGTGGTGAGCACTTTGAACCCCCAAGTGCTTCACAGAACTTTATAATGTAGAGCCGTACAAATAAAAAAATCATATTTTTTCACAAAAATAATATTTTTGCCCCCAATTTTTTATTTTCCCAAGGGTAACTGGAGAATTTGGACACCAAAAGTTGTTGTCCAATTATTCCTGAGTATGCTGATACCCCATATGTGGGGGTAAACCCCTGTTTGGGTGCACGAGAGAGCTCGGAAGGGAAGGAGCACTGTTTTACTTTTTCAATGCAGAATTGGCTGGAATTGAGATCGGACGCCATGTCGCGTTTGGAGAGCCCCTGATGTGCCTAAACAGTAGAAACCCCCCCAATTCTAACTCCAACCCTAACCCGAACACGCCCCTAACCCTAATCCCAAACCTAACCACACCCCTAACCCCAACACACCCCTAACCCTAATCCCAACCATAACCCTAACCACACTCCTAACCCTGACACACTCCTAACCCTAATCCCAACCCTAATCCCAACCGTAAATGTAATCCAAACCCTAACCCTAACATTAGCCCCAACCTTAACCCTACCTTTAGCCCTAACCCTAACTGTAGCACCAACCCTAACTTTTGCCCTAACTAGTGATGAGCGAATATACTCATTGTTCGGGTTTTCCCGAGCACGCTCGGGTGGTCTCCGAGTATTTGTTAGTATTCAGAGATTAAGTTTTCATCGCGGCAGCTGAATGATTTACAGCTATTAGCCAGCTTGATTACATGTGGGGATTCCCTAGCAACCTGGCTAGTAGCTGTAAATCATTCAGCTGAGGCAAAGAAAACTTAATCTCCGAACACTAACAAGCGTGCTCGGGAAAACCCGAGCAATGAGTATATTCGCTCATCACTAGCCCTAACCCTAATGGGAAGATAAAAATAAATACATTTTTTAACCCCTTCCCGACCCATGACGCCTATGTGGCGCCATGGAATGATCGCGTCCCTGCAGATCGGGTGAAGGGGTTAACTCCTATTTTACCCGATCTGCAGGGCGAGGGGGAGTGGTACTTCAGCCCAGGGGGGGTGGCTTCACCCCCCCGTGGCTACGATCGCTCTGATTGGCTGTTGAAAGTGAAACTGCCAATCAGAGCGATTTGTAATATTTCACCTAAAAAACTGGTGAAATATTACAATCCAGCCATGGCCGATGCTGCAATGCCATCGGCCATGGCTGGAAAACCTGAAGTGACCCCCCCCACCCCACCGATCGCCCCCCCAGTGCTCCGTTATGGGGTCCGGTCCCCTCCGTCCTGTGCTCCGCTCCCCCGTCCTCCTGCCCGCTCCCCCCCTGCTCCTATGTCACCCCCCAGTGCTCCGATGCCCCCCCCCGTGCCCCGATCTCCCCCCACCGTTATACTTACCGAGGCTCCCGGTGTCGGTCCGTCTCCTCGCTGGGCGCCGCCATCTTCCAAAATGGCGGGCGCATGCTCAGTGCACCCGCCGAATCTGCCGGCCGGCAGATTCATTACAAGTACATTTTGATTGCTGTGGTAGGTTCTATCACAGCGATCAAAATAAAAAAATAATAAATAAACCCCCCCCCCTTTATCACCCCCATAGGTAGGGACAATAATAAAATAAAGAAAATATTTTTTTTTCTTTTTCCACTAGGGTTAGGGTTAGAACTAGGGTTAGAACTAGGGGTAGGGTTAGGGTTAGGGTTACGGGTAGGGTTAGGGGTAGGGTTATGGCATGTGCACACAGAGCGGATCGGCCGCGGATCTGCAGCGGATCGGCCGCGGATCTGCAGCGGATCGGCCGCGGATCCGCAGCGGATCGGCCGCGGATCCGCAGCGGATGGGCCGCGGATCCGCAGCGGATGGGCCGCGGATCCGCAGCGGATGGGCCGCGGATCCGCAGCGGATGGGCCGCGGATCCGCAGCGGATTGGCCGCGGATCCGCAGCGGATTGGCCGCGGATCCGCAGCGGATTGGCCACTGCGAATTCGAAGCAGTTTTCCATCAGGTTTACAGTACCATGTACACCTAAGCAAAACCAAATCCGCTGTGCCCATGGTGCGGAAAATTCCGTGCAGAAACGCTGCATTGTATTTTCCGCAGCATGTCAATTCTTTGTGCGGATTCCGCAGCGTTTTACACCTGTTCCTCAATAGGAATCCGCAGGTGAAATCCGCACAAAAAAACACTGGAAATCTGCTGTAAATCCGCAGGTAAAACGCAGTGCCTTTTACCTGCAGATTTTTCAAAAATCGTGCGGAAAAATCTCACACGAATCCGCAACGTGGGCACATAGCCTTAGGGTTGGAATTAGAGTTAGGGTTGGAATTAGGGCTAGGGTTTGAAATAGGGTTAAGATTAGGCTTGTGGTTAGGGTTACGGATAGGGTTAGGGGTGTGTTGGGGTTACAGTTGTGGTTAGGGTTGGGATTAGGGTTACAGTTGGGATTAGGGTTAGGATTAGGGTTGGAATTAGGGTTACGGGTGTGTTGCGGTTAGGGTTGTGGTTAGGGGTGTGTTGGGGTTAGGGTTGTGATTAGGGTTATGGCTACAGTTGGGATTAGGATTAGGGGTGTGTTGGGGTCAGTGTTGAAGTTAGAATTGAGGGGTTTCCACTGTTTAGGCACATCAGGGGTCTCCAAACGCAACATGGCGCCACCATTGATTCCAGCCAATCTTGCGTTCAAAAAGTCAAATGGTGCTCCCGCCCTTCCAAGCCCCGACGTGCGCCCAAACAGTGGTTTACCCCCACATTTGGGGTACCAGCGTACTCAGGACAAACTGGGCAACAACTGTTGGGGTCCAATTTCTCCTGTTACCCTTGCAAAAATAAAAAATTACTTGCTAAAACATAATTTTTGAGGAAAGAACAATTATTTTTTATTTTCACGGCTCTGCGTTATAAACTTCTGTGAAGCACTTGGGGGTTGAAAGTGCTCACCACACATCTAGATAAGTTCCTTCGGGGGTCTAGTTTCCAAAATGGGGTCACTTGTGGGGAGTTCCTATTGTTTAGGCACATCAGGGACTCTGCAAACGCAACCTGACGCCCGCAGAGCATTCCATCAAAGTCTGCATTTCAAAACGTCACTACTTCCCTTCCGAACCCCGACGTGTGCCAAAACAGTGGTTTACCCCCACATATGGGGTATCAGCGTACTCAGGAGAAACTGGACAACAACTTTTGGGGTCCAATTTCTCCTGTTACCCTTGGGAAAATAAAAAATTGTGGGCTAAAAAATCATTTTTGAGAAAAGAAAAATTATTTTTTATTTTCATGGCTCTGCGTTATAAACTTCTGTGAAGCACTTGGGGGATCAAAGTGCTCACCACACATCTAGATTAGTTCCTTGGGAGGTCTAGTTTCCAAAATGGGGTCACTTGTGCGGGAGCTCCAATGTTTAGGCACACAGGGGCTCTCCAAACGCGACATGGTGTCCGCTAATGATTGGAGCTAATTTTCCATTCAAAAAGTCAAATGGCGCTCCTTCCCTTCCGAGCCCTGCCGTGCGCCCAAACAGTGGTTTACCCCCACATATGAGGTATCAGCGTACTCAGGACAAATTGGACAACAACGTCCGTGGTCCAGTTTCTCCTTTTACCCTTGGGAAAATAAAAAATTGTTGCTAAAAGATCATTTTTGTGACTAAAAAGTTAAATGTTCATTTTTTACTTCCATGTTGCTTCTGCTGCTGTGAAACACCTGAAGGGTTAATAAACTTCTTGAATGTGGTTTTGAGCACCTTGAGGGGTGCAGTTTTTAGAATGGTGTCACTTTTGGGTATTTTCATCCATATAGAACCCTCAAACTGACTTCAAATGTGAGGTGGTCCCTAAAAAAAATGGTTTTGTAAATTTTGTTGTAAAAATGAGAAATCACTGGTCAAATTTTAACCCTTATAACTTCCTAGCAAAAAAAAAATTTGTTTCCAAAATTGTGCTGATGTAAAGTAGACATGTGGGAAATGTTATTTATTAACTATTTTGTGTCACATAACTCTCTGGTCTAACAGAATAAAAATTCAAAATGTGAAAATTGCGAAATTTTCAAAATTTTTGCCAAATTTCCGTTTTTTTCACAAATAAACTCAGAAATTATCGACCTAAATTTACCACTAACATGAAGCCCAATATGTCACGAAAAAACAATCTCAGAATCGCTAGGATCCGTTGAAGCGTTCCTGAGTTATTACCTCATAAAGGGACACTGGTCAGAATTGCAAAAAACGGCAAGGTCATGAAGGGGTTAATGTTATTATTTTTCCCTAACTAAAGGACTGATGAAGGGGGGTTTGATTTACTATTTATAGCGGGTTTTTGTTTGGCAGCATACTAAAAGACGCTTTTTATTGCAAAAAATAGTTTTTGCATCACCACATTTTGAGAGCTATAATTTTTCCATATTTTGGCCCACAGAGTCATGTGAGGTCTTGTTTTTTGTGGGACGAGTTGATGTTTTTATTGGTACTATTTTCAGGCACATGACATTTTTTGATCGCTTTTTATTACGATTTTTGGGAGGCAGAATGAACAAAACCAGCAATTCATGAAATTCTTTTTGGGGGGGCATTTATACCATTCCGTGTGTGGTACAATTGATAAAGCAGTTTTATTCTTCGGGTTAGTACGATTACAGCGATACCTCATTCATATTTTTTTATGTTTTGGAGCTTTTATACAATAAAAACTATTTTATATAAAAAATAATTATTTTTGTATCGCTTTATTCTGAGGGCTGTAACTGTTTTATTTTTTTGCTGATGACACTGTATGGTGGCTCATTTTTTGCGAGACAAGATGACGTTTTCAGTGGTACTATGTTTCTTTATATGCGTCTTTTTGATCGCGTGTTTTTCCTCTTTTTGTTCGGCAGTATGATGCTAAAGTATTGTTTTTTGCCTTGTTTTTTTTTTTTTTACGGTGTTCACTGAAGGGGTTAACATCGCGTTTGGAGGGTCTCAGGGAAGCACGCAGGGAGCCCCCTCCCTGCGCGATGCTTCCCTATGTCATCGAAACGCTGCAATCTTGTTTGATCACAGTGTTCGGGGGGTTAAAATGCCTGGAGCGGTCCGTAACCGCTCCTTGCACATAGTGCCGGGTGTCAGCTATAATAATCAAGATTTTATTTGTACCTCACAGTTATCTTGGTTAGAATGTGATATGGTATCACTTTCTACCTCCATTCCCTATCAAATTGCCTTGGTTGCATTAAACTTCCATTTTTTAACAACTACTGTAGCTTTAACCCCTTAATCCCGTTTGACGTACTATCCCGTCAAGGTGACCTGGGACTTAATTCCTGGTGACGGGATAGTACGTCATACGCGATCGGCCGCACTCACGGGGGGAGCGCGGCCGATCGCGGCCGGGTGTCAGCTGCCTATCGCAGCTGACATCCGGCACTATGTGCCAGGAGCGGTCACGGACCGCCCCCGGCACATTAACCCCCGGCACACCGCGATCAAACATGATCGCGATGTGCCGGCGGTGCAGGGAAGCATCGCGCAGGGAGGGGGCTCCCTGCGGGCTTCCCTGAGCCCCCCGCAGCAACGCGATGTGATCGCGTTGCTGCGAGGGTCTTACCTCCCTCCCTGCAGGCCCCAGACCCGGATCCAAGATGGCCGCGGATCCGGGTCCTGCAGGGAGGGAGGTGGCTTCACAGAAGCCTGCTCAGAGCAGGCACTGTGAAGCAGCCTGCACTTTCCTCAGATCGGTGATCTGTCAGAGTGCTATGCAAACTGACAGATCACCGATCTGTATTGTCCCCCCCTGGGGCAAAGTAAAAAAGTAAAAAAAAAAATTTCCAAATGTGTAAAAAAAAATAAAAAAAAAATATTCCAAAATAATGAAAAAAAAAATATATATTATTCCCATAAATACATTTCTTTATCTAAATAAAATAAAAAAAACAATAAAAGTACACATATTTAGTATCGCCGCGTCCGTAACGACCCGACCTA
Source organism: Ranitomeya variabilis (assembly GCF_051348905.1). Lineage (NCBI taxonomy): Eukaryota > Metazoa > Chordata > Amphibia > Anura > Dendrobatidae > Ranitomeya > Ranitomeya variabilis. Next base: position 165,722,795 of record NC_135233.1, read on the forward strand.
TAAAACTGGCCCACTAGTTAAGCCCTTCAGTAAACACCGTAAGAAAAAAAAAAATAAAAACGAGGCAAAAAACAACGCTTTATTACCATACCGCCGAACAAAAAAGTGGAACAACACGCGATCAAAAAGACAGATATAAATAACCATGGTACCGCTGCAAACGTCATCTTGTCCCGCAAAAAACAAGCTGCCATACAGCATCATCAGCAAAAAAATAAAAAAGTTATAGTCCTGAGAATAAAGCGATACCAAAATAATAATTTTTTCTATAAAATAGTTTTTATCGTATAAAAGCGCCAAAACATAAAAAAATGATATAAATGAGATATCGCTGTAATCGTACTGACCCGACGAATAAAACTGCTTTATCAATTTTACCAAACGTGGAACGGTATAAACGCCTCCCCCAAAAGAAATTCATGAATAGCTGGTTTTTGATCACTCTGCCTCACAAAAATCGGAATAAAAAGCGATCAAAAAATGTCACGTGTCTGAAAATGTTACCAACAAAAACGTCAACTCGTCCCGCAAAAAACAAGACCTCATGTGACTCTGTGTACTTAAATATGGAAAAATTATAGCTCTCAAAATGTGGTAACGCAAAAAATATTTTTTGCAATAAAAAGCGTCTTTCAGTGTGTGACGGCTGCCAATCATAAAAATCCGCTAAAAAACCCGCTATAAAAGTAAATCAAACCCCCCTTTATCACCTCCTTAGTTAGGGAAAAATAAAAAAATTAAAAAAAATGTATTTATTTCCATTTTCCCATTAGGGTTAGGGTTGGGGCTAGGGTTGGGGCTACAGTTAGGGTTGGGGCTAAAGATAGGGTTAGGGTTTGGATTACATTTACGGTTGGGAATAGGGTTGGGTGTGTCTGGGTTAGGGGTGTGGTTAGGGTTACTGTTGGGATTAGAGTAAGGGGTGTGTTTGGATTAGGGTATCAGTTATAATTGGGGGGTTTCCACTGTTTAGGCACATCAGGGGCTCTCCAAACGGGACATGGCATCCGATCTCAATTCCAGCCAATTCTGCGTTGAAAAAGGAAAACAGTGCTCCTTCCCTTCAGAGCTCTCCCGTGTGCCCAAACAGGGGTTTACCCCAACATATGGGGTATCGGCGTACTCAGGACAAACTGGACAACAACTTTTGGGGTCCAATTTCTCCTGCTACCCTTGTGAAAATACAAAACTGGGGGCTAAAAAATCATTTTTGTGAAAAAAAAAAGAATTTTTATTTTCACGGCTCTGCGTTATAAACTGTAGTGAAACACTTGGGGGTTCAAAGTTCTCACAACACATCTAGATAAGTTCCTTGGGGGGTCTAGTTTCCAATATGGGGTCACTTGTGGGGGGTTTGTACTGTTTGGGTACATCAGGGGCTCTGCAAATGCAACGTGACGCCTGCAGACCAATCCATTTAAGTCTGCATTCCAAATGGCGCTCCTTCCCTTCCGAGCTCTGTCATGCGCCCAAACAGTGGTTCCCCCCCACATATTGGGTATCAGCGTACTCAGGACAAATTGGACAACAACTTTTGGGGTCCAATTTCTCCTGCTACCCTTGTGAAAATACAAAACTGGGGGCTAAAAAATCATTTTTGTGAAAAAAAAAAGAATTTTTATTTTCACGGCTCTGCGTTATAAACTGTAGTGAAACACTTGGGGGTTCAAAGTTCTCACAACACATCTAGATAAGTTCCTTGGGGGGTCTAGTTTCCAATATGGGGTCACTTGTGGGGGGTTTGTACTGTTTGGGTACATCAGGGGCTCTGCAAATGCAACGTGACGCCTGCAGACCAATCCATTTAAGTCTGCATTCCAAATGGCGCTCCTTCCCTTCCGAGCTCTGTCATGCGCCCAAACAGTGGTTCCCCCCCACATATTGGGTATCAGTGTACCCAGGACAAATTGGACAACAACTTTTGGGGTCCAATTTATCCTGATACCCTTGTGAAAATACAAAACTGGGGGCTAAAAAATCATTTTTGTGAAAAAAAAAAAGAATTTTTATTTTCACGGCTCTGCGTTATGAACTGTAGTGAAACACTTGGGGGTTCAAAGTTCTCACAACACATCTAGATAAGTTCCTTGGGGGGTCTAGTTTCCAATATGGGGTCACTTGTGGGGGGTTTGTACTGTTTGGGTACATCAGGGGCTCTGCAAATGCAACGTGACGCCTGCAGACCAATCCATTTAAGTCTGCATTCCAAATGGCGCTCCTTCCCTTCCGAGCTCTGTCATGCGCCCAAACAGTGGTTCCCCCCCACATATTGGGTATCAGCGTACTCAGGATAAATTGGACAACAACTTTTGGGGTCCAATTTATCCTGATACCCTTGTGAAAATACAAAACTGGGGGCTAAAAAATCATTTTTGTGAAAAAAAAAAGAATTTTTATTTTCACGGCTCTGCATTATAAACTGTAGTGAAACACTTGGGGGTTCAAAGCTCTAAAAACACATCTAGATAAGTTCCTTATGGCGTCTACTTTCCAAAATGGTGTCACTTGTGGGGGTTTTTAATGTTTAGGCACATCAGGGGCTCTCCAAACGCAACATGGCATCCCATCTTAATTCCAGTCAATTTTGCATTGAAAAGTAAAATAGCGCTCCTTCCCTTCCGAGCTCTGCTATGCGCCCAAACAGTGGTTTACCCCCACATATGGGGCATCGTCGTACTCAGGACAAATTGCACAACAACTTTTGTGGTCTAATTTCTAATCTTACCCTTGGGGAAATAAAAAAATGGGGGCGAAAAGATCATTTTTGTGAAAAAATATGATTTTTTTATTTTTACGGCTCTGCATTATAAACTTCTGTGAAGCCCTTGTTGGGTCAAAGTGCTCAACACACATCTAGATAAGTTCCTTAGGGGGTCTACTTTCCAAAATGGTGTCACTTGTGGGGGGTTTCAATGTTTAGGCACATCAGGGGCTCTCCAAACGCAACATGGCGTCCCATCTCAATTCCAGTCAATTTTGCATTGAAAAGTCAAATGGCGCTCCTTCCCTTCCGAGCTCTGCCCTGCGCCCAAACAATGGTTTACACCCACATATGGGGTATCAGCGTACTCAGGACAAATTGCACAACAATTTTTTGGGTCCAATTTCTTCTCCTACCCTTGGGAAAATAAAAAATTGGGGGCGAAAAGATCATTTTTGTGAAAAAATATGATTTTTTATTTTTACGGCTCCGCATTATAAACTTCTGTGAAGCACTTGTTGGGTCAAAGTGCTCACCACACATCTAGATAAGTTCCTTAGGGGGTCTACTTTCCAAAATGGTGTCACTTGTGGGGGGTTTCAATGTTTAGGCACATTAGGGGCTCTCCAAATGCAACATGCGTCCCATCTCAATTCCAGTCAATTTTGCATTGAAAAGTCAAATGGCGCTCCTTTCCTTCCGAGCTCTGCCATGTGCCCAAACAGTGGGTTACCCCCACATATGGGGTATCAGCGTACTCAGGACAAATTGTACAACAACTTTTGGGGTCTATTTTCTCCTGTTACCCTTGGTAAAATAAAACAAATTGGATCTGAAATAAATTTTGTGTGAAAAAAAGTTAAATGTTCATTTTTATTTAAACATTCCAAAAATTCCTGTGAAACACCTGAAGGGTTAATAAACTTCTTCAGAGTGGTTTTGAGTACCTTGAGGGGTGCAGTTTTTAGAATGGTGTCACACTTGGGTATTTTCTATCATATAGACACCTCAAAGTGACTTCAAATGAGATGTGGTCCCTAAAAAAAAATGGTGTTGTAAAAATGAGAAATTGCTGGTCAACTTTTAACCCTTATAACTCCGTCACAAAAAAAAATTTTGGTTCCAAAATTGTGCTGATGTAAAGTAGACATGTGGGAAATGTTACTTATTAAGTATTTTGCATGACATATGTCTGTGATTTAAGGGCATAATAATTCAAAGTTGGAAAATTGCGAAATTTTCAAAATTTTCGCCAAATATTCGTTTTTTTCACAAATAAACGCAAGTTATATCGACTAAATTTTACCACTAACATGAAGTACAATATGTCACGAGAAAACAATGTCAGAATCGCCAAGATCCGTTGAAGCGTTCCAGAGTTATAACCTCATAAAGGGACAGTGGTCAGAATTGTAAAAATTGGCCCGGTCATTAACGTGCAAACCACCCTCGGGGCTTAAGGGGTTAATTACCAAATGTATTTACAAGTCACAGGAGTTTTCATGGGTGGTAAATGGTCCCCGTCATTGGCTAATTTAATGATGAAAAATCAAAAAAATGAGTCAGTCTATAACCTAGTATGCACGCAATGTGTAAGAGCACATTCACACTGTGGCTATTGCACAGACAAACCCAAGAAAAAGAAAATGAGCATATACCCTACAAATAAATAAGTAAACAGAAATAGTACATGTAAATAACATAGGGTACATACTTAAAGCTATTTTGATAAAAAAGCATAAAAGTAATTCTTCCACGACAAGGTGGACCACCTTTTATGAGCTAAGTATTTCATCTGTGTAGCTTCCCCTGGATGGGTGTTTCAGTTGGGGACCTCTTCTGCTCTGCTCCTATTCACGTTGCCGTCTTATGAATGGTAAGGTTTTAATACTAAACATGTTAGTACACCTCGTTGTGGTGGGATGGCTTTTAGGATTTTTTGATTAATATAGTGTTAGCTGAGTACCCTGTTATTAACATGTAGGAATACTATTTACTTCCTTTAATGTTGATAATCCCTTTATAAACTGCATTAACAAGAGGAACGGCAGGTATACAGATGACCTATTTTTCATTTGGGAATCTGATGTGACTGCAATACACGCCTTTATTAACTCCATTAATTGTACCACAATTTCCTCTTCACTCATAATTAGCAAAAACACTCTATTGAGTTTTTGGGTCTCAAACTTACAGGCATTGACAATACCCTCATCTCTATCTCTTGTCTATCTTTACATACAGAAAAATTACAGCGGGTAACACCATATTACATGCGAATAGACATCACCTGAAATATACCATTAAAACCCCACCTGTAGGAGAATTTACAAGAGCTAAACACAGCTGTAGCACAGATCAAGCCTATTTAAATGAGATTACACAAATCCAGGCCAGATTAGAAGACAGAGGCTATAAAAATTGAAAATCAATAGGGCCAAAAAGTTGTTATAACAAACCAAGTTTAAACCTTCTAATCCCCCACATCTCAATAATCTCGATCAATTCCCATTAACATTGGTATTGCAATTCAGTATTCAATTTCCTGGCATAAGAGATATATTTTTAAAAACTTTTCATCTTGAAAACAAATGAACAAACAGCCAATATATTGGATAGGGGGTGTTGGCTGGTCTCCAAACAAGCTTCATCCTTGGGCCAAACCCTATCGCCCAGTTTTCTAAATTCAAGCAGTATTAAAACTAACGGGCTATCCACACAGGGCTTTTTAAAATGCTCTTTGCACTCTAGCAAAACATGTCATTATGCAAAAAAATGTAAGACTTTCATCAATTCATCAGATAATGATGATCAATTTCATATCAAAACTTTTCTCAAATGCAGTAGTATACATCAGTGAATGCATCATTTTTACACTGAAATATGTGGATTGCCCAACTCTACAGTTAAAAAATAATATTAGAGAACACCTATATGCCATTTTTATTATTATTTATATTTAGAGCACCGTTGATTCCATGTTGCTATACATTGGAAGGGGATACATACAAAATGCAAATATAAATTATGGTTAAAAAATTAACAATGACAGACTGGTACAGAAAGAAGAGGGCCCTGCCCTTGTGGGTTTACATTCCACAGCATAATGGGGAAGGAGACAGCAGGTTAGGTGGTTGCGGCAGCTTCGGTGGTGGTGAGGTTGCAGGGGGTCATTGTAGGCTGTAAACTTTCTTGAAGAGATGGGTTTTCAAGTTCCGTCTGAAAGTTCTTAGTGTGGCAGATAATCAGATGTGTTCGGCACGAAATTCCAAAGCATGGGGAAACTCTGGAGAAGTCCTGAATGCGACTGTGTGAGAAACATATGAGTGCAGAGGAGAGAAAGAGGTCTTGGAAGTACGGGAGGTTGCCTGTTGGAAGCTATCGGAAGATTAGTTTGGAAATATACGAAGAGACAGATTATGGATGGCTTTGTAGGTCAGTGTTAGTTTGAACTGGATACGTTGGGGAATTGGGAGCCAATGAAGGGATTTTCAGAGATGAGAAGTGGAGGACTAGCATGGGGAGAGGTCTATTAGTCTAGTCTAGACAGGTGTGAAAGTGTTAGCAGGGGGCCTCAGTGGAGAATATTGCAGTAGTCGAGGCAGGAGATGGTGAGGGCATGCAATGACATTATAGTAGATTGTGAGGGCATGCACTAATATTATAGTAGATTGAGGGTTGAGGAATGGACGAATTTTGAAAATATTTTTGAGCTGGAGGCAGCAGGAGGTGGCAAGAGCTTGGATGTGTGGTTTGAAGGACTGGGCAGAGTCAAGGTTTATCCTGAGTCATTGAACTTCCAGTACTGCTGAGAGCATAGTATCATTAATTGTGATAGATCTATTAGGGGGGTTAGATGAGATGGAGGAAAGATGATGAGCTCAGTTTTGTCTACATTAAGTTTTAGGAAGCGAGAGGAGAAGAATGAGGATATGACTGATAGACACTCTGGGATTCAGGACAGCAGAGGTGATGTCTGGGCCAGAGAGGTAGATCTGAGTGTCAACAGCATATAGGTGGTAATGAAAATCATGGGACTTTGTGAGTTTTCCCAGGCCAAAGGTATACATTGAGAAGAGTAGGGGTCCCAGGACAGAGCCTTGTGGTACACCAGAGAAAGGGCAAGATGAGGAGCTAGTGTGGGAGTGGGAGATGCTAAATGCACATTTAGAAAGGTATAATGAGATCCATGAGGTCTTTGACATCTAGGGAAGTGAGGATTTATAGTAGGAGGGAATGGTTGACTGTGTCCAAGGGAGAGGACAGATCTAGAAGGAGGAATATAAAATATTGTCTCTTAGCTTTGGCAGTCATTGGTGATTTTGGTCAGGGCAGTTTCAGTGGAGTGGTGAGGATGGAAGCTGATTTGTAGGTTGTCAAAGAGTGAGTTAGATGAAAGATAGGAGGAAAGTTCAGCATGGACATGCTCTTTGAGGCGTTTGGAGGTGAATGGGAGCAACGATATGGGGCAATAGCTGGGTGTAGAGGTCGGGTCGAGGGAAGGTTTCTTCATGGTTTTGATGACATAGAAAATAACAGCAAAAACAGAAGCATGTCACAAGACTGTAAACATTTCATAAATGAGCATAATGGCGATAGACAATTTCTAAATGTACAGTGCCTTGCGAAAGTAGTCGGCCCCCTGGAAATTTTCAACCTTCAAACATAAAGATACCAAATGTAAATTTTTGGTGAAGAATCAACAACAAGTGGAACACAATTGTGAAGTTGAAAGAAATTTATTGGTTGCTTTAAATTTTTGTGGAAATTCAAAAACTCAAAAGTGGGGCATGCAATATTATTCAGCCCCTTTAACTTAATACTTTGTTGCACCACCTTTTGCTGCGATTACAGCTGCAAGTCGCTTGGGGTGTGTCTCTATCAGTTTTATACATCGAGAGACTGAAATTCTTGCTCATTCTTCCTTGGCAAACAGCTCGAGCTCAGTGAGGTTTGATGGAGATCGTTTGTGAACATCAGTTTTCAGCTCTTTCCACAGATTCTCGATTGGATTGAGGTCTGGACTTTGACTTGGCCATTCTAACACCTAGATACGTTTATTTGTGAACCATTCCATTGTAGATTTTGTTTTATGTTTGGGATAATTGTCTTGTTGGAAGACAAATCTCCATCCCAGTCTCAGGTCTTTTGCAGAGTCCAACAGGTTTTCTTCAAGAATGGTCTTGTATTTGGCTCCATCCATCTTCCCATCAATTTTAACCATCTTCCCTGTCCCTGCTGAAGAAAAGCAGGCCCAAACCATGATGTTGCCACCACCATGTTTGACAGTGGGGATGGTGTGTTCAGGGTGATGAGCTGTGTTGCCTTTATGCCAAACATATCGTTTGGCATTGTTGCCAAAAAGTTTGATTTTGCCTTCATCTGACCAGAGCACCTTCTTCCACATGTTTGGTGTGTCTCCCATGTGGCTTGTTGCAAACTTTAAATGACACTTTTTATGGATATCTTTGAGAAATGGCTTTCTTCTTGCCACTCTTCCATAAAGGCCAGATTTGTGCAGTGTACGACTGATTGTTGTCCTATGAACAGACTGTCCCACCTCAGCTGTAGATCTCTGCAGTTCATCCAGAGTGATCATGGGCCTCTTGGCTGCATCTCTGATCAGTCGTCTCCTTGTTTGAGATGAAAGTTTAGAGGGACGGCCGGGTCTTGGTAAATTTGCAGTGGTGTGATACTCCTTCCATTTCAATATGATCGCTTGCACAGTGCTCCTTGGGATGTTTAAAGTTTTGGAAATCATTTTGTATCCAAATTTGGCTTTAAACTTCTCCACAACAGTATCACGGACCTGCCTGTTGTGTTCCTTGGTCTTCATGATGTTCCCTGTGCTTCAAACAGAACCGTGGGACTATTACAGAGCAGGTGCATTTATACGGAGACTTGATTACACACAGGTGGATTATATTTATCATCATTAGGCATTTAGGACAACATTGGATCATTCAGAGATCTACAATGAACTTCTGGAGTGAGTTTGCTGCACTGAAAGTAAAGGGGCCGAATAATATTGCACGCCCCACTTTTCAGTTTTTTAATTTCCACAAAAATTTAAAATGAGCAATACATTTCGTTCAACTTCACAATTGTGTTCCACTTGTTGTTGATTCTTCACCAAAAATTTACATTTGTTATCTTTATGTTTGACGTATGATATGTGGGAAAAGGTTGAAAAGTTCCAGGGGGCCGAATACTTTCGCAAGGCACTGTATATGCCATAAAAACTGTATACAAAAAATGGGGTGACAGAGAACTTAAAAAATGGGAAAACATTATCTTTGTATTTACAAATAAAGAAGCTTTGTTTGTTTTTGAAGCTAGAGTATCCATTGTCTGCATTGATGTTACTGTGTCCTGGCAACGGTGTCTCCTGTGCTCTGAACTACAAGGACATCTGATGAGGGTGAACTGGATTACTTTCCTCCTGTTTCACAAATTGTGCTCACTGGACTACACCAATGAGCATTCTAAGACTGTGTGACCATGATTAATTTTTGGTGAACTTTTTGTGCTGCATTTTTTTCTGCATCAAAAAGGCATCTTACAGTACCAACAAACTGATTGGGATTTGTTGAGATCTCATCCCCTAATGTCATGAGGAGCGTGTTTTGTGATCTATAGTAAATTTACAGTGACTAAAGATGTGTGCAGCAAGGGAGGGAAAGCACATTGCAGGCTCCACATACAGTTGTTAAAAAAAGTGTTTGCCCCCTTCCTGATTTCCTATTCTTTTGCATGTTTGTCACACTTAAATGTTTCAGATCACCAAACAATTTTAAATATTAGACAAAAATAACACAAGTAAACACACAATGTAGTTTTTTAAATCAAGATCTTTATTATTAAGAGGAAAAAAATACAAACCTAGAGGGCCCTGTGTGAAACAGTGATAACCCCTCCCTTAAAACATAAATGAACTGTGGTTTATCACATCTTTGGCAAGTTTTGTTAAAATTCCCTAGCCACACCCAGGCATGATTACTGCCACACCTGTTCTCAATCATCACGAAATCACTTAAATTGGACTTGAGTGACAAAGTTGCCACACAACTGTAGAACATGTAATCTCATCAACTTGTGGCATTGGCCACAAAGCATGGTGCTGGGAGTTCCAGAGTATTATATTATATTAAAATAAATGAATACACTTTCTGACTCATTGCTCCCCTACAGCATACTAAGCCTGTATGGTGCCATTGTTAGCACCTGGAATATTACTGCCTTTAGTAGAGTCTCAAGAAAATACTTACAAGGTGAACTTTTTGCAGCTTTTTCTCTTTTTTTGAACAGTAGTAGCGTAGATGTTTCCCAATAGTGTTTGTCTCGATTATTCAGTAACTTATTAGTTATATACATCAAAAATATATCCAATCCAAAATAGTCTTGGGATATTTTTGACCTGACAGCAGACATGGAAAGGAAGGAAACATAATCAAGTTGCATAATTGATAAATAATAATGACCCAAAGTTCTTTTGTTATATGTGGCACTATTTTTGGCATTCCATGGCATTGTTATTATTGGACTAATCTGCACAAGATAACATAATTCTCACAGTTCGAACTGAACGCAAGCAGAATCCCAATAAAAAAAACATCAACAAGGTATAGGAATCTTTGACTTTTTAGAATCAATGCAAAAGTTGTACTTAAAGGGAACCTGTCACCCCCCCAGGCGTTTGTAACTAAAAGAGCCACTTGTGCAGCACTAATGCTGCATTCTGACAAGGTGGATCTTTTAGTTCTTGGTGCTGTAACTGCAGAAATAATCGATTTTGCAATTTGTCCAAAATACCTTGAAATAGTCCTGGGGGCAGGTCTTTCCCCCCTAATGCAGATGCATACTTGTGATCACAGTAGGTACAGTTAGTAAGGTCAAGTGAGTTATGAGACATTATATGTTTTACCAAGCCAGTTTTGACATTATCCTCGGGTGTTTTCTTTTTTGTTTTTTTCCTCCCTTGTTTGATGCCTTATGCTTATGATTGGGCAACGTCATGCAGGGGAAAAAGTAAATGCCTCCAGTGATAAAGTTCTGCTGTTGCTATTTTGGTTGAATGGATAATTAGCATCGGAGATGAGAAATTGAAAAAGTAGAAACTACATTTTTCATTGCTCTGCAGCCACTATTCCAGGATGTGGCCACTTTAATATGCTGAAACTGGTGAAAGGTCTTCTTTTACACATTTAGCATGTTGAAACTCCAAGTATTAAAAGTAGGTAGCCAGTCGATCTTTAGTGCATTGTTCCAATGGAGTAGTTTTGTCCTTATTTACATCAAATGATTATTCTTATCTCCTAAGGTAAGGGCATATTAATAGGATATGCCATCACTTTATAGTCATTAGGTTTTGACCTCTGGGACCCGGCTGGTCTTGAAAATGTAGGGACTGAATTGCTGATTCAGTATTATAGCTTCTTTGTTTGTCCCTGCACGTTGTCATTCCCAGTCACTGTCTGTGCATGTAACTGCAGCCCATCACTTGAACTGAGCTGCGCTGTAGCTCATCTGAGGGTCACTGGTGCACTGTTATACAATGAGAGACTGTAAATGTAATTCTCAGGATTAATAATGGTACCAGAGGTCAGATGCCTACATATCTCAAAGTAATGGCATCACTTCATCACTTCATTATATGGTAATACCCCTTTAAAGGGAACCTGTCACGTCCCAAAATGCTATGTGACAGGGTCACTAGTGCCATACGTGAGGGGAGATATGTGCTGCAAAGGTTGTTATCCTGCGTGATGCGAAAGCCATAAGTTTTCCTCCCGCATGAAATGTGTTGAGAGTAAACCAGTCATTACCAGGGTCTGGCTTTCATGGTGAGTAGATCAGGGATGAGCGTGATTCCTACTCACAATATCTCCACCTCAAGCGTGTGGTTGGAGGGAGTTAAAGTGTCAGTATTCCGGGTTTTCTAAGTCACCTTGTGAATGATTTTGCCCTTTGTTAAGATGGAGTTTGCTGTTTTTGTCTGCCCTACTTCCTGTTTGTTTGTTTAAAACCCGGGTCAGGTGTCAGCCTCTTTGCTGGAGTATTCTGATTCTGATCTCCTTCAGCTCAGCTGCTGGTTCTGAGTGTGTCTCTACCTCTGGCTCTGGACATTCCCTGCATATGTAAGCTACACTCTCTATGTTATCATTAGTCTGCTGACTTGGAACTTAACCCTTGGTTCATTCCTCCTGGTAAGAACTGTGTTTTTGGAACTTTGTTTATGGACTTGTTTCTGGACTGTGAGTTGCTACGTAATCCTTCATTTACACCCCCCCGGTGGGAGCTGTTGGAAACAACACCAGTAAAATACTTATGTGAACCTGTTTCTGAACTTACCTGTGTTTATGCCAAATCTGGGATCAACTTGTGAACTAGTTTCTGGACTTACCTGTGTTCATGCCAAACCTGGGATGAACTTGATGACTTGTTCTGGACTTCACTGTGTTTACTTCATACCTGGATTTGACTCTTTCTGCACCGACAGTGTTTGGATCTGCACCACGTCACCTGTCACACTCACCTTGCTGAGGACTCTGCCTTAAGAACTCTGCCAATTTACTGTATACAGTATATTTCAAGGACTCGTTTCATTCCAGGACACTGTGGGTTATCAGTATATTGTTTTGGGTGTTATTGCTGTTGTACAAATACACTATTTGCACTAAAGAAACCCGTCTCTGTCTGTTCATTGCCCCATGCTATCAGAATCCTTGAGTTCCTACAATAGTATTACATAAAGGTCCAGCTACTGTTTTTTTTTCTGTCCGTTGTGTTTAGAGGAAAGAATAGTCCAGGCTGAAGCTCCAGTGAGAGCTACGGTGTGTGTTTGTCCCAAAAGATGGGAGCCATACTGGGAACGACTTTTTATTTTCATTTATGCCAGAAAGGCTGCGTTTTTGCTACTATTTAAGCTTTATGGTTTATGAAGCAATAAACCACGCAGAGACTTTAAAATAATGTGTTCCTGCGTCTACCTTGGGGAGCAGCTAAGTGAGCCAACCTTCCACAGCTATTAACCTACAGATATAGAGTTAATCTGCAGGTTAATAGCTAGCTTCTGGGAAAAAATGTTTATTCCTCCTGGCAGCCTCTGTCTTTTGGTGCAGTCTGGCCGGCACAGCTTCAGTACATGGTGAGCGGCAGATGTAAGCATAGCCGCCAGTCACTATGTACCGGGTTGTGTTGTGTATCCGCTTTTTGGGCTCCCCTGGTGGTTGCTGGTGGTACTGGTGACTTGTTTGCACTTTGCTGCTTCTGTTCACCTGCTTCCATCAGTGTTTGGGAGTTTCCTATTTAACCTTGCTCTCCAGTCATTTCCTTGCCGGTCATCATTGTAACCAGAGTCTTTCGGTTGCATGTTCCTGCTACTAGTCTGCTGTTCAGCTAAGTGGACTTATTGTCCTTATCGTTTTTGTATTTTTGTCCAGTGTACAGTTTTGTCATTTTCTGTTGCTGGAAGCTCTTGTGGTCTGATATTGCCACTCCTGTGTGATGAGTTGACACAGGAGTCTTAAAGTAATTTCAGGATGGTTTTTTGAAAGGGTTTTCAGTTGACCGTGAAGTCCTCTTTTGTATCCTTCTGCTATCTAGTAAGTGGACCTCTCTTTGCTAAATCTACTTTCATACTGTGTATGTCTTTTCCCCTGAAATCACCGTTAATATATGTGGGGGCTGCTATCATCTTTGGGGAATTTCACTAGAGGTAAGCCAGGTCTGTTTCTTCCTCTACCAGGCGTAGTTAGTCCTCCGGCTGGCGCGTGGCATTTAGGAAGCCGTAGGTATGCTCCCTGGCTACTATTAGTTGTGTGGTAGATTTAGCTCACGGTCAACTCGAGTTTCCATCACCCGAGAGCTCGTTCGTTATTTATATGTTTCTTACGTTCCCTTGCCATTGGGAACCATGACAGTATGACCGGCCCGTGTTAAACTTATTGGCAGAAGAAAGGAGAGAAAAAAGAAGTCTGTAAATTTTTTTTTTTTTTTCCCCCTATGCTTGCTCCATAGTTGGATCAGTTGTATTTCAGCTCTAATTACAGCCTTTGCCTTTTTCTCCTTATAATCCTTGAATGGCTCTGAGCTCACCTGTTTAAAGATGGATCCCTGTTATGACCCCAATGGCGAGGGTCTCAGAGGAACGTGGAAGTCTGCAGAATACAAAAATCCAGCTCATAGGGCAGTGGTAACTGGGTTGACCATATAACTACTCCTAACGCCAACACTAGAAGTAGCCGGGGATCATTCCTACGTTGATTCTAGATGACACGCGCCAGCCGGAGAATCCAGCTACCCCCAGTAGAGGAAAACAAAGACCTTTCTTGCCTCCAGAGAAGGGGACCCCAAAGCTGGACAGAAGCCCCCCACAAATAACGACGGCGAGGCAAGAGGAAATGACAAACACAGAAATGAATCAGGTCCAGCACAGAGAGGCCCGCTTACTGATAGCAGAATAAAGAAAGGTAACTTATATGGTCAACAAAAACCCTATCAAAATCCACACTGGAAATTCAAGAACCCCCGAACCGTCTAACGGTCCGGGGGGAGAACACCAGCCCCCCAGAGCTTCCAGCAAAGGTCAGGATATAGATTTGGAACAAGCTGGACAAAAATACAAAACCAAAACAAATAGCAAAAAGCAAAAGGCAGACTTAGCTGATATAACTGGAACCAGGATCAGTAGACAAGAGCACAGCAGACTAGCTCTGATAACTACGTTGCCAGGCATTGAACTGAAGGTCCAGGGAGCTTATATAGCAACACCCCTAACTAACGACCCAGGTGCGGATAAAAGGAATGACAGAAAAACCAGAGTCAAAAAACTAGTAACCACTAGAGGGAGCAAAAAGCAAATCACAACAGTACCCCCCCCTTAGTGAGGGGTCACCGAACCCTCACCACGACCACCAGGGCGATCAGGATGAGCGGCATGAAAGGCACGAACTAAATCGGCCGCATGAACATCAGAGGCGACCACCCAGGAATTATCCTCCTGACCATAGCCCTTCCACTTGACCAGGTACTGAAGCCTCCGCCTGGAGAGGCGAGAATCCAAGATCTTCTCCACCACGTACTCCAACTCGCCCTCAACCAACACTGGAGCAGGAGGCTCAGCAGAAGGAACTACAGGCACAATGTACCGCCGCAACAAGGACCTATGAAATACATTGTGAATAGCAAACGACACAGGAAGATCCAGACGAAAAGATACAGGATTAAGGATTTCCAATATCTTGTAAGGCCCAATAAAACGAGGTTTAAATTTGGGAGAGGAGACCTTCATAGGAACAAAGCGGGAAGAAAGCCATACCAAATCCCCAACGCGTAGTCGGGGACCCACACCGCGGCGGCGGTTGGCAAAGCGCTGAGCCTTCTCCTGTGACAACTTCAAGTTGTCCACCACATGATTCCAGATCTGCTGCAACCTATCCACCACAGAATCCACCCCAGGACAGTCAGAAGGCTCCACATGACCCGAAGAAAAGCGAGGATGGAAACCAGAGTTGCAGAAAAAAGGCGAAACCAAGGTGGCGGAACTAGCCCGATTATTAAGGGCAAACTCAGCCAACGGCAAGAATGTCACCCAATCGTCCTGATCAGCAGAGACAAAACACCTCAAATAAGCCTCCAAAGTCTGATTGGTTCGCTCCGTCTGTCCATTAGTCTGAGGATGGAAAGCAGACGAAAACGACAAATCAATGCCCATCCTACTACAAAAGGATCGCCAGAACCTAGAAACGAACTGGGATCCTCTGTCTGACACAATATTCTCAGGGATGCCGTGCAAACGAACCACGTTCTGGAAAAACACAGGAACCAGATCGGAAGAGGAAGGCAGCTTAGGCAAAGGAACCAAATGGACCATCTTGGAGAAGCGATCACATATCACCCAGATAACGGACATGCCCTGAGATAGCGGAAGATCAGAAATGAAATCCATGGAGATATGTGTCCAAGGTCTCTTCGGGACAGGCAAGGGCAAGAGCAAACCGCTGGCACGAGAACAGCAAGGCTTAGCTCGAGCACAAGTCCCACAGGACTGCACAAATGACCGCACATCCCTTGACAAGGAAGGCCACCAAAAGGACCTGGCCACCAGATCTCTGGTGCCAAAAATTCCCGGGTGACCTGCCAACACCGAGGAATGAACCTCGGAAATGACTCTGCTGGTCCACTTATCCGGGACAAACAGTCTGTCAGGTGGACAAGACTCAGGCCTATCAGCCTGAAATCTCTGCAACACACGTCGCAGATCCGGAGAAATAGCTGACAAGATAACTCCATCTTTAAGAATACCAACAGGATCAGCGACTCCAGGAGCATCAGGCACAAAGCTCCTAGAAAGAGCATCGGCCTTCACATTCTTTGAACCTGGTAAATACGAGACAACAAAATCAAAGCGGGAGAAAAACAATGACCAGCGGGCCTGTCTCGGATTAAGGCGTTTAGCAGACTCGAGATACATCAGATTTTTGTGATCAGTCAAGACCACCACACGATGCTTAGCACCCTCGAGCCAATGACGCCACTCCTCAAATGCCCATTTCATGGCCAACAACTCCCGATTGCCCACATCATAATTTCGCTCGGCAGGCGAAAACTTCCTAGAGAAAAAGGCACAAGGTTTCATAACAGAGCAACCAGGGCCTCTCTGCGACAAAACGGCCCCTGCCCCAATCTCCGAAGCATCCACCTCAACCTGAAAGGGAAGTGAGACGTCAGGCTGGCACAAAACAGGCGCCGAAGTAAACCGGCGTTTCAACTCCTGGAAAGCCTCCACGGCAGCAGGAGCCCAGTTAGCTACATCGGAGCCCTTCTTGGTCATATCCGTCAAAGGTTTCACAATGCTAGAAAAATTAGCAATAAAACGACGGTAGAAGTTAGCGAAGCCGAAGAACTTCTGAAGACTCTTAACTGATGAGGGCTGAGTCCAATCAAGAATAGCTCGGACCTTGACTGGGTCCATCTCCGCAGCAGAAGGGGAAAAAATGAACCCCAAAAAGGGAACCTTCTGTACACCAAAGAGACACTTTGAGCCCTTGACAAACAAAGAATTTTCACGCAAAATTTTAAAGACCAACCTGACCTGCTCCACATGCGAATCCCAATTATCAGAAAAAACCAAAATATCATCCAGATAAACAATCAAAAATTTATCCAGATACTTCCGGAAAATGTCATGCATAAAGGACTGAAAAACTGAAGGCGCATTGGAGAGCCCAAAAGGCATCACCAAGTACTCAAAATGACCTTCGGGCGTATTGAATGCGGTTTTCCATTCATCACCTTGCTTAATGCGCACAAGGTTGTACGCACCACGAAGGTCTATCTTGGTGAATCACTTGGCACCCTTAATCCGGGCAAACAAGTCAGACAACAGCGGTAAAGGATACTGAAATTTGACAGTGATCTTATTTAAAAGCCGATAATCAATACAAGGTCTCAAAGATCCGTCCTTTTTTGCCACAAAAAAGAATCCCGCACCAAGAGGGGAAGAAGACGGACGAATATGTCCTTTCTCCAGAGACTCCTTGATATATGAAC
This sequence comes from Ranitomeya variabilis, assembly GCF_051348905.1. Classification (NCBI taxonomy): domain Eukaryota; kingdom Metazoa; phylum Chordata; class Amphibia; order Anura; family Dendrobatidae; genus Ranitomeya; species Ranitomeya variabilis. Next base: position 165,740,049 of record NC_135233.1, read on the forward strand.
GCATAGCGGTATGTTCAGGTACCGACAGATTAAACAGTCTTCCCTTAGGAAACTTACTGCCTGGGATCAAATCTATAGCACAGTCACAGTCCCTATGAGGAGGCAGTGCACTGGACTCAGACTCACTGAAGACATCCTGATAATCAGACAAATACTCCGGAACTTCCGAAGGCGTAGAAGAAGCAATAGACACAGGCAGGGAATCCCCATGAATACCACGACAGCCCCAACTTGAGACTGACATAGCCTTCCAGTCCAGGACTGGATTATGGGTCTGTAACCATGGCAGCCCTAAAACAACCAAATCATGCATTTTATGTAAAACCAGGAAACGTATCACCTCGCGGTGTTCAGGAGTCATGCACATGGTAACCTGTGTCCAATACTGCGGTTTATTTGCTGCCAATGGTGTAGCATCAATACCCCTAAGAGGAATAGGATTTTCTAATGGTTCAAGAGTAAAACCACAGCGCTTAGCAAATGAGAGATCCATGAGACTCAGGGCAGCACCTGAATCTACAAACGCCATGACAGGATAAGATGACAGTGAGCAAATCAAAGTTACAGACAGAATAAATTTAGGTTGCAAATTACCAACGGTGACAGGACTAACAACCTTAGCTATACGTTTAGAGCATGCTGAGATAACATGTGTAGAATCACCACAGTAGTAGCACAAGCCATTCCGGCGTCTATGAATTTTCCGCTCATTTCTAGTCAGGATTCTATCACATTGCATTAAATCAGGTGTCTGTTCAGACAACACCATGAGGGAATTTGCGGTTTTTCTATCACATTGCACCGAGTTAGGTGTCTGTTCAGACAACACCATGAGGGAATTTGCGGTTTTGCGCTCCCGCAACCGCCGGTCAATTTGAATAGCCAGTGCCATAGTATCATTCAGACCTGTGGGAATGGGAAAACCCACCATAACATTCTTAATGGCTTCAGAAAGGCCATTTCTAAAATTAGCGGCCAGTGCACACTCGTTCCAATGTGTCAGCACGGACCATTTCCGAAATTTTTGGCAATACACTTCAGCCTCGTCCTGCCCCTGAGACATAGCCAGCAAGGCCTTTTCTGCCTGAATCTCAAGATTGGGTTCCTCATAAAGTAAACCGAGCGCCAGAAAAAACGCATCAAGATCAGCCAATGCCGGATCTCCTGGCGCCAGCGAAAAAGCCCAATCCTGAGGGTCGCCCCGTAAGAACGAAATAACAATTTTTACTTGCTGAGCAGAATCTCCAGATGAACAGGGTCTCAGGGACAAAAACAATTTACAATTATTCACGAAATTCCTAAACTTAAACCTGTCTCCGGAAAACAGTTCAGGAATCGGTATTTTAGGTTCTGACCTAGGATTTCTGATAACATAGTCTTGTATGCCCTGCACACGAGTAGCCAGCTGGTCCACACTTGTAATCAAGGTCTGGACATTCATGTCTGCAGCAAGCATAGCCACTCTGAGGTAAAGGGGAAGAAGAAAAAAAAAAAAACTCAGAATCTTCTTTCTTATAATCCCTCTTCTGCAATGCATTAAACATTTAATACTGGCCTGGCAAACTGTTATGACCCCAATGGCGAGGGTCTCAGAGGAACGTGGAAGTCTGCAGAATACAAAAATCCAGCTCATAGGGCAGTGGTAACTGGGTTGACCATATAACTACTCCTAACGCCAACACTAGAAGTAGCCGGGGATCATTCCTACGTTGATTCTAGATGACACGCGCCAGCCGGAGAATCCAGCTACCCCCAGTAGAGGAAAACAAAGACCTTTCTTGCCTCCAGAGAAGGGGACCCCAAAGCTGGACAGAAGCCCCCCACAAATAACGACGGCGAGGCAAGAGGAAATGACAAACACAGAAATGAATCAGGTCCAGCACAGAGAGGCCCGCTTACTGATAGCAGAATAAAGAAAGGTAACTTATATGGTCAACAAAAACCCTATCAAAATCCACACTGGAAATTCAAGAACCCCCGAACCGTCTAACGGTCCGGGGGGAGAACACCAGCCCCCCAGAGCTTCCAGCAAAGGTCAGGATATAGATTTGGAACAAGCTGGACAAAAATACAAAACCAAAACAAATAGCAAAAAGCAAAAGGCAGACTTAGCTGATATAACTGGAACCAGGATCAGTAGACAAGAGCACAGCAGACTAGCTCTGATAACTACGTTGCCAGGCATTGAACTGAAGGTCCAGGGAGCTTATATAGCAACACCCCTAACTAACGACCCAGGTGCGGATAAAAGGAATGACAGAAAAACCAGAGTCAAAAAACTAGTAACCACTAGAGGGAGCAAAAAGCAAATCACAACAGTACCCCCCCCTTAGTGAGGGGTCACCGAACCCTCACCACGACCACCAGGGCGATCAGGATGAGCGGCATGAAAGGCACGAACTAAATCGGCCGCATGAACATCAGAGGCGACCACCCAGGAATTATCCTCCTGACCATAGCCCTTCCACTTGACCAGGTACTGAAGCCTCCGCCTGGAGAGGCGAGAATCCAAGATCTTCTCCACCACGTACTCCAACTCGCCCTCAACCAACACTGGAGCAGGAGGCTCAGCAGAAGGAACTACAGGCACAATGTACCGCCGCAACAAGGACCTATGAAATACATTGTGAATAGCAAACGACACAGGAAGATCCAGACGAAAAGATACAGGATTAAGGATTTCCAATATCTTGTAAGGCCCAATAAAACGAGGTTTAAATTTGGGAGAGGAGACCTTCATAGGAACAAAGCGGGAAGAAAGCCATACCAAATCCCCAACGCGTAGTCGGGGACCCACACCGCGGCGGCGGTTGGCAAAGCGCTGAGCCTTCTCCTGTGACAACTTCAAGTTGTCCACCACATGATTCCAGATCTGCTGCAACCTATCCACCACAGAATCCACCCCAGGACAGTCAGAAGGCTCCACATGACCCGAAGAAAAGCGAGGATGGAAACCAGAGTTGCAGAAAAAAGGCGAAACCAAGGTGGCGGAACTAGCCCGATTATTAAGGGCAAACTCAGCCAACGGCAAGAATGTCACCCAATCGTCCTGATCAGCAGAGACAAAACACCTCAAATAAGCCTCCAAAGTCTGATTGGTTCGCTCCGTCTGTCCATTAGTCTGAGGATGGAAAGCAGACGAAAACGACAAATCAATGCCCATCCTACTACAAAAGGATCGCCAGAACCTAGAAACGAACTGGGATCCTCTGTCTGACACAATATTCTCAGGGATGCCGTGCAAACGAACCACGTTCTGGAAAAACACAGGAACCAGATCAGAAGAGGAAGGCAGCTTAGGCAAAGGAACCAAATGGACCATCTTGGAGAAGCGATCACATATCACCCAGATAACGGACATGCCCTGAGATAGCGGAAGATCAGAAATGAAATCCATGGAGATATGTGTCCAAGGTCTCTTCGGGACAGGCAAGGGCAAGAGCAAACCGCTGGCACGAGAACAGCAAGGCTTAGCTCGAGCACAAGTCCCACAGGACTGCACAAATGACCGCACATCCCTTGACAAGGAAGGCCACCAAAAGGACCTGGCCACCAGATCTCTGGTGCCAAAAATTCCCGGGTGACCTGCCAACACCGAGGAATGAACCTCGGAAATGACTCTGCTGGTCCACTTATCCGGGACAAACAGTCTGTCAGGTGGACAAGACTCAGGCCTATCAGCCTGAAATCTCTGCAACACACGTCGCAGATCCGGAGAAATAGCTGACAAGATAACTCCATCTTTAAGAATACCAACAGGATCAGCGACTCCAGGAGCATCAGGCACAAAGCTCCTAGAAAGAGCATCGGCCTTCACATTCTTTGAACCTGGTAAATACGAGACAACAAAATCAAAGCGGGAGAAAAACAATGACCAGCGGGCCTGTCTCGGATTAAGGCGTTTAGTAGACTCGAGATACATCAGATTTTTGTGATCAGTCAAGACCACCACACGATGCTTAGCACCCTCGAGCCAATGACGCCACTCCTCAAATGCCCATTTCATGGCCAACAACTCCCGATTGCCCACATCATAATTTCGCTCGGCAGGCGAAAACTTCCTAGAGAAAAAGGCACAAGGTTTCATAACAGAGCAACCAGGGCCTCTCTGCGACAAAACGGCCCCTGCCCCAATCTCCGAAGCATCCACCTCAACCTGAAAGGGAAGTGAGACGTCAGGCTGGCACAAAACAGGCGCCGAAGTAAACCGGCGTTTCAACTCCTGGAAAGCCTCCACGGCAGCAGGAGCCCAGTTAGCTACATCGGAGCCCTTCTTGGTCATATCCGTCAAAGGTTTCACAATGCTAGAAAAATTAGCAATAAAACGACGGTAGAAGTTAGCGAAGCCCAAGAACTTCTGAAGACTCTTAACTGATGAGGGCTGAGTCCAATCAAGAACAGCTCGGACCTTGACTGGGTCCATCTCCACAGCAGAAGGGGAAAAAATGAACCCCAAAAAGGGAACCTTCTGTACACCAAAGAGACACTTTGAGCCCTTGACAAACAAAGAATTTTCACGCAAAATTTTAAAGACCAACCTGACCTGCTCCACATGCGAATCCCAATTATCAGAAAAAACCAAAATATCATCCAGATAAACAATCAAAAATTTATCCAGATACTTCCGGAAAATGTCATGCATAAAGGACTGAAAAACTGAAGGCGCATTGGAGAGCCCAAAAGGCATCACCAAGTACTCAAAATGACCTTCGGGCGTATTGAATGCGGTTTTCCATTCATCACCTTGCTTAATGCGCACAAGGTTGTACGCACCACGAAGGTCTATCTTGGTGAACCACTTGGCACCCTTAATCCGGGCAAACAAGTCAGACAACAGCGGTAAAGGATACTGAAATTTGACAGTGATCTTATTTAAAAGCCGATAATCAATACAAGGTCTCAAAGATCCGTCCTTTTTTGCCACAAAAAAGAATCCCGCACCAAGAGGGGAAGAAGACGGACGAATATGTCCTTTCTCCAGAGACTCCTTGATATATGAACGCATAGCGGTATGTTCAGGTACCGACAGATTAAACAGTCTTCCCTTAGGAAACTTACTGCCTGGGATCAAATCTATAGCACAGTCACAGTCCCTATGAGGAGGCAGTGCACTGGACTCAGACTCACTGAAGACATCCTGATAATCAGACAAATACTCCGGAACTTCCGAAGGCGTAGAAGAAGCAATAGACACAGGCAGGGAATCCCCATGAATACCACGACAGCCCCAACTTGAGACTGACATAGCCTTCCAGTCCAGGACTGGATTATGGGTCTGTAACCATGGCAGCCCTAAAACAACCAAATCATGCATTTTATGTAAAACCAGGAAACGTATCACCTCGCGGTGTTCAGGAGTCATGCACATGGTAACCTGTGTCCAATACTGCGGTTTATTTGCTGCCAATGGTGTAGCATCAATACCCCTAAGAGGAATAGGATTTTCTAATGGTTCAAGAGTAAAACCACAGCGCTTAGCAAATGAGAGATCCATGAGACTCAGGGCAGCACCTGAATCTACAAACGCCATGACAGGATAAGATGACAGTGAGCAAATCAAAGTTACAGACAGAATAAATTTAGGTTGCAAATTACCAACGGTGACAGGACTAACAACCTTAGCTATACGTTTAGAGCATGCTGAGATAACATGTGTAGAATCACCACAGTAGTAGCACAAGCCATTCCGGCGTCTATGAATTTTCCGCTCATTTCTAGTCAGGATTCTATCACATTGCATTAAATCAGGTGTCTGTTCAGACAACACCATGAGGGAATTTGCGGTTTTTCTATCACATTGCACCGAGTTAGGTGTCTGTTCAGACAACACCATGAGGGAATTTGCGGTTTTGCGCTCCCGCAACCGCCGGTCAATTTGAATAGCCAGTGCCATAGTATCATTCAGACCTGTGGGAATGGGAAAACCCACCATAACATTCTTAATGGCTTCAGAAAGGCCATTTCTAAAATTAGCGGCCAGTGCACACTCGTTCCAATGTGTCAGCACGGACCATTTCCGAAATTTTTGGCAATACACTTCAGCCTCGTCCTGCCCCTGAGACATAGCCAGCAAGGCCTTTTCTGCCTGAATCTCAAGATTGGGTTCCTCATAAAGTAAACCGAGCGCCAGAAAAAACGCATCAAGATCAGCCAATGCCGGATCTCCTGGCGCCAGCGAAAAAGCCCAATCCTGAGGGTCGCCCCGTAAGAACGAAATAACAATTTTTACTTGCTGAGCAGAATCTCCAGATGAACAGGGTCTCAGGGACAAAAACAATTTACAATTATTCACGAAATTCCTAAACTTAAACCTGTCTCCGGAAAACAGTTCAGGAATCGGTATTTTAGGTTCTGACCTAGGATTTCTGATAACATAGTCTTGTATGCCCTGCACACGAGTAGCCAGCTGGTCCACACTTGTAATCAAGGTCTGGACATTCATGTCTGCAGCAAGCATAGCCACTCTGAGGTAAAGGGGAAGAAGAAAAAAAAAAAAACTCAGAATCTTCTTTCTTATAATCCCTCTTCTGCAATGCATTAAACATTTAATACTGGCCTGGCAAACTGTTATGACCCCAATGGCGAGGGTCTCAGAGGAACGTGGAAGTCTGCAGAATACAAAAATCCAGCTCATAGGGCAGTGGTAACTGGGTTGACCATATAACTACTCCTAACGCCAACACTAGAAGTAGCCGGGGATCATTCCTACGTTGATTCTAGATGACACGCGCCAGCCGGAGAATCCAGCTACCCCCAGTAGAGGAAAACAAAGACCTTTCTTGCCTCCAGAGAAGGGGACCCCAAAGCTGGACAGAAGCCCCCCACAAATAACGACGGCGAGGCAAGAGGAAATGACAAACACAGAAATGAATCAGGTCCAGCACAGAGAGGCCCGCTTACTGATAGCAGAATAAAGAAAGGTAACTTATATGGTCAACAAAAACCCTATCAAAATCCACACTGGAAATTCAAGAACCCCCGAACCGTCTAACGGTCCGGGGGGAGAACACCAGCCCCCCAGAGCTTCCAGCAAAGGTCAGGATATAGATTTGTAACAAGCTGGACAAAAATACAAAACCAAAACAAATAGCAAAAAGCAAAAGGCAGACTTAGCTGATATAACTGGAACCAGGATCAGTAGACAAGAGCACAGCAGACTAGCTCTGATAACTACGTTGCCAGGCATTGAACTGAAGGTCCAGGGAGCTTATATAGCAACACCCCTAACTAACGACCCAGGTGCGGATAAAAGGAATGACAGAAAAACCAGAGTCAAAAAACTAGTAACCACTAGAGGGAGCAAAAAGCAAATCACAACAGATCCCCAGAGTTTGGCTGCAGGTTTAAATAATCTTGCTACGAAGGTTCAAAATTTACAAGATTTTGTTATGCATACTCCTATTTCTGAACCTAAAATCCCTACACCAGAGGTGTTTTCCGGAGATAGATCTCGGTTTCTGAATTTCAAATATAATTGTAAATTATTCCTTTCTCTCAGACCTCACTCCTCAGGAGATCCTGTTCAGCAGGTTAAGATTGTAATTTCTTTGCTGCGAGGTGACCCTCAAAATTGGGCATTTTCATTGGCACCAGGGGATCCTGCGTTGCTCAATGTGGATGCGTTTTTCCTGGCTTTAGGGTTGCTTTATGAGGAACCTAATTTAGAGATTCAAGCTGAAAAAGCTTTGATAGCCCTATCTCAAGGGCAAGATGAAGCTGAGATATACTGCCAAAAATTTCGTAAATGGTCTGTGCTTACTCAGTGGAATGAGTGCGCCTTAGCGGCAAATTTCAGAGAGGGCCTTTCTGATGCCGTTAAAGATGTTATGGTCGGGTTCCCTGCGCCTACGGGTCTGAATGAGTCCATGACAATGGCAATTCAGATTGATCGGCGTTTGCGGGAGCGCAAACCCGTGCACCATTTGGCGGTATCTTCTGAAGAGACGCCAGAGAAAATGCAATGTGACAGAATTATGTCCAGAAGCGAGCGGCAGAATTATAGGCGTAAAAATGGGTTATGCTTCTATTGTGGTGATTCTGCTCATGTTATATCGGCATGCTCTAAACGTACTAGGAAGGTTGACAAGTCTATTTCAATTGGCACTTTACAGTCCAAATTTATTTTGTCTGTAACCTTGATTTGTTCATTATCAGTTATTACCGTGGATGCCTATGTGGACTCTGGCGCCGCTCTGAGTCTTATGGACTGGTCCTTTGCCAGGCGCTGTGGGTTTGATTTAGAGCCTCTGGAAGTCCCTATACCTCTGAAGGGTATTGATTCTACACCTTTGGCTTGTAATAAACCACAGTTCTGGACGCAAGTGACTATGCGTATGAGTCCAGACCATCAGGAGGTGATTCGCTTCCTTGTGTTGTACAATTTACATGATGTTTTGGTGCTTGGATTACCATGGTTACAGTCTCATAACCCAGTCCTTGACTGGAAAGCTATGTCTGTGTTAAGCTGGGGATGTCGGGGGGCTCATGGGGACACTCCTTTGGTGTCCATTTCGTCATCTATTCCATCTGAGATTCCGGCATTTTTGTCTGATTATCGTGATATTTTTGAAGAGCCTAAAATTGGTTCACTCCCTCCTCACAGGGATTGTAATTGCGCCATAGATCTGATTCCTGGCAGTAAATTTCCAAAGGGTCGTTTGTTTAACCTATCTGTACCTGAACATGCTGCTATGCGCGAGTATATTAAGGAGTCCCTGGAAAAGGGACATATTCGTCCTTCTTCATCACCTTTAGGAGCCGGTTTTTTCTTTGTCTCTAAAAAGGATGGCTCTCTGAGGCCTTGTATTGATTATCGACTCCTGAATAAAATTACAGTCAAATATCAGTATCCGTTGCCTTTGCTAACTGATTTGTTTGCTCGCATAAGGGGGGCTAAATGGTTCTCTAAGATTGATCTTCGTGGGGCGTATAATTTGGTGCGAATTAAGCAGGGGGATGAGTGGAAAACCGCATTTAATACGCCTGAGGGCCATTTTGAGTATTTGGTAATGCCTTTCGGCCTTTCTAATGCACCTTCGGTCTTTCAGTCCTTAATGCATGATATTTTCCGTGAATATTTGGATAAATTTATGATTGTGTACTTGGATGATATTTTGATTTTTTCTGATGACTGGGAGTCTCATGTTCAGCAGGTCAGGAGAGTTTTTCAGGTTTTGCGGGAGAATTCTTTGTGTGTAAAGGGTTCAAAGTGTGTTTTTGGGGTTCAAAAAAATTCCTTTTTGGGGTACATTTTTTCCCCTTCTTCTATTGAGATGGACCCTGTCAAGGTTCGGGCTATTTACGACTGGACGCAGCCTACTTCTCTGAAGAGTCTTCAGAAATTCTTGGGCTTTGCTAATTTTTATCGTCGATTTATAGCTGGTTTTTCTGGCGTTGCTAAACCTCTGACGGATTTGACTAAAAAGGGTGCTGATGTTGCCAATTGGTCCCCTGCTGCTGTGGAGGCCTTTCGGGAGCTTAAGCGCCGCTTTTTGTCTGCCCCTGTGTTGCGCCAGCCTGATGTTTCTCTTCCCTTTCAGGTTGAGGTCGATGCTTCCGAGATCGGAGCGGGGGCGGTTTTGTCGCAGAAAAGTTCCGACTGCTCAGTGATGAGACCTTGTGCGTTCTTTTCGCGAACATTTTCGGCCGCCGAGCGAAACTATGATGTGGGTAATCGGGAGCTTTTGGCCATGAAGTGGGCATTTGAGGAGTGGCGTCATTGGCTTGAGGGTGCCAGACATCAGGTGGTAGTTTTGACTGATCACAAGAATTTAATTTATTTGGAGTCTGCCAGGCGCCTGAATCCTAGACAGGCACGTTGGTCGTTGTTCTTTTCCCGGTTTGATTTTGTGGTCTCGTACTTACCGGGTTCTAGGAATGTGAAGGCAGATGCTCTTTCTAGGAGTTTTGAGCCTGACTCTCCTGGGAATTCTGAACCTGCTGGTGTCCTTAAGGATGGGGTGGTTTTGTCTGCTGTCTCTCCAGATCTGCGACGTGCTTTGCAAGAATTTCAGGCGGATAGACCTGATCGTTGTCCGTCTGGTAGACTGTTTGTTCCTGACGATTGGACCACTAGAGTCATCTCGGAAGTTCATTCTTCTACTCTGGCAGGTCATCTGGGAATTTTTGGCACCAGAGATTTGGTGGCTAGATCCTTCTGGTGGCCTTCCCTGTCTCGAGATGTGCGTGTTTTTGTGCAGTCTTGCGATGTGTGTGCTCGGGCCAAGCCTTGTTGCCCTTGCCTATTCCTAAGAGGCCTTGGACGCACATCTCTATGGACTTTATCTCGGATCTCCCTGTTTCTCAGAAGATGTCTGTCATCTGGGTGGTGTGTGACCGTTTTTCTAAAATGGTTCATTTGGTGCCATTGCCTAAGTTGCCTTCCTCATCTGAGTTGGTCCCTCTGTTTTTTCAAAATGTGGTTCGCTTGCATGGTATTCCGGAAAACATCGTTTCTGACAGGGGTACCCAGTTCGTGTCTAGATTTTGGCGGGCAGTCTGTGCCAGGTTGGGCATTGATTTGTCCTTTTCGTCTGCATTCCATCCTCAGACCAATGGCCAGACGGAGCGAACTAATCAAACTTTGGAGACTTATTTGAGGGGTTTTGTGTCTGCGGATCAGGATGATTGGGTTGCCTTTCTGCCGTTGGCGGAGTTTGCTCTTAATAATCGGGCTAGTTCTGCCACTTTGGTTTCTCCTTTCTTTTGCAATTCAGGGTTTTATCCGCGTTTTTCATCTGGTCAGGTTGAATCTTCGGATTGTCCTGGAGTGGATGCGGTAGTGGATCGGTTGCATCGGATTTGGGGACAAGTGGTGGATAATTTGGAATTGTCCCAGGAGAGGACTCAGCAGTTTGCTAACCGTCGTCGTCGTGTTGGTCCCCACCTTCGCGTTGGGGACTTGGTGTGGTTGTCTTCCCGTTTTGTCCCTATGAGGGTTTCTTCTCCCAAATTTAAGCCTCGGTTCATCGGTCCTTATAGGATTTTGGAGATTCTTAACCCTGTTTCCTTTCGTTTGGACCTCCCGGCATCTTTCGCTATCCATAATGTGTTCCATCGGTCGTTGTTGCGGAGATATGAGGTACCGGTGGTTCCTTCTACTGAACCTCCTGCTCCTGTGCTGGTGGAGGGTGAATTGGAGTACGTCGTAGAGAAGATCTTGGACTCCCGTATTTCCAGACGGAGACTTCAATATCTGGTTAAATGGAAAGGCTATGGTCAGGAAGATAATTCTTGGGTAACTGCCTCTGATGTTCATGCCTCGGATTTGGTTCGTGCCTTTCATAGGGCTCATCCAGATCGCCCTGGCGGTTCTTGTGAGGGTTCGGTGCCCCCTCCTTAAGGGGAGGGTACTGTTGTGTATCCGCTTTTTGGGCTCCCCTGGTGGTTGCTGGTGGTACTGGTGACTTGTTTGCACTTTGCTGCTTCTGTTCACCTGCTTCCATCAGTGTTTGGGAGTTTCCTATTTAGCCTTGCTCTCCAGTCATTTCCTTGCCGGTCATCATTGTAACCAGAGTCTTTCGGTTGCATGTTCCTGCTACTAGTCTGCTGTTCAGCTAAGTGGACTTATTGTCCTTATCGTTTTTGTATTTTTGTCCAGTGTACAGTTTTGTCATTTTCTGTTGCTGGAAGCTCTTGTGGTCTGATATTGCCACTCCTGTGTGATGAGTTGACACAGGAGTCTTAAAGTAATTTCAGGATGGTTTTTTGAAAGGGTTTTCAGTTGACCGTGAAGTCCTCTTTTGTATCCTTCTGCTATCTAGTAAGTGGACCTCTCTTTGCTAAATCTACTTTCATACTGTGTATGTCTTTTCCCCTGAAATCACCGTTAATATATGTGGGGGCTGCTATCATCTTTGGGGAATTTCACTAGAGGTAAGCCAGGTCTGTTTCTTCCTCTACCAGGCGTAGTTAGTCCTCCGGCTGGCGCGTGGCATTTAGGAAGCCGTAGGTATGCTCCCTGGCTACTATTAGTTGTGTGGAGAATAACATGCACCAAGTATGGACCCAGCCAGTGGAAAGAATAGCAGAGAACTATTTTTGATATATATATATTTTATTTAATGGTAAGAGTAGAAGTACAATATAAAAACAATATTAAAAAATTGAAATCTTATGTATATATATATATGTATACTTCTTTTATATATATATATTTTCTCGGGCACATATCAAAAAAATGTAGTTTTATATATACATATTTTGTGTATAATACGATATATCATTGCATAGGGCTGGTTTGTATATATATATATACTGGATATCCCTATCATGAATATAAATAGATAAAGTAGGGATCACATGCAACATACAAAGTTGAGAAAATTGAATAAAAAGTGGAAATATATAAAAAAGTGGAAATATATAAAAAGTTAATAATATATATGCAACCATGCACATATGGCATGTAAAAAGAAAAGGTGCAAATAGTGCCAACTCGTGCAAATACAATGTGCAAAGGCAAAAGTTCACAAGAAAAAGTGCTAACTGTGCATATGATCCAATACTACTTACTTATAAAGCTAGGGAAATTATCTCCAGAACCGCCACAGAGTTTGATAATGTGCTCCCCGACACGTGTTTCGGACCCAACAAGTTCCTTCGTCAGGGGGTGGGTATTAGTTGTGTGGTAGATTTAGCTCACGGTCAACTCGAGTTTCCATCACCCGAGAGCTCGTTCGTTATTTATATGTTTCTTACGTTCCCTTGCCATTGGGAACCATGACAGGGTTGTAACTAAAGCTGTGCCAACAGCGCTTCTATGACTGAAAGCCTGAGACTGCCTGGAAGAAAAAAGTTACTTCCCTCCGAATAGACGTGCTCTCAGTGCTGCAGCCGGGGAGCTCTAGAACCTGCAGATTAACTCCATATCTGCATTTTGGGATGCAACAGTTCCTTTTAGGTGCTATGTTGTTAAAGTGAACCTGTCAGCAGGATTGTGCACAGTAACCTACACACAGTGTCAGGTCGGTGCCGTTATACTGATTAATATGATACCTTGGTTGATGAAATCCGTCTTGTGGCTGTTTCTTAATCCTTATTTTCAGTTTTGTGTTGATGAGATTCTCGTGCCCTAAGGTGTATGTGGTGCTCTGATTACATATTCATAATTCAGACTGCTGACAGGTCACTGATCCCTCACTGACCTGCCCCTTAGTTTGCATAATGAATACCGGCACATACTGAATAAAAAAAACCAAAACGCTTCAGCAGGCAGGTGTAAGCCGTGGCCCCTGCGTTGCAGCATAATCGCATGTTTACTGTGCACTTAATCCCTTTTGCTTATTTAATTGGAAAAAAAAGTCAATTTGAAAATGGCACCCGCCACGCCTGAGCAGTAGCAGCTATAAGTGTGTATAGAGATCTGATAGCTGCTATTGTGCAGGCAGTGCCATCTTGCTGGAGAAGAAAAAAAATGTCCTCCTCCAAGATGGCACCACCCACACCTGCACAATAGCAGCTATTGGCGATCTCCGAGTTCAACCGGGTTGCCTCCTGGTACTTTTCAGCGTCTCATGGAAAGATGCTTGGGAGATATGAACTTTGAAGCAACTCTCATCTACTTAGACGATATCAATATCCGCTACGTTCAAAGAACATCTGCAGCGGCTAGAACAAGTATTGAGCCGGCTTCAGAAACATGGCTTGAAAGTAAAACCTCTCAAGTGTCATCTGTTTCGCACCCAGATCGAGTATCTAGGACATGTTGTGTCAGTGGAAGGAGTAAGACCGTCCCGTGAGAAAATTGCAGCGGTACAGGATTAGCTCATCCCCAAGACCGTGAAAGAGGTTGGGGCCTTTTTGGGACTAACTGGATATTATCGGCGATTCATAAAGAACTTCACTCACATCATGAATTCATTCTTAAAACTGCTGAAGGGGGTGCCATCTGGTGCAAAAAACAATTCAGTGGGGAGATCGCCAGGAGAGAGCGTTCCAAACGTTGAAAGTGTCCTTGACTGGAGCACCAGTCCTAGCCTACGTTGACTTCTCTCAACCATTCATACTCCATACTGATGGGAGATGCATGGTCTCGGAGCTGTATTGTCTCAAATCCAAGATGGAAAAGAGCGGGTAAGATTGCCTGTGCAAATCGTTCTCTCCATGACTCAGAACAGAATTCGGACAACTACAGTTTGTTCAAGCTGGAGCTGTTGGCATTAGTGTGGGACATGGCGGAGAAGTTCGTGGAATACTTGTCTGGTTCTGAAGTCCTGGAAAGCACCGATAATAATAACCCACTGGCACACTTGGAGAACGCAAAGTTGGGGGCCCTGGAGCAGCGCTGGGTGACTCGAATGACCAAGTACTGGTTTAAGATTGCCTACAGGAGGGGAGCGGAAAATACTCATGCAGATGAACTATCTAGGGTGACACACGAGAAGCCTGGTGCAACTGAGATGAAGAACTAGAGGCCAAAGAAGTTCCCGAGCTCTGTGATTCTGCCAGGACTTGTCAGCTACACAGGAATAGGAACAAGCAATGTCCTGGGAAAATGTATTAGGGCAACCCCGTGATGAGTGGTATAATGACTAGAGAAGTGGACCCTCTGGGTCACGGCTTCAGAGCCCCCGAGGGCGAGCGGACCAGGTGGAACCACCCCCAATACAGGGAGCGTTAGGGACAGGCCTGAGGAGGGTGAAGCCGCAACTGCCAGAGCCAAAGGGGCGACTGAGGATAGGGTAAGGTAGGAACTACAGAGGAGACCAATATGGCGGAGGCACAATACGGACGGCAGCAGCAAAGACAAAGTACTGACCGGTAAGATGAAAACTCAGGTAGGAGGGAACACGACAGGAACACAGGATTGGTAGGTACGGAAGACACTCAGGACTGGTAGGTACGGCAGGAAACTGAGGACTGGCTGGAAGGCAGGAACACTGGAAGACACAGCAGGAATGGCAGGATTGGAAGAAAGTAGGAACGGCAGGACTGGAAGACACAGCAGGAACGGCAGGACTGGAAGACACGGCAGGAACGGCAGGACTGGAAGACACAGCAGGAACGGCAGGACTGGAAGACACAGCAGGAACGGCAGGACTGGAAGACACAGCAGGGACGGCTGGACTTGAAGACACAGCAGGAGCGGTTGGACTGGAAGACACAGCAGGAACGGCAGGACAGGGATTAGTAAGAGTCTCAGCGAAAGATGCAGAGACCGGAGCCAAAGGAGCTATAGAGATGCTGGCGAAAACCCAGCAAACGCAATAGACGCAAAGGCGTCTGAGCAGGGCAGGCGCTGGTAAGATGGCAGGATTGGAAGACAGTAGGAACGGCAGGACTGGAAGACACAGCAGGAACGGCAGAACTGGAAGACACAGCAGGAACGGCAGGATTGGAAGACACAGCAGGAACAGCAGGACTGGAAGACACAGCAGGAACGGCAGGACTGGAAGACACAGCAGGGACGGCAGGACTGGAAGACACAGCTGGAGAGGCAGGACTGGAAGACACTGCAGGAGCGGCTGGACTAGAAGACACAGCAGGAGCGGTTGGACTGGAAGACACAGCAGGAACGGCAGGACAGGGATTAGTAAGAGTCTCAGCGAAAGATGCAGAGACCGGAGCCAAAGGAGCTATAGAGATGCTGGCGAAAACCCAGCAAATGCAATAGACGCAAAGGCGTCTGAGCAGGGCAGGCGCTGGGAAGAAGTACCCGATGGGCGCCGCCATATTGCATATTGGAGGCGGAGCCACCGGGTCACGACCTCCCAGAAGCCCCAGCGACGAGTGAAGCGCGTCTGCGCATGCGCGGACCGCAGAATGGACGAGCGCCGGAGAAGCAGGAAGACGGAGAGCTGGAAGGAGCGTCGGGAGCGCGCCGGCCGGACAGGTAAGTATGAGAAGGCGGCGTAACAAGTGGGTTCGAGTCCAACAGGAAGACGGAGAACTCGCCCAAATAAGACAGTGGGTAGCCCTTAAACAGCTGCCCTGCCAGATTGAGAGAGAAGCTCTGTCTCCTGGGGCACTACAAATCCTTCGGCAATGGGAGAGAGGCCAAATGAGGAATGGACTGTTGTATCAGAAGATCCAATTGCAACGGGCCCTGACTGTCACTTGACAAATGGTGATCCCCGAAACGCTAAGGAGGCACATGAGAGAGGAGCGCATTTCGAACAGGAAAAGACCTTTCAGTGGCTCCAAAAACTAGTTTACCACTCCTTGCTAAAGTCCGTGGTAGAGGAAGTATGCCCCCTCTGTAGGAGTTGTGAGTTGACCAAACCTCCAGAACAGAGAGCTCCCATACAAACTATTGTGACCCCGACCCCTCTAGAGTTTTTTCTCTCTGCGGCATCTCCTCTCCTTTTCCTTCATGGAGACAGCCCCCACCTCCATGGGCTTAACCGGCGACAAAGGCTCTGGCTTCACTGGCAACAGAGGAGCATCTCGTAGCACAACACCTCTCTCTCAGCCTGCGGTCCATACGGATGGCCTGGGTCATGGCCTCCTCCAGAGAGTCGGGCGGTGGGTGTTGGCCCAAGGCATCCTTTAAATGCTCTGGGAGATCCCATCAGAATAGCCCTCTGAGTGCCGACTCATTCCAGGAAACCTTGGGTGCTGCCCACCGCTTGTTTTCGGAACAGTACCACTCAGATGAGCGCTTTCCCTGGGTCAGACTCATAATCGTGTCCTCTGCCAATCTCACCCAATCAGGTTCATCGTAAATAAGACCCAAGGCCTCGAAGAACCGATCAACAGACATTCTCTCAAGGGAGGTATGAGATAGGGAGAAAGCCCAGGATTGCGGCCCCTCAAGTAACAGAGAAATAACTATCCCCACCCTGTGACTCTCATCACCCAAGGACTGAGGATGCAGGGAAAAAAAAAGTAATTTACATCTCTCTTTGAATACCCGGAATTTTTTCGTAACCCCAGAAAAGGTATCCGTAAGTTTAACAGAGGGTTCAGGAGAGGATAAGGAAACATCAGACACAGTACCTTCTCCATTGCCAGACAAGGAAGAGGCACCCTGAACAGCATTAACTGTGTCTGCCATCTCCCTCTGTACCTGTTGGTGATAAGCCACCAATGCTCTTTGCTCTACAGATAGGTTCAGCATCATCTTGGTCAGATTAGATACCTGATCTGACAGGGCATGCAACAGGTCCATAACCAGCGGACACACAACCCCCCCCTGAAAAATTGTATTAGTCACTGATAATGTGATGACACCAGTGACACGAGAGCGCAGGGAGTGCAGGAACAAGGCATGCTGTGCACAAGGATCTTTCACTAAGCAGTGAGCACAGGACCTGACACTGAGCACTCACGTGACCAGGGGGTGGAGTCAAAACACGTGAGTGCAGGAAAGGTAACAGAGTGCACACAGTAAAACGTGGTCAAGGAAAGCCAAGGGTCAAAAGCCAGATGAGAGCCTAGTACCTTGGGATAAGACAAAGAGTAAATGGAGGCAGGCCAAGGGGTCAGATAACCGGAAAGGATAGAGCAGTACAAAGCAGGATACAGAAGCAAGAGTCAGGGGACAAACCGGGTCATACACAGCAAAGCACACAAGCACTGAGGAACAATGTTTACGAACGAGTAACCTGGGTCAGCAACTACTAACCGAGAATACGGAAGTATTACCGACACCAAATCCAGGAACAGCCAACATTAAATAGCTGCCCCATAACCAAAGAGAGGCAAACTAAAATTAACCCTGACCTGACCAGGATGGAGGCGGAACCATCCTGTCCAGAGTCATGACATGTTGATGATCGATTACTTGACTCATCAAGGGTATGAACATTGTCTGGTGATGACAGATCATTTCACCAAATGTGCCGTCGTGAGTCCGACATGGGACGAAACAGTTTAATCCGCAACAAATGCCATCTGTAAAAACTTCATCCAATTGTACAGATGTCCGAAGAGGATCCATTCTGAACAAATTGCCTGTTTACTGGGGCGAGTCATGGAGGAACTGCATTGCTTATACCAAATCGGGAAGTCTCGGATGATGCCCTATCATCCCCAAGGAAATGGAGCTTGCGAGTGGTTCAATCGTACTCTCATCCAGATGTTAAGGACACTAGAGAAAGACCGGAAGGTTCGGTGGCCAGAATTCGTAGCGGAGTTGGTGTGGGTATACAACAACCGGGTACATCGTACCACAGGTTACACTCCCTATACCTTATTCTTCAGCAGGCCAGGAAAAGAGATTACAGAGCTGGAACTGGACCCAGAGGAGGACTACCCACGGACGGGGGTGTCCACCTGGGTTCGAGAACATCGTCATTGGTTACAGACTCTACATCGTCTGGTGCAGGCTAGGTTTCAAGAGCTTGAACATCCAGAGACGACTCCTCTGTGAGGGACAGCTCTGCAGGCCAGAGACCGGGTGTTGGTACGGGATAAATGCACTCGAGACAAACTAGAGTGTCGGTGGGAGAAAACACCATATTGGTTAAAGCGACGAATCAACTCTGAAGGACCCGCCTATGAAGCTCAACCTGAAGGGGAAGAAGATGCCCTACTCATGTTGTACATCGGAACATGCTGCGTCCCTGCGTGTCAAGAGACCCTGCACAAGAAGAAAAACACAGTATTCCTGAGAACCTCCCTTCCATCGTTGTTGACTGTGAAAAAGATGAATGTCCTGAACCATCACTGGTAGGCCTAGAAGAGGAGCAGATAGCCGAAGCCCCTGGGGCTCCTGATATTCCTGAAATGACTGTTTCACCAGAACTGGGCGCGTCCCGCCCCGTCAGTCCAACCTGACTCAACTACCCAACCTGATACGATGGCTACTTCTGATTTATGATGTTCTGAGCATTCGACAGCAGGAAAACCTTCTAACCGATATGATCACTTTATTTGTCAATAAATCGCTCAAGGAATAGGAGAATGTCAACGCATACTACAAGAACTCTCGCCCGTGGAATGGCGAGCACAAAGAGAGGGGGAATGTAAGGAGCAGGACAAATAAGAACGGACCGGGTGTACCTTTTTCGTGATGGATCCGAAACTGTTGGGGCTGTCACCCATGTTGTACGGGGGAAAGCTTAACCACCTTGGCGCCACCGTTTGAACCTGGGATTCCACATTCTGGATGTCGTCGGACTGATAAGTTTATTGTTCCTGAACTCTTTAAAATTCCCTATTCCTGTTGTACCCCATTTTGCATAATCCTTTACTCTCCTGTGTCATATGTGTCATATTACCCTCTCCCTGCGTGGAGTATTCCCTGTTATAGTAAATCACCAATTAACCCTTGCGCTGCCTCCTGTCTGTTACTGCATCTTGCAACCTGCTCACAAATACCTAAACAGAGCATCATATGAAGACCCCGCCTTAGGGCACGAGAATCTCATTAACACAAAACTGGAAATAAAGATTAAAGAACAACCATAAGATGGATTTCATCAACTAAGGTTTCATTTTATTCAGTATAACGGCGCCGACCTGACACTGTGTGTAGGTTACTGTGCACAATCCTGCTGACAGGCTCCATTTAAGCAACAGGCATTTCCAAAACATGTTTTTCACATGAAAAGTAATATTGCAAAAGAAGTATTAGTTTGCTTATTTTTCTAGTGACCCATGTAAAAAAAACATATTTAGCAGATACGCAGTCTGTTAAAAGTAGAAATCTCTTAAACCTGACCATTGTGCAGGGCTCCACAGCAATAAATATAATTACCATAGGGGTATTCCATTATTGCTGTCTGCTTGGATTGTTAAGCAGACTAACCATGCTAGGACTGTGCAGTGGTGTATCTAGGGGGAGGCAGCCGGGGCATGCGCCCCGGGCGCAGCCGGCAGGGGGCACAGTCGGGCCGCCTAATTCGGCGGTCCGCAGTGTCTCCCCCAGTGGCTGCATTCTGCTGCCCACGGTCTGGGAGTCAGCTGTTCTCTGTGCCGACTGTCAAGCTGACAGCCGGCACAGAGAAGCTGCAGAGCGCCGGCTCCCAACATGTGCAGAGGTGGAGGGGGGCCCCTGCAAGGTGGCTGCGGCAGGCAGGGAGAAATCCCTGCAGCTCCGCTGCCCAGCGATCTGTCTTCCTGCTTACTCTCACACAGACGCACCACTGGATGACGTCATCATTCAGCGGCTGGCTGTGTCAGAGGAAGGCGATGAGATGCTGCGGCAGGAGAGGTGAGAGGGGTGTGTGTGCGTGTGTGTGGCGTGCTGCAGGGGATTGTGCAGAGAAGTGAATGGTGTGTGTGGGGGGGAGGAGAGGGCAATGATGGGGCTGACAGGGAGAGAGCAATGATGGGGATGGTGGAGGAGGAGAGGGCAATGATGGGGCTGACGGGGAGAGAGCAATGATGGGGATGTGGGGGAGGAGAGGGCAATAATGGGGCTGACGGGGAGAGAGCAATGATGGGGATGGTGGGGAGGAGAGGGCAATGATTGGGCTGACGGGGAGAGAGCAATGATGGGGATGGTGGAGGAGGGGAGGGCAATGATGGGGCTGACGGGGAGAGAGCAATGATGGGGATGGTGGGGAAGGAGAGGGCAATGATGGGGCTGAAGGGGAGAGAGCAATGATGGGGATGGTGGAGGAGGAGAGGGCAATGATGGGGCTGACGGGGAGAAAGCAATGATCGGGATGGTGGGGTAGGAGAGGGCAATGATGGGGCTGACGGGGGGGCATATGTCCTTGGGGGGGCGCCAAAATGAATTCTTGCCCCGGGTGCCAGAAACCCTAGATACACCTCTGGGACTGTGCTGTATCTCTCTGTACTTGCCTGACCTGACTAGTGCGGTGAGGGTGTTTGACTCACTCTTTTTCAGTTAAGTTTGTGCTGAAAATGTAGGAATTAGCAACTTTTTGATCAATGGAAGTGCATCTACATTGTAGAGAATAATAACCTATTGCATGGTGTGGTTGTGTGGTACTTGTGACCTGCTAAGGTCTGTCTCCTCATTTGGCACAGTAGGCATTATGACCCACTCTGTTCATATTGCAATTTCCATTGGTCCCTACATGGCCACCACCACTATTCCAGCTCATCTCCATCATTCCTGTCATTCTAAAGATACAGCATACCACAACATATAAGGTCCATGTAGGCCAAAATGTTGCTGCGTCTCAAATATCCTGTTATCTTTACCATAAAAAAGATTTCTATTATATTCACTTAGACATTTACGTCGCTATCAATATTTGGGCTTATATTATTTGTGTCATCTCTTGAAATAAAGAGCATTTTTCTGCAACTTTCCATTACAGGATTGTGTCCGTTACCACACGAAAACTGATTTTTCTGCCAGAGTGTCAGGCATAACCTACACTGTGTATTCTTCCTACATGTTAGCAATGACTGTAGCTGAAATAACAAGTTGCTTAACTGAAGTAGGAGAACTGTATACAAATTAATAGCACTGTAAGCATAAAAGGAAGTGTGTGTTCTTATAGTACATATCATTATGTATCCATAGCCTTTGACTCCAATTCTCCCAGATAAAGCATCATATTTTTCCCCTTTCAGAAAACACAATATTCTCCAAATCTAAATCAGTTTCATATGGTTGAATGTGATTATTTTAGGCATATTTAAAGTCCAGATTACAATTTATGATATCTCTGGCTCAGATATTAAGCTTCCTGTCTTCACAATTTATCTTCACTTGCTACTTTTTCCTGCCTTATAGCTTCAGTCCAACTTTCTGTAGTCTAGCACAAGCATTAGTTTAGGCTTCTAAATCACATCTGTCACAACCTCAGTAAATCCAATTTTAAACCATTGTGTTATAAGATGATGTCCATGTAATCTTACAGGACACAGTACCATTAAAATCCTTTAGCCCAGTGTGGAAAAGTGCTGCAAAGTAAGAACACTAAAAAACAGAAGTGTCAATCATTTATTTTTATCAATGAACAAAAGAGAAATTTAAATTAAAACAATATTTGGTGTGATTACCCTTTGCCTTTAAAAGAGGATCAATTTTTCTATGTACACTTGCACACATTTATTGAAGGAACTCAGTAGGGAAGTTGTTCCAAACATCTTGGATAACTAACCACAGATCTTCTGGGGATGTAGGCTTGCACAAATTCTTCTAAGTCTTCATGTAATCCCAGGCTGACTCGATAATGAGATCTGGGTTCTGTGGAGGCCAACTCATCTCTTCCAAGACTTCTCGATCTTTACTCTGAAGATAGTTCTTAATGGCATTAGCCATATGTTTAGGGTCATTGTCCTGCTGTAGAATAAATTTGAAGTAACGATTCATTGATCTACATATGCAAAAAAGAAAAATATAACGGCACTGCTGAGGGGCCAGACAACCGTATGCTAAATGGAGTGCTTTCCGGATAGAGACCGCCTCTATGGACTCCGGGTGCTCATGCAAAAACAGGGTATGTGCAGCAAAGAAGAAAAATGCAGATAGCACTCACCGGTCCTTAAAACTTCATCCTTTATTCAAACTTTAAAATGTCATGGCCAGAGGAACAGGTTGCTGGGATGTGTGAGCTGGTGTAAGACGACGGCCGTTTCGCGCCACTTAGCGCTTCAACGGGTCTATGGAATATGGAATCAAGGACAAGTGACTCAGCTATGCTCAAAAATATAGGAATTAAGGTGCACAAAAATGGCAAGTGATCTGGACTGATGAGTAAAAATTGGAAATATTTTGCTGTAACAAAAGGCAGTTTGTTTGCTGAAGGGCTGAAGAGCGATGTAATGAGTAGGCAAAAGTGAAGCATGGTGGAGGTTCTTTGAAAGTTTGGAACTGCATTTCAGCAGATGTAGTTGGGTATTTGGTAAAGATTAATTATGCCCTCAATGCTGAGAAATACAGTCAGATACTTATCCATTGTGCAATACAATCAGGGAGGAGTCTTGTGCTTCCAAATTTGTTTTCCAGCAGGACAAATGCCTCAAATATACAGCCAATGTCATCAAGAACTATTTTCAGAGTAAAAAAGAAAAAAAAATCCAGGATGTGATATTGCCACCACAGAACAATAATATTAACACTGTTGAATCTGTCTGGTATTACATGAATAGTCAGTAGGAGTTGGAGAAGCCTACATCCACAGACAATCTGTGGTTAGTCCTCCAAGATTTTTGGAACAACCTATCTGCTAACTTCCTTCAAAAACCGTGTGATGCTTTGATGCTATTTTGAAGGCAACATGGGGGTCACGCAAAATATTAATTTGATTTAGATATATCTCTTGTTCATTCATTTTGCTTTTTGTTAATTGATAAAAAATAAACTATTAACACTTCTGTTTTTAAAAACATTCTTTCTTTGCAGCATTTTCTCCACATCTGGATAAAGCATTTACACAGTACTGTGTATTTCATATGTTATTTCATTATGCTAAAGTTAATCTGTCAGCAGGATTTTTCTCAGAAAACCACTGACACTGTCAGGTTGGCACCGTTATACTGATTACAATGATACCTTGGTTGATGAAATCCGTCTTGTGGTTGTTTAATCTTTATTTTCAGTTTTGAATTAATGATATGCTTGTGTTGCGGGGCGGCCTGTGGCGGGTCTTCATGTGGTACTCTGCTTAAATATTCATCTGTATGGCTTATGACTAGTGTTGAGCATTCCGATACTGCAAGTATCGGGTATCGGCCGATACTTGCTGTATCGGAATTCCGATACCGAGATCCGATATTTTTGTGATATCGGGTATCGGTATCGAAACAACATTAATGTAAAAATGTGTAAAAGAGAGAATTAAAATAAAAAATATTGCTATACTCACCTCTCCGACGCAGCCTGCACCTTACCGAGGGAAGCGGCAGCGTTCTTTGTTTAAAATTCGCGCTTTTCTTTCCTTTACGTGAGTCCCGGCTTGTGATTGGTTGCGTGCCGCCCATGTGACCGGGACGCAACCAATCACAGCAAGCCGTGACGTAATTTCAGGTCCTTCAGGATTTTAAAATTACGTTCCGGCGTTGTGATTGGTTGCGTCGCAGTCACATGGGAGACGCAACCAATCACAGCAAGCCGTGACGTAATTTCAGGTCCTTAAGGATTTTAAAATTACGTCCCGGCTTTGTGATTGGTCCGCATCCCGGCAACATGGCCGCCATTAACCAATCACAAGCCGTGACGTCACGGGAGGCTGGACACGCGCGCTTTTTAAAATGGGCGCGTGTCCAGCCTCCCGTGACGTCCCGGCTTGTGATTGGTTGCGCCGCGGTCAACCAATCACAAGCCAGGAGGCTGGACACGCGCCCATTTTAAAATTTTAAAATCTCCCCACCCCCACCACATTACCACACATAATCCCGCCCCCACCCCATTACCACACACGATCCTGCCCCCACCACATTACCACACACAATCCCGCCCCCCCACCACATTACCAAATACAATGCCGCCCCCCACCACATTGACTTCCCCTGACGAAGCGGCCCTTTGCAGCCGCGATACGCGTTGGGACCTCCTGCCTGACGGTCCGGTTCTTTATTTCGCTGCTGTGGTATCTTCTGGAACATAGGTGACTATTTCAGTGCCTGGCACGCAGGTTTTTTTCCCCGTACATGTTCACTTGGTCCAGGTTATCTTGGTCCCATTGCCTCCTCACCTGGGCAGGGTAATCCCGTTCGCATTGTTTTTTTGCTGGAGCTTTTTATTGATTTTGGATCTGCGGGTCTTTCACGATCCCCCTTGTGGGGTGTTTTATCCCACACTATTATGTGTGGCAACCAGCTATAATCATATGGGTAATTTACATCAGTCTGCTATGGTGTTATTAGCTGGAGGGTTACATCTGTGATCATTCACTGCGGGGTTATTCCTGTATGCTCATCTGGCACGAGTGGTCATTTTGGGTATTTAGCATTGTCTCATTTTATGTATGCAGCATGTTATTATATACATTTGTTGGAACGGACCTGATGGGGGAGTTGTTTTTGTACTTCTTTTAAATGTTTTTAATTCTGTTTCACCAATAAAGTTGTTCCCTTTTTGACATTACTTTGGGTGGTGTGCAATTAGTTTGTGAGCGGCTGCTTTTTTTTCTCTTCTGCTTGGTTACTACATTATTAGCCGCTTGTTTTTGCACCCCTCGTCTATGTATAAACTTGTCCATTGGGTCGTGCGCCGGCCACTCTTGTTGTTTCCCCCACCACATTACCACACATAATCCCACCCCCCACAACATTACCACACATAATCCCACCCCCCACCACATTACCACACATAATCCCGCCCCCCACCACATTACCACATATAATCCCACCCCCCACCACATTACCACACACAATCCCACCCCAACCACAATACCACACACAATCCTGCCCCCCACCACATTACCACACATAATTCTGCCCCCCCACCACATTACAACACACAATCCCACCCCCCCACACATTACCACACACAATCCTGCCCCCACCACATTACCACACATAATCCCGCTCCCCACCACATTACCACACACAATCCCGCCCCCCACCACATTACCACACATAATCCCGCCCCCACCCCATTACCACACACGATCCTGCCCCCACCACATTACCACACACAATCCCGCCCCCCCACCACATTGCCACACACAATCCCGCCCCCCACCACATTACCACACACAATCCCACCCCCCACCACATTACCACACATAATCCCGCCCCCCACAACATTACCACACATAATCCCGCCCCCCACCACATTAACACACATAATCCCGCCCCCACCACATTACCACACATAATCCCACCCTTCACCATATCACCAAACATAATCCCGCCCCCCCACCACCACATCACCACACATAATCCCGCCCACCCACCACATCACCACACATAATCCTGCCCCCCACCACACATAATCCCGCACGCCCATCACATTAGCACACACAATCCCACCCCCCACCACACTACCACACACAATCCCGAACCCCACCACATCACCACACATAATCCCGCCCGCCAACCACATCGCCACACATAATCCCACCCCCCACCATATTACCACACATAATCCCGCCCCCCGCCACATCACCACACATAATCCCGGCCACCCACCACATCACCACACATAATCCCGCTCGCCCACTACATCACCACACACAATCCCGCCCCCCAACACATCACCACACATAATCCTGCCCCCACCACATCACCACACATAATCCCGCCCCCACCACATCACCACACATAATCCCGCCCACCCCACCACATTACCACACATAATTTTGCCCCCACCACATTACCACACTCAATCCCACCCCCCACCACATTACCACACACAATCCCGCCCCCCACCACATTACCACACACAATCCCGCCCCCACCACATTACCACACATAATCCCGCCCCCACCACATCACCACACATAATCCCGCCCCCCACCACATTACCACACACAGTCTTGCCCCCACCACATTACCACACACAATCCCGCCCCCACCACATTGCCACACACAATTCCTCCCCCCACCACATTACCACACACAATCCCGCCCCCACCACATTACCACACATAATCCCGCCCCCCACCACATCACCACACATAATCCCGCCCCCCACCACATTACCACACATAATGCCTCCCCCCACCACATCACCACACATAATCCCGCCCCCCCACCACATCACCACACATAATCCTGCCCCCACCACATCACCACACATAATCCCGCCCCCCCAAAACATCACCACATATAATCCCGCCCCCAACACATCACCACATGTAATCCCACCCCCAACACATCACCACACATAATCACGCCCCCCAACTCATTACCACACATAATCCCGCCCCCCAACTCATTACCACATATAATCCTGCCCCCACTCCATTACCACACATAATCCCACCCCCCACATCGCCACACATAATCCCGCCCCCCCACCACATCACCACACATAATCCCGCCCCCCAACACACCACTACACATAATCCCGCCCCCACCCCATTACCACACATAATCCCACCCCCCACAACATCACCACACATAATCCCGCCCCCCACCACATCACCACACATAATCCCACCACTTCACCACACATAATCCCACCCCCCACCACATCACCACACATAATCCCGCCCCCACCACATTACCACAGATAATCCCACCCCCCACCACATTACCACACATAATTCCGCCCCCCACCACATTACCACACATAATCCCACCCCATCACATCACCACACATAATCCCACCCCCCACCACATTACCACACATGATCCTGCCCCCCACCACATCACCACACATAATCCCGCCCCCCACCACATTACGAAACATAATCCCACCCCCATCACATCACCAAACAGAATCCCGCCCCCCACCATATTACCACACATGATCCCGCCCCCCACCACATTACCACACATAATCCCGCCCCCCACCACATTACCACAGATAATCCTGCCCCCCACCACATTGCCAAACATAATCCCACCCCCCCACCACATTACCACACATAATCCCGCCCCCTTACCACATTACCACACATAATCCCACCCCCACCACATTACCACACATAATCCCTCCCCCCACCACATTACCACACATAATCCCGCCCCCCACCACATTACCACACATAATCCCGCCCCCACCACATTACCACACATAATCCCGCCCCCCCACCACATCACCACACATAATCCCGCTCCCCCACCACATCACCACACATAATCCCGCCCCCACCACATCACCACACATAATCCCACCCCCACCACATCACCACACATAATCCCGCCCCCCACCACATCACCACACATAATCCTGCCCCCCCACCACATCACCACACATAATCCTGTGCCCCACCACATCACCAGACATAATCCTGCCCCCCACCACATCACCACACATAATCCCGCCCCCCACAACATCACCACACATAATCCCGCTCCCCACCACATCACCACACATAATCCTGCCCCCCCACAACATCACCACACATAATCCTGTGCCCCACCACATCACCAGACATAATCCTGCCCCCCACCACATCACCAGACATAATCCCGCCCCCCCACATCACCACACATAATCCCGCTCCCCACCCCATTACCACACACAGTCCCACCCCCACATTACCACACACAATCCCGCCCCCCCACCACATTACCACACAAAATCCCGCCCCCCACCACATTACCACACATAATCTCGCCCCCCCACCGAATTATCACACACAATCCCGCCCCCACACTACCACACACAATCCCGCCCCCACCACATTACCACACACAATCCCGCCTCCCATCACATTACCACACATAATCCCCCCACCACATCACCACACATAATCCCGCCCCCTCACATCACCACACATAATCCCGCCTTCCACCACATCACCACACATAATCCCGCTCCCCACCACATCACCACACATGATCCCGCCCCCTCACATCACCACTCATAATCCCGCCTTCCACCACATCACCACACATAATCCCGCCCCCACCCCATTACCACACATAATCCCGCACCCCACCCCATTACCACATAATCCCGCTCCACCACATCACTACACATAATCCCGCCCCCCACCACATCACCACACATAATCCCGCCCCACCACATCACCACACATGATCCCACCCCCCACCACATTACCACACATAATCCCACCCCTCCACCAGATTACCACACATAATCCTGCCCTCCCACCACATTACCGCACACAATCCCGCCCCCCACCCCATTACCACACACAATCCCGCCCCCACCACATTACCACACAAAATTCCGCACCCCCACCACATTACCACAGACAATCCTGCCCCCACCACATTACCGCACACAATTCCGCACCCCCACCACATTACCACAGACAATACCGCCCCCCAACCACATTACCACACACAATCCAGCCCCCCACATTACCACACACAATCCACACCACATCACCACATTACCACACACAATCCCGCCCCCCCACATCCCCACACATAATCCCACCCGCATCACACATAATCCCGCCCCCCACCAAATTACCACACATAATCCCGCCCCCCACCACATCACAACACATAATCCCGCCCCCGGACCACATCACCACACATAATCCCGCCCCCCACCACATTACCAGACATAATCCCGCCCCCCACCACATTACCACACATAATCCCGCCCCCTTACCACATTACCACACATAATCCCGCTCCTTACCACATTACCACACATAATCCCACCCCCACCACATTACCATACATAATCCTGCCCCCCACCACATCACCACACATAATCCCGCTCCCCAACACATCACCACACATAATCCTGCCCCCCACACCCCATTACCACACATAATCCCGCCCCTCACCCGATTACCACACATAATCCCGCCCCCACCCCCTTACCACACATAATCCTGCCCCCACCACATTACCACACATAATCCCGCTTCCCACCACATTACCATACATAATCCCGCCCCATCACATCACCACACATAATACCACCCCCCACCACATTACCACACATGATCCTGCCCCCCACCACATCACCACACATTATCCTGCCCCACCACCACATCACCACACATAATCCTGCTCCCCACCAAATTACCACACATAATCCCGCCCCCCACCACATCACAACACATAATCCCGCCCCCGGACCACATCACCACACATATTCCCGCCCCCCACCACATTACCACACATAATCCCGCCCCCCACCACATTACCACACATATTCCCACCCCCCTACACATCACCACACATAATCCTGCCCCCCACCACATTACCATACATAATCCCGCCATCGCACCACATTACCACACATAATCCCACCCCCTTACCACATTACCACACATAATCCCGCCCCCACCACATTACCACACATAATCCCGCCCCCACCACATTACCACACATATTCCCACCCCCCACCACATTACCACACATAATCCTGCCCCCCACCACATCACCACACATAATCCCATCCCCCACCTCATCACCACACATAATCCCGCCCCCACCATATCACCACACATAATCCCGCCCCCATCACATCACCACACATAATCCCGCCCCCACCACATTACTACACATAATCCTGCCCCCCACCACATTACCACAGATAATCCCGCCCCCCACCACATTACTACACATAATCCCGCCCCCATCACATCACCACACATATTCCCGCCCCCCACCACATTACCACAAGTGATCCCCCTACCACATTACCACACATGATCCCGCCCCCCACCACATCACCACACATAATCCCGCCCCCCACCACATTACCAAACATAATCCCGCCCTCCACCACATCACCACACATAATCCCACCCCCCACACCCCATTACCACACATAATCCTGCCCCTCACCCGATTACCACACATAATGCCACCCCACCACATTACCACACATAATCCCGTCCCCCACCCCATTACCACATAATCCCGCCCCCATCACATCACCACACATATTCCTGCCCCCCACCACATCACCACACATAATCCCGCCCCCCCACCACATTACTACACATAATCCTGCCCCCACCACATTACCACAGATAATCCCGCCCCCCACCACATTACTACACATAATCCCGCCCCCATCACATCACCACACATAATCCCGCCCCCCACCACATTACCACACATGATCCCCCCACCACATTACCACACATGATCCCGCCCCCCACCACATTACCAAACATAATCCCGCCCCCACACACCATTACCACACATAATCCCGCCCCTCACCCGATTACCACACATAATCCCGCCCCCACCCCCTTACCACACATAATCCTGCCCCCACCACATTACCACACATAATCCCGCTTCCCACCACATTACCATACATAATCCCGCCCCATCACATCACCACACATAATACCACCCCCCACCACATTACCACACATGATCCTGCCCCCCACCACATCACCACACATTATCCTGCCCCACCACCACATCACCACACATAATCCTGCTCCCCACCAAATTACCACACATAATCCCGCCCCCCACCACATCACAACACATAATCCCGCCCCCGGACCACATCACCACACATATTCCCGCCCCCCACCACATTACCACACATAATCCCGCCCCCCACCACATTACCACACATATTCCCACCCCCCTACACATCACCACACATAATCCTGCCCCCCACCACATTACCATACATAATCCCGCCATCGCACCACATTACCACACATAATCCCACCCCCTTACCACATTACCACACATAATCCCGCCCCCACCACATTACCACACATAATCCCGCCCCCACCACATTACCACACATATTCCCACCCCCCACCACATTACCACACATAATCCTGCCCCCCACCACATCACCACACATAATCCCATCCCCCACCTCATCACCACACATAATCCCGCCCCCACCATATCACCACACATAATCCCGCCCCCATCACATCACCACACATAATCCCGCCCCCACCACATTACTACACATAATCCTGCCCCCCACCACATTACTACACATAATCCCGCCCCCATCACATCACCACACATATTCCCGCCCCCCACCACATTACCACAAGTGATCCCCCTACCACATTACCACACATGATCCCGCCCCCCACCACATCACCACACATAATCCCGCCCCCCACCACATTACCAAACATAATCCCGCCCTCCACCACATCACCACACATAATCCCACCCCCCACACCCCATTACCACACATAATCCCGCCCCTCACCCGATTACCACACATAATGCCACCCCACCACATTACCACACATAATCCCGTCCCCCACCCCATTACCACATAATCCCGCCCCCATCACATCACCACACATATTCCTGCCCCCCACCACATCACCACACATAATCCCGCCCCCCCACCACATTACTACACATAATCCTGCCCCCACCACATTACCACAGATAATCCCGCCCCCCACCACATTACTACACATAATCCCGCCCCCATCACATCACCACACATAATCCCGCCCCCCACCACATTACCACACATGATCCCCCCACCACATTACCACACATGATCCCGCCCCCCACCACATTACCAAACATAATCCCGCCCCCACACACCATTACCACACATAATCCCGCCCCTCACCCGATTACCACACATAATCCCGCCCCCCTCCCCATTACCACACATAATGCCACCCCCACCACATTACCACACATAATTCCGTCCCCCACCCCATTACCACATAATCCCGCCCCCATCACATCACCACACATATTCCTGCCCCCCACCACATCACCACACATAATCCCGCCCCCCCACCACATCACCACACATAATCCCGCCCCCCACCACATTACTAGACATAATCCTGCCCCCCACCACATTACCACAGATAATCCCGCCCCCCACCAGATTACTATACATAATCCCGCCCCCATCACATCACCACACATAATCCCACCCCCCACCCCATTACCACACATAATCATCCCGCTCCCCACCAATTTATGTTTCGTTATGAAATTTGTTTAGATGCTGGAATGAATAAAAAACGCACATTTTACTGAATCCAGTTTTTTTTTTATTTTACACTGTGAATAAAATGTATTATTAGTATTTTTCAGATTTTTAATCATTATTATTGTTATTGAATTCATTTTAAGTTAATTTACCACCTGCGTAAGCGCTATTGAATGTTGTCATTATTTACTTAAGGTTAACCACCAGCAGCTTTAATTAGATAGCAATGAGCGTGCCGAGCGTTAGCTAGTTTTCTATAAATTTTGAAGACAGTTCTCATGGCTCCAATTTTTCGAATTTTATATAATCGACAAAACATCGACTTGGAAACAAGGCCAAGTGACTCAACTATGAAAACATAGGAACCGGGTTTCAGAAAAATGGCAACAGATGCTCTGGATAGATGAAGTGAAATGGGAAATAATTGCCTGTAACATAAGGTAGTTATGGACTGGAGAGTACAGATGAGCAGATCAATCTGTAGAGGATCAAGTTTGAGTTGATAGTTATAGTTTCACATAAATTCAAACATTTTGAAATAAAAAAAACCGTTTCCTGACCCTATTTCCCAGATTGCTGAAACATCAGAGAGGGAGCTCATGTAGTTTTGCCTTCTCACTTGCCTCCCAATAATGCCCTACAGCTGTGACATCTTACAGATAATAATCTTGTATACCTTGTACAAGATATACCTTGTACAGTGGTAATCAGTACCTGAGCCATCTGAGATAAACAGTTCCCATTGGAGCTAAGTATGAACAACAAAGTTGTTTTCCATCTCCACAGTCACTGGATAACTCCCTACTTTAGAGTGTAAGCTATCATGTTCAGAAGAGTGCTCACTTTCTCTCTCCTGTATAGTGTAAGTTCTTATTGTCAGTAGGGTCCTCTCTTTCTCTCTCCTGTAGCGTGTAAGCTTTTATGGTGAGCAGGGACCTCTCTCTCCTCTGTAAAATATAAGCTCTTATCCTCAGCAGGGTCACCTCTCTTGTAAAGTGTAAGTTAATTAGTCAATTCAATTCAAATGAGCTTTATTGGCAGGACTAAGTACATGTTAGCATTGCCAAAGCAAATGGTAAAAATAGGGGGTAGGGAGGCATATAGAGGTCCAGGATATATCAGGCTCCTTTTAGAGGATAGGGGCAGGTCCAGGTGGGGTATAGGAGTTAATGACATATCAGGCTCTTAGTCGGGGGATAGGGACATTTCCAGGGTGGTGAATAGACGTCCATGACATATCAGGGTCTTTATTCGGGGGATGGGAATGTGTCCAGAGTGGGGTATAGAGGTCCATGACATATCAGTTGCTTTTAGTCTGGGGAGAGGGACATGTCCAGGGTGGGGTATAGAAGTCCATAATATATCAGTCTCATCTTAGACTGTGGCAGGCATTGACATATTCTGCTGCTATGGCCGCTGCACTTTCCTCTTGCCCTAGTATTATTGGCAGTTTCTCTTCCTCCTCCATGGAGGTGAAGTCTGGGAGGAGATCAGACTGTCTTTTGAAGTGAGTGTCCCTCAGTGTGGAGTATTTGGGGCATCTCAGCAGGAAGTGGGCCTCGTCCTCCATGTGTTATGATCCTTAGTGGCTGAGGATCACAGATAGGACTAGCTAAGTTACTGAACATAGAACGAGCTCTAGGGAGGTGGTAACTGGACTGACCGCAAATCTGATCCTAACCAAACACACTGAAGGTAGCCGGTGAACGTGCCTAAATTCCTGGACGTCTCGACGCAGCCTGAGAAACTTGCTACCCCTATAGAGAAAGTAAGACCTCACTTGCATCAGAGAAATGACCCCAAAGATATAGGAAGCCCCCAACAAATAATAACGGTGAGGTAAGGGGAAAATACAAAACGTAGATATGAAAACAGATTCAGCAAATGAGGCCCACTAATACTAGATAGCAGAAGACAGGCAGGGAACTGTGCGGTCAGTAAAAAACCCTATACAAAATATCCACGCTGAGAATTCAAGAACCCTCACACCAACTAACGGTGTGAGGGGAGAAACTCAGCCCCCTAGAGCTACCAGCAAGCAAGGAAATCACATATTAGCAAGCTGGACAAGGACAAATAAATAACCAAGGAACATATTGAACACTGATGATCAAAAAATGAACAAACAGAAAACTTAGCTTCTCTTGGAGAGACTGGTAACAAAGGTAGGCAGGAGAGATCAAAATAGCACTGAATACATTGACAGCAGGCAACAACTGATAGTCCAGGTGAGCTAAATAGGAAACCAGCTAACATAACGAGACAGCTGATCCAGCCTCAGACCTGCAGAATGACACAAAGAGCCACCAGAGGGAGCCCAAAGACAGCACTCACACAGTACCACTTGTGACCACAAGAGGGAGCCCCAAAACAGAGTTCACAACAGTACCCCCCCTTTGAGGAGGGGTCACCGAACCCTCATCAAAACCCCTAGGGCGATCAGGATGAGCAACATGGAAGGCATGAACCAAATCGGCCGCATGAACATCAGAGGCGACAACCCAGGAATTATCCTCCTGACCATAGCCCTTCCACTTAACCAAATACTGAAGCCTCCATCTAGAAATACGAGAATCCAAGATCTTCTCCACCACGTACTCCAATTCGCCCTCAACCAACACCGGGGCAGGGGGCTCAACAGAAGGAACCACAGGCACCACATACCTCCGCAACAAAGACCTATGGAACACGTTATGAATGGCAAACGACGCTGGGAGGTCCAGACGAAATGACACCGGGTTAAGGATTTCCAAAATCTTATAAGGACCGATGAAGCGAGGCTTGAATTTAGGAGAGGAGACCTTCATAGGAACATACCGAGAAGACAGCCATACCAAATCCCCAACATGAAGTCGGGGACCCACACCGCGATGGCGGTTGGCAAAGCGCTGAGCCTTCTCCTGTGACAACTTCAAATTGTCCACCACATGGTTCCAAATCTGCTGCAACCTATCCACCACAGAATCCACCCCAGGACAGTCAGAAGGCTCAACCTGACCCGAGGAAAAACGAGGATGAAAACCAGAATTGCAGAAAAAAGGCGAAACCAAAGTAGCAGAACTAGCCCGATTATTAAGGGCAAACTCGGCCAATGGCAAAAAAGTCACCCAATCATCCTGATCAGCAGAAACAAAACATCTTAAATAAGTTTCCAAGGTCTGATTAGTTCGCTCGGTTTGGCCATTCGTCTGAGGATGGAAGGCCGACGAAAAAGACAAATCAATGCCCATCTTAGCACAAAAGATCCGCCAAAATCTGGACACGAACTGGGATCCTCTGTCAGACACAATATTTTCAGGGATGCCATGCAAGCGGACCACATTCTGAAAAAATAGAGGAACCAAATCGGAGGAGGAAGGTAACTTAGGCAAGGGCACCAAATGGACCATTTTGGAAAAACGATCACACACCACCCAGATGACAGACATTCTCTGAGAGACTGGAAGATCCGAAATAAAATCCATGGAAATGTGCGTCCAAGGCCTCTTCGGGACAGGCAAAGGCAAAAGCAAACTGCTGGCACGAGAACAGCAAGGCTTAGCCCGAGCACAAATCCCACAGGACTGCACAAAGGAACGCACATCCCGCGACAAGGAAGGCCACCAGAAGGACCTAGCCACCAAATCTCTGGTACCAAAAATCCCAGGATGGCCTGCCAACACCGAAGAATGAACCTCGGAAATAACTTTGCTGGTCCATCTATCTGGGACAAACAGTCTCTCTGGTGGGCAACGGTCAGGTCTATCCGCCTGAAATTTCTGCAGCACTCTTCGCAAATCTGGGGAAATGGCAGACAAAATTACTCCCTCTCTGAGGATACCAGCCGGCTCTGAAACTCCCGGAGAGTCAGGCACAAAACTCCTAGAAAGCGCATCAGCCTTCACGTTCTTCGAACCAGGCAGGTACGAGACCACGAAATCGAAACGGGAGAAAAACAACGACCAACGAGCCTGTCTAGGATTCAGCCGCTTGGCAGACTCGAGATAAATCAGATTTTTGTGATCAGTCAAGACCACCACACAATGCTTAGCTCCCTCGAGCCAATGTTGCCACTCCTCAAATGCCCACTTCATAGCCAACAACTCCCGATTACCAACATCATAATTCCACTTGGCAGGCGAAAACTTTCTCGAAAAGAAAGCACAAGGCTTCATCACAGAGCAATCAGAGCTTCTCTGCGACAAAACAGCCCCTGCTCCAATCTCAGAAGCATCAACCTCGACCTGAAAAGGAAGAGAGACATCAGGCTGACACAAAACTGGAGCCGAAGAAAACCGGCGCTTCAGCTCCCGAAAGGCCTCCACGGCCGCAGGAGACCAATTAGTCACATCAGAACCCTTCTTGGTCAAATCCGTCAAGGGTTTAACCACGTCAGAAAAATTAGCAATGAAGCGACGGTAAAAATTAGCAAAACCCAAGAACTTCTGAAGACTCTTAACAGATGTAGGCTGAGTCCAGTCATGAATAGCCTGAACCTTGACTGGGTCCATCTCAATAGTAGAAGGAGAAAAAATAAACCCCAAAAAGGAAACCTTCTGTACTCCGAAGAGACATTTTGAGCCCTTCACAAATAAGGCATTAGCACGTAGGACCTGAAATACCATCCTGACCTGCTTCACATGGGACTCCCAGTCCTCAGAAAAGACCAAAATGTTATCCAGATACACAATCATAAATTTATCCAGATATTCTCGGAAGATGTCATGCATGAAGGACTGGAACACAGAAGGAGCATTAGAGAGTCCAAAAGGCATCACCAAGTACTTAAAATGGCCTTCGGGCGTATTAAATGCTGTTTTCCATTCATCCCCCTGCTTAATACGCACAAGGTTATACGCACCACGAAAATCTATCTTGGTGAACCAACTGGACCCCTTAATCCGAGCAAACAGATCAGATAATAATGGCAAAGGATACTGAAATTTCACCGTGATTTTATTTAGAAGACGATAATCAATACAAGGTCTCAGAGAACCATCCTTCTTGGCCACAAAAAAGAATCTTGCACCAAGAGGGGAGAAGGACGGGCGAATATGTCCCTTCTCTAAAGACTCCTTTATATATCTCCGCATCGCGGCATGTTCTGGTACAGACAAATTAAAAAGTTGTCCCTTAGGGAACTTACTACCAGGAATCAAATTTATAGCACAATCACAATCCCTATGAGGAGGTAGGGCACCGGATCTGGGCTCATCAAATACATCCTGGTAGTCCGACAAAAACTCAGGGACCTCAGAAGGAGTGGAAGAAGCAATTGACACCAAAGGAGCATCGCCATGAATCCCCTGGCAACCCCAACTTGAAACAGACATAGCTTTCCAATCCAGCACTGGATTATGAGCCTGCAGCCATAGCAGACCCAAAACGACAACATCATGCAAATTATGCAGCACAAGAAAGCGAATCACCTCCTGATGTACAGGAGTCATACACATGGTCACTTGAGTCCAATACTGAGGCTTATTCTCAGCCAATGGTGTAGCATCAATTCCCCTCAGTGGAATAGGGAATTCTAAAGGCTCCAGGACAAAACCACAGCGCCTGGCAAACGACAAATCCATCAGGTTCAGGGCAGCACCTGAATCCACAAAAGCCATAACCGAGTAAGATGACAGAGAACAAATTAAAGTAACAGACAAAATGAATTTAGGCTGTATAGTGCCAACGGTGACAGTTTTAGCGATTTTTTTTAAGCGCTTAGAGCATGCTGAGATAACATGAGTTGAATCACCACAGTATAGGCACAACCCATTTTGACGTCTATGATTTTGCCGCTCAACTCTGGTCAGAATTCGTTCACATTGCATAGACTCAGGTCTCTGTTCAGAAAACACCGCCAGATGGTGCGCAGATTTGCGCTCCCGCAAACGCCGATCAATCTGAATGGCCAAAGCCATTGAGTCATTCAGACTTGCAGGCGTGGGGAACCCCACCATAACATTTTTAATGGCTTCAGAAAGACCTTCTCTGAAATTTGCAGCCAGGGCACACTCATTCCATTGAGTAAGCACCGACCATTTCCGAAATTTTTGACAATACACCTAGGCTTCATCCTGGCCCTGAGAGAGAGCCAGCAAGGCCTTTTCTGCCTGGTTCTCAAGATTAGGTTCCTCATAAAGCAATCCAAGCGCCAGAAAAAACGCATCCACATTCAGCAATGCAGGATCTCCTGGCGCCAGGGAGAAAGCCCAATCTTGAGGGTCGCCACGTAACAGGGAGATAACAATTCTAACTTGCTGAGCGGAATCACCAGAGGAACGAGGTCTCAAAGAAAGAAATAATTTACAATTATTCTTAAAATTCAGAAACCTTGATCTATCTCCAGAAAACAACTCAGGAATAGGTACTTTTGGCTCAGACATAGGACTGTGAACAACAAAATCCTGAATGCTTTGCACCCTTGCAGCAAGATGATCCACACTAGAAGTCAGACTCTGAATATCCATGTCTGCAGCTGAACTCAAAGCCACCCAGATATTAAGGGGATGAGAGAAGCTGGACAGACTGCAGCAAAGGGAGAGGAAAAAAAAAAAATTGTACTCAGGGCTTCTCTTATCCCACTTCTGCGATGCATTAAACACTTTTGGGCCTGCTGTACTGTTATGATCCTTAGTGGCTGAGGATCACAGATAGGACTAGCTAAGTTACTGAACATAGAACGAGCTCTAGGGAGGTGGTAACTGGACTGACCGCAAATCTGATCCTAACCAAACACACTGAAGGTAGCCGGTGAACGTGCCTAAATTCCTGGACGTCTCGACGCAGCCTGAGAAACTTGCTACCCCTATAGAGAAAGTAAGACCTCACTTGCATCAGAGAAATGACCCCAAAGATATAGGAAGCCCCCAACAAATAATAACGGTGAGGTAAGGGGAAAATACAAAACGTAGATATGAAAACAGATTCAGCAAA
This sequence comes from Ranitomeya variabilis, assembly GCF_051348905.1. NCBI lineage: Eukaryota > Metazoa > Chordata > Amphibia > Anura > Dendrobatidae > Ranitomeya > Ranitomeya variabilis. The sequence goes on from NC_135233.1 coordinate 165,779,293, forward strand.
TGAGGCCCACTAATACTAGATAGCAGAAGACAGGCAGGGAACTGTGCGGTCAGTAAAAAACCCTATACAAAATATCCACGCTGAGAATTCAAGAACCCTCACACCAACTAACGGTGTGAGGGGAGAAACTCAGCCCCCTAGAGCTACCAGCAAGCAAGGAAATCACATATTAGCAAGCTGGACAAGGACAAATAAATAACCAAGGAACATATTGAACACTGATGATCAAAAAATGAACAAACAGAAAACTTAGCTTCTCTTGGAGAGACTGGTAACAAAGGTAGGCAGGAGAGATCAAAATAGCACTGAATACATTGACAGCAGGCAACAACTGATAGTCCAGGTGAGCTAAATAGGAAACCAGCTAACATAACGAGACAGCTGATCCAGCCTCAGACCTGCAGAATGACACAAAGAGCCACCAGAGGGAGCCCAAAGACAGCACTCACACAGTACCACTTGTGACCACAAGAGGGAGCCCAAAAACAGAGTTCACAACACCATGGCCTCCTGGGGCACTGCTGGCAGAATCTGCTCTCTCAGGGCTTGTAGTTCTGTTGTTGCCGCCCGGATTCGATGAGTAGGCTGTGAGCGCTCAGTCTGTACCGGCTCAGGATCTGTCACTCTTTGGGGTTTTCTAGTTTCTCTAGATATTGGGTCAGTTTGTACTCCCTCTGTAGGTTCTGGTATATCATCAGTTTCTGGGATTTGTCTATGTTGTCCCTCCAGATGCTGAGATATTGCTCTTTGACCTTGTGTACCATCTTCCGGATTTCGCCTTTTGTTAGGCCATATAGGTTGATGACTTGGTCAGGTTGGCTTTGGGTACTTTGTGTTGGGGGGCTTCCTGGTGTAGGAAGGCTTTGTGATGGTAGGAGCTGGGACTACTACTTTGTAGATGAGCCTTTAATGATAGCGCCTTCTTCTGGATTGCGAGGTGTAGTGGAATCTGCCCAGCTTTGCTCGGCAGGCACTGTTTCATGTGCTCCAATGGACTTGGAGAAGATGCTTGCAGAATTCTAGGTGGAATATTTCAGTTGGCCCAGCATCCCACTTTTTTGGGATTGGGGCAATGATGGAGTCAAAGTTTTTTAGCCAGACGGTTACTGGTGCCTTGAGGTGGTACAGACATCTTCTGATGGCATAGAAGGCTTTGGATGCCTTGTCTTTCAGTAACTCTATGGTTTGCTTGAAGCTCCCTGACTGTCTGAGTTCTAGGCCCCGGCAGGTGTACTTGTTGGTTTCTGTAACTATACAGTTGTCTATCATAAAGGTAGGATGGCCAGCAGGTTTCTGCTTTCTTTTCTGGAACACCCTGATATTAGTTTTCTTCTGGTTGATTGGCAGTGCCCATGTGTTACTGAAGGTCTCTAGGATTTTCAGATGATCTTGGAGATCTTTCTCGGTTGGTGATAACAGCAGGGGGTCATCAGCATACAGCTGAGGAGGACTCTAGGGCTATGCCAGCTCATTGGTGTAGATGTTAAAGAGCATTGGACTGAGGCTGCAGCCCTGTCTCACTCCTTGGCTCTGTTGGAAATAGGCCATCCTCCTTCCATTGACTCTCACACTGCAACTGTTCTCAGTGTTGGAGCTTCTGATGACATCATATGTTTTGCCTCCTATTCTGCTCCCCAGCAGTTTTAGGAATAGTCCTGGGTTCCACACTGAGTCAAAGGCCTTCTTGAAGTCAAAACAGGCGTATATCTTCCCGTTCTTTGTCTTGTGGACATGGCTCTTGATGAGGCTGGAGGCTGTGCAGACTGTAGATTTGGTCAGTGGTGTGGTGGGTCAGCATGAACCATGCTTGGCTCTTGCTGAGGACGTTGTGCTCAGTGAGGAAGGTGAGGATTCTCTTGTTCAGGATTCAGTTTAAGACTTTACCCAGGTTGCTGCTAACACAAATCCACGGGTAGGTTTCTGGGTCGAACTTGTCCCCGTTTTTGTGTATAGGGTTATGAGGCCTTCATTCCAGTTTTTGGGGAAGCAGCCAGCCTGCAGTACTATATTAAATAGTTTATTATCACAGTCTGTATGTCTGGAGGGCTGTATTTTAGCATTTTTGGGAGGATGTCATCTGGACCGCTGGCTTTTTACCTTTTATCCATGTGATCCTTGCCGTTATTTCTCTCAGTGTGATTGGTATATTCAGAGGATTATGGAAATCTTTGAACTTTCCTCCATATCTTTCAGTTTTTCCACAAGCTCATTTTGTAGCGGGTTAAGGTCTTCACTTGGGATACCTTTGTAAAGGTTCTTGAAGTACTGGAGCCAGATGTTGCCACTCTGGATGTGGAGGCTGTTGCTTTTCTGGTTGGATCCAAGGTGATTCCACAATTCCCAAAATTTGTTGTATTCAAGGGCATCTTGGAGTTGGAGGAGTTTGGTGGAGATGTGGTTTTGCTTTTTCTTTCTGAGTATGGCTTGTAGTTTTGTTGTATGGTGTGGTAAGCTTCTCTCAGTGTGGGGTTGTTTGGGTCTCTGTGTTTTTTATTTGAGGCCATTCTTAGGGCCTTGCATATGGTCTTACATTCTTTGTCAAACCAGTTGTTGGGATTTTGTTTACTCGGCCTCTTGTTGATGCTTCTTTTCAGGTCGGACATTTCTGCCATGGCATAGATTATGTTGTTAAGGTCTCTTACCGCTAGGTGTACTCCTTCTGGGTTAAGTAGTTCATACACATTATTATGGAAGCGTTGTAGCTTCTCCTTGATCTCTGGTCTGTTAGTGGCATTTTTATATTTTGAGGCCAACATCTTGGACCATTTGAAGGATGGCGGCAAGCTAAAGAGGCCGGTCTTTTGTGGGGTTTGTGAGAGTGATTTGTTTGTGGATTTGATGTATAGGAGCAGTTGATTATGGTGTGACAGATGTGTTTGTGGGGTGACTAAAAGGGAGCCAATATTTGTAGGGTCCATATCTGTGATGGCATAGTCTACCACACTGCTGCCCACATGGGGGTTTAGGATATGTTTTCCCAATGAGTCTCCCTTGGTGCAGCCAATGAGCATACAAAGTACAAGGCTTCGGCATAGGTTCCACAGTGTGCTGCCGCTTTTATTAACTGTGCAGTCGTAGCTGTTCCTGTCGGTGTGCACTGGGTGGTCACAGATCTATCTGTTCCAAATATATAGATGTTTCCATCATTGGTCAGGTAGTCTCTTTCCCTTCACATTCTTGCATTGAGGTCTCCGTAGATGAGAACGTTGCCCAGAATCTGGAAGTGGGCAGCTTCAGTCTTTAGGGTCTCAAAGCTGTGTGGGTTGAAGCATGGAGACTCTGGGGGAGCTACGTATGCTGCACAGAGGTAGACGTCGGCCTGGGAGGTGAGGATGGAGCTGTTTATTCTTATCTAGTTGTGCCTGTCTCCTCTCTTCTCTGATATGTTCATGGAGCTCCTCTTTGTACCAGACTAATTTTCCTCCTGAGCTCCAGCCCTGTTTGATGTTTTTGTTTTTCAAAGCGGAGACAGAGAATTCCCTGTATCTGGTAGGGACATAGGATTCAATATTTGTCCGTGTTTCAAGGAGGAACTGTATATCGATGTTTTTCAGTCTTTGATTAAAGTCTGGGTCATTTGTCTTGCATCTGAAGGCAGAAGTGCTCAGTACCTGGATGTTCCAGCTACTGATGCTTAAGGCTGACATTGTGTAGCTGTATACCTTGTAATGGGCTGCCCTGCATAGGACATCTTGGATTGCTGACTGGTGACCTTGTTGTAGGCAATTGGCCTAGTCGCATGAGTTTCTTGCACATGGAGCTGAGCATCTTTATTTCTGCCAGGTCAATGCTCTGCTTCACTCTGTGTAAGGCAGGTGATGTCTTCGATGGTTTGTGTTTCTCATGGGCTAGTTTTGCATACAGGTTGCAGTTTCCAGTTTGCTCAGCATATTCCGTTTTAGGTCTATTAGTTGACGGTGCTCTTTCTACAGGTTTTCGGTTTGTATGGGTTCCTGGTCCGGGGCCTCTGTTGAGTACTATGTCTTTAAGTTCTTTGTCAGGAAGGCTGACTCCTTGGTTGTTGAGATGTTTGTCATCATACAGGTAGTGGAGGTTTATGACAGGATGTTGTGCCAGGGTGATGTCTAGCGTCGTGGTGATCTTGGCTGCTAGTTCTCTGTTGATGTCTTGGGTGATGTATTTGAGGGAATCTTTTCTTGGCAGCAGAGATAACTCTGTTCTATAGAGTATAAGCACTTATGGTCTCTCTTTCTTCTCCTACACGTGTATTTTCCAAGCAATTACAATTTTTCAGGATTGATATTCATGCAAATTTATTCACCACAAATCAAATTTTTCAAAAAATTTGATGAAGTCATCAAATTCAAATTTCCAAGGTTCTATTCATCTCTACTGAAGAGTGGTATAATATTAAGTGTTTGTAGGCAACAATGAATAATGGTGGATGTTATTTGCAAGTTTGGGGTTGCATTTCAGCTAATGTAATTGAGATTTAGTTAAGACTAGCTGAAGAGCCCGGCGTTGCCTGGGCATAGTAAATATCTGTGGTTAGTTATAGCACCTCACTTCTCTTATTTTCCCATCACGCCTCTCATTTTCCCCCTCACATCTCTCATTTTCTCCCTCACACCTCTCATTTTCCCCCTCACTCCTCTTATTATCCCCCTCACTCCTCTCATTCCCCCCTAACACTTGTCATTTCGACCTCACATCTGTCATTTTCCGATCACTCCACTATTTTCCCTCACTCCTCTCATTTTGCACTCACACCTTTTCATTTTCACCTCACACCTCTCATTTTCACCTCAGTATATACATCTTTGTCATCTCCCTTATATATAGTATACACCTGTATGTCATCTCCTGTATATAGTGTATACCTGTATGTCATCTCCCCTGTATATAGTATATACCTGCTGTGTGTCATGTCCCCTGTATATAGTATATACCTGTATGTCATCTCCTCCTATATATAGTATATACCTGTATGTAATCTCCTCCTGTATATAGGATATACCTGTGTGTCATCTCACCTATATATAGTATATATCTGTGTGTCATCTCCTCCTGTATATAGTATATACCTGTATGTCATCTCCTCCTATACATAGCATATACCTGTATGTCATCTCCTCCTGTATATACTATATACCTGTAGGTAATCTGCTCCTGTATATAGTATATACCTGTGTGTCATCTCCTCCTGTATATAGTATATACCTGTATGTCATCTCCTGCTGTATGTAGTATGTACCTGTATGTCATCTCCTCCTCTATATAGTATATACCTGTGTGTCATCTCTCCTGTATATAGTATATATCTGTGTGTCATCTCCTCCTGTATATAGTATATACCTGTGTGTCATCTCCCCTGTAAATAGTATATACCTGTGTGTCATCTCCTCCTGTATATAGTATATATCTGTATGTCATCTCCTCCTGTATTAGACCTCGTTCACACGTTATTTGGTCAGTATTTTTACCTCAGTATTTGTAAGCTAAATTGGCAGCCTGATAAATCCCCAGCCAACAGTAAGCCCACCCCCTGGCAGTATATATTAGCTCACACATACACATAATAGACAGGTCATGTGACTGACAGCTGCCGGATTCCTATATGGTACATTTGTTGCTCTTGTAGTTTGTCTGCTTATTAAACAGATTTTTATTTTTGAAGGATAATACCAGACTTGTGTGTGTTTTAGGGTGAGTTTCGTGTGTCAAGTTGTGTGTGTTGAGTTGCGTGTGGTGACATGCATGTAGCGACTTTTGTGAGATGAGTTTTGTGTGGCGACATGCGTGTAGCAACTTTTTGTGTGTCGAGTTGCATGTGACAGGTTAGTATAGCAAGTTGTGTGCAGCAAGTTTTGCGCATGGCGAGTTTTGCGCGTGGCGAGTTTTATGTGTGGTGCCTTTTGAGTATGTGCAAGTTTTGTGTGAGGCAACTTTTGCATGTGTTGCAACTTTTGTGCATGTGGCAATTTTTCCGCGTGTGCAAGTTTTGCATGTGGCGAGTTTTCCATGAGGTGAGTTTTGCACGTGTGGCGAGTTTTGCATGTGGAGAGTTATGCGCGTGGCGAGTTTTGAGCGGCGACTTTTGTGTTTCGACTTTTATGTGGCGAGGTTGGTGTATGTGTGGTGAAATGTGCGCTGAGGGTGGTATATGTGTTCGAGCACGTGGTAGTGTGTGGCGCATTTTGTGTGTGTGTTCATATCCCCGTGGTGGTGTGGTGATTATCCCATGTTGGGGCCCCACCTTAGCAACTGTACAGTATATACTCTTTGGCGCCATCGCTCTCATTCTTTAAGTCCCCCTTGTTCACATCTGGCAGCTGTTAATTTGCCTCCAACACTTTTTCTTTCATTTTTTCCCCATTATGTAGATAGGGGCAAAATTGTTTGGTGAATTGGAAAGCGCGGGGTTAAAATTTCACCTCACAACATAGCCTATGACGCTCTCGGGGTCCAGATGTGTGACTGTGCAAAATTTCGTGCCTGTAGCTGCGACGCCTCCAACACTTTTCCTTTCACTTTTTCCCCATTATGTAGATAGGGGCAAAATTGTTTGGTGAATTGGAAAGCACGGGGTTAAAATTTCACCTCACAACATAGCCTATGACGCTCTCGGGGTCCAGACGTGTGACTGTGCAAAATTTTGTGGCTGTAGCTGCGACGCTTCAGATGCCAATCCCGGACATACATACATACATACACACATACACACATACACACATTCAGCTTTATATATATTAGATTAAAGATGTCCTTAAGGCTAGGTGCAGACGACTGTATGTTTTTTCATCCAAGAGAATCATGTCGATTATGCAAATCATACTGTGATCAAACTATGATCAGAGTGTAAGCATTGTGTGATCCTATCCTCTTGTCGGTCCAAGGAAATCGGACTGCACTCAGACTTCATCCGAGTGCAGTCAGATGGTTTCCATGAACTTATTCACTTGCACGGCTGAGTGCGATCTGAATATCGGATCGAACTCGGTCATGCAGCAATTTTTTTTCCTTGGACGTAGCTGATCCAGAGGAAAAAAAATTCTGACATGTGCACAGCCCCATAGAATCGAGTGCAATCCGATGTTTTGTTGAATTGCACTTGGACCGAAAATACGGTCATGTGAAAGAGCCCTAATGCTGCGAAATAAAAGCATTTACAGTGCCTTGCAAAAGTATTCGGTCCCCTGGAACTTTTCAACCTTTTCCCACATGTGCTTCAAACATAAAGATACCAAATGAAAATTTTTGGTGAAGAATCAACAACAAATGGAACACAATTGTGAAGTTGAATGAAATTTATTACTTATTTTAAGTTTTTGTGGAAATTCAAAAACTAAAAAGTGGGGTGTGCAATATTATTCGGCCCCTTTACTTTCAGTGCAGCAAACTCACTCCAGAAGTTCATTGTGGATCTCTGAATGATCCAATGTTGTCCTAAATGCCTAATGATTAGTGTTGAGCGATACCGTCCGATACTTGAAAGTCGAATCTAATCCGATACCGATACCCGATACCAATACAAGTCAATGGGACACCAAGTATCGGACGGTATCCTGTATGGTTCCCAGGGTCTGAAGGAGAGGAAACTCTCCTTCAGGCCCTGGGATCCATATCAATGTGTAAAAGAAAGAATTAAAATAAAAAATAGGGATATACTCATCCTCCGACGCAGCCTGGACTTTACCGCCGTAACCGGGAGCCGTTGTACCTAAGAATGCGCACTTGAAGGGCCTTAGATGACGTCACGGCGCTCTGATTGGTCCGTAGCGGTCGCGTGACCGCTACGCGACCAATCACAAAGCAGTGACGTCACCTAAGGTCTTTCAAGCGCTTGAAATACCTTAGAAGACGTCCGCAGCTTCTGATTGGTCGCGTAGCGGTCGCGTGACCGCTACGCGACCAATCACAAAGCAGTGACTTCACCTAAGGTCTTTCAAGTGCTTGAAAGACCTTAGGTGACGTCACTGTTTTGTAATTGGTCGCGTAGCGGTCACGCGACCGCTACGGACCAATCAGAGCACCGTGACGTCATCTAAGGCCCTTCAAGCGCGCATTTTTAGGTACAACGGCTCCCGGTTGCGGTGGTAAAGTCCAGGCTGCGTCGGAGAGGTGAGTATATCCCTATTTTTTATTTTAATTCTTTCTTTTACACATTGATATTAATCCCGATACCGATTCCCGATACCACAAAAGTATCGGATCTCGGTATCGGAATTCCGATACCCGCAAGTATCGGCCGATACCCGATACTTGCGGTATCGGAATGCTCAACACTACTAATGATGATAAATATAATCCACCTGTGTGTAATCAAGTCTCCGTATTAATGCAACTGTTCTGTGATAGTCTCAGGGTTCTGTTTGAAGCACATAGAGCATTATGAAGACCAAGGAACACAACAGGTTTGTCCGTGTTACTGTTGTGGAGAAGTTTAAAGCTGGATTTGGATACAAAATGATTTCCAAAACTTTAAACATCCCAAGGAGCACTGTGCAAGCGATCATATTGAAATGGAAGGAGTATCATACCACTGCAAATCTACCAAGACCCGGCCGTCCCTCTAAACTTTCATCTCAAACAAGGAGAAGACTGATCAGATGCAGCCAAGAGGCCCATGATCACTCTGGATGAACTGCAGAGATCTACAGCTGAGGTGGGACAGTCTGTCCACAGGACAACAATCAGTCATACACTACACAAATCTGGCCTTTATGGAAGAGTGGCAAGAAGAAAGCCATTTCTCAAAGATATCCATAAAAACTGTAATTTAAAGTTTGCAACAAGCCACCTGGGAGACACACCAAACATGTGGAAGAAGGTGCTCTGGTCAGATGAAACCAAAATTGAATTTTTGGCAACAATGCCAAATGATATTTTTGGCGTAAAGGAAACACAGCTCATCATCCTGAACACACCATCCCCACTGTCAAATATGGTGGTGGCAGCATCATGGTTTGGGCCTGCTTTTCTTCAGCAGGGACAGGGAAGATGGTTAAAATTGATGGGAAGATGGATGGAGCCAAATACAGGACCATTCTTGAAGAAAACCTGTTGGAGTCTGCAAAAGACCTGAGACTGGGGCAGAGATTTGTCTTCCAACAAGACAATGATCCCAAACATAAAGAAAAATCTACAATTTTACAATTTTAAGCCTGAGATTTTCTACCCATACTTTATGGTCAATGAAACATACATCTAACTTAGCCATTTTCAACGGTTAGTGATTCATTTCTTCTGGTTTATGCGTCATTATATATGTATTAAAGGCTGTCACTGTTGGTTGTATCCGGTCCCTATGACCTGGTGTCCAGTAGTTCTAACCTCCACTGTAGTCATTTTTAATGTTATTAATAATGATATTATTTTTGGATTATACTCAATTTGTGGTCTTTGTGCACCATTTTTCTGTTAAACTTTACAATTGTGTTCTACTTGTTGTTGATTCTTAACCTAAAATTTACATTTGGTATCTTTATGTTTGAAGCATGATATGGGGCAAAAGGTTGAAAAGTTCCAGGGAGCCGAATACTTTCGCAAGGCACTGTACAACCTATAACATTATACTTTTCAAGAAAGGCATCCAGTCCCTTCTTAAATTTTAGTAATGAATCACTCATTACAACATCATACGGCAGAGTGTTCCATAGTCTCACTGCTCTTACAGTAAAGAATCTGCGTCTGTTATTATGTTCAAACCTTTTTTCCTCCAGACGTAGAGGATGTCCCCGTTTCAGGTCTACGAGTAAAAAGATCATTAGAAAGGTCTTTGTACTGTCCCCTCATGTGTTTATATATTAAAATAAGATCACCCCTTAGCCTTTGTTTTTCCAAAAATAACCCCAAGTGTAATAACCTGTCTTGATATTGTAGACCCCCCAGTCCTCTAATAACCTTGGTCGCTCTTCTCTGCACCCGCTCTAGTTCAGCTATGTCTTTCTTATATACCGGAGACCAGAACTGTGCACAGTATTCTAAGTGTGGTTGCACTAGTGACTTGTACAGATGTAAAATTATGTTCTTCTCATGAGCATCTATGCCTCTTTTAACTCCTTAACGACCGCCGATACGCCTTTTAACGGCGGCAGTTAAGGGTACTTAAACCACAGCGCCGTTAATTAACGGCGCTGTGTAAAAAGTGAATAGCGCCCCCCATACTTGGATTTTCTCTGGGGTCTTGGTTGCCGGGGTAGCTGAGACCCCAGAGAACATGATTCGGGGGTTTTTTACCGACCCCCGAGTTGCGATCGCCGGTAATTAACCGTTTACCGGCGGTCGCAACAACAACAAAAAAAAGCGATTTGCCATTTAATTTCTCTGTCCTCCAATGTGATCGCACATCGGAGGACAGAGAAATGGGATCCCCGATTGCCCCCCGATACTTACCTATCTCCCCCCGGTGCTTCTCGTGCTCCCGATGGGCGCCGCCATCTTTTTCTGGGAACAAAATGGCGGGTGCATGCGCAGTGTGCCCGCCGCCCGGAAGATCTTTGGGGTCTCTGCTGCCCGGGGTAGCCGAGACCCCAAAGAACATGATCGGGGTCGGTTTTTACTGACCCCTGTTCTGCGATCGCCGGTAATTAACTGTTTACCGGCGACCGCAAAAAAAAAAAAGCGATGTGTAATTCTCTGTCCTCTGATGTGATCGCACATCAGAGGACAGAGAAATAGGGAGATTCGGAGACCCTGTTATACTTACCGGTGTCCCTGGGTCCTCCTGTGTCCTCTTCTGGCCGCTGGCTTCTTGCTCCGGTAAGAAAATGGCGGGCGCATGCGCAGTGCGCCCACCATGATCTGCCGGCCTGCAGAAGAAGATTCTTCCTCTTCTTTTATTTTGGTCACTGTGAGATCCTATCACAGTGATCAAAATAAAATAAAATAACCCACCTTTATCACCCCCTTAGTAAGGAAAAAAAAATAAAATAAAAAAAGTATGTATTTCTATTTTCCAATTAGGGTTAGGGTTAGGGGTAGGGTTAGGGTTAGGGGTAGGGTTAGGGGTAGGGTTAGGGTAAGGGGTAGGGTTAGTCGTAGGGTTAGGGGTAGGGTTAGGATATGTGCACACGTAGAATGGTTTTCTTCGGATTTTTCTGCAGCGGATTTCATAAATCCGCAGGGCCAAAACGCTGCGTTTTTCCTGCGGATTTATCGTGGATGTACCGCGGTTTTTGTGTGGATTCCCCTGCGGTTTTACACCTGCGGTTTTCTATTATGGAGCAGGTGTAAACCGCTGCGGAATCCGCAGAAAGAATTGACATGCTGCGGAATGTAAACCGCTGCGTTTCTGCGTGTTTTTTTCCACAGCATGGGCACAGCATTTTATGTTTCCCATAGGTTTACATTGTACTGTAAACTCATGGGAAACTGCTGCGGATCCGCAGCAAAATCCGCAATGTGTGCACATAGCCTTAGGGTTAGGGCTAGGGTTAGGGCTTGGATTAGGGTTAGAGCTAGGGTTAGGGCTAGGGTTAGGGTTGGGGCTAAAGTTAGGGTTAGGGTTGGGGCTAGGTTTAGGGCTAAAGTTAGGATTTGGGCTAAAGTTAGGGTTAGGGCTAGGGTTGGGGCTAAAGTTAGGGTTAGAGTTGGGATTAGGGTTGGCATTAGGGTTACATTTGGGATTAGGGTTAGGTTTTGAGGTTAGGGTTGAGATTAGGATTAGGGGTGTGTTGGGTTTAGGGTTTTGATTAGGGTTATGGTTAGCTTTGTGATTAGGGTTAGGGGTGTTTTGGGGGTTAGGGTTGTGATTAGGATTATGGATCGGGTTGGGATTAGGGTTAGGGGTGTGTTGGGGTTAGGGTTGGAGTTAGAATTGGGGGGTTTCCACTGTTTAGGTACATCAGGGGGTCTCCAAACGCCACAGCCAATTTTGCGCTCAAAAAGTCAAATGGTGCTCCCTCCCTTCTAAGCTCTGCCGTGCGCCCAAACAGTGGTTTACCCCCACATATGGGGCATCAGCGTACTCGAGATAAATTGGAGAACAACTTTTGGGGTCCAATTTCTCCTGTTACCCTTGTGAAAGTAAAAATTTGGGGGTGAAAAGATCATTTTTGTGGAAAAAATATGATTTTTTTTATTTTCATGGCTCTACATTATAAACTTCTGTGAAGCATTTGGGGGTTCATAGTGCTCACCACACATCTAAATAAGCTCTTTTGGGGGGTCTAGTTTCCAAAATGGGGTCACTTGTGGGGGGTTTCTACTGTTTAGGTACATCAGGAGCTCTGCAAATGCAACATGACGCCCGCAGACCATCCCATCAAAGTCTGCATTCCAAGCGGCGCTCCTTCCCTTCCGAGCCCTGATGGGTGCCCAAACAGTGCCCCCCCACATATGGGGTATCAGCATACTCAGGACAAACTGGTCAACAGATTTTGGGGTCCAATGTCTCCTGTTACCCTTGAGAAAATAAAAAATTGCAGGCTAAAAAATCTTTTTTGAGGTAAAAAAAAGGATTTTTTATTTTCACGGCTCTACGTTATAAACTTCCGTGAAGCACCTGGGGGTTTAAAGTGCTCACCACACATCTAGATAAGTTCCTTAAGGGGTCTAGTTTCCAAAATGAGGTCACATGTGGGGGGTTTCCACTGTTTAGGCACATCAGGGGCTCTCCAAATGTGACATGGCGTCCGATCTCAATTCCAGCCAATTCTACATTGAACTAGTAAAACGGCACTCCTTCTCTTCCAAGCACTGCAGTGCGCCCAAACAGTGGTTTACCCCCACATATGGGGTATCAACGTACTCAGGAGAAATTGCACAACAACTTTTGTAGTCTAATTTCTCCTGTTACCCTTTTGAAAATAAAAATTTTGGGGCAAAAAGATCATTTTTGTAGAAAAAATGCGATTTTTTTATTTTCACGGCTCTACGTTATAAACTTCTGTGAAGCACCTCCACTGTTTCCACTGTTTAGGCACATCAGGGGCTCTCTAAACATGACATGGCATCCGATCTCAATTCCAGCCAATTCTGCATTGAAAAAGTCAAACGGCGCTCCTTCTCTTCCAAGCTCTGCACATACGGGGAATCGGCGTATTCAGGAGAAATTGATTAACAAAATTTATGGTTAAATTTCTGTTTTTACACTTGTAAAAATAAAAAAAATGGTTTTGAATTAAAATGTTTGCAAAAAAAAGTTAAATGTTCATTTTTTCCTTCCACATTGTTTCAGTTCCTGTGAAGCACATAAAGGGTCAATAAACTTCTTGAATGTGGTTTTGAGCACCTTGAGGGCAGTTTTTAGAATGGTGTCACACTTGGTTATTTTCTATCATATAGACCCCTCAAAATGACTTCAAATGTGATGTGGTCCCTAAAAAAAAAAAATGGTGTAAAAATGAGAAATTGCTGGTCAACTTTTAACTCTTATAACTCCCTAACAAAACAAAAAATTTGCTTCCAAAATTGTGCTGATGTAAAGTAGACGTGTGGGAAATGTTATTTATTAACTATTTTGTGTGACATATCTCTCTGATTTAAGGGCATAAAAATACAAATTGTGAAAATTGCAAAATTTAAAAATTTTTCGCCATATTTCCATATTTTTCATAAATAATCGCAAGTAATATCGAAGAAATGTTACCACTAACATGAAGTACAATATGTCACGAAAAAACATTCTCAGAATCAGCGGGATCCGTTAAAGCGTTTCAGAGTTATAACCTCATAAAGCGACAGTGGTCAGAATTGTAAAAATTGGCTCGGTCATTAAGTACCAAATTGGCTCTGTCACTAAGGGGTTAATGCATCCCATTATTTTATTTGCCTTTGCAGCATCTGCCTGACAATGGCCACTAAATGTGAATTTATCATCCTCCCATACACCCAGGTGTTTTTCAGTGATAGTTTTGCCCAGTGTTTTACAATTAAGCACATAATTATACATCATATTTCTTCTGCCCAAGTGCATGACTTCACTTATATCCCCATTAAAGCTCACTTGCCATTTATCAGCTAAAGCTTCTAGTTTACAAAAATCCTCCTGTAATATAATAGTTTAATGTCATCTGCAAAAATTGAAATTCTACTCTGTATGCCCCCTACAAGGTCATTAATAAATATGTTAAAAAGAAGCGGGCGTAATACTGACCTCTGCGGTAGTCCACTGTTAACTGTGACCCAGTCTGAGTATGCTCCATTAATAACCACCTTTTGATCCCTATCCCTCAGCCAGTTCCTAACCCACTTACACATATTTTCCCCTATCCCCTTTGCTCTCATTTTATGTATCAACCTTTAGTGTGGCACCGTATCAAAAGCTTTTGAAAGGTCCATATACACCACGTCCACACGTTTCCTTGGTCCCAGGGTTGGACTGGTGCAGATAGGTGAGTGTTGCTGTGTCTCTGTTTGTCTGCCTGCATGAGTGAATGTAGTGGTGTATACGTGTGTGTGCGTGTGTGTGTGAGTGGTGCTGTGTGTGTATTGGAGATTGGCAATGATGTGGGTGATGGAGAGAGCAGTGATGGGAATGGTGGGGGAGAAGGCAATGTTGGTGGTGGTGGTAAGGATGATGGGGTGGTGGGGGAGCCAGCAATGATGGAGGTGGTGGAATGGGCAATGATGGGGTGGTGGGAGAGAAGGCAATGATGGTTGTGGTGGAAAGGAGAATGATTGTGCTGGGGGAGGCAATGATGGAGGTGTTGGAAAGGGCAAAGATGGGGTGATGGGGAGAAAGCAATGATGCGGGTGGTGGAGAGGACAATGGTGGTTGTGGGGGAGGAGGCAATGATGGACGTAGTGGAATGGGCAATGATGGGGGTGGTGGGGAAGAAAGCAATGATGGAGGTGGTGGAATGGGCAATGGTAGGGTTTGTGGATGAGAAAGCAATGATTAAGGTGGTGATGAGGACAATGATGGAGGTGGAGGGGGCAGCATTATACCCTATGAGAGGGAGCTGCATTATACTTTGAGGCGCTACATTATATTCTGAGGGGGGCTCTAATATATTCTGTGTGGGGGCTGCGTTATTCTCTCTGGGGGCTACATTATATTCTGAGGGGCTACATAATACTATATGAGGGGGGCTGCATTATGCCCTATGAGGGGGCTACAGTATATTCTATGGGGGGCTGCATTATACCTTATCAGGGGGTTGCATTATACTCTGAGGGGGTTATATTATATTCTGTGTGGAGGGGCTGCATTATACTGTATGAGGGGGATGCATTATACCCTATGAGGGTGCTACATTATATTCTATGGGGGGCTGCAGTATACCTTATGAGGGGGTTGCATTATATTTTGTGGGGTGCTGCATTATACCCTATGAGGGGGGCTGCACTATATTCTATGGGGGCTGCATTATATTCTGTGAGGGGGGCTACATTATATTCCGTGAGGGGGGCTGCATTATATTCCATGAGGGGGCCTGCATTATATTCCATGAAGTAGGCTACATTATATTCTATGAGGGGGCTACCCCAACTCCTGCTACATAATTAAGACGTGCACTACCTTATATCCTACCCTCATATTAGCGTGTTTTACCACACAATTGGTGGTCTTGTATTTATTTCTATGCTGCTACATAGTGGGCCCCAAGAATGATTTTCTCTGGTGGGCCCAAGGTGCTCCAGACCGATGCTGCTTGGTCCAGTTTGGAACTTATCTCTTCACAGAAGCTTATCAGATTAGTTTGGCAGGAACAGTCCCTCGTAAACCCATATTGATATTGGGTCATGAGGTTATTCCTCTTCAGATACTCCAGCATAGCATCTCTTAGAATACCCTCCAGGATTTTACCCACAGTAGAGGTTAAGCTTACTGGCCTATAATTTCCAAGTTCAGTTTTCGTCCCCTTTTTGAATATTGGCACCACATTTGCTATACCCCAGTCCTGTAGTACAGACCCTGTTATTATGGAGTCTTTAAATATTAAAAATAACGAGTGATTGCATGCCCTTCAGGTGCGCGCTGTGATTACGAACCACACAATGGGGTGTAACCACGCAGCAGACTGACCTCGCAATGGAGTGTACCCACGCACCAGACTGGCGTATGTGCAGACTAATAGCAAACATAAATACCTGGTGTACCACTCCTGCCACTCCTACCTTGTGTATGAAAAAGCTCTGCAGTTAATACTGTTTGGGTAGAGTTATCTGATAGCACTATCCATGCAGAAAGTGAACGGGTAGAGCTATCCCATAGCCCTATTCCTAAAGGAAATGAATGGGTAGAGCTATCCGATAGCATTATTCCTCAATGTTCCTGAGCGTAAGCTATTTCACATGGATGAGCGCACTAGGGATCTGCCCCCAAGGCCTTGCCCATGCACAACATTTAGGCCGCAAACCGCGGCTAGGAGTTAGTCCAGCTTTTGTGTACAAAATGTTTTGGTTTTCACAATTGTTAAAAAGCTTAATAAAATACTTCTTTGTACACACAGTTGACAGTAAACCATTTGTCAACGTTAGGAATAAGTTTACCTTGCTTCTGTGTCTCAAATATTTTGACCCTTGCAGTATTTATTGGCTTTTCCTTCCCTTGGAGAAAGCCACATATAACTGCCCATGTGAAAACACTGGGAGAGGCAAATAAATTCCTACAATATCCAAGGACTGTCCCTGAGATTTATTGATGGTCATTGCAAAAGCCAACATGACAGGAAACTGACGCTGTCACATCTGGACTGGCAAGTTTTCATCTTTGGAAATCAGGTCAATTCTTAGAATAAGAACTGTCTGACCCTTTGCTTTTTCATTTAAAGCAACGGCAATAATAATGTTTTCTTTTAAGCTTTTCACATAAAGCCTTGTGCCATTACAAAGGCCACGCTTTCTGTTAAGATTACGCAGGAGCATAATTACAGCTCCTGGTTTCAGCTTTAGTTCATGAGGTGGCATCTCAGTAGGATTCAAAGAGTTAAGAAACTCTACAGGGTAATCTGTGAGAATCACCCTCCTCTTCCGCAATTGTGTAGACGGAGCGATATGTTGAGTGTTCACCTTGAACTTGACTAAGAATTTTGTCATTCAAGGCGTGAACATCATCATTCAATGGCGTAAGAATTGCTTTATTGGCAATTGCTTCTATCATTGCATCTGTAATCTCAATTGAGTCGCCAAAAATAGCTGTAATTAAATCACCCTTTTCAATAAAAGAATTTGGGATTTCAATTGTGTCTTCTGGTAGACCATATACATTTGACAACTCTCCATTACCAAGTTTCAGTAACCGTGAGTTGTACTCAACTTCGTCCTGAGACGTTCTCATATTCTGTTATAACTGGAACCGTGAAAACTAATTCCAGGATTTTGAGTATTTAATGGTGGACTGTACAATTTGGGCTCTTTT
Organism: Ranitomeya variabilis; assembly: GCF_051348905.1. Lineage (NCBI taxonomy): Eukaryota > Metazoa > Chordata > Amphibia > Anura > Dendrobatidae > Ranitomeya > Ranitomeya variabilis. Next base: position 165,796,562 of record NC_135233.1, read on the forward strand.
TCCACCTTCCACTATTGGTAGGGTTTGACGAAAGTCACCACCGTTCATAAAAACTTTTCCAGCAAATGGTCTTTTTTTTCCACATATGTCTTGGAACAAATTATCCACAGCGTTCATATTAAAACAGGGAGTCATTGTTACTTCGTCCCAAATAACAACAGATGACTCCCTAACTCTTTTGCTTGAAGTGAGGTTGGCTTAATTTTTGACACTGTGGTCTCATTTGTTGTTATTCCAAGGCCAAATTTGGAATGGTAGGTGCTACCGTTTTGTAGTAATATAGTCGCCAATCCACTGGAGGCTATTGAGCAAAGAGACCTCTTTTCTGCTTGTAGCGTCTTGTGCAAGCAGTTGTACAAAAATGTCTTCCCACTGCCTCCTAGGCTGTCCAGAAAAAAACAGTGTGAGCTAATGTCGTCTGGCTGTGATGCAGCATTGACTGCTTGCATAATTGCATCGAAAGCTGATTTCTGAGCTTCATTAAGCATATCTTTCAATTGCTCAGCCTCCTGCTTTATTACAGCATAATTCAGTTGGTCCAGTATTTCATCTGGAACATTTACTGGAGTTGGCAATCAGTAGTCAGCACAGGACTTTTTATTGCTTATGAGCACTTCATTAGTATCACAAAGAGCCAGTTGCTCAGCAATTTCTGGAGTATACCGCTTGGTGTAATTCTCCATAAATTCGGTTTTATATTTTTGCCATAATGCAAATGGTTTAGCTTGTTCCCCATATACACAAATTATAGCAAATAATTTGTGAAGTTGGTATGGCATTTGGAAAGCGATTGCATCCGTTATACCGTCTTTCCATTTGGATCGTCTTCCAAAAGATGAAGATCAATGCACGCATTTTTATACGTGTCATGTACGACTCCATTGACAATCCTTAAGTCAGCATAAGACTTTGCTCCTCTTACGTGAAGTAAAAGGAGTCTTAGGTAATACAGCTCACCATCTGTTAAAGAGACTGTATACATTCGGGCAATTGTTTTCCCAAATTGAGCCCGTCGTTTTTTCAATCCTTCTGGTACAGCTTTTCTATCCCAGACAAAGTGTTTAGGGATTTCACTGTACAAATACTGATGGGGTGAAGCGTCAACTCTGTTTAGCTCAAAATAAGCCTGCAGAGTAGAGGCTTTTGAGTCCGAAATAACCATATCCACATTACCATCTTCTAAAAACACTTGCTGCATGTTTTCAAGGTGAACAGCAAGCCTTTTAATGGTATGTGAAGCATCATGCATTTTATTTTTTCTGATTCTCCACATGCCCTCAGAGACGCTTATATACCGAGAATCTAGGTACATGGCTGGTTCATTCCAGTTTAATGTATCAAACGTGATATTGGCACAGTCATGTCCTTTGTATATATATTTGAAAAGATATTTAACACTTATTATTGAAGCACATATCCCAACATTGATTGGCTTCCAGTGAAAGTGGACGTAAAATTACTGGTGTCCCAGCTTTTAGCCCTTGGTGTAACGCAGCATTATGGATGTGATCCATAACGCCGACATAACTGTATAGGCGCAATGCCTTTTGATTTTGTTTTATATATTCGATCCTGTCGGATTCAATTTTGACGTAACTGTCAATGATAAATTGTTGCGTCAACTTCCCAGCATTTAAAAGGCGATTTAACTCGTCACGAATGGCAAGCCTGTATGCATAGTACTGCAACAGGGTGATTTTTTCTTGTCGATCTTGATCCACTGGTATGGATGATAGATGAATGTCACCAATTCCTTGATGTTGCAATCTTAGGGCAATTGGAGTTGTCAAATTTATTGTCCATCCACTGTCCCCCATATGGGAATAGAAGTGGATATGTTATTGCATCACACTTTCTGTGAAGAAAGCTGATTTGAACAGTTTCACTTTTGAGGTGAACTTTGATGTCCCTATTAAATGGGGGGTCACCCATTGCATTTTGATAAATTATAGCTACTTCATTGCACCTTGGTGCATTGCGGTGCCTCTGGTCATCATTGTAGTCATTTATACTTTACACTAGATTTTAGCCTGACTCTAATGCATGGAGTATTCTAGAATATATATGTAGTTTATTTATGAAGATTTTAGAATAATACATTGAATACACAGGATTCGGCCAACCGCGACCAATTAGCGAAGCGTGGTTCAAATCCCGCGCCAATTCGCGGCCGGACTGCGCCTGTTGCTGATTGTTCGCGGCCGGCCATGTAGTATATAGCACAGCCACTTAGTATATAACAGCCCACGTAGTAAATAGCACAGCCACGTAGTACATAGCACAGCCCCATAGTACATAGCACAGCCACGTAGTATATAACACAGCCCACGGAGTATATAGCACAGCCCATGGAGTGTATAACAGCCCACATAGCATATAACACAGCCACGTAGTTTATAACAGCCCACGTAGCATATAACACAGCTCACGTAGTATATAACAGCCCACGCACGCAGTATATAACACAGCCCACGTAGTGTATAACACAGCCCATGTAGTGTATAACACAGCCCACATAGTATATAACAGCCCACGTAGTGTATAACACAGCCCACGTAGTATATAGCACAGCCCACGTAGAATATAGCACAGCCCATGTTATAGTATATAACAGCCCATGTAGTGTATAACACAGCCACGTAGTATATAGCACAGCCCACGTAGTATATAGCACAGCTCACGTAGTATATAGCACAGCCACGTAGTATATTGCACAGTCCATGTAGTATATTGCACAGCCCTTGTAGTATATAGCACAGCCCACGTAGTATATTGCACAGCCCACGTAGTATATTGCACAGCCATGTAGTATATTGCACAGCCCATGTAGTATATTGCACAGCCCACGTAGTATATTGCACAGCCCACGTAGTATATTGCACAGCCCACGTAGTATATAGTAATGTGGGCACCATATCCCTGTTATAAAAAAGAATTAAAATAAAAAATAGTTATACACTCACCTTCCGTTGGCCCCAGATCCAGGCAAAGCATTTACCAATGCTCCTCGCGCGCTCCGGGCCCCAAGAGTGCATTGCAGTCTTGCGAGAAGATGACGTAGCGGTCTCGCGAGACCGCTACGTCATCATCTCGCGAGATCGCAATGCATGGAGCGGTCACCAGAGCGTCGCGAGGAGCGGGAAAGGCCTGTTCTGGATCCGAGGGGCCGACGGACGGTGAGTATATAACTATTTTTTATTTTTTTTATTCTTTTTAACATTAGATCTTTTTACTTTTGATGCTGCATAGGCAGCATCAATAGTAAAAACTTGGTCACACAGGGTTAACAGCAGCGATAACAGAGTGCGTTACCCGCGGCATAACGTGGTTACCGCTGCCATTAACCCTGTGTGAGCGCTGACTGGAGGGGAGTATGGAGCGGGCACTGACTGCGGGGAGTAAGGAGCGGCCATTTTGCTGCCGGACTGTGCCCGTCGCTGATTGGTCGTGGCTGTTTTGCCGCGACCAATCAGCGACTTCGGATTTCCGTTACAGACAGACAGAAAGACAGACAGACAGAAAGATGGAAGTGACCCTTAGACAATTATATAGTAGATTGTTATTTCAAGTGGATCGCGATTTTCTCACACAGCAATCCTCTCTTCCTCTATTTCAAATTCTGTCATCATTGTGAATGCTCTTGCGAGTGGATCAATTGCTTTCATTTTCTCTCCAAGAGATGATAGCAGTGATGGGAGGCACTTTTTATTTGCTTGACTTGTACTTAATGCTTCTTCACTGTCCAAGATATAAATCTGGGCAAACTTGGGAGTACTACCCACAGCGGGATGCAAATGGGGCAGTTCTGTGAAAAACTTGTCCATGAATTCGAAAACAGTATGGACCATGCCCAGGAGGTGGCGCTACTTGTGCTCCCATTGATGCCAAAGCAAGCGAGCTATTGTATTGCTTTAGTCATAAAGTTATTGGAGTGCTGAAGCTCTCCTTTCATCAACTTGACTAATTGATCATCCATACGAATGGGACGTAATTGGATGCGCCCTCTCTTGCAGCAGGAAGGGAATGTTTTGTCCTGCTCCATTTCGTCTTTGAAATTTTTAGATTGGCAGAACTGAGATCGAAATGTCAGTTCGCCAGCATAGTGCTCTTCAATACGTGTCTCATCAATTTGATTGAGAAGTCCTCTAGCGGCAAATGTAACTTGCCGTCGTTGAGTGGCTCTTGCATTTTGGACACGTATTCTATCTTGTTCTCCTTTTATGAAAAATGTGTATCACTTTGGGCATTGCATGTTGCTCGTTGTCGTGCAGCATTAGATGCTCTACATGATACTTCATTCGTTTCTCTTGCTCTGGCTACCCTCTGTCGGGCTTCATCAGCAGTTCTTCGACAATTTTGTTCATCTTCTGTTTCATTAAGATGCAGGTTGCGCATCCATATGCGATTCGCTTCTCTACGTGCAGCAGGGCGCTCAATTTGATCCATCTTTGCAATGTTGCCTTACACTGTTGCCTCAGTGTTGCCTGAGTGTTGCAAAAAAAGGCTTATGCCTTAACTCACCACCAGGAAGAGCTCCTCTCCTTAGGTATCCATGGTTACGCCCAGTCAGTTAGCTGCTACTGGTAGTAACTATGGATACCTAAGTTACTGTTCAGCTGTGGTGTGCACAGACACACGGACACGTCCAAATTAGGTATATTGATGGTCTATCAATGACTGTACTTAATTCCTGTAGTACTCAGTGGTGTATCCCATCTGGGCCCGGGGATATGTCAACTTCAGTGAGTTTTAGATGCCGCCATACTTACTGCTGGTTTAAGCAGGTGACATTTAATGGAAATTTTTGTTATCACTGATCATATTGTCTGTCATGGGATTTTCTTGTGTAAATACAAAAGTATTTAGCATATTGGCTTTTTCCTCATCTCCATCCACCATTTCGCCCAGGCTATTTTAAGGGGGCCAACACTATCATTTTTTTGGTTTCTTACTATTTATGTAGTTAAAGAATATTTTGGGATTATTTTTACTTTCTCTGGCAATGAGTCTCATTGTCTCAATCTTTGCTGCCTTGATTTGCTTTTTACAGAATTTATTTAATTTTCTGTATTTATTTAATGCCTCATCACTACATACTTCCTTTAATTCTCTAAATGCTTTCTTTTTGTTCCTTATTGATCCCCTTACAGCTCTATTTAGCCATATTGGTTTCCTCCTATTTCTAGTATGTTTATTCCCATACGGTATATACTGTGCACAGGTCCTATCCAGGATGCTAATAAACGTCTCCCATTTTCTTTGTGTACTTTTATGTCTCAGGATATCATCCCAGTCAGGGACGGACTGGGACTGAAATTCAGCCCTGGCATTTTAAATCACACAGGCCCATGGTGTCGACGTCCCTGAGCACCAGATGGAGATTTATTACTAATATTACCCTGCCAAGATTTCCTAAAAGACCAACATTTCTAATAATACCAATAATATTGCTATATAAGATAACATAATTATAATATCAAAATAATAATATTGCAATTAGTGATGAGCGAACGTGCTTGCCACTACTCGTTACTCGCCCGAGTATCAGTACTCGGTGTACTCGCCGAGCGCCAAGCATTTCCGGGATTATTTGGCGGTAACTGGTGTCTCCACCCAGCATTTTTGGTGGACTTTAGAGACCCAATCATGCTGCAGGGATTGTCTGCCAGGCCATGAAACGCCGCAGCCATCTTTGTTGTGGTCGTGCAGTGATTGGCTTGGCCGCACAGCATCATCCCGAGTATAAGAGACCTGGCGCCGCCCTGCTCGCCGCATTCATCTCCGGATTCAGCGAGAGTAGGGAGAGCTGCTGCCGAGATAGGGTCAGAATCATGGTTTTTATATATGGTTTTTATAGTTAGTGTAGGTCTGCAACTGTTAGATCCACAACTCCTGAGAAACCAACAGTCCTTTTTAGGGTTAATTTGTGGGTCCTGATATTGCAGCGCTAGGTAGGCAGAGCACAGCATATCCACATCAGTGCAAGGCCTGCAGGCACTGTATGTGCGTACATTCTTCCCACTGCATCCCTCCCAAAGCTCCATAACTGTCTGCTTCTACTGCAGCTTCTTTGCTATATACCTAGTTGCATTTTTTTCCCAAAAATTCACCCTAAAAAAAACATACAGTGTGTTATGTCAGACTGAGGCCTGTTTAAAAATCATAGTTTATCAGGCATACATAGCATAGTTGTGTGTGCTAGCCTTGTGTTAGGGGCCGAGTTCCCATCTCCGCACAGGGGGAATTTTGGGCCATCTCCCATTGCGGTCTCCCACTCTTCTCCGGCCGCAGTGGAGCCTGCTCAGCGGAGATGTTGGTCCCAGCGTCTCGCTCAGTCTGACTCTGTGCAAAGGGTCACTGCTGCCTTTCCTGCTTCTGCCATTGTAGCCAGTGCTGGTCAGCGGCAAGCAGACATTTTTGGGACTAAGTCCTGCTTTTCCCCTTCTGAGCATGCCCAGGGTGAGATCTCCCATTGAAGATCAAGGGTCACATGCTTAGATACTGCAGCAAATCCCATTGGTCCTCCAGGAAGGTCCTGAAGGTGCTCAACTTCTGTGGCAGCCTCCCATTGGTCCTTCTGGGAAGGTCCTGCAAATTGGAATACTCGGGTACTCGGCCAGAACGAGCCCAATGTAAGTCTATGGGAGACCCGAGTATTTTTACCGCGATCCCCCCCGGTCCTTTTAAGGTCTAAAAATGTCTTAAAATGATGGAAACACTGCTCAAATGACACAGGGACCTCATGGGGATTGCCCCTGGAAGCATTCCTGACTCCTAATTCACAGCCTTAATCATTTTTTCTGAGATTCCATTTTTCCAGGTGCCACAAAAAACACATGAAAACGAAACCAAAACGGCTTTTGCTTGGAACTATGTCAAGGTACATCCTTTGCAGGTTAATTACGGTACTTGCCTGTAAGGCCAAATATTTCACCCCAGACCGAAAATTTCCTCTCCCACTTAGGCTTAGTTCAGACGCTGCATTTTTGAAGCATTTTTTAACTTTAACATTGCTTTCAACCACTACAAATGCATTCACTGGGAAATATCATTGTAACATTTAACACCCCTAGCTGAGCTGACCATGTGGTGTGTGACACATAAACAGACCCATCTTGTTTCATTTACGAAGGAGGGACTCTTAAAGTCACAGAGCCTATTTTTACTGGTGCATCAGGCGGCATTAATCTTCTTAGCCCCTTAACGACCGCCGATATGCCTTCTAACGGCGGCAGTTAAGGGTACTTAAACCACAGCGCCGTTAATAAATGGCGCTGGGGAAAAAGTGAATAGCGCCCCCCAGAGTCGGATTTTCTCTGGGGTCTCGGTTACCGGGGGTAGCCGAGACCCCAGAGAACATGATTCAGGGTTTTTTTTACCAACCCCCGGGTTGCGATCGCCGGTAATTAACCGTTTACCGGCGGTCGCAAAAAAACCCAAAAGAACGTGATTTCCCATTTAATTTCTCTGTCCTCCGTACTCGGGATAAATTGGACAACAACTTTTGGGGTCCAATTTCTCCTGTTACCCTTGTGAAAATAAAAACTTGGGGGCTAAAAAATCTTTTTTGTGGAAAAAAAAATATTTTTTATTTTCACGACTCTGCATTATAAACTTCTATGAAGCACTTGGGCATTCAACGTTCTCACCACACATCTAGATAAGTTCCTTGGGGGGTCTAGTTTCTAAAATGGGGTCACTTGAGGAGGGCTTCTACTGTTTAGGTACATCAGGGGCTCTGCAAACGCAACATAACGCCCGCAGACCATTCTATCAAAGTCTGCATTCCAAAATGGCGCTCCTTCCCTTCCGAGCTCTGCCGTGCACCCAAACAGTGGTCCCCCCACACATGGAGTATCAGTGTACTCAGGATAAATTGGACAACAACTTTTGGGGTCCAATTTCTCTTGTTACCCTTGTGAAAATAAAAACTTGGGGCAAAAAATTCTTTTTTGTGGAAATTTTTTTTTTTTTTATTTTCACGACTGCATTATATACTTCTGTGAAGCACTTGGGCATTCAAAGTTCTCACCACACATCTAGATAAGTTCCTTGGGGGGTCTAGTTTCCAAAATGGGGTCACTTGTGGGGGGTTTCTACTGTTTAGGTACATCAGGGGCTCTGCAAATGCAACATAACGCCTGCAGACCATTCTATCAAAGTCTGCATTCCAAAACGGCACTCCTTCCCTTCCGAGCTCTGCCGTGCGTCCAAACAGTGGTTTACCACCACATATGGGGTATCAGCCTACTCAGCATAAATTGCGCAATAAATTTTGGGGTCCAATTTCTCCTGTTATCCTTGTAAAAGTAAAAATTTGGGGGTGAAAAATCATTTTTGTGGAAAAAAATATGATTTTTTTTATTTTCATGGCTCTACATTATAAACTTCTGTGAAGCAGTTGGGGGTTCATAGTGCTCACCACACATCTAGATAAGCTCTTTGGGGGGTCTAGTTTCCAAAATGGGGTCACTTGTGGGGGGTTACTACTGTTTAGGTACATCAGGAGCTCTGCAAATGCAACATGACGCCCGTAGACCATCCCATCAAAGTCTGCATTCCAAGCGGCGCTCCTTCCCTTCTGAGCCCCGATGGGTGCCCAAACAGTGCCCCCCCTCATATGGGGTATCATCATACTCAGGACAAACTGGTCAACAGATTTTGGGGTCCAATGTCTCCTGTTACTCTTGAAAAAATAAAAAATTGCAGGCTAAAAATCATTTTTGAGGAAAAAGAAAAGGATTTTTTATTTTTACGGCTCTACGTTATAAATTTCTGTGAAGCACTTGGGGGTTTAAAGTGCTCACCACACATCTAGATAAGTTCCTTAAGGGGTCTAGTTTCCAAAATGGGGACACTTGTGGGGGGTTTCTACTGTTTAGGCACATCAGGGGCTCTCCAAACGCAACATGCTGTCCGATCTCAATTCCAGCCAATTCTACATTGAAAAAGTAAAACGGCACTCCTTCTCTTCCAAGCTCTGCGGTGAGCCCAAACAGTGGTTTACCCCCACATATGGGGTATCGACGTACTCAGGAGAAATTGCACAACAACTTTTGTGGTCTAATTTCTCCTGTTACCCTTGTGAAAATAAGAATTTGTGGGCAAAAATATAATTTTTGTGTAAACAAATGCGATTTTTTATTTTCACGGCTCTACTTTATAAACTTCTGTGAAGCACTTGGGGGCTCAAAGTGCTCACCACACATCTAGATAAGTTCCTTAAGGGGTCTAGTTTCCAAAATGATGTCACTTGTGGAGCGTTTCCCGTGTTTAGGCATATCAGGGGCTCTCTAAACATGACATGGCGTCCGATCTCAATTCCAGCCAATACTGCATTGAAAAAGTCAAACAGCGCTCCTTTTCTTCCAAGCTCTGCAGTGCACCCAAACAGTGGTTTACCCCCACATTTGGGGTATCAACGTATTCAGGAGAAATTGCACAACAAAATTTATGGTTAAATTTCTGTTTTTACACTTGTGAAAATAAAAAAAAAATGGTTCTGAAGTAAAATGTTTGCAAAAAAAAGTTAAATGTTCATTTTTTCCTTCCACATTGTTTCAGTTCCTGTGAAGCACGTAAAGGGTTAATAAACTTCTTGAATGTGGTTTTGAGCACCTTGAGGGGTGCAGTTTTTTATAATGGTGTTACACTTTGTTATTTTCTATCATATAGACCCCTCAAAATGACTTCAAATGTGATGTGGTTCCTAAAAAAAAAATGGTGTTGTAAAAATGAGAAATAGCTGGTCAACTTTAAACCCTTATAACACCCTAACAAAAAAAAAAAATTTGTTTCCAAAATTGTGCTGATGTAAAGTAGACATGTGGAAAATGTTATTTATTAACTATTTTTTGTGACATATCTCTCTGATTTAAGGGCATAAAAATACAAAGTTTGAAAATTGCAAAATTTTAAAAATTTTCGCCATATTTCCATTTTTTTCATAAATAATCGCAAGTAATATCGAAGAAATGTTACCACTAACATGAAGTACAATAGTCATGAAAAAACTATCTCAGAATCAGCAGGATCTGTTAAAGCGTTCCAGAGTTATAACCTCATAAAGTGACAGTGGTCAGAATTGCAAAAATTGCCTCGGTCATTAAGTACCAAATAGGCTCTGTCACAAAGGGGTTAAAGGGCCATTGTGAAACAGTGGGTCTCCTAAGCTGTTGTAGCCTATGCTGTGAGTGGATGAGCTGCCAAGAATTACGACGCACCACAATACCCCTGTCATAAGATGTCCAGGGGGGACTCCTGAAAAAGTGTTGCATTGAATTCAAGGCCTGCCCTGATACCAATTCATATGCACCCCAATAAGCCTTTGAACCCACATACTGGATGGGCCCAGGAAAATCCACTTCACAATATGCATTTTGTGCTCCATACTCCTTTGTTTTATACATTGGCAGGAAGTCGAGCCCTGCTGCATAGTCATATGCACCCCATTAGGCCTTGGAACCCACATACTGGATGGGCCCAGGAAAATCCACTTCACAATATGCATTTTGTGCTCCATACTCCTTTGTTTTACACATTGGTGGCAAGGCCAGCCCTGCTGCATAGTCAGTCATATGCACCCCATTAGGCCTCGGAACCCACATACTGGATGGGCCCATGAAAATCCACTCGTATTTTTTAATGGTCTGATGGTTCCCTCTTTGCAGAATTATTTACTGGAGAATTTGGCAATTGTGTTTGCCATGTTTTTAACACTAAGGTTCAGACTAATCCTTGCAATACAAAGCAATTTCATTTCAAACTACACAATTCAAGGAATATTAACATTGAATAGTGTGAGTGAGTACATTTTTGTATATATTAACAATAACATACAAAGGTACATATAAGAATTACATAAATATACTGATTACGTATATATGAAGATTAACTTCATACAGTCTACTTAGATCATCACCAAGAGGCTTTTAAATATCCGTCTGGAATATCCGAGAAGCAACACCAAGACAGAGAACCCCTGGGTGATTACTTACACTGCATGGGTGTCCCCAATTATGCAGGTATCAGCACACTGTACATGTTCACGTACCCCAGTTTTGGCATCTGTCTTAGTCATGTTTCTGGTCTTATTTAGTGAATAACACTATGTAGTAACTCAAGTTTCACCCACACCTTCAAGTGGCCACTTTTCAAGGTTGGATGAAACTGAGATATCATGGAGACATCAGACGAGGGGCCATAAACCCCTAGAAAATAAAAGCCACAAGGATTTAGATCAAACCACCAGCGGCATAGTTTCAGTAAACCTTAATGTTTTACAATGTCAAACAGCAAACAAATAGAGGCTTAGAACTGTTTGTGAAGTGAATAAACAAACATTTATCAAGATTTTGTCACTATGAGCATTGTCTGTCACATCTCTAAATATTTTACAAGAAATGCAGCTATGTGATTGTCGGAATGCATTCGGTATACAGTATTTCAATATTGCTTACAAATCGCCATTTGTATATTCTCCATTTGTACATTTGAGGCAGACAAAGTTAAGGCTCGCAAGAGAGAAACAAATATAGTGGACAAAGCTATATTTTTAATAAACTACTGAGGCAAAGTAACAGCATTGCTTTATCAAATTTATATGAAGTGTATTGTGTCCAATGTTAGCAACCAGGCAACACAAAAAGGAGCTTTTCAAATGAGCTCTTTAAGGTACACAAATGTTCTGAAGTGTTTTCCAGCAAGGATGTGGTTTTGTTTCACCAATAGGGGGTACCTTTTGTAAAAATAGACTAGTGCCATCACAGCCCCCCTTGATCAAACTTCACCAGCCTATAACAGTACAAAGCACGTTCACCCTGGTGATGTAGTGGCAGTTAAACAAGAGACATTGCAGGAGTCAGAGTTAAGAAGTAGGCCCAATGGAATGCCATGCCCAATTCCCCAATGTGGGGTCCTTTTTAGACTGATTAAAATAGTGCCATCACAGCCCCCTACACCTAAATGCACCGTACAGACCATGTTTACCCTGGTCATTTAGTGGCAGTTAAAGGACACATTGCAGGAGACAGACTTAAGAAGTAGGCCCAATGTAATGTAATGCCCAATTCCCCAATGTGGGGTCCTGTTTTTACAAAAAGAAAGAGTGCCTTCACAGCCCCCATGCCCAAAAATCATCGGCCTATAACAGTACTAAGCACGTGCACCCTGGTCATGTCGTCGGAGATAAGGAAGAGAAATTGCAGGAGACAGAGTTAAGAATTAGGGCTAATGTAGTGGTGTGGGTCTCTGAGAATTTTAATGCAGTGCATGATCTGCCAAACAATTCCCCAATGGGGGTACCTTTTTTAAAAATACACTAGTGCCATCGCATGCCCCTAGCCCAAACTTCAACGGCCTATAACAGTACTGAGCACGTTCACCCTCGTGATCTAGTGGTACATTTTAGTTTGCAGGAGACCGAGTTAAGAAGTCAGCCCAATGTAATATCATGTCCAATTCCCCAATGTAAAATCCATTTTTTTTAAAAGAAAAGAGTGCCATCACAGGCCCCTTTGCCAACATGCACCGTACAGAGCACATTCACCCTGCTGGTCTACTGGCAGGTACAGGACAGATTGCAGGAGACCGAGTTAAGAAGTAGGCCCAAAGAAATGTCATGCCCAATTTCCCAATGTGTTGTCCTTTTTTTCAAAAATAAAAGAGTGCCATCACAGCACCCTTGGCCAAAATGCACCGTACAGACCACGTTCACCCTGGTGATCTACTGGCAGGTAAAGGACAGATTGCAGGATACAGAGTTAAGAAGTTGGCCCAATGTAATGTCATGCCCAATGTGTTGCCCTTTTTTTAAAAAATAAAAGAGTGCATAACAGCACCCTTGGCCAAAAAGCACCGTACATACCACGTTCACCCTGGTGATATAGTGGTTCTGGATGAGGATAAGGAGGAGGATAAAAACAAACAGACCAAATCTGAAAGCGTATACCCATGTGTGGTTGTGAACAGGTGCATGAGAATACACCTCCACAAAACAGAGAATGCATTTGAGGTTATGTTTCGCGGCTTTCACTTGGTGGTGTACAGAAGTCTTTCCTAATCCAGGCCTTGTTCATTTTGATAAGAGTCAGCCTGTCAGCATTTTCAGTTGACAGGCGGATGCGCTTATCTGTTATAATTCCACCAGCGGCACTAAAACCCCTCTCTGACAGAACGCTAGCAGCAGGGCAGGCCAGGACCTCCAAGGCGTAGAGAGCCAGTTCATGCCACGTGTCCAGCTTGGATACCCAATAATTAAAAGGCACAGAGGAATCACGGAGGACGATTGTACAATCTGCAAGGTACTCACCATCTTCCCAAACATTGCACTTCTTGTGACAGCACCCCTTGCCTCTGTGCCGCCACGATGGGAGGGTCTGAGAAAACTGTCCCAGAACTTGACCATTGTTCCTCTGCCTGAGATGGATTGTACTTCTATCTCTCTCGCTTGGAGTCCTTGGTTGTACAACAAACTCTGACGTCTGCTGCCAGTGTTCTCACATGGGAATTTTCTAACTACTTCCGCTACAAGGGCCCTGTGTTACTGCAACATTTTAGTACACCTCTCTGCCTCTGGCAGAAGAGATTGAAAGTCCTCCTTGTAGAAGGGTCACCAACCAGTATTGAAGTGTCACCCAAAATTTTGATAATCCAAGGATCACGTGAAATGCAGCGCAACATAAAGTCAGCCATGCGTGCCAGACTGCTAACAGGCAAGACTTCCGTGTCCTCACCAACAGGACGACTGACCATGTTGTCCTCCTCCTCCTGATTCTCCTCCTCCCTGTCCTCAGGCCATCTCCGCTGAACAGAAGCTAATACAGATGTGTTTGTAGTACATTCTACAGTATAGCGCATGAAAATAGTTCCTGTTCTTCCTCTTCCTCCTCATTGCCTACCAATCCACGTTGAGAAGACATGAAGCTGGCCTGAGTGTAATCCCCCTGTATGTTTCCTTGCTCCAAGTCCTCATGCTCCGCCTAGAATGCATCCTCTTTGATTGTGAGCAGAGAGTTTTTCAGTATGCTGAGAAGCGGGATGGTGATGCTAATTATGGCGTCATCGCCGCTCACCATCTTGGTGCAGTCCTCAAAGTTTTGGAGGATGTTACATATGTCTGACATCCATGTTCACTCCTGAGGTCTTATGTGTGGAGTCTGACCTGAAATTCCACGGCCTTGTTGATGTTGGTAGTCAACAACGGCCCTCTTCTGCTCACAAATCCTTTCCAACATATGCAGCGTAGAGGTCCAGCGCGTGGGGACATCACACAACAGTCGGGGGGCTGGAAGCTGAAACCGCTGCTGTAGCATGGCAAGGGTGGCTCAAGCTGTAGCTGACTTTCTAAAATGGGCAGACAGACGGGATACTTTTACTAGCAGATCTGGCAGCTACGGGTAGCTTTTCAGAAAATGTTGAACCACGAGGTTAAGCACATGGGCCAAGCAAGGTACCCTGCCTCAGAGCCGCCACCAGGTTACGGCCACTGTCACACACGACCATGCCTGGCTGTAGGTTCAGAGGTGTCATCCAAACATCTGACTGCTCTTTCAGCGCTGTCCACAACTCTTCTGCATTGTGCGGTTTGTCACCTATGCAGATTATCTTCAGCACAGCCTGTTGCCGCTTGGCTGAGGCAGTGCTGCAGTGCTTCCAGCTTCAGACTGATGTGTTGATTTCAGACATGGAGGATGAAGAGGAGGAGGAGGTGTAGGAGCTGTAGACTTTGGGGGCAACCCTGATTGACATAGGGCCAGCAATCCTCGGCGTGGGGAGGATGTATTCCATCCCAAGGTCCGACTGGGTCCCGGCTTCCACTATGTTAACCCAGTGTGCCGTCATTGAGATGTACCGTCCCTGCCCACAAGCACTTGTCCTCGTGTCCGTGGTTAGGTGGACTTTCCTGGTAACAGCATTGTTGAGGGCATTGCTAATGTTGTGGGACACATGCTGGTGTAATGCCGGTACGGCACACCGGGAGAAATAGTGGTGACTGGGGACCGAGTACCTTGGGATGGCCGCCGCCATCGGGTTGCAGAAAGCTTCCATCTCATCAAGCCTAAAAGGCAGCATTTCTAGTGCAAGCAAAAGAGAAATATTAGAATTGAGGACTGTGGCCTGTGGGACGTTGGTGGGGTATTTCCGCTTGAATTCCAAAGACTGGGTTATAGACAACTGAATGCTGTGCAGGGACAAGGACGTGGACGCGTTTGCTGATGGTGCTGCTTGACTGTGGGCCACAACTGGTGCAGGGCTAGAGGCATCTTCACATGCACGGTGTACTGGGGATTGGCTTCTAGACAAAACAGCGGAAGAAGCAGTGGTGTGACCAGCAGGCAGTGGTCCTGGAGCCTGAGGTTCGGCCCACAAAGTCGGGTGCTTTGCTTGTATGTGCCTGATCATGCTGGTGGTGGTCAGGCTGGTTGGTTTGCTACCCCTGCTGATGCGGGCATGGTAGGTGCTGCAAATGGCCTGTTTGGGGTTATCGGCAGAGTCTTTAAAAAATAGCCATACTCGGGAAGATCTCACAGGTGGAATGGCAACTTCACTCATGTTGGTGTTACCGGGAACGGATGCACGCCTTCTGTCTGTGGCCACCACACTGCTTCTTCCTGCCTGTTGGCGGAATATGCCTCCTTCCGCATTTGTGCTGCTGTCCTCACTATGCATGTCCTCCTGCCAGGTTGGGTCAGTCACTATGTCATCCACCATCTCATCTTCCACATCCGCACCCTGCTCCTCCTCCTGACTTTCTGGCAATTGTGTCTCATCATCGTCCACCTCTTGTGACATTTTACCACCATTGCCTGCATTTGAGCGGGGCTGGTCAAAGCTTTGGGCAGCTCTACATGCGATCTCATCTTTCCCCACTTCAAGTTGACCCACAGAGATTTCTGAATCTTGAAATGGAAAACTGAACAGCTCTTCAGAGTGTCCAAGTGTGGGATCAGTTGTCTCAGGGCACTCGGCAAGGTGGGAGGAAGGAGGATCAGGGTGAGGAATATCCTTTCCACACTCACGGCTACTCAGACTTGACCGTGTGGAAGACAAGGTGGTGGTGATGGTTAAGTGACTGGAAGCATTATCCGCTATCCAACCAACAACCGTTTCACACTGCTCTGTCTTCAATAGTGGTGTGCTGCGGTCCCCTAGAAACTAGGACAGGAAGGTCGAGGGAGAAGATGTGAGTCTTGGTTGGTGCCCACTTTAACCTTGCCCACGGCCTCGTCCTCTGGATGCACCATCAGCATTACGTCCACTTCCCCGTCCCTTGCCCCTTGCCTTGCCCATTTTAAATGGACTACTGCACTATTTCAAATGCTCAACACAAATGTCTTTATTAGTAGTGAAATAATATGTGATCAGTATGCCTGCAAATCTATGATTTTTCAAACCCAAACACCAATCAGGCCTCAGCCTGACCTCACAGACTGTATTCAATTTTTTTTTCAAGTTAATTTATGCAAAATAGCGCTGTATAGGATTTGAGTATCTCACAGCCAAAAAATAAGTACACCGGCCTCCACTGCCAAAACTTGGAGCAGAGATATATGACGCCTGTAACAGAAATACCACACTGGCAAATCGTGGCCTTTCACATTTTTTGGGGGGCTAAATAGCGCTGTATAGAATTTGAGTATCACACAGCCACAAAGTAAGTACACCGGTCTCCAATGCCAAAACTTGGAGCAGAGATATATGACGGCTGTAACAGAAATACCACACTGGCAAATCTGTGGCCTTTCAAATTTTGTTTAGGCTGAATAGCGCTGTATAGAATTTGAGTATCTAACAGCCAAAAAATAAGTACACCGGCCTCCAATGCCAAAACTTGGAGCGTAGATATATGACGGCTATTACAGAAATACCATGCTGGCAAATCTGTGGCCTTTCAAACTTTTGGGGGGGCTAAATAGCGCTGTATAGAATTTGAGTATCACGCAGCCACAAAAGTAAGTACGCCGGCCTCCAATGCCAAAACTTGGAGCAGAGATATTTGCTAATCTGTGGCCTTTTCAAAATTTTTGGGGGCGAAATAGCGCTGCATAGAATTTGAGTATCTCACAGCCACAAAGTAAGTACGCCGGCCTCCAATGCCCAAACTTAGAGCAAAGAGATATATGAGGCCTTTTTTCGGTGAATTTAAAACACCAAAAAAAAAGAAAAAAAAAGGGGCACAAGGGTAGGACACACAACTATGCTACATATGCCTGACATACTATAATTTTTCAACAGGCTTCAGTCTGACAGAACAGACTGTATATTTTTTTTTTTTTGGGGGGGGATTTTTTTTGAAAAAAAAAAAAAAAAAAAGGTATATAGGCAGTAAATAAGCTGCTGCAGCAGCAGGCAGTTATGGAGCTTTGGGAAGGATGCAGTGGGACCAATGGACGCACATACAGTGCCTGCAGGTCTTGCACTGATGTGGATATGCTGTGCCCTGCCTACCTAGCGCTGCAATATCAGGACCCACGAATTAGCCCTAAAAAGGACTTTTGGTTTCTGAGGAGTTGTGGATGTAAGAGTTGCAAACCTACACTAACTCTAAAACCACAATTCTGACCCTATCTCAGCAGCAGCTCTCCCTACTCTCGCTGAAACAGGAGCAGAATGCGGCGAGCAGGGCAGCGCCAGGTCTCTTATACTCGGGATGATGCTGTACGGCCCAGCCAATCACTGCACGACCACAACAAAGATTCATTCATTCATTCATTCATTCATTCAGATCTCCAAAACCGTCTGAAGGCAGCTTCATCAAAGAAAATAACTTTACCCCAGCTCTCTTCAGTATAATCCCATATAATTTCTGTCTGTCTTTGATGTTTTTCTGGGCAAGACATGAGTTTGTGACTGCCCTTTTTGACACGAGGCCAGCCTTCAAAGGCTTTCAAATTTCTGTGTGACATCTGCCTGCTGCCATTCATTAGCAAGCTCTGCATTGGAGCTGAACTGATCCAAAAGCTGAATCCTCTTTAGGAGATAATCTTGGCACATGCTTGACTTTTTGGGGTACCCTGTAGCCTGAATGTTTGATTTACATTGCAATTTGTCAGATCACTCTTTATAACAATCTAGAGTTAATTTATATTGCCACTATCAAATCTGGGGCATCAAACTATGTGAAAAACAAAATTTGTGTCAGTCTCAATTTTTGACTGTAGAGCCAATACCCCAGAGTGCTAGGATATCGTGCCTGTCAAGCTATAATATGCAGAAAACCTGGACCTATGGGTAACTATGTCTAAAAGGAGGGGGCATAGCTTTTTGTCTTTAGTGCATGCAACTATTTACAATTGCCCATTTTTGTTTTCAAATTGTTAGATTACGTATCCATACGATGAACTAATTGTGATTTTTCATATGTTTTGGTATGCCTATCCAGGCAGACAGACATAGAAAACTTCTAACATAAGGAAATAGTTTGGGATATAGAAAACTTGTTTAGGCCAGTCGCACAGCAAAACAACAATCACAGTAATGCATGTTTGATCATTTTCATGGAATCTTTAGATATTACTGGGCAAACATTGCTCTCCCAGGACATGTTATTGCAGTTAAATGTAACAAGATATGTGGAATCAGCTGCTCCAAACTTGTTTTTATGTATTTGCCATTCAATCAGTTACTTCACTGAAAAATGACAGAGGTTGTGTCTGAGGTTTTCTGGCAGTGCTGTGAATGTAAAGGTTGCAGGTCAAATCTGCAGTAAACCCTTAAGTCACTGCTAAGTTAGCATGTCACAAACATACTAATGAGGCAAAGCTAAAGAACGATGACTTGTGTACGTGCCATACCACTCATGTTTTCTTTCCAACATTCAATGATCTGCCTCATAGTGTAAACTTGCCTCTGTATAAATTGCTGCCTTGTGAATGGCTTTTGGGTAAATGCACTCATTTAGTAAGAATCACATAATGGTTATAGTACTTCTATTGATACATCCAGGGGTGAAATACAGAAATTAGCATAGAACAAATAATTTTAACTTCCAATATTGAACTTTAACATTCACATTTAACATTAGCTTGCAGATGGATAGCAACAATAACCTTGTTTGGTCAACGGCAGCTTACTTATAACCGGTTGAAAGGTCATAAAAAAATTGTATTTATTCCCAGTGACAACCACAACTCATAATACAGGGCGATTCACTCGTTACTTTACATGGAAAGATTGCTGTAACTTCTAAAAGAGACAATCGTACTGAAATTTGGAAGGTGTTGAAAATGTGCTCCGTTCACATCCAAGCTCTCTTGAATGTTCCATTCCATATTGCTGAATGTATTCTGCAGGTCGTCTCGGGTCATAGCATGAATTTCTCGCTGTATGTTCTCTCGGAGTGCCTGTAATGTTCGTGGCTTGTTACTTTACATCCAACCGTTCAAATGGCCCCAAAAGTAAAAATTCATGAATCACGTGCACCAGTTTGATTAATTTGGCTCCAAAAATGACAATGCCACAAGAAAAAAATTGGAAACGATTATCTGCATCCTCAAACTGTTACAGAAGCAGGATATACCCGGGCACCACTACTATATAATGTTGCTTTGGCCATCCCCTCAGCTATAGTGAAAAAGAATGACAAATTCTCTAACAATAATTCTAGATACCGTATCTTCTGGTGTATAAGACGACCCCAACTTTTCCATATAAAATATGGAATTTGGGATATGCCCGCTGTATAAGACGGGGGTCATCTTATACGCCCAGTCATCTTATACGGCGTGTGGTTCCCAGGGTCTGGAGGAGAGGAGACTCTCCTTCAGGCCCTGGGATCCATATTCATGTAAAAAATAAAGAATAAAAATTAAAAAATATGGATATACTCACCCCTCCAAGAAGCCTGGCTGTCACCGCTGCAAGCATCTGCCTCCGTTCCTAAGAATTGCAGAGCGTGAAGGACCTTCGATGACGTCGCGGTCTTGTGATTGGTCCGTGACCGCTCATGTGACCGGTCACCTGGGAACATCCAGGATCGCTCCCTGCACACGCCGTACCCGGCGTATAAGACGACCCCCGACTTTTGGGACAATTTTTAGGGGTTAAAAAGTCGTCTTATACGCCAGAAAATACGGTACTTAATTATAAAATTAACACTGACATACATCCTTTCGTTTTTGGCCCTGATTCATCATCTGCGCTGAGTGGTCTTGCCAACCTGTCACCTCACCAGGTTATCTACACTACAAGATAGATTTGCTGCACGCCTTGCCACACATTGGTAGTTTATGTATGGTTCTTGCATTTCACTCCTGCCGAATTCCTCCTTTATTTGTTAACAATATACAGATTCAGTTTGGAGGAGCGTGTTTTCATTGTGAAAACTTATTGGAAAACTGAGTCCTTAAAGATGTGCCAAAGTGAGTTTTTAAAGAAGTTTAAAGGTCAAAATCTACCATCCAAATCGTGTATTGAAGCCTTCTTTGATGACAAAGTAATCTCCAAAGGACTGTGGCCACCAAGATAGCCTGATTTAGAACGTGGCCTGTTCAAGAGTTGGAACTGCCAAAAATCTGTTCATCTTTGCACAGGAAGGAAAAAACAAAAATGTTGTTTATCAAAAGGCTCTTGAATGAGTTGAAGATAAAATACTATCAATATTTGGGTAATCATTTAGTTAATTTATGTTGCAATTCTACAGTGTTGAATATATGATGTGAAATGTTTTTATGTGCAATATAATCATTATAATTTGCTATAACTAACCACAGTTAGTTACTATGCCTGGCAACGCCGGTCTCTTCAGCTAGTGGACTTATAATTTTGATAGTTTATAATTCTGCCCACTACTAAACAATGTGTAAATATATTAATTTTTTGTATCATATCAATTCAGTATAGACAGAACAGGTCATAGATGGAGAAATCTTATTGTGAGGTTTTCTGACCACATATGCTTCAAAATGTGATCACATATTGTTTATGATATTGGTAATGAAACATGTGTGACCAGCAATACTGTTTACAAGAGAAAGATAAAGAGATACATATGGCAGGGGTATGACAGTGATAAGCCATGAAACAGATTAATTAATTGATACTCAAAAACATATGATCCTGGTATGTTTTCTTTTTCACCAATCTTGTGATCCTCCATAAGTCCACACCACCCAGAACTACATCAAACAGAGCAGATGAGATAAAAAATGTAACCATCTGTGAATTAAAATACATTTTTTACAACATATTGTAACGTTGTAATATATTTATTGTACGTATTGCAAGGGTAGTAAATGTATCATACAAGGTGCCACCAATATTGCAGTTTTCTCTCCTAAACATTACATACAAAACTAAACTGTAATCCACAATTTAAAAAAATGTGTCCTGAAGTAGTCGTATGCCAGGGTTATTTAAGATTGAAGGGTTTTTGCTGCTTCAGCTGAGAGAAGGATGATGTAGGATTCCAACAATTTATCACTTAATTTAATGAGTACAGAATTTGTGGCACAACAGATTTTAGATGCAGCATGTATGAGAGCTCAGAAAGCTAACCCGCACACACCATAGCCATCTGTGTACATTGCCTATTGTTGACAGTAAACTGCTTATCAGAAAAGGGTTGTGGTCAGACCACTTGGTATGAGGGAGCTAGTCTGGGCAGTGATAATCTCCTGGTAAAAAAACACTCATTGCATGCAAACAATAACATACCGCCTAGTAAGTTGCAAATCCATGAAATCTGTGTCTCAGCCGCTACCACATGGTGTCCTCAAATTACATAAAACCCAGATGACAGATTCCCTTTAATCTGTCCTGGGCATGTCTCATAAGTAGTGATAGGTAAACCCAAACAGTAAAGTTCGGGGTCCGTACCAAACACCTAGTGTTCGGGCACAGACCCCAACACAGACCTCTCCACGAAGTCCATGTTACTGTTCAGGTACAACACCCCGAACATTGGGTGTTTATCACGCTGTCATGTGGATGACAGTGCGAGATACACTGGCGACTGTGATCAGCAGTAAGATCATTATTAAAGTTTACCTCCCATCACAGGCATCGGCTGATGAGAGAGTACTACTCCCATCAGCCTATGCTTGTTGCTTCTGAAAACAGCAAGAGCAGGTGGCGCTGATGGGAGTATTCATGATCTGGCACCTGTGCGCTATAAATAAATAGTAATTACAAATTATGTGGGGTCTCTTCTATTTTTGATAACCAGCGCTCGCAAAACTGACAGCTGCGGGATGCTTTATCATGGCTGGATATCAAGAATAGAGGGGTTCTCATGCCTTTTAAAAAAAATTATTTAAATTAAAAAAAAGTGTGGGGATCCCCCTATTTTTGACAACCAGCCAAGCTAAAGCAGACAGCTGGGGGCTGGTATTCTCAGGCTAGTAAGGGGCCATTAATATTGCCCCCCCTAGCCTAGAAATAGCAGTCTGCAGCGACCCTAGAAAATTCTGGCGCTTTGCCTGGCTCTTCCAACTTGACCTGGAACCACAATAGTAACACCTCCGGGATAGAAGCAAAAAATTAACAATAAAAAGGTAATGTGACAATAGTAAAATATATTAAAAAACCCAGGTGTACTAAAAAGCGAGTAAAAAAATACTCATGAAGAGTAAAAGAACCAATACTATGGATGACCATAAAATACCAGGCAAGAAAATACTGACAAAAAATATGCCTTTATTAATACATATAGCAGTAGAGATAATAGATTAAAATGTGCACACAACATAGAACATTATAAATATATACCATAATTAAAATCAAACGAATGGACCAATAGAATTTAATATGTATAATATGTATAATTAGACCAAAATGACCCTCTGGACACTTATAAGGTGCCTCCTATCAGACCAACAAATTGATTGTGGTCCCATGGTAAAAAAAAAATATATAGGGGCGCATGCGCGGACTCTAATGGAGCAGGAAGTGCTCGGCTGAGCTCTGCAACCTGAGGCCCGTACGTACCCTGTTCAAACACCGGAATCGGGGAATTTTCATAGCGGTCAGTCCCCCCTTATCACAGAGAGCTCCGAGGCTTACAATGCCCAAGAAGGGAGGAGCGGGTCAGCCTGTAAGCCGCCCGATCTCCGAGCTCCTGGCGGGCAGCGGTGCTGGTAAAATGGCCGCCACGTCTGTCTCCACTCCCATCCCGGCGCCGCAGCTCGGTGAGGGAGCAGAGGAAGAAGATCTGAATAATGGAGGGGATGCTATTATATCCACAGCGATGCTTACCAAAACCCTCCAGGAGACCTTCCGCATGGAGCTTGCGGCCGCCATGAATGCAGTTTCCACCCAGCCACAAGACATTACCCAGCGCACACTATGCCTGGAAGAAAAAATGGAGGCTACCGCGGAGGCCCTCAGTGAAGATCAAGAGACCCTCAAGCTTCATGCGGACCGCATTATGGACCTGGAGCTACGTAGTGAAGATCTGGAAAACAGGTCCAGGAGAGGTAATATTAGAGTACGTGGACTGCCAGAATCTTGTGTAACATTAAAAGAGACAGTCACTACACTATTTATTGCGCTTCTGCCAACTACTGATCTGACCACGTTGCATATCACAAGGATCCATAGATCGCTGGGTAAACCACGTTCCCCTGATTTTCCCAGGGACGTGGTCCTCAAAATGCAATATGAGGAATCCAGAGACTTAATTCTCAATGCTGCGAGACCTCTGTCTACACTTCCAGGCCTTCCAGACTCATTGCGATTATTTTCGGACATAGCACCAGCCACGTTGTACCGCAGGAGAGCTCTTAAACCAGTCACTATAGCTCTACAGACAGCGCAAATAAAATACCAATGGGGCTTTCCATTTTCTTTATCTTTTACACATGAAAACGAGCTTCATATATGTCGTACTCTGGATGAAGGCAAAAAGGCGCTGGAGCAAGCTGGAATACCATTTCCTGATACCTTGCCTTCGCTTCCGCAGCGACGACCCAGACCGACTAAAGAATGGCAATCAACCCCTACGACTCGGAGCCAACGTTCACGAATCACCTGACTGGTTCCTAAATTCCTTATGATAGTTTCGCCGGACGTGGCTGTTAATCCAAATTCGCCAGTCGGCTATATTGAGTTACTTTAAGCTGACTGTTCACTCTTATCAGATTAAGCTGTATTTTCCCGATTTCGAATTCATTTGAATATGCCCGCACCTGTTTATATCTTTGTATTAGGATGCCTCCCTTTTCCCCTCTCTTCCCCTCCCCCCTCTCCTTTTTTTTTTTTTCTTTTCCTATCCCTGGCAGGGCTTCTAATTGCAACGGGTAGGGCCTCAGGTTTACCACATGTTGCCTTACTTTGGGGATTCCTGGATTACCTTCTAATATGGTACCCCGGATCACCATTTACTGTGGGCCCGGTGCTCACAATCTGGTTCTCTCAATGTTTTACGTGTTTGTCTTTCCCCGTTTTGTTCCTCCCCCTTTGTTTTCTTACAGATTAGCCCAATGCTGTCTACTTTGCAGCCCTCAACGGGAGCGGTCTGGTGGGTCTGGTTGGAGGAGCGCATGGGTTTTCGGGTCTGTAAGCAGTACTTATATATTTAACAATGTGTAGAGTGATCTCTCACAATGTAAAGGGACTAAATTCACCAATTAAACGGAAAAAAGCATTCATAGACTATCATAAACACAAACCTGATGTCTTGTGTTTACAAGAAACCCATTTTTCCACTACATCCTCCCCTAAATTTTTTGACTCTAGCTATACCCGCACCTTCTTGCCTCTTGGGACCGTAAAACCAGGGGGGTTGCTATATTTCTTAAAAATTCTTTCCCTTTCCACTTAACCGATTCCTGTCCGGATCCGGAGGGAAGATTCATAATCTTACAGGGAACCTTGCAAGGTAAAAATCTCTGTATTATAAATAGTTATCTCCCTGCTGCTACCCAGCTCCGGGTTTTCAAAATAATTCTAACAAAACTCTCCTAAATCTCATATCATCATCTAATCTGGTGCGGAGATTTTAACATGGTACTAGACCCGTGCCTGGATAGTAGCTCAGCCCGGAGATCCGACGTTTCCAAGACTGATA
The DNA here is from genome assembly GCF_051348905.1 of Ranitomeya variabilis. Classification (NCBI taxonomy): domain Eukaryota; kingdom Metazoa; phylum Chordata; class Amphibia; order Anura; family Dendrobatidae; genus Ranitomeya; species Ranitomeya variabilis. Next base: position 165,821,568 of record NC_135233.1, read on the forward strand.
GGAAAAAAATCCTACGCTTAATGATTGAGAATAGACTGGTAGATATATGGCGGGAGGTCAATGGACACGCGAGGGGCTACACATTTTTCTCGCCAGTACATAAATCGTACTCTCGCATTGACCTACAGTTAACGACGGCAAACTTACTAGCATCGGTCCTATATTCACGCCACGTCCCAACGACATGGTCAGATCATGATTTCGTTCTGTCTGTCTTTAAGTTTGATATTACCACGTCTGGCCTCTTCAAATGGCGTCTAAATGAGTCTTTGCTCATAGATCCCTCAATTTCATCCCAACTCAAAGAAGACCTAAAACTCTTCTTCCAAACTAATGTGACCAATGATTCCTCCCCGGGGAATATCTGGATGGCCCACAAAAAGTATATTACTGGCTCTATAATCAAGATAGCCTCCACCCGTAAAAAAAACAGATCAGCCCTCCAAAATAGGCTGGAAACCAAACTATTCAAATTAGAACAGGCTAACCAACTAACTACTTCCCGCTACTTAATAAAACAAATCTCTGACGTAAAAAAACAGCTGAATGCAATACTCACTGTCAAAACAGAAAAAGCTCTGGCTTGGACTAGGGCCACCTTTTATAAGCAGGCAAATAAACCTTCTAGAATGCTAGCACGCCAACTACGTACGAGAGAATTTCTAAATACCATTCCCTCCATTAAGGATAACACAGGACGTATTTCAGCTCACCCAGAGGTCATTTATAGAGTCTTTCATGATTATTACCAGAAACTGTACTCCTCCCCTCAGACCACCCCCATGAATCTTTTGAATTCCTTCCTACAGGACATTACTCTTCCTAAGATTGCCGAATCTGCAGTACAACAACTCCAGTCAGAAATTCTTCCTGAGGAAATCAATACAATAATTAAAAAATTAAAAACGGGGAAAGTCCCTGGACCAGATGGCCTCTCGGCCCTTTACTATAAAAAATTTGGAAATCTCCTTGTACCTCACATTAAAAATTTTTGCAACGCCCTTCTTTCAGGCTCCCAAATGCCCCCTGAGTTCTATGTCGCTCATGTGACTGTCATTCCCAAGCCAAAACGAGATCACTTATCAGTCAAAAACTACCCATTTCTTTACTAAACGTTGATTTAAAAATTTTCACGTCACTCATCACCGATAGACTTAACAAACTACTCCCCTCACTTATACATCGAGATCAAGTGGGTTTTATTCCGATGACACAAGGACCTGATAACATACGTAGAAATCTCAACATTATCCACTCAGCTAACCGATCACAGAAACCATTAATGGTACTAGCTTTAGATATCGAAAAAGCTTTTGATACAGTTCTCTGGCCATACCTCTTTTCAGTGTTATCCAAATTTGGCTTCCCTCAAAAGCTGATCTCCTGCCTTCAATTAATATATGATAAACCGTCAGCATACCTCAAACTCCCATCAACTAAACCGTTGCCTATAGATATACAACGAGGCACCCGCCAAGGATGCCCGTTGTCACCAGCATTATTTGCGTTAGCCATGGAACAGTTAGCTGCAGCCGTAAGAGACGATCCTAATATATTAGGACCCACAGATCTTGGCGAAAAATATAAATTGAGCCTTTTCGCGGATTATCTTTTGCTCACATTGACTAATCCCTATTCCACTCTACCTAATCTATTCTCACTTCTCCGCACATTTGAAAAAATATCGGGTCTCAAAATTAATGTGGATAAATCCGAGGCTTTATTTATCAATACTCCCAAGGCTGATCAGGAAAAATTAATTTTCTAGTTTGGTTTCACTAGGAAAGAGCATTTCCTAACTTACCTGGGAATTAATCTCACGACCCATAAATCATCTCTTTTCAAATGGAACTATACCCCCTTAATTAAAAATTTTCAGACAGATTTAGTGAAATGGTCCCGTTTGAGAATTTCGTGGCTGGGCCGGTTACATACTATAAAGATGGTATCTCTACCGAGATTCCTTTACTTATTTAGATCACTCCCCATCACGGTCCCTTTAAAATGTCTTCGAGATGTCCAGTCAACTATTTCCAAATACATATGGAATGGAAAGAGACCCCGCATTAAGCAAAGCATAATGTTTCTACATAGAAAGCTTGGAGGATTGTCACTACCTAACTTCCTGCTATATTTCAAATCTGCACAAATAGCCCAAATGGCCAAACTTACTTCCAGCAGCAACACTCCTAGATGGGTTCAATTAGAATCCTACTTCTTACGGCCATACTCTCTTTGTGGCCTTTTGTGGTCTACAACGACACTCCCGCCAGATATCCAGGTCACAGCTCCTTTCTCGGCCCTCTCTTTGATCATATGGAGAAAGGAGAGATTTAAGTATGGACTTCAATCTAAGTCTTCTCTTCTTACACCCCTGTTCCATAATCCTATGTTCCTGCCAAGGTTAGAACCGGCATTATTTTCCTGGTGGCATCAAAGGGGGATCATCATGCTAAAGCACCTCTGTACACCATTCAATTTATTGTCCACTAAACAAGAATTCACACAATATCATGAACCACCGATTAGAGAAGCTATGCGTATAAACCAGGTTTTCCACTTTGCCAGACAGATCTTGTCACATGGGTCCCCTTTCCACCTCACCAGTTTTGAGCAAAGGTGCTTTGGAGACCCTATGGGTAATGGGATAATCTCATTGATATACTCTATGATGAACGTCCCGCACACATCAGGGAAACTAAAATACATGCTACAATGGGAGGATGATCTGGGGCTTGTCCTGCCTGTGGAGACTTGGCATAAATGTAGTGATGCCCTGTCTAGGGGCAGCCATCAGACGTCCTTGACTGAAACATCACTTAAAGTGCTACATAGAGCATACTACGTCCCGACAACACTACACGCCATATATCCGAATATTTCTGAAAATTGCTTTAGGGGATGTAGCAACCCTGGTGACATGCTCCACACTTGGTGGAAATGTCCAATTGTCGAGAACCTGTGGCAGGAGGTTAAACTAATTATCGACCAGTTATTTGGCAAACCAATACCCATGGACCCCACAGTATTTTTATTGGGCAAGAGACACCATGGGTTCTCGAAGAGTTTTCAGAGGTTGGTGAATACCTTTTGTATGGCAGCTAAAATTCACATAGCAGCCAAATGGAGATCTCCATCGCTGTCCATTTCGATGGTTAAGGACAAAATGAACGAGATCCTATTATGTGAACGAATCCAGGCAACCAGGAGTGATGACTGGAATGCTTTTTTTCAGATTTGGAATCCATGGCTCGACCTCGATCCCGGCGCTCCTTTAGGGAGGGCCCTCATGCTGTCTCCTTAGGTTTTAAATGTATAATGGACTTTGGGTAGTCTAGCTCGTTTTTGTGGAAAGGTGACTGTCCGAGATTCCTATATGTTTTTATATGTCTGATAATTACTCGAATAATTCTGTATTGTGTATTGAAGTAGGCCCGTGCGTACCTAGCTATCGATTTTTAATACCGTAGGATGGACTAGTCTGCCCCCGTATTTATGGAGACTGTATTGGCGCTATTTCCCCTGTTGTCTTTACCCCTATTCTGTGTTTGTCCTGACCCCCTCGTTTGGTTTGTGTGTCTGACCCTCCACAAGGTTATCTGATGCCTTTACATTTCTATTATGGTACTCTTCAATCATTTATGTTCTTCCTTGCATGGAGGGCTGTTTATGTTATGTTATACCCTGTTATGAAAAACTTTAAATAAACATATTGAAACTAAAAAAAAATATATAAAAAAATAGAAAAAACGGAAAAAATAATTGTGCCAAAATAAAGTGCAAATAGTGTCACATTAAGAAAGAAAAACAAAGGGTGGTCTCCATATAGGAGCAAAGTGCAAAAACAAGTGAAAATAAAAATGATAGGTCTATATCTTTAAGGTCCGCCTGGTCTCTATGGTGTGCGCACGCCGACGCGCGTTTCGGAAAGAGTTTTCTTCGTCAGGGGGTGGCAGCATGTAAGCCTTATGGTCTTATATATACTAACACTAAATAACCGATAATTATGTCCCCAGTCCGCACGGAAGCATGTGCAATCTATAACCCAGAAGTCCTCGCCAACGCGTCATGTGACCAGACGCACGGAACCGAGTACCCGGCGGTACCTGTCAAGATAACAAGAACGCTGAAGGCCAGAACGTAAGGGGAAAGACCACGCATGCGCTCCATCAGGAACACACATTATGAGCCATGTAAGAACTGAATGTCATAATAACAATAACTCATGGTGGTATTACTATAGAACTGGGACAAAAGCAGGAAATGCCGATAATGGACTTGCATATACAGTACAGACCAAAAGTTTAGACACACCTTCTCATTTAAAGATTTTTCTGTATTTTCATCACTACGAAAATTGTACATTCACACTGAAGGCATCAAAACTATGAATTAACACATGTGGAATTATATACTTAACAAAAAAGTGTGAAACAACTGAAATTATGTCTTATATTCTGGGTTCTTCAAAGTGGCCACCTTTTGCTTTGATGACTGCTTTGCACACTCTTGGCATTCTCTTGATGAGCTTCAAGAGGTAGTCACCGAGAATGGTCTTCCAACAATCTTGAAGGAGTTCCCAGAGATGCTTAGCACTTGTTGGCCCTTTTGCCTTTACTCTGCGGTCCAGCTCACCCCAAACCATCTCGATTGGGTTCAGGTCTGGTGACTGTGGAGGCCAGGGCATCTGGCGTAGCACCCCATCACTCAAATAGCCCTTACACAGCCTGGAGGTGTGTTTGGGGTCATTGTCCTGTTGAAAAATAAATGATGGTCCAACTAAACGCAAACCGGATGGAATAGCATGCCACTGCAAGATGCTGTGGTAGCCATGCTGGTTCAGTATGCCTTCAATTTTGAATCCCCAACAGTGTCACCAGCAAAGCACCCCCCACACCATCACACCTCCTCCTTCTTGCTTCACGGTGGGAACCAGGCGGGTAGAGTCCATCCGTTCACCTTTTCTGCATCGCACAAAGACACGGTGGTTGGAACCAAAGATCTCAAATTTGGACTCATCAGACCAAAACACAGATTTCCACTGGTCTAATGTCCATTCCTTGTGTTCTTTAGTCTCTTCTGCTTGTTGCCTGTTCTTAGCAGTTGTTTCCTAGCAGCTATTTTACCATGAAGGCCTGCTGCATAAAGTCTCCTCTTAACAGTTGTTGTAGAGATGGGTCTGCTGCTAGAACTCTGTGTGGCATTGACCTGATCTCTAATCTGAGCTGCTGTTAACCTGCAATTTCTGAGGCTGGTGACTCAGATAAACTTATCCTCAGAAGCAGAGGTGACTATTTGTCTTCCTTTCCTGGGGCGGTCCTCATGTGAGCCAGTTTCTTTGTAGTGCTTGATGGTTTTTGCCACTGCACTTGGGGACACTTTCAAAGTTTGCCCAATTTTTCAGACTGACTGACCTTCATTTCTTAAAGCAATGATGGCTGCTTTTTTCTTGCCATAATGCAAATTCTAACAGTCTATTCAGTAGGACTATCAGCTGTGTATACATCAGACTTCTGCACAACACAACTGATGGTTTATTTATAAGGCAAGAAATCCCACTTATTAAACCTGACAGGGCACACCTGTGAATTGAAAACCATTCCCGGTGACTACCTCTTGAAGCTCATCAAGAGAATGCCAAGAGTGTGCAAAGCAGTCATCAAAGCAAAAGGTGGCTACTTTGAAGAACCTAGAATATAAGACATAATTTCAGTTGTTTCACACTTTTTTGTTAAGTATATAATTCCACATGTGTTAATTCATAGTTTTGATGCCTTCAATGTGAATGTACAATTTTCATAGTCATGAAAATACAGAAAAATCTTTAAATGAGAAGGTGTGTCCAAACTTTTGGTCTGTACTGTATACCATATATACAACAGAAATATATAACTACATAATCTTAATTCATGTCATTAACCCCTTTACCCCCAAGGGTGGTTTGCACGTTAATGACCAGGCCAATTTTTACAATTCTGACCACTGTCCCTTTATGAGGTTAAAACTCTGGAACACCTCAACAGATCCCAGTGATTCTGACATTGTTTTCTTGTGACATATTGTACTTCATGATAGTGGTAAAATTTCTGTGATATTACCTGGTTTATTTGTGAAAAAAGCAGAAATTTGGTGAAAATTTTGCAATTTTCCAAATTTGAATTTTTATGCCCTTAAATCACAGAGATATGTCACACAAAATACTTAATAAGTAACATTTCCCACATGTCTACTTTACATCAGCACAATTTTGGAGCCAATTTTTTTTTTTTGTTAGGGAGTTATAAGGGTTAAAAGTTGACCAGCAATTTCTCATTTTTACAACACCATTTTTTTTTAGGGACCACATCACATATTTGAAGTCATTTTGAGGGGTCTATATGATAGAAAATAACCAAGTGTGACACCATTCTAAAAACTGCACCCATCAAGGTGCTCAAAACCACATTCAAGAAGTTTATTAACCCTTGAGGTGCTTCACAGGAATTTTTGGAATGTTTTAAATAAATGAACATTTAACTTTTTTTCACAAAAAATTTACTTCAGCTCCAATTTGTTTTATTTTACCAAGGGTAACAGGAAAAATTGGACCCCAAAAGTTGTTGTACAATTCGTCCTGAGTATGCCAATACCCCATATGTGGGGGTAAACCACTGTTTGGGCGCATGGCAGAGCTCGGAAGGGACGGAGCACCACTTGACTTTTTCAATGCAAAATTGACTGGAATTGAGATGTGACGCCATGTTGCGTTTGGAAAGCCCCTGATGTGCCTAAACATTGAAACCCCCCACAAGTGACACCATTTTGGAAACTAGACCCCCTAATGAACTTATCTAGATGTGTGGTGAGCACTTTGACCCACCAAGTGCTTCACAGAAGTTTATAATGCAGAGCCGTAAAAATAAAAAATCATATTTTTTCACAAAAATGAATTTTCGCCCCAAAATTTTTATTTTCCCAAGGGTAAGAGAAGAAATTAGACCTCAAAAGATGTTGTGCAATTTGTCCTGAATACGCTGATACCCCATATGTGGGGGTAAACCACTGTTTGGGCGCATGGCAGAGCTCGGAAGGGTAGGAGCGCCGTTTGACTTTTCGATGTAAAATTGACTTGGGACACCATGTTGCGTTTGGAGAGCTCCTGATGTGCCTAAACAGTGGAAACCCCCAATTCTAACTGAAACCCTAACCCAAACACACCCCTAGCCCTAATCCCAAACACACCCCTAACCCCAACCACACCCCTAACCCCAACACACCCCTAACCCTTATCCCAACCCTAACCACACCCCTAACCCTAATCCCAACCCTAACCACACCCCTAACCCTAATCCCAACCATAACCCTAACCACACCCCTAACCCTGACACACCCCTAACCCTAATCCCAACCGTAAATGTAATCCAAACCCTAACCCTAACCCTAGCCCCAACCCTAACCCTAGCCCCAACCCTAGCCCTAACCCTAGCCCTAGCCCTAACCCTAGCCCTAACCCTAACCCTAGCCCTAACCCCTAGCCCTAGCCCTAACCCTGGGAAAATGGAAATTAATACATTTTTTTAATTTTTTTTATTTTTCCCTAACTAAGGGGGTGATGAAGGGGAGTTTGATTTATTATTTATAGCGGGTTTTCTAGCAGATTTTTATGATTGGCAGCCATCACACACTAAAAGACGCTTTTTATTGCAAAAAATATTTTTTGCGTTACCACATTTTGAGAGCTATAATTTTTCCATATTTTGGTCCACAGAGTCATGTGAGGTCTTGTTTTTTGTGGGACGAGTTGACGTTTTTATTGGTAACATTTTCGGGCACGTGACATTTTTTGATCGCTTTTTATTCCGATTTTTGTGAGGCAGAATGACCAAAAAGAAGCTATTCATGAATTTCTTTTGGGGGGGGGGCGTTTATACCGTTCCGCGTTTGGTAAAATGGATAAAGCAGTTTTATTCTTTGGGTCAGTACGATTACAGCGATACCAATGTTTTGGCGCTTTTATACGATAAAAACTATTTTATAGAAAAAATAATTATTTTTGCATCCCTTTATTCTGAGGACTATAACTTTTTTATTTTTTCGCTGATGATGCTGTATGGTGGCTCGTTTTTTGCGGGACAAGATGACGTTTTCAGCGGTTCCATTGTTATTTATATCCGTTTTTTTGATCGCTTGTTATTCCACTTTTTGTTCGGCGGGATGATAATAAAGCGTTGTTTTTTGCTTCTTATTTTTTTTACGGTTTTCACTGAAGGGGTTAACTAGTAGGACAGTTTTATAGGTCAGTTTGTTACAGACACGGCGATACTAAATATGTGTACTTTTATTGTTTTTTTGTTTAGATAAAGAAATGTATTTATGGGAACAATATATATATATATATATATATATATATATTTTTTTTTATTTAGGAATTTTTTTTAATTTTTTTGCACATCTGAATATTTTTTTTTACACTATAACATTGCCTCGGGGTGGGGTGGGGGGCATCACGTTATAGTGTAAGACACTTTGCAGAGCACTGTGTCAGATCAGCAATCTGACGTGCACTGCAGAGAGGCTTCCCGGCGCCTGCTCTGAACAGTCGCTGGTAAGCCTCCTCCCTGCAGGACCCGGATGCAGCCCCGCGGCCATTTTGTATCCGGGGTCTGCAGGTAGGAGACGCTCGGTACAACTCGAGCACATTGCGTTGTACCATCGGTCTCAGGGAAGCCCGCAGGGAGGGGGATGCTTCCCTATGCTCATGTTTGATCGCAGTGTTTCGGGGTTTAATGTGCTGGGGGCGGTCCATGACCGCTCCTGTCACATAGTGCCGGATTTCAGCTGCCGCGATCGGCCGTGCTCCCCGAGAGCGCGGCCGATCGCTGTGACGTACTATCCCGTCGGTGGGCATACGGGCCCACCCCACCTCGACGGGATAGTACGTCACATGTCAGAAAGGGGTTAATGTATAGCCTTTTGGAACAAAGTGTATAATTGCCTGAATAAATAATATTAAAGCATATATACTAATTCATGTATCTATAAAAAACATGAAAGAGATATTTATACTCACACCCATTAAGATTGATATAAGAAACAATAATTAATTAAATAACCTGAAATAATAATAAATAATAAATAAATGAAAATAAATCTAAAAATAAATATAAATATAAATTAAAATAAAAAAAGAATAAAAAATAAATAAAAAATAAAAAATAATAAAAAGTAAATAAATAAAGAATAAATAATAAATAGAGAATTTTTTGAAAAATAAATAAGACAATATATATAAAAATAATTATTGAAATTAATGGAAAAAGGGGAAAAAAAGGATCTAGGACGGAGGGGAAGGAATATGAATGTTCATATATATAATATGTAACACCAATAAAGGTTTTTATATATTATTGTGTGTATATAATCTACTATATATACGTGTAATGTGCAAAAATTGCATGAAAAATAAAAAATAAAATTAAGAGTGAATTATAATGGGTAGAAAATATAAAAATAAATGGGAAATAAAATATATAAAAAATAGTGGATAAATAAGAGGGGGGGGAAGGGGGAAGGAAAGAAAGAAAGGAAAAGAGGGGAGGGGAAGAGGGAGAAAGAGTGAATATAGTGTAAACAGTGTGCAAAGTGAATGAGAAAGACAAGTAAATAGAAATCAAGACCAAATATAATAAATCATTAATAACAATCATGATGTAAATCCACTGTACAGAATTAAATATATCATAGAATGTGGGTAGTGCAGGGGAAAGGAGAGGGGGGATGGGAAATATATACGAAATGGGTGACAAAAATAATTCAAAATCACATAGTGACAAAATCGATGTTCCTAAAGAAAAAAGGTCCGAAAGAAGCAATCTCATCCAGATGGTTCTTCTCACAATTGAGTTCAAAATTCTAGTGTCCAGTGTACCCTAAATTGCAAGTAGTGAAGTAGTGCTGTATTGTGGACATGGTATACCGGCAAGTAACCAAAATGGATAAATAGCATCAAATAAGGTAAGTATACGGTATGTAAGGCAAAAATGTGAATAATTAAAATCCAATAAAAAAATAAATAAAAACATATAATGGTTAAAAGACTACGACTTTACATAAACTAGAGAATGGTTAACAAAAAAGTGGCAAAACTTAGATTCTCATTCAGTCCATACGGAGGGGCAGAATTTAACAACCAGATCCATCTTGCCTCCATCCTAGCTAATGGTACCCTGATTTTCCCACCTCTCTCATTTTGCGCTATTAAATCAATATCAATAACTTTTAAGAGATAACAATTATGATGAATTTTTAAATGTTTTGGAACTGGGAAATATAATTCGTTTCTTTGGCGGCCTGAATCCCCAAAATATGTTTCTGAGTACGGACCTTCAATTGACGCATTTTTTTTTTCACTTGAAGTGGTGCAGTAGCAAGTGGTGTAATCGTTTTGGAGTTGATGTCAGCTGTTTTATGGCCACTGACATCAAGCCCACAGATTAGTAATGCAGAGGTATCTATAAGATGCCTAACCATTACTAACCACATAGTTAGATAGCAAAAAAGATACAGCTATCACGCTGCTGCAATGCAGGTAGAAGCTAGCTCCGCTAGGTGGCAATAGAGTGGAGAGAGGTCATGCACACAGATGAAGCAGACCTAGCATGCAGCAGTGAAGCTACCACCAGGTGGCAGAAGGCAAGTCAAACCAGCCAGGTCAAATCCAAGACTGTAACGCAGTACCAAAGGAATAAGCAAACTCAGGGTCAGAGACAAGCCAGGGGATCAGTAATGGTCAGGAGCGGATATGTCAAAGACAAGAGACAAAAGCAGGTCAGGGTCCAAGCTGAGTTCAAGTACCAAGAAGTCCAGACACAAAGGGGACACACAGAGACAGGACAGGGAGCAGGGTATAACACAGATACGGGTAGAGTCAGAAATAACAGCAGGACAAGTCAGGGTGTACCAGAGTCAGATACTCACGCCGTAGGCAGAACTATAACAGACACCACCTGCAGGATTCAGCGGTGATAAATAGCAAACCTAGACCCATACTGAGGCCAAGAGAAGTTAACCCCTGACATGACCAGACCGGGAAAAGGGGAAGGCAGGACTCAAAACCCAATATGGATCATGACAGTACCGTCCTAGTGGGGGCCACCATACCCCCAGATTTTCCAGGAAAATGTGCATGAAATGCCTGAACCAATCGATCAGCATGGACAGATTGCGCCGGGACCCAAGATCAATCCGCCGGACTGTAACCCCTCCAATGGACCAAATAGTGAAGTGAACTGCGGACCATATGAGAATCCACAATCCATTCCACTTTGTACTCAGTCTGACCATCCACTGAGACAGGAGGCGGAGGGGATGGAGACCCAGCAGAGGGTGGTACAAATGACTTAAGAAGGGACTTATGGAACACATTGGGGATCCGAAACAATGGAGGTAGACGTAAGCGAAAGGCAACTGGATTGACAACCTCAGTGATCTCGTAAGGACCAATAAACCAGGGACCTAACTTAGCAGAAGGAACTTTCAGACGTATGTTCTTGGTAGACAACCACACTTTATCTTCTACCAGGAATATAGGTCCTACAGACCGTCGCTTATCAACAAAATGTTTATGTTTGCCCTCAGCTTCCCCATTATTCTTCTGGACCTCCCTCCACACCTCCCCCAACCATTGAACTGCCGAAGCAGCCCCAGGACATCCTGAATCCAGCCTTGAGAATTCACCAAAATTAGGGTGAAAACCATAGCTACAGAAGAACAGGGAGGTGCCAGTGGACTGATTAACCCGATTATTAAATGCAAACTCAGCCACTGGCAACGAAGAACACCAATCATTCTCCTGAGACATAGCAAGACACCCCAAAATCTGCTCAAGTGACTGATTGGTCCTCTCCATCTGACCGTTGGTGTCGGGATGGTAGGCTGAGAAGGACAAGCAAACACCCAATCTTTTACAAAATGCCCTTCATCTTTGGACACAGTTAAATGTAAATCTTTGGACACAAATTGCACCCCTCTATCAGAAACCACACTCAAAGTTACACCATGCAACCGCATAACGTGCTCAACAAACAACTTAGATAGTGTTTCTGCATTAGGCAGTCCTGCCAAAGGTATAGAATGTGCCTGTTTACTGAATCTGTCAACCACTACCCAAATTTCAGTTTTGCCATTGGAAGGAAGGAGATCGGTGATAAAATCCATGGACAAATGAGTCCAAGGTCTATCCGGAATTGGCAATGGCACCAATTCCCTGGCCGGCCGGTTATGGGAGCTCTTAGCACGTCACAGGCATCACAAAAAGACACAAACGTTGCAACATCAGAGGTCATGGAGGACCATCAAAACAGCCTAGCAATGGCTTTCTGGGTGGCTGAGATCCCTCGGGTGCCAACTGAGAGGAGAGTCGTGGAACTCCTGGAGAACCCTCCACTGGTACTGAACTGGGACAAAGAGCTTATTATCAGGCAAAGACGGAGTAGCAAGATACTGAGCCTCCCGAATTTCATGCTCCAATTCAGAGGATACCCCAGCAACCATTACCTTGTGCTGAAGAATGGAGGAAGAAGGTTTGGGGGGTGATATCGGATCAAAACTGCGAGATAAGGCATCCACCTTGACATTCTTGGAACCAGGCCGAAAGGTGATAGAAAAATGAAAATGAAAAAAAAGCGACCACCTCGCCTGTCTAGGCGTTATCCACTTGGCAGACTCAATACAGGTTCTTGTGGTTCATAATCACAATGATCCAATGAACCGCTGCCTCCAAAAAGTGCCTCCATTCTTCAAAAGACAATTTTATGGCTAATAACTCCCGATTACCAACATCGTAATTCCTCTCCGCAGAAGAAAACTTCCTGGAGAAAAAGGCACATGTCTTAAATTGGTCAAAGTAATGGGTCCCTGAGACAACACCGCCCTCACTCCCACTTCTGATGCATCCACCTCTACGATGAATGGTTCTGATGGATCGGGTTGAGCCAATACAAGGATGGACATAAAACACTTTTTTAATGTAATAAATGCTTCAACCGCCAGGGGTGACAAGATTTTGAGATCAGCCCCCTTTGCGAGTGAGATCGGTGAGTGGCTTGACAACCTGAGAAAACTCCTTGATGAACATTTGATAATAATTGGTGAAACCCAGAAAACCCTGCAGATCCTTGAGGCCTTTGGGTTGCACCCAATCAACAATGGCCTGTACCTTTCTGGGATCTATCTGAAACCCATTGGTAGAAAGGATGAACCCCAGAAAGGAAAGCTCCGGCACACAAAACAAACATTTCTTGGGTTTAGCAAACAGAGAATTTCCCTGTAACCTATGAAGAACAGCACGTAAATGACCAAGGTGGAATTCCTTGTCAGGAGAGAAAACCAGGATATCGTCCAGGTATATAACCATAAAGCACCTCATAAAATCAGAAAAAACATCATTCATGAAGTTCTGAAACACCGAAGGCGCATTCGTGAGCCCAAAGGGCATGAACAAATTTTCAAAAAGACCCTCGGAGGTAAGAAATGCTGTTTTTCACTCATCACCTTCCCGAATGTGGATCTGCTGTATGCTCCCCTGAGAAGTTTGGAAAACCACTTAGCCCCCGACAATTGGTAATAAAAGATCTGGAATGAGTGGGAGAGGGTAGGTATTTCTCCCCATAATTTTATTAAGTTTCTGGAAATCAAGGCACGGGCGTAAACCACCATCTTTTTTCTTAACAAAATAGAATCCAGCGGCCACAGGTGAGACATAGGGACGGATGTGGCCTTTGCGTAGACTATCAGAGATATAGTTTTTCATAGTGGTACATTCCGGGCCAGAAAGATTGTACAAATGGGCTTTGGGCAATTTAGAACCCGGAATAAGATCAATCGTATAATCATAAAGATGATGTGGTGGCAAGACCTCAGCCTCTTTTTCGGAGAACACATCCCCAAAATTCTTTGGGTACTCCGGAATACCCTCCAGATTAATGGCAGACACAAAAACAGTAGAAAGACAGCCATTGGAACAATTATGACCCCATTTAACAATATCACGAGATCCCTGGTCTATAACAGGATTATGCCTCTGTAACCAGGGGAACCCCAACACCAGTCCCGCAGGAAAATTATAAATTATAACATAACAGGAAATTTGTTCCTGGTGCAAGGAACCCACCTTGAGAAGGAGACAAACTTAATAACATTTTGAGCCAACGGTGTCATATCAATGGCAATGATATGGATGGGAGTCTCTAGCCTAACTGTCCCCAACTTTAGTTTGGACACCAGACTAAAGTCATTGAAGCTCATGGAGGATCCACAGTCAACGAATGATAAAGTGGATACGTAACCACCTCCATAACACAGTTCCACCTCTAACAACGTTTTTTGAAATGATGAAAATGGTACCTGAGAGTCTGGGTGACTTCCTCAACAATCACCCAGACTCGGACGCTTGTTAATCGATGAACAAGAGGGGCAGTCCTTCTTCCAATGTCCTGGATCTCCAGAATAAAAACATAATTCCCCATCATGTAGTCTTTTCCTCTCCTTCAAGTTGGTGGCACCATCCTCCATGGTCTCCGTAAACAGCATGACCTCAGACTTAGCAGGCAATACAGGAATTTCTCGCTGGATAACTCCTCTTTCCCATAATCTCTGGTCCATACAAATGGCCTGGGTCATGGCCTCCTCCAGGGAACTGGGTGGCGGATGGAGGGCCAGGGTATCCTTGAGATGATCCAAAAGTCCTCTCCTGAACTGATATCTCAAAAGCCGAGTCAACCCAAGACATCTCAGTGGACCACCGCCTAAAGTCAGCAGAACAATACCATTCAGCAGTGAGTTTACTCTGGGAGAGACCCATGATCATGTCCTCTGCCCCCCTGACCCGGTCTGGTTTGTCAAAAATAAGTCCTAAGGCCTCAAAGAACCTATCCAAATGCATACGTTCAGGGGCAGTAGCAGGTAAAGAGAAAGCCCACGATTGAGGTCCCTCCCGAAGGAAATAATTATCCCCACCCGCTGACTCTCATCTCTAGAGGATCGGGGTCTAAGAGAGAACAGCAGCTTACAATTCTCCCTGAATGTACGGAACTTCTCCATTTCTCCGGAGAAGGTATCTGGGAGCCTGACCGTAGGTTCAGGAGAGTGCAGCAAAACATCAACAGTGTCAGAGTGCCTACAGACAGATTGGGAAATAGAACCCTGAAAATAGTTAATCATCTCAGAAAGCTCCCTCTGCAGTTAGTTATGAGAAGAAGCAAGAGCCATATGTTCCCCTGACAAATCCTGCATCATTTGGGTCAGATTTGATATCTGACCTGCAAGAGTGTGCAGTGGATCCATAAGGAGTGAAACAAAGAAAAAAAACTGTCAGTGGTCATTTATATCATGCTGCTACAATGCAGGTAGAAGCTGGCTCCGCTAGGTGGCAATAAAGTGGAGAGAGGTTATGCACACAGATGAAGCAGACCTACCGTGCAGCAGCGAAGCTACCACCTGGTGGCAGCAGGCAAGTCAAACAAGCCAGGTCAAATCCAAGACTGTAACGCAGTACCAAAGGTGTAAGCAAACTCAGGGTCAGAGACAAGCCAGGGAATCAGTAATGGTCATGAGCAGATATGCCAAAGACAAGAGACAAAAGCAGGTCAGGGTCCAAGCCGAGTTCAAATACCAAGAAGTCCAGACACAAAGGGGACACACAGAGACAGGACAGGGAGCAGGGAATAACACAGACACAGGTAGAGTCAGGAATAACAGCAGGACAAGTCAGGGTGTACCAGAGTCAGCTACTCATGCCATAGGTAGAACTAAATCTGACACCACCTGCAGGATGCAGCGGCGATAAATAGCAATCCTGAACACATACTGAGGCTGAGAGAAGTTAACCCCTGACATGACCAGACCAGGAAAAGGGACAAGCAGGACTCAAAACCCAGTCTGGATCATGACAACAGCATGAATAAAATAATTTATGTTAAAGAAAGACACAGACTTCTTTATTTGAAATAAAAAGATAAAAAGCACAGTTATACTCACCTTACTGTACGCCTATTCCATTGTATCCCCTTTAAAAAACAGAAAATAATAAAACAAAAATACTCACCATGCGCCTAATCCAGCAATGCCCATGTCCCCTGTAAATAAATAAAAAATAATAAACAACCATATCCTTCTCCTGTCTGTAGTGCAGATAATCCATACTGTCCCTTGACAATTCAGATGATTTGGAAAGCAGTCACATCAGTGACCGCTCTCGCCACCAGCCGGCACAAACTGACAGGTGTGTAAATGCTCTTGTCAGTGTAAAGTGCTGAGCTCATAGTTGAACCTCAGTGAAATCACTTATGGCACTGATGCTTGAGAGCTTTCTCATTCAGTGAACAGTGCCATAAGTAACGTTCATCTGTAAACTCCGGTGAACGTTCTCACGGTGGGCTTGATGTCAGCGGCCATAAAACAGCTGACATCAACCCAACAACTATTACTTACCCCACTTGCCACTGCACCTTTTCTGGGGCAGCTGCGGTCTGCTATTTTTAGGCTGGGGGGGTACTATCCATGGCCCCTAAACAGCCTGAGAACACCAGCCCCCAGCTGTCTGCTTTAGCTTGGCTGGTTGTCAAAAATGGGGGGATCCCACACCAGGTTTTTTCTTTAATTATTTATTTAAATAATTTTAAAAAAATGGCGTGGGGACCCCTCTATTTTTGATAACCACCCATGATAAAGCTGACAGCTGAGAGTTGCAGCCCGCAGCTGTCAGTTTTGCCAATGCTGGTTATCAAAAAAAGAAGAGACCCCACGTTATTTAATTTTATTTATTTATAGCATACAGGTGCCGGCTGATGAATACTCCCATCAGCTGTGCCTGTTCTTGCCGTTTACAGAAAAAGCAGGTGTAGATTGATGGGAGTAGTACTCTCTCACTACCTGATGCCTGTGACCGGAGGTAAACTTTTTACCACCAGTCACAGCTGTTGGCTCATGCTGCTATCTGACAGCATGGGAACCGCAGTTCTCTGACCAATCAGAGCTGGCGGTGTTTCACGCCTGATGTTCAGGGTGCCGAACCTGAACAGTAACAACTTGCTGGAGAAATCTGTGTTTGGGGTTCGTTTCTAATCACTAGACAGGACTGCCACTAGGAATTTCAGGGCCCCATACAGGCACATTTTTCGGGGCCCCCTTGAGACTCCGCCCAGGCTCCAACCCAGCTCCGCCTCCATCCCTCGAACCATCCACAGTCCCACTGCCTACTCTTGGAAAAACTCCATTTCTGCACCACATCCTCACCAATCACACATTAACAGTTCCCATCACCAGATCACATACAGAGCAGCTTTTGTTTTGGTCAAAACATTTTTTAATCCACCACCACAACAAGGTAGACTCCTCTGGCCAGGCCCTTCTCTACTGTAACTTATTAAACATTTGTTAAAATATCCAATACTCTTTAGGTATCACATACAAGGATCAAATACCGCCGCACCATGACCAGACCACATATTACCACCACAGTGACTGAATAATATCACATACAAGGAACAAATACCACCACACCATGACATGACCAGACCACATATTACCTCTACATAGTGACTGATGTTGTGAAATTGGATTCTGGGCTCCCCCGGTGGCCACTTGTGGAATTGAACTTGTGTGCATCATCCCCTCTGTTCACCTGCTCCTATCAGGATGTGGGAGTCTGTTGTGAATTTGGATTCTGGGCTCCCCCGGTGGCTACTGGTGGAATTGAACTTGTGACATCATCTTCCCTGTTCACCTGTTCTGATTAGATCTGGGTGTCGCTATATAACCTGGCTTCTCTGTTAGATGCTTGCCGGTCAACAATGTTATCAGAAGCCTCTCTGTGCTTGTTCCTGCTCCCAGACATCTACTAGATAAGTTGGACATTCGTCCATGTTTTGTTTTTGTATTTTGGTTCCAGTTCACAGCTGCAGTTTCGTTACTGTGTCTGGAAAGCTCTTGTTGATCAGGAATTGCCACTCTGGTATTATGAGTTAATGCCAGAGTCCTAAAGTAATTTCTGGATGTGTTTTGTTAGGGTTTTCTACTGACCATGAAAGTATGCTTTCTGTCTTCTGCTATCTAGAAAGCGGACCTCAAATTTGCTAAAACTATTTTCCTGCTGCGTTTGTTGTTTCATCTCATATCACCGCCAATATATGTGGGGGGCCTCTGTCTCCTTTTTGGGCATTTCTCTAGAGGTGAGTCAGGTCTTATATTTCCCTCTGCTAGCATTATTTAGTTCTCCGGCCGGCGCTGGGCATATAGGGATAAAAAGTAGGACATGCTACCTGGCTACTTCTAGATGATGCGGTAGGTTTAGTTCATGGTCAGTATAGTTACATCTTCCAAGAGCTTGTTCCTATTGAGGCTTATGCTAGTTCTCTGGCCATGGAGATCATGACAGTTTGACCGGCCCACTAAAGGGTTAAAATCCTTGGCTGAGAAAGGAGAGAAATAAGAAGTCTGCTGAAAATTTTTTTTTTTTTTTTTTTTTTTTTCTCTAGTAGTTAGTGTGCTCTTAATTGGATCACTTGCCAGTCTGTCTATGCTGCAGTCTTTCTTTTTTTTCTCTCTCCTTCTAATCTTTGAATGGCTCTATGTTCACCTGTCTATAATGGATCTACAGAGTGTAACTGCAGGTTTGAATAATCTCGCCACGAAAGTACAAAGTTTGCAAGATTTTGTTGTTCATGCTCCGGTATCAGAGCCGAGAATTCCTTTGCCGGAATTCTTCTCAGGGAATAGATCTAGCTTTCAGAATTTTAGAAATAATTGTAAGTTATTTTTGTCCCTGAAATCTCGTTCTGCTGGAGACCCTGCACAGCAGGTTGGGATTGTGATTTCCTTGCTCCGCGGCGACCCTCAAGATTGGGCTTTTGCATTGGCACCAGGGGATCCTGCGTTGCGCAATGTGGATGCGTTTTTTCTGGCCTTGGGCTTGCTGTATGAGGAACCTCATTTGGAACTTCAGGCAGAAAAAACTTTGATGTCCCTATCGCAGGGGCAAGATGAAGCTGAAATTTACTGCCAAAAATTCCGTAAATGGTCTGTGCTTACTCAGTGGAATGAGTGTGCCTTGGCGGCTACTTTCAGAGAGGGTCTTTCTGATGCCATTAAGGATGTTATGGTGGGGTTCCCTGTGCCTGCAAGTCTGAATGAGTCCATGACAATGGCCATTCAGATCGATAGGCGTCTGCGGGAGCGCAAACCAGTGCACCATCTGGCGGTGTCCACTGAGAAGACGCCAGAAAACATGCAGTGTGATAGAATTCTGTCCAGAAGCGAGCGGCAGAATTTTAGACGGAAAAATGGGTTGTGTTTCTATTGTGGGGATTCTACTCATGTTATATCAGCATGCTTTAAGCGTACTAAAAAGCTTGATAAATCCGTTCCCATTGGCACTTTACAGTCTAAATTTATTTTGTCTGTGACCCTGATTTGCTCTTTGTCATCTATTACTACGGACGCCTATATCGACTCTGGCGCCGCTTTGAGTCTTATGGATTGGTCCTTTGCCAATCGTTGTGGGTATGATTTAGAGCCTTTGGAGACTCTTATTCCTCTGAAGGGGATTGACTCCACCCCATTGGCTAATAATAAACCACAATACTGGACACAAGTGACTATGTGTATTAATCCGGATCACCAGGAGACTATTCGTTTTCTGGTGCTGTATAATCTACATGATGATTTGGTGCTGGGATTGCCATGGCTGCAGTCTCACAACCCAGTCCTTGACTGGAGAGCTATGTCTGTGTTGAGCTGGGGATGTAAGGGGACTCATGGGGACGTACCTTTGGTGTCCATTTCATCATCTATTCCCTCTGAAATCCCTGAGTTCCTGTCTGATTATCGTGACGTCTTTGAAGAACCCAAGCTGGGTTCACTACCTCCGCACCGTGAGTGCGATTGTGCTATAGATTTAATTCCGGGTAGTAAATACCCAAAGGGTCGTTTATTTAATCTGTCTGTGCCTGAACATACTGCTATGCGAGAATATATAAAGGAGTCCTTGGAAAAGGGACATATTCGTCCATCGTCATCTCCCTTAGGAGCCGGTTTTTTCTTTGTGTCAAAAAAAGACGGCTCTTTGAGACCATGTATTGATTATCGGCTTTTGAATAAAATCACGGTTAAATATCAATACCCATTGCCGTTGCTGACTGATTTGTTTGCTCGCATAAAGGGGGCCAAGTGGTTCTCTAAGATTGATCTCCGTGGGGCGTATAATTTGGTGCGGATCAGGCAGGGGGATGAGTGGAAAACCGCATTTAATACGCCCGAGGGCCACTTTGAGTATTTGGTGATGCCTTTTGGTCTTTCTAATGCCCCTTCAGTCTTCCAGTCCTTTATGCATGATATTTTCCGCGATTTTTTGGATAAATTTATGATAGTGTATCTGGATGATATTCTGATTTTTTCGGATGATTGGGACTCTCATGTCCGGCAAGTTAAGAGGGTTTTTCAGGTTTTGCGGTCTAATTCTCTGTGTGTCAAGGGTTCTAAGTGCGTTTTTGGGGTTCAGAGAATTTCCTTTTTGGGATATATTTTTTCTCCCTCTTCCATTGAGATGGATCCTGTCAAGGTTCAAGCTATTTGTGATTGGACGCAGCCCTCTTCTCTTAAAAGTCTTCAGAAATTTTTGGGCTTTGCCAACTTTTATCGTCGATTTATTTCTGGTTTTTCGGATGTCGTTAAGCCATTGACCGATTTGACTAGACAGGGTGCTGATGTTGCTAATTGGTCCCCTGATGCTGTGGAGGCCTTTCAGGAGCTTAAGCGCCGTTTTTCTTCTGCCCCTGTGTTGCGTCAGCCTGATGTGACTCTTCCTTTTCAGGTTGAGGTCGACGCTTCTGAGATCGGGGCTGGGGCAGTGTTGTCGCAGAAAAGTTCTGACTGCGCCGTGATGAGGCCTTGTGCCTTCTTTTCCCGTAAATTTTCGCCCGCTGAGCGGAATTACGATGTTGGGAATCGGGAGCTTTTGGCCATGAAGTGGGCGTTTGAGGAGTGGCGCCATTGGCTCGAGGGGGCCAGACATCAGGTGGTGGTATTGACTGACCACAAAAATTTGATCTATCTTGAGACCGCCAGGCGCCTGAATCCTAGACAGGCGCGCTGGTCATTATTTTTCTCTCGGTTTAATTTTGTGGTATCGTACCTACCGGGTTCTAAGAATGTTAAGGCGGATGCCCTTTCTAGGAGTTTTGAGCCTGATTCACCCGGCAACTCTGACCCCACAGGTATTCTTAAGGAGGGAGTTATCTTGTCAGCCGTTTCTCCAGACCTGCGGCGGGCCTTGCAGGAGTTTCAGGCGGATAGACCGGATCGTTGTCCGCCTGATAGGTTGTTTGTTCCTGATGATTGGACCAGTAGAGTCATCTCTGAGGTACATTCTTCTGCATTGGCAGGTCATCCTGGAATTTTTGGTACCAGGGATTTGGTGGCAAGATCCTTCTGGTGGCCTTCCCTGTCACGAGATGTGCGAGGCTTTGTGCAGTCTTGTGACGTTTGTGCTCGGGCCAAGCCTTGTTGTTCTCGGGCTAGTGGATTATTGTTGCCCTTGCCTATTCCTAAGAGGCCTTGGACACACATCTCGATGGATTTTATTTCGGATCTTCCTGTTTCTCAGAAGATGTCTGTCATCTGGGTGGTGTGTGACCGTTTTTCTAAGATGGTCCATTTGGTTCCCCTGCCCAAATTGCCTTCTTCTTCCGAGTTGGTGCCCCTGTTTTTTCAAAATGTTGTTCGTTTGCATGGTATTCCTGAGAATATCGTTTCTGACAGAGGAACCCAATTTGTGTCTAGATTTTGGCGGGCATTCTGTGCTAGGATGGGCATAGATTTGTCTTTTTCGTCTGCTTTTCACCCTCAGACTAATGGCCAGACCGAGCGGACTAATCAGACCCTGGAGACATATCTGAGGTGTTTTGTGTCTGCTGACCAGGATGATTGGGTTGCTTTTTTGCCATTGGCGGAGTTCGCCCTCAATAATCGGGCCAGCTCTGCCACTTTGGTGTCCCCGTTTTTCTGTAATTCGGGGTTCCACCCTCGATTTTCCTCCGGTCAGATGGAATCCTCGGATTGTCCTGGAGTGGATGCGGTGGTGGAGAGATTGCATCATATCTGGGGGCAGGTGATGGACAATTTAAAGTTGTCCCAGGAGAAGACTCAGCTTTTTGCCAACCGTCACCGTCGTGTTGGTCCTCGGCTTTGTGTTGGAGATTTGGTGTGGTTGTCTTCTCGTTTTGTCCCTATGAGGGTCTCATCTCCTAAGTTTAAGCCTCGGTTCATCGGTCCGTATAAAATATTGGAGATTCTTAACCCTGTTTCCTTCCGTTTGGACCTCCCTGCATCCTTTTCTATTCATAACGTTTTTCATCGGTCGTTATTGCGCAGGTATGAGGCACCGGTTGTGCCTTCCGTTGAGCCTCCTGCTCCGGTGTTGGTTGAGGGTGAGTTGGAGTACGTTGTGGAAAAAATCCTAGACTCCCGTGTTTCCAGACGGAGACTCCAGTATCTGGTCAAGTGGAAGGGATACGGCCAGGAGGACAATTCTTGGGTCACTGCATCTGATGTTCATGCCTCTGATCTGGTTCGTGCCTTTCATAGGGCCCATCCTGATCGCCCTGGTGGTTCTGGTGAGGGTTCGGTGCCCCCTCCTTGAGGGGGGGGTACTGTTGTGAATTTGGATTCTGGGCTCCCCCGGTGGCTACTGGTGGAATTGAACTTGTGACATCATCTTCCCTGTTCACCTGTTCTGATTAGATCTGGGTGTCGCTATATAACCTGGCTTCTCTGTTAGATGCTTGCCGGTCAACAATGTTATCAGAAGCCTCTCTGTGCTTGTTCCTGCTCCCAGACATCTACTAGATAAGTTGGACATTCGTCCATGTTTTGTTTTTGTATTTTGGTTCCAGTTCACAGCTGCAGTTTCGTTACTGTGTCTGGAAAGCTCTTGTTGATCAGGAATTGCCACTCTGGTATTATGAGTTAATGCCAGAGTCCTAAAGTAATTTCTGGATGTGTTTTGTTAGGGTTTTCTACTGACCATGAAAGTATGCTTTCTGTCTTCTGCTATCTAGAAAGCGGACCTCAAATTTGCTAAAACTATTTTCCTGCTGCGTTTGTTGTTTCATCTCATATCACCGCCAATATATGTGGGGGGCCTCTGTCTCCTTTTTGGGCATTTCTCTAGAGGTGAGTCAGGTCTTATATTTCCCTCTGCTAGCATTATTTAGTTCTCCGGCCGGCGCTGGGCATATAGGGATAAAAAGTAGGACATGCTACCTGGCTACTTCTAGATGATGCGGTAGGTTTAGTTCATGGTCAGTATAGTTACATCTTCCAAGAGCTTGTTCCTATTGAGGCTTATGCTAGTTCTCTGGCCATGGAGATCATGACAGGAGTCGCTATATAACCTTGCTCCTCTGTCAGTTTCATGCCGGTCAACAATGTAATCAGAAGCCTTCTGTGCTTGTTCCTGCTACTAGACAACCCCCAGCTAAGTTGGACTTTTGTCCTTGTGTGTTTTTGCATTTTGTTCCTGTTCACAGCTGCTGTTTCGTTACTGTGTCTGGAAAGCTCTTGTGATCGGAAATTGCCACTCTGGTGTTATGAGTTAATGCTAGAGTCTTAAAGTAATTTCTGGATGGTGTTTTGATAGGGTTTTCTGCTGACCATGAAAGTGCCCTTTCTGTCTTCCTGCTATCTAGTAAGCGGACCTCGATTTTGCTAAACCTATTTTCATACTACGTTTGTCTTTTCATCTAAAATCACCGCCAATATATGTGGGGGCCTCTGTCTGCCTTTTGGGAAAATTTCTCTAGAGGTGAGCCAGGACTGTCTTTTCCTCTGCTAGGATTAGGTAGTTCTCCGGCTGGCGCTGGGCATCTAGGGATAAAAAGACGTAGGCATGCTACCCGGCCACTTCTAGTTGTGCGGCAGGTTTAGTTCATGGTCAGTATAGTTTCCATCTTCCAAGAGCTAGTTCTCATATATGCTGGGCTATGTTCTCTCGCCATTGAGAATCATGACAGTTTGACCGGCCCAAAAAAGGGTTAAATTACTGGCTGAGAAAGGAGAGAAAAAAGAAGTCTGCTACAATTTTTTTTTTTTTTTTTTTTCCCTCTAGTTCTGAGTGTGCTCTTAATTGAATCACTTGCTAGTCTGCCTATACTGCAGCCTTCCTCTCTTTCTCTCCTTCTAATCCTTGAATGGCTCTGTGTTCACCTGTTTCAAATGGATCTTCAGAGTGTAGCTACAGGTTTGAATAATCTCGCCACAAAAGTACAAAATTTGCAAGATTTTGTTGTTCATGCACCTATGTCTGAGCCTAGAATTCCTTTGCCTGAGTTCTTCTCGGGGAATAGATCTCACTTTCAAAATTTTAAAAATAATTGCAAATTGTTTTTGTCCCTGAAGTCTCGCTCGGCCGGAGACCCTGCACAGCAGGTCAGGATTGTAATTTCCTTGCTCCGGGGCGACCCTCAAGACTGGGCTTTTGCATTGGCACCAGGGGATCCTGCGTTGCTCAATGTGGATGCGTTTTTTCTGGCCTTGGGGTTGCTTTATGAGGAACCTCATTTAGAGCTTCAGGCGGAAAAGGCCTTGATGTCCTTGTCTCAGGGGCAAGATGAAGCTGAAATATACTGCCAAAAATTCCGCAAATGGTCTGTGCTTACTCAGTGGAATGAGTGCGCCCTGGCGGCGATTTTCAGAGAAGGTCTCTCTGATGCCATTAAGGATGTTATGGTGGGGTTCCCTGTGCCTGCAAGTCTGAATGAGTCCATGACGATGGCTATTCAGATCGATAGGCGTCTGCGGGAGCGCAAACCTGTGCACCATTTGGCGGTGTCTACTGAGAAAACGCCAGAAAATATGCAATGTGATAGAATTCTGTCCAGAAGCGAGCGGCAGAATTTTAGACGAAAAAATGGGTTGTGCTTCTATTGTGGTGATTCAACTCATGTTATATCAGCATGCTTTAAGCGTACTAAGAAGCCTGACAAGTCTGTTTCAATTAGCACTTTACAGTCTAAGTTTATTCTATCTGTGACCCTGATTTGTTCTTTGTCATCTATTACCGCGGACGCCTATGTCGACTCTGGCGCTGCTTTGAGTCTTATGGATTGGTCCTTTGCCAAACGCTGTGGGTATGATTTGGAGCCATTGGAGGCTCCGATACCTCTGAAAGGGATTGACTCCACCCCATTGGCTAGTAATAAACCACAATACTGGACACAAGTGACTATGCGTGTTAATCCGGATCACCAGGAGGTTATTCGCTTTCTGGTGCTGTATAATCTACATGATGTTTTGGTGCTGGGATTGCCATGGCTGCAATCTCATAACCCAGTCCTCGACTGGAGAGCTATGTCTGTGTTAAGCTGGGGATGTAAAGGAACTCATGGGGACGTACCTTTGGTTTCCATTTCATCATCTATTCCCTCTGAGATTCCTGAATTCTTGTCTGACTTTCGTGACGTTTTTGAAGAACCCAAGGTTGGTTCACTACCTCCGCACCGGGAGTGCGATTGTGCCATAGACTTGATTCCGGGTAGTAAATACCCTAAGGGGCGTTTATTTAATCTGTCTGTGCCTGAACACGCTGCTATGCGAGAATATATAAAGGAGTCCTTGGAAAAGGGACATATTCGTCCTTCGTCATCTCCCTTAGGAGCCGGTTTTTTCTTTGTGTCTAAGAAAGACGGCTCTTTGAGGCCGTGTATTGATTATCGACTTTTGAATAAAATCACGGTTAAATATCAATATCCGTTACCACTGCTTACTGATTTGCTTGCTCGTATAAAGGGGGCCAAGTGGTTCTCTAAGATTGATCTCCGTGGGGCGTATAATTTGGTGCGAATCAAGCAGGGGGATGAGTGGAAAACCGCATTTAATACGCCCGAGGGCCATTTTGAGTATTTGGTGATGCCTTTTGGTCTTTCAAATGCCCCTTCAGTCTTCCAGTCCTTTATGCATGACATTTTCCGCGATTATTTGGATAAATTTATGATTGTGTATCTGGATGATATTCTGATTTTTTCGGATGACTGGGACTCTCATGTCCAGCAGGTCAGGAGGGTTTTTCAGGTTTTGCGGTCTAATTCCTTGTGTGTGAAGGGTTCTAAGTGTGTTTTTGGGGTTCAGAAGATTTCCTTCTTGGGATACATTTTTTCCCCCTCTTCCATCGAGATGGATCCTGTCAAGGTTCAGGCTATTGGTGATTGGACGCAACCCTCTTCTCTTAAGAGTCTTCAGAAATTTTTGGGCTTTGCTAACTTTTATCGTCGATTTATTGCTGGTTTTTCTGATGTTGTAAAACCATTGACTGATTTGACTAAGAAGGGTGCTGATGTTGCTGATTGGTCCCCTGATGCTGTGGAGGCCTTTCGGGAACTCAAGCGCCGCTTTTCTTCCGCCCCAGTGTTGCGTCAGCCTGATGTTGCTCTTCCTTTTCAGGTTGAGGTCGACGCTTCTGAAATCGGAGCTGGGGCGGTGTTGTCGCAGAGAAGTTCCGACTGCTCCGTGATGAGACCTTGTGCTTTTTTTTCCCGTAAATTTTCGCCCGCCGAGCGGAATTATGATATTGGGAATCGGGAGCTTTTGGCCATGAAGTGGGCTTTTGAGGAGTGGCGTCACTGGCTTGAGGGGGCCAGACATCAGGTGGTGGTATTGACTGACCACAAAAATTTAATTTACCTTGAGTCTGCCAGGCGCCTGAATCCTAGACAGGCGCGCTGGTCGCTGTTTTTCTCTCGGTTTAATTTTGTGGTGTCTTACCTACCGGGTTCTAAGAATGTTAAGGCGGATGCCCTTTCTAGGAGTTTTGAGCCTGACTCCCCTGGTAATTCTGAGCCCACAGGTATCCTTAAAGATGGAGTGATATTGTCTGCCGTTTCTCCAGACCTGCGGCGGGCCTTGCAGGAGTTTCAGGCGGATAGACCTGATCGTTGCCCACCTGGTAGACTGTTTGTTCCTGATGATTGGACCAGTAGAGTCATCTCTGAGGTTCATTCTTCTGCGTTGGCAGGTCATCCTGGAATCTTTGGTACCAGGGATTTGGTGGCAAGGTCCTTCTGGTGGCCTTCCCTGTCACGAGATGTGCGAGGCTTTGTGCAGTCTTGTGACGTTTGTGCTCGGGCCAAGCCTTGTTGCTCTCGGGCTAGTGGATTGTTGTTACCCTTGCCTATCCCGAAGAGGCCTTGGACGCACATCTCGATGGATTTTATTTCGGATCTGCCTGTTTCTCAGAAGATGTCTGTCATCTGGGTGGTGTGTGACCGTTTCTCTAAGATGGTCCATCTGGTTCCCTTGCCTAAGTTGCCTTCTTCTTCCGAGTTGGTTCCTCTGTTTTTTCAAAATGTTGTTCGTTTGCATGGTATTCCGGAGAATATCGTTTCTGACAGAGGGACCCAATTCGTGTCTAGATTTTGGCGGGCATTCTGTGCTAGGATGGGCATAGATTTGTCTTTTTCGTCTGCTTTCCATCCTCAGACTAATGGCCAGACCATATTTGAGGTGTTTTGTGTCTGCGGATCAGGATGATTGGGTTGCTTTTTTGCCTTTGGCGGAGTTCGCCCTCAATAATCGGGCCAGCTCTGCCACCTTGGTGTCCCCGTTTTTCTGTAATTCGGGGTTTCATCCTCGATTTTCCTCCGGTCAAGTGGAATCTTCGGATTTTCCTGGAGTGGATGCTGTGGTGGAGAGGTTGCATCAGATTTGGGGGCAGGTGGTGGACAATTTGAAGTTGTCCCAGGAGAAGACTCAGCTTTTTGCCAACCGCCGTCGTCGTGTTGGTCCTCGGCTTTGTGTTGGGGACTTGGTGTGGTTGTCTTCTCGTTTTGTCCCTATGAGGGTTTCTTCTCCTAAATTTAAGCCTCGGTTCATCGGCCCGTACAAGATATTGGAGATTCTTAACCCTGTGTCCTTCCGTTTGGACCTCCCTGCATCCTTTTCGATTCATAATGTTTTTCATCGGTCATTGTTGCGCAGGTATGAGGTACCGGCTGTGCCTTCCGTTGAGCCTCCTGCTCCGGTGTTGGTTGAGGGTGAGTTGGAGTACGTTGTGGAAAAGATCTTAGACTCTCGTGTTTCCAGACGGAAACTCCAGTATCTGGTCAAATGGAAGGGATACGGTCAGGAGGATAATTCTTGGGTCACTGCCTCTGATGTTCATGCCTACGATCTTGTCCGTGCCTTTCATAGGGCTCATCCTGATCGCCCTGGTGGTTCTGGTGAGGGTTCGGTGCCCCCTCCTTGAGGGGGGGGTACTGTTGTGAAATTGGATTCTGGGCTCCCCCGGTGGCCACTTGTGGAATTGAACTTGTGTGCATCATCCCCTCTGTTCACCTGCTCCTATCAGGATGTGGTAGTCGCTATATAACCTTGCTCCTCTGTCAGTTTCATGCCGGTCAACAATGTAATCAGAAGCCTTCTGTGCTTGTTCCTGCTACTAGACAACCCCCAGCTAAGTTGGACTTTTGTCCTTGTGTGTTTTTGCATTTTGTTCCTGTTCACAGCTGCTGTTTCGTTACTGTGTCTGGAAAGCTCTTGTGATCGGAAATTGCCACTCTGGTGTTATGAGTTAATGCTAGAGTCTTAAAGTAATTTCTGGATGGTGTTTTGATAGGGTTTTCTGCTGACCATGAAAGTGCCCTTTCTGTCTTCCTGCTATCTAGTAAGCGGACCTCGATTTTGCTAAACCTATTTTCATACTACGTTTGTCTTTTCATCTAAAATCACCGCCAATATATGTGGGGGCCTCTGTCTGCCTTTTGGGAAAATTTCTCTAGAGGTGAGCCAGGACTGTCTTTTCCTCTGCTAGGATTAGGTAGTTCTCCGGCTGGCGCTGGGCATCTAGGGATAAAAAGACGTAGGCATGCTACCCGGCCACTTCTAGTTGTGCGGCAGGTTTAGTTCATGGTCAGTATAGTTTCCATCTTCCAAGAGCTAGTTCTCATATATGCTGGGCTATGTTCTCTCGCCATTGAGAATCATGACAGACTGAATAATCTCACAGGGGACAAATACCACCACACCATGGCCAGACCACATATTACCACCACATGGTGACCGAATAATACCACATACAAGGAACAAATACCGCCACACTATGACCGGACCACAGTAAGTCCGCAAGGACAGGGTCTCCTCCCCTCTGTACCAGTCTGTCACTGTAAATTTGTTTACTGTTAACGATATCTATAACCCTGTATGTAACCCCTTTTCACATGTACAGCACCATGGAATTAATGGTGCTATATAAATAAATAATAATAATATTACCACCACATAGCAACCAAATAATACCACATACAGCGGACAAATACTGCCTCATCATGGCCAGACCACATATTACCACCACAGTGACTGAATAATACTACATACAAGGAACAAATACCGTCACACCATGACCGTACCACATATTACCACCACATAGCGATCAAATGCCACATACAGGGGACGAATACCGCCACACCATGGCCAGGCCACATATTACCACCACAGTGACCGAATACTACAATACTGATCATTAATAGAAAAGCACAATACTAATATCACTGTGACATTATACACAGGAGATCCACACTTAGTATACAGTGTCAGTGTACAGGTAATACAGTGACATTATACACATGATTTCTGTATATAGTGTACAGGTAATACAGTGATCACCACTGACATTATACACAGGAGCTATGTATATAGTATACAGGTAATACAGTGACCACCAGTGACACTATACACAGGAGCTCTGTATATAGTGTATAGGTAATACAGTGACATTATACACAGGAGCTCTTTAGACAGTGTACAGGTAATACAGCGATCACCGATGACATTATACATAGGAGCTCTGTATATAGTATATAGTGTATAGTGTGAGTGTACAGGTAGTGCAGTAATCACCAGTAACAATATATACAGGAGATCTGTATATAGTGTCAGTGTACAGGTAATACAATGATCACCAGTGACATTATACACACGAGTGCTGTATATAGTGCACAGGTAATACAGTGATAACCAGCGACATTATACACAGTAGCTCTGTATATAGTATATAGTATACAGGTAATACAGTGATCACCAGCTACATTATACACAGGAGCTCTGTATATAGTGTATAGTGTACATGTAATACAGCGATCACTGGTGATATTGTACATAGGAGCTCTGTATATAATGTCAGTATATAGGTAAAACAGTGATCACCAGTGACATTATACACAGGAGCTCTTTATGTAATATACAGTGTATAGCATGCGTGTAGATGTAATACACTGACTCACCAGTGACATCTCTAGGTGAAGTCCTTCATCTTTGCTTTTTATCTTTAGCCAGCACAGGCCGCCATCATTTCTTCCAGCCAGGACTTGTCTCAGCAGGAAATAACACAGCTATATAGAGCACCGCTTGCAGAGCACATTACTTAATCTTTTCCCAACTTCTACACTAGACCAGATGAAACAAAAAGGGCAACATATTGTCGCTTTGCACAGCAACAGGATCCCCCCATTGAAAACAGAAAAAATAAAAATCCTTAAAAAATAAAATACATCACTGCAGTAATAATATCCATTAATTAGCCCCTACAGTAATAATATCCCCCATCCTAGCCCCCTTGTGTCTCATTCCTGGCTCCAGCCATATGTTCTCCCATCCTGGCCCCATATGTTCTCCCATCCTGCCCTCATGAATATCCATTCTGCCCCTATGTGATGTCCCATCCTTCCCCATCTGTCTCCATTTTTCCCCATTTGTCTCAATTGTGCCCCATGATCCTGCACCATGCCTCCTTGCTACCCCATCTGTCTCCATGCTGCCCCATCTATCTTCATCCTGCCGCATCTGTCCCATGATCCTGTCCCATCTTTCTGCATCCTGTCCCATCTGTCTCCATCGTGCCCCATGATCCTGTACCATGTGTCTCATTCCTGCCCCATCTGTCTCCATTCGGCCCCATGTTCCTGCCCCATTTGTCTCTATCATGTCCCATCTGTCTTCATCCTTCCCCATCTGTCTCCATCCTGCACCATGTGTCTCCATTCTGCCCCATCTGTCTCCATCCTGCCCCATCTGTCTCCATCCTGCCCCATGTTCTTGCCCCATCTGTCTCCATCGTGCCCCATGATTCTGCCCCATCTGTCTCCATCCTGTCCCATCTGTCTTCATCGAGTACCATGTGTCTCCATCTTGCTGTCAAAACATATTGGAGATTTCCACTTTCAATAAAAAAACCCCCAAAAAACACTTTCTCCTTTCCTGTATAATCGCAAGGGCAACAGATCAACGAAAACCAAAATATCTATACACATCAGCAAGTTTGGGGTATATTATAAAACTTAGCCTTTATTAACCCTTTAAAAACGTTTACTAACGTGCAAAAAACTGTGCAATAAAGTGCCGGTGTAAACAAACAAATAAAATGCAAAAAACGTATTCATCTAAAAATACCGACACAATATCATAAAAGGCAAGTAAATGAAAGGGATCTTTAGCAATGCTCATTTTATTATAACACGGATGTCACGATTAGTGTTGAGTAGTGTTGAGCATTCCGATGCTGCAAGTATCGGGTATCGGCCGATACTTGCTGTATCGGAATTTCCGATACCGAGATCCGATATTTTTGTGATATCGGGTATCGGTATCGAAACAACATTAATGTACAAATGTGTAAAAGAAAGAATTAAAATAAAAAAAATCGCTATACTCACCTCTCCGACGCAGCCGGGACCTCAGCGAAGGAACCGGCAGCGTTGTTTGTTTAAAATTCGCGCTTTTACATGGTTACGTGAAGTCCCGGCTTGTGATTGGTCAGGGCGGCCATGTTGCCGGGACGCGGACCAATCACAGCAAGCCGTGACGAAATTACGTCACGGCTTGCTGTGATTGGTCCGCGTCCCGGCAACATGGCCGCGATTAACCAATCACAAGCCGTGACGTCACTGGAGGCTGGACACGCGCGCTTTTTAAAATGCATTTTAAAAAGCGCGCGTGTCCAGCCTCCAGTGACGTCCCGGCTTATGATTGGTCACGGCGCCATTTTGCCGGGACGCGGACCAATCACAGCAAGCCGTGACAAAATTACGTCACGGCTTGCTGTGATTGGTCCGCGTCCCGGCAACATGGCCGCGATTAACCAATCACAAGCCGTGACGTCACTGGAGGCTGGACACGCGCGCTTTTTAAAATGCGCGCGTGTCCAGCCTCCAGTGACGTCCCGGCTTATGATTGGTCACGGCGCCATTTTGCCGGGACGCGGACCAATCACAGCAAGCCGTGACGTAATTTCGTCACGGCTTGCTGTGATTGGTCCGCGTCCCGGCAACATGGCCGCCCTGACCAATCACAAGCCGGGACTTCACGTAACCATGTAAAAGCGCGAATTTTAAACAAACAACGCTGCCGGTTCCTTCGCTGAGGTCCCGGCTGCGTCGGAGAGGTGAGTATAGCGATTTTTTTTATTTTAATTCTTTCTTTTACACACTTATATGGTTCCCAGGGCCTGAAGGAGAGTTTCCTCTCCTTCAGACCCTGGGAACCATCAGGGATACCGTCCGATACATGAGTCCCATTGACTTGTATTGGTATCGGGTATCGGTATCGGATTGGATCCGATATTTTGCCGGTATCGGCCGATACTTTCCGATACCGATACTTTCAAGTATCGGACGGTATCGCTCAACACTAGTGTTGAGCATTCCGATACTGCAAGTATCGGGTATCGGCCGATACTTGCTGTATCGGAATTCCGATACCGAGATCCGATATTTTTGTGGTATCGGGTATCGGTATCGAAACAACATTAATGTAAAAAGGTGTAAAAGAAAGAATTAAAATAAAAAAAATCGCTATACTCACCTCTCCGACGCAGCCGGGACCTCAGCGAAGGAACCGGCAGCGTTGTTTGTTTAAAATTCGCGCTTTTACATGGTTACGTGAAGTCCCGGCTTGTGATTGGTCAGGGCGGCCATGTTGCCGGGACGCGGACCAATCACAGCAAGCCGTGACGAAATTACGTCACGGCTTGCTGTGATTGGTCCGCGTCCCGGCAACATGGCCGCGATTAACCAATCACAAGCCGTGACGTCACTGGAGGCTGGACACGCGCGCTTTTTAAAATGCATTTTAAAAAGCGCGCGTGTCCAGCCTCCAGTGACGTCCCGGCTTATGATTGGTCACGGCGCCATTTTGCCGGGACGCGGACCAATCACAGCAAGCCGTGACAAAATTACGTCACGGCTTGCTGTGATTGGTCCGCGTCCCGGCAACATGGCCGCGATTAACCAATCACAAGCCGTGACGTCACTGGAGGCTGGACACGCGCGCTTTTTAAAATGCGCGCGTGTCCAGCCTCCAGTGACGTCCCGGCTTATGATTGGTCACGGCGCCATTTTGCCGGGACGCGGACCAATCACAGCAAGCCGTGACGTAATTTCGTCACGGCTTGCTGTGATTGGTCCGCGTCCCGGCAACATGGCCGCCCTGACCAATCACAAGCCGGGACTTCACGTAACCATGTAAAAGCGCGAATTTTAAACAAACAACGCTGCCGGTTCCTTCGCTGAGGTCCCGGCTGCGTCGGAGAGGTGAGTATAGCGATTTTTTTTATTTTAATTCTTTCTTTTACACACTTATATGGTTCCCAGGGCCTGAAGGAGAGTTTCCTCTCCTTCAGACCCTGGGAACCATCAGGGATACCGTCCGATACATGAGTCCCATTGACTTGTATTGGTATCGGGTATCGGTATCGGATTGGATCCGATATTTTGCCGGTATCGGCTGATACTTTCCGATACCGATACTTTCAAGTATCGGACGGTATCGCTCAACACTAGTGTTGAGCATTCCGATACTGCAAGTATCGGGTATCGGCCGATACTTGCTGTATCGGAATTCCGATACCGAGATCCGATATTTTTGTGGTATCGGGTATCGGTATCGAAACAACATTAATGTAAAAAGGTGTAAAAGAAAGAATTAAAATAAAAAATATCGCTATACTCACCTCTCCGACGCAGCCGGGACCTCAGCGAGGGAAGCGGCAGCGTTGTTTGTTTAAAATTCGCGCTTTTACTTGGTTACGTGAAGTCCCGGCTTGTGATTGGTCAGGGCGGCCATGTTGCCGGGACGCGGACCAATCACAGCAAGCCGTGACGAAATTACGTCACGGCTTGCTGTGATTGGTCCGCGTCCCGGCAACATGGCCGCCATTAACCAATCACAAGCCGTGACGTCACGGGAGGCTGGACTTGCGCGCTTTTTAAAAAGCGCGCGTGTCCAGCCTCCAGTGACGTCCCGGCTTATGATTGGTCACGGCGCCATGTTGCCGGGACGCGGACCAATCACAGCAAGCTGTGACGAAATTACGTCACGGCTTGCTGTGATTGGTCCGCGTCCCGGCAACATGGCCGCCATTAACCAATCACAAGCCGTGACGTCACGGGAGGCTGGACTTGCGCGCTTTTTAAAAAGCGCGCGTGTCCAGCCTCCAGTGACGTCCCGGCTTATGATTGGTCACGGCGCCATGTTGCCGGGACGCGGACCAATCACAGCAAGCCGTGACGTAATTTCGTCACGGCTTGCTGTGATTGGTCCGCGTCCCGGCAACATGGCCGCCCTGACCAATCACAAGCCGGGACTTCACGTAACCAAGTAAAAGCGCGAATTTTAAACAAACAACGCTGCCGCTTCCCTCGCTGAGGTCCCGGCTGCGTCGGAGAGGTGAGTATAGCGATATTTTTTATTTTAATTCTTTCTTTTACACATTTATATGGTTCCCAGGGCCTGAAGGAGAGTTTCCTCTCCTTCAGACCCTGGGAACCATCAGGGATACCGTCCGATACATGAGTCCCATTGACTTGTATTGGTATCGGGTATCGGTATCGGATTGGATCCGATACTTTGCCGGTATCGGCCGATACTTTCCGATACCGATACTTTCAAGTATCGGACGGTATCGCTCAACACTAGTCACGATGCCTCTGATGATTCTTTACATGATGAAACGCGTTGGGAGACATTTTGTGTAAATGGGACCATATGGCAGAGAGATGGTAATGCTCCACAGCCACAGAGGGGTCTCTACGAACTCAGCCTGACAGAACCGGTGCATACATCCGGAGATACAGATGAGTATAAGTTGTTAAATATTAATCAAACCCAGCATGACAGCGGTTAGAACGTATGTCTTTAAATAAGTCTCTTTGGCAGAGTGGCATAGATGTACTCAGGCTGTCATGTGGGATTAATGGTATATATAATAATAATAATAATAATAATTTTTATTTATATAGCGCCAACATATTCCGCAGCGCTTTACAGATTATAGAGGGGACTTGTACAGACAATAGACATTACAGCATGTATATAGGAAGAGAGGATTGTTGCCGCTTCCTTGTATTCCTTTCAGCATGTTTCTAATTTTTTATACAGCCACTTTCTGAACATTTAGCGATGGCGTACAATTATAGCCATTAAGCATAAAGGGAATACTTTCCTGAATGTATTTGCATATGACTACCATCAAACACCATGATATTTGTTGTTAGAAGAGTACAGGCTTGTTATAAATGTTGCAGGAAAGTTTGAAAATAATATCCCCATAAGCACATCCTGTATCTGTCTATAGGACATTATATGACCCACAAGAAAGGTGGGTATTATTTGACATTTGAGAAAAAAAATATTGAAAATTGAAGGGAGACTAGCCACAAAAACAGCGATATAGCATGGCTGTGTTCAGACCCTTATGATATTGTGGCTATGTTCAGACCCCTAATGAAATTGTGGCGGTATATTTAGATCAATAATTTTTTTGCACTTTGTTTGTTTGCACAGACGCTTTATTGCACAGTTTTTTGCACCTTAGTAAACGCTTTTAAAGGGTTAATAAAGGCTAAGTTTTCTCCTTACCTGGCTGCGGTCCAGCGTTGTTGTCCCCTCCAGTCATTCCAAGTGTGGACACGCCGGTAAATGACAATGATGTCATACTGTAATAATTATAAGGAATAACTCAGGAGACTCTTTGCGTGGAACAAGACAACTACAGGACACAGTTTTATAAGTGGTAAAGTATATATTATCACACGGTGATTCAAACAGGTGCAGAGAGAAACTCAAGTCCACAACACTTGGTGTAAATATTAAATGCAGCTTAGCAGTCTATAGGAAACTTCAGAGAAAAATGCAATCACACAGAAAGTCTATGAAGCACAGTTATTTTTGAGGATACTTGACATGAATAATCCTTGTCTTAGTCCAAACACAGATAGATAAGCTTATAAGGCAGTTCAAATCATATCTTAGCCCAACCAGGGAGGCCTGTTTAATAGTCTCAGGTTTTTGCAGAGCAGAAACAGCTTACATGTCCAGCAAATGCAGATGGAAGTAAACACGAGCAGCAGATGAAGGAGGATTACTGGAAACTGGTGTATGCAGCAGAAACTCAGAGCAGAGTAGCAGGATCACCACACAGGTTCACAGGAGCAGGTATATAGCCAGGGAGTAATCAGAGGTCAGGAGCTGGATGCAAGGCAGAATACTCTAGCACAGACTGAAGGCTGGGGTGGAGTCTTATAGCAGGAAGACACAGTGCACATGAGACCAAAGACGCCATCTTGGAAAAGGGCAGTAATGCACAAAAGGTAAAAAATGTTCAGAGTCCTGACACATACTCTGGTGACGTGCGTGCTGACATCAGCTGCCAGCCTCTGATTGGCTAGCGGCTTTTAACTATTGCTGTGAGGGCCCGCAGAATCCTGCCCCTGGAGCCCAGTGAGCAGAAGAGAGAGTGCCATATTAACCAATATTGCCCTGTTGGCGGCCCTGCACATGTATACTCACACAACCTGCACACACACACTATACACACTGCATACAAACATATATACTCACTGGGCAGCTCAGTGGATAGCCTTGCAGCGCTGGAGTCCTGGGTTCTAATCCCACCTTGGACAACATCTGCAAGGAGTTTGTATGTTCTCCCCGTGTTTGCGTGGATTTCCTCCTGGTACTCCGGTTTCCTCCCACATTCCAAAGACATACTGAAAGGGAATTTAGATTGTGAGCCCCATTGGGGACAGCGATGATAATGTGTGCAAAAACTGTAAAGCGCTGCGGAATATGTTAGTGCAGCGCCCCAGAGTCCTGGTCGTTGCAGTAATGTCGCTCTGCCACTAAGGGGAGTGATGTTACGTCTGATTGCACTAAAGGAGTTCACCTGACCAGGTAACACTCACACTGCACTTCACACTCCGGCCACCAGGGGGAGTGGTTCTATCTAGTAGGCCACTCCTCACACTCTGGTAAAACTGGGGGTTGGACAGGAAGACAGGGAGAAGCAACTGAGAAGAGCTAGAGAGAGGACCTGTCAGGGATGGGATCCTGACAGATCCCTAAGAAAGGACAAAAAGTGAGAAAACGGGAATACAGCAAAGAGGCGATAGGACCAGAAGGAGTCGTGCTGTAAGATCGAGGCAACATCCTTCTGAGGCGCAAACAGTCGGTGGCCGGAACGCCGAGATAGTAAGAGACTTTAAGCATTACTTCAAACCACGGCAGGACAGCCAAATACAGGTTCGCTGTCTCACTAAAACACCTAAGCGGACAACGGAGGCAGCTGTGGGAGAGGGGCGACTCTAGGGTCCCGGAAGAACTCCAGGCCTACCCCGTCATACGGGTGCGTCCTAACGATATCATCTGGGGGACAGAGAGAACGAACATCAGAGACAGACAGAATCAGTTGTGAGGACTATCCTGGGGTGCTCAGCAGGGAAGGACTACAACACACAGGCGCTAGAAGGTAGACACTGATTCCCACCTGCAAATGGAACTCCGGATGTGCCGTTGGACCGGCCGGTCTCAGCCAGCCCTGTTAACAGTGCTCTAGATTGGGTACCTCCAAACCTTCAGTAAAAGGTAAAGAGACTGCAACCTGGTGTCCTTGTTATTTACTGCGACCTACACCGCACCATAACATCATCACCATCCACACCTTTCATCGGACGCCCCTCAGCAGGGTCACGGACCGGGTCTAGCCACCATGACAACCCCAGAACAGAGACTCAGAGGCCCGGTACCGAGTACCCCTCGGCCCTGCGGCAGTGGGGGCGCTCCAATTTGGCGTCACGAACAGGATCTACTTAAGCCTGAAGAATCAGGTCATGTGTGCCTTGGAATTGTGAATTGTTGTGCTTGGACTGTGACTGATTGCAAAGACTGCGCATTGCTGATTGCCGCCAAGAACTCCCGCCACAATTCGCCATTGCCATGCACGGAGGGAGGAGTCTTAGCTTCGTGGGCGGAATCGGTCAAAAGAAGCGCGGGACAAGAAAGTGCGGTAAAGTACCAACTCCGGAAGAGGAACTCCAACCTCCAGCAGGTTAGTGGGAGGAAGGGACAGCCATGTCCGAGTCGGGAGGAGCGGAGGCGGCGGTCGCAGCCGTGGACGCAGGGGCAGCTCCGGTCCCCGCAGCGGACGTAGCCGCGGCCCTAATACCACCACCGATTGCCGCAGAACCCGCTGCCCCCATCGGCCAGTCGGACGCTGCCGCTATCACAAAGGCCATAATGCCCTTCTCTATGCCATACCTGCCCGGAGCGGCCTGGCTCCCACCATACTCCGGGGAGTCGCACACATTCACTGACTTCAAAGAAGGGATCTGCAGCCTGCTCGAGTTCTATCCCCTGACAGAGCCTCAGAAGGTTCATATGATAATCGGCCAACTCTTTGGGGCAGCTCTGAGGGAAGTGAAGTCCTTGCCCGCCGCGGATAAGGGAACGGCACAGTAGGTTTTTGCAAAGCCCTGCTGTTCTGTTTAGATTTCACATAAAAAAATTGTACCAAATAAAGTAAACAAAAATTAAAAAAAAAAAAAAATTCCCACAGAGAGTACCCCCCTAATGACGAAAAGTCAGGGACCCTCAAGTCTCAGAATCACACGCTGAATTTTTATAACATTATAGAATTTCAAAAACGGTCATTTTTGACCAACAGAACAGCAGGGTTAAAGCCACCTTCGATACCCGTACTGCTACAGAAATTAAATTGACTTTCTATGGATGCTAACAGAGGCCGCAGGATAGCTTACGGGACTATGCCCTTAATCTCCAGGAGGCGCTGCGGGCCATTAAGCAGAGTGACCCGGCAGCATGCAAGATGAGGATAAACTCCTGAAAGAGCGGTTCATTGAGGGTCTCCTGTGCAGTCACCAAAGGGGCCAATTACACTTCCTGGCCATGCAGAATCCAGACTTGATTTTTGCGCAATTCAAGGATAAAGCTATCCAGGCGCTGCAGGAGCGACAACCCAGCCGCGCAATACCACCCAGGCGTCCCACTCTCACATACCACCAGGAGGTGGCGTCGGATGCCCCAGTCGCCGCCGAGGCCGACGCCCAGAGCCTAGAGGACAACTCCCCTGCAGGACTCCGCCTCCAGATGCAGGAGCTGACCAAGAGCGTTGCTGTTCCAGCCCGGATGGTGCAGTCCCTACAGGAGGCCCCCAAGGAGAAGATCCAGCTGGCCTCCAGACCAGAAGATGTCTCCTGGATGCGACAGAGGAGGACTCCGCCGACCAGAGGCCGGGACGACGATCGCTTCCATCGGGACGGACGACCCATCTGCCGCCGTTGTCACCAGGTGGGCCACCTTGCAAGGTACTGTCCTTTAAACGAGCAACCCCTGGGGCAAAGGGCCAACCCCCAGGAGTAGGATGATCAGGCCCGCAGCATTGGAGAGCCAAATACGTTGGAGGGCGACCAGTTCTTCCTGTTGTGATCGACGGTATCCCCATGAACGCTCTGCTGGACACCGGTTCTCAGGTGACGACTATGCCTTACGTGCTTTATAAACGGTATTGGGAGGACACTGATATTACTCGTGGCCCCGATGACGATTTCACCATCATAGCCAGTAATGGTCAGCCGTTGCCACAGGTGAGATATAAAGAGGTCACCATCAAGGTGGGGTGGGTGGAATTGAAGGCCCAAGGGATTGTAATAGTTGATATTGACCGCCGTGGTCCCCGTCTAACCTGGTGGAGGACAATGGTTCTGCGGGGCACTCGAAAGATTGGTGTCGGGAATTGCATGTGGGCACTGACTCCACCCCATCCCATCAGAAACAGGGGGCCTACAGGGTGGTTCACGAGTACGAGCGGGTATTTAGCAAACACCCCTTAGATTTTGGACAGGTGAAAGGGATCCAACATCATATCCCCACGGGAGATCACCGGCCCATAAAAGAGAGATACCGCCCTGTGCCCCCAGCTCATTACCAGTGTGCCAAGGACATGTTGTGAGAAATGAAGGAGGCTGGGGTGGTGAGAGACAGTTGTAGCCCCTGGGCAGCTCCATTAGTCCTTGTTAAAAAGAAAGATGGCACAATGAGGATGTGCGTTGATTACAGGCAGTTGAATCGCCTTACACATAAGGATGCATACCCACTGCCCAGGATAGAGGAGTCTTTGGCTGCCTTAAAATCTGCTAACTACTTCTCTACCTTGGATCTCACCAGTGGGTACTGGCAGGTTCCCGTAGAGGAGGCGGACAAAGAGAAGACGGCCTTCACGACACCGATGGGTCTCTGCGAATTCAACTATATGCCCTTCGGATTGTGCAATGCCCCGGGGACGTTCCAGAGGATGATGGAGTGCTGTCTGGGGCACAAGAACTTTGAAACCATACTGTTGTATTTGGATGATGTCATTGTCTTCTCTAAGACCTACGAAGACCATCTGAAACACCTGGCTGACGTGTTTGAAGCCCTGTCCAACTTTGGTTTAAAGGTGAAACTGTCCAAATGTCATCTGCTGAAACCCAAAGTGCAGTACCTGGGCCATGTGGTGAGCGCTGAAGGAGTGGCCACAGACCCTGACAAGGTCACGGTGATCCAGGACTGGCCGAAGGCCAGCAACCTCCACGAAGTCCGGCAGTTCCTCGGGCTGGAACCGAAGGTTCATCAAGGACTTCACCAAGAAGGCCGCGCCCTTGCAAGACCTGTTGGTGGGCCAATCAAAGAAGACCAAGGGGAAGAACGCCCCATTTGACTGGAACGAGGGGCTGGAAGGAACCTTCTCTTGTTTGAAGTCGGCACTGACGGGAGAAGACGTGTTGGCCTACCCCGAATATGACCAACCGTTTGTGCTGTACACGGATGCCAGCAATGTGGGATTGGGAGCCATGCTATCCCAGGTCCAGAAGAGCAAGGAGAGGGTGATCGCTTACGCCAGCAGGAAGCTCCGTCCCACGGAAAGGAACCCTGACAACTACAGTTCCTTTAAACTGGAGTTCCTTGCCATCGTCTGGGCAGTGACAGAGAGGTTCAAACACTACCTGGCCTCGGCGAAATTCACCGTCTTCACGGATAATAACCCACTGATGCACTTGGATACAGCCAAACTCGGGGCCTTGGAACAGCGGTGGATGGCCCGGCTGTCCAACTACGACTTCACCATCAAGTACCGGGCAGGAAGCAAGAATGCGAACGCCGATGCCTTGTCCCGGATGCCCAATTTGCCAGAAATGGGGGAGGACCCGGAGGCACTTGAAGAGGTAGAGTTGCCTGCGTTCCATCGCCCCAAAGCCGCTCAGCACTCCCATCATGTGAAGAACCGGTACAAGAACCAACAGGATGCCATGCTGAATCCCCTGCCCCATCACAGATGGGCAGAGACCCAGGATGGTGACCCCGCGGTCCGTCGGGTGAAAGAGCTCCTGATGCAGACAGGGTTGCATCCCAGCCCGGATGATCCACAGGAGACACGACAGCTGTGGAAGGGGAGAAGTCAACTGTTTATCTATGATGGCAAGCTGTGCCGGAGGAGTATCGACCCGCGTACTCATGAATTGGTATGGCAGACAGTGGTGCCGAGGCGAGATGCGCCCATGGTTCTGGGAGCCTACCACGATGGAGCCGGACACTTCGGATGGAAGAAGCTGGAGAGGCTACACTGAGGGAGGTTCTATTGGATTGGCATGAAGGGAGCCATTGAGAAGTGGTGTCGGGAGTGCGGTCCATGTAGCCTACGCAGGAAGGACCGTGACAGCCAACGGGCTCCCTTGCAGCCCATCATCACCAAACAGCCGCTCGAACTGGTCGGGCTGGATCATGTGAAGCTGACACCTAGCCGGTCAGGCTATATCTACGCTCTTACCATCGTAGATCACTACTCCAGATTTTTGGTGGTTGTACCTGTCAAGGATCTAACGGCCGGGACGACTGCCAAGGCCTTCCAGCAGTACTTTTGTAGGCCCCATGGGTACCCGGAGAAGGTACTGACCGATCAGGGACCAGCATTCGAAGCAGAGGTGTTCCAAGAGTTCTGTCATCTGTATGGGTGTAAGAAGATCAGAACCACACCGCACCATCCCCAAACCAACGGGATGTGCGAAAAGATGAACCAAGTGGTGATCGACTTACTGAAGACTTTACCCGTAGAGGAGCGGAACCTGTGGCCAACAAAGTTGCCTGACTTCGTGGACATATACAATCATATCCCAGTAAATTCCACCAACTGCACTCCAGTGTACCTGATGCGAGAAAGATCTAGCAAGTTACCCGTTGACCTGGACATGGGGGTCCTAGTCCCCGAAGATACCTCGCCGGATGCAGATTGGGATGCAGAAAGGCAGCAAAAGTACCGCAAAGTACAGGAATGCGTGGAAAGAAGTCTTGCCTAGGCTAGACAAAAACAAGAAAGAGACTACAACCAGCATGCTCCTGCGATTCCCTTGTCACCCGGTGAGCACGTACTCAAACGAAAGAGGAGGCTACACAAACTCGACGACCAATGGGAAGCGGAACCGTATACCGTCCTGCCATCCGATTTCAACAACACGAAGGTTTGTCTCATCAGCAAGGATGGAGGGGAGACCTCGATGGCGATATCCAGGGACCACCTTAAAGTCTGCCCTGATAAGTTGAGAGAGAGGGAAACGGATCCAGGAACCTCCCCACCTGTAGAAAAGGAG
Source organism: Ranitomeya variabilis (assembly GCF_051348905.1). Lineage (NCBI taxonomy): Eukaryota > Metazoa > Chordata > Amphibia > Anura > Dendrobatidae > Ranitomeya > Ranitomeya variabilis. The sequence continues at coordinate 165,864,557 of NC_135233.1, forward strand.
AAGATGATACACACGGTTCTTGGCGATTTTCCCCAGTCCTGGACTCAGATAAATCAGGCCATCGTGGTACCTGTTCTAACGTTCCGCCAGCCGGACCCACCAGAACTAACGGTGGTGCCAGATCGTCCAGACCCGCAACCTCAGCAGATCCCGCCCGAGGAAGCCATGCCAATCGTTGAACCGGCAAGTCCTCCCTCTGCTATTGGCGAACCTGCCGTACCCACTGTTGGTAACAGCAGCTCTGAGAGCTCCAGCCTGCCAGTGCTACCCAGACTCACTAGAAGTGTAGCTAGAAGACAGTGCACTACACCAGCGGTAGCAAGCATAGCGGGCCCTGTTAGGCCAATAGCAACCCCTGCGCTGCGAAGGTCCACATGCAGCACTCAGAATCAAACTCCCCTCCGCTACAAAACTTGGAGGTATTAGTGAGGGCTGCTATTTAGTTGAAAATGTTTGTGTGCATATCTTTTGTTACAGGTTTTAAAATGGACAACAGAGTAATGGACAGTGAATTGCTCCAAAAACTTCTAAAAGGGGACCCCTTTGTTTACCTGGGGTCCCCGCTGTTTCAACCACTGAACTGAGAGTCATAAACTGTGCATGACCTAACTTTCGCAACGTTCAAGAGTCCTCACCTCCCATAAAGGGAAGCACTGTTATGTTTAATTGTTTATGATATTTCAGAATTTTGTGTGTTTTCTGTTAACATGTATTGTTGTTCTTGTTTTCCCAGTCCGGGAGTACTGGATTTAACTGGGGGGGAGTGCAGCGCCCCAGAGTCCTGGTCGTTGCAGTAATGTCGCTCTGCCACTAAGAGGAGTGATGTTACGTCTGATTGCACTAAAGGAGTTCACCTGACCAGGTAACACTCACACTAAACTTCACACTCCGGCCACCAGGGGGAGTGGTTCTATCTAGTAGGCCACTCCTCACACTCTGGTAAAACTGGGGGTTGGACAGGAAGACAGGGAGAAGCAACTGGGAAGAGCTAGAGAGAGGACCTGTCATGGATGGGATCCTGACAGATTCCTAAGAAAGGACAAAAAGTGAGAAAACGGGAATACAGCAAAGAGGCGATAGGACCAGAAGGAGTCGTGCTGTAAGATCGAGGCAACATCCTTCTGAGGCGCAAACAGTCGGTGGCCGAAACACCGAGAAAGTAAGAGACTTTAAGCATTACTTCAAACCACGGCAGGACAGCCAATTATAGGTTGGCTGTCTCACTAAAACACCTAAGCAGACAACGGAGGCAGCTGTGGGAGAGGGGCGACTCTAGGGTCCCGGAAGAACTCCAGGCCTACCCCGTCATACGGGTGCGTCCTAATGATATCATCTGGGGGACGGAGAGAACGAACATCAGAGACAGACAGAATCAGTTGTGAGGACTATCCTGGGGTGCTCAACAGGGAAGGACTACAACACACAGGCGCTAGAAGGTAGACACTGATTCCCACCTGCAAAGGGAACTCTGGATGTGCCATTGGACCAGCCGGTCTCAGCCAGCCCTGTTAACAGTGCCCTAGATTGGGTACCTCCAAACCTTCAGTAAAAGGTAAAGAGACTGCAACCTGGTGTCCTTGTTATTTACTGCGACCTGCACCGCACCATAACATCATCACCATCCACACCTTTCATCGGACGCCCCTCAGCAGGGTCACGGACCGGGTCTAGCCACCGTGACAACCCCAGAACAGAGACTCAGAGGCCCGGTACCGGGTACCCCTCGGCCCTGCGGCAGTGGGGGCGCTCCATTAGCGCTATATAAAAATAAAGATTATTATTATATCTTCTCTGATCGAAGTTGTTGCCATAACTTTTGTCTTCATGTCCTACAGATACCATGATGAAATTTCATGCTTAAAGCTCAGCTCTGAAAACTTCCATCGTCTCCAATTTTCTGTAACCCATCCAGACATGATGCTTTAAAAATAAAAGTGTCATTATAATGCCCGATTAATAAAATTATCTTCCATGCTGTGCATTTGAATAAATAATTGTACCTCACTGTGCTTTTCTGGACAAAATATGACCCCCACACTGTACTTCTAATGATACATAGCTTCCACACTGACCCCTCTTATAAATTACTAGATGGTGGCCCGATTCTAACGCATCGGGTATTCTAGAATATGTATGTCCACGTAGTATATTGCCCAGCCACGTAGTATATTGCCCAGCCACGTAGTATATTGCCCAGCCACGTAGTATATTGCCCAGCCACATAGTATATTGCCCAGTTACATTGTATATTGCCCAGTTACATTGTATATTGCCCAGTTACATTGTATATTGCCCAGTGACTTGGTATATTGCCCAGTAACATTGTATATTGCCCAGTGACTTAGTATACAGTACAGAGCCACATAGTATATTGCCCAGTGACGTAGTATATTGCCCAGTGACGTAGTATATTGCCCAGCCACGTAGTATATTGCCCAGCCACATAGTATATTGCCCAGTTACATTGTATATTGCCCAGTTTCGTAGTATATTGCCCAGCCACATAGTATATTGCCCAGCCACGTAGTATATTGCCCAGTTATGTAGTAGATTGCCCAGTTACATTGTATATTGCCCAGTGACATAGTATATTGCTCAGTTACATTGTATATTGCCCAGTGACGTAGTATACAGCACAGAGCCACATAGTATATTGCCCAGTGACGTAGTATATTGCCCAGTGACGTAGTATATTGCCCAGTGACGTAGTATATTGCCCAGCCACATAGTATATTGCCCAGCCACGTAGTATATTGCCCAGCCACGTAGTATATTGCCCAGCCACGTAGTATATTGCCCAGTTATGTAGTATATTGCCCAGTTACATTGTATATTGCCCAGTGACGTAGTATATTGCTCAGTTACATTGTATATTGCCCAGTGACGTAGTATACAGCACAGAGCCACATAGTATATTGCCCAGTGACGTAGTATATTGCCCAGTGACGTAGTATATTGCCCAGTGACGTAGTATACAGCACAGAGCCACGTAGTATATTGCCCAGCCACGTAGTATATTGCCCAGTGACGTAGTATACAGCACAGAGCCACATAGTATATTGCACAGCCCATGTAGTATATTGCCCAGCTACGTAGTATATTGCCCAGCAACGTATGACACAGGTTAAAAAAATAAAAAATAAACATATACTCACCGTCCACAGGCGCGTTGTAGCTCTGTCGCCTGTGTGGGGTGCAGGCGGCAGCTTCCGGTCCCAGGGTGTGATGACGTCGCGGTCACGTGACCGTGTCGCGGTCACATGACCGTGACGTCACGGCAGGTCCTTTCCGCGCAGGCGCGCAGGACTTGTGATGACGTCGCAGTCACATGACCGTGACGTCATGGCAGGTCCTTCTGCCAGACCATCCTTGCCACCGGCACGTGCCGCTTGCATCGTGAGGAGCGGGAAAGGCGGCGTAGGTGAGTATATAATAATTTTTTATTTTTTTATTATTTTTAAAATTAGATGTTTTTACTATTGACGCTGCATCAATAGTAAAAAACTTGGTCACACAGGGTTAATAGCAGCGGTAACGGAGTGCGTTACCCGCGGCATAACGCGGTCCGTTACCACCAGCATTAACCCTGTGTGAGCGGTGACCAGAGGGGTGTATGCGGGCGCCGGGCAGTGACTGCGGGGAGTAAGGAGCGGCCATTTTCTTCTGGACTGTGCGCGTCGCTGATTGGTCGTGGCAATGGTCGTGGGTGTTTTGCCACGACCAATCAGCGACTTGGATTCCATGACAGACAGAAGCCGCGACCAATGAATATCCGTGACAGACAGAAAGACAGACAGACAGACAGAAAGACGGAAGTGACCCATAGACAATTATATAGTAGATAACCATTAAACTGTCCTCCCTTATAAATTATAACTATTAAACTGTCTGCTAACTTCCACACTGTCCTTCCTTACGAACCATGGCCTCCACACTATCGTTCATCATGATGTCTCCATTTTCACTGTCTCCCTCCCTGCTACCTCTCCTTACTGTCACTTCTTCATGTTCCTCTTGATTTTTTCCCATTTCCCTATACTGTGTCTCACCTTAACACCACTTACTCTCCCACCTACACTAATAGTCCGTACATTAAATCTTTGGCTCCTCTTTAGAATGCTTACCCTTATCTACAGTTTCTGCCCGATCCTCACCACCTTTGTTGCACTGCGGTGACAGCAACATTGTGATACAGTCATTGGCGGAAGCTTATGAGCACCCCTCTACCCCTGTTTCAAAGCTCATGTGTTCAAATGTATTCATATCTGAAAGATATTTGATACAACATCTCAGAGTTTAAATGATAGAAATGAGCTTATGTATATGCTGTATGTTGATATGTTAATTATTATTAAATTTTATTTTCATGCATGTCACATAGAACAATCCGGGTTTCTTGTATTGTTTCCTTTCAATGGAGAATATGATAGAGCCCCATAGCTGAGTGGTTTGATTGTTGTGAGTGGTATTATCAGACCTGTACCAATATATTATAAATTTATAATTCTATTAGTGCACAAATTAATGCCAATAATTAGGACTGAGTTATTGGCTACAATCTCCCCCTTTTCTATGGATATGCAGCCCCTTTGTCGATTTTTAAAGACAGTCTAATAAACTTTCAAGTTAATTAAACTCTATACTGTCCTAATAAGTAATTGACAGCATATGTGTGTACACATCTACAGTGGTGCTTGAAAGTTTGTGAACAGTTTTTCATATTTCGACATAAATTTGACGTGAAATTATTTACATTTAAAGTACTAACATGAAACAAACCAGTTAAAATATTAATCCTTGTCATTTTTTAAACTGAGGTTAATAAATCTGCGAGTAACATGTTTGTGAGTTACATAAATTTGGTAAAAAATGATTTATATGTGAACTTAGAGTCTTGTGTTTTCAAGCACTGTGATGACACAATCACATAGTGATAGATGACTTTGTGGATCTTTCTACCATCTCCCTACTGCATCCCTGGAGCTCAGCCACAGTGATCTTGGGATTCTTCTTTACCTGTCTCACCAATGCTCTTCTCCCACGATTGCTCAGTTTGGGTGAATGGCCATGTCTAGGAAGACTTCTGGTGGTCCCAAACTTCTTCCATTTAAGGATTATGGCTGTGCTTTTAGGAACCTTGAGTACTGCAGAAATTCTGTTGTAACCTTGGCCAGATCTGTGACTTGCCACAAATCTGTCTCTGAGCTCCTTGGCCGGTTCCTTTGACGTCATGATTCTCATTTGGTCTGACATGCACTGTGAGCTGTGAGGTCTGTTATAGACAGGTGTGCGCCTTTCCAAATCAAGTCCTATCAATTTAATTAAACACAGCTGGACTCCAATGAAGGAGTAGAACCATCTCAATGAGGATCACAGGGAAATGGAGAGCTTATGACTTAAATATGAATGTCTGAGCAAAGGGTCTGAATACTTATGACCATGTGATAGTTCAGTTGTTTTTTTTTATTAGATTTGCAAACATTTCTACATTTATGCTTTTTTTTGCAGTCAAGATGGGGTGCAGAGTGTACATTAATGTGAAAAAAAGAACTTTTTTGAATTTACCAAATGGCCGCACAAAGAGTGAAAAATGTAAAGGGGTCTGAATACCTTCCGTACCCACTGTATGTGTGTGTCACTGATATCTATATATCTATGTATTCTATGTGTATATATCTATTCTATCTATTCTATTCTATCCTGTCAGTATAATTTTACTGTATGCGGCACATGAATTGCCGGCTTTTCAAAGGACACTGGTGCGCAAAAATCAGACACCACTCGCATGGTCCGAGTGCTGTGCGATTTTTTTCTCGCACCCATAGGCTTACATTGGCGAGTCTCGGCCGAATGTCTTGGTGACAATCGCAGCATGCTGTGATTTTAAACGCACGTCGAATACGCCTGAGAAAATAAGCGGTGATATGAGCTGCCCCATAGATTAACACTTTTCCGAGTGCTATGCGATGCTTTCTCGTATAGCACTCGCCCGTATTCTATGGCAGTGTGCCGCTGGCCTGAATGTCAACCACTAATGAAGAATAATAATTTACTGCTAAGTACAGAATGAACAGAAATTTCAATGAACAGAACATATTTACCATAAACTGATAAGTCAATTTGTTCCGCTCTTTCTTCTCTATAACATTATGTTGGCTCAGATTGTAGGTTCAATGAGTCAGGTTTACTTTAAATAGTGATGAAAAGGACAGTGTAAATCATATAAAGATGATAGCTTTAAGTGTAATTTGTTTTAGCTTTCCAGAAAAAAATGTATGCAGTCCAATAAACTTCTTTTGGCTACAGTTCAATGGACTTCATCAACTTTTACTATAACTCATCCAAAAAATTATTAAAACATCTTTTTGGCTGTGTACATTTGGTTTGGGAAATATATTAAAAAAGGAACAGATTTTTAATCAATTTATAATATAACATCTTCTACTTATTTGATGAATCATGCACTAAACAATTAAATGAAATCATTTCTTAAAAAAAAATAACTTTTATGTAATCCACGATTAGTCATATGTAATGCACAGTTAGTCATAGTCAATTAGTTATAGTGAGGGTTTTCTAAAAGCGACTTTATGTGGGATTCAAATTTTTATTAACAGACTTCCCTGTTTGTGTGAAAGAAGCCATGCCCCATTTTTCAGACCATGCCTCTTTCTGCAGAACACATAGTTACATGCCCCCCCTCACCTATAGACTAAAAGCAATGGTAGCCAAAATTAAAGGCATTTTTTCCTGCAGATAATATAGTAGATGTTTTGTGCAGTTCTATGTAACATCACAAAAAAACACACATTATGACCTCTTTGAGTACTCATAATGTAGTAGGTGTTATAAAAATATTTCACAGGATTACAGAATCTACATAGATTACACTGCACACTGAGGTAGAACTCCCATATTCTGCCCTCAGCAAATACAAAGATTTAATTTTCCTAACATAAATATAGATATAGTAATCATTAAATTGTCAGATGGCACATTAATTTATTAACATGGCACTCCATCTGACAAGTGGAGTATGATCACTATATCTGTACAAAATGAGAACCAACACCAATGCATTTATATTTCACAAGAACCATTATTTGTACATGGATACAGAATCAAAACCAACAGTATTACATAAATACAGCACCAGAAGCATCTAAAGTACTTGAATACAGCACCAGAACCACCACCAATGCATAAATACAGCACCAGAAGCTGTGTATGTGTGACCATGAACTGTAGCAGCTCTACATGGTAGGACACAGCAAATAACATAATACATAGCAGGGGCACATTTATAAGATTATCTCAGCACAGAAACATTGTTTGACACACAACCATTTTGATTAAAATGTACTTTGTGGGATAACCTTTTTAACAATGGTAATGAGCTGCTGTGAGTTGTTACTAGCCTTAAGCAGACTGTGAACCATACAGAAACAAGAGTACTTATTCTATAGACACAGTCAATATCCCAAATAAACATTTGCATCCAAGTTACCTTACAGGTGACATCTTCTCTTATTGGATTTGGTCTCATTCCTTTCATTTTTGATTGATCCAAATGCCACGACAATTTGTCACAGTCATAGCTCGTCCTGCAGTTTTCTAACTTATCCAAACTTTTGCACTACATGCCAACTTGGTAAACTTACAAATACAGCTGCAATTATGGTGCCCCTGAATTAAAATATCCACCCATGCTGTGCCCGTCACTGTGTTGCTTGCACAAAATATGATGCCCACACTGTTTCACTTATAGTATAAGACCTGTTCATTGTCTCCACTTCCGAACTATGATTGCCACACTGTTGTCAATTATTGACTATGACCTCTATGCTGCCCCTTACAAATCTAGTCTCCGCAATGTACCAATTTCTTGCTGTCTCCTGAATAATATCCCTTCTCTACTTTGTCCCTGCTGCCTTTGTGCTCCAGACATCTGTAGCATGATTCCAGCAGCATCTTGAAATGAACTCATCATGCCACTGCATTATTTGAGAATACATTACATGTCGAGGCAGGGAGTTGATTAGAGCTTTCTCTATCCCAGTATTGCTAGCCTTCACATATCTTCATATTTGAATCCTATAAAGGGAACTGGTTCAGATACTGCATTTTCCTAGTTTGCCAAATTGACTGTTATTTAACCCCTTAGTGACGGAGCCAATTTTTAAAAATCTGACCAGTGTCACTTTATGTGGAAATAACTCTGGAATGCTTCTACAAATTCCAGTGATTTTGAGACTGTTTTTTCGTGACACATTATACTTTATGATAATGGTAAAATGTAGGTCGATATGTTTTGTGTTTATTTATAAAAAATATCAGAAATTTGAGAAAATTGTTAAAAAATTAGCAATTTTGAGACTTTGAATGATTATCCCTTTAATCCAGATAGTTGTTATGATCCGGTGACTTTGGAGCCGCATGAACTTTCTCTGGAGTAGGTGGAAACTGTATTGACCGCAAAACCTGAACTAACACCGCAACTAGAAGTAGCCGTGGGGTGTGCCTAACAAACCCTAGACACTTCGACACAGCCGGAGGACTAAATACCCCTATAGATGGAAATAGGAATACTACCTTGCCTCAGAGCAGAACCCCAAAGGATAGGCAGCCCTCCACGAATATTGACTGTGAGTAGGAGAAGAAAGACACACGCAGGCAGAAAACAGGATTCAGCAAAAGAGGCCACTCTAGCTAAATAGGGAAAGATAGGACAGAATACTAAGCGGTCAGTATTAAAACCCTTCCAAAAATATCCACAGCAGATAATACAAAAAGTTCCACAATCTAACTAAAGACATGGAATGTATATCTGCCACTCCAGAGAATCCAACAAGACTGAGAAAATACTGACACAATCTAAGCTGGACAAAAAAAAACACTGAATAGCACAGAATTATTAAGCACACAGCATGTGTGCCACAGAAACAAAACCAGACACTTATCTTTGCTGATTTGGCAGAAGGCAGAAGGAACCAAACCAGGACCAAAACCTCCCAACAACCATGGACAACTGGCAAGGACTAATGAATCCTGCACGCCTAAATACCCCAGTCAGAACTGCAATCAGCAGATACACCTGACCAGGACTGCAACTCAGGGACAACTGCATTACCACCTACAACCACTGGAGGGAGCCCAATAGCAGAATTCACAACAGTACCCCCCCTTGAGGAGGGGTCACCGAACCCTCACCAGAGCCCCCAGGCCGATCAGGATGAGCCAGATGAAAAGCATGAACCAAATCAGCAGCATGGACATCAGAGGCAAAAACCCAAGAATTATCCTCCTGGCCATAACCCTTCCATTTGACAAGATACTGAAGCCTCCGCCTCAAAAAACGAGAATCCAAAATCTTCTCAACCACATACTCCAACTCCCCATCAACCAACACAGGGGCCGGAGGATCAACAGAGGGAACAACGGGTACCACATATTTCCGCAATAAAGATCTATGGAAGACATTATGGATAGCAAAAGAGGCAGGAAGCACCAATCGAAAAGACACTGGATTAATAATCCCAGAAATCCTATAAGGACCAATAAACCGAGGCTTAAACTTAGGAGAAGAAACCTTCATAGGAACATGACGGGAAGACAACCAGACCAGATCCCCAACCTGAAGCCGGGAACCAACACACCGACGACGGTTAGCAAAACGTTGAGCCTCCTCCTGAGACAACACCAAATTGTCCACCACATGAGCCCAAATCTGCTGTAACCTGTCAACCACCGAATCCACACCAGGACAGTCAGAAGGCTCAACCTGCCCAGAAGAAAAAACGAGGATGAAAACCAAAATTACAAAAGAAAAGGCGAAACCAAAGTAGCCGAACTAGCCCGATTATTAAGGGCAAACTCGGCCAATGGCAAAAAGGCCACCCAATCATCCTGATCAGCAGACACAAAGCATCTCAAATAAGTCTCCAAGGTCTGATTAGTTCGCTCGGTTTGGCCATTTGTCTGAGGATGACATGCAGAGGAAAAAGATAAATCAATGCCCAGCCTAACACAAAAGGCCCGCCAAAACCTAGAAACAAACTGGGAACCTCTGTCAGACACAATATTCTCCGGAATACCATGCAAACGAACCACATGCTGAAAAAACAACAAAACTAAATCTGAAGAGGAAGGCAATTTAGGCAAAGGCACCAAATGAACCATCTTAGAAAACCGGTCACAAACAACCCAGATAACCGACATCCTCTGGGAAACCGGAAGATCAGAAATAAAATCCATAGAAATATGCGTCCAGGGCCTCTCAGGGACCGGCAATGGCAAAAGCAACCCAATTTATCAAAGTGAATAATAGCCACTGGTGGTCAATCTGCAGAAGCAAATCCTGACACCCAAACATTAAACTCTCATAACAGTGAAAGAAATCCCCCTAAATACAGTCACACAATACTTTCACAACTATTAAAATTAAATAGTATCTTGAGGGGTGCTGTGTCTGAGTGGAAGATTGTTACTACTTTAATTATGCTATGGCAAAAAAGAAGCAATATGTCTGGCACTCTTATGAAAAACTGAGCTGCATCAACCAACTAGTTAAATTTGCAAGCGACAGCAATAGATGTAAATTCTAATAGGCCAGTGAGATGCACAAATTCTCCTGTGTGCACACATAATTTATGTTGTACCCATGCATCTAAATTATCTTAGATTTTTATAATATTGCCATATTTTGCAGCTACAAATGTACCAATTGAACCCTCACCAATTCTAGGAATGGGGCTTTGTGGAAACCTGTCTCAATAGAGCATGGGTCAAGCACATACACCACAGTTCTCTCTATTGTCCATAGAGTTACAGATACCTTACTCTGCTATCTCCAGCAATTAGTACAGCAGTATCAGACTATGACTATAGTAGTGTGACACCTGCTTGAACACCATTTTATTCAGACAAGAGGGAGTTGTGTTTCTGGCTGTCTAATATCTGCGTCATGATGGGCAAGCTTTGTCAAGCCAGGTGCGTACCGGACATTTGGAGATGAGCCTTCATACAGAGGGGCTGATGATGAATCCCCAAGTCTGCACACATCAGAGAGGAAAGAGAGAACAAACGACCAAAAAAGTATCAGTACAAATAATGATGAATGCAATGATGCTTTATTGAAACCAGGTGATAACAAGGGTGACAGAACAATGATAAAAAAGTTACAATTATATATAAAAACAGGGACGCACACCCAGGATTATACATTTTTCCTGAAAGGAGAACCAACAGGGCTAACACATTGTAATCATAATCATTTTGGGTACAGTAAAGTGCATAACCAGATATGAACAATTATATATAGATTATATAGGGGTAGATAAAGTGCTAGTGCAATTGGTGATGGTGTAAATTAGTATACATTCAACAACTGAAATGAGGTCCATGTGCTGTAGTTACAGAGGTAGCGACAAAATGTATGCAAGACAGTATTGTACTATGGACCTATTATAATAAATCACCTAGCAGTGCAAGACATGAGGTAGTCAAGTAGTAGGAACAGTGGACTTACAAGAGCAGAGGAGCTCCTTCATCCAAGTGGTGTCCACCACAACGTGTGTTTCGGCTTCCACCTTCGTCAGAGGCTGACAGCATAAGGTCCCAGGTGTATACAATGGGTAAGAGCAGAATTTAGCTTCATCTTCGTGTTTTTGTTTCCCTTAAAGTGGTACACACCTTACCTTAATATTTAGCTAAGGAATATATCTTCCTGATATGCATGCTATGCAAATGGTTTATGGACTAACACTTTGTGCAACTTGGGAACAATATCTGTATGAGCACTAGCACTTTATGAATACTTTCTGCTACTTTTTGCTCTCTCTCCAGCTACTACAAAATATTGGGGCTAACGTGCTTTACATCTGTGTAAATCATCTATCCACTTTGTCGTTTTATGTGAATTTTGTTATTCAATTTTTAGTGTATTATCTTTATAATAAACTTTATTATTTTTTATGGGATTATTTTTGCTCTTTTTTTCCTGCAGTTTCATCCTATCCTATATGTATCAATTTTAATTTTGGCCCCAGATAAGAATGGTTGTTTGGAAACTAAATGAAGCTTTACTGAGAAAGTAAACATTGGTGGTTAGTCAGCTCTCTAACCTCAAACTTTCACTGAGGTCTAATTATGGATAACAGGTTAGGTTGTATGTGATAGAAAATATCTGCTTAACTTTAAAGGGAATCTGTCACCCCATTTTTGGCCTATAAGCTGCGGCCACCACCGTCAGGAGCTTATCTACAGCATTCTGTAAAGCTGTAGATAAGCCCCTGATGTACCCTGAAAGATAAGAAAAATAAGTTAGATTATACTCACCCAGGGGCAGTCCCGGTGCGGTCCGGGTCCGATGGGCATCGCGGTCCAGTGCCTCCCATCTTCATATGATGATGTCCTCTTCATTGCTTCCTGTCACGGCTCCTGCGCAGGCGTACTTTATCTGCCCTGTTGAGGGCAGAGCAAAGTACTGCAGTGCGCAGGCGCCGGGAAAGGTCAGAGAGGCCCAGCTCCTGCGTACTGCAGTACTTTGCTCTGCTCTCAACAGGGCAAATCAGTACACCTGCACAGGAGCCGCGGCAGGAAGACAAGAAGAGAACAACATCGTATGAATATGGGAGGCGCCGGACCCGGACCGCGACACCCATCGGATCGGACCACACCGGGATCACCCCTGGGTGAGTATAATCTGACTTGCTTTTCTTATCTTTCAGGATACATCAGGGGCTTATCTACAGCATTACAGAATACTGTAGATAAGCCCTGATGGCGGTGGCCGCAGCTTATAGGTCAAAAATGAGGTGACAGATTCCCTTTAACTGTTCCATTTTTAGTCCTTGTATTACTATACATCTCATTAATTCCCAGTTTATATTTTAGAATCAATCAGAATATAAAGGATATGTTATAAAGATGATATTGTAAAATGTCATCCTTACTTTCACTGTATCAGGAAATGCGTTCATTGTGAGAACTCCAAAATATTCCTCTGTACTATCAAAAGAAATGTAGACCATGGGTGAATATACCACTGGTGCAACCTTAGTTACAAACTCAAAAAACAATACACATCATAAAGTCAAAATGGCAATGAAATATATGTTTCTTAGTCTATAATATGGGATAATACCATATGTGCTATTAGATGTGTAACATGGAAATATTGAGGGCACATTGGCAATACATATAGAGGACAAAGAAAAATGACCGATTTACAACCTTATTAAAAAATATATTATACTTTATTAATATAATATAAAAATGTGGGTGAGGGTGGAAACAAATACACAGGGAACAAGAAGAGGACACAATGCATTAGGAACAGATAAAATTATATAATATTGAAGATTGGATAGATCATAGCAATATAGAGTTCAAGTCCTCTTTTTCTCTGAAGAGGCAATTTGCATATTAAATTTCCCAGATGAGCATTGCATGGCAAATAAGCCTCATTAGGCCTCTTTCACACTTCCGTCTTTGAGCTCCCGTTGAAATTCGTCGATTTTTGAAAAAACAGGATCTAGCAAATTTTTCTGCTGGATCCTGTTTTTTCCCATAGACTTGTATTAGCGACAGATTGTGACGGATGGCCTTCTGTTTCATCCGTCGAGCACTGGATCCGTTGGAAAATTGCTGTCCGTCGGGCGGGGACAACGCACAGAGAAACGTTTCTTCTGTATGTCGGAAAATCGCTCAGCGACGGATCCTGCGCTGCCCGTCGTTGGCTATAATGGAAGCCTATGGACGCAGGATCCATCTCTGACTGTCAAAAGCAGGAATCCAGTGACGGGTTCCGTCTTTTGAAACTGAGCATGCGTGAAAGAATTTCCAGTCAGGGAAATTCTCTCTCACTTGCTCTCTCTCTCTTTTTACTATTGATGCTGCCTATGCAGCATCAATAGTAACAAGATATAATGTTTAAAAAAAATAAATAACGCGCAATATTCTTACCTTCCGGCATCCCTCACAGCGTTACCGATGCTCGAGATGCTCCCAGGAGCTAGCGTTCCCAGTAATGCATTGCAAAATGACCTGAAGACGTTGCGGTCTCATGAGACCGCTATGTCATCAGAGGTCATTGCACGCAAGGCATTACTGGGAACGCTAGCTGCCAGGAGCATCGCGTGCATCGGTAACGCTGCGCGGGATGCTGGAAGGTAAAAATATTGCGATTTTTTAAATTATTTTTAACCTGGGTTGTGTTGTGTATGCGTTTTCGCGGCGGAAAACCACTGCGAAGATGCATACACAACAGGTGCACATAGCCTTGATGGGTCCATCAGAAAAACAGGCCCAGTGCACCCGTTTTTTACAATCTGCACAGAATCCGTCATTTCAACATTTTGACAGATCCTGTGCAGATTGTAAAAACGGAAGTGTGAAAGAAGCCTTACCTTGACAAGCCAGAGCTGGTGTGGCACTCTCTCAAGGAGAAACCTTACCCCTTAGACCCCAGTCCAGAGCCTCTCACCTAGCCAAATTAGTTCTCATGCTTCACACTGACGAGGGCCAACAGCCCGAAACACCGTGTCTGCGAATTGAGATACTGATTTGGCTTTTATCCTAAGTCATATTGCAAGATTCGTTAAAGGGTTGATTGTGACTTGTAAGATCGCTACTTCCAACAGGAGGCGCTATAGAGTTCAAGTCCTCTTTTTCTCTGAAGAGGCAATTTGCATAACTAAGATGGAGGATTACAGAGCACAATAAATCTGTACTAACACAATACTATAACAGTTACTACAACATGACTTATAAACAGGCTTTAACATAAGCACACAGTCAAGACTATAATTCTCACCTGATTAGCTGAAGGATAGGGATAGTAGTAAGAAGTGAACAGAAGCAAGAGACACGTGTCTTGTCTGCACGGAGTCCGGGCTTGTCTGAAAACATGTCTCCTTCACAGAGGAGCAGGGAATGGTCCCACAAGCACACTGAACTTAAAGGGGAAGACACCTGCATCTGTAAGAATGCTGCCAGATTGTGCTAAACATAGTTAAACATCATAAAAGGATAACATATCACCTCTTACGGGATGTAACAAGTGTCAAACTACCAATACTTTCTCGTACTGATCCTAAATGGGCAGAACACCTACGATATCAGGATAGTTCACAGGCACCAAACAATTTTTTGCTTATAAATGACTTTTAAATAAAAGTAATGGTGAGTGATGCTGAGAATTTAAAGATAAAAGTCTTTAGACACAGTGCTCTTATACTTGTACTAGATGGTGGCCCGATTCTAACGCATCGGGTATTCTAGAATATGTATGTAGTTTATTTATGAAGTTTTCAGAATAATGCAATTTATACACAGGATTTGGCCGGCCGGGCGCGACCAATTAGCGAAGCGTGGTTCAAATTCCGTGCCAATCTGCGGCCAGACTGTGCCTGTCGCTGGTTGTTTGCTGCCGGGCATGAGCAATCAGTGAAGCCAGGGCTGGCTCCAGGTTTTTGAGGGCCCCGGGCGAAAGAGTCTCAGTGGGCCCCCCTCTTTAACACATACCACGATTCATGATGCACAGATACAGCAGGAAAATATACCACAGCCAAGTAGCATATAACACAGCCCAAGTAGCATATAACACAGCCCACGTAGCATAAAGCACAGCCACGTAATATATTGCACAGCTACGTAGTATATAGCAAAGCTCACGTAGTATATAACACAGCTCACGTAGTATATAGCACAGCTCACGCAGTATATAACACAGCCACGTAGTATATTGCCCAGCCACGTAATATATTGCACAGCCCAAGTAGCATATAGCACAGAGATGCAGTATATAACACAGCTCACGCAGTATATAACACAGCCCACGTAGTATATAGCACAGCGATGTAGTATATAACACAGCCCACGTAGTATATAGCAATGTGGGCATGATATCCCTGTTAAAAAAAAAGAATTAAAATAAAAAATAGTTATATACTCACCTTCCGGCGGCCCCCGGATCCAGGCGAGGCGTTTAGCGATTCTCCTCGCGATGCTCCGGTCCCAAGAATGCATTGCGGTCTCACAAAATGACGACGTAGCGGTCTTGCGAGACCGCTAAATCATCATCTCGCAAGACCGCAATGCATGGCCCGGAGCGTCACGAGGAGCGGGAAAGGCGCCGGAAGGTGAGTATATAATGATTTTTTATTTTTTAATTATTTTTAACATTAGATCTTTTTACTATTGATACTGCATAGGCAGCATCAATAGTAAAAAGTTGGTCACACAGGGTTAATAGCAGCGTTAACGGACTGCGGCATAACGCGGTGTAACGCAGCCATTAACCCTGTGTGAGCCCTGACTGGAGGGGAGTATTGAGGGGCCACTGACAGAGAGTAGGAAGGGGTGAATTCGGGGCTGGACTGTGCCTGTCGCTGATTGGTCACTGCCTTTTTCTTTTTAGATCATTCATTCACAGAATTTAACATTTACCACTTTTTCACAGCATAAAAAACTAATATGATATTGAAATTTTATAACGATGCTTATTTTTAATCTCAGAACTGTCCCAACAAGCAGCAAGTCCTGACTGTCATCAAACAGATGCAACAATTCTTAAAGGGTCAAGAAACAAGATTTGCAGAAGGAATCCGTATTATGAAAAGCAGACTTAATAATTTGCAAAACACTGTCAACAAAGGTGGCCCAGACCCACAGCCAGGTTAGTGTTAATAATAAAATAAGCATCATAAAACATATTGGATTAAAGTATACTTTACCACAATATAGTTGTTTAGTACTGTAACAAAAAAGGGGCACAACCTTATCAATCATATATGTCCTAATGCTTCAGGGGGGGCAAAAGCTCCTCAGCAATGTAAGAAGACATCAGTATTTGAGAAAACCTGTCATCATCACCGATAACCAGCTACAAGCCATCAGATATTGAGAATAATATGCAGGTTAATAATGTTATGTAGGTGCCCAGCCACAGTACTGAATGTGCGTGACCCAGGAGAAAATGAACTGCTGGCCTTCAGTCATGCAGGTGTGCCCAGAGAAATTACAGTCACCGCACACACCATTATGAGCACTGTCTGTAAGCAAGCCTCTGCACTGACCAACAGCTGGCTCAGCAGTGCACCAGCACAGAGCCGACTGTCAGTCTGTGCCAGGACATGGTTCCTGCTTCCGCTCTCAGTGGTGTGAGCAGTGACTCTAATTGCTCTGGGCACACCTGCATGACTGAAAGCCGGCGGCTTCTGGGAGAAATAAGTTCATTTTCTCCCATATGCTGCCCTTTTAGTACTGCAGCCAGGCACCTACATAATGATATTGACCTACAGAATAACCCTATATCTCAGGCTATTATCTTTATCTGACATGACAGGTTACCTTTAAATAGTATATGGCAGATGGTAGGCATTTTTACCTATTTTTGTTAGTAGCTTTGAGAAAAGTCTTTGTGAACATTAATTTATTTATACAGAAGTAATGATTACTAACTTTGTTTTTTTATTGTAGTAGATGCAGTTCTGTTGAACAATGACAATTTCATAACAATGTACCCTAAATGATGTTAAAATCTAACCTCTAATCTCCCACCAGTCCAGTGCCTCCAATTGTCAATGCAAATGCCCATCTCATTTTCATGTCATGGTGCTGTGACAGTCCATTCCAATACAAGAACATTTGTCCAATAATTGTCAGCAGCAGCGTTGCTATTGACAAAATTCTCACCTGACATCGGTAACTAGTCATCCAATCCACATAGGCAAATAAATCATACCATCGATGTCCATAAATTAAGTTATATGTAATAATGAGAAATGGCACATGGAAAAACGTTTGAATGCATGAAGATAGAGAAGTGCAAAAAGTCATGACACCAGCTGAAATCTATCAGTAATTAGATAGCAATCCTGCCACTTGGTGAAAAATTTGGTTCAAATGATGGCCTATAAAAAGGGGTCTCATTACCAAGGTATCACAG
Organism: Ranitomeya variabilis; assembly: GCF_051348905.1. NCBI lineage: Eukaryota > Metazoa > Chordata > Amphibia > Anura > Dendrobatidae > Ranitomeya > Ranitomeya variabilis. The sequence continues at coordinate 165,882,507 of NC_135233.1, forward strand.
AGGAAACATCTTATGATGGGTGAAACTAGTGAGCTTGCAACCTTATTGTTGCAAAACATACTGATGGCATTGGTCAGAGAATTTCTAATCTACGGAAGGTTCCAGTGAGCACTGTTGCGGCCATAATCCAGAAGTGGAAAGAACATAATTTTGCTATAAACCAGCCACGACCAGGCGCTCCCGCAAGGTTTCAGACAAAGTAGTGAAAAGAATTATCAGAAGAGTTGTCCAAGTGTAAGGGGTCAGCCCCTGCTAAAAACTGAATTACACTGTGACTTTAAGAGACAATGCTCCACTCTGATTTGTGTGCACTTGGACTAGTCCTTTCTCCCTGCAGCTTGCTGTGTGGTGGTTTGAGCTGGAAGCAGGAAATGTCTGGCTCCTGAAGTGAAGACAGAGAAAGACTTGTACATATGACATATGATAAATGTACCAAGATATTCTTGATTAAAATCTGCTGCCATCTACCAGGATGATGAAGATGAAACAAGGGTGGACATTTCAGCAACACAACGATCCCAAACACACAGCCAAGGAAACTCTCAATTGGTTTCAGAGAAAGAAAATAAAGCTGCTAGAATGGTCCAGCCACTCACCTGATCTGAATCCAATAGAACATTCATGGAAGGAACTAAAGCTCAGAGTTCATAGAAGGAGCCTTTAATATTTGAAGAGTGTTCGTGTGGAAGGATGGGACAAAATCCCACCTGAGTAATGTGTACAACTAGTTTCTCCATACAGGAAGCATCGTCTTGAAGCTGTCATCAACAAAGGCTTTTGTACAAAACATTAAATACATTTCAGTAAGCATGTTCTAAACTTTCTACCTGTGTAATTTCTCATTATTACACATAAATTATGGACATCTATGATTTGATTTATTTACATGTGTGGATTGGATGGGTTGTTACCGACATCTGGTGACAATGTCATGTCAACAGCACCTTTAGCCCCTTCCCGACCTGTGACACAGCGTATGCGTCATGAAAGTCGGTGCCAATCCGACCTGTGACGCATATGCTGTGTCACAGAATGATCGCGTCCCTGCAGATCGGGTGAAAGGGTTAACTCCCATTTTACCCGATCTGCAGAGACAGGGGGAGTGGTGCTTCACCCCCCCGTGGCTACGATCGCTCTGATTGGCTGTTGAAAGTGAAACTGCCAATCAGAGCGATTTGTAATATTTCACCTATGAAAATGGTGAAATATTACAATCCAGCCATGGCCGATGCTGCAATAGCATCTGCCATGGCTGGAGACCCCGATCTGCCCCCACCCCACCCCACCGATCACCTCCCCAGTCGTCCTTTTTGCCCCGATCTCCGTTCCGCTCCCCTCCTCCCTCCTGTCGGCTCCCCCGGTCCTCCTGTCCGCTCCTCAGGTCCTCCGATCCCCCCCCCGTGTTCCGATCCCACCCCCCAATACTTACCTAGCTTCGATGTCCCTCCCGGTGTCCGGCCGTCTTCTTCATGGGCGCCACCATCTTGGAAAATGGCGGGCGCATGCGCAGTGCGCCCGCCGAATCTGCCAGCTGACAGATTCGTTCCTGCACATTTTGGTCGCTGTGATTAGTTCTATCACAGCGATCAAAATAAAAAAAATAGTAAATAACTCCCCCCCTTTATCACCCCCATAGGTAGGGACAATAATAAAAAACAGAAAATATAATTATTTTTGTTTTTCCATTAGGGTTAGGGTTAGGGGTAGGGTTAGGGGTAGGGTTGCACTTAGGGATGCACTTAGGGTTGCACTTAGGGTTGCACTTAGGGATGCACTTAGGGTTGCACATAGAGATGCACTTAGGGATGCACTTAGGGTTGCACTTAGGGTTGCACATAGAGATGCACATAGAGATGCACTTAGGGATGCACTCAGGGATGAACTTAGGGTTGCACTTAGGGATGCACTTAGGGTTGCACTTAGGGATGCACTTAGGAATGCACTTAGGGTTGCACTTAGGGATGCACTTAGGGATGCACTTAGGGATGCACTTAGGGATGCACTTAGGGTTGCACTTAGGGATGCACTTAGGGTTGCACTTAGGGATAGGGTTGCACTTAGGGATAGGGTTGCACTTAGGGATGCACTTAGGGTTGCACTTAGAGATGCACTTAGGGTTGCACTTAGGGATGCACTTAGGGATGCACTTAGGGATGCACTTAGGGATAGGGTTGCACTTAGGGATGCACTTAGGGATGCACTTAGGGGTGCACTTAGGGTTGCACTTAGGGTTGCACTTAGGGATGCACTTAGGGATGCACTTAGGGTTGCACTTAGGGATAGGGTTGCACTTAGGGATAGGGTTGCACTTAGGGATGCACTTAGGGATGCACTTAGGGATGCACTTAGGGTTGCACTTAGGGATGCACTTAGGGATGCACTTAGGGATGCACTTAGGGTTGCACTTAGGGATAGGGTTGCACTTAGGGATAGGGTTGCACTTAGGGATGCACTTAGGGATGCACTTAGGGATGCACTTAGGGTTGCACTTAAAGTTGCACTTAGGGTTGCACTTAGGGATGCACTTAGGGATACACTTAGGGTTGCACTTAGGGATAGGGTTGCACTTAGGGATGCACTTAGGGATGCACTTAGGGTTGTATTTAGGGTTGCACCTAGGGTTGCACTTAGGGATGCAGTTAGGGTTGCACTTAGGGATGCACTTAGGGATGCACTTAGGGATGCACTTAGGGATGCTTTTAGGGTTGCACTTAGGGATGCACTTAGGGATGCACTTAGGGTTGCACTTAGGGTTGCACTTAGGGATAGGGCTGCACTTAGGGATAGGGCTGCACTTAGGGATAGGCCTGCACTTAGGGATAGGGCTGCACTTAGGGTTGCACTTAGGGATAGGGTTGCACTTAGGGCTAGGGTTGGAATTAGGGTTAGAATTAGGCTATGTGCACATGGTGCAGATTTGGCTGCGGATCCGCAGCGGATTGGTCACTGCGGATTCGTAGCAGTTTTCCATCACGTTTACAGTACCACGTAAACCTATGGAAAACCAAATCTGCTGTGCCCATGGTGCGGAAAATACGAAAATACAGCGCGGAAACCAACCCTGCATTGTATTTTCCGCAGCATGTCAATTCTTTGTGCGGATTTCGCAGCGTTTTACACCTGCTCCATAATAGGAATCCGCAGGTGAAATCCACACCAAAAACACAGGGAATCTGCGGTAAATCAGCAGGTAAAGCGCAGTGCGTTTTACCTGCAGATTTTTCAAAAACAGTGCGGAAAAATCCGCACACAAATCCGCAATGTGGGCACATAGCCTTAGGGTTAGGGTTGGAATTAGAGTTAGAGTTGGAATTAGGGTTAAGACTAGGGTTAGGGGTGTGTTGGGGTTAGGGTTGGGATTAGGGTTAGGAGTGTGTTGGGGTTAGTGTTGGAGTTAGAATTGAGGGGTTTCCACTGTTTAGGCACATCAGGGGGTCTCCAAACGTGACATGGCGCCACCATTGATTCCAGCCAATCTTGCGTTGAAAAAGTCAAATGGTGCTCTCTCCCTTCCGAGCCCCGACGTGTGCCCAAACAGTGGTTTACCCCCACATATGGGGTACCAGCGTACTCAGGAGAAACTGGACAACAACTTTTGGGGTCCAATTTCTCCTGTAACCCTTGGGAAAATAAAAAATTGCAGGCTAAAAAATTATTTTTGAGGAAAGAAAAATGATTTTTTATTTTCACGGCTCTACGTTATAAACTTCTGTGAAGCACTTGGGGGTTCAAAGTGCTCACCACACATCTAGATTAGTTCCTTTGGGGGTCTAGTTTCCAAAATGGGGTCACTTGTGGGGGAGCTCCAATGTTTAGGCACACAGGGGCTCTCCAAACGCGACATGGTGTCCGCTAATGAATGGAGCTAATTTTCCATTCAAAAAGTCAAATGGCGCGCCTTCCCTTCCGAGCCTTGCCGTGCACCCAAAAAGTGGTTTACCCCCACATATGAGGTATCGGCGTACTCAGGAGAAATTGCCCAACAAATTTTAGGATCCATTTTATCCTGTTGCCCATGTGAAAATGAAAAAATTGAGGCTAAAAGAATTTTTTTGTGAAAAAAAAGTCCTTTTTCATTTTTTACGGATCAATTTGTGAAGCACCTGAGAGTTTAAAGTGCTCACTATGCATCTAGATAAGTTCCTTGGGGGGTCTAGTTTCCAAAATGGGGTCACATGACAAAATGGGGTCACATGTGGGGGAGCTTCAATGTTTAGGCACACAGGGTCTCTCCAAACGCGACATGGTGTCCGCTAACGATGGAGATAATTTTTCATTCAAAAAGTCAAATGGCGCGCCTTCCCTTCCGAGCCTTGCTGTGCACCCAAAAAGTGGTTTACCCCCACATATGAGGTATCGGCGTACTCAGGAGAAATTGCCCAACAAATTTTAGGATCCATTTTATCCTGTTGCCCATGTGAAAATGAAAAAATTGAGGCTAAAATAATTTTTTTGTGAAAAAAAAGTACTTTTTCATTTTTACGGATCAATTTGTGAAGCACCTGGGGTATTAAAGTGCTCACTATGCATCTAGATAAGTTCCTTGGGGGGTCTAGTTTCCAAAATGGGGTCACTTGTGGGGGAGCTCCAATGTTTAGGCACACGGGGGCTCTCCAAACGCGACATGGTGTCCGCTAAAGATTGGAGCCAATTTTTCATTCAAAAAGTCAAATGGCGCTCCTTCGCTTCCGAGCCCTGCCTTGCCCCCAAACAGTGGTTTACCCCCACATATGAGGTATCAGCGTACTCAGGACAAATTGGACAACAACTTTTGTGGTCCAGTTTCTCCTTTTACTCTTGGGAAAATAAAAAAATTGTTGCTAAAAGATAATTTTTGTGACTAAAAAGTTAAATGTTCACTTTTTCCTTCCATGTTGCTTCTGCTGCTGTGAAACACCTGAAGGGTTAATAAACTTCTTGAATGTGGTTTTGAGCACCTTGAGGGGTGCAGTTTTTAGAATGGTGTCACTTTTGGGTATTTTCAGCCATATAGAACCCTCAAACTGACTTCAAATGTGAGGTGGTCCCTAAAAAAAATGGTTTTGTAAATTTTGTTGTAAAAATGAGAAATCACTGGTCAAATTTTAACCCTTATAACTTCCTAGCAAAAAAAAATTTTGTTTCCAAAATTGTGCTGATGTAAAGTAGACATGTAGGAAATGTTATTTATTAACTATTTTGTGTTACATAACTCTCTGGTTTAACAGAATAAAAATTCAAAATGTGAAAATTGTAAAATTTTAAAATTTTTTGCCAAATTTCTGTTTTTTTCACAAATAAACGCAGAAATTATCGACCTAAATTTACCACTAACATGAAGCCCAATATGTCACGAAAAAACGATCTCAGAACCGCTAGGATCCGTTGAAGCGTTCTGGAGTTATTACCTCATAAAGGGACACTGGTCAGAATTGCAAAAAACGGCCAGGTCATTAAGGTCAAAATAGGCTGGGTCATGAAGGGGTTAGAAATATATTTACTTAGAAAATTGGGGATGTATTCAATACTTACTTATGTATTTTTTTTATGGGAAATCCAAGATCATGGTATTGTTGCACACAGCTTTACAAACATGGACAATTTACAATTGTCTATTTGTCAATATAGTAAAAAGATAACTTTTATACTGGCTTGAGTGGAATGGTAAAGAACAACTGGAGTCATAGTGGACTTTTTGGGTCTTTGATATCAGCAATATATGCACCAAAATCCCACAAATTTTTCTGTTTTTCTTTTCACTAGTAATACTGCCTGGAGTGTAGTAGTGGAAGGAGAAAAGCATTGCATCTGTGGGATTTTAGTGCAGCCAGCAATGATGTCAAGGGCACAGAAGAAGAAGGCGTGAAATTAGCTATTACATGACTCTACTAGCACAGCTCCTAGGAATCGACGTGTGCTATTTACATACTGCTAAAGCCATTATAAAACTAACTTTTCAGCAAGACTGACAAACAAATTTTTGTAATAAGGACACGTTTGAAAAGATAATTTATTTGGAAATAAAAAGGAAGAAGAGCAGTGTAGATTGGAAACAGTGAATAATCAATAAAATAAATATATTAAAATTTATGAATCCTGGAAATCAAATTTTTTTTACTTTACCGATCCCTATTAAGAAAAAGTAAACAAGAACATTCTATTTTTAAATGTTGAGGGATAATGTCATCCAAGCTCTTCAGAATACTGGCCAGATACTGTATTATGTTTGTGTTCTTAACAGTATTAAAGCTGTTAGTAATCCAATTCAAATGTTTTAAAATCTTATTGGCAAGTTTTATGTTAACTACTTAGAACACAGCCTGTCTGTGGAGTCAATTTCCAACTCACTACAGTATACTAACAGGAATTAATTACACAGAAAGTGATTAAGCAACATGAAGAGCGACATTAAGGAAAGAGTCATTTTCAAATTCTATAATTTACTGCTTGTTGCCTAGTTTACTAGCCACAGCTGCAGTCTATCAGAGGTGACCAGTCTACTAGGCAACTAATGCAGAGTTTGCGAGCTGTTTGTTAAAGAGACTGTGAACTCTAAATTTTGAGAAGCACCCTGCCTCCACCCCTCTCCCATGAAGCAAGAAGCGTCCTTGAGATGGATCTTGGGAAAATCCCTTTAAGAACAAAGAAAGATTGCATTAGGACTCCCAAATGTAGCAAGTTAAAAATGTATACATAACATACATAAGAGCAACACTATGAAAACATTGAAACACAGAATCACTGAGATATGTAGAAAATATCTGATTGGTTTATAATTTTTTTTCAGTCTCTTGTCCTCTACTGGAAGCTCCTGAGAATGGCAGAAAATTTGGTTCAAAATATCTTGCAGAACATGAGGTTCATTATGCATGTGATCCTGGCTACCAACTCATTGGTCCAAGCAGTAGGCTATGTCAGCAGAATGGAACCTGGACAGACAACGCCCCACAATGCAAAGGTTGTTAAAATAAGATTTTTTTAATGCATCATTTAGAGCTAAGAAAAGTTCCAATAATTTGAAACAATGTCTGCAGAATATAGTATTCACTTGTATTATTTCATTTTTATTATTACTAAGCCCCGCAAATAAGGTGATTAATCAGACGACTATATTTTTTTATTTATACATAGTGTGTACAAAAGCATTACTATTTTAAATAAACCATCAAATCTATATTACCTTGTAACTTCTAGAAAAACTTCAGGGTGGTCTAACACATGGCATATGTGGAACCAAAACCTCTCTGTAGTACCTCATAATAAACCTAGGAACTTTCCTTTTGCATATAGTGAAGGAAGATTTTGTCAGATGCAAAGGTCAAAGCGTGTGTACTGGGGGACAAACAGAGGGAAAGATAATAGCTGACTGCATCAAAGTGACTAGTGGGGACAGCAGCCCTCTCCAGCAGCATCAAGGTAGCTGAGGAAGCAGGAGTCAAACTAAGCAAGGAGTTTTTGCCCAATATTATAGATGGGTGGACCCGCAGACACCTTCTCCCAGATGTCTATGTTACTGTTCGGCTTCGGCAGCCTGAAAAAAGCTTGTTGAAGGGCTGCAGCACAGCCAATCAACAAGCTTTTCCTGTGTGGGCATTTCCGGCCCATCACAACCATGTCAAGTATTTGCATTGCTGTGATTGGTCAGTGAATCATGTTCAAAAATAAATAATAAAAAAAAAACACGTGGAGTATCCCCTATTCTTGATAACCAGTGCAGGTAAAGCTCACAGCAGCATCAGATAGCTGTAGGAGCAGGAGACAAACAAAGCAAGAAGTTATTTGCCCAATATTAGAGATGAGCGGACCCGCAGACACCTAGAGTCCCTATCCTGAACACAGACTTCTCTCTGAACTCTGTGTTACTGTTCAACTTTAACAGCTCGAACAAAGCTTGTTGAAAGGCTGCAGCACAGCCAATGAATAAGCTTTTCCTTTGTGGGCATTTCCGGCCCATCACAGTCATGTCAAGTATTGGCATGTGACTGATCAGCAAATCATATTAAAAAACAAATAATTAAAAAAAGACAGAGGGTCTCACTTAATTTTGATAACCAGTGAAGTTAAAGCTGACAGCTGCGGGCTGCAGCCCTCAGCTGTTAGCTTTATCTTGTCTGGTTACCAAAAGTAGAGGGGTCCCCATGCCGTTTTTAAAATTATTTAAATAAATTATTGATAAAAAATGGCGTGGGATCCTCCCCATTTTTGATAACCAGTCAAGCTAAATCAGACAGGTGAGGGCAGCTATTCACAGGCTGGGAAGGGGCCATGGATATTGGCCGTTCCCAGCCTAAAAATAGCAGCATGCAGCCGCCCAAGAAAAGGCACATCCATTAGATGTTCTAAGTCTGGCGCTTTGCCCAGCTCTTCGCACTTGCTCTGGTGTGTTGGCAAGTGGGGTAATAGTTTTGGGGTTGATGTCAGCTGTGTAACACCTGCTGACATCAAGCCCAGGGGTTAGTAATAGAGAGGCATCAATCAGACCCCCATTACTAACCCAGTAAGTAAAAAGTAATAAAGACTCAGAAAAAGTCCTTTATTTGAATAAAGCTCCCAACCCTCTTTTACCCATTTATTAATGTAAAAATAAAAGTTATACTCACCTGTCCACCGATAATCCATAATGCTGATGTCCCACGATGATACCCAACACTGCTACATTGGGTTGCTTTGCTGAGTGGTAACATCAGTATGTTACTGCTCAGCTTGGCAATCATATGACACTGAGCTGAGCGTTAGAACGTGCATGCTTGTGACCAGCGATAACCATAATGATGTTACCACTAGTCATACACAGCAGTTTCCTCACGCTCACCTCCATGTGAGCTGGTTGCCAGGCTGAGTGGTAAGATACTGTTATCACCATTCAGCAATGCAACCAGATATAGCAGAGTTGGCAATCGCTATGGGACATCAGCATTATGGATTATCAGCAGAATGGTGTGTATAACTTTGATTTTTTATTTTTATTTTTACATTAATAAATGGGTAAAAGATGGTTATTGTGGGGGGAGTGTTTTGTTCAATTAAAGGACTTTTTTCTGTATGTGTCTTTCTTACTTTTGATTATGGGGGTAGTAATGGGGTGTCTTATAGATGCTTCTGCATTACTAAATCCTGTGCTTGGTGTCAGCGGACACTACACAGTTGACATTAATCCCAAAACTATTACCTCATTTGCTATCGCACCAGGTCAAGTGGGAATAGTCGAGGCTGAGAGCCAGAATTGGCATATCTAATGGATGTGCCATTTCTGGGATGGCTGAAGGCTGGTGTTTTTAGTTTGGGAAGAGGCCAATATCTATGGCCCCTTCCCAGCCTATTAATATCATTCCACAGTTGTCTGTTTAGCTTTTGCTGGTTATTGAATATAAGGGGTACCCCACGTCATTTTTTTTGTGAGTTACCCCCATTTTAATTACCTGGAAAGGCTATGCAGACAACTTTGTGCCTGGGATGCCACATGTGTCCTGACGCTGTTGTCTGGTGTCCCAGGACCAGAGGCTCTTTCCCTGTCCCTAACGATAGGAGTGCCCTAGCTTGCCCTGCTGCCCAGATTATTTCTGATGGTGAAGATGCCGGTGCCAAGTACCTAGCCTTAGCTCCTGAATCCGCTCTCAGTGTGTACCCTGCCTCTACCAAGGGAAGAGGGGATTAGTAGTGTACCGTAATACACCAACCAGACTAACAAGGTTTTACAAACAGGAAAAAAAGAAAATAACAATCATGCAAATAAACACAGATAAACAACAGAGGTAAACACCGGGGAGTGTAATGGGGATAAACCAAAGTAGGAAAAGAAAGGGAATTATCACACACTCAAAACCTAGCAACAGTCACAGATAAATGCACCAAACGCCTTCTCCAACAACAGCCACCAACAACAACCTACAGCTATGCAGTATAAGCTGCCTCTGACAATGAGTGCTAGCCAGCACTCAGTTTATATAGGAGATGGGAATGGGTAACAGTGCACAACTGAGCCTTAATGCAGGAAAGCTTCCAGGAGCTCTCAACTGAGCAGATTAGTCCCTGCATTACTAAAAGAAATGTACACCATTTAGTATGAAGGTGAAGAGCTTCTAAGCAGTGCAGGTGTTGGAGAAATCAGACGCTGTGGTCTACTGGCTCCTCTCTGTTGCAGTAAACCTGTGACACCATATATACTGCCCCGTCCCAGAATAATAACACCAGCTCTCAGCTGTCTGCTTTCCCTCAGCTAGTTACTAAAATTAGGGGGGACCACACGCCATTTTTTAATTTTATTTATTAGCTAAATACATTGTGGTAGAGCGCTTCACTCGTCTGGACACAGAGGTATATCAGGAACACCGTCTCTTTAGGAAAATGCTTGGTTTATTGTATCAGCATAAACCAAGTTTAAAAGTAAACACAGTCCTTGTTAGGGCTGGCGGAACGCACCAAATAATTATAAATATGGAATAAGGTGCGTTCGCAGCCCGGGGTCCAGGGGTGATACCAGCTGCTAGGTAATGGCGGACAGTAAATGGCGGTATAATGAAAACACACATGGGTTAACTACACCACGTATGAATGAAGCGAACCCTGTTGCGTCACAGGACTGAAATACCGCAGAGGAAATGCAAGTATTGAGTCACAGAACACTGCCCTAAGATGCGGGATTAGAGTCCCACTAGACCACTTGCATTCGGCACCGGAACTGCAGTGCCAGGGAAAACACAAAATAGATTCAGTGCACTGGGTGTGCGCAGCGCTGCTCTGGCAGACACCACTAACCGCCCAAGTAGGGACAGGTAAGCGCACTGGTTGTGCACGATGCCGCACTGGCTAACGCTGCAGATAGACGCTATAGATTGTGCCTAGTGCTGGATGGCACTAACTGGCTCTAGACAGCTCCAACATTCTCGAGCAGTCATCAACACTAGGGATGGGTATGATTCAGAGCTTTCACCAGAACAGGCATACATCCATGCACACACAATAACTGATTTATACTAGCGCATGGCCGTGCGGCCATGCGAACCTTTTATAGCGGAAGTTCTCCAGGACCTTCCCAGTGGTCCAATAGGAGCTGCTACAGGACCTGAGCTTGTGACCCCCGACCTCCAATGAGAGGTTGTCCCTTGGGCATACTCAGAAGAAGAAAAGCAGGACTTAGTCCCAGAAGAGCCTGCATGCCGCTGATCAGTACTGGTTACGAAGGCTGAGCCTGGAAGGACACCAGTAACCAGCCACACAGTATCAGCTTGAGCCAGACCCTGGGACCGACGTCTGTGCTGAGCAGGCTCCACTGTGGCTGGAGGAGAATTTAAGACTGCAGCGGACATGGTTCGTGATTCCCCCTGTGCAGCGGCAGGAACTCGAACTCGACACCTAACATTACCCCCCCTCCTTGGGCCTCCCTAAGCTCGAAGTCAGCAATGAGCTGCGGAGCCAAAATGTGCTCAACAGGCTCCCAGGACCTGTCCTCTGGGCCATGACCCTTCCAATCCACCAAATAGAATTTTTTGCCACTTACCACCTTACACCCCATAATAGCATTCACCTCGTAATCGTCTGTGGACGAACCCGATCTCCCGGCAGATGACTCAGAAAACCGGGACATGTGAACGAGCTTTAGGAGGAAGACATGAAAAGGTATCGGTGATACCCAAGCATGGTGGAACGGCCAGACGGTAGACCACAGGGTTAACCTGTTCCAGTACCTTGAAGGGGCCTAAGTAGCGAGGCGCAAACTTAGTAGACTCAACTCGCAGCCTGATATTATGGGTGGAGAGCCACACTAAGTCACCAGGAGCAAAGGTCGGAGCGGGGCGCCGATATGTATCGGCGAAGACCGTCATTCTCTCCATGGAGGCCAGGATGGCATCCTGTGCGGGGTCCCAAATGTCACGTGCCTCCACAGCCCAGTCTGCCACCCTTGAGTCGGCGGAAGAAACGGGCATGGGCACAGGAATCCGCGGATTCTGGCCGTAGTTAAGGAGGAATGGGGTCGGCTACGGCGTTGTTTAGCGTGAACTCCACCCACGGTAGCAAGGATGCCCAGTCATCCTGCCTGGCTGAAACAAAATGTCGCAGGTATGTGACCAGGGTTTGTTTGGCCCTCTCTACCAACCCATTCATGTCAGGATGGTATGCTGAAGAGAGATTCGGCTCAATGCTGAGTAGACGACAAAGCTCTCTCCAGAATCGAGACGCAAACTGGGGACCCCAGTCACTGACAATTTTGTCTTGCATACCGTGTAGGCAGAAAACATGTTTAATAAACAATGTCGCCAAGGCCCATGCAGAAGGTAGCCGTGTAAGAGGCACCAAGTGCACCATTTTGGAAAACTGGTCGTTGACTACCCAAATAATGGTGCAGCTAAGGGTCTTGGGTAAGCCCACCATGAAGTCTATCCCGACCATTTCCCATGGCCACCGGCAGGGCATAAAGTAACCCAGCAGGCCATTGTCAAGGAGACTTATTCTTGGCGCAGGAGACACACGCCTGAATATAGTCTCCGATGTCACGGGCCAAATGCAGCCACCAGTACGTCCTCGCCAGGAGCGCAGATGTCCTCTTGGTCCAAAAATGTCCACCCACCCTGGACAAGTGAGCCCAAGAAAGAACCTCCAGTCACAAATTGGATGGCCCGGGGGCATAGACTCTAGAGAAACTGGGGCCATGGTCCTCAGGCTCTCTGAAGGGACAATTATCCTAGGCTCTTTCTCCTCCTCCTCCGATGACACTAAGGAGCGGGAGAGAGCATCGGCATCAGTGTTCTTCTCCCAGGAGAGAAAATGGAGGGTGAAGTGGAACCGGGAGAAGAACAGGGACCATCTGGCCTGGCGAGACTTTTGCCGCTGGGTGGTTTGTAAATATACCAAATTTTTGTGGTGAATACTTGGAAGGGATAGCGAGCCCCCTCCAGGAGGTGTCTCCACTCCAAAAAGGCCAACTTCATGGCTAGCAACTCCCTGTCCCCGATGGAATAATTCCTCTCTGCCGGTGAGAAGGTCTTGGAGAAGAAGAAGCAAGGATGCTTCCGACCTTGAGCATCCTTCTGGAAGAGGACTGCTCCAGCACCAACAGAAGAGGCATCCACCTCCATGATAAATGGTTTATCAACATCGGTGCAATGTAAAATGGGAGCGCTAGTGGAGCGCCCCCACACCGCCGCAGGGCCGAGGGGTACCCGGAGCCGGGCCTCTGGGATCTCAGTTCTGGGGTTGTCACGGTGGCTAGACCCGGTCCGTGGCCCTGTCTGTCAGTGGGGGACGTCCGGTGCAATAAGTGGTGTTGTAACGGTGCAGTTGTGGGGTGCAGGTCGCGGTAAATAATGAGGACACCAGGTTGCAGTCTCTTTACCTCTTTACTGTAGATCTCTGGGTCCTCAATCCAGAATACGGCTCACCAGGCTGCGCAAGTCCGGCCGGTCCAATGACACTTCCAGAGTTCTCTTCACAGGAGGAAATCTGTGCCTTCCCCCTAGCGCTATGTGTTGTAGTCCTTCCCTGCTGTGCTTACGGAAAGTACCCCACAACTGTTGTGTCTGTTTCTGATGTTCCCTCACAACTCGACTAGATGATGTTCTGCTAATCCTCCGTCCCTTCCTGAGGTTCGGGTAGGAACGGCACCCGTTTGACGGGTAGGCCTGGAGTTCTTCCGGGACCCTAGAGACGCCCCTCTCCCACAATTGCCTCCCAAGACTTCATAGGTGATTTGAGTTAGACAGCCCGCCTGAGACTGACTGTCCTGCCGCTGTTTGGAGTATTGCTTGAAGCTGAATGTTGTTCTACTCCCTCGGCGTTCCGGCCACCGGTATTGCGCCTCAGTAGGATGTTGCTTCGGTCTTACAGCACGACTCCTACTGGTATTTCTCCTTTGCGTGATCCCGTTTCTCACTCAGCACAATCTATCTCTCTTCTAATCCTTTCTTGGGCACCGCCGCTACCCAGAGCAGGCACGGTCCCGTTACGTTCGTTCTCGTTGCCAAGCCTCTGTCAGGATCCCACCCCCGACAGAGACCCTACTGTATCTTCCCCTACAACACCCTCTGCCACAAGGTGTTGCCTGGTTCCAACCCAGTCAGCTTTCTGATCTAACTTCCTGCCTGACCCCCGGTTTACCCACTATGGTGGGGAGTGGCCTAATGAATAGCACCCTTAGCTCCCCCCGGAGGCCCGGCTGTGAAATGTATTGGTGTCTGTGATACCTGATCAGATGAACTCCTTCAGTGCCATCGGACGCACCATAGCTCCCCATAGTGGCGGAGCCACAGTACTGCAACGACCAGGACTCTGGGGCGCTGCACTCCCCCCTGGTTAAACACAGTACTCCGGGACTGGGAAGAAAAACAACAATACAAGTTTAGCAAAAAGACATACAGTTTGGTTGAGTGCAATAACAATAAGTATACTTGAACAAGCTTCCCTTTATGGGAGGTGAGGACACTTGAACGTTACAAAACATGGTTAAATATCATAGCAACATGCTATAATTAACTTTCCTTACCCAACCGGGTATTCTACTAAGTGCAAAAATTGTTGAACAATAATTTAACCTTGCCTTTAAGGACATACACTCTTAGTTCGCTAAAGACCTTCCTATAATCACATTATAAGGTATTTTAACTTTTTCATTCTCCTTCTTTAAATCTGCAGGACCGCCTGTCCTATCAGCACCAGACCTACTGCCTCTCCTTTCTGTTACAGGACCGCCCCGTTCAGCCAGGGCCTACTGCCTTTTCAACTACTATACACAGTATAGAACATAACATTACTTTCAGTTTAAGAGCACTGAGCCATCTCTACATGACTCCTATGAGGACTCAGGGTTTACCTTCTATCCTAACTATCTATCAACATTATCAAGCATTTTCTTCTGAACATTAAGCCTTCTCATTATCTTTCTTTCTATCATGCATGCTGGACTCCACGTCTATCCCTACGGGTCCACTGCATCCTTCTTCTATCTTTCACCTTTTTACTTCTCAGAGCACATCATCAGTATTTCTTCACATTTAACTAATTAAACACATATAACTTTCTCGTACAACATTATCATCACTTTTCTCTCATCAACATTATTGCTACTAGTCTTAAGCAATATTTCTATCGAAATGCGGCAAATGAACATCCCCTTTAAGAGAGGACCAAGTCTCTGTGAGGTAGCGTATTTTCTCAAGCTACCAGTCCATACTCAGCAAAGGTTCCAGTGCGGTATCTTCGCAAAGAGTCCTTCTTTAAGTAAAACCAGTAGGGAGCGCCTTTAATAAGGTGCAAACTATGTACAAGATGTTTGTATCATGCACTGTTCATGATTTCAGCAGTTTTTAAATAACATAGAAAAAATAGAAAATAACCAAAAACAATAGGGGTCCTGTCATGATTCTCAATGGCGAGAGAACATAGCCCAGCATAAATGAGAACTAGCTCTTGGAAGATGGAAACTATACTGACCATGAACTAAACCTGCCGCACAACTAGAAGTGGCCGGGTAGCATGCCTACGTTTTTTATCCCTAGATGCCCAGCGCCAGCCGGAGAACTACCTAATCCTAGCAGAGGAAAAGACAGTCCTGGCTCACCTCTAGAGAAATTTTCCCAAAAGGCAGACAGAGGCCCCCACATATATTGGCGGTGATTTTAGATGAAATGACAAACGTAGTATGAAAATAGGTTTAGCAAAATCAAGGTCCGCTTACTAGATAGCATGAAGACAGAAAGGGCACTTTCATGGTCAGCAGAAAACCCTATCAAAACACCATCCAGAAATTACTTTAAGACTCTAGCATTAACTCATAACACCAGAGTGGCAATTTCCGCTCACAAGAGCTTTCCAGACACAGTAACGAAACAGCAGCTGTGAACAGGAACAAAATGCAAAAACACACAAGGACAAAAGTCCAACTTAGCTAGGAGTTGTCTAGTAGCAGGAACATGCACAGAAGGCTTCTGATTACATTGTTGACCGGCATGAAACTGACAGAGGAGCAAGGTTATATAGCGACTCCCACATCCTGATAGGAGCAGGTGAACAGAGGGGATGATGCACACAAGTACAATTCCACAAGTGGCCACCGGGGGAGCCCAGAATCCAATTTCACAACAGTACCCCCCCCCTCAAGGAGGGGGCACCGAACCCTCACCAGAACCACCAGGGCGATCAGGATGAGCCCTATGAAAGGCACGGACAAGATCGGAGGCATGAACATCAGAGGCAGTGACCCAATAATTATCCTCCTGACCGTATCCCTTCTGTCATGATCTCAATGGCAAGAGATCATAGCATCAGCATATATAGGAACTAGCTCTTGGAAGATGGAAACTGAGCTGACCATGAACTAAACCTAACGCACAACTAGCAGTGGCCGGGTAGCATGCCTACGTTGATTCTAGATGCCCAGCACCAGCCGGAGGACTAAATAAAACTAGCAGAGGAAAATATTAGTCCTAGCTCACCTCTAGAGAAATACCCCAAGGAGACAGAGGCCCCCCACATGTATTGGCGGTGAATCAAGATGAAATAACAAACGTAGTATGAAAATAGGTTTAGCAAATTTGAGGTCCACTTACTACATAGCAGAAGACAGAAAGGACACTTTCATGGTCAGCTAAAAACCCTATCAAAACACCATCCAGAAATTACTTTAAAACTCTGGCATTAACTCATAACACCAGAGTGGCAATTCCTGTTCACAAGAGCTTTCCAGACACAGTAACGAAACTACAGCTGTGAACTGGAACAAAAATGCAAAAACAAACATGGACAAGAGTCCAACTTATCTAGTAGTTGTCTAGGAGCAGGAACAAGCACAGAGAGGCTTCTGATAACATTGTTGACCGGCAAGAAACTAACAGAGCAGCAAGGTTATATAGCGACTCCCACATCTTGATGGGAACAGGTGAACAGAGAAGATGAAGACACCAGTTCAATTCCACCAGTAGCCACCGGGGGAGCCCAGAATCCAAATTCACAACAGTACCCCCCCCTCAAGGAGAGGGCACCGAACCCTCACCAGAACCACCAGGGCGATCAGGATGGGCCCTATGAAAGGCACGAACCAGATCAGAGGCATGAACATCAGATGCATTCACCCAAGAATTATCCTCCTGGCCGTATCCCTTCCACTTGACCAGATACTGGAGTCTCCGTCTGGAAACACGAGAGTCTAAGATTTTCTCCACAACGTACTCCAACTCACCCTCAACCAACACCGGAGCAGGAGGCTCAACGGAAGGCACAACCGGTACCTCATACCTGCGCAATAATGACCGATGAAAAACGTTATGAATAGAAAAGGATGCAGGGAGGTCCAAACGGAAGGAAACAGGGTTAAGAATCTCCAATATCTTATACGGGCCGATGAACCGAGGCTTAAACTTAGGAGAAGAGACCCTCATAGGGACAAAACGAGAAGACAACCACACCAAGTCCCCAACACGAAGACGAGGACCAACACGACGACGGCGGTTAGCAAAAAGCTGAGTCTTCTCCTGGGACAACCTCAAATTGTCCACCACCTGCCCCCAGATCTGATGCAATCTCTCCACCACAGCATCCACTCCAGGACAATCCGAAGATTCCACCTGACCAGAGGAAAATCGAGGATGAAACCCCGAATTACAGAAAAACGGGGACACCAAAGTGGCAGAGCTGGCCCGATTATTGAGAGCGAACTCCGCCAATGGCAAAAAAGCAACCCAATCATCCTGGTCAGCAGACACAAAACACCTCAGATATGTCTCCAGGGTCTGATTAATCCGCTCAGTCTGGCCATTAGTCTGAGGATGGAAAGCGGACGAAAAAGATAAATCTATGCCCATCCTAGCACAGAATGCCCGCCAAAATCTAGACACGAATTGGGTCCCTCTGTCAGAAACGATATTCTCAGGAATACCATGCAAACGAACAACATTTTGAAAAAACAGAGGAACCAACTCGGAAGAAGAAGGCAACTTGGGCAGAGGAACCAAATGGACCATCTTAGAGAAACGGTCACACACCACCCAGATGACAGACATCTTCTGAGAAACAGGCAGATCTGAAATAAAATCCATCGAGATGTGCGTCCAAGGCCTCTTAGGAATAGGCAAGGGCAACAACAATCCACTAGCCCGAGAACAACAAGGCTTGGCCCGAGCACAAACGTCACAAGACTGCACAAAGCCTCGCACATCTCGTGACAGGGAAGGCCACCAGAAGGACCTTGCCACCAAATCCCTGGTACCAAAAATGCCAGGATGACCTGCCAACGCAGAAGAATGAACCTCAGAGATGACTCTACTGGTCCAATCATCAGGAACAAACAGTTTATCAGGTGGGCAACGATCAGGTCTATCCGCCTGAAACTCCTGCAAGGCCCGCCGCAGGTCTGGAGAAACGGCTGACAATACCACTCCATCCTTAAGGATACCTGTGGGCTCAGAGTTACCAGGCGAGTCAGGCTCAAAACTCCTAGAAAGGGCATCCGCCTTAACATTCTTAGAACCCGGTAGGTATGACACCACAAAATTAAACCGAGAGAAAAATAATGACCAGCGCGCCTGTCTAGGATTCAGGCGCCTGGCGGTCTCAAGATAAACCAAATTTTTGTGGTCAGTCAATACCACCACCTGATGTCTGGCCCCCTCAAGCCAATGGCGCCACTCCTCAAAAGCCCACTTCATGGCCAAAAGCTCCCGATTCCCAACATCATAATTCCGCTCAGCGGGCGAAAATTTACGGGAAAAGAAGGCACAAGGCCTCATCACGGAGCAGTCAGAACTTTTCTGCGACAACACTGCCCCAGCTCCGATCTCAGAAGCGTCGACCTCAACCTGAAAAGGTAGAGCAACATCAGGCTGACGCAACACAGGGGCAGAGGAAAAACGGCGCTTAAGCTCCCGAAAGGCCTCCACAGCATCAGGGGACCAATCAGCAACATCAGCACCCTTCTTAGTCAAATCGGTCAATGGCTTGGCAATATCCGAAAAACCAGCAATAAATCGACGATAAAAGTTAGCAAAGCCCAAAAATTTCTGAAGACTCTTAAGAGAAGAGGGCTGCGTCCAATCACAAATAGCTTGAACCTTGACAGGATCCATTTCAATGGAAGAGGGGGAAAAAATATATCCCAAAAAGGAAATCCTCTGTACCCCAAAAACACACTTAGAACCCTTCACACACAAAGAATTAGACCGCAAAACCTGAAAAACCCTCCTGACTTGCTGGACATGAGAGTCCCAGTCATCCGAAAAAATCAGAATATCATCCAGATACACAATCATAAATTTATCCAAATAATCGCGAAAAATATCATGCATAAAGGACTGGAAAACTGACGGAGCATTTGAAAGACCAAAAGGCATCACTAAATACTCAAAGTGGCCCTCGGGCGTATTAAATGCGGTTTTCCACTCATCCCCCTGCCTGATTCGCACCAAATTATACGCCCCACGAAGGTCAATCTTAGAGAACCACTTGGCCCCCTTTATGCGAGCAAACAAATCAGTCAGCAACGGCAATGGGTATTGATATTTAACAGTGATTCTATTCAAAAGCCGATAATCAATACATGGTCTCAAAGAGCCGTTTTTTTTTGACACAAAGAAAAAACCGGCTCCTAAGGGAGATGACGATGGACGAATATGTCCCTTTTCCAAGGACTCCTTTATATATTCACGCATAGCAGCATGTTCAGGCACAGACAGATTAAATAAACGACCCTTTGGGTATTTACTACCCGGGATTAAATCTATGGCACAATCGCACTCTCGGTGCGGAGGTAACGAACCAAGCTTGGATTCTTCAAAGACGTCACGATAGTCAGACAGGAACTCAGGAATTTCAGAGGGAATAGATGATGAAATGGAAACCACAGGTACATCCCCATGAGCCCCCTTACATCCCCAGCTCAACACAGACATAGCTTTCCAGTCGAGGACTGGGTTGTGAGATTGCAGCCAAGGCAATCCTAGCACCAAATCATCATGTAGATTATACAGCACCAGAAAGCGAATAATCTCCTGGTGATCCGGATTAATACGCATAGTTACTTGTGTCCAGTATTGTGGTTTATTATTAGCCAATGGGGTGGAGTCAATCCCCTTCAGAGGAATAGGAGTCTCCAAAGGCTCTAAATCATACCCACAGCGTTTGGCAAAGGACCAATCCATAAGACTCAAAGCGGCGCCAGAGTCGACATAGGCGTCCGTGGTAATAGATGACAAAGAGCAAATCAGGGTCACAGATAGAATAAACTTAGACGGTAAGGTGCAAATGGAAACAGATTTACCAAGCTTTTTAGTGCGCTTAGAGCATGCTGATATAACATGAGTAGAATCACCACAATAGAAACACAACCCATTTTTCCGTCTAAAATTCTGCCGCTCGCTTCGGGACAGAATTCTATCACACTGCATACTCTCTGGCGATTTCTCAGTGGACACCGCCAGATGGTGCACTGGTTTGCGCTCCCGCAAACGCCTATCGATCTGAATAGCCATTGTCATGGACTCATTCAGACCCGCAGGCACAGGGAACCCCACCATAACATCCTTAATGGCATCAGAGAGACCCTCTCTGAAAGTCGCCGCCAGGGCGCACTCATTCCACTGAGTAAGCACAGACCATTTACGGAATCTTTGGCAGTAAATTTCCGCTTCATCTTGCCCCTGAGATAGGGACATCAAAGTTTTTTCTGCCTGAAGCTCCAAATGAGGTTCGTCATAAAGCAACCCCAAGGCCAGAAAAAACGCATCCACATTGAGCAACGCAGGATCCCCTGGTGTCAATGAAAAAGCCCAGTCTTGAGGGTCGCCCCGGAGCAAGGAAATCACAATCCTGACCTGCTGTGCAGGATCTCCGGCAGAGCGAGATTTCAGGGACAAAAATAATTTGCAATTATTTCGAAAATTCTGAAACCCAGATCTATTCCCCGAGAAAAATTCCGGCAAAGGAATTCTCGGCTCAGATACAGGTGCATGACAAACAAAATCTTGCAAATTTTGTACCTTCGTGGCGAGATTATTCAAACCTGCAGTTACACTCTGAAGATCCATTGCAAACAGGTGAACACAGAGCCATTCAAAGGAGAGAAAAAAAAAAAAAAAAAAAAAAAATTTCAGCAGACTACTTATTTCTCTCCTTTCTCAGCCAAGGATTTTAACCCTTTAGTTGGCCGGTCAAACTGTCATGATCTCAATGGCAAGAGATCATAGCATCAGCATATATAGGAACTAGCTCTTGGAAGATGGAAACTGAGCTGACCATGAACTAAACCTAACGCACAACTAGCAGTGGCCGGGTAGCATGCCTACGTTGATTCTAGATGCCCAGCACCAGCCGGAGGACTAAATAAAACTAGCAGAGGAAAATATTAGTCCTAGCTCACCTCTAGAGAAATACCCCAAGGAGACAGAGGCCCCCCACATGTATTGGCGGTGAATCAAGATGAAATAACAAACGTAGTATGAAAATAGGTTTAGCAAATTTGAGGTCCACTTACTACATAGCAGAAGACAGAAAGGACACTTTCATGGTCAGCTAAAAACCCTATCAAAACACCATCCAGAAATTACTTTAAAACTCTGGCATTAACTCATAACACCAGAGTGGCAATTCCTGTTCACAAGAGCTTTCCAGACACAGTAACGAAACTACAGCTGTGAACTGGAACAAAAATGCAAAAACAAACATGGACAAGAGTCCAACTTATCTAGTAGTTGTCTAGGAGCAGGAACAAGCACAGAGAGGCTTCTGATAACATTGTTGACCGGCAAGAAACTAACAGAGCAGCAAGGTTATATAGCGACTCCCACATCTTGATGGGAACAGGTGAACAGAGAAGATGAAGACACCAGTTCAATTCCACCAGTAGCCACCGGGGGAGCCCAGAATCCAAATTCACAACACCCTTCCATTTGACCAGATACTGGAGTTTCCGTCTGGAAACACGAGAGTCTAAGATCTTTTCCACAACGTACTCCAACTCACCCTCAACCAACACCGGAGCAGGAGGCTCAACGGAAGGCACAGCCGGTACCTCATACCTGCGCAACAATGACCGATGAAAAACATTATGAATCGAAAAGGATGCAGGGAGGTCCAAACGGAAGGACACAGGGTTAAGAATCTCCAATATCTTGTACGGGCCGATGAACCGAGGCTTAAACTTAGGAGAAGAAACCCTCATAGGGACAAAACGAGAAGACAACCACACCAAGTCCCCAACACAAAGCCGAGGACCAACACGACGACGGCGGTTGGCAAAAAGCTGAGTCTTCTCCTGGGACAACTTCAAATTGTCCACCACCTGCCCCCAAATCTGATGCAACCTCTCCACCACATCATCCACTCCAGGACAATCCGAAGATTCCACTTGACCGGAGGAAAATCGAGGATGAAACCCCGAATTACAGAAAAACGGGGACACCAAGGTGGCAGAGCTGGCCCGATTATTGAGGGCGAACTCCGCCAAAGGCAAAAAAGCAACCCAATCATCCTGATCCGCAGACACAAAACACCTCAAATATGTCTCCAAGGTCTGATTAGTCCGCTCGGTCTGGCCATTAGTCTGAGGATGGAAAGCAGACGAAAAAGACAAATCTATGCCCATCCTAGCACAGAATGCCCGCCAAAATCTAGACACGAATTGGGTCCCTCTGTCAGAAACGATATTCTCCGGAATACCATGCAAACGAACAACATTTTGAAAAAACAGAGGAACCAACTCGGAAGAAGAAGGCAACTTAGGCAAGGGAACCAGATGGACCATCTTAGAGAAACGGTCACACACCACCCAGATGACAGACATCTTCTGAGAAACAGGCAGATCCGAAATAAAATCCATCGAGATGTGCGTCCAAGGCCTCTTCGGGATAGGCAAGGGTAACAACAATCCACTAGCCCGAGAACAACAAGGCTTGGCCCGAGCACAAACGTCACAAGACTGCACAAAGCCTCGCACATCTCGTGACAGGGAAGGCCACCAGAAGGACCTTGCCACCAAATCCCTGGTACCAAAGATTCCAGGATGACCTGCCAACGCAGAAGAATGAACCTCAGAGATGACTTTACTGGTCCAATCATCAGGAACAAACAGTCTACCAGGTGGGCAACGATCAGGTCTATCCGCCTGAAACTCCTGCAAGGCCCGCCGCAGGTCTGGAGAAACGGCAGACAATATCACTCCATCTTTAAGGATACCTGTGGGCTCAGAATTACCAGGGGAGTCAGGCTCAAAACTCCTAGAAAGAGCATCCGCCTTAACATTCTTAGAACCCGGTAGGTAAGACACCACAAAATTAAACCGAGAGAAAAACAACGACCAGCGCGCCTGTCTAGGATTCAGGCGCCTGGCAGACTCAAGGTAAATTAAATTTTTGTGGTCAGTCAATACCACCACCTGATGTCTGGCCCCCTCAAGCCAGTGACGCCACTCCTCAAAAGCCCACTTCATGGCCAAAAGCTCCCGATTCCCAATATCATAATTCCGCTCGGCGGGCGAAAATTTACGAGAAAAAAAGGCACAAGGTCTCATCACGGAGCAGTCGGAACTTCTCTGCGACAACACCGCCCCAGCTCCGATTTCAGAAGCGTCGACCTCAACCTGAAAAGGAAGAGCAACATCAGGCTGACGCAACACTGGGGCGGAAGAAAAGCGGCGCTTGAGCTCCCGAAAGGCCTCCACAGCATCAGGGGACCAATCAGCAACATCAGCACCCTTCTTAGTCAAATCAGTCAATGGTTTTACAACATCAGAAAAACCAGCAATAAATCGACGATAAAAGTTAGCAAAGCCCAAAAATTTCTGAAGACTCTTAAGAGAAGAGGGTTGCGTCCAATCACCAATAGCCTGAACCTTGACAGGATCCATCTCGATGGAAGAGGGGGAAAAAATGTATCCCAAGAAGGAAATCTTTTGAACCCCAAAAACACAGTTAGAACCCTTCACACACAAGGAATTAGACCGCAAAACCTGAAAAACCCTCCTGACCTGCTGGACATGAGAGTCCCAGTCATCCGAAAAAATCAGAATATCATCCAGATACACAATCATAAATTTATCCAAATAATCGCGGAAAATGTCATGCATAAAGGACTGGAAGACTGAAGGGGCATTTGAAAGACCAAAAGGCATCACCAAATACTCAAAATGGCCCTCGGGCGTATTAAATGCGGTTTTCCACTCATCCCCCTGCTTGATTCGCACCAAATTATACGCCCCACGGAGATCAATCTTAGAGAACCACTTGGCCCCCTTTATACGAGCAAACAAATCAGTAAGCAGTGGTAACGGATATTGATATTTAACCGTGATTTTATTCAAAAGTCGATAATCAATACACGGCCTCAAAGAGCCGTCTTTCTTAGACACAAAGAAAAAACCGGCTCCTAAGGGAGATGACGAAGGACGAATATGTCCCTTTTCCAACGACTCCTTTATATATTCTCGCATAGCCGCGTGTTCAGGCACAGACAGATTAAATAAACGACCCTTAGGGTATTTACTACCCGGGATCAAGTCTATGGCACAATCGCACTCCCGGTGCGGAGGTAGTGAACCAACCTTGGGTTCTTCAAAAACGTCACGAAAGTCAGACAAGAATTCAGGAATCTCAGAGGGAATAGATGATGAAATGGAAACCAAAGGTACGTCCCCATGAGTTCCTTTACATCCCCAGCTTAACACAGACATAGCTCTCCAGTCGAGGACTGGGTTATGAGATTGCAGCCATGGCAATCCCAGCACCAAAACATCATGTAGATTATACAGCACCAGAAAGCGAATAACCTCCTGGTGATCCGGATTAACACGCATAGTCACTTGTGTCCAGTATTGTGGTTTATTACTAGCCAATGGGGTGGAGTCAATCCCTTTCAGAGGTATCGGAGCCTCCAATGGCTCCAAATCATACCCACAGCGTTTGGCAAAGGACCAATCCATAAGACTCAAAGCAGCGCCAGAGTCGACATAGGCGTCCGCGGTAATAGATGACAAAGAACAAATCAGGGTCACAGATAGAATAAACTTAGACTGTAAAGTGCTAATTGAAACAGACTTGTCAGGCTTCTTAGTACGCTTAAAGCATGCTGATATAACATGAGTTGAATCACCACAATAGAAGCACAACCCATTTTTTCGTCTAAAATTCTGCCGCTCGCTTCTGGACAGAATTCTATCACATTGCATATTTTCTGGCGTTTTCTCAGTAGACACCGCCAAATGGTGCACAGGTTTGCGCTCCCGCAGACGCCTATTGATCTGAATAGCCATCGTCATGGACTCATTCAGACTCGCAGGCACAGGGAACCCCACCATAACATCCTTAATGGCATCAGAGAGACCTTCTCTGAAAATCGCCGCCAGGGCGCACTCATTCCACTGAGTAAGCACAGACCATTTGCGGAATTTTTGGCAGTATATTTCAGCTTCATCTTGCCCCTGAGACAAGGACATCAAGGCCTTTTCCGCCTGAAGCTCTAAATGAGGTTCCTCATAAAGCAACCCCAAGGCCAGAAAAAACACATCCACATTGAGCAACGCAGGATCCCCTGGTGCCAATGCAAAAGCCCAGTCCTGAGGGTCGCCCCGGAGCAAGGAAATTACAATCCTGACCTGCTGTGCAGGGTCTCCGGCAGAGCGAGACTTCAGGGACAAAAACAATTTGCAATTATTTTTAAAATTTTGAAAGTGAGATCTATTCCCCGAGAAGAATTCAGGCAAAGGAATTCTAGGCTCAGACATAGGTGCATGAACAACAAAATCTTGCAAATTTTGTACCTTTGTGGCGAGATTATTCAAACCTGTAGCTACACTCTGAAGATCCATTTGAAACAGGTGAACACAGAGCCATTCAAGGATTAGAAGGAGAGAAAGAGAGGAAGGCTGCAGTATAGGCAGACTAGCAAGTGATTCAATTAAGAGCACACTCAGAACTAGAGGGGAAAAAAAAAAAAAAAATTGTAGCAGACTTCTTTTTTCTCTCCTTTCTCAGCCAGTAATTTAACCCTTTTTTGGGCCGGTCAAACTGTCATGATTCTCAATGGCGAGAGAACATAGCCCAGCATAAATGAGAACTAGCTCTTGGAAGATGGAAACTATACTGACCATGAACTAAACCTGCCGCACAACTAGAAGTGGCCGGGTAGCATGCCTACGTTTTTTATCCCTAGATGCCCAGCGCCAGCCGGAGAACTACCTAATCCTAGCAGAGGAAAAGACAGTCCTGGCTCACCTCTAGAGAAATTTTCCCAAAAGGCAGACAGAGGCCCCCACATATATTGGCGGTGATTTTAGATGAAATGACAAACGTAGTATGAAAATAGGTTTAGCAAAATCGAGGTCCGCTTACTAGATAGCATGAAGACAGAAAGGGCACTTTCATGGTCAGCAGAAAACCCTATCAAAACACCATCCAGAAATTACTTTAAGACTCTAGCATTAACTCATAACACCAGAGTGGCAATTTCCGCTCACAAGAGCTTTCCAGACACAGTAACGAAACAGCAGCTGTGAACAGGAACAAAATGCAAAAACACACAAGGACAAAAGTCCAACTTAGCTAGGAGTTGTCTAGTAGCAGGAACATGCACAGAAGGCTTCTGATTACATTGTTGACCGGCATGAAACTGACAGAGGAGCAAGGTTATATAGCGACTCCCACATCCTGATAGGAGCAGGTGAACAGAGGGGATGATGCACACAAGTACAATTCCACAAGTGGCCACCGGGGGAGCCCAGAATCCAATTTCACAACAGGGTCCCGGGTCAGCAAAGAGATCCCTTTTAGAGTTAACCCTGGACGGGTTTTAGCAGCAACATAAAAGCAATAAAACAGTAACTATTTACAAGTAAGAAAGTACAGTAAAATCTTACTGTGGTGGTCTCCGATCTGGCCTCACCAGGCCAACGGATCGCACTGGTGAGCCAGGAAGCAGTTCCGGTCCAAGCAGCGATAAAATCCCTCGCCGGGAGGCCCTTCTCGTTGGCAGGTGCACACGTTCCTCCGGGGCACGGCGAGGCCGGGCTTCTCGAGGTTCCGCGGGGCCGGGCTCTGCTGCTTTCCCCACGGGATCTTCTTCTTCCGGTGTTCCGGCAGCAGCCTGGAGGGCAATGCATCG
Source organism: Ranitomeya variabilis (assembly GCF_051348905.1). Lineage (NCBI taxonomy): Eukaryota > Metazoa > Chordata > Amphibia > Anura > Dendrobatidae > Ranitomeya > Ranitomeya variabilis. Next base: position 165,909,555 of record NC_135233.1, read on the forward strand.
CTGTACGCCTCGCGCCATCCAGCCAGCCTCTCCCGTAGCCCTCCTCCATCTGGTGTAAGTCACCGCATCACCTGGCTCCAGGTCGCGGGGAAATCTTCCGCTGCAGGGCTCCACCTCCTCCCGATCCACGTGGATTTGTAGCGGCTTCCCGATTTCTTGGATAACCCCGCGTCCATATTGGGGGTTGAAGGAGACCACTACACCCCAGTGGGACGGCGGGATCTCCGGAGCTCTGACCAAGTCAATCGACGCTGCAGGCTGGGGCCAGCTCCGCCATGCTGCCATCAGACGCCGTAGATGTTCGGAGTCCGGCAAGATCTTCAGGTCCGGCGTCTGTAGCGTACCTCCAACCGCGGCCAGGCGGGAGGGAACAGGGGACACTGGGGACAAACGGATCTCCGTGGGCTGGCCTAGCCGAGTAAGCACGCGGGCATCAGCCTCCAGCCGGCGGGCTAGCTGTCGGGCCTCGGCTGCAGCCACACACTCCTCAGACAGCGGCAAAGGGGGTCGGCCCACCGTTGGCTCCGTAAGGGTCAGACCCCGCAGCGTTGGCGCCTCTGGGGCTGTGTCAGGCTGCGCAGCCTCAGGCCGGATCGGATCAGTCCCACGCGGGATTCCTGGTGTCGCCATCTTTGCCTTCTCTCCAATGTCCTCTTCCCGCGGTCTCTTTCGTGGGCGGCCCCGTCTCCATGGTCTCCACCCTCCAAACAGGATCAGGAGGCGGACCTCGGCTGTTGACGGACACGTCCTCAGGACCAGGAAATGTTTAGACTGGGCGGCCATTGCCCTTCGCGCTCTCTAGCTTGTCTACGCCCACTCCACGCCCCTCTTCTTCTCCTGCGCCTCTCCTCAGCGCTGCAATGGCGGCGGTTTTGGCGGCAAGTGGCGCAGCACACAGTCTTTGCAATAAAGTACAGTCCAAGCACAGTAAATCACAGTTCCAAGGCACACATGACCTGATTCTTCAGACTTAAGTAGATCCTGTTCGTGACGCCAAGTTTGGAGCGCCCCCACACCGCCGCAGGGCCGAGGGGTACCCGGAGCCGGGCCTCTGGGATCTCAGTTCTGGGGTTGTCACGGTGGCTAGACCCGGTCCGTGGCCCTGTCTGTCAGTGGGGGACGTCCGGTGCAATAAGTGGTGTTGTAACGGTGCAGTTGTGGGGTGCAGGTCGCGGTAAATAATGAGGACACCAGGTTGCAGTCTCTTTACCTCTTTACTGTAGATCTCTGGGTCCTCAATCCAGAATACGGCTCACCAGGCTGCGCAAGTCCGGCCGGTCCAATGACACTTCCAGAGTTCTCTTCACAGGAGGAAATCTGTGCCTTCCCCCTAGCGCTATGTGTTGTAGTCCTTCCCTGCTGTGCTTACGGAAAGTACCCCACAACTGTTGTGTCTGTTTCTGATGTTCCCTCACAACTCGACTAGATGATGTTCTGCTAATCCTCCGTCCCTCCCTGAGGTTCGGGTAGGAACGGCACCCGTTTGACGGGTAGGCCTGGAGTTCTTCCGGGACCCTAGAGACGCCCCTCTCCCACAATTGCCTCCCAAGACTTCATAGGTGATTTGAGTTAGACAGCCCGCCTGAGACTGACTGTCCTGCCGCTGTTTGGAGTATTGCTTGAAGCTGAATGTTGTTCTACTCCCTCAGCGTTCCGGCCACCGGTATTGCGCCTCAGTAGGATGTTGCTTCGGTCTTACAGCACGACTCCTACTGGTATTTCTCCTTTGCGTGATCCCGTTTCTCACTCAGCACAATCTATCTCTCTTCTAATCCTTTCTTGGGCACCGCCGCTACCCAGAGCAGGCACGGTCCCGTTACGTTCGTTCTCGTTGCCAAGCCTCTGTCAGGATCCCACCCCCGACAGAGACCCTACTGTATCTTCCCCTACAACACCCTCTGCCACAAGGTGTTGCCTGGTTCCAACCCAGTCAGCTTTCTGATCTAACTTCCTGCCTGACCCCCGGTTTACCCACTATGGTGGGGAGTGGCCTAATGAATAGCACCCTTAGCTCCCCCCGGAGGCCCGGCTGTGAAATGTATTGGTGTCTGTGATACCTGATCAGATGAACTCCTTCAGTGCCATCGGACGCACCATAGCTCCCCATAGTGGCGGAGCCACAGTACTGCAACGACCAGGACTCTGGGGCGCTGCACTAGCTAAGTGTGGCTTAATTGAGAGAAAGGCCTTGGAGACCTCCTCCGACCACAATTTGGGATTTGCTCCCTTCTTGGTCAGGGCAACCAAGGGAGCTTCCAAAGTTGAGAAGAAGAATGCTCAGAAGAAAAGCAGGATGTAGTCCCAGGAGCGACTGCTCGCCGCTGATCAGTACTGGTTAAGTTGGCTGAGCCTGGAAGGACACCAGTAACCAGCCGCACAGTATCAGCTAGAGCCAGACGCTGGGACCAATGTCTCTGCTGAGCAGGTTCCATTGTGGTTGGAGGAGAATGGGAGACCACAGCGGACATGGTTCGAGATTCCCCCTGTGCATTGGTGGGAACTTGACACCTAACAGCCCTCTGGGCAAAACAGCAAAGCAAAAGAAAGAAAACACAGTCCTTTTCCTAGTGGGATCAGACCGCTAACCGACAACAATGTGCATGATTCAGTTAGAGCACACCACTCACTGGAGTCCTCTCTCTCCAGGAACCACTGAACACTGGAAGCTCTGCCAGTCAGCCATTTAAGCCCTGACATTGTGACTCCTTTATCATGTGTTTGTTCCCATAATTTTGACATCACACAGGTTCTGGCAGTTTTCAGGAAGAGATACGTGGACAGGCTCCCTCCTGCTTTATGAATGTCTACTAAAACTAACCCATTATATAATTTTATATATACTGTCCCAACACGCCGTGTGCTGGAGGAAATTAATCTGGTTTTACATCACTGACGCAATCATGCGCAGTGACACGTATCTCCCCTCCATAACTTCACCAGTGACTCTGTCACAACATGTACATTAAAATACTCATGCACTGATTATCTCAATGATGGACAGGCGCTGGCTGGTGAATGCTCTCATCAGTGGAAACCTGCTCTCATTGCTATCAGTGAGACAAGGCATAAATTGATGAGAGCAGCATATGCCACCTGACATCTGACTGACTGTAATCTTTTCACCGCTGGTCACAGATGCTGGCTTACACGCTGTCATTTGTGTGACACAGTGGGAACCGCAGCGATGGACCCGTGGGAACGTGTAAAGTTACTGCCAATCAGAGCCGATGTTTCCCACACTTTCACATAGATGAGAGCGTTGGAGCCACCGGTTATTATGGCCACCATTCATTTGAATAGGTTCCAGGTTCAGGTTCGAATTTGGGTACTTCTCTGGTACCCGAACTGAACTTTTTTTATGAAGGTCGGCTGAACCCAACAGACCCGAACATCAACAGGTCTGCAGAACCTGCAGCCGTTTGCTAACAATTTACAGGAACTGATGGCTTTGCCTCAGAAGAGAAGGACATTAGGTCTCCCATTTACAATGAAGTTGTGCTACTGTACATGATCAGTTTGTATTGGGCCTCAGGGATCAGTAATTGTGGAAAACCCAAAGAGAGGTGGAGCGGCCCCCAAACGCAGGACAGCGGGGTACTCGGTACCGGGTCTCTCTGTCTCGGTTCTGGGGATGTCACGGTGGCCCGACCCGGTCTGTGGCCCTGCTAAGGGGTGCCCAATCAAAGGAGTAGGTAGAAGTCTGTCAAGTGTTCGTGACGCCACCTGTGGTATTCGGTCAGGATGACCAACGCTGCTAGGGGTCCGCTGGGGTGATGGAATGGCAGCTAGATGGTATACCTTCCCACAGGTGAAGTATGTCCCCAGGGCTTCCCACGAGGTGTAGATGGTGATGGTGTAGATCGCAGTAAATGACGAGGACACAGGGTTGCAGTCTCTTTACCTTTTACTGTAGACTTCGGCATCCACAATTCAGAGCACTGCTAACAGGGCAAGCTGAGACCGGCCGTCCGAAGGCACATCCAGAGTTCCCTTTACAGGTGGAAATCGATAGCCTTCCTACTTGCGCCTGTGTGTTGTAGTACCTCCCTGCTGAGCACCACGGGATAGTCCTCACAACTCTTGTATCTGTTTCTGATGTTCTCTCTCCGTCCCCCAGTTGGTATGGCTAGGACGCACCCATATGACGGGGTAGGCCTGGAGTTATTTTATAGGGACCCTAGAGACGCCCCTCTCCCACAATTGCCTCCGTTGTCTGCTTAGGTGAAAAGGTGAGACAGCCAACCTAGAGTTAACTGCCCTGCCATAGTTCAAAGTAATGCGTAGAGCCTGTTACTTCCTCGGCGTTCCGGCCGCTAGCTACGCGCCTCAGAAGGATGTTGCCACGATCTTAGGGCACGACTCCTCCCGGTATTATCTCCTAGTGCTGTGATCTCGTTTCTCACTTCTCCACAATATACTCAGCTTCTTGTCCTTTCTTAGGAGGCCGCCGCAATGAAGTGCAGGCGCGGCTCCGTAACGATTTGTCTCTTGCTAGGCCACTGTCAGGATCCCACCCCTGACAGGGACCCCCTGAGTCTTCCCAAGCAGCGCTCTCCTCTCACTAGATGCTACCTGGGCAAAACCCAGTCAGCTTCTTCCTAACTTCCTATCCAACCCCCAGTTTTACCAGAGTGTGAGGAGTGGCCTAGTAAATAGAACCTTTTGCTCCCCCTGGTGGCAGGAGTGTGAAGTGTAATGTGTGACTGTGATACCTGGTCAGGTGAACTCTTCTAGTACAATCAGACGTACCATCAATCCTCTTAGTGACAGAGCGACAATACTGCACAACCAGGACTCTGGGGCGCTGCACTGGGACTCAAGTCTAAACCTGACCATACAATTACACTAGGGTGCTGAATACAGCTATTGACTAGGGTTGAGCGACTTTCATTTTTTAAGATCGAGTCGGGTTTTGTGATACCCGACTTTGTCCAGAGTCGAGTCGAGTGCAGTCGGCCGTTTATCGCTAAAAGTCCGGGATCGACCGAAACACGAAACTCAATGCAAGTCAATGGGGAAGCATAGTCGGCAGTGAGTGGAGGCCAGGAAAACACCTACAGTGCCCATTTTAATGCCAAAAACATCCATTCTTGTTTCTGAAGCTTGTCAATCTTAATTAACTTTATAATAATAGTTGGGCATAGGAAATTGGGGGTCATTTGGCAAAAGTTGTGGGGGGAGTAGGGCTGGCTCAAGTTTTTCGTGGGCCCAGGAAATGCGGACTACGTCACGGCGGTGTTGCAGGGAGAGGTAAGTATTTCAACGTTGCAAGTGCTGTGATCCTGAGCAAGCAGGGGGGGCCCACTCGTTCGCATTGGCACTGGCACAGGGCCCCTCAAAGTACGGCGGTGTGTTTGCATGGCGGGGGCGCCTCCCACCAGCAGCGACACTTTTGCATACTCTGAGGGGCCCTGTGCCAGTGACGTCGCCAACGAGTATGCCCCCCCACCTGATGAAGGAACCTGCACTTTCATCTGCACCTTCCTCTTTGTCCCTGTGCAAGGTGGTATAACATGCGGGAAGGGGAACCTTACTTTCAGCAGGGTCAGATTCTGGCTGTGTAGAGTACAAGGGGAATGTAGTGGTCTAGGTCAATGTACCAGCAGACTCATCTAGCAGTGGCTGGGCAATGGGCAGGATGAGGAGGAAACAGATATAGGGCCAAAGAATAAAGTAGGCTAAATGCAGTTCAAAATTGGTAACAGGACTAAACAGGCGGCATTGCTTTGTTCAGTGGAGTAGCAAACCCAAGAGCAGCAGACACTGTTTCAAGGGCCTAACCACACTAGTAGGCCAAATGCAGTTTAATATCTGATAGTATAGGCCGAAAGCCAGAATGTGGAAGCTCAGCTTTGTTCAGTTGAGGACAACACCAGGCAGGGGCAGACACCTTTAGTAGGCCGGAACAGCCAATTTTTTAAAAAAACAGCAGTTAATAAGAGGCCGAAGGTAGAAGCTCAGCTTTATTCAGTTGAGGACAACTGTTGTGAATTTGGATTCTGGGCTCCCCCGGTGGCTACTGGTGGAATTGAACTTGTGACATCATCTTCCCTGTTCACCTGTTCTGATTAGATCTGGGTGTCGCTATATAACCTGGCTTCTCTGTTAGATGCTTGCCGGTCAACAATGTTATCAGAAGCCTCTCTGTGCTTGTTCCTGCTCCCAGACATCTACTAGATAAGTTGGACATTCGTCCATGTTTTGTTTTTGTATTTTGGTTCCAGTTCACAGCTGCAGTTTCGTTACTGTGTCTGGAAAGCTCTTGTTGATCAGGAATTGCCACTCTGGTATTATGAGTTAATGCCAGAGTCCTAAAGTAATTTCTGGATGTGTTTTGTTAGGGTTTTCTACTGACCATGAAAGTATGCTTTCTGTCTTCTGCTATCTAGAAAGCGGACCTCAAATTTGCTAAAACTATTTTCCTGCTGCGTTTGTTGTTTCATCTCATATCACCGCCAATATATGTGGGGGGCTTCTGTCTCCTTTTGGGCATTTCTCTAGAGGTGAGTCAGGTCTTATATTTCCCTCTGCTAGCATTATTTAGTTCTCCGGCCGGCGCTGGGCATATAGGGATAAAAAGTAGGACATGCTACCTGGCTACTTCTAGATGATGCGGTAGGTTTAGTTCATGGTCAGTACAGTTACATCTTCCAAGAGCTTGTTCCTATAGAGGCTTATGCAAGTTCTCTGGCCATAGAGATCATGACAGTTTGACCGGCCACTAAAGGGTTAAAATCCTTGGCTGAGAAAGGAGAGAAATAAGAAGTCTGCTGAGAGTTTTTTTTTTTTTTTTTCCTCTGTGCTCTTAATTGGATCACTTGCCAGTCTGTCTATGCTGCAGTCTTTCTTTTTTTTCTCTCTCCTTATAATCTTTGAATGGCTTTGTGTTCACCTGTTAATAATGGATCTTCAGAGTGTAACTGCAGGTTTGAATAATCTCACCACGAAAGTACAAAATTTGCAAGATTTTATTATTCATGCTCCGGTATCTGAGCCGAGAATTCCTTTGCCGGAATTCTTCTCAGGGAATAGATCTAGCTTTCAGAATTTTAGAAATAATTGTAAGCTATTTTTGTCCCTGAAATCTCGTTCTGCTGGAGACTCTGCACAGCAGGTTGGGATTGTGATTTCCTTGCTCCGCGGCGACCCTCAAGACTGGGCTTTTGCATTGGCACCAGGGGATCCTGCGTTGCGCAATGTGGATGCGTTTTTTTTGGCCTTGGGCTTGCTGTATGAGGAACCTCATTTGGAACTTCAGGCAGAAAAAACTTTGATGTCCCTATCGCAGGGGCAAGATGAAGCTGAAATTTACTGCCAAAGATTCCGTAAATGGTCTGTGCTTACTCAGTGGAATGAGTGTGCCTTGGCGGCTACTTTCAGAGAGGGTCTCTCTGATGCCATTAAGGATGTTATGGTGGGGTTCCCTGTGCCTGCGGGTCTGAATGAGTCCATGACAATGGCCATTCAGATCGATAGGCGTCTGCGGGAGCGCAAACCTGTGCACCATCTGGCGGTGTCCACTGAGAAGACGCCAGAAAGCATGCAGTGTGATAGAATTCTGTCCAGAAGCGAGCGGCAGAATTTTAGACGGAAAAATGGGTTGTGTTTCTATTGTGGGGATTCTACTCATGTTATATCAGCGTGCTCCAAGCGTACTAAAAAGCTTGATAAATCCGTTTCCATTGGCACTTTACAGTCTAAATTTATTTTGTCTGTGACCCTGATTTGCTCTTTGTCATCTATTACTACTGACGCCTATATCGACTCTGGCGCCGCTTTGAGTCTTATGGATTGGTCCTTTGCCAATCGTTGTGGGTATGATTTAGAGCCTTTGGAAACTCTTATTCCTCTGAAGGGGATTGACTCCACCCCATTGGCTAATAATAAACCACAATACTGGACACAAGTGACTATGTGTATTAATCCGGATCACCAGGAGACTATTCGTTTTCTAGTGCTGTATAATCTACATGAGGATTTGGTGCTGGGATTGCCATGGCTGCAGTCTCACAACCCAGTCCTTGACTGGAGAGCTATGTCTGTGTTGAGCTGGGGATGTAAGGGGACTCATGGGGACGTACCTTTGGTGTCCATTTCATCATCTATTCCCTCTGAAATCCCTGAGTTCCTGTCTGATTATCGTGACGTCTTTGAAGAACCCAAGCTGGGTTCACTACCTCCGCACCGTGAGTGCGATTGTGCTATAGATTTAATTCCGGGTAGTAAATACCCAAAGGGTCGTTTATTTAATCTGTCTGTGCCTGAACATACTGCTATGCGAGAATATATAAAGGAGTCCTTGGAAAAGGGACATATTCGTCCATCGTCATCTCCCTTAGGAGCCGGTTTTTTCTTTGTGTCAAAAAAAGACGGCTCTTTGAGACCATGTATTGATTATCGGCTTTTGAATAAAATCACGGTTAAATATCAATACCCATTGCCGTTGCTGACTGATTTGTTTGCTCGCATAAAGGGGGCCAAGTGGTTCTCTAAGATTGATCTCCGTGGGGCGTATAATTTGGTGCGGATCAGGCAGGGGGATGAGTGGAAAACCGCATTTAATACGCCCGAGGGCCACTTTGAGTATTTGGTGATGCCTTTTGGTCTTTCTAATGCCCCTTCAGTCTTCCAGTCCTTTATGCATGATATTTTCCGCGATTTTTTGGATAAATTTATGATAGTGTATCTGGATGATATTCTGATTTTTTCGGATGACTGGGACTCTCATGTCCGGCAAGTTAAGAGGGTTTTTCAGGTTTTGCGGTCTAATTCTCTGTGTGTCAAGGGTTCTAAGTGCGTTTTTGGGGTTCAGAGAATTTCCTTTTTGGGATATATTTTTTCTCCCTCTTCCATTGAGATGGATCCTGTCAAGGTTCAAGCTATTTGTGATTGGACGCAGCCCTCTTCTCTTAAAAGTCTTCAGAAATTTTTGGGCTTTGCCAACTTTTATCGTCGATTTATTTCTGGTTTTTCGGATGTCGTTAAGCCATTGACCGATTTGACTAGACAGGGTGCTGATGTTGCTAATTGGTCCCCTGATGCTGTGGAGGCCTTTCAGGAGCTTAAGCGCCGTTTTTCTTCTGCCCCTGTGTTGCGTCAGCCTGATGTGACTCTTCCTTTTCAGGTTGAGGTCGACGCTTCTGAGATCGGAGCTGGGGCAGTGTTGTCGCAGAAAAGTTCTGACTGCGCCGTGATGAGGCCTTGTGCCTTCTTTTCCCGTAAATTTTCGCCCGCTGAGCGGAATTATGATGTTGGGAATCGGGAGCTTTTGGCCATGAAGTGGGCGTTTGAGGAGTGGCGCCATTGGCTCGAGGGGGCCAGACATCAGGTGGTGGTATTGACTGACCACAAAAATTTGATTTATCTTGAGACCGCCAGGCGCCTGAATCCTAGACAGGCGCGCTGGTCATTATTTTTTTCTCGGTTTAATTTTGTGGTATCGTACCTACCAGGTTCTAAGAATGTTAAGGCGGATGCCCTTTCTAGGAGTTTTGAGCCTGATTCACCTGGCAACTCTGACCCCACAGGTATTCTTAAGGAGGGAGTTATCTTGTCAGCTGTTTCTCCAGACCTGCGGCGGGCCTTGCAGGAGTTTCAGGCGGATAGACCGGATCGTTGTCCGCCTGATAGGCTGTTTGTTCCTGATGATTGGACCAGTAAAGTCATCTCTGAGGTGCATTCTTCTGCGTTGGCAGGTCATCCTGGAATTTTTGGTACCAGGGATTTGGTGGCAAGATCCTTCTGGTGGCCTTTCCTGTCACGAGATGTGCGAGGCTTTGTGCAGTCTTGTGACGTTTGTGCTCGGGCCAAGCCTTGTTGTTCTCGGGCTAGTGGATTATTGTTGCCCTTGCCTATTCCTAAGAGGCCTTGGACACACATCTCGATGGATTTTATTTCAGATCTGCCTGTTTCTCAGAAGATGTCTGTCATCTGGGTGGTGTGTGACCGTTTTTCTAAGATGGTTCATTTGGTTCCCCTGCCCAAATTGCCTTCTTCTTCCGAGTTGGTGCCCCTGTTTTTTCAAAATGTTGTTCGTTTGCATGGTATTCCTGAGAATATCATTTCTGACAGAGGAACCCAATTTGTGTCTAGATTTTGGCGGGCATTTTGTGCTAGGATGGGCATAGATTTGTCTTTTTCGTCTGCTTTTCACCCTCAGACTAATGGCCAGACCGAGCGGACTAATCAGACCCTGGAGACATATCTGAGGTGTTTTGTGTCTGCTGACCAGGATGATTGGGTTGCTTTTTTGCCATTGGCGGAGTTCGCCCTCAATAATCGGGCCAGCTCTGCCACCTTGGTTTCCCCGTTTTTCTGTAATTCGGGGTTCCATCCTCGATTTTCCTCCGGTCAGATGGAATCCTCGGATTGTCCTGGAGTGGATGCGGTGGTGGAGAGATTGCATCATATCTGGGGGCAGGTGATGGACAATTTAAAGTTGTCCCAGGAGAAGACTCAGCTTTTTGCCAACCGTCACCGTCGTGTTGGTCCTCGGCTTTGTGTTGGAGATTTGGTGTGGTTGTCTTCTCGTTTTGTCCCTATGAGGGTCTCATCTCCTAAGTTTAAGCCTCGGTTCATCGGTCCGTATAAAATATTGGAGATTCTTAATCCTGTTTCCTTCCGTTTGGACCTCCCTGCATCCTTTTCTATTCATAACGTTTTTCATCGGTCGTTATTGCGCAGGTATGAGGCACCGGTTGTGCCTTCCGTTGAGCCTCCTGCTCCGGTGTTGGTTGAGGGTGAGTTGGAGTACGTTGTGGAAAAAATCCTAGACTCCCGTGTTTCCAGACGGAGACTCCAGTATCTGGTCAAGTGGAAGGGATACGGCCAGGAGGATAATTCTTGGGTCACTGCATCTGATGTTCATGCCTCTGATCTGGTTCGTGCCTTTCATAGGGCCCATCCTGATCGCCCTGGTGGTTCTGGTGAGGGTTCGGTGCCCCCTCCTTGAGGGGGGGGTACTGTTGTGAATTTGGATTCTGGGCTCCCCCGGTGGCTACTGGTGGAATTGAACTTGTGACATCATCTTCCCTGTTCACCTGTTCTGATTAGATCTGGGTGTCGCTATATAACCTGGCTTCTCTGTTAGATGCTTGCCGGTCAACAATGTTATCAGAAGCCTCTCTGTGCTTGTTCCTGCTCCCAGACATCTACTAGATAAGTTGGACATTCGTCCATGTTTTGTTTTTGTATTTTGGTTCCAGTTCACAGCTGCAGTTTCGTTACTGTGTCTGGAAAGCTCTTGTTGATCAGGAATTGCCACTCTGGTATTATGAGTTAATGCCAGAGTCCTAAAGTAATTTCTGGATGTGTTTTGTTAGGGTTTTCTACTGACCATGAAAGTATGCTTTCTGTCTTCTGCTATCTAGAAAGCGGACCTCAAATTTGCTAAAACTATTTTCCTGCTGCGTTTGTTGTTTCATCTCATATCACCGCCAATATATGTGGGGGGCTTCTGTCTCCTTTTGGGCATTTCTCTAGAGGTGAGTCAGGTCTTATATTTCCCTCTGCTAGCATTATTTAGTTCTCCGGCCGGCGCTGGGCATATAGGGATAAAAAGTAGGACATGCTACCTGGCTACTTCTAGATGATGCGGTAGGTTTAGTTCATGGTCAGTACAGTTACATCTTCCAAGAGCTTGTTCCTATAGAGGCTTATGCAAGTTCTCTGGCCATAGAGATCATGACAGACAACACCAGGCAGGGGCAGACACCTTTAGTAGGCCGGAACAGCCAATTTCATTTTTAAAAATCATAATTTGGAACAGAAGGTTGAAGCACAGCTTTATTCAGTTGAGGACAACACCAGGCAGGGGCAGACACCTTTAGTAGGCCGGAACAGCCAATTTTATTTTTAAAAATCGTAATTTGGAACAGAAGGTTGAAGCACAGCTTTATTCAGTTGAAGACAACACCAGGCAGGGGCAGACACCTTTAGTAGGCCGGAACAGCCAATTTTATTTTTAAAAATCGTAATTTGGAACAGAAGGTTGAAGCACAGCTTTATTCAGTTGAGGACAACACCAGGCAGGGGCAGACACCTTTAGTAGGCCGGAACAGCCAATTTTTAAAAAAAACAGCAGTTAATAAGAGGCCGAAGGTAGAAGCTCAGCTTTATTCAGTTGAGGACAACACCAGGCAGGGGCAGACACCTTTAGTAGGCCGGAACAGCCAATTTCATTTTTAAAAATCGTAATTTGGAACAGAAGGTTGAAGCACAGCTTTATTCAGTTGAGGACAACACCAGGCAGGGGCAGACACCTTTAGTAGGCCGGAACAGCCAATTTTATTTTTAAAAATCGTAATTTGGAACAGAAGGTTGAAGCACAGCTTTATTCAGTTGAGGACAACACCAGGCAGGGGCAGACACCTTTAGTAGGCCGGAACAGCCAATTTTATTTTTAAAAATCGTAATTTGGAACAGAAGGTTGAAGCACAGCTTTATTCAGTTGAGGACAACACCAGGCAGGGGCAGACACCTTTAGTAGGCCGGAACAGCCAATTTTTAAAAAAAACAGCAGTTAATAAGAGGCCGAAGGTAGAAGCTCAGCTTTATTCAGTTGCAGCTTCTTGGCAATAATATAAAGAAGACGCGACAGGACAACACTCGGTGGATGCCATATCTGTGTTTTCAATGGAAAAAAACCTTTCATTTAACTACTTGCAGGAGAAAGTTTTTGTAGCTGGTGGCCAATTTTTTTTTAAAAAAGCAGTTAATAAGAGGCAGAAGGTAGAAGCTCAGCTTTATGCAGTTGAGGACAACACCAGGCAGGGGCAGACACCTTTAGTAGGCCGGAACAGCCAATTTTTAAAAAAAACAGCAGTTAATAAGAGGCAGAAGGTAGAAGCTCAGCTTTATGCAGTTGCAGCTTCTTGGCAATAATATAAAGAAGACGCGACAGGACAACACTCGGTGGATGCCATATCTGTGTTTTCAATGGAAAAAAACCTTTCAGTTAACTACTTGCAGGAGAAAGTTTTTGTAGCTGGTGGCCAATTTTTTTTAAAAAAAGCAGTTAATAAGAGGCAGAAGGTAGAAGCTCAGCTTTATGCAGTTGAGGACAACACCAGGCAGGGGCAGACACCTTTAGTAGGCCGGAACAGCCAATTTTTTAAAAAAACAGCAGTTAATAAGAGGCAGAAGGTAGAAGCTCAGCTTTATGCAGTTGAGGACAACACCAGGCAGGGGCAGACACCTTTAGTAGGCCGGAACAGCCAATTTTTTTTAAAAAAACAGCAGTTAGTAAGAGGCAGAAGGTAGAAGCTCAGCTTTATGCAGTTGAGGACAACACCAGGCAGGGGCAGACACCTTTAGTAGGCCGGAACAGCCAATTTTATTTTTAAAAATCGTAATTTGGAACAGAAGGTTGAAGCACAGCTTTATTCAGTTGAGGACAACACCAGGCAGGGGCAGACACCTTTAGTAGGCCGGAACAGCCAATTTTATTTTTAAAAATCGTAATTTGGAACAGAAGGTTGAAGCACAGCTTTATTCAGTTGAGGACAACACCAGGCAGGGGCAGACACCTTTAGTAGGCCGGAACAGCCAATTTTATTTTTAAAAATCGTAATTTGGAACAGAAGGTTGAAGCACAGCTTTATTCAGTTGAGGACAACACCAGGCAGGGGCAGACACCTTTAGTAGGCCGGAACAGCCAATTTTTTAAAAAAACAGCAGTTAATAAGAGGCAGAAGGTAGAAGCTCAGCTTTATGCAGTTGCAGCTTCTTGGCAATAATATAAAGAAGACGCGACAGGACAACACTCGGTGGATGCCATATCTGTGTTTTCAATGGAAAAAAACCTTTCAGTTAACTACTTGCAGGAGAAAGTTTTTGTAGCTGGTGGCCAATTTTTTTTTAAAAAAGCAGTTAATAAGAGGCAGAAGGTAGAAGCTCAGCTTTATGCAGTTGCAGCTTCTTGGCAATAATATAAAGAAGACGCGACAGGACAACACTCGGTGGATGCCATATCTGTGTTTTCAATGGAAAAAACCTTTCAGTTAACTACTTGCAGGAGAAAGTTTTTGTAGCTGGTGGCCAATTTTTTTTTAAAAAAGCAGTTAATAAGAGGCAGAAGGTAGAAGCTCAGCTTTATGCAGTTGAGGACAACACCAGGCAGGGGCAGACACTTTTAGTAGGCCGGAACAGCCAATTTTTAAAAAAAACAGCAGTTAATAAGAGGCAGAAGGTAGAAGCTCAGCTTTATGCAGTTGAGGACAACACCAGGCAGGGGCAGACACCTTTAGTAGGCCGGAACAGCCAATTTTTTAAAAAAACAGCAGTTAATAAGAGGCAGAAGGTAGAAGCTCAGCTTTATGCAGTTGAGGACAACACCAGGCAGGGGCAGACACCTTTAGTAGGCCGGAACAGCCAATTTTTTACAAAAACAGCAGTTAATAAGAGGCAGAAGGTAGAAGCTCAGCTTTATGCAGTTGCAGCTTCTTGGCAATAATATAAAGAAGACGCGACAGGACAACACTCGGTGGATGCCATATCTGTGTTTTCAATGGAAAAAAACCTTTCAGTTAACTACTTGCAGGAGAAAGTTTTTGTAGCTGGTGGCCAATTTTTTTAAAAAAAAGCAGTTAATAAGAGGCAGAAGGTAGAAGCTCAGCTTTATGCAGTTGAGGACAACACCAGGCAGGGGCAGACACCTTTAGTAGGCCGGAACAGCCAATTTTTAAAAAAAACAGCAGTTGATAAGAGGCAGAAGGTAGAAGCTCAGCTTTATGCAGTTGCAGCTTCTTGGCAATAATATAAAGAAGACGCGACAGGACAACACTCGGTGGATGCCATATCTGTGTTTTCAATGGAAAAAAACCTTTCAGTTAACTACTTGCAGGAGAAAGTTTTTGTAGCTGGTGGCCAATTTTTGTACTGTACCAGTTTTTTGTTGTATGTGTTTTTGTTTTTAATGTTAAAATGTCTGCATTTGATATCTCTCCAGTATTTTCTTTTTTATAAGCAAAATACTGCAGTTTTACATCGGTTACATGGATACACGGGCAGGCAGCTTGGTGGTCAGTGGAGGAGTATTTAAAGTAGGGACCGCAGACAGGCTATCAAAGGACTAAAATAACAAACAATAGGCTCATGGCAGTTTTACATCGGTTACATGGATACACGGGCAGGCAGCTTGGTGGTCAGTGGAGGAGTATTTAAAGTAGGGACCGCAGACAGGCTATCAAAGGCCTAAAATAACAAACAATAGGCTCATGGCTGTTTTACATCGGTTACATGGATACACGGGCAGGCAGCTTGGTGGTCAGTGGAGGAGTATTTAAAGTAGGGACCGCAGACAGGCTATCAAAGGCCTAAAATAACAAACAATAGGCTCATGGCTGTTTTACATCGGTTACATGGATACACGGGCAGGCAGCTTGGTGGTCAGTGGAGGAGTATTTAAAGTAGGGACCGCAGACAGGCTATCAAAGGCCTAAAATAACAAACAATAGGCTCATGGCTGTTTTACATCGGTTACATGGATACACGGGCAGGCAGCTTGGTGGTCAGTGGAGGAGTATTTAAAGTAGGGACCGCAGACAGGCTATCAAAGGCCTAAAATAACAAACAATAGGCTCATGGCAGTTTTACATCGGTTACATGGATACACGGGCAGGCAGCTTGGTGGTCAGTGGAGGAGTATTTAAAGTAGGGACCGCAGACAGGCTATCAAAGGCCTAAAATAACAAACAATAGGCTCATGGCTGTTTTACATCGGTTACATGGATACACGGGCAGGCAGCTTGGTGGTCAGTGGAGGAGTATTTAAAGTAGGGACCGCAGACAGGCTATCAAAGGCCTAAAATAACAAACAATAGGCTCATGGCTGTTTTACATCGGTTACATGGATACACGGGCAGGCAGCTTGGTGGTCAGTGGAGGAGTATTTAAAGTAGGGACCGCAGACAGGCTATCAAAGGCCTAAAATAACAAACAATAGGCTCATGGCTGTTTTACATCGGTTACATGGATACACGGGCAGGCAGCTTGGTGGTCAGTGGAGGAGTATTTAAAGTAGGGACCGCAGACAGGCTATCAAAGGCCTAAAATAACAAACAATAGGCTCATGGCAGTTTTACATCGGTTACATGGATACACGGGCAGGCAGCTTGGTGGTCAGTGGAGGAGTATTTAAAGTAGGGACCGCAGACAGGCTATCAAAGGCCTAAAATAACAAACAATAGGCTCATGGCAGTTTTACATCGGTTACATGGATACACAGGCAGCATTGTGGTCAGTGGAGGAGTATTGCAAGGAGTGTCTGTCCCAGTACTCCCAAAATATAAATAGATGTTAATGTCTCGCAAAACAACCAAAAAAAAAAAAAGGTGGCATACTTAGGTACAGGGGTGGGCTCATCTGCTGAGTTTCTGACATAGTAATTTGGCAGTAACTATTTAATGGTGCCAATATAGGACACAGACACAGACTACTTTAAGTTGCATCATAGATGTCTACAAATTTGTATTGTCAGTGCCAGACATTGAATGATGTCAGCGAATAGACTAAAGATTGGTGGAGCTGTGCGACATAATTTTGCACGTGGTAGAGCACAGTTTGAGCTGGGGGAGGGGGGAACTCTCTTGAGGCCGGCGGGACCGCCCCAGGGCCCCTCATGTTACAACGGTGTGTCTGACGTTGGGTGCGCACCACCACCGCCAGAGACACTACATTGTACTATGAGGGACCCAGTAGCAATGCCGTCAACCAAAAGCGAGCACACCCACCTCTTCAGACAAACAGCAGTCTCACGGGTGCTTGCGCCAAGTCGCGATACCACGGCCCCGTGTGGGGAGTTTGGCCATTTAGGGAGGTGTAAACATGTCGTATGCTGTACAATCAGCTGCAGCAAATTAGACATTAGAAAAGTAATTCACAGGCAAGAGCTTTTCATAGGAAAGCTAGGTGTCGGCCGGGCAAGGTGGGGCAAAAGATTTCGAAATCCAGTTGTGGTTCATTTTAATGAATGTTAGATCGTCAACATTTTGGGTAGCCAGACGAGTCCTTTTTTCGGTTAATATTGAACCTGCAGCACTGAATACTCTTTCTGATAGGACACTTGCTGCCGGGCAAGCAAGCTCCTGCAATGCATATTCTGCCAATTCTGGCCAGGTGTCTAATTTTGATGCCCAGTAATCAAATGGGAATGACGGTTGAGGGAGAACATCGATAAGGGATGAAAAATAGTTAGTAACCATACTGGACAAATGTTGTCTCCTGTCACTTTCAATTGATGCAGCAGTACCTGTCCTGTCTGCAGTCATAGCAAAATCACTCCACAACCTGGTCAGAAAACCCCTCTGTCCAACGCCACTTCTGATGTGTGCACCCCTAACACTCCTAGTCTGCTGCCCCCTGGAGCTCGTGTGAGAACGATCACGTGCGCTGTGTGCTGGGAATGCCTGAAGCAAACGGTCAACAAGAGTTGATTGTTTGGTTGCTAATATTAGTTCCAAGTTCTC
This sequence comes from Ranitomeya variabilis, assembly GCF_051348905.1. Taxonomy (NCBI): domain Eukaryota; kingdom Metazoa; phylum Chordata; class Amphibia; order Anura; family Dendrobatidae; genus Ranitomeya; species Ranitomeya variabilis. Next base: position 165,927,020 of record NC_135233.1, read on the forward strand.
ATGTGGCATAATATTTTGCAATTTGCCTTTATAGCGTGGATCAAGGAGGCAGGCCAACCAGTAATCGTCATCGTTCATCATTTTCGTAATGCGTGTGTCCCTTTTTAGGATACGTAAGGCATAATCCGCCATGTGGGCCAAAGTTCCAGTTGTCAAATCTCCGGTTGTGATTGGTTGAGGGGCAGTTTCAGGCAAATCTACGTCACTTGTATCCCTCAAAAAACCAGAACCCGGCCTTGCCACGCAACCAATTTCCAGTGCCCCCGGGAAAGCTTCCGCATTACAAATATACTCATCCCCATCATCCTCCTCATCCTCCACCTCCTCTTCGCCCGCTACCTCGTCCTGTACACTGCCCTGACCAGACAATGGCTGACTGTCATCAAGGCTTTCCTCTTCCTCTGGTGCAGACGCCTGCTCCTTTATGTGCGTCAAACTTTGCATCAGCAGACGCATTAGGGGGATGCTCATGCTTATTACGGCGTTGTCTGCACTAACCAGCCGTGTGCATTCCTCAAAACACTGAAGGACTTGACACAGGTCTTGTAGCTTGGACCACTGCACACCTGACAACTCCATGTCTGCCATCCAACTGCCTGCCCGTGTATCCTCCCACAAATACATAACAGCACGCCTCTGTTCGCACAGTCTCTGAAGCATGTGCAGTGTTGAGTTCCACCTTGTTGCAACGTCTATGATTAGGCGATGCTGGGGAAGGTTCAAAGACCGCTGATAGGTCTGCATACGGCTGGCGTGTACAGGCGAACGTCGGATATGTGAGCAAAGTCCACGCACTTTGAGGAGCAGGTCGGAGAACCCAGGATAAGTTTTCAATAAGCACTGCACCACCAGGTTTAAGGTGTGAGCCAGGCAAGGAATGTGTTTCAGTTGGGAAAGGGAGATGGCAGCCATGAAATTCCTTCCGTTATCACTCACTACCTTGCCTGCCTCAAGATCTACTGTGCCCAGCCACGACTGCGTTTCTTGTTGCAAGAACTCGGACAGAACTTCCGCGGTGTGTCTGTTGTCGCCCAAACACTTCATAGCCAATACAGCCTGCTGACGCTTGCCAGTAGCTGGCCCATAATGGGACAACTGGTGTGCAACAGTGTCATCTGCCGATGGAGTGGTTGGCCGACTGCGGTCTGTGGAAGAGCTGTAGCTTCTGCAGGAGGACGAGGAGGAGGAGGGGGTGCGAACGCCTACAGCCAACTGTTTCCTAGACCGTGGGCTAGGCACAACTGTCCCGAAATTGATGTCCCCTGTGGACCCTGCATCCACCACATTCACCCAGTGTGCCATGATGGACACATAACGTCCCTGGCCATGCCTACTGGTCCATGCATCTGTAGTCAGGTGCACCTTTGTACTCACAGATTGCCTGAGTGCATGGACGATGCGCTGTTTAATGTGCTGGTGCAGGGCTGGGATGGCTTTTCTTGAAAAAAAGTGTCGACTGGGTAGCTCGTATCGTGGTTCAGCGTACTCCATCAGGGCTTTGAAAGCTTCGCTTTCAACTAACCGGTAGGGCATCATCTCTAACGAGATTAGTCTAGCTATGTGGGCGTTAAAACCCTGTGTACGCGGATGCGAGGATAAGTACTTCCTTTTCCTAACCAGAATCTCATGTAGTGTGAGCTGAACTGGAGAGATGGAGATCGTGGAACTTGCGGGTGTGCCGGTGGACCTGGCAGACTGAGAGACGGTTGGAGACGGTATTGTTTCCGCCGGTGCCCTAGATGCAATATTTCCTCCTACAAAACTGGTGATTCCCTGACCCTGACTGCTTTTGGCTGGCAAAGAAACCTGCACAGATACTGCCGGTGGTGCGGAAAATGGTGGCCTTACAGTGACGGAAGGGATGTTGCGTTGCTGACTAGCTTCATTGGCCGAGGGTGCTACAACCTTAAGGGACGTTTGGTAGTTAGTCCAGGCTTGAAAATGCATGGTGGTTAAGTGTCTATGCATGCAACTAGTATTGAGACTTTTCAGATTCTGACCTCTGCTTAAGCTAGTTGAACATGTTTGACAGATGACTTTGCGCTGATCAATTGGATGTTGTTTAAAAAAATGCCAGACTGCACTCTTCCTAGCATCGGATCCCTTTTCAGGGATTGCAGACTGAGCTTTAACCGGATGGCCACACTGTCCTCCAACAGGTTTTGGCTTTGACACGCGTTTTGGGCCAGATACGGGCCCGGCAGATGGAACCTGTTGCGATGTTGATGCCTGCTGCGGCCCCTCCTCCACCTCCGCTTCTGAACTACTGCCGCCTGCACCCTGTTCCCCCAATGGCTGCCAATCGGGGTCAACAACTGGGTCATCTATTACCTCCTCTTCGAGCTCGTGTGCAACTTCGTCTGTGTCACTGTGTCGGTCGGTGGTATAACGTTCGTGGCGGGGCAACATAGTCTCATCAGGGTCTGATTGCGGATCAGTACCCTGAGAGGGCAATGTTGTGGTCTCAGTCAAAGGAGCAGCATAGTACTCAGGCTGTGGCTGTGCATCAGTGCACTCCATGTCAGAATCTACTTGTAATGGGCATGGCCTGTTAAGTGTTTCACTTTCTAAGCCAGGGACGGTATGTGTAAAGAGCTCCATGGAGTAACCCGTTGTGTCGCCTGCTGCATCCTTCTCTCTTGTTGTTGTTTTTGCTGAGGAGGACAAGGAAGCGACTTGTCCCTGACCGTGAACATCCACAAGCGACGCGCTGCTTTTACATTTACCAGTTTCAGAAGAGGAGGCAAAAGAGCTAGAGGCTGAGTCTGCAATGTAAGCCAAAACTTGCTGTTGCTGCTCCGGCTTTAAAAGAGGTTTTCCTACTCCCAGAAAAGAAAGCTTTCGAGGCCTTGTGTAGCCAGACGACGAAACAGCCTCCACAGCTCCAGACTTAGGTGGAATATTTTTATCCCCACGACCACCTGATGCGCCACTACCACTACCATCATTACCAGCTGACAATGACCTCTTGCACCAGACTTCCTCATTGTTTGAAAAACTTAACCAAATTAACTTTATTTGTTGCTGTCAAACAACTTACACGTTGAGCTATAACTTCAGTATGATTTCAATATCCCTTAACAGGTTGGTGAGACCACAAGGAAAATCAGGCACAATGTTACACACTCTGTTTTCTGTGGCACCAAATCACAGAGATGACACACACGCAGGACTGTCACTCAAGCACAAATGTCAATATTAATCTCCCACCTATTTTTTTTTTTTTCTCAGGGAGACTTTAGAAACCAAATAAGATAAAATGTTTTTTTCAGGGAGACTTTAGAAACCAAATAATAAAATAATAAAAAAAAGGCTTTCTATGGCCCACTGAGTGAGAGATGGCACACACAGGAGTGGCACACAAGCCCTGACTGAGGCCAATATTTTTCTCCCACTGATTGATGTAGTGTTTTTTTTAAAGGTAGATTTTAGAACCCAAATCAAGCAAAAAAATAAATAGGCTTTCTATGGCCCACTGAGTGAGAGATGGCACACACAGGAGTCAGGAGTGGCACACAAGCCCTGACTGAGGCCAATATTTTTCTCCCACTGATTGATGTAGTGTTTTTTTGTTAAGGTAGATTTTAAAACCCAAATCAAGGAAAAAAATAAATAGGCTTTCTATGGCCCACTGAGTGAGAGATGACACACACAGGAGTGGCACACAAGCCCTGACTGAGGCCAATATTTTTCTCCCACTGATTGATGTAGTGATTTTTTTAAAGGTAGATTTTCGAACCCAAATCAAGGAAAAAAATAAATAGGCTTTCTATGGCCCACTATTTGAGAGAGAGAGGTGGCACACCCAGGAGTCAAGACTGGCACACAAGCTGAAAGGGCAATATTAATCTCCCACTGTTTTTTTTTTTTTTTTTCAGGGAGACTTTAGAAACCAAATAATAATAATAATAATAATAATAATAATAAAAAAAAAGGCTTTCTATGGCCCACTGAGTGAGAGATGGCACACACAGGGATGGCACTCTAGCAAAAATGCCAATCTTAATCTCCCACAAAAAAAAAAAAAAAACAGGGACTGTCCTACAATTACTATCTCCCTGCAGTAATCTCAGCCAGGTATGGCAGGCAGCAATAGGAGTGGACTGATGCACAAATTAAATAAAAAGTGTGGACAAACAAAAAAGATAGCTGTGCAGAAAGGAAGGAACAAGAGGATATGTGCTTTGAAAAAAGCAGTTGGTTTCCACAGTGGCGTACACACAGCAATACAGCTATCACGGAGCCTTCTAGGGCAGCCCAATGAGCTACAGCGCTGAGAGAAAAAAAAATAAAAATTAGCTTCCACTGTCCCTGCACACCGAAGGTGGTGTTGGACAGTGGAAATCGCTACAGCACAAGCGGTTTGGTGGTTAGTGGACCCTGCCTAACGCTCTCCCTGCTTGTGACGAAGCGGCAGCAACCTCTCCCTAAGCTCAGATCAGCAGCAGTGAGATGGCAGTCGGCGGGAACGCCCCTTTATAGCCCCTGTGACGCCGCAGACAGCAAGCCAATCACTGCAATGCCCTTGTCTAAGATGGTGGGGACCAGGACCTATGTCATCACGCTGCCCACACTCTGCGTTCACCTTCATTGGCTGAGAAATGGCGCTTTTCGCGTCATTGAAACGCGACTTTGGCGCGAAAGTCGCGTACCGCATGGCCGACAAGCACAGGGGTCGGATCGGGTTTCATGAGACGCCGACTTAGCCAAAAGTCGGCGACTTTTGAAAATGAACGACCCGTTTCGCTCAACCCTACTATTGACATTTGAGAAAGAACAAGTCATCACAATTCCAGTGGTCAGACAATTAGAAGTGGTGCCAGAGGTAAATAAATGTCTGCTAACCCAAATTGCAACCTCTGAGTGAGTGGTGAAAGGCATGCAAGACACACCATTATATCAAACCAATTTCCTCATCCAAAATAAATGAAGAAAAACGAGGTTTTAGCAATAATTAAAATATACCTTTTATTGACAACAATTAAAATATTATATACAACAGAGAGACCTCTTCATTAAAAAAGGCTGGGAACAACTCAATGCAAAAAATGCAAGAATGGGCAATAAATTATAAAGGCTAACTGTACCAATATGCACATAAACTGCACTATATAGGTATGAATAGAGAAGGACTGAAAGTTATACGTATAAACACAGGACTATAGTGGAAACATAAAATCTCCTGCATACTCCATGGCTACATAAGGCTATATGTGAATTCCCAATACCTAGGCAGAAACTGGAGAAAAGTGCATAGTGCTTGAAAAAACTGGACCGTGCCCAAAGATAATGCCAAATAGTACAAAATTACATGAATGTAAACTTACAGCAGAGATGACGGTGATTTCCTGCTCGGCGCACACAGGAGGGCGAAGCGTGTCACGCTCGCGTTCCAGGCGCAGAGCTTCGGAAGTCCCGGTTTTTTGGTGACGTCAGATTGCTGGCGCATGCGCTATTATTTTCCCATTATACCGACGCTTATGACAGCTGTGCATTTGAGATATATAAGGTAGAGTAGCAGGTGATAGACACTTACGCCCCTTATGTGAGGAAGCCAGTCAGGCGAAACGGCGCTGTCGGGGTCGCTGTGGAACACTCTCTGCTGTAAGTTTACATTCATGTAATTTTGTACTATTTGGCATTATCTTTGGGCACGGTCCAGTTTTTTCAAGCACTATGCACTTTTTTCCAGTTTCTGCCTAGGTATTGGGAATTCACATATAGGCTTATGTAGCCATGGAGTATGTAGGAGATTTTATGTTTCCACTATAGTCCTGTGTTTATACGTATAACTCCCAGTCCTTCTCTATTCATACCTATATAGTGCAGTTTATGTGCATATTGGTACAGTTAGCCTTTATAATTTATTGCCCATTCTTGCATTTTTTGCACTGAGTTGTTCCCAGCCTTTTTTAATGAAGAGGTCTCTCTGTTGTATATAATATTTTAATTGTTGTCAATAAAAGGTATATTTTAATTATTGCTAAAACCTTGTTTTTCTTCATTTATTTTGGATGAGGAAATTGGTTTGATATGATTACTGTGAGGTATGCACTTTACTATTTATGGGCACTTGATAAAATTATAAGACACACCATTAGCCAGAGAAGAAGCAGTGATGACTTGGGCACCAACATCTCAAAGGTACACAGAGCCAAAAACAAGCTCTAGTAGAAAAATGAAAGGTGGCAATGCTGGAAGTAAAGCCAAGAATGACATTTTGCCAGTAACTGCCCCAGCTGGTTTTGGACTAGTAGTCAAAATAATTTAAATTAGATCATCCTGTGTTTGCGGGGCAAACCACAGAAGGAGATATCGATTCAAGCCATTTGCTAGAAACGAAAGACTTGTTGGGAAAGTGTCCTGTGGTGGCAACATAAAATGGGATACAGTTAACCCGTCTGGTTGACACAGGGATCTCAAGTAACCAAATTGGAGAGTTTGGTGTTTGAAAAGTGCTTGCTCTCCATACCAGAGGTGTATCTAGGGTTTCTGGCACCCGGGGCAAGAATTCATTTTGGCCCTCCCCCCCCCCCCCCCCCAGCACACATGCGATTTTCACACTTAGTCATGTACCGATGAGCTCCTCTCCCTAATGCTCTCAATGATCAGTGAAAAACAGAGAAGCAGAAGAGAAGCTCGTTGTCACAGGACCATAAGTATGAAAATCACATATGAGTGAAGTGTCCATGTGACGACTACTGGAACCTGCAGAGCTGAATCATGACATCGCAAACTTCTGAATTCTCACAACTAATGCACTGCACACTTTTAGGATTCTCCCTTGCCCGTGGACAGTCATGTCAGCACAAGCATGTGATTTGTATACTTCTGACCACATTCCGACAAGACGTGCTCGGCCTCGCTCAGTTCATTATCATTGAGTGAGGCCACACATGTCTAGTCAGCACATGACCGCATGTATGTAAATCGCCTGCACAAGAGAATCCTGACAGCATGCAGTGCTCACTGTGAGAACTCAAAAGTCTGCAGTCACAAAGAATGACTGCAGACTCAATACAAACCTGGACATCCCCTTTAATTCTCCTAACATAAATAAAAACATGAGAGTTAGTCAGTATCAAAAATAACATTTACATCCAGGTACCTTATAGATGATGTCGTCTCTGGAGTCGTTCTCCTTCTTTTCTTCATCTTGTCCAGATCCCATGATGAGTTTTCCCTTCCACAGCCGTCGCTGCAGACTTCCATCTTCTCCGCTCTTTTTCAGAAAATCTCCATATGATGCCCTTAAAGATAGAAGTGTCACTAAAGTGCTCCTGAATAAAAAATTGCCCCATCCCCAAAATCTCCCCACACATAATAAATCCCCCTATCCCCACTCAAATTGTCCACACACATATTATTGTCCTCTACCCCACCCCATCATTGCTCTCTTCACCACCTCCATCATTGCCTTCTCCGTCATGCCCATCATTGCCCATTTCACCACCTCCAGCATTTCCTTCCACCAATCCCATCATTGCCCTTTTCACCACATCCATCGTTTCCTCCTCCCTCACCATCCCCATCTTTGCCCATTCCACCAATTCCATCATTTCCTCCCCCACCATCCCCATCATTGCTCTCTCCCTGTCAGCCCCATCATTGCCCTCTCCTCCCTCACCAGCCCCATCATTGCTCTCTCCCCATCAGCCCCATCATTGCCCTCTCCTCCCCCACCATCCCCATCATTGCTCTCTCCCCGTCAGCCCCATCATTGCCCTCTCCTCCTCCACCATCCCCATCATTACTCTCTCCCATCAGCCCCATCATTGCCCTCTCCTCCTCCATCATCCCCATCATTGCCCTCTCCCCGACAGCTTCATCATTGTCCTCTCCTCCCCCACCATCCCCATCATTGCCCTCTCCTCCCCCTACACACACCATTTACTTTTCTGCACATTCCCCTGCAGCGCACCACACACATACACACACACACTCCTCTCACCTCTCCTCGCGCTCTGCCGCAGCATCTCCATCGCCTTCCACTGACAAAGCTGGCCGCTGAATGATGACATCATCCAGCGGCGCGTCTGTGTGAGAGGAAGTGCAGGCAGGAAGACAGATTGCTGCAGCTCTGCTGCTATTCTGTCTTGTAGGCAGCGGAGCTGCAGGAATTTCTCCTTGCCCGCCGCAGCCACTCTGCAGGGGCCCCCCTCCATCTCCGCACATGTTGGGAGCCGGTGCTCTGCAGCTTCTCTGTGCTGGTTGTCAGCTTGACAGAGTCGGCATAGAGAACAGCTGACTCCCAGTCCGGGGGCGGCAGAATTCAGCCGCCGGGGGATACACTGCGGACCGCCGCATTAGGCGGCCCAACTGTGCCCCCCTGCCAGCTGCACCCAGGGCACATGCCCCGGCTGCCCCCCCTAGATACACCACTGCTCCATACAACAAGAGGGTAGTGCCACCTGAGTGGCCAGCAGTCTGCCTATACCTTTGGTGGGTGGGAGTCAGACAGACATCTTGATATGGGGAAGAGAATTATCAAAGGAAGGAGTGGTAATGGTATGCAATAAACCCTGAAGTTCCAAAGATTTTTGGCATGAATGTATTCCGACACTTAGAAGGAGACTACTGTCCCACAAATTGGGGACCATGCACTGGAAAAATGTTTCAAGTCAGAAAACTCCACAAATTGCCTTGTAGAGACACCTGAAACAATACTGGATCCAGAACGAGCTATGGAAATTAACTTGAGAAGCTGAGTTGTGATAAAGGACCCCCTTTCAAATCAGTAGCAGTCCCAGCGGGGCATGAAGTGTTTTTGCCAATGCCAGTGACCACTAACTGAGGACTGAGAGGAACTAATGCCCTAGAAAAGCCAGAATTGCAAAAAGAATGGGTAGTTGTGATCCGAACACTGCACAGTTAAAGCCGGATAGGTGTTGTTGAGATTGGCCAACCATAGCAAGCATGACTCTCGCACCTATTGAGCTGATTGCAGAAGTGTTTCCTTTTGGGGATGATCATGTCCAGCTGACATATTGAGCTGGAAGGAGCAACAATCACCCCACTGGTAGTGTGCCAGCTTCTCTAGGGCCGCAGACAATACTGGGGAACAGCTCTTGATGAAAGTACAGATGGAATGGACTGCATTGTCTACAGACGAATTGCAGGAGGTGACTCCGATGCTGGGGAGACATCCAAATGCCTTTTCCAGAAATTAAATTGAATTTCAGCTGACTGAAACATTGTAGCATGAGATTTACATTGAGGATGAGAGACGCATTTGGCAACAATACAGCCCCACGTCCCCAGCCTTGTACCAGGAAATTAAGGCCTTGCTAAAGCACATGCTAGATTGGTATATTATTCACCAGAGCAAAAGTTCATGGGAATAATCCAGTGCTGATGAAAAATAAAGATTTTTTGTAGGTCATTTTTTTTGTGTAAAGATCACGATATTAACAAGCGCAATATTTAAAATAGGAGACAGGTCACTGAACGCTCAGTGACCTGTCATTTAAGCCCACAAGGATGACAATGAGCAAAGCACCAAAAAAGGACCCGTCCATAGGCGCGTCCAGGAGCACGAGCATCTCATTAACTGAAAACTGCAAACAAAAATTAAACAATAACCTTCAACCCAGGTATCATTTTAATCAGTGTAATAGCGCCAACCTGACAATGCCTGCAGTTCACTTAGGCTAGTTTCACACATGGAGGAGCTGCGGAGGGCTGCGGACTTCCTTCCATGAAGCCCCGCCCTCGGACGCACCTCCGCCGCTAGCTCCGCCTACTTTTGCATGCGGCCGGCATGTGGCCTGTGTACCTATCTTTAACATTAGGTACGCAGGTCGTGCCGCTGTATGCGGATGCTTCCGCATGCGTCTGTTGTTCTTACATACTGCTTACCATAGTTACCTTGCCTTCTCCCATTAACAGTACAAAATTAAACCAAGTACTGACCCATCACATCAGGGACACAAGCTGGGCCGGACTGGGACCAAAAAAGTAGCCCTGGCACAAAAAAAATTTCACCAAAAAATTTTCTTTTTTGTTACACTGCTCAAAAGTGTAAAACAACCACTTTAAATATGTTAACTGCAGTGGCCGTAGGGGGAATAGACATTAGTTCAACGTAGACGGCCAGCAGACTATTATCACACTGCAGACTATGCTGAAAAACACAGCACTGATCAAAATATACAATAACAAATTGTATTGTGGTACCGTGTTAGCCAGAAAAATCGATGCGAATACTTTTCTGCCCAATGATGATGAAAGTAATAAAGTCATTGGCAGAAGATAGTAAATACTGGTATTCCCTATTAACCAGTTATGAAGTTCCTCTGTAATGCCTCAAGGAAATGTGTACATAAGGCTGAATTCACACATCTGAGTATCATGGTCTGAGTACAGACAACCATGGGTCTCCCGACCTGAAGTTTGCAGCCTTATATTTGCTTATAAGTTTGTCAATTTTAGGTCAATGCACCTGCCGTCAGGCCCTGAATGACGTTTTGTACTCTGACCGTGATGTGTGAATTCAGCCTTAATTGAAAAAATTGCCACTATTTTTCCTGTGTACCAATCTGGCAGTGTCCCATTAGCTGTCACAATATCAGACTATGTAAGAACACATCTCATTGAGAAGGGGAATAGTACTGCCTAGTCGTCAGCTAGTTCTAGACTACGGTTTTTGCCCAGTTGTCAGCTAGTTCTGGACTACAGTTCTACATATTGATTTTAACCATTGAGCAGCAGCTGAAGTTTTCAAGATTTCATGCCATTCAGTAAATGGCTTTGCATAGCAGCTGTAGCTCCATAGGTGAAATGAGTTAGTTGTATCAGAAAAAGTCTTCATGTAGGCCAGTCTTTTCCAGGAGAAAAAACAGAGGAATCTGTTGACACAGAGTAGATGCTCCAGAATTGTTATCTCATAGACTCCTCTCAAGTGAATGCTCTTAAGGGCTTGTGCACACGCTGCGGATTCCATTGCGGAATTTTCCGCAGCGGATTTGATAAATCCGCAGTGCAAAACCGCTGCGGTTTTTACTGCGGATTTATCGCGGTTTCTAGTGTGGTTTCCTCTGCGGGTTTTCACCTGCAGTTTTCTATTGGAGCAGGTGTAAACCCGCAGCGGAATCCGCACAAAGAATTGACATGCTGCGGATTATAAACCGCTGCGTTTCCGCACGTTTTTTTCCGCAGCATGTGCACTGCGGATTTCGTTTCCCATAGGTTTACATTGTACTGTAAACTCATGGGAAACCGCTGCGGACCCGCAGCTGTGGAAACGCTGCGGTTCCGCAGCAAAATCCGCAGCGTGTGCACATACCCTAAGGCTCATTCAGAGGCTCTGATAACTGACAAATGCTGTAAAACGTTCATTCCTGATTATCAGCTGGGGGCACAGACTGTCAATCTCCTGATAACTTGTTCTTTGAGTGATCAGATTAGTCAAGCAAGCAAAATTAACTTGGTTGAAAGCACATGACATTGCTAATTTGATGTTGTATGGGGACAGAACAATCAGTTTTTGTTAACCCGCCAACATAGGCCAGTAATGGAGCAATTATTGATCAATGCTTGTTAATGCTGACTAAATGGGCTTTGCTCCTTGTTCAAACAACAGTGATTTTTATTACAAGCAAAAATATCGGTCTGAGTTTCATCAATGTGTCAGTTTTTAACCTCAGTGTGTCAGCAGTGATTTCCTGCTAAACTCCCCCAAAACATTGCAAACCTTCTTTTACCCAATGCACTGTTAATCACGGGCAAAACACGGACAAGGATGTCAACTGTGATTTTCACAGACCAACAGACATGTATTGGTAATTTTCATCTTCAATCACGGTTCACAAAACAACTCTGACATGTGACATTATGTCACATAATACCTGCGGACAATCAGCACTAGCTTCGCTCTCCTTTCTTGAGAACAAATCAGACATACACAGGAAGTGAGAGGTGTGGCTGCCCTTTCACTTCCTCCCAATGTCAATTATTTCCATAGGAAAGGAAAGTGAAGCCAGTGCTGATTGGCCGGAGGGATAGTTGACATAACAATGTGGGAGAGCCATTAGTGACATCTCTTATTGAATCCTGTTGCATGTTCAAAGTGCTGTTCACCTCCGTGGACTTGAGTAAGTTTTCCGGCCTATTGTACTTGCATCTATTTTAGAAAAAAAACGGAAATTTGGCAAAAATTTTCAAAATGTTGCAATTTTCAAACTTTTAATTTTTGTACCCTTAAATCAGAGAGTGGTGTCACACAAAATAGTTAATAGATAACATTTCCCACGTGTCTACTTTACATCAGCACAATTTTGGAAACATACTTTTTTTTGTTAGGACGTTATAAGGGTTAAAAGTTGACCAGCGATTTCTCATTTTTCCACCAAAATTTACAAAACCATTTTTTATGGACCATCTCACATTTGAAGTGAGTTTGGGGGGTCAATATAACAGAAAATACCCAAAAGTGACAGCATTATAAAAACTGCACCCCTCAAGGTGCGCAAAACCACATTCAAGAAGTTTATTAACCCTCCAGGTGCTTCACGAGAACTAAAGTAATGTGGAAGGAAAAAATGAACCAATTTTTTTTATTTTCACAAGGGTATCAGGAGAAAATGGACCACAAAATATGTTGTGCAATTTCTCCTGAGTAAGCAGATACCCCATATGTGGGGGAAACCCACTGGGCGCATGGCAGGGCTCAGAAGGGTGGGAGCACCATTTGACTTTTTGAATGCAAAATTAGCTAAAATCAATGGTGGTTCCATGTTGCGTTTGGAAACCCCCTGATGTACCTAAACAGTGGATTCCTCCCAATTCTAGCTCCAACCTTAACCCCAACACACCCCTAAACTTAATCCCAACCCTAACCACAACCCCAACACACCCCTAACCCTAATCCCAACCCTAACCGTAACCCTAACCACAAACCTAACCATAACACACCCCTAACCCTAATCCCAACCCTAACCGTAATCCCAACCATAACCACAACCCTAACCCTAGCTCAACCCTAACTTTAGCCCAACCCTAACTTTAGCCCCAACCCTAACCCTAGCCCCAACCCCAACCCTAGCCCAACCCTCACCCCAGCTTTAGTGCAACCCTAACCCTTGCTTTAGCCCAACCCTATCCCTAACGTTAGCCCAAACCTAACCCTAGTTTTAGCCCAATCCTAACCCTAACTTTTTGCCCAACTCACTTTAGCCAAATTCACTTTAGCCTAATGCTAACCCCAATGGAAAAATGGAAATAAATATATATTTTTTTTATTTCATTATTTTTGCCTAACTAAGGAGATGATAAAGGGGAGGTTTATTTACAATTTTTTTTTATTTTGAATCACTGTGATAGGGTCTATCACAATGATCAAAATGAACCAATAGGAAAAATTTCCTATTGTTGCCAGGTGCCTGCCGGAAGAAGACACTGGCAGCCCGGGAGACTTCACAGGGGATTGCAGGGACATCGGAGGTACCGGGGGTAAATCGGGGGACCCTATTTCTCTCTCCTCTCACTTTGGCAGAGGTGGATGGAATAAGGGAGAAAATGTCAAAAGTCGCAATATTCTTGCACAATCTTGAGTTGTGCAAAAATTTTGCGACTTTTGGCTTAACTCCTTAGTGACAGAGCCAATTTGGTACTTAATGATCAAGCCAATTTTTACAATTCTGACCACAGTCACTTTATGAGGTTATAGCTCTGGAACGCTTCAACGTATCCTACTGATTCTGAGATTGTTTTTTCGTGACATATTGTACTTCATGTTCATGGCAAAATTTCTTTGATGTAACTTGTGTCTATTTATGAAAAAATGGAACATTGGCAAAATTTTGAAAATGTTGCAATTTTCAAACTTTTAATTTTTGCACTCACTTTAGCCCAACACTAACCCTAATGGAAAATGGAAATAAATATATATTTTTTATTTCTTTATTTTCACCTAAGAGGATTTATTTACAATTTTTTTATTTCGATCACTGTGATAGGGTCTATCACAATGATTAAAATGAACCACTAGGAAAAAAGGTGGCTACTTTGAAGAACCTACAATATAAGACATAATTTCAGTTGTTTCACACTTTTTTGTTAAGTATATAATTCCACATGTGTTAATTCATAGTTTTGATGCCTTCAGTGAGAATGTACAATTTTCATAGTCATGAAAATACAGAAAAATCTTTAAATGAGAAGGTGTGTCCAAACTTTTGGTCTGTACTGTACATGTGCAGTGATCTCATCACTTATTATCTATGGGGCCATTGGCTCTTTTCACTAGCACCATCACACTTACTCCAGTTGAGTGCTAGCCATTGAACGTCTTGAGATCCCCTGTAGTGACTGCTCCACTGGGTCTACTATCCTCATCCACATAATGGGAATATTTGCTGAGAGAACAATGCTTTGAGGCCCCTGAGACACTATCGAGAGTAATGTAATTATTGCTTTCCCTGATTGCCAATCTTGTAACTGGCCTTATGTATGCATAAGATCCAACCCACACACTTTCCTCTGCTTACTGTCACTTTATGGAAACATTTGATTCCTGAGGCTGATCACTTTCCAGTAGAGATTTGTGTCCTTAAACTGATGGGGACAATAATAAATAAATAAAACACAGCAAGCAAATCTCTAATAAAACACAACAAGATCGACATAACTGGAAAAAGGCTGAATTCCTTAAAGCCGTGGACTCTGCTCTATATCCAATGGTCCAATAGTCTTTAGTCCAAGGTCAATTCCTCACAGGTACTATAAGCTCCTTAATTTAAGTATAATTTAACTATAATTAATTTATAACTATGAATTAAATTATAATTATAATCTCTGGTACTTTCAATTTGAAAAAAAAAATACATATTTTGGCTGATCAACTAGTTAGATTTGGTCTGTTTAGCAGAAATCACACTGCATATTTTTTGTTGCGTTTCAAAGATTCAATTTTTTTTCGCTATAGTTTGTAATTAAACTCACAATGGGAGCTTTTAGGCAATGCAGAAAAAATATGATAAAAATCTAATCACATGATTACTAGTTATGAACAAGCCAGTTTTGGTCCTAATGCATTTAAATAAAAAGAAACAGACATCAATTTAATTAGAACTAAGGATTAAATGGGAACAAAATGTTGGATCACTATCACACGACCACTGGTTTGTTAATTATAGCTAATATCCCTCCATTTGAGACAAACAGCATAGGAGTGTATAATCCTGCTAAATCTTTATAATTAGAAACAAGTTTTAGCCTTTTTGTGATACAGAGCTCATACTTTCTTCTCACTTGGGCAGCTGAAGTGAAATGAACCACTGAAATCTCGTCATTGAGTAATAATAATGTGATTCTAGTCACTACTCACGGTCAGGCCGTGGGACAGAAGAGTCAGACATTCTGGGGTCAAAGCCAAGAGAGTACGTAGATAACCAAGGGAAAAGACAAAAGCGTAAGTCAGGTCACAGTCCAGGGTCAATAACAAGAGATAGCGGATCAAAAGCCGAAGGACAAGACAAAGGGATAGTCAGACCACGGTCCAAAGGGTCAGATAGTAAGTAGAAGATCAGAACTCAGAGTAACAGAATCAGGCTAACACTCACCAAGAAGCACAAACTACGTTTGGCATGGCTCAGTTAAGTAGCTGGGCGATTACTAGAAAACTGAACACCTGCAGAAAGTCCCGCACGTCCCAGTCACAGATTGGACAGCAGAGCTGTCATTCAAGGCACCGACAGCCCAGCAAGCACATCACAGTAGTGGATAGCTAAGCTGTCAATCAAGACACAGATAGCTCAGCAAGACAGTTTCCATTGAACATGCATGTGGAAAAGCCACGGAGACACCATCACATGTTTCTCAATGCAAGCAATGAATAGCCAGGTCTTTCACCGGGAAGGAACAACCATGGGAAGGGCAGCATCCAATAAAGGAAAACCACCTATGCCAAAACATGGTATCCATCCACAGACAGCTGTTTCGGGGTATTTGCCCCTCATCAGTGTGGAGTAGGAAACTGGCTATTAGGAGCAGTGCCTAGTGAAAAGGCTATGAACATAAGGATGAATGACCTCGGGGAGATCAAAACATCCAACACCGCGGAGACACCATCATGTGTTTCTCAACGCAGTGATCCAGAACACTGCCCCCATCCCTTATGGGAAATATGCAAATGCATGTAGAAAAGCTGTGGAGACACCATCACGTGTTTCTCAATGCAAGCAATGAATAGCCCGGTCTTTCACCGGGAAGGAACAACCACGGGAAGGGCAGCATCCAATAAAGGAAAACCACCTATGCCAAAACATCGTATCCATCCACAGACAGCTGTTTCGTGGTATTTGCCCCTCATCAGTGTGGAGTAGGAAACTGGCTATTAGGAGCAGTGCTTGCGTTGAGAAACACGTGATGGTATCTCCGCGGCTTTTCTACATGCATTTGCATATTTGCCATAAGGGATGGGGGCAGTGTTCTGGATCACTGCGTTGAGAAACACGTGATGGTGTCTCCACGGTGTTGGATATTTTGATCTCCCCGAGGTCATTCATCCTTATGTTCATAGCCTTTTCACTAGGCACTGCTCCTAATAGCTGAGCTGTAGCTGAGCTGTAACAAAACACCTTAAAATTTGCTCCAACGACTGATTTATCCTCTCAGTCTGACCGTTGGTTTCAGGATGGTAAGCAGAAGAAAACGACAGGTCAATCCTCAATCTCTTACAAAACGCTCTCCAGAATTTAGAAACAAACTGCACCACTCTATCAGATACAATATTCAAAGAAATGCCAAGCAATCTCACCACATGATTGATGAATAACCTGGAAAGTGTCTCAGCATTAGGTAACCCTGAAAACGAAACAAAGTGAGCTTGTTTACTCCATTCATATAATGGTTTTCCCACTAGACAAAGGCAAATTAGTGATGCGATCCATGGACAAATGAGTCCATGATCTTTCTGGAATAGGCAATGGAGCCAATTCCCCGGCCAGGGGGTTAGGACAAACTTTAGCACATGTGCAAACCTCACAAGCGGATACAAAACCTTTAATGTTGTTAAGCACAGATGGCCACAAAAAAAGTCTATATATAGATTTCTGTGTAGCAGTGACCCCGGAGTGATCACTCAAGATAGAGGCATGAAACTCTTGCAACATTCGTAATTTGAGATACACGGGCACAAATAATTTAGATTCAGGAGTAGCAGAAGAAGCCAAAGACTGGACTTGGCAAATCTCAGCCTCCAACTCCAAGGACATCATAGAAATTACTATACCCTGAGGAAGACTGGAGGAAGGCTTTTCTGGAGGAGAAACTGAATAAAGGCTGCGTGATAAGTCGTCAGCTCTAACATTCTTAGACCCTGGGCCTGAACGTGATGGAAAAATTGAATCTAGAAAAAAATAAGGACCACCTGACCTGTTGGAGGGTTAAACGTTTAGCATATTCAATATAAGCTAAATTTTTATGATCAGTCACAACTGTGACCTAATGAGTAGCTCCCTCCAAAAAATGCATCCATTCTTCAAACGCTAACTTGATAGCAATCAGCTCACAATTTCCAACATCATAATTTCTCTCAGCAGATGAAAATTTCCTAGAAAAAAGTGCACATGTCCGTGAGTTCATCAGGGTTTTAGGACCTGGAGACAAAACAGCCCCCACACCCACCTCTTAGGCATCCATCTCTACGATAAATGGTTTCTGAAGATCAAGTTGAATCAAACCTGGAGCAGACATGAAGCACTAAGTCTGTTAAAGGCCCCAATGGCATCTGACGCCCAAACCTTTAGATCCACCCCCTTACATATGAGATCGTTAAGAGGTTTAAAGATCTGTGAAAAACCCCTAATAAATTTCCTATATTAATTGGCGAATCCTAAAAAATGCTCTAGTGCTTTAAGGTCATGAGGTTGAACCCAATCAATTATAGCTTGCACCTTCCCAGGATCCATTTTAAATCCTTCAGCAGATACGATGAACCCCAGAAATTATATTTCCTGAACAGAGAAAGTACATTTTTCTAATTAGGCAAACAAGGAATTTTCCCTTAGTCTTTGTAAAATATAATGAACATGCTCATAGTGCGAATCCAGATCAGATGAAAAAATTTGAATATCATCAAGATATACCGCAATAAACCTTCCAATGATATCAGAAAAAATGTCATTCATAAAGTTCTGAAAAACAACAGGCGCATTGGTTAAATCAAAAGGCATGACCAGGGTCTCGAATAAACCCTCAGATGGTAAAAATGCTGTCTTCCACTCATCACCCTCCTGGATCCATATCAGATTATGTGCCCCTCTAAGGTCAAGCTTAGAAAACCATTTGGCCCCAGTAAGCTGATTATATAGGTTGGGGATGAGTGGAAGTGGGAAAGTATTTTTAAAAGTAATTTTGTTTAGTTCATGGAAATCGAGGCAAGGGTAGATCCCCCATCCTTCTTTTTCACAAAGAAGAATCTATCAGCTACAGGCGAGGAGGAGGGATGGATATGATTCTTCCATAAACTTTCATTGACATATTCTTTCATAGCGGTCCGTTCTGGTCCTGACAAGTTGTACAGGTGAGCTTTAGGCAATTTGGCATTAGGAATAAGATCAATAATACAATCATGAGGATGATAGGGAGGTAGTATTGCTGCCTCTGTTGATGAGAACACATCTCAAAAGTCTTTCAGGTATGCCGGCAGACCTTCCAGACTAGCGGGGCAAATTTGCACAGAATGAAGACACTTTTTATGACAGTTGGGGCCCCACTCAACAATATCCTTTTGCCACCAATCAATTACAGGATTATGAACATGCAGCCAAGGAAACCCCAACACCAACCCAGCAGGTAAATTATCCAAGACATAACAGGAGATGGACTCAGAGTGGAGTGTTCACAATTTTAGTATGAATTCCGTTACCAGTTGGACAAAGTTCTGGAGTAATAATAATAATAATTTTATTTATATAGCGCCAACATATTCCGCAGCGCTTTACAAATTATAGAGGTTATTTGTACAGACAATAGACATTACAGCATAACAATAATCACTGTTCAAAACAGATACCAAGAGGAGTGAGGACCCTGCTTGCAAGCTTACAAACTATGAGGAAAAAGGGGAGACACGAGAGGTGGATGGTAACAATTGCTTTTGTTGTTCAGACCCGCCATAGTGTAAGGATCGGTTGTTCATGTAAAGCTGCATGAACCAGTTAACAGCCTAAATATGTAACAGTACAGACATAGAGGGCTATTAACTGCATAAAGTGTATGAGAGCATGATGCAAGGAACCTGATTATGGTTTAAGTTTTTTGAATGGGCAAAACAGGGATAGTTAGGTTAATGTGTTGAGGCGGTAGACCAGTCTGAACCAGATTGAGTCAGTCAATAACAACAATCTGAATAGGTCTTTCCAATCTAACTGTATCTAATTATAATTTAAGAACCAGTCCAAAATCAATTAAGGTCTCTGCAGATCCACAGTCAATGATAGCAAGTGCAGATAACCACAGGTTTTGAAAACATAGTTCCATGTTCAACAGTACTTTTTCTTAGAAGTAAAAAGGTACCTGAAAGTCTGAGTGACCTCCTGGAATATCACCAAGACTTAGGCATTTCCTGATGGCTTGTTTGCTTGAGGACGAATTAAGCAGCCCATGAGTTATTATCCAGCTCAATCACAGTAAAAGCAGAGTCCCAGATCACGCCGATGACTCCGCCCACGGCCCGAGAGCTGGCTGTTCCAATCTCCATTGGTACTGTCTCAGTTAAGGAAATCGGCACTGGAAGAAAGACCTAAACCCCTTGTTGCTCATCAATTCTCTCCTGAATTCTGTGATCAATTCGAATGGCCTGAGTCATGGCCTCCCCAAAGAGCAGGGTGGAGAATGCAAAGCCAGAGCATCCATAAGGCCACGGTGAAACTGATACCTGAGAGCAGCATAGTTCCATAGAGCCACAGACGACAATTGCCAGAACTCTGAACTATAACCTTCAGCGGTGCGGCCCTTCTGCATCAGGTTCATGATCTTAGCCTCTGCGACCTGGACCCTATCAGGTTCATCATAAATCACCCCTAAAGCGTCAAAAAATTCATCAACAGAAGAGCCTTCTGGGACTAGTGGGGACAAATAGAATGCCCAAGTCTGAGGACCCCCACACAATAGGGACATAATTACACCCACCCGCTCGGACTCATCCCCAGAAGACCAGAGTCGTAGAGTAAAAAATAATTTACAGCTCTCCTTAAATACTCTAAATTGATCCTTTTCCCCTGAAAATCAGTCAGGAAGTGCCACAACTGGTTCGAAGGAGGTCAACTGTACATCAGCAAGTCCAGGAGACATAACTACTGTCGATAGCGGAGCGCTTTGGGAACCACCCAGAGTACTAAACTGACCCTGCACCTGGGACTGTGGTGATTGTAGCCTTTGGTGATCTCTGACCAGGTCCTGAACCATCTCGGTCAGATTCGTCACCTGATCACAGACAGCATGTACTGGGTCCATTATTCAGGGAAAAAAAAGTATATGGCCAGATGTAATGTGATGCCTGTCACTAATCTGACTTGAGTCACTACTCATGGACAGGCCGTGATGCAGAAGAGTCCGACGTTCCGGGGTCAATACCAAGAGAGTACATAGATAACATGGGAAAAGATGAAGGCGTAAGTCAGGTCACAGTCCAGGGTCAATAACAACAGATGGCGGATTAAAAGCCGAAGCACAAGACAAAGGGATAGTCAGAACACGGTCCAAAGGGTCAGGCAGCAGAAGATCAGAACTATCAGAGCAACAGAATCAAGCTAACACTCACCAAGAAGCACCAACAACATCTGGCAGGGATCAGGGGTAGACATCTCAGCTAAGTGGCTGGGCAATTACCAGAATATTGAACACCTGCAGAAAGTCCCACATGTCCCAGTCACAGATTTGACAGCAGAGCTGTTAATCAAGGCACCAACAACCCAGCAAGCCCATCACAGTAGTGGACAGCCAAGCTGTCAATCAAGACACAGACAGCTCAGCAAGACAATTTCCATAGAATAGCATAGCAATCATTCACTGAGTGGAGGAATCGTGACAAATAGCTGAAGGAGGTGTAATGTCATGTATACTATAATAATAATCTTTATTTTTATATAGCGCTAGCATATTATGCAGCGCTTTACAGTTTGCACACATTATCATCGCTGTCCCCGATGGGGCTCACAATCTAAATTCCCTATCAGTATGTCTTTTGGAATGTGGGAGGAAACCGGAGTACCCGGAGGAAACCCACGCAAATACGGAGAGAACATACAAACTCTTTGCAGATGTTGTCCAAGGTGGGATTAGAACCCAGGACTCCAGTGCAAGGCTGCTGTGCTAACCACTGAGCCACCGTGCTGATACTATAGCATCATAAGCATAGATTGATACTTAAAGGGATGGTCCAAAGGCAAAGTATTTTTCTCTATCTATTTAGTCCCATCATTTAAACTATTTTCTATTATACTTGCTTTAAAAATTCCCTACCGTTCCCTAACTACATTATTTAACTACTTTTGATTTTTTTTCTACTTCCTGTCTGATGACTATTCATTTGAGTATCACCAGTGCATGGTGGGAAAGTCAAACAAAGCATCATCAAGGGGCAAAGACTGTGGTCATTGTCACAGCCCCTGCCCCCTCCCTGAAATGAAGCTCTTTTGGAGTCACCTCTGTTCTGGAGTGTCTCCCTCAGTGACGTGTGTGATAAGGGCACCGTCTGATCTGTTGTCACTTAGCTGAATAGTAATAAGCCGGCAGCAGAGCGCTCTCATACTAGTCTTATGTAGGGGTTTTTACGTTTTGCTACTTTTGCACTAAAAAAAAATCAATTTTTATGAAAAATTATTTTTCTGCTGACAAAGCTGTATAAGTGCTTGTTTTTTGCGGCATAAACTGAATCATTTTAAGTGATGCCAATTTTCTTTCCATACAGCTTTTTGATGAGATTTTATTTCACTTTTTGAGCAGCAATATGATGAAAGAAGTGTTTTTGCTGTTTTCTTTTTTAAAGTTAATTAGCCCTATATCCTGAAAATTTTAAACGTTACGTGTCTTGGAAAATGGCAACAAAAGCTAAATTTATTTATTTTTTTTACAAAATTTCCAAATAATTTTTTCACCACTTAAATATAAAAACTATAAATGTTTGGTATCAGTGTAGTCTTACTGACCAGTTACCATGAAGTGAACATGGTAAATAAAAAACCCTAGCAACAATTGTGGAATTGCACTTTTTTTTGCAATTTCAACACACTTGGAATTTATTTACAGCTTTCCAGTGCATCACTAGTGTTGAGCATTCCGATACCGCAAGTATCGGGTATCGGCCAATATTTGCTGTATCGGAATTCCGATACCGAGATCCGATACTTTTGTGGTATCGGGTATCAGTATCGAAACAACATTAATGTGTAAAAGAAAGAATTAAAATAAAAAATATTGCTATACTCACCTCTCCGACGCAGCCTGGACCTCACCGAGGGAACCGGGAGCCTTCTTTGCTTAAAATGCGCGCTTTTCCTTCCTTCCGTGACGTCACGGCTTCTGATTGGTCGCGTGAAGCCCATGTGGCCGCGACGCGACCAATCACAGCAAGCCGTGACGTAATTTTCAGGTCCTTCTAGGCATTCAGTATTTTAAAATTACGTTCCGGCGTTGTGATTGGTCGCGTCGCGGTCACATGGGCGACGCGATTACGTTCCGGCGTTGTGATTGGTCGCGTCGCGGTCACATGGGCGACGCGACCAATCACAAGCCGTGACGTCACGGGAGGCAGGAGACGCGCGCATTTTAAAATGCGCGCGTGTCCAGCCTCCCGTGACGTCACGGCTTGTGATTGGTCGCGTCGCCCATGTGACCGCGACGCGACCAATCACAACGCCGGAACGTAATTTTAAAATCCTGAAGGACCTGAAATTACGTCACGGCTTGCTGTGATTGGTTGCGTCGCGGCCACATGGCCGACGCGACCAATCACAAGCCGTGACGTCACGGGAGGCTGGACACGCGCGCATTTTAAAATGCGCGCGTCTCCTGCCTCCCATGACGTCACGGCTTGTGATTGGTCGCATCGCCCATGTGACCGCGACGCGACCAATCACAACGCCGGAACGTAATTTTAAAATACTGAATGCCTAGAAGGACCTGAAAATTACGTCACGGCTTGCTGTGATTGGTCGCGTCGCGGCCACATGGGCTTCACGCGACCAGTCAGAAGCCGTGACGTCACGGAAGGAAGGAAAAGCGCGCATTTTAAGCAAAGAAGGCTCCCGGTTCCCTCGGTGAGGTCCAGGCTGCGTCGGAGAGGTGAGTATAGCAATATTTTTTATTTTAATTCTTTATTTTACACATTAATATGGTTCCCAGGGCCTGAAGGAGAGTTTCCTCTCCTTCAGACCCTGGGAACCATCAGGGATACCGTCCGATACTTGAGTCCCATTGACTTGTATTGGTATCGGGTATCGGTATCGGATTAGATCCGATACTTTGCCGGTATCGGCCGATACTTTCCGATACCGATACTTTCAAGTATCGGACGGTATCGCTCAACACTATGCATCACATGTTAAAATAGATTGTGTAATTTAAAAGTACAACTCGTCCAGCAAAAAATAAGCCCTCATATGGCTATGGTGGATGTAAAAATAAAAAAAAGTTATAGCTCTTGGGAGAAGGGGGATGAAAAAAGCGACAAAAAAAAGGGAAAATATCCATGTCTTGAAGGGGTTAAATCTCTTTAATAAATACCACAAATAGTACATATATAGAAATAAATGGACCGTGTATATTTATTTATAGAAAGATTGACTAATGTGTCTAACTGTAGTTATTGAGATTATACATAGAGAAACACGAGGAAACATTATTTCTGCTGTGAAACTCCTTCTGTTCTGCACTAATCAATAGCTGTGCACTTTCAGAACTTTACATACACACAGCCTTGTATATAGATACAGGTGCATCTCACAAAATTAGAATATCATCAAAAAGTTAATTTCAGTTATTCAATACAAAAAGTGAAACTCATATATTAGATAGAGTCATTACAAACAGAGTGATCTATTTCAAATGTTTATTTCTGTTAATGATGATGATAATGGCTTACAGCCAATGAAAACGTAACAGTCATTATCTCAGTAAATTAGAATACTATATAACACCAGCTTGAAAAAATTATTTTAAAATCCAAAATGTTGTCCTACTAAAAATGTATGTTCAGTAAATGCACTCAATTGGTCGGGATTTCTTTTGCGTCAATTAGTGCATCAGTGTGGCATGGAGGCGATCAGCCTGTGGCAGTGCTGAGGTGTTATGGAAGCCCAGGTTGCTTTGAGAGCAGCCTTCAGCTTGTCTGCATTGTTGGGTCTGGTGTCTCAAATCTTCCTCTTTACAATACCCCATAGATTCTCTATGGGGTTAAGGTCAGGCGAGTTTACTGGCCAATCAAGCACAGTGATACTGTTGTTTTTAAACAAGGAATTGGTACTTCTGGCAGTGTGGACAGGTGCCAAGTCCTGCTGGAGAATGGAATTTCCATCTCCAAAAAGCTTGTCAGCAGAGGGAAGTAACTTTTTGATGATATTCTAATTTTGTGAGACACAGCTGTATGTATTGAGTAAATCGGCATTTATTAATATATACATTATATATATATATATATATATATATATATACATACATACAGTGAAGGAAATAAGTATTTGATCCCTTGCTGATTTTGTAAGTTTGTCCACTGACAAACACTTGAACAGTCTATAATTATAATGGTAGGTTAAGTTTAAGATTGAGAGCTAGTATATCAAAAATGAAATACAGAAAATCCCATTGTATAATTTATATAAATTTATTTGCATTTTGCAGTGAGAAATAAGTAGCGAGAAAAAAATTTGAAACGCCAGAATTACGTTTTTGCATTAAAATGCAATGACGGGCGATCAAAAGAACGTATCTGCACCAAAATGCTATCAATAAAAACACCAGCTCGGCACACAAAAAATAAGCCCTCAACCGACCCCAGATCATGAAAAATGGAGATGCTACGGGTATCGGAAAATGGCGCAATTCTTTTTTTTTAGCAAAGTTTGGAATTTTTTTTCACCACTTAGATAAAAGAGAACCTAGACATATTTGGTGTCTATGAACTCGTACTGACCTGGAGAATCATAATGGCAGGTCAGTTTTAGCATTTAGTGAACCTAGTAAAAAAAGCCAATCAAAAAACAAGTGTGGGATTGCACTTTTTTTGCAATTTCACCGCACTTGGAATTTTTTTCCCATTTTCTAGTACACGACATGCTAAAACCAATGATGTCGTTCAAAAGTACAACTCTTCTCGCAAAAAATAAGCCCTCACATGGCCATATTGACAGAAAATTAAAAAAGCTATGGTTCTGGGAAGAAGGGGAGCAAAAAACAAACATGGAAAAACAGAAAATCCCAAGGTCATGAAGGGGTTAATGGTTGGTAGGGGATCAAATACTTATTTCTCACTGCAAAATGCAAATAAATTTATATAATTTATACAATGTGATTTTCTGGATTTTATTTTTGATATTCTATCTCTCAATGTTAAAATTAACTTACCCTTAAAATTATAGAGTCTTCATGTCTTTCTCAGTGGACAAACTTACAAAATCAGCAAGGGATCAAATACTTATTTCCCCACACTGTGTATGTATACAGTTGAAAACAGAAGTTTACATACACTGTATAAAAAGACACATATGGATGTTTTTTTCAGTATCTGACATGAAATCAGAATAAACCTTTCCCGTTTTAGGTCAATTAGAATTACCATAATTATTAATATTTGCCAAATGCCAGAATAATGAGAGAGAGAATATTTTAAGATATTTTTATTTCTTATGTCCATTTAGGGCATCATTAATTAAATACCAACACATCAATTTCAATAACTAACACTTGTTGCCTAAAATAAACCTGCCCTTGATAGGTGCCATTGTAAGAGATAATATTATTTTACTTCACTTATGGTGGTTTAAAAGTTATAGTTTATCTGTGTACATGCATCAACTGGCATGATTCAGTTGAAATAGATACGTATAATCACATAGTTGATCTTCTTTCTACATGTAAGGTGCGACATGTAAAATGTTTGCAGGAACGAGCCTTGGAACATGTATAGAAAAAGAGAAGCCAGCTAGCCAAAGCACGACATCCAAACTTCCGACATTGAAGGGGTAAAGAAAGAATACAGCACCATGCTTGATTTCATTTATTTTATCTATGACTTCAGACTATTCAAACTGAATAAAAATATGTCCTTCCAATTCTATACCTAGTTACAATAAAAATTATTCTTAGATACTGATTTCCTTAAAATAAAAATTCTAGTATATTGTGTACTGTAGCTTTAGAAACAAGTATTGTCTGGCCATCCTGCACATTTTTCACCTGTACATTTTTGACTTGATGGTTTCAGTTTGGAAGTGCTATCTCATTTCATCTCTGGCACGTGAAACTGATGCCTGCCCACCTGCAAGCAACCCCAGCTACAAAGAAACAAAGATCGGTGTATGTAGAGAAGCAATTTGAAGGACGCATAGGTTAATGCTTCTGACTTTTTGTTAAGTAATTTCAATGTCTATTTGTCCTTAGATATTTAGACTATGCTATTGATGGCAGGGTGAATCAGTTTCTTGGCCGGACCTGGGGAATGTCTTGCCATGTGGCATTCATTGACTCTTTCTGTATAGACATTCCTTGGACATAAGTAACAATAATGGAACATAATATTCTGTTAAATGTCAAATATAGTATTTTGGGCACCAGAAAAATAGATACAGTAATATCCCAATAATATATTTTACAGATGTTAATTTGATACTTTTTAAATGCCTAAAGTGGAAACAGGTTGTTGCCAGATGAACTCTATTTAACCCACAATTTAAGACAGTAGATTTGTAAAGGGAAAATATCTACACTGTAATGATGAAAGTATAATGTAAGTTATGGACTATAAAGTTAGTAAATTGTAACATTTCACCATCAGGAAAAAATGCATGAGAAAATGCATATTGCAATAAAAATACATTCAAATGTTGCCATTGTGACAGAGCCACTGGCACTATGTATGAAGGGGGATACGTGTCCCTGCATATACAGTGGTCAGTGATATGGAACCAGATTTTTGCCTCCAGCACGCTATGTGCTGAGAGGGTTAGGTGAAAGCTATGTTATGGGCTGGTTTTAGTGGACCTTCATAGAGCGGGTGGGAGGAAGTTCACCGTATCTCCACCTGCAGAGTCCTGACAGGACCTGTGTGATGTCAGGGTCATGTGATCATCACATGGGTTGTTAAATACCTGGACATGAGAGTCAGTCTGTCGTATGCCTTGGGAGTGGAGGATCTCTCACATGGCTCCCAGAGGAGCTAAGGACATTGTGTGTGTTACCTGTAGGTGAACCCTGCAGGGAAAAGGACTCTTATGGACTTTGTCTTTGTTTTGTTTTACCGTTCTGCCAGAAAGGCTCTGTTTATTTTGCTGAACCCTGCCAAGGTTTATGCTATCCATAGTAAACCAGCTGAACAACTACCAGAACTCTTCCTGTGTCTACCTTGTGAAGCAGCTGAGTAAGTCAACCCCTTACACCTTCTAGAGAGGGGCAAACCTGAACAGTAAAGTTTGGCGTCCGTACTGAACACCTAAGTTCCTACGGCTGGGAACGCAGCCTCAGTGACCTGCGGTAACGTCACCACAAGTCACTGATGCTGCGCTTGCAGTAGCTCTTTCACCAGTGGTTCTCAGCCTGGACAGTTGCATCTTGGCACCATCCAGCTTGAAAACTCTTTATCCCCCAGACATGTATTACAGCGTGGACATGGAGTCAAAAAGTACCAAAAAATAAACAAAATTTTATTTAAAAATACATAGCTACATAATACATATTAATTACATGGTTCACATGTGTACAAATAAGTGAATGAATCCATAGGTGTAATAAATGACCAAGGAAAGACAGGAAAACAGGATGACAAGCGGTTATGGTAAGCCTGTTAATGTTAGCCTGCTAACAGTGTGTGTAGCCACTACTATATAACATAAAATATCTGCAATCACTCTATTTAGATCACTACACCATTATAATGTCCATAGCTTGGCGTGCCTGTCAGAACCTCAGCCGTGAGGTGAGGGATATTGTTGTTTTTTATTTTTGTTTTATTACAGAAGACAAGGGCTTCTATGGAATGGGCATTAGGTGAGCATAACTGTGTTTGTTATTTTTAAATAAAAATGGAAAAGTGTGTTGCACATTTTCTGGGCGGCAGCAGGCTTCTATTTTTAGGCTGGGGGGCCAATATCCATGGCCCCTTACCAGCCTGAGAATACTGGGGAGAATCCAATACATTTTTTAAAATTATTCTTGATAACCAAACTTGCTGAAACTGGCTGGTTATCAAAAATACAGGGAAACCCACGCCATTTAAAAAAAATATATATTTACAGCGCAGGCGTCGGTTGATGAATACTCACATCAGCCGCTCCTGCTCTTGCTGTTATTAGCGTTGGCAGGCGTTGGCTGATGGGAGCAGTAGTCCCATCAGCCGACAGTGGTGACAGGAGGTAAACTTTACACCTCCAATCACAGCTGTGCGCTCACGCTATTTTTTGACAGCATGGGAACCATGGCTGTCTGACCGGCGGTGATGATTTTACGGCCGATGCACATGACAGCTTGGCAAACACTGGATGTTTGGGCCTCCCATTCAAGTGAATGGGGTCCAGATTTGGGTCTGGGTACTGTTCTTTTACCCGAACCCATACTATTTGTAACTGTTCAGCCGAACCTGCCGGACCTGAACATCCAGGTGTCCGCCCATGTCTATTGCCATCAGGTTGCATTTTGCAGCAGTTGTTGTAAAACTGCAGTATTATTGGCCTTGATTTTAGATCACTGCAAAATTATGTGGTTCTAACTGTGATGTGCAAGCTCAGTCTTAATATAATGTCTGAAATCTATTTTTAATTTGCTTTACAGGTTTAAAATTTGTGAAAACCATCCTGTTGTGGTTATCATCAACTAACACTTGCTTTGGTTTTCAACTTGGTTCTTTGTGCTCTACTTTCCTCCCATGCTCCACATAAATAAATAATAATCTTTATTTTTATATAGCGCTAACATATTCCTCAGCGCTTTACAGACATTATCATTGCTGTCCCCAATGGGGCTCACAATCTAAATTCCCTATCAGTATGTCTTTGGAATGTGGGAGGTGTTGTGAAATTGGATTCTGGGCTCCCCCTGTGGCCACTTGTGGAATTTAACTTGTGTGCATCATCCCCTCTGTTCACCTGCTCCTATCAGGATGTGGGAGTCGCTATATAACCTTGCTCCTCTGTCAGTTTCATGCCGGTCAACAATGTAATCAGTAGCCTTTCTGTGCTTGTTCCTGCTACTAGACAACTCCCAGCTAAGCTGGACTTTTGTCCTTGTGTGTTTTTGCATTTTGTTCCTGTTCACAGCTGCTGTTTCGTTACTGTGTCTGGAAAGCTCTTGTGAGCGGAAATTGCCACTCTGGTGTTATATGACTTAATGCTAGAGTCTTAAAGTAATTTCTGGATGGTGTTTTGATAGGGTTTTCTGCTGACCATGAAAGTGCCCTTTCTGTCTTCATGCTATCTAGTAAGCGGACCTCGATTTTGCTAAACCTATTTTCATACTACGTTTGTCATTTCATCTTAAATCACCGCCAATATATGTGGGGGCCTCTGTCTGCCTTTTGGGAAAATTTCTCTAGAGGTGAGCCAGGACTGTCTTTTCCTCTGTTAGGATTAGGTAGTTCTCCGGCTGGCGCTGTGCATCTAGGGATAAAAAAACGTAGGCATGCTACCCGGCCACTTCTAGTTGTGCGGCAGGTTTAGTTCATGGTCAGTATAGTTTCCATCTTCCAAGAGCTAGTTCTCATATATGCTGGGCTATGTTCTCTCGCCATTGAGAACCATGACAGGGAGGAAAACGGAGTGCCGGGAGGAAACCCATGCAAACACGGAGAGAACATACAAACTCTTTGCAGATGTTGTCCTTGGTGGGATGCGGCACATACTACAGTTCTTACTGAAGGTGAAATGGCTTTTGGCAGTATTAAACCACATACAGTGGGTATGGAAAGTATTCAGACCTTTTTAAATGTTTCCCTCTTTGTTTCATTGCAGCCATTTGGTAAATTCAAAAAAGTTTATTTTTTTCTCATTAATGTACACTCTTCACCCCTTCTTGACTGAAAAAAACAGAAATGTAGAAATTTTTGCAAATTTATTAAAAAAAAACTGAAATATCAGATGGTCATAAGTATTCAGACCCTTTGCTCAGACACTCATATTTAAGTGACATGCTGTCCATTTCCTTGTGATCCTCCTTGAGATGGTTCTACTCCTTCTTTGGGGTCCAGCTGTGTTTAATTAAACTGATAGGACTTGATTTGGAAAGGCACACACCTGTCTATATAAGACCTCACAGCTCACAGTGCATGTCAGACCAAATGAGAATCATGAGGTCAAAGGAACTGGCCAAGGAGCTCAGAGACAGAATTGTTGCAAGGCACAGACCTGGCCAAGTTTACAGAAGAATTTCTGCAGTACTCACGGTTCCTTAGAGCACAGTGGCCTCCATAGTCCTTAGATGGAAGAAGTTTGGGACCACCAGAAGTCTTCCTAGACCTGGCTGTCCAGGCAAGCTGAGCAATCATGGGAGAAGAGCATTCGTGAGAGAGGTAAAGAGGGAACCCCAAGATCACTGTGGCTGAGCTCCTGAGATGCAGTAGGGAGATGGGAGAAAATGCCACAAAGTCAACTATCACTGCAGCCTGTAAGGAGGTGGTGGGGAACCTCACATGCCTCCTCTCCCCTGGACACTGTCCACACAATTACCTGCAGCACCTCATTGTTATTAATGTGTAGTGTAATGTTTATGTACTGTGATGTCTTGTATCTGCCATGTACTGTGTATATGTTTAGGATTAGGGATAGAAATTAGCATAGAGTAATAGAGGGGGACACATTAGAGATAGAGAATAGGATAGACAAGAATGTTACTTTAGGCACCGGCAGCAAGGGGTTATTCAGTGGAGAGGGGTCAGAGCAGAGCAGCCCAGAGCAGGGAGATATAGGAAAGAAGGGACTTCCTGTTTAGAATCAGACGCCTGAGCAGTCTGCCCAAGCGCAGGACGCATACAGTGAGACTTACAGGCCGTGGGGGTAAAGCTGCGGATGGCAGTAAGGGACTAGAGATGAGCAGTGTTCGAGTCAAACTGTTCGCCAATTTCAAATTCGAGCTGTTTTGGGCAGTGTTCAAGTCGTTCGACGAACCCGAACAATTTGCTTAAAATTCGGCTGTTCGAGTTTCTGTTCGATAACTGTTCGTTCACCAAAAGCCTAGCTTGATTTGCACATTAAGGCCATGTGCACACGTAGGTTCGGGTCCATGCGGGTTCTCCCGCAGCGGATTTGATAAATCTGCAGGGCAAAACCGTTGCGGTTATCCCTGCAGATTTATCACGTTTTGTCTTGCGGTTTCCGCTGCGGGTTTTGGTTTTACTATTGATGCTGCATATGCAGCATCAATAGTAATGTTAAAAATAAAAAAAAAAGGTTATACTCACCCTCTGACGTCCCGTTCTCCTCGGCGCTGCACACGGCGGTCCGTTTCCAAAGATGCTTTGCGAGAAGGACCTTCGTGACGTCACGGTCATGTGACCGCGACGTCACCGCAGGTCCTGCTCGCACAGCAAACCTGAGACCGGACGGCCGCGTGCAGCGCTGAGAGGTGAGTATAGCATTATTTTTTATTTTAATTCTTTTTTTTTACCACAAATATGGTTTCCAGGGCCTGGAGGAGAGTCTCCTCTCCTCCACCCTGGGTAGCAACGGCACATTATCCGCTTACTTCTCGCATCGTGGGCACAGTCCCATGCGGGAAGTAAGCGGATCAATGCATTTCTATGTGTGCAGAATCACTGCGATTCTGCACAAAGAAGTGATGTGCTGCGGGTTGTAAACCGCTGTGTTTCTGCGCGGTTTTTCCCGCAGCATGTGCACAGCGGTTTGCGGTTTCCATAGGGTTTACATGTTTACTGTTAACGCAATGGAAACTGCTGCGGACCCGCAGCATCAAAATCGCTGCGGTTCCGCGGTAAAAAACGCAACGTGTGCACATAGCCTAAAACTGTTTATCATTGTTAATGGTCTGTTTCAGTGTATAGTGGACGGTGGGCGGGGGATAGATCTGTGCTGAAATAACGTCGATCTCCATTTTTTTTTCCTGCATTTACAGAGGGGCGGTGCAGTCTCTCAGCCTGTTAGCAGTGCACACACACACAGCAATGTGCATGTGATGCACACAAGCAAGAGCATGTGTCATTGGCTGTGTATGTCACATGTCCTTGCCCTATAAGAACCAGCCATTTGCCCCGTCGCCACCATTTCCTCACTGCTGCAGCTTAGTGTTAGAATGCACCGCTGCTGCTGTGGGCGCTATACAGACTAAGAGTGTTTTTTTGGAGCGAATTGTCAGAGAGATAGGTTTAGGGAGTTGGGAGGAGTCGGGACTAGTTGTAATATCAGCCCTTTTCAGGGTAGGTTACAGCAGTTCATAGCACTGTTTGCCAGGCAGGTCTGAGCCAGTGCTGTGCAAGTGTTTGTCACAGCATTTGGTGTAATCAAGCTCAGCCAATCCTTTTGGGCTAGTAGCATTGTCTGATAGTCATCTGAGTAGCCCGCCTGTGAAGCTAGCTACACCGCCTGTGTATCTCAATTTTTACTGCATCTAACCCAGTAAATCGTTTTGGGGTTTTGGGCTTAGTAGCAGTGTCTGCACGTCAGCAGAGTAGCCCACCTGTGAAACTAACTACACCGCCTGTGTATCTCTATTTTCACTGCATCTAATCCAGTTATTAGTTTAGGGCCTAGGAGCAATGTCTGCACGTCAGCAGAGTAGCCCGCCTGTGAAACAAACTTCACCGCCTGTGTATCTCTATTTACTGCATCTAATCCAGTTAGTAGTTTTGGGCTTAGGAGCAGTGTCTGCATGTCAGCAGAGTAGCCCGCCTGTGAAACTAACTACACCGCCTGTGTATCTCTATTTTCACTGCATCTAATCCAGTTAATAGTTTAGGGCCTAGGAGCAGTGTCTGCATATCAGCAGAGTAGCCCGCCTGTGAAACAAACTATACTGCCTGTGTATCTCTATTTTTACTGCATCTATTCCAGTTAATAGTTTTGGGCCCAGGAGCAGTGTCTGCACGTCAGCAGAGTAGCAAGCCTGTGAAACAAACTATACCGCCTGTGTATCTCAATTTTTACTGCATCTAATTCAGTTAATAGTTTTGGGCCTAGGAGCAGTGTCTGCACTGTCCAACGAGCCCTGGTGCAATACGTTAAGAAGTATAGCCTGGGCCAACGAGCTCAAGAGGTGGGGCAAATCACGCTGCAGGAGTGTTCTCAGATCAGGGACCTATGCACCCTTCTGCACAGTTTTGAAATAGCAACGAAGATGTTTAGTGCTGACGATGCCATTATCAGCATGACCATTCCGGTGATTTACATGCTGGAGCACACCTTACATAGTGTTCGGAGTCAGGTGGTGGAACAAGAGGAGGAAGAGGAACAGGAGGAGTCGTATGCGGAAGGGATCATATGTCTAAGGTCAAGAAGGTTAGCAGCACCAAGGCGGCTGGCATTGGAGGCTGGGGGAGAGGGATTACCGAGGGCGCATGGTAGCAGCCAAACTGTTGAGGAAGGTGCAGGAGGCGAGGAAGAAGTGGAGGACGAACTGGCACTGGGCATGGAAGACTCATCAGATGAGGGAGACCTTGATCAAATTTCTGTTGTGCGAGGTTGGGGGGAGAGGGCAGACGAGGGAAGTATGATTCTTACCTCGCCACCACCAAGACAACAAGGACTTGGTCCTCCTGGATGCGCAAGGCACATGAGTGTCTTCTTGCTGCACTACCTACAACATGACCCTCGGATTGTCAGAATCCGAAGTAATGCTGACTACTGGGTTGCCACACTCTTAGATCCCCGGTACAAAAGCAAATTTGGCGAAATAATTCCTGCCATAGAAAGGGATTCACGCATGCAGGAGTATCAGCAGAGACTGTTACAGAATCTAACATTTGATTTTCCATAAAACACCAGTGGTGCACGTAGTCAATCTCTGAGTTCTAACTTGCCAACCGTGGGACTATCGAGTCATCACTCTAACCGTAACAGTAACATCGTATCTGGTGGTAACAGCAATTTTTTCCAATCGAGTCAACATTTTTTAGACCATTCTTTGCAAGGCCACAGGAGACAAGAAGTCTGACGCACAGCCAACGCCTAGAGAGGATGGTACAAGAGTATCTCCAAGTTAACATCGATGCCATGACTGTGGAACTGGACCCTTGCTCATTTTGGGCTTCCAATCTTGAAAAATGGCCTGAGCTCGCCACTCACACCTTGGAGATCTTGTCGTGCCCCGCAGCCAGCGTTCTCTCTGAACGTGTGTTCAGCGCTGCTGGTGGTGTGCTGACAGATAAGCGCACGCTGCTGTCCAGTGACAATGTAGACAGACTAACATTCATCAAGATGAACAAACCCTTGATCCGCAAGGACTTTTCTACCCCTGTGTCATCTTGGGGAGACTAAAAGCTTGATGATTTTTGAAAATCACCTCACCAATCGTTTTGGTAATTGGTAATTATTAAAACAATTACCATCTGACAACGTTGGTGGCAGAGGTCACAGTTCCTTGGACAACCAAGGAATGGAGACTAGGGAGACACACACCAGAGGAAGGGGAACACTTACAAAGATCTGGAACAGTTTACTCAGACTCTTCCAGCGCCCAGGCCCTGATGCACGGGGTACTCTGACAAGAAGGGAAAAGTTTGTAATGTGCTTAAGGAGTACCTTGCAAACCGTATCAGCATCCTCTGTGATTCCTCTGTGCCTTTCAATTATTGGCTATTCACATGGCATGAACTGTTTCTTTACACCTTTGAGCCTTTGAGGCCACTAGCGTTTTGTTAGAGCGGGTTTTTAGTGCTGCCAGGGGTATTATAGCTGATAGGCGCATCTGCCTGTCAACTCAAAATGCTGACAGGCTGACTCTTAGCAAAATGAACAAGGCTGGACTGAGCCAGACTTCTGTACACCACCGGATGACAGCAGTGGAATATACACTCAAATCCAGTGTTTTATTTTTTTCCTGGTCTATTCCCATGCACCCCTTCCCACCCAAAAATGGGTATACTCTTCAGGATTTCATCCTTTTTGCGTTGTCCTCCTCCTCTTCCACCACCATATCAACAGGGTGATTATTCTACCCTTGCTATAAATTTTTTAAGGGTGTTTATGATGCCCGAATTGACAATTTTTAGATGCCTACCTCCAACATTCTTTTATATATATGCATACCCCCATGGGTGAAAGTTTTTCAGCCCATGCAAATACTGCATGGGCATTACCAGTCTAGATTACCCACTTCTTAATAATGGGAAAAAATGTTTTATGAGGCCTTGCACGATGTCTCTTCAAAGGGGTATTGGAGTGCCTCCTTCTAGTTTTTGGCATCCCTTGCACTTATTGCATATGCTTTACCAGTGTAGGAGACCCACTCCTTAGTAATGGGAAAAATGCTTTTCAGTGGATCCACCTTCTAGTTGAGGAAAAAGATTTTGAAACCAAAAGAGCTGATGGGTAATATTAATATATTAGCCAGTGCCTTGTTGGCTGTCAGGTGCTCGTCACATAGGGAGTTCTCACACTACATATAGGATTTCACAGTCGAGGACAGGAGAGTTTGTGCAGTAAGTACAGAAGATCCTGGTCACCTCCATATCAGGCTGAGTAGATGCAAAATGCTCCTCTATATTCTCCAGCAGGGTTGATGAAATAACAGTCCTTAATGTTGCTACATTAATCTAATCGCTTTTTTCAGGTCTAATTCAAATAGATTTTATTTTGCTATAATAATAATGCTCTTAACTGCAATTTGTTTACGGTGAGGTGTGACAGTAGGTATAGCGTATGACAGGTATCTAGTCAAGGATTATTGCCTTATAAATTGTAAGCCTTGCTGCTGTTTCTTGCCATTCAATCATGGACTTTTTCATGTTTTTTATGGTAATCTGTACTCTGAAATTCATCAAACTTGCGAATGTTACTTGCATTCTCCCAGACTTTGTAGCTACCACGTACAAGAAGAAATCTTTTCAGGGCTGGTTCTATATTTTGCAATAATATCACTCTTATCTGCAATTTGTCAACGCTGAGGTATGGCAGTAGGAATAGCATATGACAGGCATCTAATCAGGCATATTTCATGAGTTTTTTAAAAAAATTTTATTCTGGGGAAGCATGGTTGAAAAGTAATGTCTGACTTCCATTTGCTCATTTTCATAGATGTTTTATTTATTATTACTTTTGTCAGATTCAAGTTATTTCTGTGACCATTGTGGGTTTTTCTGTCATTAAACGAGGGGTACCAACAATTTTGACCACATGTGTACTACGATACAAACCTAGCTTTCTGACTCTGGGCACTACTTTGCGACCCAAAATCCTTTAGGAATCTTCACGGCACCCAGGGCCACATGCAGCAAAACAACCCCAAAATATCTTTGAACCTCCACCATATTTGACTGTAACTACTGTATTCTTATATTTTGCCTTATATACAATTCATTATCCTGGAAAAAATATTTCTTAAAATTTTTTACAGTCAAATCCATTTTAAGTGGGTTTTGCACATTTTATTGTAAGTTCATAAAAGTTGTTTAATACTCTGACAACATTGTTCTCAGCACTGACCTGGGATTCAGAGATGCTTCCAGGGGTCTTTTTCAAGCTGTTCCCATGCCATTTCAGCACTGTTTACATCGTTTTCAGCAATTATTAGACGCCCTTCAGACCTCTCATTGACTTCCATTACACTCGTTATTCGGGTTGAGCACCCGAGCATTATGCTTTGCTCGACTCGAGTAACGAGTACCTGAGCATTTTAGTGCTCGAACATCCCTACCAGAGACCAGTCATCTGGAACAAATTTGTTTTGGTCTTTTGAACGTCATAAGTAGTGTTGAGCGATACCGTCCGATACTTGAAAGTATCGGTATCGGAAAGTATCGGCCGATACCGGCAAAGTATCGGATCCAATCCGATACCGATACCCGATACCAATACAAGTCAATGGGACTCAAGTATCGGACGGTATTCCTGATGGTTCCCAGGGTCTGAAGGAGAGGAAACTCTCCTTCAGGCCCTGGGATCCATATTAATGTGTAAAAGAAAGAATTAAAATAAAAAATATTGCTATACTCACCTCTCCGACGCAGCCTGGACCTCAGCGAGGGAACTGGCAGCGTTGTTTGCTTAAAATTCGCGCTTTTCCTTCCTTACGTGAAGTCCCGGCTTGTGATTGGTCGCGTGCCGCCCATGTGGCTGCGATGCGACCAATCACAGCAAGCCGTGACGTAATTTTAGGTCCTTCGGGATTTTAAAATTACGTTCTGGCTTGTGATTGGTCGCGTCGCGGTCACATGGGCGACGCGACCAATCACAAGCCGTGACGTCACGGGAGGCTGGACACGCGCGCATTTTAAAATGCGCGTGTGTCCTGCCTCCCGTGACGTCACGGCTGGATTCATTTTTTTTAAATCTTAATCCTGATTAAAAAGCAATCCAGAGAACACCGTTTTTCTGCTCCATTTGCTTGTTGGCACTGCAGAATACAGACAGATCCTTTCCATATCACAGCACTAAAAATCCATCTATTTAAAACTGTGGATTTCCGTCACATGGTTCACATATAATTGGGCTCAAAA
This sequence comes from Ranitomeya variabilis, assembly GCF_051348905.1. Taxonomy (NCBI): domain Eukaryota; kingdom Metazoa; phylum Chordata; class Amphibia; order Anura; family Dendrobatidae; genus Ranitomeya; species Ranitomeya variabilis. The sequence continues at coordinate 165,964,827 of NC_135233.1, forward strand.
TTCTGCCATTTCTGGCCTCCATTTAAATTTTGTTGCAGTGTGTTAGCGAAGTTATTGACACCAGTTTTCTGGTAAAAATAGTTACCTACAAGCGAGCTATTTAAAACTGTGGTTTGTCCGTCACACGGACCACATATAATTGCGCTCAAAATTCTGCAATTTCTGGCCTCCATTTAAATTTTCTTGCAGTGTGTTATTATTTTTATTATTATTTATTTATTTATATAGCACCATTGATTCCATGGTGCTGTACATGAGAAGTGGTTACATACAAATTACAGATATCACTTACAGTAAGCAAACTAACAATTACAGACTGATACAGAGGGGTGACGACCCTGCCCTTGCGGGCTTACATTCTACAGGATGGTGGGGATGGAGACAATAGGTTGAGGGTTGTAGGAGCTCCGGTGTTGGTGTTGGTGAGGCGGTAGCTTTGGTAGTGGTGAGGAGGCAGCAGGGTCAGTGCAGGCTGTAGGCTTTCCTGAAGATGTGGGTTTTCAGGTTCGGTCTGAAGGATCCGAATGTGGTTGATATTCGGATGTGTTGGGGCAAAGAATTCCAGAGGATGGGGATATTCGGGAGACGTCTTGAAGGCGGTTGGGTGAGGAGCGGATAAGTGTGGAGGAGAGAAGGAGGTCTTGGGATCAGGGTGAGGAATATGCGGTCCAGACTCACGGCTACTGAGACTTGGCCATGTGGAAGACAGGGTGGTGGTGGTGGAGGTGGCAAAGTCACTGGAAGCATTATGCGGATAGAGTGGACTTCAAAAGAGGGGAGGATAAGGGAGGGTAGAGGTGGGATTGGGTTAAAGGTGCAGTTAGAAGAAAGGAGAAGACCCACTCCTCCACCATGTCTGTTGCCGGGACGAGGGGTGTGGGTGAAGTGGAGGCTGCCATAACACAGCGCAGCAGGGGAGGACTAGAGAGAAAAAGGTCATGAATACCTTGGGCCGAACCCCGAGGTCCAGGAACAGTGTCTGCGGGTGACACCACTGCTTCTTCCGCTGTTGTGCCTGCAAGCCAATCCCCTGTCCATGATTAGTGTTGAGCATTCCGATACCGCAAGTATCGGGTATCGGCCGATACTTGCGGTATCGGAATTCCGATACCGGGATTCCGATACTTGGCGCGTATCGGATACCGGAATCGGAAGTTCCATGATTCAAAATTCAGAAATTCAGCCAATGAGAAAGATTCCAAGTGTGGGCACATCCTGTTTAGCATGGAGGGCATGAAACTACTGGCAAGGCTGTGATTGGCTGCTTAAATGATGTCATGATGCAGTTTAAAAGTCGCTGGCGCCATTTTGCGATCACTCTGCTGTGAATTCAGTTAGTGACAGGACGCTGTTTGCTGACTGAGGGACAGTTTAGAGATAGCGATTTGCTTCTTTGTGCTTTCCAAAGGCTAATTTAGCAACCGCTGTGTTCACCTACTAATCACCTTCCTTTTGCCTTGTAGCGCTGTTTTCACAGCGATCTGCAAGGTCTCTCTGTGTGTGTGTGTGAGTGCAGCCCACTCTCTAGTCTGAGTGCAGCCACATAGGCCATCCATAGCTGGTTGTATTCAGTTCAGGGAGGGTGGTTCATTGCCTCATACAGTACTGTTCTCTTTTTTTTTTTTTTTTTTTTTCAAGTAGTGTAGTCTGCTGCTAATTTATTCAAAAAAATCCTATTAGTGTCTTTCCACCCGTCTCCAGCTAATTTGTGGAAAAACACTACATAGGATAAAGTAGAGGAGGGTTTTTGGGCCTTGCAGCGCCGTTTACGGCTGTCTGCACGGTCTCCGTGTGACTGCAGCTCGCCCTGTAGTCTGTGAGCAGCCGTAGCTTGGTTGTCTCCAGCTCAGGGTTGTTCACTGCGTCATACCGCCAAATCAATTTTCATTTTGTTTTCAAGTAGTGTAGTCTGCTGCTAATTAATTTAAAAAAATCCTATTAGTGTCTTTCCACCCGTCTCCAGCTAATTTGTGGAAAAACACTACATAGGATAAAGTAGAGGAGGGTTTTTGGGCCTTGCAGCGCCGTTTACGGCTGTCTGCACGGTCTCCGTGTGACTGCAGCTCGCCCTGTAGTCTGTGAGCAGCCATAGCTTGGTTGTCTCCAGCTCAGGGTTGTTCACTGCGTCATACCGCCAAATCAATTTTCATTTTGTTTTCAAGTAGTGTAGTCTGCTGCTAATTAATTTAAAAAAATCCTATTAGTGTCTTTCCACCCGTCTCCAGCTAATTTGTGGAAAAACACTACATAGGATAAAGTAGAGGAGGGTTTTTGGGCCTTGCAGCGCCGTTTACGTCTGTCTGCACGGTCTCCGTGTGACTGCAGCTCTATCCGTTGTCAGTTCAGCCCCAAAAAAATAAATAAATAATAAAGTTCACCAAACACACCAGTTACACCACTTTACATTTGTGTAGGCCACATTAGCTCATATTCAAGTCTAGTCCACACTTTAGAAAATTAGTGTGTCTTATACCTGTTAGGAGGAGTTGCTCAGGAATAAGCACACAAAGCCGTTAGTACTTTTCTGCTTATCTTTATCAGTCAACCAAGATGAAGAAGGCAGTGAGTAAGGCACGTGGGCGTGGGCGTGGGCGCGGAGCAGGGAGGGGACGTGGGGATTCTGTGCCTGCTGCGGGCACCGGTGAGTCATCAGCACCCACTTTCACAAGGGAACAGTCGTTCATGCGCAGCTTTGTCGCCGAGCGCCGTACACCGCTGCTGCGTCAAGACCAAATTGAAGCCGTTGTGGGATGGATGGCAGCTAATGCATCAACTTCCATTAGTGCCACATCCTCTCAGACACAGAGCACTGGAGAGCAGCCATCTGTCTCTTCACCACCTGCAAAATTGCCCAGGCAGACAGAGATCCCAGGACAGGAGCAGTCTCTACTTCTGTTCTCTGAATCATCTCTTGGCTTGGAAACAGGGGGCCAGCCAAGCAGCATTGGAGAAATGGAAGAAGAGGCAGGGTGCAGTGATGCCCAACCGCTTTTTCTGTCTTCCTCTCAAGAGGCGGGTGGGCCAGTGGCTCCGGTCACCACCTCGCAGGCCGCATCAGCTGATGATGACACTCAGGTGCCACTTACTGGTGCGTGCTCTGCTGCTGAGACTACCCAGGAGGAGCAGTTGGGGGCAGAGGGTAGTGTAGATGATGAGGTCCTTGACCCATCTTGGCGTCAGGGACAGGAAGGTGGTGGGAGCAGCTCTGAGGAAGAGATTCCCCGTACGGCCCAAAGAGGGAGAGGGAGGGGGAAGACTGCGGATCCTGCAGCCTCCGCTTTGGCACCCGTAAGGAGCATGTCTCTTCCAAAAGTCAAAAGGGGGGCTCCCAAGACTTGCAGTGCCTGGTCCTTTTTTGACACAGTTGCAGATGACATTTGCTATGTCAGATGCAAGGTGTGTCATCAAAAAATCAAAAGAGGTCAAAAAGTCGCCAACCTCAATACCTCCAACATGTGGAAACATGTGCGCAACAGGCACCCGGCGGAGTTAGACAAACACACTGAAGAGCTAGGCCAACCAACAGCGGCAGCTACCACCTCTTCAGCTCGTGTTGCCTCTTCCTCTAGCTCACACGCAGCTGGTTCGGCTTCCTCCCAGGATCGCCGTGGAAGAACCTCTGGCCCTGTTGTCCAGAGACCCGCTGTCATTCCACCCACAGCACCACTTTCCCAGTCAACCACACACTCCCAGCCCAGTCTACAGCCATCGGTAGTACAGGCATGGGAGAAAAGGCGGCCTTTCTCGTCAAACCACCCACGAGCACAGGCTCTGACTGCAGGCATTGCCAAACTTCTGTCACTGGAAATGCTGTCATTCAGGCTGGTGGAGACTGACAGCTTCCGTGACTTGATGTCATTGGCAGTCCCACAGTACAGTGTGCCCAGCCGCTTTTACTTCAGCAGGCAAGCCGTCCCTGCCCTGCACAAGCATGTGGAGGGACACATAAAACATGCGCTACTGAACGCCGTCAGTAGCAAGGTCCACCTCACCACCGATGCGTGGACCAGTCAACATGGACAGGGGCGATACCTTTCCCTCACTGCCCATTGGGTTAATGTCGTTGAGCCGGGTACAGACCGTGCGAGTGGCGCAGGACGTGTCCTGCCCACTCCAAGGATTGCAGGAATCCATTCTGTACGCATTGACTCCTCCTCTTACACCAGTTCCTCAGAATCATCGCTGCAGGAGCCGTCACAGTCCACCTCCACATGGACCCGTGATGAACGTGTACCTGTTACGACCGACATGAGCACAGCCGTGGCCAAACGTCAACAGGCCGTCTTGAAATTAATTTTTTTGGGGAATCGTAGCCACACAGCGCAGGAGCTCTGGAATGCCATCAAGCAGGAGAGCGATGTGTGGTTTGAGCCAGCGAATCTCCAGCCAGGCATGGTAGTGTGTGATAATGGCCGAAATCTGGTGGCAGCCCTGGGCCTCGGCAACCTCACTCACATCCCATGTCTGGCACATGTGCTCAATTTGGTCGTGCAGAGTTTTTTGAGGGACTATCCGGATCTTGATGCACTGCTGCACAAGGTCCGCCTAGAGTGTGCTCACTTGCGGCGTTCCAGCACGGCAAAAGCGCGCATTGCGGCTCTGCAGCGCCGACACCGCCTGCCGGAACATCGCATCATATGTGACCTACCTACCAGGTGGAATTCCACGTTACATATGTTGGAGCGGTTGTGTGAGCAGCAGCAAGCTGTAATGGAGTACCAGCTGTATCAGGCGCAAAAAAGTCGCAGTCAGCGCCGTACAGACTTCACAACCACAGAGTGGGCCACTATGAAGGATGTCTGCCAGGTTTTGCGTCCCTTTGATTATTCCACGCGGATGGCGAGTGCAGATGATGCACTAGTCAGCATGACTGTCCCCCTTATCTGCCTGCTTGAAAAATCACTGCAAGCGCTAAGGGATGATGTTGTGGAAGAGGTGGAGGATGAGGATTCACCACTTCCATCATCTTCTGGACAGTCAGCGCCACGTGGTTCCTCACAAACGCGTAGGCAGGGGACAGTTTGTGAGGAGGATGAGGAGGAGTCAATGGAGGAGGAAGACATCCGTCCAGAGGAGGGAGTTCCCGAATTGTCCAGTACTCAGTGTGTACAGCGAGGGTGGGGTGATGACGAGCGGGCAGAGATCACGCCTCCAGCTGGGGACAGCGTTTCTTGGGCAGTTGGCAGTCTGCAGCACATGGTGGATTACATGCTGCAGTGCCTGAGAAACGACCGCCGCATCGACCACATTCTCAACATGTCTGATTATTGGGTGTTCACCCTCCTCGATCCTCGCTACCGGGACAACGTAGAAAGCCTCATCACACCGTTGAACCGGGAGCGAAAAATGCGGGAGTACCAAGACACACTGGTCAGTTCCATCATCTTCTCCATTCCAACTGAGAGAAGTGCTGCTACTGCATTCCAAAGCAGCTCAGTGCGTCCAGGCAGTGGTGGAGGCTCTGCACAAAGAGGGAGCAGAAGCAGTGCCTCTGCCCAAGGCAAGACCAGTATGGCCCAACTGTGGCACAGTTTTGTGTGCCCCCCACAAAAGTCTACACCATCACAGACGGCTCCAGTCAGCAGGAGGCAACGGTTCCGTCAGATGGTGACAGACTACATGTCTTGCCCTCTTGCTGTACTCCCAGACGGCTCTTCCCCTTTCAAGTTTTGGGTCTCAAAGCTGGATACATGGCCAGAGCTAAGCCAGTATGCATTGGAGGTGCTGTCTTGCCCTGCGGCCAGTGTATTATCGGAACGTGTCTTTAGTGCTGCAGGTGGTGTACTAACTGACCGTCGCATGCGACTATCCTCCGATAACGTTGACCGGCTTACTTTCCTGAAAATGAACAAGGCCTGGATCTCGCAGGAATTTGCCACTCCTCCTCCTGATTAAAAAATTAGGTCACTGTATACGTTATCCAGGTCTCCTGTTGTGTTCATCTTTCTACCACCTGAACTTAAATTCCTGGGCTCCAACACCGCCAGTTGAGGCTCAGACGTGCCGTCTGCACAGTGAAAACATACGACCCAGTGTTATTGGGTTTCAGTAACGTCAGCTGATCCCCAGCTGTGTAGCCGGCAATGTGTCATGCGACCGCCACGCTGACACAACAACTGAAATGTAAGGGAATCTGTCCCCCCCCCCCCCAAGGCGTTTGTTACTGAAAGAGCCACCTTGTGCAGCAGTAATGCTGCACAAGGAAAAAGGTAGCTATTTTGGTTTTGCTCCTTGCACACGCAAAACTTAACACTTATAAAATGTGTCCACTGATACCGTAAAACCGTCCCGGAGGTGGGACTTTCCTTCGTAATATGACGCAGCACAGCCGTCATTCCTACCCCCCCGGCGCCGCGCCCCGGCTCCTCAGCGTTGTTTGATTCCGTCCCGGAGCCTGCGCTGTTATGTTATCCCGTGGCCAGGCACACTTAGCGCTGCCCGTCTTCTGGCATCATTTGGTGTCAGGCTGGCTGCGCCTGTGCGGCCACGCTGGCCGAGAGCCCGCCTCGCAGTGTCTTCTGATTTAATCCCACTGGGGGCCTGGGATCTATGGACATGCGCAGTGCATATCTGAACCTCCACCTCTCACTCATCTCCCTATGGCTTCTTCAGACTGTTCGGTGTCAGCTGGTCCCTAATAGCATGCCACGGCCGTGACACCGCACAGTCTGGAAAAGAAGCCGTAGGGAGGGGAGTGAGAGGCGAGGATATGCACTGCGCATGGCCATGGATCCCAGGCCCCCAGTGGGATTACATCAGAAGACACTGCGAGGCGGGCTCTCGGCCAGCGCGGCCGCACAGGCGCAGCCAGCCTGACACCAAATGATGTCAGAAGATGGGCAGCGCTAAGTGTGCCTGGCCACGGGATAACATAACAGCGCAGGCTCCGGGACGGAATCAAACAACGCTGAGGAGCCGGGGCACGGCGGCGGGGGGGTAGTAATGATGGCTGTGCTGCGTCATATTACGAAGGAAAGTCCCACCTCCGGGACGGTTTCACGGCTTCAGAGGACACATTTTATAAGTGTTTAGTTCTGTGTTTGCAAGGAGCATGATGAAAAGAGCCACCTTTTCCTTTTGCATCTTTTGTGCTGCACAAGCTGGCTCTTTCAGCTACAAACGCCTTGGGGGGGGGGTTAAAGGTTCCCTTTCGACTTTCTCAGGCTTCGGCCTACATTGTGTTCCTCTGCTTTTCCACCTGCCCCTGGGCTCCAACACCGCTAGTTGCCGTCCAGAAGTGCTGTACGCACAGTCAACAGTCGCTCCTCTGTTATTGGGGTTCAGTAACGTCAGCTGTTCCCCTGCTGTGTGTGTGGCAATCCCTCCTACCTCCTCCAACCTCCTCCTCCTCCACCTGCCCCTGGGCTCCAACACCGCTAGTTGCCGTCCAGAAGTGCTGTACGCACAGTCAACAGTCGCTCCTCTGTTATTGGGGTTCAGTAACGTCAGCTGTTCCCCTGCTGTGTGTGTGGCAATCCCTCCTACCTCCTCCAACCTCCTCCAACCTCCTCCTCCTCCACCTGTCCCTGGGCTCCAACACCGCCAGTTGCCGTCCAGAAGTGCTGTACGCACAGTCAACAGTCCCTCCTCTGTTATTGGGGTTCAGTAACGTCAGCTGTTCCCCTGCTGTGTGTGTGGCAATCCCTCCTACCTCCTCCAACCTCCTCCTCCTCCACCTGCCCCTGGGCTCCAACACCGCTAGTTGCCGTCCAGAAGTGCTGTACGCACAGTCAACAGTCGCTCCTCTGTTATTGGGGTTCAGTAACGTCAGCTGTTCCCCTGCTGTGTGTGTGGCAATCCCTCCTACCTCCTCCAACCTCCTCCAACCTCCTCCTCCTCCACCTGTCCCTGGGCTCCAACACCGCCAGTTGCCGTCCAGAAGTGCTGTACGCACAGTCAACAGTCCCTCCTCTGTTATTGGGGTTCAGTAACGTCAGCTGTTCCCCTGCTGTGTGTGTGGCAATCCCTCCTACCTCCTCCAACCTCCTCCAACCTCCTCCTCCTCCACCTGTCCCTGGGCTCCAACACCGCCAGTTGCCGTCCAGAAGTGCTGTACGCACAGTCAACAGTCCCTCCTCTGTTACTGGGGTTCAGTAACGTCAGCTGTTCCCCTGCTGTGTGTGTGGCAATCCCTCCTACCTCCTCCAACCTCCTCCAACCTCCTCCTCCTCCACCTGTCCCTGGGCTCCAACACCGCCAGTTGCCGTCCAGAAGTGCTGTACGCACAGTCAACAGTCCCTCCTCTGTTATTGGGGTTCAGTAACGTCAGCTGTTCCCCTGCTGTGTGTGTGGCAATCCCTCCTACCTCCTCCAACCTCCTCCTCCTCCACCTGCCCCTGGGCTCCAACACCGCTAGTTGCCGTCCAGAAGTGCTGTCCGCACAGTCAACAGTCGCTCCGCTGTTATTGGGGTTCAGTAACGTCAGCTGTTCCCCTGCTGTGTGTGTGGCAATCCCTCCTACCTCCTCCAACCTCCTCCAACCTCCTCCTCCTCCACCTGTCCCTGGGCTCCAACACCGCCAGTTGCCGTCCAGAAGTGCTGTACGCACAGTCAACAGTCCCTCCTCTGTTATTGGGGTTCAGTAACGTCAGCTGTTCCCCTGCTGTGTGTGTGGCAATCCCTCCTACCTCCTCCAACCTCCTCCAACCTCCTCCTCCTCCACCTGTCCCTGGGCTCCAACACCGCTAGTTGCCGTCCAGAAGTGCTGTACGCACAGTCAACAGTCGCTCCTCTGTTATTGGGGTTCAGTAACGTCAGCTGTTCCCCTGCTGTGTGTGTGGCAATCCCTCCTACCTCCTCCAACCTCCTCCAACCTCCTCCTCCTCCACCTGTCCCTGGGCTCCAACACCGCCAGTTGCCGTCCAGAAGTGCTGTACGCACAGTCAACAGTCCCTCCTCTGTTATTGGGGTTCAGTAACGTCAGCTGTTCCCCTGCTGTGTGTGTGGCAATCCCTCCTACCTCCTCCAACCTCCTCCAACCTCCTCCTCCTCCACCTGTCCCTGGGCTCCAACACCGCCAGTTGCCGTCCAGAAGTGCTGTACGCACAGTCAACAGTCCCTCCTCTGTTATTGGGGTTCAGTAACGTCAGCTGTTCCCCTGCTGTGTGTGTGGCAATCCCTCCTACCTCCTCCAACCTCCTCCTCCTCCACCTGCCCCTGGGCTCCAACACCGCTAGTTGCCGTCCAGAAGTGCTGTACGCACAGTCAACAGTCGCTCCTCTGTTATTGGGGTTCAGTAACGTCAGCTGTTCCCCTGCTGTGTGTGTGGCAATCCCTCCTACCTCCTCCAACCTAATCCAACCTCCTCCTCCTCCACCTGTCCCTGGGCTCCAACACCGCTAGTTGCCGTCCAGAAGTGCTGTACGCACAGAGCCAAACACCTCGCCAATGTGTTAGTGGGGTTCAGCACCGCCAGCTGTTCCCCTGCTGTGTATACGGCAACGTGTACTGCGACCGCCACGCAGACACAACAAGTTAAATGTAAGGGAACCTGACCCCCCCCCCCCCCAGGCGTTTGTTACTGAAGGAGCCACCTTGTGCAGCAGTAATGATGCAAAGGGAAAAAGTGCCTCTTTTCGTGATGCTCCTTGCACATGCTGAACCTAACACTTATGAAATGTGTCCCCACACAGCGTTAAACCGTCCGTAAGGTGGAACTTTCCTTTGTCGTGTGATGCAGCACAGCCATCATTTTTACCCCCTTGGCGCCGTGCGCCCCCTCCTCAGCGTTGTTTGAATCTGTCCCGGAGCCTGCGCTGTTAGGTTAGCCCTTGGCCATGCACACATGTTGCGCTGCCCGTCTTCTGACCTCATTTGGTGTCAGGCTGGCTGCGCCTGTGCGGGTGCGCTGGCCGAGATCCCGCCTCGCAGTGTCGTCTAATGTAATCCCACCGCGGGCCTGTGATCCGTGCCCGTGCGCAGTGCATATCCTCTCCTCTCACTCCCCTCCCTACGGCTTCTTCAGACTGTGCGATGTCAGCTGGTCCCTAATAGCATGCCACGGCCGTGACACCGCACAGTCTGAAAAAGCCGTAGGGAGGGGAGTGAGAGGAGAGGATATGCACTGCGCACGGGCACGGATCACAGGCCCGCGGTGGGATTACATTAGACGACACTGCGAGGCGGGATCTCGGCCAGCGCACCCGCACAGGCGCAGCCAGCCTGACACCAAATGAGGTCAGAAGACGGGCAGCGCAACATGTGTGCATGGCCAAGGGCTAACCTAACAGCGCAGGCTCCGGGACAGATTCAAACAACGCTGAGGAGGCGGCGCACGGCGCCAAGGGGGTAAAAATGATGGCTGTGCTGCGTCACACGACAAAGGAAAGTTCCACCTACCGGACGGTTTAACGCTGTGAGGAGACACATTTCATAAATGTTAGGTTCCGCATGTACAAGGACCATAATTAAAAGAGCTAAGTTTACCTTTTCCAGCATTAGTGCTGTACACAATGGCTCTTTCAGCTACAAACGCCTGGGGGGGGGGGGGGGGTTAAAGGTTTCCTTTCAACTTGCTCGAGTGCAGGCTTCGGCCTACACTCCGCTCCCCCTGCTCCTCCTGCTGACCCTGGGCTCTAACACCGCCAGTTTTTGCCCAGATGTGCTAGCTGCACAGAGAAAAACACCAGCCAATGTGTCAGTGGGGTTCAGCACCGCCAGCTGTTCCCCTGCTGTGTAGCCGGCAACGTGTCCTGCGACCGCCACGCAGACACAAGAACTGAAATTGAAGGGAACCTGTCCCCCCTCCCCAAGGTGTTTCTATGTTTTACAGCTACCTTGAACAGCAGTAATGCTGCATGTGTTCAAGGTGGCTCACAAACTTATTCTCCTTGCCCATGTTGAAGTGAACACGTCTAAAATGTGTCCTCTGTGACCATTAAAACGTCCCTCAGGTGTGATTTGACTTTGTATTGACACACGCAACAAGCTCCTTGGTAACGCTGCCCGTCTTCTGGCATCATTGTTTGGCTGGCTGCGCCTCTGCGGCCGCCCTGACCCACACAACGCCCCTCGTTGTCTTATTTAATGGGACTGCGAGGGTGTGATTGATGGGCAGGATCAGTGCATCAGTTCGCCTGTCCCTCCTCTCCTTCCGCCTTCTTCGGACTGTGCGGCTTCATGGCCGTGGCATGCGATAAGGGATCAGATGACGCCGCACAGTCTGAAGCGGGTGTAAGGACCCGAGTGTGAGAGGCCAACATATGTGCTGCGCCAGGCCCTGAATCCCAGCCCCGCAGTGTTTTAACAATGTTAAGACACTGCGGGGCTGGGATTCATGGGCATCGCGAACCGCACCGGCCGACATTACATGATGCCAGAAGATGGGCAGCGCTAACGGCGCTAGGCCAGGGGATAACACGACAGCGCAGACTCCTGTACAGCAAATAACAACGCTCGGGAGGCTGCACCCAGCACCAAGGTGGGATTCTTGACACCTGTGCTGCGTCTCATTACAAAGGGAACTCTCGCCTCCATTACACAGTTTGACTGTATAAAGGGCTGAATGTTATACGTGTTCCATTCAGCGTGTGCAAGGAGAAAAATTACAAGAGCAACCTTTGACTTGCGCAGCACTGCTGCTGCATAAGCTGTGGCTCTTCTACTTTGTAACCCCTGAGGGGGGGTTAAAGGTGACTTTTGAAATCGGTTCAATTAGGCTTCGGCCTACACTCTGCTCCACCTGCAGAGCCCGGGCTCCAACAACGCTAGTTGCTGTCCGGAAGTGCTGGCTGCACAGAGCCAAACACCTCGCCAATGTGTCAGTGGGGTCCAGCACCGCCAGCTGTTCCCCTGCTGTGTAGCCGGCAACGTGTCCTGCAAAAGCCACGCAGACACAACAGACCCAAAGCTGCCGCCAGTGCAGGCTTCGGCCTACACTCCCCTCCCCCTGCTCCTCCTCCTCCTGCTCCTCCTCCTGCTGTCCCTGGGCTCTAACACACCGCCAGTTGGGGCCCAGATGTGCTAGCTGCACAGAGAAAAACACCAGCCAATGTGTCAGTGGGGTCCAGCACCGCCAGCTGTTCCCCTGCTGTGCAGCCGGCAACGTGTCCTGCAAAAGCCACGCAGACACAAGAACTGAAATTGAAGGGAACCTGTCCCCCCTCCCCCAGGCGTTTTTACGTTATCCAGCCACCTTGTACAGCGGTAATGCTGCATGTGTGCAAGGTGGCTCAGAAACGTATTCTCCTCGCACATGTGGAACTGAAAACACGTCTGAAATGTGTCCTCTGTGTGACCATTTAACCGTCCCGGTGGTGTGACTTTCCTTTGTAATGACACGCTGCAACCCCCTTGGTAGCGCTGCCCGTCTTCTGGCATCATTGTTTGGCTGCCTGCGCCTCTGCGGCCGCCCTGACCCACACAACGCCCCTCGGTGTCTTATTTATTGGGACTGCGAGGGTGTGATTGATGGGCAGGATCAGTGCATCAGTTCGCCTGTCCCTCCTCTCCTTCCGCCTTCTTCGGACTGTGCGGCTTCATGGCCGTGGCATGCGATAAGGGATCAGATGACGCCGCACAGTCTGAAGCGGGTGTAAGGACCCGAGTGTGAGAGGCCAACATATGTGCTGCGCCAGGCCCTGAATCCCAGCCCCGCAGTGTTTTAACAATGTTAAGACACTGCGGGGCTTGGATTCATGGGCATCGCGAACCGCACCGGCCGACATTACATGATGCCAGAAGATGGGCAGCGCTAACGGCGCTAGGCCAGGGGATAACACGACAGCGCAGACTCCTGTACAGCAAATAACAACGCTCGGGAGGCTGCACCCAGCACCAAGGTGGGATTCTTGACACCTGTGCTGCGTCTCATTACAAAGGGAACTCTCGCCTCCATTACACAGTTTGACTGTATAAAGGGCTGAATGTTATACGTGTTCCATTCAGCGTGTGCAAGGAGAAAAATTACAAGAGCAACCTTTGACTTGCGCAGCACTGCTGCTGCATAAGCTGTGGCTCTTCTACTTTGTAACCCCTGAGGGGGGGTTAAAGGTGACTTTTGAAATCGGTTCAATTAGGCTTCGGCCTACACTCTGCTCCACCTGCAGAGCCCGGGCTCCAACAACGCTAGTTGCTGTCCGGAAGTGCTGGCTGCACAGAGCCAAACACCTCGCCAATGTGTCAGTGGGGTCCAGCACCGCCAGCTGTTCCCCTGCTGTGTAGCCGGCAACGTGTCCTGCAAAAGCCACGCAGACACAACAGACCCAAAGCTGCTGCCAGTGCAGGCTTCGGCCTACACTCCCCTCCCCCTGCTCCTCCTCCTCCTGCTCCTCCTCCTGCTGTCCCTGGGCTCTAACACACCGCCAGTTGGGGCCCAGATGTGCTAGCTGCACAGAGAAAAACACCAGCCAATGTGTCAGTGGGGTCCAGCACCGCCAGCTGTTCCCCTGCTGTGCAGCCGGCAACGTGTCCTGCAAAAGCCACGCAGACACAAGAACTGAAATTGAAGGGAACCTGTCCCCCCTCCCCCAGGCGTTTTTACGTTATCCAGCCACCTTGTACAGCGGTAATGCTGCATGTGTGCAAGGTGGCTCAGAAACGTATTCTCCTCGCACATGTGGAACTGAAAACACGTCTGAAATGTGTCCTCTGTGTGACCATTTAACCGTCCCGGTGGTGTGACTTTCCTTTGTAATGACACGCTGCAACCCCCTTGGTAGCGCTGCCCGTCTTCTGGCATCATTGTTTGGCTGCCTGCGCCTCTGCGGCCGCCCTGACCCACACAACGCCCCTCGGTGTCTTATTTATTGGGACTGCGAGGGTGTGATTGATGGGCAGGATCAGTGCATCAGTTCGCCTGTCCCTCCTCTCCTTCCGCCTTCTCCGGACTGTGCGGCTTCATGGCCGTGGCATGCGATAAGGGATCAGATGACGCCGCACAGTCTGAAGCGGGTGTAAGGACCCGAGTGTGAGAGGCCAACATATGTGCTGCGCCAGGCCCTGAATCCCAGCCCCGCAGTGTTTTAACAATGTTAAGACACTGCGGGGCTGGGATTCATGGGCATCGCGAACCGCACCGGCCGACATTACATGATGCCAGAAGATGGGCAGCGCTAACGGCGCTAGGCCAGGGGATAACACGACAGCGCAGACTCCTGTACAGCAAATAACAACGCTCGGGAGGCTGCACCCAGCACCAAGGTGGGATTCTTGACACCTGTGCTGCGTCTCATTACAAAGGGAACTCTCGCCTCCATTACACAGTTTGACTGTATAAAGGGCTGAATGTTATACGTGTTCCATTCAGCGTGTGCAAGGAGAAAAATTACAAGAGCAACCTTTGACTTGCGCAGCACTGCTGCTGCATAAGCTGTGGCTCTTCTACTTTGTAACCCCTGAGGGGGGGTTAAAGGTGACTTTTGAAATCGGTTCAATTAGGCTTCGGCCTACACTCTGCTCCACCTGCAGAGCCCGGGCTCCAACAACGCTAGTTGCTGTCCGGAAGTGCTGGCTGCACAGAGCCAAACACCTCGCCAATGTGTCAGTGGGGTCCAGCACCGCCAGCTGTTCCCCTGCTGTGTAGCCGGCAACGTGTCCTGCAAAAGCCACGCAGACACAACAGACCCAAAGCTGCCGCCAGTGCAGGCTTCGGCCTACACTCCCCTCCCCCTGCTCCTCCTCCTCCTGCTCCTCCTCCTGCTGTCCCTGGGCTCTAACACACCGCCAGTTGGGGCCCAGATGTGCTAGCTGCACAGAGAAAAACACCAGCCAATGTGTCAGTGGGGTCCAGCACCGCCAGCTGTTCCCCTGCTGTGCAGCCGGCAACGTGTCCTGCAAAAGCCACGCAGACACAAGAACTGAAATTGAAGGGAACCTGTCCCCCCTCCCCCAGGCGTTTTTACGTTATCCAGCCACCTTGTACAGCGGTAATGCTGCATGTGTGCAAGGTGGCTCAGAAACGTATTCTCCTCGCACATGTGGAACTGAAAACACGTCTGAAATGTGTCCTCTGTGTGACCATTTAACCGTCCCGGTGGTGTGACTTTCCTTTGTAATGACACGCTGCAACCCCCTTGGTAGCGCTGCCCGTCTTCTGGCATCATTGTTTGGCTGCCTGCGCCTCTGCGGCCGCCCTGACCCACACAACGCCCCTCGGTGTCTTATTTATTGGGACTGCGAGGGTGTGATTGATGGGCAGGATCAGTGCATCAGTTCGCCTGTCCCTCCTCTCCTTCCGCCTTCTTCGGACTGTGCGGCTTCATGGCCGTGGCATGCGATAAGGGATCAGATGACGCCGCACAGTCTGAAGCGGGTGTAAGGACCCGAGTGTGAGAGGCCAACATATGTGCTGCGCCAGGCCCTGAATCCCAGCCCCGCAGTGTTTTAACAATGTTAAGACACTGCGGGGCTGGGATTCATGGGCATCGCGAACCGCACCGGCCGACATTACATGATGCCAGAAGATGGGCAGCGCTAACGGCGCTAGGCCAGGGGATAACACGACAGCGCAGACTCCTGTACAGCAAATAACAACGCTCGGGAGGCTGCACCCAGCACCAAGGTGGGATTCTTGACATCTGTGCTGCGTCTCATTACAAAGGGAACTCTCGCCTCCATTACACAGTTTGACTGTATAAAGGGCTGAATGTTATACGTGTTTCATTCAGCGTGTGCAAGGAGAAAAATTAAAAGAGCAACCTTTGACTTGTGCAGCACTACTGCTGCATAAGCTGTGGCTCTTCTACTTTGTAACCCCTGAGGGGGGGTTAAAGGTGACCTTTGAAATCGGTTCAATTAGGCTTCGGCCTACACTCTGCTCCACCTGCAGAGCCCGGGCTCCAACAACGCTAGTTGCTGTCCGGAAGTGCTGGCTGCACAGAGCCAAACACCTCGCCAATGTGTCAGTGGGGTCCAGCACCGCCAGCTGTTCCCCTGCTGTGTAGCCGGCAACGTGTCCTGCAAAAGCCACGCAGACACAACAGACCCAAAGCTGCCGCCAGTGCAGGCTTCGGCCTACACTCCCCTCCCCCTGCTCCTCCTCCTCCTGCTCCTCCTCCTGCTGACCCTGGGCTCTAACAAACCGCCAGTTGGGGCCCAGATGTGCTAGCTGCACAGAGAAAAACACCTCGCCAATGTGTCAGTGGGGTCCAGCACCGCCAGCTGTTCCCCTGCTGTGCAGCCGGCATCGTGTCCTGCAAAAGCCACGCAGACACTTGCTCTTGTACCTTCTGCTCCCCATCCTGGTTCCAGTACCGTCAGCTGGTTCCGGGCAGAGCCTTTGGCTTAGGTGCCTCCCTTTGGTATCCGAGTTCCACCAACGTCAGGTGGTCCTTGGTAGTGCTTTCAGGCACGGGTACCTCCTGCTTAGTAACCGGGTTCCAGTAACGTCAGCTGGTCCTCGGTAGTTCCATTGGCTCTTGGACCTTCGGCTACCCATCCGGGTTCCAGCACCGTCAGCTGGTTCTCGGCAGTGTCTTTTGCTCTTGTACCTTCTGCTCCCCATCCTGGTTCCAGTACCGTCAGCTGGTTCCGGGCAGAGCCTTTGGCTTAGGTGCCTCCCTCTGGGTATCCGAGTTCCACCAACGTCAGGTGGTCCTTGGTAGTGCTTTCAGCACAGGTACCTCCTGCTTAGTAACCGGGTTCCAGTAACGTCAGCTGGTCCTCGGTAGTTCCATTGGCTCTTGGACCTTCGGGTAGCCATCCGAGTTCCAGTTCCATCAGCTGGTTCTCGGCATTTTCTCAGCCTTCTTGTACCTTCTGCTACATTTCCAAGTTCAAGAGACTAAACACAATGACCCAGAAGACCACCCCTAAGATGACGACGACACCAGAGACGACAACCACCGTGATGACGACGACCCTGGAGACGATGACCCCGAAGACCACCCCGATGACGACGACCCCGGAGACGACGACCCTGAAGACCACCCCGATGACGACGACCCCGGAGACGACGACCCTGGAGATGACGACGACCTGGAAGACCGAGAAGCAGAAGAACAAGAGGCTGCAGAACAAAGAGCAGAAGGACATTAAGCATAACACAAAATATCAGAGCAAAAAATATTATGTAAATTATAAGCAGAAGAAGACTAAGCAGTGTATGGGGGTGAGTCCGTTCCTCCTCGTGGTGCCCCTGGATAAAGCCTGATGCTGCAGGCCAAACTGAACGCGGACAAATGTAACTGTTTTGTGACAGGCAGAACGGAAGGTGTAATCTTCAAACTTTTATAGATAACAACTACGGGAATGCCTGTCACAAATAAGAATATGATGAAGAAGTTGAATATGATGAAGATAATAGTAAAATAAAAAGAATATGAACAATGTAACCCAAAAAATAATAGGTAGAAGATGAAGAAGAAGATGAATAAGGTGAAGAAGTTGATGTCAAAGAAGCTGATGATGAGGATAATTAAGAAGAAAGCGTGGGAGAAGTAAAAAAGAAGGTGAAGGGCGTGGAAGTAGTGAAACATCAATATCTGACATAAAAAAAAAAAAAAAAACATAGTCAAATTCTTTCTAACGCCGAACTTCATAAAAAAAAATAAAAAATCCTGCTATTCTATTACATTGGGCTAAACCTCTGTCCCTTTAATATCTCCGCCACGTCCCCCAATACATCCTACAATATTCTTAGTTGTTTTCCTTCATGTAGAATGAACCTACAAGTGTATAAAGGGTTTATTTTGATTCCGATATTTTCGTCCCATTCACTTGCATTGGGATCGGGTATCGGTATCGGATTGGATTCCGATACTGTGACGGTATCGGCCGATACTTTCCGATACCGATACTTTCCGATATCGGAAAGTATCGCTCAACACTATCCATGATGCATGCGAAGATGCCTCCTGCCCTGCACCTGTCATTGCACGCACTCAACTAGCACCATCAGCAAGCTCGTCCATGTCCTTGTCCCAGCGCAGCGTTCAATTGTCCATACCTCAGTCATTGGAATGCAAGCGCAAATACGCAGCCAATGCCCCACAGGCCACACTGCTAAATTCACACATTTCGCGAATGTTTACTATCAAAATGTTGCCTTTTAGGCTCATGGAGACCAAAGCCTTCTGCGAGACGGAGTGGCCGTCCCACGGTACTTGGTCCCCAGCCGCCACTATTTCTCCCGGAGTGCTGTCCCCGCATTACACAAACACATGTCCCACAACATTAGCCATGCCCTCAACAATTTAGTTACTTTGAAAGTTCACCTAACCAGGGACACGTGGACAAGTGCTTGTGGGCAGGGACAGTACCTCTCGCTGACAGCTCACTGGGTTAACAGTGGAAGCCAGGACCCAGTCAGACCTTGGGATGGAATGTGTCTTCCCGATGCAGAGGATTGCGGGCCCTATGTGTTGTGAATTCCGTTCTCGGACTCCCTCCTGTGGTCATGAATGGTACTTTGGTAAGTTCTGCTCTTGGACTCCCTCTGGTGGCTTTGAGCGGAACTGCTGGTCTCTGAGGTTTGCTTTCTCAGCTGACCTCGTTTACTGTTAGGCTGGCTTCCCTATTTAACTCTACTCAGATTGTTACTTCATGCCAGCTGTCAATGTATCAGTATTGGTTCAGATCTCTCTTGGACTTCTCTGAGGACCTGTCTACTCCAGCAGAAGCTAAGTCTTTGCTAGTTCATTTGTTGTTACTGCTTCCTGAATATATTTCTTAGTACTGCTAATTTCTAGTCCAGCTTGCTATCATGATATTCCCTTGCTAGCTGGAAGCTCTGGGGTGCAGAGTGGCACCTCCACACCGTGAGTCAGTGTGGGGAGTCTTTTTGCTTACTCTGCGTGGTTTTTTGTAGTCTTTTGTGCTGACCGCATAAGTTCCCTTTTCTATCCTCTGACTGTTTAGTGAAGTCTGGCCTCCTTTGCTAAAACCTGTTTCATTCCTGTGTTTGTGACTTTCCTCTTAACTCACAGTCAATATATGTGGGGGGCTGCCTTTACCTTTGGGGAATTTCTCTGAGGCAAAGTTAGGCTCTATTTCTATCTTTAGGGGTAGTTAGCTCTTAGGCTGTGAAGAGGCGTCTAGGGAGAGTTAGGTACGCTCCACGGCTATTTCTAGTGTATGTGATAGGAGTAGAGTTTGCGGTCAGCAGAGTTCCCACTTTCCCAGAGCTTGTTCCGATTACTAGTTTACTCATCAGGTCATTCCGGGTGCTCCTAACCACCAGGTCCATAACACCTATGTCAATCAGGCTTGCCCCCACAGTCTACAGCTCCTGTACCTCCTCCTCCTCTTCAGCCTCCATTTACGAAATGACCACATCAGTCACATCTGGAAGCACTGCAGCACTGCCTCAATCAAGTGGCAACCAGCTGTGCTGAAGCTAATATGCTTAGGCAACAAATCGCACAATGCTGAAGAGTTGTGGACAGCTCTGAAAGAGCAGGCAGATCTGTGGCTGACACTGCTGAACCTACAGACAGGCATGGTCGCGAGTGACAATGTCTGGAACCTGGTGGCGGCTCTGAGGCGAGGCAAGCTCACACACATACCATGCCTGGCCTGTTGTGAATTTGGATTCTGGGCTCCCCCGGTGGCCGCTTGTGGAATTGGACTTGTCATCCTCTTTCCTGTTTCACCTGGTTCCATCAGTAGTGGGTGTCGCTATTTAAGCTCATTTCTCTGGTGGTTTCTTGCCGGTCAACAATGTTATCTGATGCCTCTCAGTGCTTGTTCCTGCTTCTAGACTACTACTAGATAAGTTGGACTTTTGTCCATGTTTTGTTTTGCCTATTTGTTCCAGTTCACAGCTGAAGTTTTGTTACTGTGTCTGGAAAGCTCTCGTTGATCAGGGATTACTACTCTGGCGTTATGAGTTAATGCCAGAGTTTAAGGTAATCTCTGGATGGTGTTTTGTTAGTGTTTTTCTGCTGACCATGAAAGTATACTATCTGTCTTCTGCTATCTAGTAAGCGGACCTCAAATTTGCTAAGACTATTTTCCTGCTGCGTTTGTTGTTTCATCTGAACTCACCGTCATTATATGTGGGGGGCTACTGTCTTCTTTGGAATATTTCTCTAGAGGTGAGCCAGGTCTTATATTTCCCTCTGCTAGCTATTTAGGTCTTAGGCCAGAGCTGGGCATCTAGCTATAAATAGGAAATGCTACCTGGCTATTTCTAGTTGCGCGGCAGGCTTAGTTCATGGTCAGTATAGTTCCATCTTCCGAGAGCTTGTCCCTCTATAGGCTTGCTATGATCTCTGCCTGCAGAGATCATGACAGTTTGACCGGCCAATAAAGTGTTAAAGACCCAGGTTGAGAAAGGAGAGTTATAAGAAGTCTGCTGGAATTTTTTTTTTTTTTTTTTTCCTCCAGTCTGCCTTGCTGCAGTCTTTTTTCTCTCTCTCCTCCTAATCTCTGTATGGCTCTGTGTGCACCTGACAATAATGGATCTCCAGAGTGTAACTGCGGGTTTGAATAATCTCATCACGAAAGTACAAAATTTACAAGATTTTGTGGTACATGCTCCGGTATCTGAGCCGAGAATTCCTTTGCCGGAGTTCTTCACAGGGCATAGAGCTAGCTTCCAGAATTTCCGAAATAATTGTAAGCTTTATTTGTCCCTGAAGTCTCGTTCAGCTGGAGACCCTGCTCAGCAGGTTAGGATTGTGATTTCCTTGCTCAGGGGTGACCCTCAAGATTGGGCCTTCTCATTGCCAGCAGGGGATCCTGCGTTACGCGATGTGGATGCGTTTTTTCTGGCCTTGGGCTTGCTTTATGAGGAACCTCATTTGGAACTTCAGGCAGAAAAAACTTTGATGGCACTATCTCAGGGGCAAGACGAAGCTGAAGTTTTCTGCCAAAAATTCCGTAAATGGTCTGTGCTTACTCAGTGGAATGAGTGCGCCTTGGCGGCAACTTTCAGAGAAGGTCTCTCTGATGCCGTTAAGGATGTTATGGTGGGGTTCCCTGTGCCTGCAGGTCTGAATGAGTCCATGACAATGGCTATTCAGATTGATAGGCGTCTGCGGGAGCGCAAACCGGTGCACCATCTGGCGGTGTCTATGGAAAAGACGCCAGAAAGTATGCAGTGTGATAGAATTCTGTCCAGGAGCGAGCGACAGAATTTTAGACGGAAGAATGGATTGTGTTTCTATTGTGGGGATTCTACTCATGTTATATCAGCATGCTCTAGGCGTACAAAGAAGCTTGATAAGTCTGTTTCCATTGGCACCATTCAGTCTAAGTTTATTTTGTCTGTAACCCTGATTTGCTCTTTGTCATCCATTGCCACGGACGCCTATGTTGACTCTGGCGCCGCTCTGAGTCTTATGGATTGGTCCTTTGCCAATCGTTGTGGTTTTGATTTAGAGCCTTTGGAGACTCTTATTCCTCTGAAGGGGATTGACTCCACCCCATTGGCTAATAATAAACCACAATACTGGACACAAGTAACCATGCGTATCAATCCGGATCACCAGGAGATTATTCGTTTCCTGGTGCTGTATAATTTACATGACGATTTGGTACTGGGATTGCCATGGTTGCAGTCTCACAACCCAGTCTTGGACTGGAGAGCAATGTCTGTGTTGAGCTGGGGATGTAAGGGTATTCATGGGGACTTACCTTTGGTTTCTATTTCGTCGTCCATTCCCTCTGAAGTCCCTGAGTTCCTCTCTGATTATCAAGACGTCTTTGACGAACCCAAGCTTGGGTCGTTACCTCCGCACCGTGAGTGCGATTGTGCCATAGATTTGATACCGGGTTGTAAATATCCCAAGGGTCGTTTGTTTAATCTGTCTGTGCCGGAACATGCTGCTATGCGGGAATATATAAAGGAGTCTTTGGAAAAGGGACATATTCGTCCATCTTCTTCTCCCTTGGGAGCTGGGTTTTTCTTTGTCTCAAAAAAAGACGGCTCTTTGAGACCATGTATTGATTATCGGCTTCTGAATAAGATCACTGTTAAGTATCAATACCCATTGCCATTGCTTACTGATTTGTTTGCTCGTATAGAGGGTGCTAAGTGGTTCTCTAAAATTGATCTTCGTGGGGCGTATAATTTGGTGCGGATCAGGCAGGGGGATGAGTGGAAGACCGCATTTAATACGCCCGAGGGCCACTTTGAGTATTTGGTCATGCCTTTTGGTCTTTCTAATGCCCCTTCAGTTTTCCAGTCTTTTATGCATGATATTTTCCGCGATTTTCTGGATAAATTTATGATAATATATCTGGATGATATTCTGATTTTTTCTGATGACTGGGACTCTCATGTCCAGCAGGTCAGGAGAGTTTTTCAGGTTCTGCGGTCTAATTCTTTATGTGTGAAGGGGTCTAAGTGCGTTTTTGGGGTCCAGAAAATTTCCTTTTTGGGGTATATTTTTTCTCCCTCTTCCATTGAGATGGATCCCGTCAAGGTGCAAGCTATTTGTGACTGGACTCAGCCCTCCTCTCTTAAGGGTCTTCAGAGATTTTTGGGCTTTGCCAACTTTTACCGCCGATTTATTGCTGGTTTTTCGGATGTCGTTAAACCACTGACTGATTTGACCAGACAAGGCGCTGATGTTGCTAATTGGTCCCCTCATGCTGTAGAGGCCTTTCAGGAGCTTAAGCGCCGTTTTGCCTCTGCCCCTGTGTTGCGTCAGCCTGATGTGAATCTGCCTTTTCAGGTTGAGGTTGACGCTTCGGAGATCGGAGCTGGGGCAGTGTTGTCGCAGAAAGGTTCCGACTGCTCCGTCATTAGGCCTTGTGCCTTCTTTTCTCGCAAATTTTCGCCCGCAGAGCGGAATTATGATGTTGGGAATCGGGAGCTTTTGGCCATGAAGTGGGCGTTTGAGGAGTGGCGCCATTGGCTCGAGGGGGCTAGGCATCAGGTGGTGGTATTGACTGACCACAAAAATTTGATTTATCTTGAGACTGCCAGACGCCTGAATCCTAGACAGGCGCGCTGGTCTTTATTTTTTTCTCGCTTTAATTTTGTGGTGTCATACCTACCGGGTTCTAAGAATGTTAAGGCAGATGCCCTTTCTAGGAGTTTTGACCCGGACTCTCCTGGTAATTCTGAAACCACAGGTATCCTTAGGGAGGGAGTAATTTTGTCGGCCGTTTCTCCTGATCTGCGGCGGTCCTTGCAAGAGTTTCAGGCGGATAGACCGGATCGTTGTCCGCCTGATAGACTGTTTGTTCCGGATGATTGGACCAGCAGAGTCATCTCTGAGGTACATTCTTCTGCATTGGCAGGTCATCCCGGAATTTTTGGTACCAGGGATTTGGTGGCAAGATCCTTCTGGTGGCCTTCCCTGTCACGAGATGTGCGAGTCTTTGTGCAGTCATGTGACGTTTGTGCTCGGGCCAAGTCTTGTAGTTCTCGGGCTAGCGGACTGCTGTTGCCCTTGCCTATTCCTAAGAGGCCTTGGACACACATCTCGATGGATTTTATTTCAGATCTGCCTGTTTCCCAGAAGATGTCTGTCATCTGGGTGGTCTGTGACCGTTTCTCTAAAATGGTCCATTTGGTTCCTCTGCCCAAGTTGCCTTCTTCTTCTGAGTTGGTTCCTCTGTTTTTTCAGAATGTTGTACGATTGCACGGTATTCCTGAGAATATTGTTTCTGACAGAGGTACTCAATTTGTGTCTAGATTTTGGCGGGCATTCTGTGCTAGGATGGGCATAGATTTGTCTTTTTCATCTGCTTTTCACCCTCAGACTAATGGCCAGACCGAGCGGACTAATCAGACCCTGGAGACATATCTGAGGTGTTTTGTCTCTGCTGACCAGGATGATTGGGTTGCTTTTTTGCCATTGGCAGAGTTCGCCCTCAATAATCGGGCCAGCTCTTCCACCTTGGTGTCCCCGTTTTTCTGTAATTCGGGGTTTCACCCTCGATTTTCCTCCGGTCAGGTGGAATCCTCGGATTGTCCTGGAGTGGATGCGGTGGTGGAGAGATTGCATCACATCTGGGGGCAGGTTATGGACAATTTGAAGTTGTCCCAGGAGAAGACTCAGCGTTTTGCCAACCGTCATCGTCGTGTTGGTTCTCGGCTTTGTGTTGGAGATTTGGTGTGGTTGTCTTCTCGTTTTGTCCCTATGAGGGTCTCTTCTCCTAAGTTTAAACCTCGGTTCATCGGCCCTTATAGAATATTGGAGATTCTTAATCCTGTTTCTTTCCGTTTGGACCTCCCTGCGTCCTTTTCCATTCATAACGTTTTTCATCGGTCGTTATTGCGCAGGTATGAGGTACCTGTGGTACCTTCAGTTGAGCCTCCTGCTCCGGTGTTGGTTGAGGGTGAGTTGGAGTACGTTGTGGAGAAAATTTTGGACTCTCGTGTTTCCAGACGGAGACTCCAGTATCTGGTCAACTGGAAGGGTTACGGCCAGGAGGATAATTCTTGGGTCAATGCATCTGATGTTCATGCTTCTGATCTTGTTCGTGCCTTCCATAGGGCTCATCCTGGTCGCCCTGGTGGATCTGGTGAGGGTTCGGTGCCCCCTCCTTGAGGGGGGGGTACTGTTGTGAATTTGGATTCTGGGCTCCCCCGGTGGCCGCTTGTGGAATTGGACTTGTCATCCTCTTTCCTGTTTCACCTGGTTCCATCAGTAGTGGGTGTCGCTATTTAAGCTCATTTCTCTGGTGGTTTCTTGCCGGTCAACAATGTTATCTGATGCCTCTCAGTGCTTGTTCCTGCTTCTAGACTACTACTAGATAAGTTGGACTTTTGTCCATGTTTTGTTTTGCCTATTTGTTCCAGTTCACAGCTGAAGTTTTGTTACTGTGTCTGGAAAGCTCTCGTTGATCAGGGATTACTACTCTGGCGTTATGAGTTAATGCCAGAGTTTAAGGTAATCTCTGGATGGTGTTTTGTTAGTGTTTTTCTGCTGACCATGAAAGTATACTATCTGTCTTCTGCTATCTAGTAAGCGGACCTCAAATTTGCTAAGACTATTTTCCTGCTGCGTTTGTTGTTTCATCTGAACTCACCGTCATTATATGTGGGGGGCTACTGTCTTCTTTGGAATATTTCTCTAGAGGTGAGCCAGGTCTTATATTTCCCTCTGCTAGCTATTTAGGTCTTAGGCCAGAGCTGGGCATCTAGCTATAAATAGGAAATGCTACCTGGCTATTTCTAGTTGCGCGGCAGGCTTAGTTCATGGTCAGTATAGTTCCATCTTCCGAGAGCTTGTCCCTCTATAGGCTTGCTATGATCTCTGCCTGCAGAGATCATGACACTGGCCCATGTTCTTAGCCTCATGGTTCAGCGGTTTCTCAAAACCTACCCGGAGCTGCTGGTCTGCTTGTCAAAGTACACCGCCTGTGTGCCCATTTTAGGAAGCCAGCTACTGCTTCCACCGCCCTTGCCGTGCTTCAGCAGAGATTGCAGCTTCCGGCTCACCGACTGGTGTGTGATGTCTCCACGCATTGGAACTCAACACTGCAGATGTTGGAAAGGATTTGTGAGCAAGAAGAGGGCAGTTGTTGACTACCAACATCAACAAGACCGTCGTTGTACAGTTCAGACTCCACACATAAGACCTCAGAAGTGGACATGGATGTCAGACATATGTACCATCCTTCAAAACTTTGAGGACTCCACCAAGATGTGAACGGTGATGATGCCATAATTAGCATCACCATCCCGCTTCTTTGTGTTCAGAAATGCTCTCTGCTCACAATCAAAGAGGATGCATTGCAGGCGGAGCACGATGAAATGGAGCAAGGAACAATACAAAGTGATTACACACAGCCCAGCCTCATTTCATCTTAATGTGGATTTGGTGACAATGAGGAAAAGGAGGAGGAGGAGGGGGAGGAGCATGAACTGGAGCTAGTTTCATGGGCTATAGATGGTACTACCTGCACAACTGTCATGCCGTCTGTTCAGCATGGATGGCCTGAGGACAGGGAGGAGGAGGACGAGGACAAGGAGGAGAGCATGGTCAGTCATCCTCTTGGTGAGGACACGGAAGTCTTGCCTGTTAGAAGTTTGGCACGCATGGCTGAATTTATGTTACGATGCCTTTACCGTGACCCTCACGTTCTCAAAATTTTGGGTAACCGTCATTACTGGTTGGTGACACTTCTAGACCCACGCTACAAGGAGAACTTTCTATCTCTTATTCCCAAGGCGGACAGGCCTACTAAAATGGGGCAGTGCCAGAATGCCCTTGTTGCAGAATTATTAAAAAAAATTCCCATCTGAAAATGCTGGCGGCAGACATCACAGTTTGTTTAAAAACCAATGAGTACAGGAGAGAGAGACACAACTCCAATCCAACAGAGACAGGGGAACACTGTCAAAGCTCTGGGAGAGCTTTCTCAGACCCTCCCATCGCACAGGCCCTGAGGAGCGGGGTACTCGCACAAGGAGTGCAAAGTTTGGGAAGATGCTGAGAGAGTACCTTGCTGACCGTACCAACGTCCTCCGTGATTGCTCTGTGCCTTATAATTATTGGGTATCCAAGCTAGACACGTGGCATGAACTGGCTCTCTATGCCTTGGAGGTCCTGGCCTAATCTGCCACTAGCGTTTTGTCAGAGCTGGTTTTTAGTGCTGCTGGTGGAATTATAACTGATAAGTGCATCCGCCTGTCAACTGAAAATGCTGACAGGCTGAGTCGTATAAAAATGAACAAGGGCTGGATTGGGCCAGACTTCTCAACACCACCGAATTATAGCAGTGTAACATAAACTCAAATCCAGTGTCTTTTTTTGGGAGGTCTATTCCCATGCACCTCTTCACACCCACACATGGGTATACGCTTCCTGATTTTGGCTATTTGCTGTTGTCCTCCTCCTTCTCCTCAGGCTCATCCTCCACCACCATATCACCAGGGTGACCGTGGTCTGTGACGCAACACCTACATAATTTTTTTAAAGGGTGTTTATGATGCCTGTAGAAAAAAAGTGGTATACAGTATGTTCATGTATACCCCCCAGGGGTAACTGTTTATCAGCCCATACTCTTAGTGCATGGGCATTACAAGTCTCCGAGACCCGCTCCTTTCTAATGGGAACATATTTTTATAAGGCCCTCCTCCACGTCTCTTCCAATGGTGTATTGGAGTTCCTCCAAATTTTTGGCAGCAGTTGTTTCACTGCATAGGCAAACACTGGGAGACCCACTTCCTAATAATGGGAACATTTTTTTCATGAGGCCCTCCTCTACATCTCTTCCAATGGGCATTGGAGTAAGTCCAAATTTTTGGCAGCCCTTGCATTCACTGCATAGGCAAACAATATGGGAGACACACTTCCTAATAATGGGAACATTATATTCAGGAGGCCCTCCTGTACATCTCTTCAAAGGGGTATAGGTGTGTGTCCAAATTTTGGGCAGCCCTGCCACTCACTGCATACGCATTAACAGTATAGGAGACCCACTGTTTAATAATGGGAACAACAAAGCATAGCCGGCTGATGGCTCTCTAAGAATAGTGAGGGCCAACTGCTGGCCCTTTAAGAATAGTAAATGGTCCTATAAAAATAGGCTTTGTGACTTTCAGAGTCCCCCCTTCATAAATGAAACAGGATGTGTCTGACGATGTGTCACACACCACATGGCCAGATAAGGTTGTAAAATGTTAAAATGATATTTCCCAATTAATGCATTTGTCTTGGTTGAAAGCAATGCTAAAGTTCAAAAACGCATCAAAAACGCTACGTGTGAACTTAGCCCAAGGTGTGGAGGAGCATTTTTGTTTTCGGTTATTTATTTTGCCTTATATACAAGTAATTACCCTGGAAAGGATGTTCCTTAACATATTTCCTGGGAAAATCCATTTTGGTTTCGTATTTGTATGTTTTATTATGAGTCTGTAAAAGTGGCGTAAGACTCTGACAACATTGTTCACAGCAGTGACCTGGGAGTCAGACATGCTTCCAGGGGTCTTCCCCATGATGTTCCCATGTCATTTGAGCACTGTTCCCATTGATTTCTGCAATTTATAGTCCCTCTGCAGACTGCCAGGGGGCCGTCGGTAAAATGCTCGAGTTTCCCATAGACTTACATTGGGCTCATTGCTCGGGTTGAGCACCCGAGCATTCCAATTTGCTCTACCCGAGCAATGGGCACTTAATCATTTTAGTGCTCGCCCATCACTAATAGCTACCAAAGCATTTGTTCCTCCCTGTTGATTTTCACTTAGGTGAGTTAGTATGTCATTGTTACTTATCTCAGAATGGCAAGAACTCTACAAGAATACAACAAATTACAAAGTTTAGGAACTCGACCATGTTTTGTTCCCAGTGTGTTTCAAGAAGCGTGTATTATAATCTTCACAATCACCTAAAATGTGATCCAAAGTAAGAATATTGTCTTATAAATATATTTATTACTATTCTGTATTATCACATGCCAATCCTGCTAAGTTCTGCACCTCTTTATTGGGGTCATCTGTGGAATCAATTGCACTGTTGGAGTGGAGTATATGCTTTCTAAACATTAGTTTTTATTTTATAGTCTCAAAGAAAATTTATAAATTGTAAGAACTGTATGTATTGCCTGGGCCCCAGCAGTGATTACAATTCCAGCTACATGTTTCATTTTTAAGTTAACCAGATATTGCTTTTAAGGTAGCCAAAATCCTGCATCATAACCGAGATATATAAACTGTACCAAAGCTATTATTCAGAATGCAAAAATGAATGACTTATTTTTTCCCAAATTTAAGTTTCTCTGACAAGACTATGTTAACATAAATTTTCATTTGCATATTTTTTACTACAGCATGAAAATATTTATCATTGAGCACTAGCTAAAATATCTAGAGAATAATCTGTTACTTTGGCTGCAGTGCAGATTCTTCACAATTGCGGATCTATATGGTGTGGAAAATTTTTAATCTTTACTGATATCTCAGCAAAATCCTTCAAATCCAAACATACTCTACTGGTTCTACTGACCGATATTCCTGTGCCTAATAACAAGCCACTACATATACTACCTCACACACTACTTGTTTGAACCGTGTACCCTCAGCTGCTTGTCCGTTTGGCTTTGTAGTATATTTGCACATCCTTCTTCATAAAAAAATCAAACATCCAATCAAAATGCATGAATTATTACATGTATGCAAGTGACCATGCGGATGCACAAAACGGTGTTCTTTTAATGCTTTATGCAGCTAATCATTGAGTTGACGCAATTTGTTACACCATGGAGAATACTATTATTACTAGACACCCATATGATTTTTACTAAAGCACCACACAAAGATCATATGTGTCTAAAACTAGGGCAAATATTTCTAAAGATTTCCTATCTCACTGGCAAATTACTTATGTGTGGTCCAAGGTTGTCTCTAGACAGTAGTATTTGTGTCAAGTCAGATCAACGATCTGGTTGGTATTTGGTGGCAATAGTCAAAAAGAGGTTACATACGTATTTTATCAAGCTGGCTTGTGATGTCACTCCTCTTTCTCTATAGTAGGGTATATGGCAATAAAGTCTTACTTGTTCTTTAATGATTTGAATCAACTACATTCTCTAAAATTAGCCTCACCAATCAAAACAATATTAGAAGTAAACATGGTATTATTAGTTTGATGCGTTTGATACTCTCAATTGTAGAACATTTATATTCTTACATTGAACGCAGAAGTATAGCTATGGGTTTAGTTCATAAGGGTCTTAATAAAAGTAATAATACCCACTGATTTCCCTACATATAGTAAAGCCCCCTAGTCCCACCCATATAGTAATACTGCCTCTTGAGCCCCCAACATACTTTAATAATGTTCCCTGAATTCCACCTTGCATAATAATGCCCCCTCAGTTCCTATACTGAATATATTGGTAACAGTGATGGCCGAACCTCTGATGTTCAGGTCTTACAGGTGCAGGCAAATATTTAAAAAAGTTTGGTTCGGGTATCAGAACAGTACCTGAACCCGAACACGGACCCCATTCAGATGAATGGAGGGCCCAGACAACTGTTGTTTGCCATGCTGTCATCTGCATGATAGTGATGCAAACACTGCCTCTGATCGGCAGTAAGATTATTACCGGCGGTCAGAGAGCTGCGGTTCCCATGCTTTGAAATGACAATGCGAGTCAGGGGCTGTGACCGGGGGTAAAAGGTTTACCTTTGGTCACAGAGACATCACCCGATGAGAGAGTACTACTCCTATCAGCTTACGCCTGCTGCTGCTAATAAAAGCAAGAGTAATACTCTCTCATCAACTGATGCCTCTGTGACCAGAAGTAAACTTTTTACCACCAGTCACAGCTGCTGGCTGTCAGATAAATCGCAGCTCTCTGACTGGTGGTAAGATCATCAGAGCCTCAGCTGCTGAACCCGAAAAGTAACATGGACTTCCTGGAGAAGTCTGTGTTCGGGGTTAGTGCCCGAACAGTAGGTGTTCGGTACGGACCCTGAACTTTATTGATCGAGTTCGCCCATTACTAATTGGTATTGACCCTGGGCCCTGAGTCATCTCTTATACAGTAATAATCACAGCATACAAAGGATAAGAAAACCCTGTGACATTCTGTGCATTCCCCTGCCATTCTGTAGTCCACAGGTCTAAAATGAGATGTGGCATACAGAACAGAGAGTGATGGAACATGAAAACCATGGCTCCCTGCACTACTGCAGAGTTTAACTGTATAAGCATGTTATGCATGCCAATGCAATTAAGACTGGTGGTTGCTCCTGGTGGGCTCGTCTATATTTATTATTATTATTATTTATTGTTATAGCGCCATTTATTCCATGGCGCTTTACATGTGAGGAGGGGTGTCTATACAAGTAGGCTTAGGAGTCGATTGTACCCTCAGCCTCACCAGTAGCACAGCTACTGGTTGAACGCTAATAATTAGCATTAAGAAACTTTCAGCGTCACCCTGCTGACAACTTTACTAACATGAAACTGATTTATAGTATTTTTCTTGTAGACATCAGGCCTTGCAGTAGCCAACCTTGTATAAATGGAGGGACATGCGTGGATGGAACAAATCAATACAAATGTAACTGTCCTCCAGAATGGAGAGGAACCAACTGCCAGATTAAAACACCTACAGGTATAGAACATTTCTGTATTATGCTATATTAATATGTGATGTGTATTTTGTAGATATAGAGCATTTTAAAGGCCTTGGGCATATCCGGTATATCAGCTTCATAAAATTCTGTTGAATATTAATAATCTGTAGTATCAGACATAGCCTAGTGGATTGAAACGGTTTCTACACTAAAGCAGCCATGTATTTCTAATCCCACACAATCCCTTTTTATTTATTTATTTTTCAATTCATCTGTTTAGCACCATCCGACTCACCAGTAGTCAATGATGCTGTATTAAGTCGCAAAGCCAGCTGCACCAGAGTAGATCACACTCAGCACTGTAGCTGTGATCCTGGCTTCCAGATGAGTGGTACTACAGATAATAGCTTATGTCAAGGTAAGTAAAACATTTTTAAATATATTCATAACAAAGAGAAAATTCAGGCAAAAAGTGTAGCTGTATACACAATGTCAGAAGATAAAATGTATACAATGCTTCTTAAAAAGAACCTGTCAGTAAGATCACCACCCTAAACTGCGTTTATGGGCATGCAGGTCTTTGAAATAAAAATTAATTGACACCTTTATATATTCTATTTGCTGCTGCATTCCTGAGTAATCAGCATTCTATTTCATATGCAAATCAGGCATTAAGTTCACTTTGAATTAAGTGCACTTAAGAATTTTCAAGGAGCTACTACATCTAGAGATTTTTAGCTAAAGAGGATGGTGCCGAGCAGGGAAACAAGCTCAGGAGGCAGTGGCTCGTTAAGTGATCTGTCATGTTCACAACACTTTATACCTCATTTAAAGATGAATTAAAATGTTAAGTACTCAGGAATGCAGCAACAGATAGAATATATAAAGGTGTTGAGACATTTGCATTTCAAAGACCTGCATGTCAATATATACAGTTTGGAGGTGAGAGGTGAGGGGTAGGGTTGAGTGACTTTCATTTTTTTAAGATCGAGTCGGGTTTTGTGAAACCCGACTTTGTCCAGAGTCGAGTCGAGTGCAGTTGGCCGATTATCGCTAAAAGTCGGGGATCGACCGAAACACGAAACCCAATGCAAGTCAATGGGGAAGCATAGTCGGCAGTGAGTGGAGGCCAGGAAAACACCTACAGTGCCCATTTTAATGCCAAAAACATCCATTCTTGTTTCTGAAGCTTGTCAATCTTAATTAACTTTATAATAATAGTTGTTCAATGGAACTTGGGGGTCATTTGGCAAATTTGTGGGGGGTAGGGCTGGTTCAAGGTTTTAGTGGGCCCAGGAAATGCGGACTACGTCACGGCGGTGGAGCAGGGAGAGGAAAGTATTTCAACGTTGCAAGTGCTGTGATCCTGAGCAAGCAGGGGGGCACACTTGTTCGCATTGGCACTGGCACAGGGCCCCTCAAAGTACAGCGGTGTGTTTGCACGGCGGGGGCGCCTCCCACCAGCAGCGACACTTTTGCGTACTCTGAGGGGCCCTGTGCCAGTGGCGTCGCCAACGAGTATGCCCCCCCCACCTGATGAAGGAACCTGCACTTTCATCTGCACCTTCCTCTTTGTCCCTGTGTAAGGTGGTATAACATGCGGGAAGGGGAACCTTACTTTCAGCAGGGTCAGATTCTGGCTGTGTAGAGTGCAAGGGGAATGTAGTGGTCTAGGTCAATGTACCAGCAGACTCATCTAGCAGTGGCTGGGCAATGGGCAGGATGAGGAGGAAACAGATATAGGGCCAAAGAATAAAGTAGGCTAAATGCAGTTCAAAATTATAACAGGACAGGACTAAACAGGCGGCATTGCTTTGTTCAGTGGAGTAGCAAACCCAGGAGCAGCAGACACTGTTTTAAGGGCCCAACCACACTAGTAGGCCAAATGCAGTTTAATATCTGATACTATAGGCCGAAAGCCAGAAGGTTGAAGCTCAGCTTTATTCAGTTGAGGGCAAACACCAGGGAGGGGCAGACACCGTTAGTAGGCCGTAACCAAAGTTGAAGGCCAAATGCAGTTTCATATCTGATACTATAGGCCGAAAGCCAGAAGGTTGAAGCTCAGCTTTATTCAGTTGAGGAAAAACACCAGGGAGGGGCAGACACCGTTAGTAGGCCCTAACCACCAATTTTTAAAATAACAGCACTTAATGAGAGCCAGAAGGTTGAAGCTCAGCTTTATTCAGTTGAGGAAAAACACCAGGGAGGGGCAGACACCGTTAGTAGGCCCTAACCACCAATTTTTAAAATAACAGCACTTAATGAGAGCCAGAAGGTTGAAGCTCAGCTTTATTCAGTTGAGGAAAAACACCAGGGAGGGGCAGACACCGTTAGTAGGCCCTAACCACCAATTTTTTAAATAACAGCACTTAATGAGAGCCAGAAGGTTGAAGCTCAGCTTTATTCAGTTGAGGGCAAACACCAGGGAGGGGCAGACACCGTTAGTAGGCCGTAACCAAAGTTGAAGGCCAAATGCAGTTTCATATCTGATACTATAGGCCGAAAGCCAGAAGGTTGAAGCTCAGCTTTATTCAGTTGAGGAAAAACACCAGGGAGGGGCAGACACCGTTAGTAGGCCCTAACCACCAATTTTTAAAATAACAGCACTTAATGAGAGCCAGAAGGTTGAAGCTCAGCTTTATTCAGTTGAGGAAAAACACTAGGGAGGGGCAGACACCGTTAGTAGGCCCTAACCACCAATTTTTAAAATAACAGCACTTAATGAGAGCCAGAAGGTTGAAGCTCAGCTTTATTCAGTTGAGGAAAAACACCAGGGAGGGGCAGACACCGTTAGTAGGCCCTAACCACCAATTTTTAAAATAACAGCACTTAATGAGAGCCAGAAGGTTGAAGCTCAGCTTTATTCAGTTGAGGGCAAACACCAGGGAGGGGCAGACACCGTTAGTAGGCCGTAACCAAAGTTGAAGGCCAAATGCAGTTTCATATCTGATACTATAGGCCGAAAGCCAGAAGGTTGAAGCTCAGCTTTATTCAGTTGAGGAAAAACACCAGGGAGGGGCAGACACCGTTAGTAGGCCCTAACCACCAATTTTTAAAATAACAGCACTTAATGAGAGCCAGAAGGTTGAAGCTCAGCTTTATTCAGTTGAGGAAAAACACCAGGGAGGGACAGATGTTATGGTTCTCAATGGCAAGAGAACATAGCCCAGCAAACAAAGGTACTAGCTCTTGGAAGGATGGAAACTAAACTGACCATGAACTAAACCTGCCGCACAACTAACAGTAGCCGGGTAGCGTTGCCTACGTTTTTTATCCCTAGACGCCCAGCGCCGGCCGGAGGACTAACTAATCCTGGCAGAGGAAAATATAGTCCTGGCTCACCTCTAGAGAAGTTTCCCCGATAGGCAGACAGAGGCCCCCACATATATTGGCGGTGATTTTAGATGAAATGACAAACGTAGTATGAAAATAGGTTTAGCAAAATTGAGGTCCGCTTACTAGATAGCAGGAAGACAGAAAGGGCACTTTCATGGTCAGCTGAAAACCCTATCAAAATACCATCCTGAAATTACTTTAAGACTCTAGTATTAACTCATAACATCAGAGTGGCAATTTCAGATCACAAGAGCTTTCCAGACACAGAAACGAAACTACAGCAGTGAACTGGAACAAAATGCAAAAACAAACGAGGACTAAAGTCCAACTTAGCTGGGAGTTGTCTAGCAGCAGGAACATGCACAGAAAGGCTTCTGATTACAATGTTGACCGGCATGGAAGTGACAGAGGAGCAAGGTTAAATAGCGACTCCCACATCCTGATGGAAACAGGTGAACAGAGGGGATGATGCACACCAGTTCAATTCCACCAGTGGCCACCGGGGGAGCCCAAAATCCAATTTCACAACAGTACCCCCCCCTCAAGGAGGGGGCACCGAACCCTCACCAGAACCACCAGGGCGATCAGGATGAGCCCTATGAAAGGCACGGACCAGATCGGAGGCATGAACATCAGAGGCAGTCACCCAAGAATTATCCTCCTGACCGTATCCCTTCCATTTGACCAGATACTGGAGTTTCCGTCTGGAAACACGGGAGTCCAAGATTTTTTCCACAACGTACTCCAACTCGCCCTCAACCAACACCGGAGCAGGAGGCTCAACGGAAGGCACAACCGGTACCTCATACCTGCGCAACAATGACCGATGAAAAACATTATGAATAGAAAAAGATGCAGGGAGGTCCAAACGGAAGGACACAGGGTTAAGAATCTCCAATATCTTGTACGGGCCGATGAACCGAGGCTTAAACTTAGGAGAAGAAACCCTCATAGGGACAAAACGAGA
This sequence comes from Ranitomeya variabilis, assembly GCF_051348905.1. Lineage (NCBI taxonomy): Eukaryota > Metazoa > Chordata > Amphibia > Anura > Dendrobatidae > Ranitomeya > Ranitomeya variabilis. The sequence continues at coordinate 165,999,998 of NC_135233.1, forward strand.
AGACAACCACACCAAGTCCCCAACACAAAGCCGAGGACCAACCCGACGCCGGCGGTTGGCAAAAAGCTGAGTCTTCTCCTGGGACAACTTCAAATTGTCCACTACCTGCCCCCAAATCTGATGCAACCTCTCCACCACAGCATCCACTCCAGGACAATCCGAAGATTCCACCTGAACAGAAGAAAATCGAGGATGAAACCCCGAATTACAGAAAAAAGGAGACACCAAGGTGGCAGAGCTGGCCCGATTATTGAGGGCAAACTCCGCTAAAGGCAAAAAAGCAACCCAATCATCCTGATCTGCAGACACAAAACACCTCAAATATGTCTCCAAGGTCTGATTCGTCCGCTCGGTCTGGCCATTAGTCTGAGGATGGAAAGCAGACGAGAAAGACAAATCTATGCCCATCCTAGCACAGAATGCTCGCCAAAATCTAGACACGAATTGGGTTCCTCTGTCAGAAACGATATTCTCCGGAATACCATGCAAACGGACCACATTTTGAAAAAACAGAGGAACCAACTCGGAAGAAGGCGGCAACTTAGGCAGGGGAACCAAATGGACCATCTTAGAGAAACGGTCACACACCACCCAGATGACAGACATCTTCTGAGAAACAGGAAGATCCGAAATAAAATCCATCGAGATGTGCGTCCAGGGCCTCTTCGGGATAGGCAAGGGCAACAACAATCCACTAGCCCGAGAACAACAAGGCTTGGCCCGAGCACAAACGTCACAAGACTGCACAAAGCCTCGCACATCTCGAGACAGGGAAGGCCACCAGAAGGACCTTGCCACCAAATCCCTGGTACCAAAGATTCCAGGATGACCTGTCAACGCAGAAGAATGAACCTCAGAAATGACTTTACTGGTCCAATCATCAGGAACAAACAGTCTACCAGGTGGGCAACGATCAGGTCTATCCGCCTGAAACTCCTGCAAGGCCCGCCGCAGGTCTGGAGAAACGGCAGACAATATCACTCCATCCTTAAGGATACCTGTAGGTTCAGAGTTACCAGGGGAGTCAGGCTCAAAACTCCTAGAAAGGGCATCCGCCTTAACATTCTTAGAACCCGGCAGGTAGGACACCACAAAATTAAACCGAGAGAAAAACAACGACCAGCGCGCCTGTCTAGGATTCAGGCGTCTGGCGGACTCAAGATAAATTAGATTTTTGTGGTCAGTCAATACCACCACCTGATGTCTAGCCCCCTCAAGCCAATGACGCCACTCCTCAAAAGCCCACTTCATGGCCAAAAGCTCCCGATTCCCAACATCATAATTCCGCTCGGCGGGCGAAAATTTACGCGAGAAAAAGGCACAAGGTCTCATCACGGAACAATCGGAACTTCTCTGCGACAAAACTGCCCCAGCTCCGATTTCAGAAGCGTCGACCTCAACCTGAAAAGGAAGAGCAACATCAGGCTGACGCAACACAGGGGCGGAAGAAAAGCGGCGCTTAAGCTCCCGAAAGGCCTCCACAGCAGCAGGGGACCAATCAGCAACATCAGCACCCTTCTTAGTCAAATCAGTCAATGGTTTAACAACATCAGAAAAACCAGCAATAAATCGACGATAAAAGTTAGCAAAGCCCAAAAATTTCTGAAGACTCTTAAGAGAAGAGGGTTGCGTCCAATCACAAATAGCCTGAACCTTGACAGGATCCATCTCGATGGAAGAGGGGGAAAAAATATATCCCAAAAAGGAAATCTTTTGAACCCCAAAAACGCACTTAGAACCCTTCACACACAAGGAATTAGACCGCAAAACCTGAAAAACCCTCCTGACCTGCTGGACATGAGAGTCCCAGTCATCCAAAAAAATCAAAATATCATCCAGATACACAATCATAAATTTATCCAAATAATCACGGAAAATGTCATGCATAAAGGACTGAAAGACTAAAGGGGCATTTGAAAGACCAAAAGGCATCACCAAATACTCAAAGTGGCCCTCGGGCGTATTAAATGCGGTCTTCCACTCATCCCCCTGCTTAATTCGCACCAAATTATACGCCCCACGGAGATCTATCTTAGAGAACCACTTGGCCCCCTTTATGCGAGCAAACAAATCAGTCAGCAGTGGCAACGGATATTGATATTTAACCGTGATTTTATTCAAAAGCCGATAATCAATACACGGTCTCAAAGAGCCATCTTTCTTAGCCACAAAGAAAAAACCGGCTCCTAAGGGAGATGACGAAGGACGAATATGTCCCTTTTCCAAGGACTCCTTTATATATTCTCGCATAGCAGCATGTTCAGGCACAGACAGATTAAATAAACGACCCTTAGGGTATTTACTACCCGGAATCAAATCTATGGCACAATCGCACTCCCGGTGCGGAGGTAATGAACCAAGCTTAGGTTCTTCAAAAACGTCACGATATTCAGTCAAGAATTCAGGAATCTCAGAGGGAATAGATGATGAAATGGAAACCACAGGTACGTCCCCATGCTTCCCCTTACATCCCCAGCTTAACACAGACATAGCTTTCCAGTCAAGGACTGGGTTATGAGATTGCAGCCATGGCAATCCAAGCACCAACACATCATGTAGGTTATACAGCACAAGAAAGCGAATAATCTCCTGATGATCCGGATTAATCCGCATAGTTACTTGTGTCCAGTATTGTGGTTTATTACTAGCCAATGGGGTGGAGTCAATCCCCTTCAGGGGTATAGCAGTTTCAAGAGGCTACAAATCATACCCACAGCGTTTGGCAAAGGACCAATCCATAAGACTCAAAGCGGCGCCAGAGTCGACATAGGCATCCGCGGTAATAGATGATAAAGAACAAATCAGGGTCACAGATAGAATAAACTTAGACTGTAAAGTGCCAATTGAAACAGACTTATCAAGCTTCTTAGTACGCTTAGAGCATGCTGATATAACATGAGTTGAATCACCGCAATAGAAGCACAACCCATTTTTTCGTCTTAAATTCTGCCGTTCACTTCTGGACAGAATTCTATCACATTGCATATTCTCTGGCGTCTTCTCAGTAGACACCGCCAAATGGTGCACAGGTTTGCGCTCCCGCAGACGCCTATCGATCTGGATAGCCATTGTCATGGACTCATTCAGACCCGCAGGCACAGGGAACCCCACCATAACATCCTTTATGGCATCAGAGAGACCCTCTCTGAAATTCGCCGCCAGGGCGCACTCATTCCACTGAGTAAGCACAGCCCATTTACGGAATTTCTGGCAGTATATTTCAGCTTCGTCTTGCCCCTGAGATAGGGACATCAAGGCCTTTTCCGCCTGAAGCTCTAACTGAGGTTCCTCATAAAGCAACCCCAAGGCCAGAAAAAACGCATCCACATTGAGCAACGCAGGATCCCCTGGAGCCAATGCAAAAGCCCAATCCTGAGGGTCGCCCCTGAGCAAGGAAATCACAATCCTGACCTGCTGAGCAGGATCTCCAGCAGAGCGAGATTTCAGGGACAAAAACAACTTGCAATTATTTTTGAAATTTTGAAAGCAAGATCTATTCCCCGAGAAAAATTCAGGCAAAGGAATTCTAGGTTCAGATATAGGAACATGAACAACAAAATCTTGTAAATTTTGAACTTTCGTGGTGAGATTATTCAAACCTGCAGCTAAACTCTGAATATCCATTTTAAACAGGTGAACACAGAGCCATTCCAGGATTAGAAGGAGAGAGAGAGAGAGAAAGGCTGCAATATAGGCAGACTTGCAAGAGATTCAATTACAAGCACACTCAGAACTGAAGGGAAGGGGAAAAAAAAAAAAAAAAAAAAAATCTTCAGCAGACTTCTCTTTTCTCTCCTTTCTCTGTCAATTAATTTAACCCTTTTTGGGCCGGTCAAACTGTTATGGTTCTCAATGGCAAGAGAACATAGCCCAGCAAACAAAGGTACTAGCTCTTGGAAGGATGGAAACTAAACTGACCATGAACTAAACCTGCCGCACAACTAACAGTAGCCGGGTAGCGTTGCCTACGTTTTTTATCCCTAGACGCCCAGCGCCGGCCGGAGGACTAACTAATCCTGGCAGAGGAAAATATAGTCCTGGCTCACCTCTAGAGAAGTTTCCCCGATAGGCAGACAGAGGCCCCCACATATATTGGCGGTGATTTTAGATGAAATGACAAACGTAGTATGAAAATAGGTTTAGCAAAATTGAGGTCCGCTTACTAGATAGCAGGAAGACAGAAAGGGCACTTTCATGGTCAGCTGAAAACCCTATCAAAATACCATCCTGAAATTACTTTAAGACTCTAGTATTAACTCATAACATCAGAGTGGCAATTTCAGATCACAAGAGCTTTCCAGACACAGAAACGAAACTACAGCAGTGAACTGGAACAAAATGCAAAAACAAACGAGGACTAAAGTCCAACTTAGCTGGGAGTTGTCTAGCAGCAGGAACATGCACAGAAAGGCTTCTGATTACAATGTTGACCGGCATGGAAGTGACAGAGGAGCAAGGTTAAATAGCGACTCCCACATCCTGATGGAAACAGGTGAACAGAGGGGATGATGCACACCAGTTCAATTCCACCAGTGGCCACCGGGGGAGCCCAAAATCCAATTTCACAACAGACAGACACCGTTAGTAGGCCGTAACCAAAGTTGAAGGCCAAATGCAGTTTCATATCTGATACTATAGGTCGAAAGCCAGAAGGTTGAAGCTCAGCTTTATTCAGTTGAGGAAAAACACCAGGGAGGGGCAGACACCGTTAGTAGGCCCTAACCACCAATTTTTAAAATAACAGCACTTAATGAGAGCCAGAAGGTTGAAGCTCAGCTTTATTCAGTTGAGGAAAAACACCAGGGAGGGGCAGACACCGTTAGTAGGCCGTAACCAAAGTTGAAGGCCAAATGCAGTTTCATATCTGATACTATAGGCCGAAAGCCAGAAGGTGGAAGCTCCGATTTAGACAGTGGAGGACAATTTGAATTAGGGACTGCAGACAGACTTAGTAGGCTGTCCCCTGTGGACCATGCATCCAACACATTAACCCATTGCGCCGTAATGGACACGTAATCTTCCGTGGCCATGCCTACAGGTCCATGCGTCTGTTGTCAGGTGCACCTTTGTACTCACAGATTGCCAGAGTGCATGGACAATGCGGTCTTCTACATGCTGGTGGAGGGTTGGGATGGCTTTTCTCGCAAAAGAAGTGTCGACTGGTTAGCTTGTAGCGTGGTACAGCGTAGTCCATCATGGCCTTATTAATAGTAAATAAAATATATAACTAGGCTCTATGAACTTTTAAATAGGTTCCAGGGGTACACCGGCAGCATTGGTGTGGTCAGTGGAGGAGTATTGCAAGTAGGGGCCGCAGACAGGCTCACAAAGGCCTAAAATAACAAACAATAGGCTCATGGCAGTTTTATATCGTTACATGGATACACGGGCAGGCAGCATTGTGGTCAGTGGAGGAGTATTGCAAGTAGGGGCCGCAGACAGGCTCACAAAGGCCTAAAATAACAAACAGTAGGCAGTCATGGCAGTTTTACATCGGTTACATGGATACACAGGCAGGCACTCCAGGCAGCATTGTGGTCAGTGGAGGAGTATTGCAAGTAGGGGCCGCAGACAGGCTTACAAAGGCCTAAAATAACAATCAATAGGCTCATGGCAGTTTTATATCGGTTACATGGATACACGGGCAGGCAGCATTGTGGTCAGTGGAGGAGTATTACAAGGAGTGTCTGACACAGTTAGTACTCCAAAAAAACAAATAGATGTTAATGTCTCGCAAAACAACTATAAGTAAAAAAAGGGTGGCATGCTTAGGTACAGGGGTGGGCTCATCTGCAGAGTTTATGACAAAGTAATTTGGCAGTAAATTAGTATTTACTGGTGTCAATATAGGACACTGACCCAGACTACTTTAACTAGCATCATAGATGCAAACAAATTGGTATTGTTTGTCAGTGCCAGGCATTGAATGATGTCAGTGCATAGACTACACATTGGTGGAGCTGTGCGAGATAATTTTGCACGTGGTACAACACAGTTTGAGCTGGGGGGGGGGAACTCTCTTGTGGCTGGCGGTACCGCCCCAGGGCCCCTCATGTTACAACGGCGTGTCTGACGTTGGGTGCGCACCACCACCGCCAGAGACACTACATTGTACTATGAGGGACCCAGTGGCAATGCCGTCGACCGAAAACGGGCACACCCGCCTCTTCAGATAATCAGCACTGTAACGGGTGCTTGCGCCAAGTGGCGAGACAACGGCCCCGTGGGGGGATTTTTCCCATTGGGGGAGGTGTAAACATGTCGTATGCTGGACAAACAGCTGCTGCAAATTAACAGATTGGAACACTCAGTAAGACCAGTCCACAAGCAAGACCTGTTTATAGGAAAGCTAGGTGTCAGCCGGGAAAGGTGGGGCAAAATAATTTGAAATCCAGGAGTGGTTCATTTTAATGAAGGTGAGATCATCCACATTTTGGGTAGCCAGACGAGTCCTTTTTTCAGTTAATATTGAACCAGCAGCACTGAATACTCTTTCTGATAGCACACTAGCTGCTGGGCAAGCAAGCTCCTGCAACGCATATTCTGCCAATTCAGGCCAGGTGTCTAATTTTGATGCCCAGTAATCAAATGGGAATGATGGTTGAGGGAGAACATCGATAAGGGAAGAAAAATAGTTAGTAACCATACTGGACAAATGTTGTCTCCTGTCACTTTGAATAGATGCTGCAGTACCTGTCCTGTCTGCGGTCATTGCGAAATCATTCCACAACCTGGTCAGAAAACCCCTTTGTCCAACGCCACTTCTGATCTGTGCACCCCTAACACCTCTGCCATGTAGCCCCCTGCAGCTTGTGTGAGAGCCATCACCGGCGCTGTGTTCTGGGAATGCCTGAATCAAACGGTCTACAAGAGTAGCTTGTTTGGTTGCTAAGATTTGTTCGAGGTTCTCATGTGGCATAATATTTTGCAATTTGCCTTTATAGCGAGGGTCAAGGATGCAGGCCAACCAGTAATCGTCATCGCTCATCATTTTAGTAATGCGTGGGTCCTTTTTGAGGATACGTAAGGCATAATCCGCCATGTGGGCCAAAGTTCCTGTTGGCAAATCTGCGGTTGTGCTGGTTTGAGGGGCAGTTACAGGCAAATCTACGTCACTTGTCTCCCTTAAAAAAACAGAACCCGGCCTTGCAACGCCACTAATTTCTGTTGGCCCAGGAGAAGCTTCCTCATTAAAAAAGTACTCATCCCCATCATCCTCCTCGTCCTCCTCCTCCTCTTCGCCCGCTACCGCGTCCTCTACACGGCCCTGACCAGACAATGGCTGACTGTCATCAAGGCTTTCCTCTTCCAAGGCTGCAGACGCCTGCTCCTTTATGTGCGTCAAACTTTGCATCAGCAGACGCATTAGGGGGATGCTCATGCTTATTATGGCGTTGTCTGCACTAACCAGCCGTGTGCATTCCTCAACACACTGAAGGACTTGACACAGGTCTTGTAGCTTCGACCACTGCACACCTGACAACTCCATGTCTGCCATCCAACTGCCTGCCCGTGTATGTGTATCCTCCCACAAAAACATAACAGCACGCCTCTGTTCGCACAGTCTCTGAAGCATGTGCAGTGTGGAGTTCCACCTTGTTGAAATGTCGATGATTAGGTGATGCTGGGGAAGGTTCAAAGACCGCTGATAATTCTGCATACGGCTGGAGTGTACGGGCGAACGGCGGATATGCGAGCAAAGTCTGCGCACTTTGAGGAGCAGGTCGGATAACCCCAGATAACTTTTCAGGAAGCACTGCACCACCATGTTTAAGGTGTGAGCCAGGCAAGGAATGTGTTTCAGTTGGGAAAGGGCTATGGCAGCCATGAAATTCCTTCCGTTATCACTCACAACCTTGCCTGCCTCAAGATGTACAGTGCCCAGCCATGACTGAGTTTCATTCTGCAAGAACTCGGACAGAACTTCCGCGGTGTGTCTGTTGTCGCCCAAACACTTCATTGCCAATACAGCCTGCTAACGCTTGCCACTAGCTGTCCCAAAATGGCACACCTGGTGTGCAACAGTGGCAGCTGCGGATGGAGTGGATGTGCGACTGCGGTCTGTGGACGAGCTCTCGCTACTGCAGGAGAACGAGGAGGAAGAGGAGGAGGGGGGGCGAACGCCTACAGCCAACTCTTTCCTTGCCCGTGGACTAGGCAAAACTGTCCCAATATTGCTGTCCCCTGTGGACCCTGCATCCACCACATTCACCCAGTGTGCCGTGATGGACACGTAACGTCCCTGGCCATGCCTACTGGTCCATGCATCTGTTGTCAGGTGCACCTTTGTAGTCACAGACTGCCTGAGTGCATGGACGATGCGGTCTTTAACATGCTGTTGAAGGGCTGGGATGGCTTTTCTAGAAAAGAAGTGCCGACTGGGTAGCTCGTAGCGTGGTACAGCGTAGTCCATCAGTGCTTTGAAAGCTTCGCTTTCAACTAACCGGTAGGGCATCATCTCTAATGAGATTAGTCTAGCAATGTGGGCGTTCAAACCCTGTGTACGCGGATGCGAGGATGAGTACTTCCTTTTCCTAACAAGAGTCTCATGTAGGGTGAGCTGGACTGGAGAGCTGGAGATCGTGGAACTAGCGGTGGTGCCGGTGGACATGGGTGACTGAGAGAGGGTTGGAGATGGTATTCTTGCCGGTGCCCTACATGCAGTGTTTCCTACTACTAACCTGGTGATTCCCTGACTGCTTTGGCCTGGCGACGAAAGCTGCACAGATACTGCAGGTGGTGTGGGAAATGGTCGGCTTACAGGGAGGGAAGGGATGTAGCGTTGCTGACTAGCTTCATTGGGCGAGGGTGCTGCAACCTTTAGGGACGTTTGGTAGTTAGTCCAGGCTTGCAAATGCATGGTGGATAAATGTCTATGCGTGCAACTTGTATTTAGACTTTTAAGATTCTGACCTCTGCTTAAGGTAGTTGAACATTTTTGACAGATGACTATGCGCTGATCATTTGGATGTTGTTTAAAAAAATGCCAGACTGCACTCTTTCTACTATCGGATACCTTTTCAGGCATTGCAGACTGAGCTTCTTTAACCGGATGGCCACGCTGTCCTCCAACTGGTTTTGGTTTTGCCACGCGTTTTTGGCCAGATACGAGCCCGGTAGATGGAACCTGTTGTGATGTTGATGCCTGCTGCGGCTCCTCCTCCTCTGCTTCAGAACTACTGCCGCCTGCACCCTGTTCCCCCAATGGCTGCCAATCGGGGTCCACAACTGGGTCATCTATGACCTCCTCTTCTATGTCGTGTGCGATTTCGTCTGTGTCACCGTATAAGCCGGTGGTATAGCGTCCGTGACGGGGCACCATAGTCTCCGCTGGGTTTGATTCTGCCTCAGTACACTGCGAGGGCAATGTTCTGGTCAGAGTCAAAGGAACAGCATAGTAATCTGGCTGTGGCTGTGCATCTGTGCACTCCATGTCCGATTCAACTTCTAATGGACATGGCCTGTTAACTGTTTCACTGTCTAACCCAGGAACAGTATGTGTAAAGAGCTCCATGGAGTAACCCGTTGTGTCTCCTGACGCATCCTTCTCTCTTGTTCTGGGTGAAGAAGACAAGGAAGCGACTTGTCCCTGACCGGGAGCATCCACTGACGATGCACTGCTCTGACATTTGGCACTTTCCGAGGAGGAGGCGAAAGAGCTAGAGGCAGAGTCAGCAATGAAAGCCAATACTTGTTCCTGCTGCTCCGGCTTCAAAAGTGGTTTTCCTACTCCCAGAAAAGAGAGCGTTCGAGGCCTTGTGTAGCCAGACAAGGAACCTGGCTCAACAACTCGAGACTTAGGTGCTGTACTGCTTTTACCACGACCACCTGATGCTCCACCACCACTACCATCATTACCAGCTGACAATGACCGCCCACGGCCACGACCTCTTCCACTAGACTTCCTCATTGCTTGCAAAACGTAACCAAAGTAACACTATTTGTTACTGTAAAACAACTTATAAGGTGAACTCAAACTTCTGTAGGATTTATATATACCTTTATAGGTGCCTGACACTCAAAGGAAAATCAGGCCCAATGTTACACACTAGGTTTTCTGTGGCCCAATAATTTGAGACAGATGGCACACACAGGCCCAGCACTCAAGCAGAAATGCCAATCTTAATCTCCCACTATTTTTTTTTTTTCTGGGAGAATTTACCCCCCCCCAAAAAAAAGGACAAGTATTACACAGTGTTTTCAGTGCCACACAATGAGAGAGAGATGCCACACACAGCAATGGCACGGAGTCAGACTTGACAATATTTATCTCCCACTAATTTTTTTTTTGGAAAAGGGAGAATTTAGGAAAAAAAAAAAAGGACAAGTATTACATAGTGTTTTCGGTGCCACACAATGAGAGAGAGATGCCACACACAGCAATGGCACGGAGTCAGACTTGACAATATTTATCTCCCACTAATTTTTTTTTGGGAAAAGGGAGAATTTAGGAAAAAAAAAAAAAAAGGACAAGTATTACACAGTGTTTTCAGTGCCACACAATGAGAGAGAGATGCCACACACAGCAATGGCAAGGAGTCAGACTTGACAATATTTATCTCCCACTAATTTTTTTTTTTGGAAAAGGGAGAATTTAGGAAAAAAAAAAAAAAGGACAAGTATTACACAGTGTTTTCAGTGCCACACAATGAGAGAGAGATGCCACACACAGCAATGGCACGGAGTCAGACTTGACAATATTTATCTCCCACTAATTTTTTTTTGGGAAAAGGGAGAATTTAGGAAAAAAAAAAAAGGACAAGTATTACACAGTGTTTTCAGTGCCACACAATGAGAGAGAGATGCCACACACAGCAATGGCATGGAGTCAGACTTGACAATATTTATCTCCCACTAATTTTTTTTTGGGAAAAGGGAGAATTTAGGAAAAAAAAAAAAGGCCAAGTATTACACAGTGTTTTCGGTGCCACACAATGAGAGAGAGATGCCACACACAGCAATGGCACGGAGGCAGACTTTACAATATTTATCTCCCACTAATTTTTTTTGGGAAAAGAGAGAATTTAGAAAAAAAAAAAAAAAAAAGGCCAAGTATTACACAGTGTTTTCGGTGCCACACAATGAGAGAGAGATGCCACACACAGCAATGGCACGGAGTCAGACTTGACAATATTTATCTCCCACTAATTTTTTTTTGGGAAAAGGGAGAATTTAGGAAAAAAAAAAAAAAGGACAAGTATTACACAGTGTTTTCAGTGGCACACAATGAGAGAGAGATGCCACACACAGCAATGGCACGGAGTCAGACTTGACAATATTTATCTCCCACTAATTTTTTTTTGGGAAAAGGGAGAATTTAGGGAAAAAAAAAAAAGGACAAGTATTACACAGTGTTTTCAGTGCCACACAATGAGAGAGAGAGATGCCACACACAGCAATGGCACAGAGTCAGACTTGACAATATTTATCTCCCACTAATTTTTTTGGGGGAAAAGGGAGAATTTAGGAAAAAAAAAAAAAAAGGACAAGTATTACACAGTGTTTTCGGTGCCACACAATGAGAGAGAGATGCCACACACAGCAATGGCACGGAGTCAGACTTGACAATATTTATCTCCCACTAATTTTTTTTTGGGAAAAGGGAGAATTTAGGGAAAAAAAAAAAAAAGGACAAGTATTACACAGTGTTTTCAGTGCCACACAATGAGAGAGAGATGCCACACACAGCAATGGCACGGAGGCAGACTTGACAATATTTATCTCCCACTAATTTTTTTTTGGGAAAAGGGAGAATTTAGGAAAAAAAAAAAAAGGACAAGTATTACAGTGTTTTCAGTGCCACACAATGAGAGAGAGATGCCACACACAGCAATGGCACGGAGTCAGACTTGACAATATTTATCTCCCTGCAGTTATCTCAGAAAAGTATGGAAGGCAGCTGAAAAGGACTGCTGCACACAAAAGTGTGGACAAACACACAAGATAGCTGTGCAGAAAGGAAGGAAAAACAGGATTTGTGCTTTGAAAAAAGCAGTTGGTTTACACAGCGGCGTACACACAAAGCAACGCAGCTATCAGGGAGCCTTCTAGGGCAGCCCAATGAGCTACAGCGCTGAGGAAAAAAAAATGTAGCTTCCACTGTCCTGCAAACAAAAGGTGGTATTGGACAGTGGAAATCGCTACAGCACAAGCGGTTTGTGGCTTTATGTACCCTGCCTATCACTATCCCTGCTTCCGAAGAAGCTGCAGCAACCTTTCCCTACGCTCAGATCAGCAGCAGTAAGATGGCGGTCGGCGGGAACGCCCCTTTATAGCCCCTGTGACGCCGCAGAAAGCAAGCCAATCACTGCAATGCCCTTCTCTAAGATGGTGGGGACTGAGATCTATGTCATCACGCTGCCCACACTCTGCGTCCACCTTCATTGGCTGAGAAATGGCGCTTTTAGCGTCATTGAAACGCGACTTTGGCGCGAAAGTCGCGTACCGCATGGCAGACCCCACACAGGGATCGGCTCGGTTTCATGAGACGCCGACTTTGCCAAAAGTCGGCGACTTATGAAAATGAACGATCCGTTTCGCTCAACCCTAGTGAGGGGTTGATCTTATTGAAACATTCCCTTTAAAACAAGAGTCGGTTCTGTTGAATAGTGATGTGTGTACAGTACATTCTAAGCAGTAACTGGGACAAACCTATTAATATCGCTTCTTAATAAAGCAGTATCAAGAGTGGTGCTGCAGGGTATTGAAGTGAATGGAATGAAGCTGCGATGCCCTACACCCCCACTCCTGTGTACACGGTTTGCAGATAATCAAAGCAGAAGAGGCTACAGCACTGCACAAACATGGCGGCCCTTTCAAATACTTTATTGCTGAAGGAAGTGAGAGAAAAATGAATTGCTTAACCAATAGATTAGGTCATCAATAATAATCTAATAGAAAAAAAAAACGTTTAGGCAATCAATATTATGATCTTGGAAAACAACCTTTAGGTTTAAGCTGTTAAAGTTTGCCCATCATAACATACTGTATGCAAAACACATGCATTGCAATTATTTCTTATAGTATAGGTCTGCATACTATAACTTGCAATATCGACTGCAGATATATGTAAAGTTTTGCATTTCTGATTGTGCATTTTCTTGTAGATGTTAATGAATGTGAAGTGTACAAAGCAGAAGGAATAACCCGCCTTTGTGTACATGCTTGCATTAACACTCCTGGATCTTACCGGTGTGCCTGCCCTGCAGGCTATAAGCTCCTTAGTGATGGCAAAAATTGTGAAGGTAAGACCCGTGCAAATAATGTGTGCATGTAAGCATAACTAGTACTACCACTGTAGCAGGTCAACAGCCTATGCAGAACTAAAATACACTGTTAAAGGAGTCACCAAGGTATGTGATTGGGTATGGAGCAGGAGGAAAGAAGAAAAATATAATGAAAGGGATAAAGAAAACCATAAGGGTACGTGTCCACATTCAGGATGGCCGGCGCTTTGGACGGAGCGGAAAACTAGCTCCTGTTATGGTTACCCCAATGACCATGGGAAAAAAATACAAAACGGACTAGCTCTCGGGTGATGGAAACTAAGGTCGACCGTGACCTGAACCTGACCCAACACTTACAGTAGCCGGGGGATGTACCTACGATGCCCTAGACACCACGCGCCAGCCGGAGATCTAACTACCCCTATAAGAGGAATATACAGGCCTGCCTTACCTCCAGTGAGGAACCCCAAAAGATGATAGTAGACCCCCACAGATATTGACGGTGAGTTCAGAGGAAATGACATACGTAGGATGAACAGCAGATTTAGCACAGTGAGGTCCGCTTACTAGATAGCAGAAGGACAGGAAAGAGTTACTTCACGGTCGACCTAAAAATCACTATTCAAAAACACCATCCAGAAATTACTTTAAACTCCAGTGACAACTCATGCCACTGGAGTAGTAATTTTCTGTCCACAAGAGCTTCCAGCACTGAAGAGTCACATTACAGATAGCTGGACAAAAATAGCAAAACAAGAAACAAAATTCAACTTAGCTGAACTGGAACTTGAGGCAGGTGAATGCAACAGAATGCTACTAGCACATTGTTGGCCGGCATGTGACTAACAGCCAAGCAGCCTTAAATAGGAAACTCCCCTAGAGGGTGGCGACAGGTAATCAGAGATGGAGGAAGGCACATAAGAGACACTACCATAACAGACCACCGGGGGAGCCCACAAACCGAATTCACAACAGTACCCCCCCCTTAAGGAGGGGGCACCGAACCCTCACCAGAACCACCAGGGCGACCTGGATGAGCACTATGAAATGCACGAACCAAATCGGGAGCATGAACATCGGATGCTGTCACCCAAGAATTATCCTCCTGGCCATAACCTTTCCACTTAACCAGATACTGAAGTTTCCGTCTGGAAACACGGGAGTCCAAGATCTTTTCCACCACATACTCCAATTCACCCTCAACCAACACAGGAGCAGGTGGATCAGCAGAAGGAACAACCGGTACCTCATACCTCCGCAATAATGACCGATGGAAAACATTATGGATATTAAAAGATGCCGGGAGGTCCAAACGAAAGGACACAGGATTAAGAACCTCCAGAATCCTATAAGGGCCGATAAACCGAGGCTTAAACTTAGGAGACGAGACCTTCATAGGAACAAATCGAGAAGACAGCCACACCAGGTCCCCAACACAAAGACGAGGACCAATACGCCGATGACGATTAGTGAACTGTTGAGTCTTCTCCTGGGACAACTTCAGATTGTCCACAACCTGTCCCCAAATCCGATGCATCCTATCAACCACAGCATCCACTCCAGGACAATCCGAAGACTCCAATTGACCGGATGAAAACCGAGGGTGAAACCCTGAATTACAAAAAAATGGAGAAACCAAAGTGGCAGAACTAGCCCGATTGTTAAGGGCAAACTCTGCCAATGGCAAAAAGTCAAGCCAATCATCCTGATCAGCGGACACAAAACACCTCAAGTAAGTCTCCAAGGTCTGATTAGTACGCTCAGTCTGGCCATTAGTCTGAGGATGGAATGCAGACGAAAAAGACAAATCGATACCCATCCTGGCACAGAACGTCCGCCAAAATCTAGACACAAACTGAGTACCCCTGTCAGACACTATATTCTCAGGAATACCATGCAAACGCACCACATTCTGAAAAAATAGAGGAACCAACTCAGAGGAGGAGGGCAATTTGGGTAAAGGTACCAAATGAACCATCTTGGAAAAACGGTCACAAATCACCCAGATGACAGACATCCTACGAGAAACCGGAAGGTCAGAAATAAAGTCCATAGAGATGTGCGTCCAAGGCCTCTTAGGAATAGGCAAGGGCAACAACAACCCACTGGCCCTAGAACAGCAGGGCTTGGCCCGAGCACAAACATCACAAGACTGCACAAACATGCGCACATCTCGAGACAAAGAAGGCCACCAGAAGGACCTAGACACCAAATCCCTGGTGCCAAAAATTCCAGGATGACCTGTCAACGCGGAAGAATGAACCTCCGAGATAACTCTACTGGTCCAATCATCAGGGACAAACAGTCTACCAGGCGGACAGCGATCAGGCCTATCCACCTGAAACTCCTGCAAAGAACGCCGCAGGTCTGGGGAGACAGCTGACAATATCACCCCATCCTTCAGGATGCCGGTAGGTTCGGAATCACCAGGCGAGTCAGGCTCAAAACTCCTAGAGAGGGCATCCGCCTTCACATTCTTGGACCCAGGCAGATATGACACCACAAAGTTAAATCGGGAGAAAAACAACGACCAGCGCGCCTGTCTAGGATTCAGACGCCTGGCCGACTCAAGATAAATTAGATTCTTGTGGTCAGTGAGGACCACCACCTGGTGTCTAGCACCCTCAAGCCAATGACGCCACTCCTCAAACGCCCACTTCATGGCCAGAAGTTCCCGATTTCCCACATCATAATTTCGCTCAGCGGGCGAAAACTTTCGGGAGAAAAACGCACATGGTCTCATTACTGAGCAGTCAGGATCTTTCTGCGACAAAACTGCACCTGCTCCGATCTCCGAAGCATCCACCTCAACCTGGAACGGAAGTAACACATCAGGTTGGCGCAACACAGGAGCGGAAGAAAAGCGGCGCTTAAGCTCTTGAAAGGCCTCCACAGCCGCAGAGGACCAATTAGCAACATCAGCACCCTTTTTGGTCAAATCAGTCAAAGGTTTAGCAATGGCAGAAAAACCCGCTATAAATCGGCGATAGAAATTAGCAAAACCCAAGAACTTTTGCAGACTCTTCAAAGAAGTAGGTTGCATCCAATCACAAATAGCCTGGACCTTGACAGGGTCCATCTCCATAGATGAAGGGGAAAAAATATATCCCAAAAAGGAAATTCTCTGAACTCCAAAACTACACTTTGAGCCCTTTACAAAAAGAGAATTAGCTCGCAAAACCTGAAAAACTCTCCTGACCTGTTGAACGTGAGATTCCCAGTCCTCCGAAAAAACAAGAATATCATCCAAATACACAATCATAAACTTATCCAGATATTCACGGAAAATATCGTGCATAAAGGACTGAAAAACGGAAGGGGCATTTGCGAGACCGAAAGGCATTACCAAATACTCAAAATGGCCTTCAGGCGTATTAAATGCGGTCTTCCACTCATCCCC
Organism: Ranitomeya variabilis; assembly: GCF_051348905.1. Taxonomy (NCBI): domain Eukaryota; kingdom Metazoa; phylum Chordata; class Amphibia; order Anura; family Dendrobatidae; genus Ranitomeya; species Ranitomeya variabilis. The sequence goes on from NC_135233.1 coordinate 166,016,624, forward strand.
CTGCTTAATCCGCACCAAATTATACGCACCACGTAGATCGATCTTAGTGAACCACTTAGCCCCCTTTATACGAGCAAACAGATCAGTCAGTAAAGGTAACGGGTACTGGTATTTAACTGTAATCTTATTCAAAAGTCGATAGTCGATACAAGGTCTCAATGAACCATCCTTTTTACCCACAAAGAAAAACCCTGCCCCTAGTGGAGACAACGAGGGGCGAATATGACCCTTTTCCAAGGATTCTCTGATATACTCCCGCATAGCAGTATGTTCAGGTACAGACAAATTAAACAAGCGACCCTTAGGAAACTTACTACCGGGGATCAATTCAATAGCGCAGTCACACTCTCTGTGGGGAGGGAGAGAATCAACTTTAGGCTCTTGAAAGACATCATAAAAATCTGACAGAAATGCTGGGATCTCAGAGGGAGTAGATGAAGAAATAGGAACCAAAGGTGCATCCCCATGAATACCCCGACATCCCCAGCTCAACACAGACATAGATTTCCAGTCTAAGACGGGATTATGAATCTGTAACCATGGTAATCCAAGCACTAAGACATCATGTAGGTTATATAATACAAGGAAACGAATAATCTCCTGATGGTCTGGGGTAAGACGCATAGTCACTTGTGTCCAATATTGTGGTTTATTGCTAGCCAAAGGTGTAGAATCAATACCCTTCAGGGGAATAGAAACTTCCAACGGCTCCAAATCAAACCCACAACGCTTGGCAAAGGACCAATCCATGAGACTCAGAGCGGCGCCAGAATCCACATAAGCATTCACAGTCACAGATGATAAGGTACAAATCAATGTCACGGACAAAAGAAATTTTGACTGCAAGGTACCTGTAGAAAAAGATTTATCAACCTTTTTATCAACCTTATTTATACGTTTAGAGCATGCTGATATAACATGAGCTGGATCTCCACAGTAGAAGCACAATCCATTTTTGCGCCTGTAATTTTGACGTTCGCCTCTAGACAAAACACGATCGCATTGCATATGCTCTAATGCCTTTTCAGAGGTCACCGCCAAATGGTGCACAGGTCTTTGCTCAGAAGACACCGCCATATGGTGCACAGGTTTTTGCTCAGAAGATACCGCCATATGGTGCACAGATTTTTCCTCAGAAGACCCCGCCATATGGTGCACAGATTTGCGCTCCCGCAAACGCCGATCAATCTGGATAGCCAATTTCATGGCATCATTCAGACCTGTAGGCACAGGGAACCCCACCATGACATCCTTCACGGCATCAGAGAGACCTTCTCTGAAATTAGCTGCTAAAGCGCACTCATTCCATCTAGTAAGCACCGACCATTTACGGAATTTCTGGCAGTATATCTCAGCTTCATCTTGCCCTTGGGAAAGAGCTATCAAGGCTTTCTCAGCCAAAATCTCCAAATTAGGTTCTTCATAAAGCAACCCCAAAGCCTGAAAAAACGCATCTACATTTAACAACGCAGGATCCCCTGGCGATAATGCAAATGCCCAACTTTGTGGGTCGCCGCGCAGTAGAGAGATAACAATTTTAACTTGTTGAGTCTGATCACCAGCAGAGTGAGATCTCAGAGACAAAAACAATTTGCAATTTTCTCTGAAACTCAAAAACCGGGATCTGTCTCCGGTAAAGTATTCAGGCAGAGGAATCTTAGGTTCAGACATTGGAGCACGTATAACAAAATCTTGTAGGTTCTGTACTTTTGTCGCAAGGTTATTCAAACCTGCAACTAAACTCTGTGGATCCATGTTTCAAATGGGTGTAACCCAAGCATTCAGAGGTTAAGAGGAGAGGAGAAAAAAAAAAAAGGCTGAAGACTGCAGTTTAAGCAAGGAATACAAATGATCAAACTAAGGTGCACTTTCAAACACAGAAAAAAAAACCTTTTCTTCTCCTTCCTACTTTAGTGCATATTTTAACACATAGATTTTTTGCGGCCGGCCAAACTGTTATGGTTACCCCAATGACCATGGGAAAAAAATACAAACGGACTAGCTCTCGGGTGATGGAAACTAAGGTCGACCGTGACCTGAACCTGACCCAACACTTACAGTAGCCGGGGGATGTACCTACGATGCCCTAGACACCACGCGCCAGCCGGAGATCTAACTACCCCTATAAGAGGAATATACAGGCCTGCCTTACCTCCAGTGAGGAACCCCAAAAGATGATAGTAGACCCCCACAGATATTGACGGTGAGTTCAGAGGAAATGACATACGTAGGATGAACAGCAGATTTAGCACAGTGAGGTCCGCTTACTAGATAGCAGAAGGACAGGAAAGAGTTACTTCACGGTCGACCTAAAAATCACTATTCAAAAACACCATCCAGAAATTACTTTAAACTCCAGTGACAACTCATGCCACTGGAGTAGTAATTTTCTGTCCACAAGAGCTTCCAGCACTGAAGAGTCACATTACAGATAGCTGGACAAAAATAGCAAAACAAGAAACAAAATTCAACTTAGCTGAACTGGAACTTGAGGCAGGTGAATGCAACAGAATGCTACTAGCACATTGTTGGCCGGCATGTGACTAACAGCCAAGCAGCCTTAAATAGGAAACTCCCCTAGAGGGTGGCGACAGGTAATCAGAGATGGAGGAAGGCACATAAGAGACACTACCATAACAGACCACCGGGGGAGCCCACAAACCGAATTCACAACAAGCTCCGCCCAAAGCTCCGCCCCTTCTGTAGATGTGATGATGCCAGATGTGTTCATTGCACACATCCGGAATCATCACACCCCACACATAGGGCCCTGTGTTGGGCCCTGTGTTTTACCTTGCGGCGGCTCAGCGTCGTCGCAAGGTAAAAGGACATGCTGCGTTCTAAAACGACGCGCCGCATGTCCGGAATCGCAGGGCCGCCACGTATGGTGGAGACGGGATTTCATTATGTGTTGTGACACATGGTGACTGGCACCCAATCAGCGCTGGTGTCACTGTCCTCGCCCGCGTACGGATTGAACATGAAGAGGAAGTCTGGGCTGCAGCTGATATCTGACTTCCTCTTCATGTTCAATCCACACATAGGCGCCAACAGTGATACCAGCACTGATTGGGTGTCACAACACTGCACAAGAGCCCAGGGGAGAGCGACTGCTAACACCGTGGGAACAGCGCTGGAAGGGAGGTGACTATAGATTTTTTATTTTATCTCTGCCAAACATTTAGTTTGAGAAGGAGGTGTCCTAGTAGTGGGCAACCTCTTTAACCTTATTTCTCCATATTTGCTTTTTTTATTTTAGCTTTTTCTTTTCATATAAAAGTTTACACTAAACACTATCCCCCATACCCACACACATACAGTTATAAATAAAGTACACACAAGCATCATACTAAAAAAAAAAATGTCCCGCCCGTCACATTCATCCCAACAGCGCTATTCAGTGGAGGAGGCATATGCTTTCCTTGCCTCCGACACTGATAGCGAGGGAGAGGATCTCACATTTCTTTACTTTTCAGATTCTTCATCCTCATCCTCTTCCTCCTCCTCCTCCTCCTCATCTTCCTCCTTGGGTCCTCTGGAACTGCCACGCAGACGGTCCCAGGACAGAAGATGAGGCAGCGCCCACCATTCCACAAGATGAAGCTGAACCAGCACACCCCATTGTGGACCCCGTATGGACCTCACCCCCCGAAAATTACAAGCCACTGATTCCTGATTTTGTGGCAGAATCAGGAATCAAGTTTGACACCACCGGCCTCACAGAAATAGACTTTTTTAAAGTCTTTTACTCTGAGGATTTTGTTAACCTCATGATGGACCAAACTAATTTGTACGCTCGTCAATTTTTGGCACAAAACCTAAGTTCATCATATTCTAACTGGTCTCCTGTAGACGCAGTTGAAATGATGCAGTTTTGGGGCCTGGTCCTTCACATGGGGATCCTGACGAAGCCAGAAATTCGGCAATATTGGAGTGTTGATATTTTATACAACACTCCGGTGTTCCGAATGGTCATGGCCCGGACGCGTTTTGAGGCCATCCACAAATTACTGCATTATACCGATAATGCACAGTATCCCCCTTGAGATGACTCCACCTTTGACCGTCTGTTCGGCCCGTCATCGAACACTTCAACAAAAAGTTTGCTGAAGTGTATATGCCCCAAAGGGACATCTGCGTGGATGAGTCCTTAGGCCATGTGCACACGTTCAGGATTGTTAGCGTTTTTTTCGCGTTTTTTCGCTATAAAAACGTGATAAAAACGCGAAAAAAACGCTTACATAAGCCTCCTATTATTTACAGGGTATTCCGCATTTTTTGTGCAAATGTTGCGATTTTTTCCGCGAAAAAATCGCATAGCGGAAAAAAAAGCAACATGTTCATTAAAAATGCGGAATTGCAGGGATTCCGCACACCTAGGGGTCCATTGATCTGCTTACTTCCCGCACGGGGCTGTGCACACCATGCGGGAAGTAAGCAGATTATATGCGGTTGGTACCCAGGGTGGAGGAGAGGAGACTCTCCTCCACGCACTGGGCACCATATAAGTGGTCAAAAAATAAGAAATAAAATAATAAACAGTCCTATACTCACCCTCGATGTATTCCCGCCTCCTCGCACGCTGCCATTCGGTTCCTGTAGCTGGTGTGCGCTGAAGGACCTCGCCGAATGACGTCACTGTCCTGTGATTGGTCGTGAGCGGTCATGTGACCGCTCACGTGACCGTGACGTCACGGGAGGTCCTGTGCGCACAGACCAGCTAGAAGAGGAGCCGGACGGCCGCTGAGGAGATGTCTGGGTGAGTATAAGCATTTTTTTTATTTTTTTTATTATTTTTAAACATTCTATCTTTTACTATAGATGCTGCATAAGCTGCATCTATAGTAAAAAGTTGGTCACACTTGTCAAACGCTATGTTTGACAAGTGTGACCAACCTGTCAGTCAGTTTTCCAAGCGATGCTACAGATCGCTTGGAAAACTTTAGCATTCTGCAAGCTAATTACGCTTGCAGAATGCTAAAAAAACGCGAAAAAAACGGAAAAAAAACGCAAAAAAAAAATGCGGATTTCTTGCAGAAAATTTCCGGTTTTCTTCAGGAATTTTCTGCAAGAAATCCGCAACGTGTGCACATACCCTAATAGTTCATTTTAAGAGAAGGCTTGGATTCTGTCAGTACCTGCCCAGCAGAGGGCCAGGTACGGAATCAAACTCTATAAGCTGTGTGAGAGTACCTCACGGTACACCCACAGGTTTAGCGTATACGAAGGAAAGGACACCAGGATTGAACCCTGTGAATGTCCCCCTGTCCTGTGAGTAAGTGGGAAAATTGTGTGGGATTTGGTGTACCCACTGCTGGATAAAGGTTATCACCTCTACACCGATAACTTTTATTCTGGTATCCCACTCTTCAAATCCCTCTCTGCATGAGGTACCGCAGCCTGCGGAACTGTCCATAAAAATCAGAGAGGCCTCCCGAAAATGATACTTGGGCAGATTCTCAGAAGGGGTGACAGCAGAGCCCAATGTAGCGACCACCTGCTGATGATGAAGTACAAGGTCAAGAGGGTGATGGCAGCGCCCTAAGCACTGTAAGAGGTACCTCTACATAGTTCAGCAAACCGGACTGTGTACTGGGGTACAACAAAAACATGGGGGGCGCGTTGATCTCTCCGACCAATTCCTCCAACCGTACAGTGCTTTGAGAAAGGCCAAGGTGTGGTACAAAAAGGTGGCTGAGCACATCGTACAAATGGCAATGCTCAACGCTTTCCTGCTGTCACGATGTGCACGCCACACCGATACGTTGTACCTTCAGTTCCAGGGGGTAGTGTTTCAGGCTCTGATATTTGGCACTCAGGAAGAAGCGGGCCCCAGTACTTCCAGAACTGAAGGTGCTGGTATTGTATCAGGTCAGCATTTCCTGGGGGTGGTCCCGCCAACTGAAAGAAAAGGTAAACCGCAAAAAAGGTGCCAAGTGTGTTACAAAAGGGGAATACACAAGGACACCATTTATCAATGTGACAGCTGCCCCGAAAAACCTGGCCTGTGTATGAAAGATTGCTTCAAATTGTACCACACCTCCATGCACTACTAATTTACTTAGATTTACAGGAAACAGTAGATTAATTCCAAAAAGGGTGCACATCTAGATAAGTTCCATGGGGGTCTAGTTTCCAAAATGATGTCTTGTGTTTTTCTTTTTTACTGTTTAGGGGCTCTGCAAACAGAACATGATGCCTGCAGACCATTCCATCAAAGTCTGCATTCCAAAACGTCACTACTTCCCTTCCGAGCCCCGACGTGTGCCCAAACAGTAGTTTTCTCCCACATATTGGGTACCAGCATACTCAGGACAAATTGGACAACAACTTTGGAATTGTTGGACAACAATTTCTCCTGATACCCTTGGGAAAATTAAAAATTGGGGACTAAAAGATCATTTTTGTGGGAAAAAAAATAGGATTCTTTATTTTCACGCCCGGGCATTATAAACTTTAGTTACACACTTGGGGGTTCAGAGTTCTCACCACACTTCTAGATATGTTCCTTAGGTGGTCTAGTTTCCAAAATGTGGTCACTTGTGGGGGGTTTCTACTGTTTAGGCACATCAGGGGCTCTGCAGACAATTCCATCAAAGTCTGCATTCCAAAATGTCACTACTTCCCTTCCGAGCCCCAACGTGTGACCAAACAGTAGTTTTCTCCCACATATCGAATTTCTCCTGTTACCCCAGGGAAAATAAAAAATTGGAGACTAAAAAATCATTTTTGTGGATTTTTTTTGTTTTCACGCCCGGGCATTATAAACTTTAGTGAAACACTTAGGGGTTCAAAGTGCTCACCACACATCTAGATAAAGTCCTTAGGGGGTCTAGTTTCCAAAATGGGGTCACTTGTGGGGGGTTTCTACTGTTTAGGCACATCAGGGGCTCACCAAATGCGACATTGCGTCCGATCTCAATTCCAGCCAATATTAGTTTGGAAAAGTAAAATGGCGCTCCTCTCTTCCGAGCCCTGCCGTGTGCCCAAACAGTGGTTTCCCCCCCAGATACGGGTTATCAGAGTACTCAGGACAAATTGGAACAAACTTTGGGGTCCAATTTCTCCTTTTACCCTTGGAAAAATAAAAAATTGTGGACTAAACGATCATGTTTGTGGAAAAAATATGATTTTTTATTTTCACACCCGGGTGTTATAAATTTTAGTAAAACTCTTGGGGGTTCAAAGTGCTCACCACACATCTAGATAAGTTCCTTAGGGGGTCTAGTTTCCAAAATGGGGTCACTTTTGGAGGGTTTCCACTGTTTAGGCACATCAGGGGCTCGCTAAATGCGACATGACATCCGATCTCAATTCCAGCCAATTTTGGCTTGAAAAAGTCAAACGGTGCTCCATCCCTTCTGAGCCCTGCCGTGCACCCAAATAGTAGTTTCCCCCCACATATGGGGTATCGGCATACTCAGGAGAAATTGCATAACTGCATCTGTTTATTTTCTCCTTTTACCATTGTAAAAATAAAAAAATGTTGCTAAAATATCATTTTTGTGATTAAAAAGTTAAATGTTTATTTTTTCCTACCATGTTGCTTCTGCTCCTGTGAAACACCTGAAAGGTTAAGAAACTTCTTGAATGTGGTTTTGATCAGCTTAAGGGGTGCAGTTTTTAGAATGTTGTCACTTTTGGGTATTTTCTGCCATATAGACCCCTCAAAGTGACTTCAAATGTGAGGTGGTCCCTAAAAAAATGGTTTTGTAAATTTTGTTGAAAAAAATGAGAAATCACTGGTCAACTTTTAAGCCGTATAACCTCCTAAAGAAAAAAAAATTTGTTTCCAAAATTGTGCTGATGTAAAGTAGACATGTGGGAAATGTTATTTATTAACTACTAGCTGTTTCCAGCCAGCTAACGCTCGGCACGCTCAGGAGCCTCGTGTGGTAATGTGCGGGGACGGAGCCTCGTGTGGTATTGTGTGGGGACGGAGCTTCGTGTGGTAATGTGGGGGGACAGAGTATTGTGTGGTAATGTGGGGAACGGAGCCTCGTGCGGTAATGTGTGGGGACGGAGCCTCGTGTGGTAATGTGTGGGGATGGAGCATCATGTGGTAATGTGGGGAACGGAGCCTCGTGTGGTAATGTGTGTGGACGGAGCCTTGTGTGGTAATGTGTAGGGACTGAGCCTCGTGTGGTAATGTGGGGGGATGGAGCCTCGTATGGTAATATGTGGGGACGGAGCCTCGTGTGGTAATGTGTGGGGATGGAGCCTTGTGTGGTAATGTGTGGGGACGGAGCCTCGTGTGGTAATGTGTGGGGATGGAGCCTCGTGTGGTAATGTGGGGGGACGGAGCCTCATGTGGTAATGTGTGGGGACGGAGCCACGTATGGTAATGTGTGGGGACGGAGCCTCGTGTGGGGACGGAGGCTCGTGTGGTAATGTGTGGGGACGGAGCCTCGTGTGGTAATGTGTGGGGATGGAGCCTTGTGTGGTAATGTGGGGGGGCGGGATTATGTGTGGTAATGTGATGGGGGTGGGATTATGTGTGGTAATGTGGTGGGGGGGCGGGATTATCTGTAGTAATGTGGGGGGGTGGGATTATGTGTGGTGATGTGGTTGGGGTGGGATTATGTGTGGTAATGTGGTGGGGGCGGGACTATGTGTGGTGATGTGGTGGAGGGGCATGATTATGTGTGGTGATGTGGTGCGGGGTGGGATTATGTGTGGTGATGTGGTGGGGGCAGGATTATGTGTGGTGATGTGGTGGGGGGGCGGGATTATGTGTGGTGATGTGGAGGGTGGGATTATGTGTGGTGATATGGTTGGGGGGTGGGATTATGTGTGGAAATGTGATGGGGCGGGATTATGTGTGGTAATGTGGTGGGGGTGGGATTATCTGTAGTAATTTGGGGGGGCGGGATTATGTGTGGTGGGGGGTGGAATTATGTGTAGTAATGTGGTGGGGGGCGGGACCATGTGTGCTGATGTGGTGGAGGGGCGGGATTATGTGTGGTGATGAGGTGGGGGCGAGATTATGTGTGGTGATGTGGTGGAGGGGCGGGATTATGTGTGGTGATGTGGTGGAGGGGCGGGATTATGTGTGGTGATGTGGTGGGGGGGCGGAATTATGTGTGGTGATGTGGTGGGGGCGGAATTATGTGTGGTGATGTGGGGGGTGGGATTATGTGTGGTGATGTGGTGGGGGCGGGATTATGTGTGGTGATGTGGTGGGAGGCGGGATTATGTGTGGTGATGTGATGGGGCAGGATTATGTGTGGTGATGTGGTGGGAGGTGGGATTATGTGTGGTAATGTGGTGGGGGGCGGGATTATGTGTGGTGATGTGGTGGAGGGGTGGGATTATGTATGGTGATGTGGGGGGGCGGGATTATGTGTGGTGATATTGTGGGGGTGGGATTATGTGTGGTGGTGGGGCGGGATTATGTGTGGTGGGGGGGCGGTATTATGTGTGGTGATGTGGTGGGGGGCGGGATTATGTGTGGTAATGTGCTGGGGGCAGGATTATGTGTGGTAATGTGGTGGGGGGCGGGATTATCTGTGGTGATGTGGTGGGGGGCGGGATTATGTGTGGTGATGTGGTGGAGGGGTGGGATTATGTGTGGTGATGTGATGTGGGGGCGGGATTATGTGTGGTGATGTGGTGGGGGGCGGGATTATGTGTGGTGATGTGGTGGGGGGGCGGGATTATGTGTGGTGATGTGGTCGGGGGGCGGGATTATGTGTGGTGATGTGATGGGGGCAGGATTATGTGTGGTGATGTGGTGGGGGGCAGGATTATGTGTGGTAATGTGGTGGGGGGGCGGGATTATGTGTGGTGATGTGGTTGAGGGGTGGGATTATGTGTGGTGATGTTGGTGGGTGGGATTATGTGTGGTGATGTGGTGGGGGGCAGGATTATGTGTAGTGATGTGGTGGTGGGGCGGGATTATGTGTGGCGGGGGGCAGGATTATGTGTGGTGATGTGGTGGGGGGCAGGATTATGTGTGGTAATGTGGTGGGGGGGTGGAATTGTGTGTGGTAATGTAGTGTGGGTGGGATTGTGTTATGACCCCAATGGCAGAGGGTCTCAGGAATCAATACCAAGTCTGCAAACACAAAAAAACAGCTCATAGGGCAGTGGTAACTGGGCTGACCATATATCTAATCCTAGCACCACAAATAGAAGTAGCCGGGGAACGTGCCTACGTTGGTTCTAGACGTCTCGCGCCAGCCGGAGAACTAACTAACCCTAGAAGGGAAAAGAAAGACCTTTCTTGCCTCCAGAGAAAAGACCCCAAAAGTTGGATACAAGCCCCCAACAAATAACGGTGAGGTAAGAGGAAAAGACAAACATAAGAATGAGCTAGGTATTTAGCAAAGAGAGGCCCACTAGCTAATAGCAGAATATAGTAAGATGACTTATATGGTCAGCAAAAACCCTATTAAAATATCCACGCTGGATATTCAAGAACCCCCGAACCGTCTAACGGCCGGGGGGAGAACACCAGCCCCCTAGAGCTTCCAGCAAGGTCAGAAATCACATTTAGTACAAGCTGGACAAAAATAGTAGCAAGCAAGTAACTCAAAAAAACAAAGAAGCAAGACTTAGCTTAATTTAGCAAGAGCCAGGACCAGCAGACAGGAGCAACAGAAGGATCTGATTACAACGATGCCAGGCACTGGACTAAGGATCCAGGAAGTTAATATAGCGACACCCCTGGACTAACGACCCAGGTGAGTGCCAAACAGAAAAAAGACAATCCCAGAGCCATACCACTAGTGACCACAAGAGGGAGCCAAAAAGTCCAATTCACAACAGTGCCCCCCCCGTTAAGGAGGGGTCACCGAACCTTCACCAAGACCACCAGGGCAATCAGGATGAGCAGCGTGAAAGGCACAAACTAAATCGGCCGCATGCACATCAGAGGCAACCACCCAGGAATTATCCTCCTGACCATAGCCCTTCCACTTGACCAGATACTGAAGCCTCCGCCTGGAGAGACGAGAATCCAAGATCTTCTCCACCACGTACTCCAACTCGCCCTCAACCAACACCGGAGCAGGAGGCTCAACAGAAGGAACCACAGGTACAACGTACCGCCGCAACAAAGACCTATGGAACACGTTGTGAATGGCAAACGACACAGGAAGATCCAAGCGAAAGGACACAGGATTAAGGATTTCCAATATCTTGTAAGGACCGATGAAGCGAGGCTTAAATTTAGGAGAGGAGACCTTCATAGGAACAAATCGAGAAGACAGCCATATCAAATCCCCAACACGAAGTCGGGGACCCACACCGCGGCGGCGGTTGGCAAAACGCTGAGCCTTCTCTTGTGACAACTTTAAGTTGTCCACCACATGATTCCAGATCTGCTGCAACCTATCCACCACAGAATCTACCCCAGGACAGTCAGAAGGCTCCACATGTCCCGAGGAAAAACGAGGATGGAAACCAGAGTTGCAGAAAAATGGCGAAACCAATGTAGCGGAACTAGCCCGATTATTAAGGGCAAACTCAGCCAACGGCAAGAAGGTCACCCAATCATCCTGATCTGCAGAAACAAAACACCTCAAATAAGCCTCCAGAGTCTGATTAGTTCGCTCCGTTTGTCCATTAGTCTGAGGATGAAAGGCAGACGAAAACGACAACTCAATGCCCATCCTAGCACAAAAGGATCGCCAGAACCTGGAAACAAACTGGGATCCTCTGTCAGACACAATATTCTCAGGAATGCCGTGTAAACGAACCACATTCTGAAAGAACACAGGAACCAGGTCGGAAGAGGAAGGCAGCTTAGGCAAAGGTACCAAATGGACCATCTTAGAAAAGCGATCACATACCACCCAGATGACAGACATGCCCTGAGACACCGGGAGATCTGAAATGAAATCCATGGAAATGTGTGTCCAAGGCCTCTTCGGGACAGGCAAGGGCAAGAGCAACCCGCTGGCACGCGAACAGCAAGGCTTAGCTCGAGCACAAGTCCCACAGGACTGCACAAACGACCGCACATCCCGTGACAAGGAAGGCCACCAAAAGGACCTAGCCACCAGATCTCTGGTGCCAAAAATTCCCGGATGCCCTGCCAACACCGAGGAATGAACCTCGGAAATGACTCTGCTAGTCCACTTATCAGGAACAAACAGTCTGTCAGGTGGACAAGAGTCAGGTCTACCAGCCTGAAATCTCTGCAACACACGTCGCAAATCAGGAGAAATGGCTGACAAGATAACTCCCTCTTTAAGAATACCAACTGGTTCTGCGACTCCCGGAGAGTCAGGCACAAAGCTCCTTGAAAGAGCATCAGCCTTCATATTCTTTGAACCTGGTAAATACGAGACCACAAAGTCAAAACGGGAGAAAAACAATGACCAGCGGGCCTGTCTAGGATTCAGGTGTTTAGCAGACTCGAGATACATCAAATTTTTGTGATCAGTCAAGACCACCACACGATGCTTAGCACCCTCGAGCCAATGACGCCACTCCTCAAATGCCCACTTCATGGCCAACAACTCCCGATTGCCAACATCATAATTCCGCTCAGCAGGTGAAAACTTCCTCGAGAAAAAGGCACAAGGTCTCATCACAGAGCAACCAGGGCCTCTCTGCGACAAAACGGCCCCTGCCCCAATCTCAGAAGCATCCACTTCAACCTGAAAGGGAAGTGAGACATCAGGCTGGCACAAAACAGGCGCCGAAGTAAACCGGCGCTTCAACTCCTGGAAAGCCTCCACGGCTGCAGGAGCCCAGTTAGCAACATCAGAACCTTTCTTGGTCATATCCGTCAAAGGTTTAGCAATGCTAGAAAAATTAGCAATAAAACGACGGTAGAAGTTAGCAAAACCCAAGAACTTCTGAAGACTCTTAACTGACGTGGGTTGAGTCCAATCATGAATAGCACGGACCTTGACTGGGTCCATCTCCACCGCAGAAGGGGAAAAAATAAACCCCAAAAAGGGAACCTTCTGTACTCTAAAGAGACACTTTGAGCCCTTAACAAATAAAGCATTCTCACGCAAAACCTGAAACACCATCCTGACCTGCTCTACATGCGAGTCCCAGTCATCAGAAAAAAACAGAATATCATCCAGATAAACGATCATAAATTTATCCAGATACTTCCGGAAAATATCATGCATAGAGGACTGAAACACTGAAGGAGCATTAGAGAGCCCAAAAGGCATCACCAAGTACTCAAAATGACCTTTGGGCGTATTAAACGCGGTTTTCCATTCATCTCCTCGCTTAATGCACACAAGGTTGTACGCACCACGAAGATCTATCTTGGTGAACCACTTGGCACCTTTAATTCGGGCAAACAAGTCTGACAACAGAGGCAAAGGATACTGAAATTTAACAGTGATTCTATTCAAAAGCCGATAGTCAATACAAGGTCTCAAAGATCCGTCCTTCTTGGCCACAAAAAAGAATCCCGCACCAAGAGGGGAAGAGGAAGGACGGATATGCCCCTTCTCCAGAGATTCCTTGATATACGAACGCATTGCGGTATGCTCAGGTACAGACAGATTAAATAGTCTTCCCTTAGGAAATTTGCTACCTGGAATCAAATCTATGGCACAGTCACAGTCCCTATGAGGAGGCAGAACACTGGACCTGGACTCGCTGAACACATCCTGATAATCAGACAAATACTCAGGAACTTCCGAAGGAGTAGAGGAAGCAATAGACATCGGCGGGAAATCACCATGAATACCCTGACAGCCCCAACTTGACACAGACATTGCCTTCCAATCCAAGACTGGATTATGAGTCTGTAACCATGGCAAACCCAAAACGACCAAATCATGCATTTTATGCAGAACAAGAAAACGAATCACCTCCCGATGTTCAGGAGTCATGCACATGGTTACCTGTGTCCAAAACTGCGGTTTATTTTCCGCCAATGGCGTAGCATCAATACCCCTCAGAGGGATAGGATTAACCAACGGCTCAAGAACAAAACCACAGCGCTTGGCAAATGACAGATCCATAAGACTCAGGGCAGCACCTGAATCCACAAACGCCATAACAGGGTAAGAGGACAATGAGCAAATTAAAGTCACAGACAAAATAAATTTAGGTTGCAAATTACCAATGGCGACAGGACTAACAACCCTTGTTAGGCGTTTAGAGCATGCTGATATAACATGTGTAGAATCACCACAGTAAAAACACAACCCATTCTGACGTCTATGATTTTTCCGCTCATTTCTGGTCTGAATTCTATCACATTGCATCAAATCAGGTGCTTGTTCAGACAACACCACCAGAGGATTAGCGGTTTTGCGCTCCCGCAAACGTCGGTCAATTTGAATAGCCAGCGCCATGGAATCATTCAGACTGGTAGGAATGGAGAAACCCACCATCACATTCTTAATGGCTTCAGAAAGGCCATTTCTGAAATTTGCGGCCAGAGCACACTCATTCCACTGAGTAAGCACGGACCATTTCCGAAATTTTTGGCAATACACTTCAGCTTCATCCTGGCCCTGAGAAATAGCCAGCAAGGCTTTTCTGCCTGAACCTCAAGATTGGGTTCCTCGTAAAGCAATCCGAGCGCCAGAAAAAAACGCATCAATATTTGCCAATGCCGGATCTCCTGGCGCTAGTGAGAAAGCCCAATCCTGGGGGTCGCCCCGTAAAAAAGAGATAACAATTTTAACTTGCTGAGCTGAGTCTCCAGATGAACGGGGTCTCAGAGATAGAAACAATTTACAATTATCCCTGAAATTCCTAAACTTAAATCGGTCTCCAGAAAACAGTTCAGGAATAGGTATTTTAGGTTCAGACATAGAACTACTGGTAACAAAATCTTGTATGCTTTGCACACGAGCAGCAAGCTGGTCCACACTTGTAATCAAGGTCTGGACATTCATGTCTGCAGCAAGCTCAAGCCACTCAGAGGTAAAGGGGAGGAAGAGAGGAAAAAAAAAAACAAACTCAGAATTTCCTTTCTTATAATCCCACTTCTGCAATGCATTAAACATTCAATGTAGGCCTGGCATACTGTTATGACCCCAATGGCAGAGGGTCTCAGGAATCAATACCAAGTCTGCAAACACAAAAAACCAGCTCATAGGGCAGTGGTAACTGGGCTGACCATATATCTAATCCTAGCACCACAAATAGAAGTAGCCGGGGAACGTGCCTACGTTGGTTCTAGACGTCTCGCGCCAGCCGGAGAACTAACTAACCCTAGAAGGGAAAAGAAAGACCTTTCTTGCCTCCAGAGAAAAGACCCCAAAAGTTGGATACAAGCCCCCAACAAATAATAACGGTGAGGTAAGAGGAAAAGACAAACATAAGAATGAGCTAGGTATTTAGCAAAGAGAGGCCCACTAGCTAATAGCAGAATATAGTAAGATGACTTATATGGTCAGCAAAAACCCTATTAAAATATCCATGCTGGATATTCAAGAACCCCCGAACCGTCTAACGGCCGGGGGGAGAACACCAGCCCCCTAGAGCTTCCAGCAAGGTCAGAAATCACATTTAGTACAAGCTGGACAAAAATAGTAGCAAGCAAGTAACTCAAAAAAACAAAGAAGCAAGACTTAGCTTAATTTAGCAAGAGCCAGGACCAGCAGACAGGAGCAACAGAAGGATCTGATTACAACGATGCCAGGCACTGGACTAAGGATCCAGGAAGTTAATATAGCGACACCCCTGGACTAACGACCCAGGTGAGTGCCAAACAGAAAAAAGACAATCCCAGAGCCATACCACTAGTGACCACAAGAGGGAGCCAAAAAGTCCAATTCACAACAGGATTGTGTGTGTTGATGTGGTGGGGGGTGGGATTATGTGTGGTGGGGGGTGGGATTACCTGTGGTAATATGGGGGGCGGGATTATGTGTGGTGATGGGGTGGGATTATGTGTGGTAATGTGGTGGGGGGCAGGAATATGTGTGGTAATGTGGTGGGGGGCAGAATTATCTGTGGTAATGTGGTGGGAGGCGGGATTATGTGTAGTGATGTGGTGGGGCGGGATTATGTGTGGTGATGTGGTGGGGGGTGGGATTATGTGTGGTGATGTGGTGGTGGGGCGGGATTATGTGTGGTGGGGGGCGGGATTATGTGTGTTGATGTGGTGAGGGGCAGGATTATGTGTGGTGGGGGGCGGGATTATGTGTGATGATGTGGTGGGAGTGCGGGATTATGTGTCGTGATGTGGTGGGGGGTGGGATTATGTGTGGTGATGTGGTGGGGGGGTGGGAGTATCTGTGGTAATGTGGGGGCGGGATTATCTGTGGTAATGTGGCGGGCGGGGTTATGTGTGGTGATGTGATGGGGGCGGGATTATGTGTGGTAATGTGGTGGGGGGCAGGATTATGTGTGGTAATGTGGTGGGGGGCAGGATTATGTGTGGTAATGTGGTGGGGGGCGAGATTATCTGTGGTGATGTGGTGGGGGCAGGATTATGTGTGCTGATGTGGTGGAGGGGCGGGATTATGTGTGGTGATGTGGTGGGGGGGCGGGATTATGTGTGGTGATGTGGTGGGGGGAGGGATTATGTGTGGTGATGTGGTGGGGGCGGGATTATGTGTGGTGATGTGGGGGGCGGGGTTATGTGTGGTGATGTGGTGGGGGGCGGGATTATGTGTGGTGATGTCGTGGGGGGCGAGATTATGTGTGGTGGGGGTGGGATTATGTGTGGTAATGGGGTGAGAGGGCGGGATTATGAGTGGTGATGTTTGGGGGGCGGGATTATGTGTGGTGATGTCGTGGGGGGCGAGATTATGTGTGGTGGGGGCGGGATTATGTGTGGTAATGGGGTGAGAGGGCGGGATTATGAGTGGTGATGTTTGGGGGGCGGGATTATGTGTGGTGATGTGTTGGGGGCAGGATTATGTGTGGTGATGTGGTGGGGGGGCGCAATTGTGTGTGGTAATGTGGTGGGGGGTGGGATTGTGTGTGGTAATGTGGTGGGGGGGCGGGATTGTGTGTCGTTATGTGATGGGGGCGGGATTGTGTGGTAATGGGGTGGGGGGCAGGATTATGTGTGGTGATGTGTTGGGGGGGCAGGATTATGTGTGGTGATGTGGTGGGGGGGCGGAATTGTGTGTGGTAATATGGTGTGGGTGGGATTGTGTGTGGTGATGTGGTGGGGGCGGAGCAACTGTGCAGGGGGCAGGATTAACGAGTAATCACGATGCCTCATATATATAGATTTTGTGTGACATATTTCTGTTTTAAGGGCAAAAAAATTAAAAGTTTGAAAATTGCAAAATTTTCCAAATTATCGCCAAATTTCTATTTTTTACACAAATAAAGGCAAGCTATATCGAATAATTTTACCACTAACGTGCAGAACAATATGTCCCGAAAAAACATTCTGAGAATCGCCAAGATCAAATGAAGCGTTCCAGAGTTATCACCTCATAAAGGGACAGTGGTCAGAATTGGCCCGGTCATTAACGTGCAAACCACCCTTGGGGGTAAAGGGTTAAGCACCTATCCACAGTATATACTACCAGCTGAATCTAACTAGATGTAACACATTCTAAATCTTTGAGTTTAGTTGTGGGCGTTCAACATCATGTCTCTATTACCCTCTTTGTGTAGAAGCCTATTAGGCTGTCACGCACCTCTGTCAGAGATAGCTGTCAATCATAGATTAGACACATTCCGACATCATTTAGTGCAGTTCTCAGTGTGAAGGAGCCAGTGGAAAACTCCAATATAATATATACTTCCTCTTTTATCTAACGGCCAAGCAGGGCCGTACTGGCCATCGGGCAGTTCTGGCAAATGCCAGAAAGGCCGGTGCCAGTAGTGGGCCGCTGTGTGCCTGCTCACCCTTCCCCCCCAGCACCGTCACTGCTGCATTCAACTATACAGTTGAATGCAATGATGGAGGAGAGAGCGTCACCTGATGCTCCCTCTCCCATCATTCCCTGCTCTGCCTCTGACACTGCGGGTGCGCGTGCAGTCATTGTGTCCCAGGCAGAGCAGCGGCAGCCGCCGAGACAGGAGCAAGGAGCACTGCAGGCACGACATACTACTATGTGGGCTGTGCTGTATATTACTATGTGGGCTCTGCTGTATACTACTATGTGGGCTGTGCTGTATACTGCTATGTGGGCTGTGCTGTATACTACTATGTGGGCTGTGCTGTATACTACTATGTGGGCTGTGCTATACACTACTATGTGGGCTCTGCTGTATACTACTATGTGGGCTCTGCTGTATACTACTATGTGGGCTGTGCTATACACTACTATGTGGGCTCTGCTGTATACTACTATGTGGGTTGTGCTATACGCTACTATGTGGGCTCTGCTTTATACTGCTATGTGGGTTGTGTTATACACTAAAATGTGGGCTGTGCTGTATACTACTGTGTGGGCTCTGCTATATACTACTATGCGGGCTCTGCTGTATACTACTATGTGGGCTGTGCTCTATACTACTATGAGGGCTGTGCTGTATACTACTATGTGGGCTGTGCTATACATTACTATGTGGGCTCTGCTGTATACTACTATGTGGGCTGTGCTGTATACTGCTATGTGGGCTGTGCTGTATACTACTATGTGGGCTGTGCTGTATACTACTATGTGGGCTGTGCTATACACTACTATGTGGGCTCTGCTGTATACTACTATGTGGGCTCTGCTGTATAATACTGTGTGGGCTGTGCTATACATTACTATGTGGGCTCTGCTGTATACTACTATGTGGGTTGTGCTATACGCTACTATGTGGGCTCTGCTTTATACTGCTATGTGGGTTGTGTTATACACTAAAATGTGGGCTGTGCTGTATACTACTGTGTGGGCTCTGCTATATACTACTATGCGGGCTCTGCTGTATACTACTATGTGGGCTGTGCTCTATACTACTATGAGGGCTGTGCTGTATACTACTATGTGGGCTGTGCTATACATTACTATGTGGGCTCTGCTGTATACTACTATATGAGCTGTGCTGTATACTACTATGTGGGCTGTGCTCTATACTACTATGAGGGCTGTGCTGTATACTACTATGTGGGCTGTGCTATACATTACTATGTGGGCTCTGCTGTATACTACTATGTGGGCTGTCCTCTATACTACTATGAGGGCTGTGCTGTATACTACTGTGTGGGCTGTGCTATACATTACTATGTGGGCTCTGCTGTATACTACTATGTGGGCTCTGCTGTATACTACTATGTGGGCTGTGCTATACACTACTATGTGGGCTCTGCTGTATAATACTGTGTGGGCTGTGCTATACATTACTATGTGGGCTCTGCTGTATACTACTATGTGGGTTGTGCTTTACACTACTATGTGGGCTCTGCTGTATACTGCTATGTGGGTTGTGTTATACACTAAAATGTGGGCTGTGCTGTATACTACTGTGTGGGCTCTGCTATATACTACTATGCGGGCTGTGCTCTATACTACTATGTGGGCTGTGCTCTATACTACTATGAGGGCTGTGCTGTATACTACTATGTGGGCTGTGCTATACATTACTATGTGGGCTCTGCTGTATACTACTATGTGGGCTGTGCTGTATACTACTATGTGGGCTGTGCTATACACTACTATTTGGGCTGTGCTATACACTACTATGTGGGCTCTGCTGTATACTACTATGTGGGCAGTGCTGTATACTACTATGTGGGCAGTGCTGTATACCACTATGTCGTCAGTGCTGTATACTACTATGTGGGCTGTGCTGTATGCTATGTGGGCTCTGCTATATACTACTGTGTGGGCAGTGCTGTATACTACTATGTGGGCTCTGCTGTATACTACTATGTGGG
This sequence comes from Ranitomeya variabilis, assembly GCF_051348905.1. Classification (NCBI taxonomy): domain Eukaryota; kingdom Metazoa; phylum Chordata; class Amphibia; order Anura; family Dendrobatidae; genus Ranitomeya; species Ranitomeya variabilis. The sequence goes on from NC_135233.1 coordinate 166,036,341, forward strand.
CTGTGCTGTATACTACTATGTGGGCTCTGCTGTATACTACTATGTGGGCTGTGCTGTATACTGCTATGTGGGCTCTGCTGTATACTGCTATGTGGGCAGTGCTGCATACTACTATGTGGGCTGTGCTGTATACTGCTACATGGGCTGTGCTGCATACTGCTATGTGGGCTGTGTTATCTGCTATGCGGGTTGTGCTATATACTATGGGGGGTATATTATATTCTATGGGGAGGTCATGTTATATACTATGTGGCTATTATATACTATTGTGGGGGTATATTATATGCTATGGGGGAGGCTGTGTTATACTATGGGGGCTGCATAATATTCTATGGGGGCTACATTATATATTTTGGGGTGGCTGCATTATACTCGTCGTCAGGTTGGCGTGTATCGTCATGTTTGACATCAAAAGCAACGATGTCAGCAATGTTTTACATGGAGCTAACAACCTGGGAGAATGATAAGTGAGTCACCGTTACGTCACTGGATCGCTTCTGCATCGTTCTGGAGCTGCTGTGTTTGACATCTCTACAGCGACCTAAACAGCGACGCTCCAGCAATCGGCTCGTTGTCTATATCGCTGCAGCGTCGCTGAGTGTGACGGCACCTTTATAATCACCCCTTTATAGCCCTCTGTCCCACAGCTTCTGGTACTCCTATCACCTCTTGAATCTTTTTTCTTTTATCTTCCCTACAGCCAGTTTTCCCATTCACTAGGCCCCTCATCATCACATTATGGTTCGGGGCATAGTGAATGAAAGAACAGGCTGAAATGTAGATAGAGGATGGATGGTTGAAGAAAGAAGCCAGAAGATGGTAGAGTCAATGGAAGAACTAGAGGCTGCTCTTCTATCTTCCATCTGGCTTCTTATCACTAGGCTTTCTCATGATGATGTGAGGCCTAGTGCATGAAATACCTTGCTATAAGGACGATATAAGAGCTGATGGAAGAACTTGCATCCGATGGACAGGTATTAAGAGAGCCAAGGAGAGATGAGTATAAGATTGAATCAGCAGGGGAGCGGTTTAGAAGAATCTTATACTCACCTCTCTTTGGCTTTCCTGGTACCTGTGGCACAGTTCCCTCTCCTCACAACGGTTCTTTTATTCAACTCTACGAAAATGTTATTCCAATAGTAAGCAAAGATGAACGTAAACATGAAGCCAATGTTAAATAGTCATTCAAAATTTATAAATTGGAACTCTCCAGTCAACAAAAGTCATTACCAGATGTTATACGCTCTAGTTTCAACTTGTCCATTCTGTAAACAATTATCTGAATTATATAATTAAATTAATATGAAAAGTTTCCAGATTACCCTGCCATGGATGATTTCATTAACCTCAGAAAAGAATATCTAAACTCACAAAGTAATTATGTGAAATGTGCCTTTGGCATAAATCATTATTGTGAATTAACATTATTTCCATAATTTTATTACTGCACTTGGCAGGTCTACACAATCTGTTTACTAGAGATTAAACACTTTCACATGAAGTTGTGTTTCATTTTCTTTTTCTGATTCATATTTGCTAGTATTGAAATTATTAGAGTACTACCGCAACTTCAACTGTGACTTTCACAAAACATCAGAAAACAGTTTTAATAGCCAATATACTTCCATTGGCAGAATTACATATTTTCAAGAACTTTGCTATGTGACAATAGTGCATAAACCGGCTCTGTTGCATATGGCTATATTCATAAACCCCTTTGAGACCTAGCCTGTTTTCACCTTAATGACCAGGCCAATTTTTACAATTCTGTCCACTGTCATTTTATGAGATAATAAGTCTGGAACGCTTCAACGGATCCCTGTGATTCTGAGAATGTTTTCTCTAGACATATTGTACTTTATGACAGCATTAAAATTTCTTCGATATGACTTGCATTTATTTGTGAAAAAAAAAACGTAAAGTTGGCAAAAATTTTGAAAATTTAGCAATTTTCAAAATTTTATTTTTATACCCTTAAATCAGACTCATATTGCACAAAATAGTTAAAAGATAAAATTTCCCACATGTCTACTTTACATCAGCACAATTTTGGAACCAAAATATTTTTTTGTTAGAATGTTATAAGGGTTAAAAGTTGACCAGCGATTTCTCATTTTTACAACAAAATTTGTAAAACCATTTTTTTAGGGACCACCTCACACTTGAAGTGACTTTGAGGGGCCTATATGACAGAAGATACCCAAAAATGACACCATTGTAAAAACTGCACCCCTCTAGGTACTCAAAACCACATTCGAGAAGTTTATTAACCCTTCAGGTGCTTCACAGGAATTTTTGGAATGTGGAAGAAAAAAAAAATAAACATTGACTTTCCTGTCACAAAAATTTTCCTTTAGACATATTTTTTTTTTACTTTCACAAGGGTAACAGAAGAAAATGGACCATAAATTTTGTTATTCAATTTCTCCTGAGCATGCCGCTACCCCATATGTGGGGGAAATCTACTGTTTGGGCGCATGGTAGGGCTCGGAAGGGAAGGAGCGCCATTTCACTTTCTGAATGTAAAATTTGCTGGCATAATTAGCGGACACCATGTCGTGTTTGGAGAGCCCCTCATGTGCCTAAACAATGGAATTCCCCCACAAGTCACACCATTTTGGAAACTAAACTCCTTATAGAACTTATCTAGATGTGTATTGAGCACCTTGAACCCACAGGTGCTTCGCAGAAGTTTACAGCGTAAAGCCGTGGAAATAAAAAAATCACATTTTTCCCAAATAAATCTTTTTTAGCTCCATAGTTTGCATTTTCATAACGGTAACAGGAGAAATTGCTCCATATTTTGTTGTGCAATTTCTCCTGAGTATGCCAATACCCCATATGTGGGGGAAACCATTGTTTGGGCTCATAGCAGGGCTTGGAAGGGAAGTAGCGCCATTTGACTTTTTTAATGCAAAATTTGATGGAATAATTAGCGGACACCATGTCGCATTTGAAGTAACACCATTTTGGAACTTAGACCCATTTGGGAGCTTATCTAGATGTGTATTGAGCACCTTGAACCCCCAGGTGTTTCACAGAAGCTTGTTACGTTAAGCCATGAAAAAAAAAAATCACACTTTTCCCACAAAAATCGTTTTTAGCTACAAATTTTGTATTTTCACAAGGGCAAAAGGAGAAAATGGACCCCAAAGTTTTGCCATACGGAGTGACTCTGGAGGGACAGAGCGTATTTGCCTCCTGGAATGCAGATTTTCCTAGACTAGTTAGTGGATTCCATATAGCCCCTAAGTGGAAAAGCACCCCCCCCCAAGTGACCCCATTTTGGAAATTATATCCCTTTGGGAATTTATTTATGTAGTGACAATTTTGACTCCATGGGTGTTTTCCAGAAACAGGCCGCAGTGAAAATTGCAAACTTCCGTTGTAGTGACCAGTACATTATGCCCAGCTCATGCTTCTGGAGACACGCACCTGTAAAGTAGGTGGGCTCTCATCACTACAGAAATGCCAAACATGTGGGCGCTAAATGTTGTTTAGGCACACTGGGGCTCAGAAGGGAGGGGGGCATTTGGATTTGGGAAGGGAGAATTTGCTGAATTTCTTTTGGGTGGTGAGGAGCCATTTCACTTTTTCAGAGCCTTTGTACTACCAGTAGCATGGAAGCCCCCTATATTTCCGTAAGCAGATTACAGATCTGAGTGAGGACTTGCTTTTTTGGGGATTGAGTGGAAACTTTTATTGGGAACATTTTACTGTACATAACATTTGGGATCATAGTTATGCGGCACTCTATGCTGACCATTTACTTTGCAGTTTCCATCTAAATCTCTGAGTACCAAGATTCAGATGAAACCCCCGATGGATCCATTCACTATAGTGAGTCAGCAGAGTTACTCTGGATTCTGTCTGGCCTCTGTTCCGTAGTTGTTGTTTTTTCAGAAGTGCACAAAACTGTGGCTGACAGCACTTTAAGCAATCCTAAAAAGATGGACACCATTGGATCACAGGTCCTATGGCGTCTATAGTGCCTCCATCTGCCTCATTATAGGGAATCTTCCTCCAGAGGTTTGGTCTGCATCACGTATTTTAGAGATTTACACAGAAACCCCGGTGTAAGTACTCAGCGCAGAGCGCAGGATAAATGTGCGCCGAGCCTTATTGCGATCTTTGGAAGAGAATCTGAAGAATTGGTTTTATTTATCTTTTACGCCGTTCCTCATGCAGTATAAGTGATTAGGCGACTTTATTCTTCAGGTCGGTGCGATTACAGTTACACCAGATTTATATTGGGTTTTGATGTATGGCTGCTGTCACACACTAAAAGACGCTTTTTATTACGAAAACTAGTTTTTGCATCAACATATTTTGAGAGCTATAATTTTTTTCATATTTTGGCCGATAGAGTCATGTGAAGGCTTGTTTTTTGCAGGGTGAGCTGACGTTTTTATTGGTACCATTTTCGGGCACATGACATTTCTTGATCGCTTTCTATTCCAATTTTTGGGAAACAGAATGAACAGAAAACAGCAATTCAGGAATTGCTTTTTTTTTTTTTTTTTTGAAGACCATTCCGCATGTGGTAAAATTGGTAAGACTACTTTATTTTTCAGGTCAGTACGATTACAGCGATACCTCATTTATATCTTTTTAATGTTTTGGCACTTTTACACAATAGAAACTATTTTATAGAAAAAATAATTATTTTTGCATCACTTTATTCAGAGAGTTTTTTTATTTTTCTGCTGATGGAGCTGTATGGCGGCTTGTGTTTTGCAGGACAAGATGATGTTTTCAGCGGTACCATGTTTATTTACATCCGTCTTTTTGATCGTGTTTTATTGCACATTTTTGGCGGTATGATAATAAAGCATTGTTTTTTGCCACGTTTTTTATTTTTTTATGCTGTTCACTGAAGGGGTTAACTAGTGGGACAGTTTAATAGGTCTGGTCGTTATGGATGCGGCGATATCAGTATGTGTACTTTTATTGTTGTTTTTTTATTTACATAAATAAATGTATTAATTGGTAAAATATTTACTGGTATTTTTTTTTTCTTTATTTGGGGATTAAAAAAATTTATTTTTACACATTATAATATTTTTTTTTTACTTTATTACATTGTCTCAGTATGGGACATTACTATATAATGTAAATTCCCTGATCTGACACTTAGCACTGCTGAGAATCAGATCAGTGATCTGACAGGCAGGGAAGAAGGCATGCCAGGACCCTGAAGGACATCTGTCACGGGAGTACTGGGTAGACTAAAGCCCCCGTCTCACTAAGCGAGATCGCTAGCGAGATCGCTGCTGAGTCACAAGTTTTGTGACGCAACAGCGACCTCTGTAGCGATCTCGCTATGTGTGACACGTAGCAGCGACCAGGCCCCTGCTGTGAGATCGCTGGTCGTGTCAGAATGGCCTGGACCTTTTTTTGATCGTTGAGGTCCCGCTGGGTAGCACACATCGCTGTGTTTGACACCTTACCAACGACCTCGTTGACGACTCAGACACTGAATCGTCATAATAGCTCCCATGTGACATCGTTGTACAGGTCACTGGTGAGATGTCAAACAGTGAGATCGCAGCTGCGATCGTTGGAGATCTCACTGTTTGACATCTCACCAGTGACCCATAGCGACGCAGCAACGATCCCTGAAGGTCGTATCGTTGTCGGGATCGCTTTAGCGTCGCTAAGTGAGACGGGGCCTTAACGCTGGATACCTGGGCCCCTGCGATATCCCTCAGGCTAGGGAAACCCTGTCTGACCCTTTCCCAGAAGTTACACTAAAGGTGTGCATGTCTGGGCAGCCAGGCCTGACCCTGTCTCCTGTTTCATCCCTAAGCTGAAACCACCACCCAGTGAAGAGACCACACACCAATCCCCACAGAAAGCACAGACAGGGAAAACTGAAAAACGCACCACGCCGCAGACACACAGGAATACACTATAATGTGCACAGGGCAAAACAAATACAAATATAGGAAGGAGGAATATGACAAAGGATAATACTCCACCAGATATGATATTCCTACAAGACCACCACTCGAGACCAGAATCGCTAGGCACAAAGCACAAGCTATAATCGGCGACGCCCAAAGTCCAGCACGACTATTTAAAGGCCGTGGGCGTGACCCAGCCTCCAACCAAATTACCAGCTAGATTAACCCAGAGCAAGCTGGATAAAGTCTAGCCGACGCCACTGAGCGTGTAGTTGACGTATGTGGAATTACCGCTGTCTGTCGGACGCCCTAGTGTGAACAGCGTCCGACATGACAACATCAGAACAACACGATCGCGTTGTTCTGATGGAAGCCTGCAGGGAGCTTTCTCCCTACGCCATGCTTCTCTATGCCACTGTCACTCCTGACAGTGGCATAAGAGGGGTTAAATGCCCACAATCGGTGTTAGCACCGATCGTGCGTGTTGCTACGAGGTGTCAGCTGTCACATACAGCTGACACCAGCACGAGATTGCCGCGGCGCTCAGCGTGAGGCCGTGGTAATCGCGGTGTCATACTAGTACTGCTCAGGTCGCAAATGCACCTCCCGCAGAGCAGTACTAGTATGGCAAAGGTTGCAAAGGGGTTAAACAAGTTGCAGGAAGAATAAAAATGGAACAGTGCTTAAAAAAAGAACTTTGCATAAATCATTGTACAGGTGAATGCAAAAAAACTTGTGATATATTGTATCAAGGAAATCAGCCTCCTTCCCCACTTCTTACTCTTACATCAGTCTCCTGAACTTCTCATCTTCTCTGAATAAAACAGCTCAAATAAGTCTTATTCAGGCAAGACTGATGGCTAGCTCACGGTGGTATCATTTGACGCAGCCCATTATGTTGTGAAGAGGGGAGGATGAGTGAGGAGCAGGGAGAGGAAAGAGGCAGAGGGAAATATAAATGCTGAGGTGAGCTTTGTTATTTACATCACACAAAGCTGATTCACATCCAGACAACTTAGCTTTGCCGTGTAATTTCCTCCATGCTGCTGCAAATTGTATATGGAAGGGATCATAGGAGCTAGTCGCCCCCAACCCCCCACTACTAGTGTATTGTAAATTAGAGATAGAACATGCAGAGGAGAAAACTGGGGAAAATGTGAGACACAAGTCTCATTATGGCCATAAATAGTGTTATTACTCATGTATACACATAGGACAGATTATTCTAAAAAGATAATTGGAAGTTACATTTTCAGGTGTAAATAAACCAGACCTACAGCCATTCAGAATAGTGTAACCCAAAATACTAAATGTGCATGTACTAAAACGTCTAACCAGAGGGAAAGATTTATTTTAAGTGTGGTTAGACTTATTTATAGTGTTGAGCGATACTTTCCGATATCGGAAAGTATCGGTATCGGAAAGTATCGGCCGATACCGTCAAAATATCGGATCCAATCCGATACCGATACCCGATCCCAATGCAAGTCAATGGGACGAAAATATCGGAATTAAAATAAACCCTTTATAAACTTGTAGGTTCATTCTACATGAAGGAAAACAACTAAGAATAATGTAGGATGTATTGGGGGACGTGGCGGAGATATTAAAGGCACAGAGGTTTAGCCCAATGTAATAGAATAGCAGTTTTTTTTTTTTTTTTTATGACGTTCGGCGTTAGAAAGAATTTGAGTATGTTATTTTTTTTTTTTTTAATGTCAGATATTGATGTTTCACTACTTCCACGCCCTTCACATTCTTTTTTACTTCTCCCACGCTTTCTTCTTCATTATCCTCATCATCAGCTTCTTTGACATCAACTTCTTCACCTTATTCATCTTCTTCTTCATCTTCTACCTATAATTTTTTTGGTTACATTGTTCATATTCTTTTTATTTTACTATTATCTTCATCATATTCTACTTCTTCATCATATTCTTATTTGTGACAGGCATTCCCGTAGTTGTTATCTATAAAAGTTTGAAGATTACACCTTCCGTTCTGCCTGTCACAAAAGAGTTACATTTGTCCGCGTTCAGTTTGGCCTGCAGCATCAGGCTTTATCCAGGGGCACCACGAGGAGGAACGGACTCACCCCCATACACTGCTTAGTCTTCTTCTGCTTATAATTTAGATAATATTTTTTGCTCTGATATTTAGTGTTATGCTTAATGTTCTTCTGCTCTTTGTTCTGCAGCCTCTTGTTCTTCTGCTTCTCGGTCTTCCAGGTCGTCGTCGTCTCCAGGGTCGTCGTCTCCGGGGTCGTCGTCATCGGGGTGGTCTTCAGGGTCGTCGTCTCCGGGGTCGTCGTCATCACGGTGGTCTTCAGGGTCATCGTCTCCAGGGTCGTCGTCATCACGGTGGTTGTCGTCTCTGGTGTCGTCGTCATCTTAGGGGTGTTCTTCCGGGTCATCGTGTTTAGTCTCTTGAACTTGGAAATGTAGCAGAAGGTACAAGAAGGCTGAGAAAATGCCGAGAACCAGCTGATGGAACTGGAACTCGGATGGCTACCCGAAGGTCCAAGAGCCAATGGAACTACCGAGGACCAGCTGACGTTACTGGAACCCGGTTACTAAGCAGGAGGTACCCGTGCCTGAAAGCACTACCAAGGACCACCTGACGTTGGTGGAACTCGGATACCCAGAGGGAGGCACCTAAGCCAAAGGCTCTGCCCGGAACCAGCTGACGGTACTGGAACCAGGATGGGGAGCAGAAGGTACAAGAGCAAGTGTCTGCGTGGCTTTTGCAGGACACGATGCTGGCTGCACAGCAGGGGAACAGCTGGCGGTGCTGAACCCCACTGACACATTGGCTGGTGTTTTTCTCTGTGCAGCTAGCAGTACCGGGCCCCAACTGGCGGTGTTGGAGCCCGGGGTCAGCAGGAGGAGGAGATGGAGCAGAGTGTAGGCCGAAGCCTGCACTGGCGGCAGCTTTTGGGTCTGTTGTGCCTGCGTGGCAGTTGCAGGACACGATGCCGGCTGCACAGCAGGGGAACAGCTGGCGGTGCTGAACCCCACTGACACATTGGCTGGTGTTTTTCTCTGTGCAGCTAGCAGTACCGGGCCCCAACTGGCGGTGTTGGAGCCCAGGGCTCTGCAGGGGGAGCAGAGTGTAGGCCGAAGCCTAATTGAACCAATTTCAAAGGTAACCTTTAACCCCCCCTCAGGGGTTACAAAGTAGAAGAGCCACAGCTTATGCAGCAGTAGTGCTGCACAAGTCAAAGGTTGCTCTTTTAATTTCGCTCCTTGCACACGCTGAGTGAAACACGTATAACATTTAGCCCTTTATACAGTCAAACTGTGTTGGGAGGCGCGAGTTCCCTTTGTAATGAGACGCAGCACAGATGTCAAGAATCCCACCTTGGTGCTGGGTGCAGCCTCCTGAGCGTTGTTATTTGCTGTACAGGAGTCTGCGCTGTCGTGTTATCCCCTGGCCTAGCGCTGTTAGCGCTGCCCATGTTCTGGCATCATTTAATGTCGGCCGGTGCGTTTCACGATGACCATGAATCCCAGCCCCGCAGTGTCTTAACATTGTTAAAACACTGCGGGGCTGGGATTCAGGGCTGGCGCAGCACATATGTTCGCCTCTCGCACTCGGGTCCTTACACCCGCTTCAGACTGTGCGGCGTCATCTGGTCCCTTAACGCATGCCACGGCCATGAAGCCGCACAGTCCGCAGAAGGCGGAAGGAGATGAGGGACAGGCGAACTGATGCACTGATCATGCCCATCAATCACACCCTCGCAGTCCCAATAACTAAGACAACGAGGGGCGTTGTGTGGGTCAGGGCGGCCGCAGAGGCGCAGGCAGCCAAACCATGATGCCAGAAGACGGGCAGCGCTACCAAGGGGGTTGCAGCGTGTCATTACAAAGGAAAGTCACACCACCGGGACGGTTAAATGGTCACACAGAGGACACATTTTAGACGTGTTTTCAGTTCCACATGTGCGAGGAGAATACGTTTATGAGCCACCTTGCACACATGCAGCATTACTGCTGTACAAGGTGGCCTTTAAAACGTACAAACGCCTGGGGGAGGGGGGACAGGTTCCCTTCAATTTCAGTTCTTGTGTCTGCGTGGCTTTTGCAGGACACGATGCCGGCTGCACAGCAGGGGAACAGCTGGCGGTGCTGAACCCCACTGACACATTGGCTGGTGTTTTTCTCTGTGCAGCTAGCAGTACCGGGCCCCAACTGGCGGTGTTGGAGCCCGGGGTCAGCAGGAGGAGGAGATGGAGCAGAGTGTAGGCCGAAGCCTGCACTGGCGGCAGCTTTTGGGTCTGTTGTGCCTGCGTGGCAGTTGCAGGACACGATGCCGGCTGCACAGCAGGGGAACAGCTGGCGGTGCTGAACCCCACTGACACATTGGCTGGTGTTTTTCTCTGTGCAGCTAGCAGTACCGGGCCCCAACTGGCGGTGTTGGAGCCCAGGGCTCTGCAGGGGGAGCAGAGTGTAGGCCGAAGCCTAATTGAACCAATTTCAAAGGTAACCTTTAACCCCCCCTCAGGGGTTACAAAGTAGAAGAGCCACAGCTTATGCAGCAGTAGTGCTGCACAAGTCAAAGGTTGCTCTTTTAATTTCGCTCCTTGCACACGCTGAGTGAAACACGTATAACATTTAGCCCTTTATACAGTCAAACTGTGTTGGGAGGCGCGAGTTCCCTTTGTAATGAGACGCAGCACAGATGTCAAGAATCCCACCTTGGTGCTGGGTGCAGCCTCCTGAGCGTTGTTATTTGCTGTACAGGAGTCTGCGCTGTCGTGTTATCCCCTGGCCTAGCGCTGTTAGCGCTGCCCATGTTCTGGCATCATTTAATGTCGGCCGGTGCGTTTCGCGATGACCATGAATCCCAGCCCCGCAGTGTCTTAACATTGTTAAAACACTGCGGGGCTGGGATTCAGGGCCTGGCGCAGCACATATGTTCGCCTCTCGCACTCGGGTCCTTACACCCGCTTCAGACTGTGCGGCGTCATCTGGTCCCTTAACGCATGCCACGGCCATGAAGCCGCACAGTCCGCAGAAGGCGGAAGGAGATGAGGGACAGGCGAACTGATGCACTGATCATGCCCATCAATCACACCCTCGCAGTCCCAATAACTAAGACAACGAGGGGCGTTGTGTGGGTCAGGGCGGCCGCAGAGGCGCAGGCAGCCAAACCATGATGCCAGAAGACGGGCAGCGCTACCAAGGGGGTTGCAGCGTGTCATTACAAAGGAAAGTCACACCACCGGGACGGTTAAATGGTCACACAGAGGACACATTTTAGACGTGTTTTCAGTTCCACATGTGCGAGGAGAATACGTTTATGAGCCACCTTGCACACATGCAGCATTACCGCTGTACAAGGTGGCCTTTAAAACGTACAAACGCCTGGGGGAGGGGGGACAGGTTCCCTTCAATTTCAGTTCTTGTGTCTGCGTGGCTTTTGCAGGACACGATGCCGGCTGCACAGCAGGGGAACAGCTGGCGGTGCTGAACCCCACTGACACATTGGCTGGTGTTTTTCTCTGTGCAGCTAGCAGTACCGGGCCCCAACTGGCGGTGTTGGAGCCCGGGGTCAGCAGGAGGAGGAGATGGAGCAGAGTGTAGGCCGAAGCCTGCACTGGCGGCAGCTTTTGGGTCTGTTGTGCCTGCGTGGCAGTTGCAGGACACGATGCCGGCTGCACAGCAGGGGAACAGCTGGCGGTGCTGAACCCCACTGACACATTGGCTGGTGTTTTTCTCTGTGCAGCTAGCAGTACCGGGCCCCAACTGGCGGTGTTGGAGCCCGGGGTCAGCAGGAGGAGGAGAGGGAGCAGAGTGTAGGCCGAAGCCTGCACTGGCGGCAGCTTTTGGGTGTGTTGTGCCTGCGTGGCAGTTGCAGGACACGTTGCCGGCTGCACAGCAGGGGAACAGCTGGCGGTGCTGAGCCCCACTGACACATTGGCTGGTGTTTTTCTCTGTGCAGCTAGCAATACCGGGCCCCAACTGGCGGTGTTAGAGCCCAGGGTCAGCAGGAGGAGCAGGGGGAGCGGAGTGTAGGCCGAAGCCTGCACTCGAGCAAGTTGAAAGGAAACCTTTAACCCCCCCCCCCCCCCAGGCGTTTGTAGCTGAAAGAGCCATTGTGTACAGCACTAATGCTGGAAAAGGTAAACTTAGCTCTTTTAATTATGGTCCTTGCACATGCGGAACCTAACAGTTATGAAATGTGTCCCCTCACAGCGTAAAACCGTCCGGTAGGTGGAACTTTCCTTTGTCGTGTGACGCAGCACAGCCATCATTCTTACCCCCTTGGCGCCGTGCGCCGCCTCCTCAGCATTGTTTGAATCTGTCCCGGAGCCTGCGCTGTTAGGTTAGCCCTTGGCCATGCACACATGTTGCGGTGCCCGTCTTCTGACATCATTTGGTGTCAGGCTGGCTGCGCCTGTGCGGGTGCGCTGGCCGAGATCCCGCCTCGCAGTGTCGTCTAATGTAATCCCACCGCGGGCCTGTGATCCGTGCCCGTGCGCAGTGCATATCCTCGCCTCTCACTCCCCTCCCTACGGCTTTTTCAGACTGTGCGGTGTCACGGCCGTGGCATGCTATTAGGGACCAGCTGACATCGCACAGTCTGAAGAAGCCGTAGGGAGGGGAGTGAGAGGCGAGGATATGCACTGCGCACGGGCACGGATCACAGGCCCGCGGTGGGATTACATTAGACGACACTGCGAGGCGGGATCTCGGCCAGCGCACCCGCACAGGCGCAGCCAGCCTGACACCAAATGATGTCAGAAGACGGGCACCGCAACATGTGTGCATGGCCAAGGGCTAACCTAACAGCGCAGGCTCCGGGACAGATTCAAACAACGCTGAGGAGGCGGCGCACGGCGCCAAGGGGGTAAAAATGATGGCTGTGCTGCGTCACACGACAAAGGAAAGTTCCACCTACCGGACGGTTTTACGCTGTGAGGGGACACATTTCATAACTGTTAGGTTCCGCATGTGCAAGGAGCACCACGAAAAGAGGCACTTTTTCCCTTTACATCATTACTGCTGCACAAGGTGGCTCCTTCAGTAACAAACGCCTGGGGGGGGGGGGGGACAGGTTCCCTTAAAGTAAACTTGTTGTGACTGCGTGGCGGTCGCAGTACACGTTGCCGTATACACAGCAAGGGAACAGCTGGCGGTGCTGAACCCCACTAACACATTGGCGAGGTGTTTGGCTCTGTGCGTACAGCACTTCTGGACGGCAACTGGCGGTGTTGGAGCCCAGGGACAGGTGGAGGAGGAGGAGGTGGAGGAGGTAGGAGGGATTGCCACACACACAGCAGGGGAACAGCTGACGTTACTGAACCCCAATAACAGAGGAGGGACTGTTGACTGTGCGTACAGCACTTCTGGACGGCAACTGGCGGTGTTGGAGCCCAGGGACAGGTGGAGGAGGAGGAGGTTGGAGGAGGTAGGAGGGATTGCCACACACACAGCAGGGGAACAGCTGACGTTACTGAACCCCAATAACAGAGGAGGGACTGTTGACTGTGCGTACAGCACTTCTGGACGGCAACTGGCGGTGTTGGAGCCCAGGGACAGGTGGAGGAGGAGGAGGTTGGAGGAGGTTGGAGGAGGTAGGAGGGATTGCCACACACACAGCAGGGGAACAGCTGACGTTACTGAACCCCAATAACAGAGGAGGGACTGTTGACTGTGCGTACAGCACTTCTGGACGGCAACTGACGGTGTTGGAGCCCAGGGGCAGGTGGAGGAGGAGGAGGTTGGAGGAGGTAGGAGGGATTGCCACACACACAGCAGGGGAACAGCTGACGTTACTGAACCCCAATAACAGAGGAGGGACTGTTGACTGTGCGTACAGCACTTCTGGACGGCAACTGGCGGTGTTGGAGCCCAGGGACAGGTGGAGGAGGAGGAGGTTGGAGGAGGTTGGAGGAGGTAGGAGGGATTGCCACACACACAGCAGGGGAACAGCTGACGTTACTGAACCCCAATAACAGAGGAGGGACTGTTGACTGTGCGTACAGCACTTCTGGACGGCAACTGGCGGTGTTGGAGCCCAGGGACAGGTGGAGGAGGAGGAGGTTGGAGGAGGTTGGAGGAGGTAGGAGGGATTGCCACACACACAGCAGGGGAACAGCTGACGTTACTGAACCCCAATAACAGAGGAGGGACTGTTGACTGTGCGTACAGCACTTCTGGACGGCAACTGGCGGTGTTGGAGCCCAGGGACAGGTGGAGGAGGAGGAGGTTGGAGGAGGTTGGAGGAGGTAGGAGGGATTGCCACACACACAGCAGGGGAACAGCTGACGTTACTGAACCCCAATAACAGAGGAGGGACTGTTGACTGTGCGTACAGCACTTCTGGACGGCAACTGACGGTGTTGGAGCCCAGGGGCAGGTGGAGGAGGAGGAGGTTGGAGGAGGTAGGAGGGATTGCCACACACACAGCAGGGGAACAGCTGACGTTACTGAACCCCAATAACAGAGGAGGGACTGTTGACTGTGCGTACAGCACTTCTGGACGGCAACTGGCGGTGTTGGAGCCCAGGGACAGGTGGAGGAGGAGGAGGTTGGAGGAGGTTGGAGGAGGTAGGAGGGATTGCCACACACACAGCAGGGGAACAGCTGACGTTACTGAACCCCAATAACAGAGGAGGGACTGTTGACTGTGCGTACAGCACTTCTGGACGGCAACTGACGGTGTTGGAGCCCAGGGGCAGGTGGAGGAGGAGGAGGTTGGAGGAGGTAGGAGGGATTGCCACACACACAGCAGGGGAACAGCTGACGTTACTGAACCCCAATAACAGAGGAGGGACTGTTGACTGTGCGTACAGCACTTCTGGACGGCAACTGGCGGTGTTGGAGCCCAGGGACAGGTGGAAAAGCAGAGGAACACAATGTAGGCCGAAGCCTGAGAAAGTCGAAAGGGAACCTTTAACCCCCCCCCAAGGCGTTTGTAGCTGAAAGAGCCAGCTTGTGCAGCACAAAAGATGCAAAAGGAAAAGGTGGCTCTTTTCATCATGCTCCTTGCAAACACAGAACTAAACACTTATAAAATGTGTCCCATGAAGCCGTGAAACCGTCCCGGAGGTGGGACTTTCCTTCGTAATATGACGCAGCACAGCACATCATTCCTACCCCCCCGCCGCCGTGCCCCGGCTCCTCAGCGTTGTTTGATTCCGTCCCGGAGCCTGCGCTGTTATGTTATCCCGTGGCCAGGCACACTTAGCGCTGCCCATCTTCTGACATCATTTGGTGTCAGGCTGGCTGCGCCTGTGCGGCCGCGCTGGCCGAGAGCCCGACTCGCAGTGTCTTCTGATTTAATCCCACTGGGGGCCTGGGATCCATGGCCATGCACAGTGCATATCCTCGCCTCTCACTCCCCTCCCTACGGCTTCTTAAGACTGTGCGGTGTCACGGCCGTGGCATGCTATTAGGGACCAGCTGACACCGAACAGTCTGAAGAAGCCATAGGGAGATGAGTGAGAGGTGGAGGTTCAGATATGCACTGCGCATGTCCATGGATCCCAGGCCCCCAGTGGGATTAAATCAGAAGACACTGCGAGGCGGGCTCTCGGCCAGCGTGGCCGCACAGGCGCAGCCAGCCTGACACCAAATGATGCCAGAAGACGGGCAGCGCTAAGTGTGCCTGGCCACGGGATAACATAACAGCGCAGGCTCCTGGACGGAATCAAACAACGCTGAGGAGCCGGGGCGCGGCGCCGGGGGGGTAGGAATGACGGCTGTGCTGCGTCATATTACGAAGGAAAGTCCCACCTCCGGGACGGTTTTACGGTATCAGTGGACACATTTTATAAGTGTTAAGTTTTGCGTGTGCAAGGAGCAAAACCAAAATAGCTACCTTTTTCCTTGTGCAGCATTACTGCTGCACAAGGTGGCTCTTTCAGTAACAAACGCCTTGGGGGGGGGGGGACAGATTCCCTTACATTTCAGTTGTTGTGTCAGCGTGGCGGTCGCATGACACATTGCCGGCTACACAGCTGGGGATCAGCTGACGTTACTGAAACCCAATAACACTGGGTCGTATGTTTTGACTGTGCAGACGGCACTTCTGAGCCTCAACTGGCGGTGTTGGAGCCCAGGAATTTAAGTTCAGGTGGTAGAAAGATGAACACAACAGGAGACCTGGATAACGTATACAGTGACCTAATTATTCAATCAGGAGGAGGAGTGGCAAATTCCTGCGAGATCCAGGCCTTGTTCATTTTCAGGAAAGTAAGCCGGTCAACGTTATCGGAGGATAGTCGCATGCGACGGTCAGTTAGTACACCACCTGCAGCACTAAAGACACGTTCCGATAATACACTGGCCGCAGGGCAAGACAGCACCTCCAATGCATACTGGCTTAGCTCTGGCCATGTATCCAGCTTTGAGACCCAAAACTTGAAAGGGGAAGAGCCGTCAGGGAGTACAGCAAGAGGGCAAGACATGTAGTCTGTCACCATCTGACGGAACCGTTGCCTCCTGCTGACTGGAGCCGTCTGTGATGGTGTAGACTTTTGTGGCGGGCACAGAAAACTGTGCCACAGTTCGGCCATACTGGTCTTGCCTTGGGCAGAGGCACTGCTTCTGCTCCCTCTTTGTGCAGAGCCTCCACCACGGCCTGGACGCACTGAGCTGCTTTGGAATGCACTAGCAGCACTTCTCTCAGTTGGAATGGAGAAGATGATGGAATTGACCAGTGTGTCTTGGTACTCCCGCATTTTTCGCTCCCGGTTCAACGGTGTGATGAGGCTTTCTACGTTGTCCCGGTAGCGAGGATCGAGGAGGGTGAACACCCAATAATCAGACATGTTGAGAATGTGGTCGATGCGGCGGTCGTTTCTCAGGCACTGCAGCATGTAATCCACCATGTGCTGCAGACTGCCAACTGCACAAGAAACGCTGTCCCCTGCTGGAGGCGTGATCTCTGCCCGCTCGTCATCACCCCACCCTCGCTGTACACACTGAGTACTGGACAATTCGGTAACTCCCTCCTCTGGACGGATGTCTTCCTCCTCCATTGACTCCTCCTCATCCTCCTCACAAACTGTCCCCTGCCTAGGCGTTTGTGAGGAACCACGTGGCGCTGACTGTCCAGAAGATGATGGAAATGGTGAAGCATCATCCTCCACCTCTTCCACAACATCATCCCTTAGCGCTTGCAGTGATTTTTCAAGCAGGCAGATAAGGGGGACAGTCATGCTGACTAGTGCATCATCTGCACTCGCCATCCGCGTGGAATAATCAAAGGGACGCAAAACCTGGCAGACGTCATTCATAGTGGCCCACTCTGTGGTTGTGAAGTCTGTACGGCGCTGACTGCGACTTTTCTGCGCCTGAAGCAGCTGGTACTCCATTACAGCTTGCTGCTGCTCACACAACCGCTCCAACATATGTAACGTGGAATTCCACCTGGTAGGTAGGTCACATATGATGCGATGTTCCGGCAGGCGGTGTCGGCGCTGCAGAGCCGCAATGCGCGCTTTTGCCGTGCTGGAACGCCGCAAGTGAGCACACTCTAGGCGGACCTTGTGCAGCAGTGCATCAAGATCCGGATAGTCCCTCAAAAAGCTCTGCACGACCAAATTGAGCACATGTGCCAGACATGGGATGTGAGTGAGGTTGCCGAGGCCCAGAGCTGCCACCAGATTTCGGCCATTATCACACACTACCATGCCTGGCTGGAGATTCGCTGGCACAAACCACACATCGCTCTCCTGCTTGATGGCATTCCAGAGCTCCTGCGCTGTGTGGCTACGATTCCCCAAAAAAATTAATTTCAAGACGGCCTGTTGACGTTTGGCCACGGCTGTGCTCATGTCGGTCGTAACAGGTACACGTTCATCACGGGTCCATGTGGAGGTGGACTGTGACGGCTCCTGCAGCGATGATTCTGAGGAACTGGTGTAAGAGGAGGAGTCAATGCGTACAGAATGGATTCCTGCAATCCTTGGAGTGGGCAGGACACGTCCTGCGCCACTCGCACGGTCTGTACCCGGCTCAACGACATTAACCCAATGGGCAGTGAGGGAAAGGTATCGCCCCTGTCCATGTTGACTGGTCCACGCATCGGTGGTGAGGTGGACCTTGCTACTGACGGCGTTCAGTAGCGCGTGTTTTATGTGTCCCTCCACATGCTTGTGCAGGGCAGGGACGGCTTGCCTGCTGAAGTAAAAGCGACTGGGCACATTGTACTGTGGGACTGCCAATGACATCAAGTCACGGAAGCTGTCAGTCTCCACCAGCCTGAATGACAGCATTTCCAGTGACAGAAGTTTGGCAATGCCTGCAGTCAGAGCCTGTGCTCGTGGGTGGTTTGACGAGAAAGGCCGCCTTTTCTCCCATGCCTGTACTACCGATGGCTGTAGACTGGGCTGGGAGTGTGTGGATGACTGGGAAAGTGGCGCTGCGGGTGGAATTACAGCGGGTCTCTGGACAACAGGGACAGAGGTTCTTCCACGGCGATCCTGGGAGGAAGCCGAACCAGCTGCGTGTGAGCTAGAGGAAGAGGCAACACGAGCTGAAGAGGTGGTAGCTGCCGCTGTTGGTTGGCCTACCTCTTCAGTGTGTTTTTCTAACTCCGCCGGGTGCCTGTTGCGCACATGTTTCCACATGTTGGAGGTATTGAGGTTGCTGACATTTCGACCTCTTTTGACTTTTTGATGACACACCTTGCATCTGACATAGCAAATGTCATCTGCAACTGTGTCAAAAAAGGACCAGGCACTGCAAGTCTTGGGAGCGCCCTTTTTTGCTTTGGGAAGAGACATGCTCCTAACGGGTGCCAAAGCGGAGGCTGCAGGATCCGCAGTCTTCCCCCTCCCTCTCCCTCTTTGGGCCGTACGGGGAATCTCTTCCTCAGAGCTGCTCCCACCACCTTCCTGTCCCTCACGCCAAGATGGGTCGAGGACCTCATCATCTACACTACCCTCTGCCCCCAACTGCTCCTCCTGGGTAGTCTCAGCAGCAGAGCACGCACCAGTAAGTGGCACCTGAGTGTCATCATCAGCTGATGCGGCCTGCAATGTGGTGACCGGAGCCACTGGCCCACCCGCCTCTTCAGAGGAAGACAGAAAAAGCTGTTGGGCATCACTGCACCCTGCCTCTTCTTCCATTTCTCCAATGCTGCTTGGCTGGCCCCCTGTTTCCAAGCCAAGAGATTCAGAGAACAGAAGTAGAGACGGCTCCTGTCCTGGGCTCTCTGTCTGCCTGGGCAATTTGGCAGGTGGTGAAGAGACAGATGGCTGCTCTCCAGTGCTCTGTGTCTGAGAGGATGTGGCACTAATGGAAGTTGATGCATTAGCTGCCATCCATCCGACAACAGCTTCAATTTGTTCTTCACGCAGCAGCGGTGTACGGCGCTCGGACACAAAGCTTCGCATGAACGACTGTTGCCTGGTGAAAGTGGGTGCTGATGAGTCACCGGTGCCCGCAGCAGGCACAGAATCCCCACGTCCCCTCCCTGCTCCGCGACGGCTCCCACGCCCACGTGCCTTACTCACTGCCTTCTTCATCTTGGTTGACTGATAAAGATAAGCAGAAAAGTACTAACGGATTTGTGTGCTTATTCCTGAGCAACTCCTCCTAACAGGTATAAGAAACACTAATTATCTA
Organism: Ranitomeya variabilis; assembly: GCF_051348905.1. Taxonomy (NCBI): domain Eukaryota; kingdom Metazoa; phylum Chordata; class Amphibia; order Anura; family Dendrobatidae; genus Ranitomeya; species Ranitomeya variabilis. The sequence continues at coordinate 166,055,833 of NC_135233.1, forward strand.
AAGTGTGGACTAGACTTTAATATGAGATAATGTGGCCTACACAAATGTAAAGTGGTGTAAATGGTGTGTTTGGTGAACTTTATTATTTTTTTTTTTTTTTGGGGCTGAACTGACAACAGATAGAGCTGCAGTCACACGGAGACCGTGCAGACAGCCGTAAACGGCGCTGCAAGGCCCAAAAACCCTCCTCTACTTTATCCTATGTAGTGTTTTTCCACAAATTAGCTGGAGACGGGTGGAAAGACACTAATAGGATTTTTTAAAATAAATTAGCATCAGACTACACTACTTGGAAAAAAAAGAAAATTGATTTGGCGGTATGACGCAGTGAACAACCCTGAGCTGGAGACAACCAGGCTATAGCTGCTCACAGACTACAGGGCGAGCTGCAGTCACACGGAGACCGTGCAGACAGCCGTAAACGGCGCTGCAAGGCCCAAAAACCCTCCTCTACTTTATCCTATGTAGTGTTTTTCCACAAATTAGCTGGAGACGGGTGGAAAGACACTAATAGGATTTTTTGGAATAAATTAGCAGCAGACTACACTACTTGGAAAAAAAAGAAAATTGATTTGGCGGTATGACGCAGTGAACAACCCTGAGCTGGAGACAACCAGGCTATAGCTGCTCACAGACTACAGGGCGAGCTGCAGTCACACGGAGACCGTGCAGACAGCCGTAAACGGCGCTGCAAGGCCCAAAAACCCTCCTCTACTTTATCCTATGTAGTGTTTTTCCACAAATTAGCTGGAGACGGGTGGAAAGACACTAATAGGATTTTTTTGAATAAATTAGCAGCAGACTACACTACTTGGAAAAAAAAAAAAAAGAGAACAGTACTGTATGAGGCAATGAACCACCCTCCCTGAACTGAATACAACCAGCTATGGATGGCCTATGTGGCTGCACTCAGACTAGAGAGTGGGCTGCACTCACACACACACACACACACAGACCTTGCAGATCGCTGTGAAAACAGCGCTACAAGGCAAAAGCAAGGTGAATAGTAGGTGAACACAGCGGTTGCTAAATTAGCCTTTGGAAAGCACAAAGAAGCAAATCGCTATCTCTAAACTGTCCCTCAGTCAGCAAACAGCGTCCTGTCACTAACTGAATTCACAGCAGAGTGATCGCAAAATGGCGCCAGCGACTTTTAAACTGCATCATGACATCATTTCAGCAGCCAATCACAGCCTTGCCAGTACTTTCATGCCCTCCATGCTAAACAGGATGTGCCCACACTTGGAATCATTCTCATTGGCTGAATTTCTGAATTTTGAATCTTGGAACTTCCGATTCCGGTATCCGATACGCGGCAAGTATCGGAATCCCGGTATCGGAATTCCGATACCGCAAGTGTCGGCCGATACCCGATACTTGCGGTATCGGAATGCTCAACACTACTTATTTATCAGTCATCCTTATTTATGTGTTGCTTGTGTGCACTATAACCAGCACAAGTATTCTGGCCTAACAATCATATTGTCCATTCTTCACTCTTCACTCTCATCAGCTAGGGAGGATTAAGGGTATGTGCACATGCTGTGGATTTTGCTGCGGAACCGCAGAGTTTCCGCAGCTGCGGGTCCGCAGCGGTTTCCCATGAATTTACAGTACAATGTAAACCTATGGGAAACGAAATCCACAGTGCACATGCTGCGGAAAAAAACGCGCGGAAACGCAGCGGTTTATATTCCGCAGCATGTCAATTCTTTTTGCGAATTCCGCTGCGGTTTTTCACCTGCTCCAATAGAAATCTGCAGGCGAAAACCCGCAGAGGAAACCACAGTAGAAACCGCGATAAATCCGCAGTAAAAACCGCAGCGGTTTTGCACTGCAGATTTATCAAATCCGCTGAGGAAAATTCCGCAATGGAATCCGCAGCGTGTGCACATGGCCTAAGAAAGAATAATCACCCTACTTCATGGTGTCCCTTGACGTCCTATAGCAATAATAGTAATACTATCAAACATCACATATTCTCTCAATCTATTGCTTACATTGCAGTAAGCATTTTGCTTACCCATGTGTTGCTATTTCTATTTTCGTTGTTAGGTAACATAGGCAGCACCTTGGTGTTTCAAGTTTAATTTCAGATATTGAGAACTTCTTAAAGAATACACTAGGCAAAAAATATGGCTATGGGCATTGAGTATGAGAGTAGACTAAGGCTACGTTCACAATTGCGTTGTTGGGCGCAGCGTCGCCGACGGATACCGACGCATGTGTCATGCTCCCCTATCTTTAACATGGGGGGCGCATGGGCATGCGCCGGTATGCGTTGTCTAGCGTTGTCTGACGCATGCGTCATTTGGGCGCAACAGTCCGGGCGCAGCCTACGCTACATGATGCAGTTTTTCTGCGGCCAAAATTCATGTAAACGTTGAACGCATGTGTAAAAAACCGCTGCGTTGTGTATGCGTTTTGCGTTGCATCGGCGATGCTGCGCCCAACAACGCAAATGTGAACGTAGCCTAAGAGTGTTGGCTGCAGTGGGTGCCATTAGAGCCCTTGCATCTTGCACTTTCACCCATTTTATCCTCTGCAGGTTTTGTCTTTAATTTGCAATTGGCATTGAGCTAGTGGGTGGAGACTAGTAGCAATGATGTCTCCCATTTCTGCTCTTCTTCCTTTAGGCAGCACACACAGAAGCAACTAAGGCATTGAGAAAATTAAACAGCTATAGAGTTGGTGAATCCAGCTCTGGCATAAGCTAGTACACATTTTAGAAAGCTGCAGCGCCATGTGTTTCCATGCTTCTGTCTGGCTCTGCTCTTCTCTCCTCTGCACCCTCCATTCTCCATAGAATTCAATAAGCCCTGTAACCTAACACCTCACTGTGCTGATGGTATGACTTGAGTTGATCAAAATAGATTTGAGCTGGGGTTTTTTTCTGAGTGATGAATTCCCGGAGGCTCGGGGAAGAGGAAGAGCTGGGTCATAAGTGGAGAAGAGAGATTTCTCTGATAAGATATATTACAAAGTTTCATATATTAATTTGTACTAGTAATTTTTACAAAGATTGGTGAAAATTCTGTTCCCATTTGACTCCACCCAAGCTAAAAATTACCATATCTTCAGCTTTGTAAGACGCACGTTTATTTCCCCCAAACTGGGGAGGAAATGGGAGTGCGTCTTACAATCAGAATAGTGAAAAAAATAGGGAAAAAGTGAAGGAATCTCTTACTATGGTGCTGGTGGTGGTTGTGGTGCTGGCGGCAGCTGTGGAGCGGGCAGGATGGCAGGAGGCAGGGTCACCAGTGGGGCAGTGCAGCGGGCCTGGAGATGAGGGTGGCGGCGCGATTTTCACTGGTGTTCGGCGGCACAGTGCAGGGCGGCGCCATTGCGCTTCCGGTATCTGGAGTTTCTGGTTTCTGGAATAAGCGCCTGTGCGTACTGCACAGAACTTCAAGAAAATGGCCGCCAAACCAGCGCATGAGCAGATGGAGCTCTCGGTCACTGAGTTCTCGATCTGCGCATGCGCTGCAGTAGTTCTCGGCAAATACTAGCTGGCAGCAGGGTGAATTCTGGGCTCCGCTGCACACGGTGCCATAAAGCAGAGGAGGGAAAGAAGCATGATTCTCATCCTCCTCTGCAGAGATAGATATTAATTGGTAGAGGGAACTGTTGCTGAGCTGCCTCCACCAATCAGATATCTGTCCCTGCACAATGTATAGTGTGTCATCCGCAGATCCCCCATAACAGTGTGTCACCACAGATCCCCCATAACAGTGTGTCAGCCGTGGATCCCCCATAACAGTGCATCACAACAGATCCCCCATAACAGTGTGTCATCCAGAGATCCTCCCATAAGTGTGTACCCTGCATATTCCCCCATAACAGTGCGTCACCACAGATCCCCCATAACAGTGTGTCATTGCAGATCCTCCCATAAGTATGTACCCTGCAAATCCCCCATAACAGTGCGTCACCACAGATCCCCCATAACAGTGTGTCATCCGCAGATCCTCCCATAAGTGTGAACCCTGCAGATCCCCGATAACAGCACATTACTACAGATCTCCATAACAGTGCTTCATCCGCAAGTTTTTTGCACACTATTTGGCTCAAAAATTTTTTTCTTATTTTCCTCCTCTAAAATCTAGGTGCGTCTCATAATCATGTGCATCTTATAAAGCGAAAAATACTGTAGCTCAGATTCTAAAGCCCCACTTAAAATAAAAGTTGTGATTCTGTGTAAAAAGACAAGAATGCAATGATCTGTAGATTTCTTTTAGCCATATTTTATTTGCAACATAACATACAATACATATCAGAAGGTGAAGTTTAGACATTTTTGTATTTCATTTTAAAAAAATTATCTAATTTAGAAATAGATGGCAGCAACATATCTCCAAAAAAGTTACAAGACCTTGTCTATCTTGTAGCGTCCCCTTTTTTTTTCACAACAGTCTGTAAACATTTCGGAAGTGAGGTGACCAATTGCTAGAGTTTTGGGAGTGGAATGTTATCCCATTTTTATCTGATTTTTGTTTCATAATGCGCCGAAACTTTTCTATTGGTAAAAGGTCTGAACTGCAGGAGGCCAGTTAATCACCTGAGTTCTTCTTGTGAGAAGCCATGCTGTAGTGATGGACGCAGTATGTGGTATAGCATTGTCATGCTGAAATATGTAAAGCCCTCACTGAAATTGACATTGTCTGGATTCTGGATGACCGCATATATTGTTCCAAAACCTATATAATGCTCAGTATTGTTGGCATATGTTTGGTGCAACAACTCCATTCTTGTCTATGAGTGTTTAGTTGCTAGATTTGTATGCTGTTGATAAAGTTAGAAAAAAAAAGTCCCAGGAGCCTCACACAGGAAGAGCATGTGACTGTATTTTCTGTTTTGTTTTCCCGATGTCTGTGTATGAGAGAAGCAGCCTACTGTAGATGCTACACAGAGACACACAAATGATTAATTCCTGATATATTAAGATTATCATATATTGTTCCTGATTGTTCCTGAATAAGGAAGGTATGTTGTCACACACTTGGAGAGCATCCTGAATAATCCGCTGCTAACAGGTTAGGGGCCCAGAGTGACACAGAACCCCAGAGTAGCACAGCAGCAGAAGCCCAAAGCAAAAACAGCACAGAGCAACAGAGAAGATGTCCACTAGCAGCAATCCTGTTGAGTTCCGGTTGAGTTCTCAGTGCCAAGCATCACTAACCAGAACTACCAGCCCTGGAAATTCAAGGTGAAGATGCTGCTCAGAAGAGAAGATACGTGGAAATATACTCAGGAACAAGTGCCTCATCCATTACCAGATGATTGGCTAAAGAAGGATCAGAAAGCACAAAGCACGATCTCCCTCAGTGTAGATGATAATCAGATTGTGCATATATGCAATTGTGCAACTGCAAAGGAGATGTGGGATGAGTTACAGAATATGCATTAAAGATCAAATCTTAGCAATAAGCTTTATCTCATGAGAAAGTTGTATCAGTCCAAGCTAAGTGATGGACAGAATATGCAGGACTATATAAGAAACAAGAGAAATAAGAGATTGTAGAGCGTCTCAGGGGTATTGGAGAAGAAATTAAAGATGTTCATGTTGCTGCACTTCTGTTAAGTGGTCTTCCAGAGAGTTATGACACACTTGTGACTGCACTAGATGCACGGCCAGATGATGAGCTGACTCTACAGTATGTTAAAAGGCAAACTGTGGATGAATTCAAGAGAAAAATGCAGCATGTAAGCAGCAGTAATGAATCCAGAGCAGAAGCAGCATTAAAGACACAGGATTTCCCTAACTATAAGAGCAATCTAAGAGAAACCTTTGAATGTTTTGTCTGTAAAAAGCCCAGCCACCTTAAAGCAGACTGCAGAATTTGGAAAGCAAGAATGAGTCAGCTTAAAAGGCAGAAAAGTCATCAAAGGGTTAAAACAGCTGTAAAGGAAGAAGCTCCATTTAATGCCAGTACAAGTCAATCCACAAAGGATGTTCTCTGTTATGACCCCAATGGCAGAGGGTCTCAGAAATAATTACTAAGTCTGCAAAGACAAAAAACCAGCTCATAGGGCAGTGGTAACTGAGCTGACCATATATCTAATCCTAGCACCACAAATAGCAGCAGCCGGGGAACGTGCCTACGTTGGTTCTAGACGTCTCGCGCCAGCCGGAGAACTAACTAACCCTAGAAGGGAAAAGAAAGACCTTTCTTGCCTCCAGAGAAAAGACCCCAAAAGTTGGATACAAGCCCCCAACAAATAATAACGGTGAGGTAAGAGGAAAAGACAAACGTAAGAATGAGCTAGGTATTTAGCAAAGAGAGGCCCACTAGCTAATAGCAGAATATAATCAAAATATCCACGCTGGATATTCAAGAACCCCCGAACCGTCTAACGGCCCGGGGGGAGAACACCAGCCCCCTGGAGCTTCCAGCAAGGTCAGGAATCACATTTAGTACAAGCTGGACAAAAATGAGAGCAAGCAAATAACCAAAAAAAACAAAGAAGCAGGACTTAGCTTAATTTTGCACGAACCAGGATCAGCAGACAGGAGCAAACAGAAAGGATCTGATTACAACGATGCCAGGCACTGGACTAAGGATCCAGGAAGCTTATATAGCAACACCCCTGGGCTAACGACCCAGGTGGGTGCCAAACTGAGGAAAGACAAACCCAGAGTCATATCACTAGTAACCACAAGAGGGAGCCAAAAAGTCTAATTCACAACAGTTCTCTATGTTGCCAGCCTTGAAATGCAGATTGCCTCTAGTCTTCACAGAAAAAGAGGACTTGAACTATATAGCGCCACCTGTTGGAAGCAGCGATCCTACAAGTCACAATCAACCCTTTATTGAGTCTTGCAATATGACTTAGGATAAAATGCCAAATCAGTATCTCAATTCGCAGACAATGTGTTTCGGGCTGTTGGCCCTCATCAGTTCGAAGCATGAGAACTGATTTGGCTAGGTAAGAGGTTCTGCAGTGAGGTATAAGGGGTAAGATTTCTCCTTGTGAAGAGTGACATACCAGCTCTGGCTTGTCAAGGTAAGGAGGCTTATTCGCCGTGCAATGCTCCTCTGGGAAATTTAATATGCGAATTGCCTCTTCAGAGAAAAAGAGGACTTGAACTCTATAGCACCACCTGTTAGAAGTAGTGATCCTACAAGTCACAATCAACCCTTTAACGAGTCTTGCAATATGACTTAGGATAAAAGCCAAATCAGTATCTCAATTCGCAGACATGGTGTTTCGGGCTGTTGGCCCTCGTCAGTGCGAAGCATGAGAACTGATGAAGGCCAACAGCCCGAAACATCATGTCTTAGAAACTTTAAGGATGGAGGCAACATGACGCTCACTGTATACTTCTGCTAATAAAGCCAGAATTGAGCCCTTCTTTTCCTCACTCAAGACTTTTCTTTTCAACTCCTTTGGCATGGTTAAAAGTTATTTTTTCATTCCTATTACTTTTGGGATATTACTAGCACTTGTTTTGCCATCCAGCTTGTCCTATTGCAAGAGGATTGTGAAGACCACAGCAGTGATTTTTATATTTTCCCTTGTTAAATAAGATTTGGTTCAGGTGATCACCTAATCAGAAGCACATTAAATAGAATGAGGGGTACTCTGGTTGGAATTCAACTGACACTGGAATGGAATGGCTGCCAGACATGTAGAGAAGCTGATTTTTATAAAACTGTGCAGTGGTCTCTTAATTTTTGCCAGAGCTGTATTATTTGGGAATCCAAATCCAGACAGAGGAAGATGGGAGAGTTTTCTTCTAAACCAAAGTTCTAAAATTTCCACAATCCTAAACCAGTTTGGAATGTCAGAAGCCAAAGGTTCATCAACACCAATGGATCCATCCTACTTGAAGTTGGAAGGAGAAGAAAATCTGCTACCCAGCAAAGAGAGTTACAGACAAGCCGTGGGGGCAATTCTGTACATAGCAACCACAACTCGTCTGGATATCCAGCCACAGTCAGAATTCTATGCCTACGTGTAAGCAAGCCATGCCAAAGAGACTGGAATGCACTTAAGAGAATTCTTTAATATCTTAAAGAAATTCAAAGGCTAAATCTTAAGATATCTGCATTAGGAGATCTCATTCTCAGAGGTTATGTGGATGCAGATTGGGCTGGAGAGTCAAGTGATCGGAAATCAGCAAGTGATTTCTTGTTCGAATTAGGAGAAAATTAATTTTCTTGGTTCAGCAGAAAACAAGTGTCAGTCGCATCATCTTATACAGAAGCCAAATATATGTCTGCTGCTTATGCAAGTCAAGAAGTAATTTGGTTCAAACAACTTTTGGAAGATTTCAGCAAGCCACTAGCTCAACCAACGGTTTTCTATGAGGACAACCGAGGATGCATTAAACTTGCCAGCAGTGAGAAGATTAGTGCAAGGACTAAACACATTGATGTAAAACATCGCCACTTACGTGACTTAGTGGAACGTGGTGTACTCGAGTTTGTTCATTGCGAGTCTGAGAAGATGATAGCCGAAGGCATGACAAAGCCATTATCAAGAGCCAAGTTTGTGGACTTCAGAACCGCAATTGGACTAACAGGATAAGTAGTTGTTGAGTGGGGGTGCTGGAATATGTTTGGTGCAACAACTCCATTCCTGTCTATCAGTGCTTAGTTGCTAGATTTGTATGCTATTTATAAAGTTAGAATAAGAAAAAACTTCCAGAGGCTCACGCAGGAAGAGCATGTGACTGTATTTTCTGTTTTGTTTTTCCTGTGTATGTGTATGAGAGATGCAGCCTGCTGTAGATGCTGCACAGATAGAGACACATAAATGATTTATTCCTGATATATTAAGCTTATCATACAGTTGTGGACAAAAGTATTGACACCCCTGCAATTCTGTCAGATAATACTCAGTTTCTTCCTGAAAATGATTCCAAACACAAATTACTTGTTACTATTATCTTCATTTAATTTGTTTTAAATGAAAAAACACAAAAAGAATTGTCCTAAAGCCAAATTGGATATAATTCCACACCAAACATAAAAAGGGGGTGGACAAAAGTATTGGCACTGTTCGAAAAATCATGTGATGCTTCTCTAATTTGTGTAAATAACGGCACCTGTAACTTACCTGTGGCACCTAACAGGTGTTGGCAATAACTAAATCACACTTGCAGCCAGTTTACACGGATTAAAGTTGGCTCAACCTCTGTCCTGTGTCCTTGTGTGTACCACATTGAGCATGGAGAAAAGAAAGAAGACCAAAGAACTGTCTGAGGACTTGAGAAACCAAATTGTGAGGAAACATGAGCAATCTCAAGGCTACAAGTCCATCTCCAAAGACCTGAATGTTCCTGTGTCTACCGTGCGCAGTGTCTGCAAGAAGTTTAAAGCCCATAGCACTGTGGCTAACCTCCCTAGATGTGAACGGAAAAGAAAAATTGACAAGAGATTTCAACGCAAAATTGTGTGGATGTTGGATAAAGAACCTCGACTAACATCCAAACAAGTTCAAGCTGCCCTGCAGTCCGAGGGTACAACAGTGTCAACCCGTACTATCCATCGGCGTCTGAATGAAAAGGGACTGTATGGTAGCAGACCCAGGAAGACCCCACTTCTTACCCCAAGACATAAAAAAGCCAGGCTGGAGTTTGCCAAAACTTACCTGAAAAAGCCTAAAATGTTTTGGAAGAATGTTCTCTGGTCAGATGAGACAAAAGTAGAGCTTTTTGGGCAAAGGCATCAACATAGAGTTTACAGGAGAAAAAAAGAGGCATTCAAAGAAAAGAACACGATCCCTACAGTCAAACATGTCTGAGGTTCCCTGATGTTTTGGGGTTGCTTTGCTGCCTCTGGAACTGGACTGCTTGACCGTGTGCATGGCATTATGAAGTCTGAAGACTACCAACAAATTTTGCAGCATAATATTGGGCCCAGTGTGAGAAAGCTGGGTCTCCCTCAGAGGTCATGGGTCTTCCAGCAGGACAATGACCCAAAACACACTTCAAAAAGCACTAGAAAATGGTTTGAGAGAAAGCACTGGAGACTTCTAAGGTGGCCAGCAATGAGAACAGACCTGAATCCCATAGAACACCTGTGGAGAGATCTAAAAATGGCAGTTTGGAGAAGGCACCCTTCAAATATCAGGGACCTGGAGCAGTTTGCCAATGAAGAATGGTCTAAAATTCTAGCAGAGCATTGTAAGAAACTCATTGATGGTTACCAGAAGCGGTTGGTCGCAGTTATTTTGGCTAAAGGTTGTGCAACCAAGTATTAGGCTGAGGGTGCCAATACTTTTGTCTGGCCCATTTTTGGAGTTTTGTGTGAAATGTTGTCACATGCTTGGAGAGTATCCTGAATAATTCGCTTCTAACAGTCTTGATTCTGGATGACAGCATATATTGTTCCAAAACCTATATAATGCTCAGTATTGATAGTGCCTTTCAAATTTTGTAAGCTGCCCATCCAATAGGCACTAATGCAGCACCATGCGAACTAAAGTGCATACTTTTGAACTGTGCGCTGATAACAAGCTGGATGGTTCCTCTCCTCTTGAGTCCGCAGGCCATGGTGTTTCTGGTATCTATATAGAATTTGAAATTTTCATTTTTCTGATCACAGAACAGTTTCATTTTACCTCAATCCATTTTATATGAGCTTTGATCTAGAGAAGACGGAGGCATTTCTGGATTGTGTTGATATATGGCTTCTTCTTTGTATGATAGAGCTTTGTCATGGAATCCACAAATACAAGTTAAACTATGATCACAGACAATGATTCATGAAAGTATTCCTGAGTCTATGTAGTCATTTGCATGACCGAATCATGCCTGTTTTTATGGTAGTACCGCCTGAGGGCCCATAGATTACAAGAATTGACTGTTGACTGTCGTCTTTATTTCTTGTGCACATGGATTTCACCAGAATCTTTGAATATTTTGATGAAATTATGTACTGTAGATGGTGGGATCTTCAAGATTTTTGCAATTTTTCTTTGATACACTTTCGTTTGCAATTGTTCCACAATTTTTAGACACATCTGATCATAGATTGATGAATCTTATCGTGGCTTGGTCCCTGTCAGCTTTCCACCCCTTCATGACATGCGCCATGCTAGCACGGCAATTCTGCTACATACAGGTGATCTGATCATCGCCTGTATGTAGCAGAGGCGATCAAGTTGTGCCAACTTCTAGCCTCCCATGGAGATTATTGAGGCTTACCAAAAGTAAAAAAAATGTTTTTAAAAATATAAGAAAATATATATATATATATATAAAAGTTCAAAACACCCCCTTTTGACCCATTCAAAATAAAACTATAAAAAAACAAACATACACTTATTTGGTATTGCCGCGTTCATAATCGCCTGATCTATCAATATAGAGAAAAAATTAACCTGATAGTTAAACGGCGTAACGAGAAAAAAAGTTCAAAACGCCAGAATTACGTTTTTTGGTTGGTGCATTATTGAATTAAAATGCAATAATGGGTGGTCAAAGGATCATATCTGTACTAAAATGGTATCATTAAAAACATCAGCTCAGCATGCAAAAAATAAGCCCTCACCCAATCCGAGATCATCAAACATGGAGATGCTACAAGTCTCGGAAGATGACGCTTTTTTTTTTTCAAACAAACCTTGGATTTTTTTTTCACCACTTAAATAAAAAATAACCTAGACATGTTTGGTGTCTATGAAATCACAATGACCTGGAGAATCATAATGGCAGGTCAGTTTTAGCATTTGGTGAACATGGTAAAAGAAAATAAAAAAAACAGTTGTAGAATTGCACTTTTTTTGCAATTTCACCGCACTTGGAATTTTTTTTCCCGTTTTTGAGTTCATGATATGGTAAAACTAATGGTGTAGTTCAAAATTACAACTCGTCCCGTAAAAAAACAAGCCCTCACGTGGCCATATTGATGGAACAATAAAAAGTTATGGCTCTGGGAAGAAGGGAAGCGAAAATCAGAGACGCAAAAATGAAAAAGAGCTGCGACGCAAAGGGGTTAAAGTACCCGATACATGCTGCCTGTGGATTTGGCAGCATGTATCAGCTATCATGTTCCCTTTAAAGGGAGTTTATCACCTCAAATTTACACTTCAAACAAGCTGCATAGCTTTAGAGAAGATGGAATAACAATTTTTTTTTGTTGCTGTTTTTTAATCTGCCCTAAAAAAACACTTTATTATAATATTCAAATGAAGGTATTTAGTGCACCCTTGAAGTGGCTTATTAGCTCAGTGCACCATTCCACTCATACTGTATATGTAGATTATTGCCACTCTTTCTATTTTGATTGACAGTGCTCACTTGCCCAGAGCCAGTGCTATGTAAAGATAAACCTCCACTATGTGGTCACTGTCCCTTTGCAGGAAAAAGCACACAAATAACTCTCTGCTTGCTTTTGATATTGCTTGTCTCCTCTGCTATTACTTCGGCGCAGGAGTAAGCACACAAATCACTCTCTGACCTCACTAAACAGTTTTACTAGAGCAATGTCATCACCGAGGAAAGAGTGATTTGTGTGCAAGAAAGAATAACGTGTTAGCATGGGAGATAAGCAATGTCAGAAGCAAGGAGAAAGTGATTTGTGGGCTCTCTCCTGCATAGGGATAGTGATCACATAATGTAGCCTCAATTAGGCACCTTTACATCAACCAAGAAGCAACAGTCTGAATGGAACACGTGATGTGGCATGCTTTGAGCAGGGGGTTGGACCAGATGACCCAGGAGGTCCCTTCCAACTAATAATAATAATTTTATTTATATAGCACCAACATATTCTGCAGCGCTTTACAAATTATAGAGGGGGATTTGTACAGACAACAGACATTACAGCATAACAAAAATCACAGTTCAAAATAGATACCAATAGGAGTGAGGGCCCTGCTCGCAAGCTTACAACTCTATCATTCTATGATTCTATGATTCTATGGTTCAAAGTAGAGCGAGGCGGCAGAAAAGGCTGCCTTCTATTACCATTTCCCTTCAATTAATATGCAGCAGTTATTTTCAGTAAGTGCCCGAAAAAAAGAAGGAATCAAAATTGCTGGGCAAATCAACAATCTTAAATACGCAGAGGATACAATATTGATAGCAATAAGCGTAGATGGAATGAAACACTTATTTCGGAGTTTTAAGATGGACAGCTTGAACATGGGACTGCTACTCAACTGAAAGACGACAAAGATATTGACTACTGTCAGGTAAGACAGCGACACATCTGAGATGGATGGCAACGAATTGCAGGTTGTAAAGGACTTCAGTCTACTTAGATCGATGATAACTGAAGATGCGGCGACGACACCAGAAGTCAATATGAGAATAGCTATGGGTAAATCAAGAATGAAGTCACTGGACGAGGACTTCAAATTGGGGGACATTTCACTTACAAAAAAGACATGGATCAAAAAAGACATGGATCATATGTAGTCTGGTATTTCTGTAGTACCATATGGATGCGAAACCTGGGCGATAAAGAAACAAGACAGAGGAAGAATTGGCGCCTTAGAAATTTGGTGCTAGAAAAGGATGGTATCAATACCATGGATAGCAAGAAGAGCAAACAAATCAATGTTAAAACAAATCAAGCCAGACATGTCACTGGAAACAAGGATCACCAAGCTACGACTTGCCTGCTTTGTACACTTCATATGAAGAGAGCAATCACTGGAGAAGGACATCATGGTTAGAACAATAAAAGAGAAAGGCGAAGGGAAAGACCAGCAACCCGATAGCTTGATAGATTCAAAATAATGGCACAGAAGACTTTGTGTAACGCTGTTGGGTGTGGACCCACTGCACCGTGAGCTGGATTTACCCTGGAAGGACATGACTAGGAGCATGTCTACTGGGTCTTCACTAGGGCCTCTGATGGTGAGGGTACACTGTGCTGCCGGTAGACACCAGGTACCACTGTAGGAAAGTCCAGAGGGTCATTTGTAGCTGTTCTGAAGAAGGAGTTGAAGTGACTTTGAAACAAGTTGACAATAAACATTTCATATACCATCATGGCTTGTCATTTCTCCAGCACCTCAGAATACTTCCATCGCCTGTGTCAAATTTCAGATTTCAGCTTTTAGCAGAAACATACAGCACTCAGACATTGTACGAGAATGAACTGGGTTACTTGGGACATACAGCAACCATTATCTGCATCATCTCAACACAGACGATCGGAGGAAAAACATAACCAGAGAGGTTATATAATGTAGTTTACAACGCAGCTCCATCCATCTGTTGTCTGCTCAGCATAGTCCCTCTACAGCACAAGTTTGCGGTTATATTCTGTATTTGGAAAATTATATAGGTGAGAGATGGCAAAAACAGGCTATAGTATTCCTTACTGATATTACTTGCAACTTTTTCCTCTGTTACAGAAACAGAGAGCAATAAAGTAGAACTCAGAATATTGCACATTTGGTATCAGATGTAAGCTCTGGTTGTGGCAAGAATTTAAAGTCAAGGTGAATACTTACATCTACTCAGCCATTCATGGTTTAGACAGAAATATCTGTGTCTATGCATAGGCCAGAGTGGACCTGAAGTATGGAGACAGCAAAGCAGTTTGCACTATGCTTTTTTGTAACTCAAATAGAAGTAAATGTGAGGAACGGAAACAGCCTGGCAAACTGTGCTATGCTTTTTCCGTAATTCTTGAGTTTTATTTTTATGGGAGATACAGAAACAGCATAGCACAGTCAGCTTGACTGTTGTAGCGGTCTAGCCTTCCTGTGGTCTGTGCAGCCCCTTTAATGCTATGCCTTCCTTCCTGAGATTTTCTTTAAAAGATCCTAATGTTTTCCAAGTAGTGATCTGCTTGTTACACTAAATTTAACCCTACATTATTGTCTGTTTCATTTTCAGATGTAGATGAATGTACTTTAGGATTACACAACTGCACAAAACACTCCATGTGCATAAACACTGCGGGTGGTTTTCAGTGTCTCCTCCCTGAGTGTCCAAAGCCCATTGGGAATATCAGCTATGTGAAGACATCACCCATGTAAGTAGAGAATCCTTAACATGGTTGAGTTGAATGTCAGTTACTCTACCCTCATGAATCATAAAATACCATAAAGTTGAAATGTATAACCTCACATGTAACCACAGATTGCATTCAGACTAGAGAGTTACTCTCACTTCCTAGATACTGTTGCAGAAGATAAGGTTCAATGCAATTTATTCATCTTATGCTTGGAAAAAATGAGTAACCTTTGGAATTTATAGCCTTCAATCATCTTCATTATTTTGTCTGAAGGATATTCTGTTGAATTAATACTCCTTAAAAATGGAGACATGTCGGCTATTTTGAAGTTGGCTTAAAGGAAGTCTGTAACCCCAACATGCATTTTAAATGGACTTTATAGTGTTGTTGGGACTTAGCCCCTATAACAACCAAACTAGCACAGTACCTGGTACTGCTACAGTGCCTGAAACAATAGCTTTTAATTCATATTCAAATGAGAAGGCTTCGGTGCACCCATGGCGCGGCCAAGAGTGTGGTGCACCGTCATACCTCCTCATTTGCATTGTTCTGTCCTCACTAAATGAGGCAGGCTCATGTAGCTATCCAGTCAGCTAAACCGCTATACCGGGTCCAATAAGGAGACTGTGGTTGAGTCTGTGCTTTATTAAACGTATTGGTATATTGATGCGGTGAAACTGTGAACAATGATATACATGGAATCAGTACATGGTATAGAACGATACATACTACACATGATAAACATTATGCATTACATTTAGAAGGCTAGTAACTGAACTAGGAGTACAACTGGTTAAGCTAGGCTAATATAGAGCAGAAATATCTAGAGAAAAAACATAAAGACATACCGGCAATGCAATCGCAAGGGGAATGAAGTGTAAGCGTCTTCCCTGGAAGGCAAACTAGAGGAAGTGAATGAAAACTGGAGGGAAATGTGGGCTGAGCTACCATAATGCATTGCAAAGGAGGATCAGACATAAAAAATACATAGCAGAAAAATAGAACAGTCAACATATCTCTGACCGCTAGAGGGAGCCAAAGCACTACAGATGAATACAGGCATGAATATATCAATACTGTATACTGAGAAACTGCGATTATGCAAACAAATAATTGGAGGCAACAAATTAGATGGCGGAGACAGAACACTCCCCGTCTGACATCAACGGATGTCACTACTCCTTTCTTCCGAAGGCAACAATAGGACCAGTTCAGATACCGGTCTGGAAAATGTCTTAGGTTCATTCCCTTTGGTCATCCTTAGTTCAACTTTGCGGACGTTGCCGTCCTTACTCGGGAATGTTGCGGTACTAGACCAAGTGGCCACTGGTTCCGGTGAATTTGACAGTCTTTCACAAGAACAAGGTCACCTACATTAAGATTAGGTTTAGTAGAATGCCACTTCGTACGTGGCTGCAGGGTAGACAAATATTGTTTGCGCCACCTGTCCCAGAAAGTATTTGCAAGACTTTGTACCTGTCTCCATTGGCGCTTGTAGAGGTCCTTAGCGTCGAATCCTCCTGGAGGGGCACTGGACAGTCCCGTTTTCTGGGTAAGCAGAGTAGCTGGAGTCAATAGCAAGGGCTCCTCAGGGTCGTTAGGAACTGGAACCAGGGGTCTTGCGTTAATTATAGCTGCAGCTTCTGCCATGAAGGTGATTAGGCTTTCATGGGTGAGCCTCGCTGCTCCTTCTTGAAGAAGAGTGGAGTCAAGAATTCTCCGTACTAGACCAATCATTCGCTCCCAAGATCCTCCCATATGTGAAGAATGAGGTGGGTTGAATGACCATGTGCAACTTTGGTCACTGAGGAACCTCTCAAGAGTCTTATAGTCTAGATTTGAAGGTATTCCCAATTCCTTTGCTGCACCGACGAAGTTGGTACCTCTGTCTGAGCGTATGTGCTTGATAGGACCACGGATGGCAATAAAGCGTCTTAAGGCATTGATGAAGCTTGACGTGTCGAGGGACTCAATGACCTCTATGTGGACGGCTCTGATTGACATGCAAGTGAACATGACTGCCCAACGTTTACTATTGGCTTGGCCGCCTCTAGTACGACGTGTAACAACTGACCAAGGCCCAAACACATCGAGACCAACGCTGGTAAAGGGAGGGTCTGGGCTGAGTCTATCTGCTGGTAGGTCAGCCATCTTTTGAGTTTGAGTCGAACCACGAAGCTTACGGCAGGTAATACATTTGTAGATGACACTACTGATGAGTCTCTTTGCACCGACGATCCACACACCGGCAGACCTGATGGCTCCTTCCATAAATAGTCTTCCTTGGTGCTTGACCAGATTGTGGTAATGTTGTACGATTAGGTAGGCAACATGACATTTTCCGGGAAGTATAAGAGGGAATTTCTCCACAAACTCCATCTCAGCTTCTTTGAGTCGGCCTCCTACTCTCAGTAGACCACTGTTGTCGATGAATGGGTCGAGTTTTCTCAATACGCTGCTCACTGGTATTGGAGCTTTGTTGATAAGACATTGGATTTCTGCAAAGTAGGTTTCTCTTTGAACAGTGAGGATGATGTGATTTCTAGAGAACTCTAAGTCGGAGGTAACATAGGTATTTTTACAAAGATGCCAACCTTTACATTTTTCTGTGCCACAAGTTCTGGTGGTCTTGAATGAGCGAGCTATATGAGTCAGGCAGGTAATAGCTCGAGTAAGTGACTTCCAACTTGAGAATCTGTCGAACCTGCAAGATCCAAGCTGGATAACAGAGGTCATTGTATGAAGTGTAGACACCTGAGGGCGGATTTCAGCATCTGAGTCCTCTCCTACTAGTTCAAAGGTGTCTGGAAAACATTCCTCAATGTACAATAGTTTTGGTCCTGACAGCCACGTTGTGCTTCCTAGTCGACTTGCGTCAACTGCTCTAGTTGCATGATCTGCAGGATTCTGGTCTGTGGGTATGTAATGCCACTGCTTTGGATGAACTGATCTCCTGATTCGTAGCACTCTATTATTGACATAAACGTAGAATCGCCTGGTTTCGTTGTGGATATATCCCAGGACTACTTTGCTGTCTGAGTAGAACTTGGCCTGTGTCAGGTCGATATCCGTTTCGGATGTGATGAACTCTGCTAACTCAATGGCTAGGACTGCGGCACAAAGCTCTAACCTGGGTATAGTGTGCTCTGGTTGTGGTGCGAGTTTGGCCTTCCCCATAATGAAACCAATGTGGCACTGACCTTTGGAGTCTACAGTTCTCAGGTAGGCAACAGCGGCAATCGCTTTGACAGAAGCATCTGCAAATACGTACAGTCTTTGGCTTTGTATTTCAGTAGATGGCACAGAGGCGTATGGTCTTGGCACATTCAGGTTGGAGAGTGCCGCTAACGAGTTCTTCCACTCTTCCCACTGGATCCTCTTATCAGGTGGCAGAGGTGCATCCCAGTCAGATGTTTCCCTAGTTAAGTCTCTTAGTAGGGCCTTGCCTTGTATAGTAACAGGAGCTGCGAAACCCAAGGGATCGTACAGACTGTTGATGGTAGACAGGACGCCTCTACGTGTGAAAGGCCTTTCTTCCTGGTTGACCTGAAAGGTGAAAGTGTCTGACTGTAGATTCCAGAGAAGCCCAAGGCTGCGTTGCATTGGTGCGGGGTCTGACCCCAGGTCCAGGTCTCTGAGACCATTACATAGGTCCTGAGAAGGGAATGCTTCCATGAGTTCTTGGCTGTTTGAGGCTATTTTATGGAGCCTAAGGTTCGAGCAGGCAAGCATGTCCTGGGCTCTCCTGAGAAGACTGATGGCAGTCTCATTTGAAGGCATGGCTTTCAGACAGTCGTCGACGTAAAAGTCCTTTTCTATGAATTGTCTGACATCTGCTCCGTATTCTGCTTCTCCTTCCTGAGCCGACCTTTTGAGTCCATAAATGGCGACTGCAGGGGAAGGACTGTTGCCAAAGATGTGCACTCTCATGCGATACTCTGTGACTTCTTTAGTAGGATCATTGTCTCTGTACCAGAAGAATCTTAGGAAGTTCCTGTCTCTCTCTCTCACAAGGAAACAATGGAACATTTGCTGGATGTCAGCGATGAAGGCAATGGAATCCTTACGGAAGCGCATAAGTACTCCCAGCAGTTTGTTATTGAGGTCTGGTCCTGTTAGTAGAACGTCATTTAGGGAGACATCATTAAATTTGGCACTGGAATCGAACACGACTCTAATCTGGCCTGGTTTCTTAGGGTGGTATACTCCGAACATAGGTAGGAACCAGCATTCTTCAGAGTCTTTGAGAGTGGGAGCTAGTTCTGCGTGACAGTTTTCAAAAATCTTTGACATGAAGGAGAAAAAGTGATCTTTCATCTCTGGTTTCTTTTGCAGATTACGTTTGAGAGAGGAGAAACGTTGTAATGCCTGATTTCTGTTGTTCTGTAGACGTGGTCTGTGGGTTTTGAAGGGAAGAGGTGCGACCCAGCTGTTGGTCTCATCTTTAACGAGTCCCTTGTCCATTACCTCCAAGAACAACTTGTCCTCTACCGACATTGCCACTTGGTTGTCCTGCTTAGTTCTCTGGAAGACTGTGCACCCTAACTGATCCTCATAGCTTCCCGACACTATACTGCTGTCGTGAGTAAAGTCTATTAAATGGTTGGGCAGTTGGATGCTGTGTGGCAGTTCCCTGACATGGAACTCATTGATACAAGGTTGAAACAGAGATGGTCGTCCTTTCTCCAATGTATTTGTCAGCATGCTTGTCACAGAAGATGGGGCGTGCATGCGTCCCAAGCATACGTTGCCAATTATGACCCATCCTAGGTCTAGCTTTTGGGCATAGGGAGCATTGTGGAGTCCATTGATATGACGTCTCACTTTATGAACCTGCAGGATATCTCTCCCCAACAGCAGAATTATCTGGGCCTGATGGTCGAGTTGCGGTATAAGGTGTGCTATTCGCTTTAAGTGAGCGTGATGGATTGCTACATCTGGCGTAGGGATTTCAGATCTGTTGTCTGGGATCTGGTTACATTCGATGATCGTAGGTAGTGGTAGGCAGAATTGTCCGTCTAATGACTCGATTTGGTAGTCTGTAGCTTTCCTGCCTGCTGTTGTCACAGTACCTGCACACGTCTTTAATGAGTAGGGAGTGCTTGGCCCTTTGATGTTGAATAGGTCAAAGAATGTTGATCTTGCCAAGGATCGATTACTTTGATCATCCAAGATAGCATACAGTCTTACAGCCTGGTCTCTATGGCCTTTTGGGTATACTCTGACAAGGCATATTTTTGAACAGGACCTACTGTCTATTGTCCCTTTGCAGACCTCGGTACATTGTGAAGTGATCTCTGGCGTAGCTGTATCAGTGTTCCTTTCCTCCCCGCCATGCTCACTGTCAGCTGGCGTGTTTTGTGCACTCCATGGAGCTGGGCCTGGGTGTAGAGCAGTGTTATGGTCTGTGGTGCCACATTCTGTGCATTTTACACTGACCTTGCAGTCCTTGGCGAGATGAGTTGTGGACGAGCAGCACTTGTAGCAGATACCGTTCTCTTTCAGGAAGCTTCTGCGGTCTGGCATAGATTTTCCTCTGAAGGCTCTGCATTTCAGGAGAGGATGAGGCTTCTGATGAAGTGGGCACTGCTTGTCAGGGTCCTGCACCTTTGTCTCTGATTGGGAGCAGCCAGCAGACCTGTAATTAGAACCTGGAGAAGAAACATAAGTCTTGTGTACTGCCACGGATGTTCTGCGTGGATTTGCAGGTGGTGACGGTGTGGCATATGGCATTGCAAAGTCAAAGCTGGGATCGTTTCTAATTCTCGCTTGTTGGTGTATAAAGTCTACAAAAACGGAGAAGGGAGGAAATGGAACACTGTGTTTGTATTTGTACGTGGAACCATGTGTGAGCCACCTCTCCTGTAGATTGTAGGGCAACTTCTGGACTATAGGGTTAACACCTCTGGCTGTGTCGAGAAATGCAAGTCCCTGTAGGTCGTCCTCGTATTTGGCAACTTGGACTTCCTTTAGTAGGTCGCTTAGCTCTCTAAGTTTCTGGAGACCTTTGTTAGAAATTTTAGGAAAGTCATCGATTCTTTTGAACAAGGCTCTTTCTATTACCTCTGCCGAACCGTAACACTCATCCAGCCTCTTCCAGATCTCTCTGAGGCCAGTCTCCGGGCGATTTATATTAATGTCTCTGATTCTTACTGCGTGTTTGACTGACTCTTCTCCCAGGTATTTGACTAACAGGTCTATCTCTTCCCTGTGTTGTAGCCCCAAGTCTCTAATGACATTTTGGAAGGAAGCTTTCCAAGCTCTGTATCCTTCAGCTTGGTCAGTGAATTTCATGAGCCCCTTGGCAACCAGTTCACGTCGTGTGAAGAACCTGGCAAATTCTGTCGTGAACCGGTTGTCAGCAGAGTAAGCTGGTGATGGGTCGCCCTGATAGTGATGTGAGGTGCGTTCATACCTGTTAGTGTCCTCAGGGTGGCGCCAGCCGGTGTCGTATTGCTTCGGTCTGACGTACGGTGTGTCAGCAGGGTGATCCACATTGGTTACCTGGTGAGGGGCAAGGTAGTCATTAGCAGAGTTGTTTTGTGTCACGTTTTCGAGTTTGTTTCTGTCCTGGAGCTGAGCCTCGTGAT
Organism: Ranitomeya variabilis; assembly: GCF_051348905.1. NCBI lineage: Eukaryota > Metazoa > Chordata > Amphibia > Anura > Dendrobatidae > Ranitomeya > Ranitomeya variabilis. The sequence continues at coordinate 166,077,350 of NC_135233.1, forward strand.
GACTCTCGCTCACTTCGCTGGAGACGTCGTATTCTCGTTTTGGTGCTGGTTCAGGGTTATAGTTTGGATAGGGAAGTTCATTAACATACTGAGATGTGCGTTGTGTTGAGTCTTGTAGTGGAAACTCCAGACTCGACGTACTGCTTTGGCTATGCAGCTTGGGACTTTGCGCGGCTTCTAGCGATTCCGCTTCAGCGAGGGCTGCGGCAGCTTCCCTTTTTGCTGCTAGGCTTTCTAAGGCGGCATCCACACGTGCCTTTTCTAACTGTGTCCTTCTCTCTTGGTCGGCTCTCTCTAAGCGTGACCTTCTCTCTTGCTCGTCTCTCTCTAATCGTGACCTTCTCTCTTGCTCGGCTCTCTCTAATCGTGACCTTCTCTCTTCGTCATCTAAGCGTGCCTTTTCTAATTTAAGTTGCATCTCTTGGTCAGCAAAGCTCGCTCGTATTTTGGCGGCTTCAGCATTTGCGCGGGCAATGGCGACTGCGCTGCTGATGGATGTTGTCTTTGAGGAGACGGAAGTAACAGATCTTGTTCTATGCGATTTGTGAGACATGGTGTCTTGGGAAAGTGCTTGGCTGTGCAGAGATTGCTGTAGCTGTATTTAGTCTCTCTGTAGCCGGTGACTTGAATCCCACTAGATGGATGGCTGCCGTTTCACTGTTCTGTCCTCACTAAATGAGGCAGGCTCATGTAGCTATCCAGTCAGCTAAACCGCTATACCGGGTCCAATAAGGAGACTGTGGTTGAGTCTGTGCTTTATTAAACGTATTGGTATATTGATGCGGTGAAACTGTGAACAATGATATACATGGAATCAGTACATGGTATAGAACGATACATACTACACATGATAAACATTATGCATTACATTTAGAAGGCTAGTAACTGAACTAGGAGTACAACTGGTTAAGCTAGGCTAATATAGAGCAGAAATATCTAGAGAAAAAACATAAAGACATACCGGCAATGCAATCGCAAGGGGAATGAAGTGTAAGCGTCTTCCCTGGAAGGCAAACTAGAGGAAGTGAATGAAAACTGGAGGGAAATGTGGGCTGAGCTACCATAATGCATTGCAAAGGAGGATCAGACATAAAAAATACATAGCAGAAAAATAGAACAGTCAACATATCTCTGACCGCTAGAGGGAGCCAAAGCACTACAGATGAATACAGGCATGAATATATCAATACTGTATACTGAGAAACTGCGATTATGCAAACAAATAATTGGAGGCAACAAATTAGATGGCGGAGACAGAACATGCATATTGGGGCCTTCCCCCCCGCTTCTGATTGCCAGTGCTTGACTCCCATAGCGACAACTGTCTGAATGCTGCCACGTATGTACAGCTGAGCACGCATGCAGTTGCTTCGCTCATTTTCCTGTGTCTCCATTCTTCTGACACTCTTGCTACACTTATACACCCAGAAGTGCAGCGAGCTGCATCAGAAGAAAGAACAGTGAGGAGAATGCTGACACACACATACACCAGCAGTAATCAAATAGTGCGAGCATTGTCAATAAGAAGAGGGGGAATGGCCCCCAATATGCATATGTGGAGGTGAGTCGCCCATCAGGGCAGTGGGGTACTCAGTACTGGGTCCGGTCTTAAAGGGGATGTCACGGTGGCTGCGACCCGGTCCGTGGCATAGGGTGCCCAATTAAAGGGGGAACGGTTTTTTGGGGGAATTTGATATTAAAGTCTATTCATGATGCCACCTGTGGTTTTTGGTCAGTAGGGACCGACGCCGCTTAAAGGGGACCTCTGGGGTGATGGTATGGTGGCTGGATGGTGATGCTTCCCACAGGTGAAGCGGGGTCCCCAGGGCTCCCAAGGTATGTGGCAGGGATGGTGTATGCTGACAAGTAAGTGGAGGACACAAGTTGTAAAGTCTTTACTTGGTTTACGGATGGTAGTAGTCCACAGTCCAGGGTACCAGGCATGGATGGTGATGTGGTCCGGCCGGCTTGGAGGCAAAGGTGATCCCTCTCCCATGTGAGGTCCATAAGCCCTACTTGCACTAAGATGGCGTGGCCCCTGTTGCTTGCAGGCAAGGTATCCTCTCCTGTCCTGGGACAGATGCCTGCATGGTAGGCAGTTTGAGCCTTTTTATAGGGTCTCTACCACGACCTGGGCTCTTAGAGTACTGCTGTACCTCAGGCTTAGTGTGGGCAGTTAACGTGTAGTTTAGTGCCCTCTGTTTCTGCTATGTGTCTTAGAGTCCCACAAAATCCTCGGTCTCCCAGTACCCGGTTTCTGCACTTCGGCTCTGAGGGTGCCCGGTCACAGTTCCCCTCTGAGCCCTTTTTCCACTCCTGTGCTCCTTTCCTCAATGCTTCACTGCATACAACAACCCTTCAGGTTTTCTTCCTTCCCAGGAGCCGCAGCTCAGTCCTGGCTGCACGACTCCACTGTCTGCCTCACAGACTTCCTTCTGTCTCAGTCTCTCATTGACTGCTCTCTTTGGTCTCTCTGGAGCAACTAACTACACCTCCTCCAGACCAGGACACTTAAAGCTGGGGATGCTCCCCTGAATCCGGGTCCTGAGCTCCCCCTCCTGGCCTGGATTCAGAATGTGTTGTATGTGTGTGCTTACCTGATAAAGAGAATCCTCTTTGCCTCCACGCATGTTATCACCCTCCCCAAAAGGAAGGTAACATCACTGTAACAACCGGTTACCTGGAGTGTTACAGAGGTATAACACTGTCCTACAGCAGGGGTGGGGAATCTTTTTTCTACCAAGGGCCATTTGGATATTTATACCATCCTTCGGGGGCCGTGCAAACTCTGCCCACAAAGTGCATCCTGACTCTGGCACTGGTTTCAGGATGTAATCTTTCATTGCATGCCCTTGAGTGCTCAGTAGTGAACACTGCATGTGTGTGCTAACAGAGCAAGAAGAAATTAATGAGCTGGTTGTAATCAAAATACACCTCCCTGCCCAAGAATGCGGTCCCTGAGAATCTGCCCGGGGGCCTGATAAAAGGTCATCGAGGGGCGTAAATGGCCCTGGGGCCTGAGGTTCCCCACCCCTGTCCTACAGTCTTGGCCATGCCAAGGATGCACCACAGTCTCCTCATTTGCATATGAATTAAAAGTTATTTTCTCACTGTTCCAGGAACATGTTCAATGCTACTATGGTTGTTATAGGTCTAAGTCCCCTACAACACTGTGTTGCCCATTTACTATGTATTTTTGGGGGTGACAATCATGCTACATTTTGTTTAGACTATCCATTACCTGTGTAATTGTACACAGTTGTCCTCTACTCTGTGTAGGAGAATATTGCTATTGGCACTTGCTGATAGATCTGGAGAATTTACCAAGGCCTGTCAGCTTGCCTTACAGGGCTATTCCCATCTCCAAGATCCTATCCCAATAGGTAGTTGTAATGCTGGTGCGTGGGGACCCACTGCGCCATGGGCCAGGCTTACCGAGGAGGAGCGTGACTGCCTGGTTTTCGCTAGAGCCTATGGTGGTGAGGTTAGGCTGGGCTGCAGGTAGATGCAGCAGTACAGCATGAGGTAGATTAGTAGAACAGCCTGTGCAGGGAGAAACCACATGGTGAGTAGAGGGGCGCTGAAGAGGTATTCAAGCTACCACCATGACAGTACTAGGTATAATAATAAGAATAAAGGCAAATAATTCCAAATAGAAATGTAGTACAGTTCTTCTGATTGACTATGTTACTTACCCCATGTGTAGGACATTGCGGTAGCTTAGGTATCCATGGTTACAACAACTCATATAGTGCCAGTTAGTAACATTTGGCAAGTAAGCTACTGCAATGCCCTGCACGATGGGTAAGTGCTATTGGGATAGGATCTTGGAGATGGGAATACCCCTTTAAAAGTCTCTTTTTTACCAGTTGTTGTTATGAAAGTTCTTGTTTTTCAAAAATAGAGTTAGAGCAGTCAGATATTTTGATATCAGTGGAGGTATTCCTGGAGACTGAAAAAAAACAAGCAAACAAAAATGATTTGCCTCACATATCTGTTTAAATACTTATTTGCAATAATCATTAAATAACAATTTAAACATCTTTTATGAAAAGTTTCTTATTTTTCTTGTAAATTTATAAATACATTGACAATTTTGTTTTATCCCTTTGTCAATATAGTGTTTAATAACTCACTATGAATAATATTGAGTAATACTCATTAAATAACATTGGCGTGTGCCACCTGGTGAATAGTAACAGCCAGTTTTCATTTTTTCTTATATTTCCTTGAGAAATAATAGAAAAACAGAAAGTATATCTCTAAGAAATGATTCCCTGAAATTGTCACTTCATGGTAAATAAAGCAATTACTAAACGTGATTTGCCAAGACATCTGACAGTTCCTTTTTATATGTTGAATATTCACATATTTGGAGGGTGACTGTTTAGAGGAAAATGTAATTGTTGGATGTCTTAATATTAATTACTGGGACTTGATAAAGAAAAAGATTCCAAGGTTGCCCTGAAACACTGTAGATAATGCCTACGACTATTTACAGTCAGATGCAACATGTTTACCATCTAAAACTTTATTTTTTCATTTTTTCGGGGAACTTCATATACTTCACAGTTTATTTTTTATTAAAAAAAAATCCACATTTATAGGAAAAAAAAATGTAGTAGCCTGCCATGCTTTTTTTCCCACAAAATCAGATGGCCAGTGCCAAAAATGAGTTCAGTGGAGTACAATATGCCTCATAGCAGTGAACAGACATGCCGAGTGGCATGTGACATGTCTTATATAGTGTGTTTGGAAAATGCAACTGTCAGCACAGAACATTGTCCTAATATGAACATAGTCTCAGTTAAAGGGAATCTGTCACCTCAAAAATCGTACATGAGCTACGGCCACCAGCATCAGGGGCTTATCTACAGTATTCTGTAATGCTGTAGATAAGCCCCCGCTGTAACCTGAAAGGTAGGAAAAACAGGTTATATTATACTCACCCAGGGGCGGTCCCGCTGCGGTCCGGTCCGATGGGCGTCGTGGTCTGGGTTCAGCACCTCCCATCTTCATACGATGACATCCTCTTCTTGTCTTCCTGCCCCTGCTCCGGTGCAGGCATACTTTGTCTGCCCTGTTGAGGGCAGAGAAAAGTACTGCAGTGCACTGGCACTTGGAAAGGTCAGAGAGGCCCGGCGCCTGAACACTGCAGTACTTTGCTCTGATGCCGGTGGCGTTAGCTCATATACGATTTTTGGGGTGACAGATTCCCTTTAAATATTTTTGCTCATTTTGGATGCAACTATTTTAATAATGCTTTATTTATCCTTTACAGTCAATGTGAACGCAATCCTTGTCCAATGGACAGCCGGTCCTGTCATTATGCACCAAAGACCATCTCCTTCCATTACCTCTCCTTACCTTCAAATATTCCCACACCAGTCTCACTTTTTCGTATGGCAACAGCGTCAGCACCAGGAAGACCGGGCCCAGACAGCCTGAGATTTGGAATAGTGGGAGGAAATAGCAGAGGGAACTTTGTCATGCAAAGATCAGATCGACAGACTGGAGAACTAATACTTGTTCAAAGCCTTCAAGGACCCCAGACTATAGAAGTGGATGTGGACATGTCTGAGTACTTAGATCGCATGTTTCAAGCAAAGCATGTTTCAAAGATCACTGTCTTTGTTTCACCTTATGGCTTTTAATTTAAGGTGATAGAAGAATGAACATTAAGACGCTGCATAATCTCTGAAAGTAAATTTCTGTTTACAGAAAGGACATTTGAACTTCAATGGCAACATGGGGAAATGTAGATATAAGTATACTCTTAGTTACCTCACAATCAATACAATTTTAGGTTTGCCTCTCTTTAAGATAGGTATGTAGCTCCTAAACCGGTGCTGGGAGCAGATACACTACAGTGAGGAAAATAAGTATTTGATACATTGCCGATTTTGCAAGTTGTCCCACCTACAAAGAATGGAGAGGTCTGTAATTTTTAATGTAGGTTCACTTGAACTGTGAGAGACAGAATCTAAAAATAAAAACCAGAAAAATTGCATTGTATGATTTTTAAATAAATTGCATTTTATTGCATGAAATAAATATTTGCTCACCTACCAGCCAGCAAGAATTCTGGCTCTCACAGACCTGTTAGCTTTTCTTTAAGAAGCTCTCCTACTCTGCACTCATTATTAGTGTTGAGCGATACCGTCCGATACTTGAAAGTATCGGTATCGGAAAGTATCGGCCGATACCGGCAAAGTATCGGATCTGATCCGATACCGATACCCGATACCAATACAAGTCAATGGGACTCAAGTATCGGAAGGTATCCCTGATGGTTCCCAGGGTCTGAAGGAGAGGAAACTCTCCTTCAGGCCCTGGGATTCATATTAATGTGTAAAATAAAGAATTAAAATAAAAAATATTGATATACTCACCTCTCCGATGCAGTCTGGACCTTACCGCTGTGAACCGGCAGCCTTCTTAGCTTAAAATGAGCGCGTTCAGCACCTTCCATGACGTCACGGCTTCTGATTGGTCGCGTGCCACTCATGTGACCGCCACGCGACCAATCACAAGCCGTGACGTCATCCCTCAGGTCCTAAATTCCTAGAAGGGAATTTAGGACCTGAGGGATGACGTCGCGGCTTGTGATTGGTCGCGTGGCGGTCACATGAGCGGCACACGACCAATCAGAAGCCGTGACGTCATGGAAGGTGCTGAACGCGCTCATTTTAAACAAAGAAGGCTGCCGGTTACCAGCGGTGATGTCCAGGGGCCTCCGGACAGGTGAGTATATCAATATTTTTTATTTTAATTCTTTATTTTACACATTCATATGGATCCCAGGGCCTGAAGGAGAGTTTCCTCTCCTTCAGACCCTGGGAACCATACACTGGAAACTTCCGATTCCCGATACCACAAAAGTATCGGATCTCGGTATCAGAATTCCGATACCGCAAGTATCGGCCGATACCCGATACTTGCGGTATCGGAATGCTCAACACTACTCATTATCTGTATTAATTGAACCTGTTTGAATTTGTTACCTGTATAAAAGACACCTATCCACATACTCAATCAATCACACTACAACCTCTCTACCATTGCTAAGACCAAAGAGCTGTTTAAGGACACCAGGGACAAAATTGTGGACCTGCACAAAGCTGGGATGAGCTACAGGACAATAGCTATACGACAATAGGCAAGCAGCTTGGTAAGAAGACAACTGTAGGCACAATTATTAGATAATGGAAGAAACACAAGATGACTGTCAATCTACCTCGGTCTGGGGCTGCATACAAGGCCTTGCTTCACGGGGCAAGGTTCTTTTGAGAAAGGTCAGAAATCAGCCCAGAACCATATGGGAGGACCTGGTCAATGACCTAAAAAGAGCTGGGACCACAGTCTCAAATATAACCGTTACTAACACACTACGCCATCATGAATTAAAATCCTGCAGGGCACGCAAAGTCCCCCTGCTGACGCCAGCACACGTCCTGGCCCGTTTGAAGTTGGTTAATGACCATCTGGATGATCCAGAGGAGGCATGGGAGAAGGTCATGTGGTCAGATGAGACCAAAATAGAACTTTTTGGTATCAACTTCACTTACCGTGTTTGGAGGAAGAAGGAGAATGAGTACAATCCCAAGAACACCGCCCCAACCATGAAGCATGGTGGGGGAAACATCATACTTTGGGGGTGCTTTTCTGCAAAAGAGGACAGGACAACTGCACTGTATTGAAGGGAGGATGGATGCAGTCACGTATCGCAAGATTGTCCAACAACTTCGTTCCCTCAGAGCATTGAAGATGGGTTGTGGCTGGGTCTTCCAGCATGACAATGACCAGAAACACACAACCAGAGCAACTAAGGATTGGCTCCGTAAAAACCATTTCAAGGTCCTGGAGTGGCCTAGCCAGTCTCCAGACCTGAAGCCAGTAGAAAATCTTTGGAGGGAGCTGAAACTCCATGTTGCCCAGTGACAGCCCCGAAACCTGAAAGATCTGGGGAAGATCTGTATGGAGGGGTGGGCCAAAATCCCTGCTGCAGTGTGCAAACTTGGTCAAGAACTACAGGAACCGTCTGACATTTGTAATTGCAAACAAAGGTTTCTGTACCAAATATTAAATTCTGTTTTTCTATTGTATCAAATACTTATTTCATGCAATAAAATGCCTATTAATTATAGAAAAATCATACAATCTGATTTCCTATAATTTTTAAAAGATTATGTTTCTCACAGTTGAATTGTACCTACGATAATAATTACAGACCCCTCCATTCCTCATAGGTGTGAAAACTTGCAAAATAGGCAGTGTATCAAATACTTATTTTTCCCACTGTATATGACCAAAATTATTATTTTTATTACATCCCATTCTAAATCCATAGGCAATAAAATGGAGTTGGTCTCCCCACTGGAGTTAAAACAGTTCCACTGTTCTTGTAAGACTTTCTACAAGATTTCAGAATGTGTCAGTGAGGATTTTTGTTCATTTATCCACAATAGCATTTGTGAGGCCAGATACTCATGTTGGACAAGAGGGCTTGACTCACAATCTCTGTTCTAGTTTATCCCAAAGTTTTTCTATTGGGTCAAGGTCAGGGCTTTGTGAGGACCTGTCAAGGTCTTCTACATCAAATTCACCCAACCATGCCATTGTGAGGCGTGCTTAGTGCACTGGGGCATAGTAATGCTGCAACAGAAAAGGGCATTTTCCAAACTGTTCCCACAAAGATGGAAGCATACAATTATTCCAAATCTCTTAACATGCTGATAGTTTCTCAAGCATTAAAGGGAACCTGTCACCAGAAATAACACTGTTAACCTGCAGATATGTGGTTAAACTTCAAGTTAACAGTGTTATTATGATGTCAGGTGCCAGCCAGCTGTTTCCCGGCCAGCATTCGGTATTCAGTCATGTAGGCGGGGGCACTGCTGGTTCAGTCACATTGACTATGCTGGGTTAGAGGGCATGAAGGACCTGACAGATTCCCTTTAAAGGAGTACACTTAAAGGGGTTTTTCCACATACAAAAGTCATTTTAAGCAATAGATGTGCTGTGTAATGGCTGTATGACTGTACAGGAACATGGTCTGATCATACCACAGCTCCTGGGCAGGGGAGGACGCAAAAGAGTATACAGACATCACAGCATTACAATATCTATTAATTAAAATGATCTTTTGTTTCTGGGAAAACACCTTTAATGACTGTTTGCCCATTGAACATTTTTTCAGTATTTGATTCCAAGTGTTTTATAACCAAGCATAATGATTATCATTAAATTTCATTTATGGTCAGATTATAATCCTAACTATACCAAACTATAGAAATATCTGGAGAGATTTTGGAATCCATTTTATAAATACTTTAGAAAAGTGCTAAATGCATGTTCATTTAGTCTTTCAATAATAATATTGATTAAAAGGGTTGGTTATCCTATGTGTAAGAATTTTGTAAAACCTGCAGGTACAAGAGTAAAATAACAAAATCATCTAATTTTTACTTACCTTCTCTCCCCAGTGATTCAGCACAGACCCTAATGCAACTTTCCAGACTTTATTTAAATGAGACGGCATGCGAACGCTACAACAAATCAATGACCTATAGACATTATCTCATATCGCCGGGTGGTAATGCGAGTAGTATGGCATGTGACCGCATTAACTACTGAATGGCTGCAGCACTTGGGGGAGAGAGTATGTGACTACCGAAGATTATGTTAGTTTACAATATTAGCAGCCGTTTTTACAAAATGTTTACAAGTGGGATAATCCCTTTAAGTAACTTGATTCATTGGCTTTGTAAATGGAAAACATTTATTACTTTTAGAAGTCAATGAAAATAACATAGTTTACATGGGCAAATTTATGCATTTTTCGCAAACAGCATGCTTCTCCAATTTTTAATGAGGTTGTCTAAAAATATATCAATGTAACAAAATTAACAAATAGTGGGCTATTTTGCTCTTGTGCAATCTTCGGACATTAACATTTTTATATTCTTAATCTTGTAAAGACTGTATTTACCTGCTGCTTTGTACATGCTAACAGATTACAATTACATTGAGTAGATAAGGATTGCTGTGTAATAATTAATATACACTACTCAAAAAAATAAAGGGAACACTAAAATCCCACCTTCTAGATATCACTGAATGAAATATTCCAGTTGTAAATCTTTATTCATTACATAGTGGCAATGTGTTGAGAACAATAAAACCTAAAAAGTATCAACGTAAATCACAACTAATATCCCATGGAGGTATGGAGTTGGAATGATGCTCAAAATCAAAGTGGAAAATTAAGTTACAGGCTGATCCAACTTCAGTGGAAATGCCTCAAGACAAGGAAATGATGCTCAGTAGTGTGTGTGGCCTCCACATGCCTGTATGACATCCCTACAACGCCTGGGCATGCTCCTAATGAGGCAGCGGATGGTCTCCTGAAGGATCTCCTCCTAGACCTAGACTAAACCATCCGTCAACTCCTGGACAGTCTGTGGTGCAATGTGACGGTGGATGGTGCGAGACATGATGTCCCAGATGTGTTCAATCGGATTCAGGTCTCGGGAACGGGTGGGCCAGTCCAGAGCTTTAATGCCTTCATCTTGCAGGAACTGCTGACACACTCCAGCCACATGAGGTCTGGCATTGTCCTGCATTAGGAGGAACCCAGGGTTAACCGCACCAGCATATGGTCTCACAAGGGGTCTGAGGGTCTCATCTCGGTACCTAATGGCAGTCAGGCTACCTCTGGTGAGCACATGGAGGGCTGTGCGGCCCTCCAAAGAACTGCCACCCACACCATTACTGACCCACTGCCAAACCGGTCATGCTGAAGGATGTTGCAAGCAGCAGATCGCTCTCCATGGCATCTCCAGACTCTGTCACGTCTGTTACATGTGCTGAGTGTGAACCTGCTTTCATCTGTGAAGAGTACAGGGTGCCAGTGGCAAATTTGCCAATCCTGGTGTTATGTGGCAAATGCTGTTGTGAATTAGACTTTTTTGGCTCCCTCTTGTGGTCACTAGTGATATGACTCTGGGATTGTCTTTTCTCAGTTTGGCACCCACCTGGGTCGTTAGTCCAGGGGTGTTGCTATATAAACTTCCTGGATTCTTAGTCCAGTGCCTGGCATCGTTGTAATCAGTTCTTTCTGTTTGCTCCTGTCTGCTGGTCCTGGTTCTTGCAAAATTAAGCTAAGTCCTGCTTCCTTGTTTTTTGGTTATTTGTATTGCTCATATTTTCTGTCCAGCTTGTACTATATGTGATTCCTGATTTAGCTGGAAGCTCTAGGGGGCTGGTATTCTCCCCCCGGGCCGTTAGACGGTTCGGGAGTTCTTGAATATCCAGTGTGGAAATTTTGATAGGGTTTTTTCTGACCGTATAAGTCATCTTACTATATTCTGCTATTAGTCAGTGGGCCTCTCTTTGCTAAATACCTAGTTCATTTCTTACGTTTGTCTTTTCTTCTTACCTCACCGTTATTATTTGTTGGGGGCTTGTATCCAACTTTTGGGGTCTTTTCTCTGGAGGCAAGAAAGGTCTATCTTTTCCCTTCTAGGGTTAGTTAGTTCTCCGGCTGGCGCGAGACGTCTAGAACCAACGTAGGCACGTTCCCCGGCTGCTGCTATTTGTGGTGCTAGGATTAGATATACGGTTAGCCCAGTTACCACTGCCCTATGAGCTGGTTTTTTGTGTTTGCAGACTTGGTATTTATTTCTGAGACCCTCTGCCATTGGGGTCCTAACAAAATGCCAAGCGTCCTGCACGGTGTTGGGCTGTGAGCACAACCCCCAACTGTGGACATCAGGAACTCAGATCATCCTCATGGGGTCGGTTTCTAAATGTTTGTGCAGACACATGCACATTTGAGGCCTGCTGGAGATCATTTTGTAGGGCTCTGGCAGTGTTCCTCCTGTTCCTCCTTGCATAAAGGCTGAGGTAGCGCCACAGCTTGCATTGATGTGCCATCCTGGATGAGCTGCATTACCTGAGCCACTCGTGTGGGTTGTACAGCCCGTCTCATGCTACCACGAGTGTGAAAGCACAACCAACATTCAAATGTGACCAAAACATCAGCCAGTAAGCATTGGTACTGAGATGTGGTCTGTGGTCCCTACCTGCAGAACCACTCCTTTATTGAGTGTGTCTTGATAATTGCCAATAATTTCCATCTGTTGTCTATTCCATTTGCACAACAGCATGTGAAATTGATTGTCAAACAGTGTTGCTTCCTAAGTGGACAGTTTGATTTCACAGAAGTTTGATTTACTTGGAGTTATATTCTGTTGTTTAAGTGTTCCCTTTATTTTTTTGAGCAGTGTAGAAGTTTAAAAAGCCATTTTTCTTTGTTAGAACATCTATTAAAAACAAAAGTGTAGCTTGAAATTTTGGAGCTCTAGTCATTGATGATTTTATATTCCGTTATGTGCGGAAGTGCTCTGTAAAGTATTGCATGCATTCTAAATATGAAGTACCCCTTTGTAAAGATCTATTACTCCGCACTATGTAGTAGGTACTATAGAGGAAGTCCTAATTGGTTGCTTCTTAGTCTTGTACCTTTTGCTACTGCAGTCAGAGTCTTTATGGGCTCCCTTCATCAGAGAATTGGCCAAGAGGGTTTAGCAATAGCCTATAGACTAATGAAAAGAAAGTGGATGAGAGAACAAATAAACACTAAGACCTTCAGTTCTGTGACAAAAATAAAATGCGTGATGCATTTCATGGTTCACTATAGACAATTCTGTCTTCCATTTCATTCCACTGTTAGCAGCTTCTATGTATTAGAACAATGAATCACTGCAGGATTGCAGTCACAATGGTAATGGATCATTTCATACTGGGAATCCAGAACAAAATGACTCGATTAGGGTAATTACTTTCAAAGGATTCCTCTGTCAATTATCTGTATGCTGATCATGAGCAATACCTGCATGTGTTACAGCTGTCAAACAGCCAAGAAACATGCAGCTGCGGGCACTCAAACCTATTATTCTAGCAGGCCGAAGACACTCAGCACAAGAGCGTGCTAGAATAACACCTTATCCGAGCATGTTCGCTTATCAGTAGTTGGCAGTTTATCTATTCTGTGTAGTAAATTAGCTAGACTGGTACAGACTGACCCACAGACTCACAGAGAGTAATAGGAAGTATAATACTTATATTCTTTAAGTTAATATGTATTACATAATGCCCACAAAACCTTTTAAAAGCATGGTAATAATGTTGCAAGTCCGACAAAGTACTGGCTGTAGACCTGTAGGTATCCATTCTTTCATTATTTACTTATTATTACTATGTTTGTGAAACCTGTGAGTTTTAGATTTCTACAATTCCATCATGACTTTTCCTCTTTGGTTTTGAAATTTAAAAATTGACATATGTAGATATATATACATATCTCCATACAGTGGGGAAAAAAAGTATTTAGTCAGCCACCAATTGTGCCAGTTCTTCCTCTTAAAAAGATTAGCGAGGCCTGTAATTGACATCATAGGTAGACCACAACTTTGAGAGTCAAAATGAGAAAACAAATCCAGAAAATCACCTTGTCTGATTTTGCAAGATTTATTTTGCAAATTATGGTGGAAAATATGTATTTGGTCATTATCAAAAGTTAATCTCAATATTTTGTTGTATATCCTTTATTGGCAATGACAGAGGTCAAATGTTTTCTGTAAGTCTTCACAAGGTTGGCACACACTGTTGGTGGTATGTTGGCCCATTCCTCCATGCAGATCTCCTCTACACCGTGTTCCAAATTATTATGAAAAGTGGATTTAAGTGTCATAAAGATTTAATTGTTTTGTTTTTCAAATAACCTCATGGATGGTATTGTGTCTCAGGACTCAATGGATCACTGAAATCAATCTTCAACACATGTGATAATTAGTTTTCCAGGTGATTCTAATTAAATGAAAACTACTTAAAAATGATGTTCCACATTATTAAGCAGGCCACAGGTTTCAAGCAATATGGGAAAGAAAAAGGATCTCTCTGCTGCCGAATAGCAACACATAGTGCAATGCCTTGGTGAAGGGATGAAAAGATTAGATATTTCACGAAAGCTTAAGCGTGATCATGGTACTGTTAAGAGATTTGTGGCTGAATCTGAGCACAAACGTGTTGGTCCTGATAAAGGCATAATGAGGAAGGTTTCTGCCAGGCACATTCATCGGATTAAGAGAGCAGCTGCTAAAAAGCCATTACAAACCAGCAAACAGGTATTTGAAGCTGCTGGTGCCTCTGGAGTCCCTTGAACCTCAAGGTGTAGGATCCTTCAAAGGCTTGCTGTGGTGCATAAACCTACTATTCGGCCACCCATAAACAGTGTTCACAAGCAGAAACAGTTGCAGTGGGCCCAGACATACAATACATGAAGACTACTTTTCAAAAAGTCTTGTTTACTGATTAGTGTCGAGCAACCCTGGATGGTCCAGATGGTTGGAGTAGTGGATGGTTGGTGGATGGACACCATGTCCCAACAAGGCTGTGACATCAGCAAGGAGGTGGAGGAATCATGGGGAAAAAGCTAATAGGGCCCTTTAAGGTTCCTGAAGGTGTAAAAATGACCTCTGCAAAGTATATAGAGTTTCTGACTGACAGCTTTCTTCCATGATATAAAAAGCAGAAACGTGCCTTCAGGAGCAAAATCATCTTCAAGCATGACAATGCACTATCTCATGCTGCAAAGAATACCTCTGAGTCATTGGCTGCTATGGGTATAAAAGGGGATAAACTTATGGTGTGGCCACCATCTTCCCCTGACCTCAACCCTATAGAGAACCTTTGGAGTACCATCAAGCAAAAGATCTATGAGGGTGGGAGGCAGTTCACATCAAAACAGCAGCTCTGTGAGGCTATTCTGATTTCATGCAAAGAAATACATGCAGAAACGCTCCAAAAACTCACAAGTTCAATGGATGCAAGAATTGTGAAGGTGATATCAAAGAAGGGTTCATATGTTAACATGTAACTTGGCCTGTTAGGATGTTTTGGAGTTAAATAGCTTTTTTGTTCAGTGAATGTGACTTCCTAATGCTGCAAATTCAAGAAATTAGCATTTTCAGTTCTTTAAAACATATCAAATGTTTAGAAATTCTACTGTGCCTAATAATTTGGAAAAGTGCATTTTGAGTTTTTATTCATTTTGGAGATTATACTGTCATAATTGGGAGGTTTCTTCAATAAAATTTGATGAATATTCTAACGGGTGATGACTTTTATTAAACTGACTGTCATTTGCTCTGACCATTTAGGAAAATCCGATAAAAATATAATTTGCATAATAATTTGGAACATGGTCTTGAGCAGTGATGTTGTAATAATTATAGGGGATAACTCTGGAGACTCTTTGCGTGCAACAAGACAACTACAGGACACAGTTTTATAAGTGGAAAAGTCTATATTATCACACGGTGGTTCAACCAGGTGCAGAGAGAAACTCAAGTCCACAACACTTGGTGCAAATATCAAATGCAGCTCAGCAGTCTATAGGAAACTTCAGAGGAAAATGCAATCATGCAGAAAGTCTATGAAGCACAATTATTCTTGAGGATACTTGACACAAATAAGTCCTTGCTTAGTCCAAAACGTAGATAGATATGCTTATAAGGCAGTTCAAATAATATCTTAGCTCAACCAGGGAGGTCTGGGTAATAGTCTCAGGTTCTTGCAAAGCAGAAACAGCTTACATGTCCAGCAAATGCAGATGGAAGTAAACACGAGCAGCAGATGAAGGAGGATTACTGGAACTGGTGTATGCAGCAGGAACTCAGAGCAGAGTAGCAGGATCACCACACAGGTTCACAGGAGCAGGTATATAGCCAGGGAGTCACCAGAGGTCAGGAGCTGGATGCAAGGCAGAATACTCTAGCACAGACTGAAGGCTGGGATGGAGTTTTATTGCAGGAAGACACAGTGCACATGAGACCAAAGACACCATCTTGGAAAAGGGCAGTAATGCACAAAAAGGTAATAAAAAATGTTCAGAGTCCTGACATTACTCCCTCCTTAGAAGCGGCCTCAGGGCGATCCTGGACCTGGTTTCTCAGGGAATCTCTGATGAAAACGAGAAATCTTCTGTTGGGCATTGATGTTTTCCACAGGTTCCCAAGAGTCTTCCTCAGGGGGATATCCCTGCCATCTTATCAGATATTGGAGCCGATTCCTGCGAATCCTGGAATCAATAATTTCCTCCACCACAAATTGTTCTTGCCCATCAATCACCACAGGCTGCGGAGGTGGCACACCATGTCCCTGGAAGGTATTAGGAGATACAGGATTTAGTAAAGATACATGAAAAACTGGGTGTACCTTCATAGTCCTAGGCAGCTTCAGACGGCAGGCCACAGAGCTCACAATACCGTTGATCTTGAAAGGGCCAATGAATTTCTGTCCAAGTTTTTGTGAAGGAACGTTTAACTTCAGATTCTTAGTTGCTAACCACACGGAATCTCCTACCTTGAACATGGGTGCAGGTTTACGGAATCTATCAGCCGATCTCTTATAACGTTCTTGAGCTGTGGTCAGGGATTCCTTCAGAATCTCCAGATTTTGCCTCATCGCAGTCAGCCATTCCTCCACTTAATTAATTAACAATTAATTGGAGACCTAGGTAAGATACACGGATGATAAATCAGATTGGCAAAGAAAGGTGTAAATTTAGTGGAGGTGCTCTGAGAATTGTTATATGAAAATCTGGCTAACGGCAGCAACTCCAACCAATCATCCTGGAGATGGCTGACATAGCATCTTAGATATTGTTCCAGCATCTGGTTGGTACGCTCAGTCTGACCATTTGTCTGGGGATGGTAAGCGGAAGAGAGACAGACATTAATATTGAGTGCAGAGCAAAACCCCTTCCAGAATCTTGAAGTGAACTGCACTCCATGGTCAGAGATGATCTCATCCGGAACCCCATGCACCCGAAAGACATTCTGTATAACCAATTTCACTGTATCTTTAGCTGAGGGGAGGCTGGTGCACGGAACAAAATGAGCAGCTTTAGTCAGACGATCAACTACCACCATGATTGTATTCATGTTCCCCGATGTAGGCAGCTCCACAATAAAGTCCATTGATCTAGACCCCCAAGGGCGGGACGGAACAGGTAATGGTTGTAGAAGACCCGTAGGTGCCACATGAGGAGTCTTGTAGCGAGCACATACCTCGCAAGAGAGAACATAGTCCTTGGTATCCTTCAGTCAAGTTGGCCACCAGAAGAATCGGCTCAGGAACTCTTGTGTCTTCTGTACCCCCTGTGACCAGCCAACTTGGAGTCATGTACCAACTTGAGGATCTGCAGACGGACGACCTCAGGGACGTAGATACGTCGATCTCTGAACCACATGCCACCCTTAAAGACAACATTAATATCCACAGGTGGGTTGGCCAGAAATACATCACCGTCATAGGCCTCCCTGCACTCCTTCCACAAGTCCTGATCATGGATAACTCCGATGAAATTGGCATCAGATAGAATGGTCTTGGATGGGGCTCCAGGTACGGAATCCGCAGCATGGATTCGGGATAAAGCATCAGCCTTCCCATTACGAGAACCTGGATGGTACGAGATAACAAAGTTAAATTGATTTAATAATAAGTTCCAACGAGCCTGACGAGGAGAAAGACATCTAGCGGATCTAAGGAACTCTAAATTGCGATGGTCAGTTAGCACTATGATCTGTTGTGCAGCTCCTTGCAGATGATGCCTCCATTCTTTGAAAGCCGCAATAATAGCCAGCAATTCCTTGTCTCCCACGCCGTAATTCTTCTCTGCTGAGGTTAGTCTACGGGAAAAGAAAGCACAAGGATGTAGCAGACCCTTCTCTCCAGTTCTTTGGGAGAGAATAGCCCCCAAAGGATTATCAGAAGCGTCCACCTCCACAATGAAAGAAAGTATTGGATCTGGGTGTATCAACAGCGGTGCTGATGTGAAACAGATCTTAAGCTGATCAAAAGCTTCTTGAGCCTGTGATGACCACTTAAAGGGCTTTTCATTCTTTGTCAAGGAAGTAATGGGACGGACAATATCAGAAAAATTTCGAATGAAGCGTCTGTAGAAATTTGCAAAACCAATAAAACGTTGGACCTCCTTAACGTTCTTGGGTACCGGCCAGTCAAGGATAGCCTGAATCTTACCAGATTCCATGTTCAGCCCCTGGGGAGAGATGATATAACCTAAGAACTGTATCTCAGAACGATGGAACTCGCATTTCTCTGGCTTAATATATAGATGGTTCTCTTTCAGATGTCTTAAAACAGTTTTGACATGTTCTTCATGTTCCTGTAGAGAGTCAGAAAAGATTAGTATATCGTCCAAATAAATCACTACAAACTGGTCCAACAAATCTCTGAAAATGTCATTAGCAAGGTGTTGAAATGTTGCAGGGGTGTTACAAAGCCCGAAGGGCATCACAAGAGATTCAAAGTGTCCATACCGGCATCTGAATGCTGTCTTCCACTCATCCCCTGGACGAATACGCACCAACTTATAAGCCCCATGAAGATCCAGTTTAGAGAACACCTTAGCATGGCAGACTCTTTCCAGTAATTCGGGAATCAGAGGCAAAGGGTAACAGTTTCGTACGGTTACCTTATTGAGTTCCCGATAGTCAACACAGGGTCTCAGGGTCCCATCCTTCTTCTTTACAAAAAATATAGGTGCCCCTGCTGGTGAGGAAGAAGGACATATGAAGCCTTTGGCCAGATTTTCATTAATATACTCCTTTAAGGCTTGAAGCTCAGGTGCCGCCAAAGGATATACATTACCAAAAGGAATATTTGCCCCAGGAAGCAGCTCAATGGGAAAGTCATAATGCCTGTGTGGAGGAAGCTGATCTGCATTCTTCTTGTCACAGATGTCAGAGAACTCTTTATATGCTGGAGGTAAACAAAATACCTGTACATGTGGTTTTGTAGCCGTGGACTCAGGGACAGCTTCTGTTAACGCTGAGTTGCTCCTTGTTGGAAAGATAATCTCCTTGGTCTCCCAGTTGATAATTGGATTCTGAGAACGCAACCAAGGAATGCCTAAAATCACAGGAAAATGAGAAGAAATTAGCAAGAAAGAAAGTTGCTCCTGATGATTAGGCTCCAACAAAATTTCAAGGGGTACGGTCTCCTGATCCACAGGCCCAGGGATTAAAGGTAACCCATCCACTGTTTCCATGGTAATTGGATAGGCTCTTTGCTGAATTTCAATACCATGTTCCTTGGCATATGCGATATCCATGAAATTGCCACCTGCACCAGAGTCAATCATAGCTGCACTGGAAATCCACTGGCCTGAACACAGGATCTTAATAGGGAGAGAACAGTGAGAGTTCTTTTCCTTAAGCTCCTTGGGGGGGGTGAAGTCATAGAAAGTGAATGGAATACAGCGTTTAAAGGCAGGCTACATTCAGAGATGTCAGATTCATCATCACAGTTGTCATACTCCCCTACTGCTGCTAGCACCTTGTTAGGCAGTCTAGGACACTTAGGACAATTGATCAAGAAGTGGTCAGACTGGCCGCAGTAGAAACTGTCATGGGGAGACTAGGTGGGTGAGAGCTAATAACCCGGGCCCCTGCAATTTCCCTCAGACTAGGGAAATGCTGAATGACCCTCTACGTGAAGTTTACACTGATGGTGTGCATGTCCAGGCCTCGAACCTCACCCTGCCTCCTGTTACAACCCTAAGCTGAAAACCTCCGCACTCCACCCAGTGAATGTAATACACCAATACCCACAGTTAGCACAGACAAGGATAAAGGAAAATATACACCACGCCGCAGTCACTCAGGAATACACTACAAATGTGCAGGGCAAAATAAACACAAATATAGGAAGGAGTAAATAAGACAAAGGAAAATACACCACCAGCAACGATTCTCCAACAACCAGCTCTCCACTCCAGACCGAGATAACAACGCAAGACAGAAGCTATAATTGGGGACGCCCAATGATCCGGAGAACTATTTAAAGGCCATGGGCATGACCCAGCTTCCAATCCGAGGATCAGGTAATTTAACCCTGGAACAGCTGGACAAAACCTAGCCGACGCCAATGAGCAAATAGTGGTCAAAAGCGGAATTACCGCTGTCTGTCGAACGACCTGGTTTGAACAGCGTCCGACATGACAGTACCCCGCCTTCTACGAGGGACCCCAGGGCCCTCACGGCTTATAGGACCCGGCTTGTCTGGA
Source organism: Ranitomeya variabilis (assembly GCF_051348905.1). Classification (NCBI taxonomy): domain Eukaryota; kingdom Metazoa; phylum Chordata; class Amphibia; order Anura; family Dendrobatidae; genus Ranitomeya; species Ranitomeya variabilis. Next base: position 166,097,505 of record NC_135233.1, read on the forward strand.
TGGCGACGATGAAAAAACCTGACCAGCCGATCCGCATGAATATCCGAGGCTGGTACCCAGGACCTCTCCTCAGGCCCATAACCACGCCAGTGTACCAAGTACTGTAAAGTACGACGCACTACACGAGAGTCAACCACCTTGGAGACTTCAAACTCCAAATTACCCTCCACCAAGACTGGAGGTGGCATAGGCGCCGCGTCCACAGAACCCACCACCTTCTTTAGAAGAGACCTGTGGAACACGTTGTGTATCTTATACACTGTAGGGAGCTCCAATCGGTACGCTACTGGGTTAATGACGGCGGTGACCCTAAATGGACCAATAAACCGTGGACCCAATTTAAGGGATGGTATTTTGAGTCTTATGTTTATTGTGGATAACCACACCCAGTCATCCACACTCAGGTCCAGACCTGTCAGCCACACGTTTGTACCTAGCACCCACACTCAACAGGCGCTGTTTAACTCTCCTCCAGACTGATGATAATTGTGCTCCTAACTGATCCTCCTCCGGAACGCCGGAAGAGCCCCTCTGACTCAAGGTACAAAATTGAGGATGTAGCCCATAAACACAAAAAAAGGAGACTCCCCAGACGACTCCTGGTGGTGATTATTGATGGCAAACTCAGCCAAAGGAAGAAAGGTAGACCACTCCTCCTGGTTATCAGAGACAAAGCAGCGTAAGTACTGTTCCAAATTTTGGTTCATACGCTCAGTCTGACCATTTGACTGAGGATGGAACGCCGAAGAATGAGACAACTTGATCCCCAGCCGTGAGCAAAATGCTCTCCAAAATTTTGCCACAAACTGACACCCCCTATCAGACACGATGTCAGACGGAACCCCATGAAGTCTGACCACCTCCTGCACAAATACCTGAGCCAGAGTCTTAGTGTTAGGCAGCGAAGGCAAAGGCACAAAGTGCGACATTTTTGAAAACTGATCAACAATCACCAAGATGACCGTGTTCCCAGCTGATGAGGGCAAATCAGTGAAGAAATCCATGGAGATTTCCGTCCATGACTTACTAGGTACTTCAAGAGGAAGTAGTGTGCCAACAGGACGGGAGCGGGGCATCTTAGCCCTAGCGCACGTGGTACAAGCTGACACGTATGAGACCACATCCTGTCGGATTTTGGGCCACCAAAACCGACGTGACACCAACTCCAAGGTACCTCTAACCCCTGGGTGGCCAGCCAGGACAGCATCATGATGCTCCGCCAAAACCTTTAGGCGGAGATGAAGCGGTACAAAAGATTTGTTGATGGGAAGCTCAGATGGTACCTCCTCCTGAGCCTCGGCAATCTCAGCCTCAACCTCGGTAGTGAGAGCCGAAACCACAACACCCTTTTGGAGGATGGGTACTGGATCCTCCCGAGGTTCACCCCCCCGGAAAACACCTGGACAGAGCATCCGCCTTAGTGTTTTTAGACCCCGGTCTGTAAGTGACAACAAAATTGAACCGCGTGAAAAACAATGCCCAGCGAGCCTGCCTGGGGGACAGACGCTTGGCTGACTCCAAATACAGCAGATTCTTATGATCGGTAATAACAGTAACCTGATGTACCGACCCCTCCAAGAAGTGTCGCCATTCCTCAAAGGCCAACTTGATTGCCAACATCTCCCTGTTGCCGATATCGTAGTTACGTTCGGCGGACGACAGTTTCTTGGAGAAATAGGCGCACGGACGCAAACCACTCAAAGATGAGCCTTGAGATAGTACTGCCCCCACACCAACCTCAGACGCATCAACTTCCACAACAAAGGGTTTTGATACGTCTGGCTGCACAAGAATGGTGGCTGAAACAAAACTGTTCTTAAGAAATTCAAATGCGCGCATAGCAGCCTCAGGCCAAACGGAGAAATTGGTACTCTTTTTAGTCATGTCAGTTAGCGGTTTAGCAATGATGGAAAAATCCTTGATAAATTTCCTATAGTAGTTAGAAAACCCAAGGAACCGCTGAAGTGCTTTCAGGTTATCAGGACGTTCCCAATGCAGCACCGCTTGCACCTTAGCGGCGTCCATTTTAAAACCAGAAGCAGACACAATATAACCCAAGAAAGGCAACTCTTGAACAGAAAATACACATTTCTCAAGTTTAGCATACAGCTTATTCTCTCTGAGAAGCTGTAACACCTGCCTGACATGATCTAAATGAGCATCACGGTCGCAAGAATATATGAGGATGTCATCTAGGTACACGATAACGAATTTCCCCAAAACATGCGTGAACACATCATTGATGAAATGTTGGAACACTGCAGGTGCGTTAGTCAACCCAAAAGGCATCACCAAATTTTCAAAATGACCCTCAGGGGTATTAAAAGCCGTCTTCCACTCATCACCTTGACGGACTCTTATGAGGTTGTACGCCCCCCTGAGGTCAAGCTTGGTAAACCACTTAGCACCCGCCACCTGGTTGAACAAATCAGGTATCAGTGGCATCGGGTATGGATCACGAACCGTAATCTGGTTCAACTCCCTGAAATCCAAACACGGGCGTAATCCGTCATCTTTCTTCTTCACGAAGAAGAACCCTGCTGCCACCGGCGAGGATGACGGCCTGATGTGCCCTTTGCTCAAGCTTTCAGCAATATAATCTTTTAACGCTTGTCTCTCCGGACCGGAGATGTTAAACATCCTTGCTTTAGGCAACTTGGCCCCTGGTTTAAACCTGATAGAATAGTCATAGGGACGATGTGGCGGCAACTCTGAGCAACCCTTTTCAGAGAACACATCCACAAAATCCAGAAGTGACTCCGGAACGCTTGAAGTCACCGCAGCCACACATGTAGCCAGGCAATTCTCCTGGCAGAACTCGCTCCACTGAACTATGTCCTGAGTTTTCCAGTCAATTACCGGGTTGTGCATGGACAACCAAGGAAAACCCAAAACCACCTGAGCAGGAAGATTCCTGAGCACCTTACAGGTAACCCGCTCGGAATATAGAACCCCAATGTGGAGTTTCACCTCAGCCACAAATTCAGTAATCTCCCCCTGAGACAGAGGAGCAGCATTGATGGTGACCACACGGATAGGATGAGACAGTTTTTCAATCCTAAAACCTACTGTGCGCGCAAACTCCTCATCAATGAGATTTGTGGCTGAACCACTATCCACAAAAACAGTAATTGGCAGCTCACTGCCAGCGATAAAAACCTTAGCAGGGAGCATGCATTGAGAAACCACCATGGAGGATATACATAAGCTCAGATTGGTCTCCTCCACACCATCTGAGCTTAGAAGTTTTCCGCCGTTGCGTTTTTCTTAGACAGCAGAGGACAGATGTTAATAAAATGACCAATTTTACCACAGTAAAAATAGGCTCCCTGCTTCCTGATCTCTGGGGCTCGACGCTTTACATGTGACACCCCTGCGATTTGCATAGGCTCCGTGGGCTCACCTGCAGCAACCTCTCGTGAACCTAAACCTTCACCCACAGGCGGTGTCTCATGCTCCCCCTGACGCAGACGGCGATCAATGCGGACAACCAGACTCATAGCGGAATCTAGAGAAGCAGGAGTCTCGTACATCAGAAGGGCTTTTTTAACCCTTCCAGAAACCCCATGAATAAACTGACTCCGCAATGCTGGATCATTCCATTGGGTATCGATCGCCCAGCGGCAGAATTCAGAACAGTAATCCTCTGCTACTCGCTCCCCCTGGCGAATGGAGCGTATCTTAGATTCTGCCAGAGCCATTCTGTCAGGTTCAACATAGATTTTCCCAAGAGAAGAAAAAGAACTCTCCACAGAGTCAAATGCAACAGAATCAGATGGCAAAGAAAACGCCCATGCTTAGGGATCCCCGCTTAACAATGACAACACCAGGCCCACACGCTGAGCCTCATTACCCGAGGAGATCGGGCGCATACGGAAATATAGTTTGCAAGCTTCACGAAAAAAAACAAATTTACTGCGTTCCCCAGCAAATTTTTCAGGCAAAGGAAATTTAGGCTCAGCAACTCTTTCTGTCGCTCTAGCTTGCACATTAGATACTGCTAGCCCCTGTTGCTGTACTGCCCCCCTCAACTCCGTGACCTGTAGGGACAGCGCCTCCAACTGGCGGGTTATGGAAGTCATGGGATCCATGACAAAACACACAAAAAAAAGAAACCCCTTTTTTTTTGTTGTTGGGCCGATTATAATGTCACGGGGAGACTAGGTGGGTGAGAGCTAATAATCCGGGCCCCTGCAATTTCCCTCAGACTAGGGAAATGCTGACTGACCCTCTACCTGAAGTTTACACTGATGGTGTGCATGTCCAGGCCTCGAACCTCACCCTGCCTCCTGTTACAACCCTAAGCTGAAAACCTCCGCACTCCACCCAGTGAATGTAATACACCAATACCCACAGTTAGCACAGACAAGGATAAAGGAAAATATACACCACGCCGCAGTCACTCAGGAATACACTACAAATGTGCAGGGCAAAATAAACACAAATATAGGAAGGAGTAAATAAGACAAAGGAAAATACACCACCAGCAACGATTCTCCAACAACCAGTTCTCCACTCCAGACCGAGATAACAACACAAGACAGAAGCTATAATCGGCGACGCCCAATGATCCGGAGAACTATTTAAAGGCCATGGGCATGGCCCTGCTTCCAATCCGAGGATCAGGTAATTTAACCCTGGAACAGCTGGACAAAACCTAGCCGACGCCAATGAGCAAATAGTGGTCAAAAGCGGAATTACCGCTGTCTGTCGAACGACCTGGTCTGAACAGCGTCCGACATGACAGAAACATAGACTTTCACGAAGGCGATGCTCCCGGCGCTCACTGATCTCGCGCCTCTGAACGGAATCAATTTGCATGGGCACCTCCTCCACCTCCCGAGATGTTTTACCTGCAGGCTCTTTGGAAGGAAGGGAAAAGTTAGAAATACGGTTATATGCAGCAAACTTCTCCTGCCTACGCTCAGTAAGGCGAATGTCAATGCGCACACAATGCTGTATAAATGTCTCTAGCTCTTGTGGTGACTCAGAGCGAGCTAGTTCATCTTTTACAATACTAGACAGACCCCTTTTAAAAATAGGCAATTGTGCATAACTGTCCCAATTGGTATCTACCGCTAATCTCCTTAATTCAGTAGCATTCTAAATAACAGAACGTTTTGCCTGGCGTAAAGACAATAAAGCAGATTCAGCGACTGCACGGCGATTAGGATCATCAAACATTAATGCCATAGCGGCCAAGAAATCATCCAAGTTATTTAACCGTGAGTCACGAGACTCAATCATCGGATTCGCCCAGGCGAGCGCTCGTGCAGTCAGCAGCAATATTACACACAATACTTTGGATCTATCATTAGGAAAACGGTCAGCATGCACATCAAAATATAGCATACATTGATTCACAAAGCCACGAAATTTGTCACGATCACCATTAAATCTGAATGGGGGCAACTTAGGTGGGCTAGCTGGTGGCGGTTGCCCAGAGGGAAAAGTCGCTTGTGCAGCTATTTGCGTGCTTATGTCCTGAAAAGCCCGTCCATACTGGGACTCTATGCCAGCAAGTTTGTTTTCCTGGGCTGCCATGCGGGTGCTTAAGTCCTGCAAAGTCTGTCCAAACACTTGTTGATTGTGTTCAAAGCTTCCAAACTTCTTTTGCAGACCTTCCACATCTTTCTGCAGTGATCTAATTATGGAAAACACCTGCTCTAGTCTGCTTTCTGCAGTCATTGTTCCAGCAGTCTCCTTTTTTTTTTTTAGGCTAGAGTATCCAGTAATAATTATAGGGGATAACTCTGGAGACTCTTTGCGTGGAACAAGACAACTACAGGACACAGTTTTATAAGTGTTAAAGTCTATATTATCACACGGTGATTCAAACAGGTGCAGAGAGAAACTCAAATCCACAACACTTGGTGCAAATATCAAATGCAGCTCAGCAGTCTATAGGAAACTTCAGAGGAAAATTAAATCACGCAGAAAGTCTATGAAGCACAATTATTCTTGAGGATACTTGACACGAATAAGTCCTTGCTTAGTCCAAAACACAGATAGATATGCTTATAAAGCAGTTAAAATAATATAATAGCTCAACCAGGGAGGTCTGGGTAATAGTCTCAGGTTCTTGCAGAGCAGAAACAGCTTACATGTCCAGCAAATGCAGATGGAAGTAAACACGAGCAGCAGATGAAGGAGGATTACTGGAACTGGTGTATGCAGCAGGAACTCAGAGCAGAGTAGCAGGATAACCCCACAGGTGCACAGGAGTAGGTATATAGCCAGGGAGTCACCAGAGGTCAGGAGCTGGATGCAAGGCAGAATACTCTAGCACAGACTGAAGGCTGGGGTGGAGTTTTATAGCAGGAAGACACAGTGCACATGAGACCAAAGACGCCATCTTGGAAAAGGGCAGTAATGCACAAAAAGGTAATAAAAAATGTTCAGAGTCCTGACATATATGTTCTTCATAACTCCCCAATTTGGTTTCCCCAAAATAGGTTCTTTAAAATTAATGCACTGTTTAGGGAACTTATATGTTTGAAAAAGGGTGCGAGAATTAAGTTAGAGCACTTACAAAGGAGTAAGGAGGAGGGAGGGTTGGCATTGCCTAACTCTTGGCTATATTTTTTATCTTCCCAGTGTCAACATCTGGCAAGTAGAATGGAGGACACATCTGTGGAATTAGGGGGAGGTCGAGGGATTCTTCAGTTTCTGGGGTGTCGGGGTCCCCTATTGTCTAAGTTAGAGGCGAACAAATTTAAACCGTGGGTGTCTAAATTTCCGACGATAATGCTTATGGTCAAAGTGTGGGGTAAAATTAAAAGTTTAAGGGGAATAACTGGGTTCACGAGGTATACCCCTATATGGGATAATCCATATCTGCCGCAATTGAGGACATTGAAGGGGTTTGCGCAATGGCGACAAGTGGCTATCTGGTGGCTCTCACAGCTGATAGATGGAGGTGTCTTTAAATCATTTGAGGACTTACAAAAGGAGTTCTCACTTCAGCATTCTATATTTTATCAGTATTTACAAGTAAGACATGCTTATATAATGCAGACTCATATACACCCTATTATTATACATCATGATACTGTTATTAATAGGCTCGGTTTACAGGCATTTACAAGGGGACTAATTTCATTCGTGTACGGGGAGCTCCTCTCGAGCGTGCTATTGGGTCACCCGATGACTGCATTAGCGAAATGGGAACAACAAGTGGGGGGGATTTCCGTAGATCAATGGGAGTCAATAATGCAAATGATCCCTAAGTTGTCCCTCAGTGAGCCTAACCGTCTGTCTCAACTATATATCCTTTATAGGGTTTATAGGATTCCTAAGTGGCTGTTTGATTTGGGTCTAAGACCAAATTCAAAATGTCCCAAGTGTACGCTCGATAATGCAGATATCCTACATATGTTCTGGACGTGTCCCTGTATACAAATATTCTGGATTATGGTTCTCAACTTAATATATATTGCCACAGAGCAGGATATTCCCAGAGATCCTATTGTCTGTGTGCTTGGATATGTTGAGGAAGCGGGAGGAGATGATTATTCACAAATAGCTGTTGCCAGAATGCTTTTTACTGCTAGAAAATTAATAGCATATCACTGGATCTCAGATAAAGTTCCCACGAGGAAAGAATATGTAAATAAGCTAAACCTCATACTATGCAGAGAGAAGGCCATTTATCTTAAACGGGGTAGACCGGCAGTGTTTGAGAAAATTTGAGCAGGATGGTTGAATGTTCCGGGCTTACCGTCTGTAATTTTATTCTCGTGATACCATGTTTATATAACCCTGAAAGTGATTTAGTTGTACTCCATGACTGGTGCCTTGGGATATGTGCCTTATCTATGTCTGTATTTTTCTTGTGATATATTTTATGATTGGACCAGGGTTGGGTAGGGGGGAGCAGTTGGGAATGGGGAAAAGATTGTGGGGTATTTTGGAAAAAGTTCTGTTATGTTCTGAAAACTTTAATAAAAAATATCTGATTCAAAAAAGAATACACAAATCCAGCTTAATCAACAGTCCTTCTAAGGATTAATTACGAGGTATATAGATTGCACTGCCAGGTAGGCAGGGAGTCTCTGTGGGTAGATAGCAGTAGCAGTCAGGCATTGTATGTGGTATACTTCATTGCATACATCAAGGGGGTCTATTCCATTGCTGTCTGCTGCCTATTACATATATTGACCGTATATACAGAGCCCCAGGAATCAGTGGCCAGGAATTTTTTTTTTTGCATCTTAATCCTGATTATTTTATTACAAAGCAATCTAGAGCCCCCTTTTTTTCTCTATTTGCTTGTTGACACTGCAGAATACAGCCAGATCCTTTTCATAGTACAGCATGAAAATCCAGCTATTTTAAATGGGTTTGCCCGTCCCAGCCATCACATTTGAGTGTGCAGAAAATTATGCCATTTTTGTGGTAATGTAAAAAATTTTTGGAGCGTCTTATATAATTTCTTGACACCATTTTGCTGCCCAAAAAATATTTAGCTACAGGGCAGATATTTTACACTGGGTTTTGTCCGCCACACAGATTGCATCTCATTTTGCTCAAAATTGTGCCATTTCAGGCCTCAATATAATTTATTTGTTGTGTCGTAGCCTACTCATTGACACAATTTAGCTGGGCAAAAAAAAAAAAGTGGGCTATCTCCATCAGATGCCTCATCTGTCTGTGTGCTACAAATTGTGGCATTCGAGACCTTCATTCAACTGTTTTGGCTGTCTGTTACCCTAGTTCTATACACTATTTTGCATTAAAAACAAAAAATACAGGCCACATATTGAACAGTGTGGTATCTCCGTCAGACGCCTCATCTATCTGTGGGCTACAAATTGCGGCATTTGAAGCCTCCATTCAACTGTTTTGGCTGTCTGTTACCCTACTTCTATACACTATTTTATCAAAAAACAAAAATATAGGCCACATATTGAACAGTGTTGTCATGGTTAGGACATTGCTAATGTCCTGTTCTCTCAGGGTTAATATTGTTGGCCTCTCTTTTAAGATGGGAGGGGTATTTATACTCACTCCTAGCTGGGTTTCAGTGTCAGCTATACGTTCTCCGTCAGTCTGTGTGCTTGACCCCTGGAGTGTGTGCCTGGCTTGCATCTTGTTTATCTTTTCCGTGCGTTACTCTGTTCGTTTTCCTGGATTACTGAACTATGGCTTTGCTTCTGACTATCCCCTGTCTCTCCCTTTTGGTACCTCGTGATCTCTTGGCTCCCTCCGATCTTTGCTTGTTTGATTATTCTCTAGTGCTTGTCCCTTCTTTGTTTCCCGGAGTCTGGCTCCGCCCCCTGACTTCCTCCCACTCTGTCACATGTTTAAGGTCCTGTTGGTTACCAGGTCACTCTGTCACATGTCCAAGGTCCTGTTGGTTTCCAGGTTAGTAACTCAGCGTTTAGCTTAGCTCGTTTGCTGCTGTGTTCAGCTCTCCCTGCAGCATTAATACCCGGTAGCTGTGACATTATAGCTGATCGTACAGTCTTTCTCCCTGGTGGGGGGTGTTGGTATGCCATGGATCAGGTACAGGCTCTCACGGGGCAGATTATTGAGCTCTCCCAGCTGTTTCAGAAGCTGTCCATGGGGCAGCAAGCCCTGGTCCGCTCGCACCAACAGGTTCAGAGAGATGTGGCAGGTGCTTTACGGATGTTTGCTCCATTGTGATTTCGAGAGGAGGCCCCTCTGATGTTTCCCTAGAAGACCCCGAACCACCGGTAAAGTTACCAGATACCTTTCCTGGGGATAAAAAATTGCTCAGGGTCTTTTAGGAGGAATGCAAGTTTTTTTTTATTATGTCCCTGGGCTGCTGGAAATGAAAGGCAGAGGGTGGGGGTAGTAATGTCCTTGTTAAGGGGGTCTCCACAGGCATGGGCTTTCTCTCTCTCTTCCTCTGCTCCTGAGCACATGACTGTGAATATGTTCTTTGAGGCTCTGGGGCACATTTATGATGAGCCTGATAGAGTGCATCTGACGGAGGAAATGGTGATGAGTGTGACACAGGGGAGGCACTCCGCTGAATGGCTCTGCTCAGAGTTTAGGTGTTGGGCAGCTGAAGTTTCTTGGAAAGACGTAGCCCTGAGGGGGTTGTTCTGCAAGGGTCTGTCTGACCGTCTGAAGGACGCTCTGGCGCTTCATCCTCCTCCTGATTCCCTGGAGGACACCATGACACAGGCAGTTTGAATGGATCGCAGACTCCGTGCTAGAGGAGTGATGCAGCCAGAGACCTCCTTGTACTCCAAGTTGTGTGACACTGCACCTGTATCTGAGCCCATAGAGGTTGAGTCAGTTTCGGTCATGGAGAAAGAGAGAAGGCACCGCAGAGACAACCAACTGTACTTTTACTGTGGAGCCTCTGGGCATTGGAAAAGGAACTGCTCCTCCTGCCCTTCTTCTGTGAAACCGTCTGAGAAACGACTGAGTCTGGGCAACAATCGAGTAGGTTGTCCAGACTCTCAGGTACATTTTTTCTCGCTTGCAAAAATTGTGCTCCAAGTGGAATTGGGACTTGCTGGTGGTCCTGTGGTGACCACCGCTTTTGTTGACGCGGTTCTTCCATTAATTTGATTGATGCCCAAGTTGTGACCCGTAATAAGATAGGGACAGTCAGGCTGAAAGACCCTGTTAAAATTGTGGCTGTTGATTCGTCCCCTCTTACCCGGGATGGAATTTGTTTCAGGACTGATGTCTTTTCTCTGAAAATGGGTTCCACTCACATGGAAAAATTAAGTTGTTTTGTGATGAATAATCTGCCTGCAGGACTGGTACTGGGAATGCCCTGGCTGCAACGTCACAATCCTGTCCTTGATTGGGTGGCGGGGGAGATCACTCAATGGGGATATAAGGGTAATGGTCCGTGTTGTAACCTGAGACCTTTTGTTAACCTGGTAAAGTCTGTATCTGTGTCGTCTGTTGGTCTGGAGGGTATTCCAGAATACCTGAAAGACTTCGAAGACGTGTTATCCGAAAGTGAGGCTGAGGCGCTTCCACCACGTCGACCTGGTGATTGTGCTTTGATTTAATCCCAGGAGCCAAATTACCCAAGGCTTGTCTGTACAATTTGTCTAGGCCTGAGCACCAAGCCATGAAAGAATACATCACAGAGAGTCTCCGCAAGGGGCATATTTGGCCTTCTGTCTCACCCGTGGCAGCGGAGTTTTTCTTTGTAAAGAAAAAAGATGGTGGTTTGCGACCGTGCCTCGACTTTCGGGAATTAAATAAGATTACTGTAAAAAACACGTATCTTCTTTCTCTGATTCCTGATTTATGAAATCAACTCACGGGGGCCAAATGGTTTTCTAAGCTTGACTTACGAGGGGCATATAACCTGATAAGGATCCGGGAGGGGGATAAATGGAAAACAGCGTTTCTGATGACCGAGGGCTTGTTTGAAAATTTGGTTATGCCCTTCGGTCTCACTAACGCCCCTGCTGTTTTCCAGAGTTTCATTAATGTTGTTTTTTCTGACCTGATTGGGCTCTATGTTGTCATTTATCTGGATGATATCTTGATATACTCAGAGGACAGTCAGTCACACCTATACCATCTTCATACAGTTCTTGTGAGACTCAGGGAGAACCATTTATACTCTAAGCTGGAGAAGTGTTCATTCTTTATGCAAGAACTGTTTTTTCTGGATTTAATTGTATCAGGGGAGGGATTCTGCATGGATCTGGGGAAGGTTCAAGCCATTTCTGATTGGGTGAAACCTCATGACCTGAAGGGGTTGCAACGATTTCTGGGCTTCACTAACTATTATAGGAAGCTCATTAAAGGGTTTTCACAGGTGGTGAAATCCTTAACGGACCTCACACTCATGGGGGCGTATGTACAAAATTGGTCCGTGGACGCAAAAAATTCCTTCCAGACACTGAAGAAATGTTTTACTTCAGCACCCGTGTTGATACAACCCAATCCTTCGAGACCTTTAATCATGGAGGTTGACGCTTCGGAGGTGGGGGTGGGAGCAGTGTCCCAGGGTCCGTCCACCCTTACTAACCATAAACCCTGTGCCTTTTTCTCAAAAAAAATCTCTTCGGCTGAGAGAAATTAGGATGTCGGCAACAGGGAATTACTGGCAATTAAATTGGCCTTGGAAGAATGGAGGCATTTTCTGGAGGGGGCTGTTTACCCTCTTACGGTCATCACTAATCAGAAAAATTTGGCCTATATCGAGTCTGCGAAGAGATTGACCCCCAGACAGGCTCGGTGGGCACATTTTTTTTCTCGGTTTCATTTTACCATTATGTTCCAACTTGGGTGTAAAAATGTAAAGGCGGATGCTTTATCTCAAAGTTTTGATTCTGTGTCCCCTCCAGAACCTCCTTCCTCCATTCTTCAACCGGGAGTGGTTGTGGCAGAAGTCTCATCTGAGTTACAGAGAGAGATTTTGGAAGCACAAGCTCCCAGGAATAAACCCCCAGGTAAAATGTTTGTACCCGATCATTTCCATCTCACACTTCTGCAAGAATTTCATGATTCTGTGTTGAGTGCACACCCTGGGATTGCAGCTACCCGGGGGGCAGTAGCTAGGAATTTTTGGTGGTCCTCTATGGGTACTGATATCAAAGAGTTTGTGAATACTTGTGGGTGCGTGCTCATTCTAAGAGCTCTCTGGTCCGACCGGCCAGGGAATTAGTACCTTTGCCAATTCTGGATAAACCTTGGACACATCTGTCCATGGATTTTATCAATGATCTTTTGTCTTCCAAGGGCAACTCTATAGTTTGGGTAGTGGTTGATAGGTTTTCGAAGCAAGCCAATTTTGTGCCGTTACCTGCTTTATCTTCTGCTGAAACCTTAGCTCGCTTGTTTATTCAACATACAGTTCGGTTGCATGGGGTCCATGTGAATGTGGTGTCTGACAGGGGTGTGCAATTTGTGGCCAGGTTTTGGAGGGCTTTTTGTAAGAAGTTGGGGGTTACGTTGTCATTCTCTTCTGCTTATCACCCGGAATCTAACGGACAGACTGAATGCACCAACCAGTCGTTGGAACAAATTTTGAGGTGCTTGGCCTCTTCCAGACAGGAGGACTGGTGTGAGGTATTACCCATGGCAGAATTTGCCTTCAATTTTCGTATTAATCAGTCCACTGGTAAATCTCCCTTTCAGGTCAATTTTGGGTTTGTTCCTCATTTTGGAGAATTTTCCCACATGGATTCTGGTTGCCCTGGTGCCGAGGGTTTGGTGCAACAGTTAAGAACCCTTTGGAGGGAGGTTCAGGGGAACATCTCCAAAGCTCAAAAGAGGAACAAACATTTTGCGGACAGGAGGAGGGGGTCGGCTTCTACACTGACAGTGGGGGAGAAGGTGTGGTTGTCTACCCGAAACATCAAACTTAAGGTACCCTCTATGAAGTTGGGACCCAGGTTTATAGGTCCATTAAAGATTATAGAAGTGATCAACCCAGTGGCCTGTAGGCTACAGTTGCCCACCTCCTTCAAAATTTCTAATGTTTTACACAGGTCCCTATTAAAACCTGTGATGACGGTTAGAGAAGATTCCTCATCAAATGTTCTGCCGGTATTGGTAGAGGGTCAGCTGGAGTACAAGGTAGGATGTATCATTGATTCACGGTGGGTGAGTCGAAGACTTCAATACTTAATATATTGGAAGGGGTTTTCCATTGAGGATCGGTCATGGGTTCCAGACAGTTCTGTGCATGCTGATCGACTGGTATGGGCTTTTCATGCCACAGACCAATGAGAAGCCTGGGGGTCCAGTGGCCCCCCCGTTAAGAGGGGGGTACTGTCATGGTTAGGACATGGTTAATGTCCTGTTCTCTCGGGGTTAATATTGTATGCCTCTCTTTCAAGATGGGAGGGGTATTTATTCTCACTCCTAGCTGGGTTTCAGTGTCAGCTATACATTCTGCTTCAGTCTGTGTGCTTGACCCCTGGAGTGTGTTCCCAGGCTTGCATCGTGTTTATCTTGCTTGCATTACTCTGTTCGCTTTCCTGGATCACTGAACTCTGGCTTTGCTTCTAACTATCCACTGTCTCTCCCTTTTGGTACCTCATGATCTCCTGGCTCCAATCTTTGCTTGTTTGATTATTCTCTAGTGCTTGTCCCTTCTCTGTTTCCCGGCATCTGGCTCTGCCCCCTGACCTCCTCCCACTCTATCACATGTCTAAGGTCCTGTTGGTTTCCAGGTTAGATTCTCAGCGTTTATTTCAGCTCCTTTGCTGCTGTGTTCAGCTCTCCCTCCAGCATTAATACCTGGTAGCCGTGACAAGTGTAGTATCTCTGTCAGATGCCTCATCTATCTGTGGCCTACAAAGTGTGGCATTTAAGGCCTACATTCAACTGTTTTTGCTGTGTGTTACCCTAGTTCTATACACTATTTTGCATTAAAAAACAAAAAAGAGAGGCCACATATTAAACAGTGTGGTATCTTTGTCAGACGCCACATCTATCTGTGGCCTACAAATTGTGGCATTTCAGGCCTCCATTCAACTGTTTTTGTTGTGTATTACCCTAATTATTGACAACAGGTTGCTAAAAAAAAAAATTGTTACCTACAGTCCAGATATTTTAAACTGTGGTTTTCCCGCACACAGATCACATATAAGTTCGTTCCAAATTCAGCCATTTGTAGTGAACGTGGAAAATGTTGGCCATTTAAAATGGGCAAGGCGCGTGGCAAGGGATGGGGAAGTGGACATGATGATGATGGTGCATGCAGAGGCTGAGGCAAGCTGAAATTATGCCACAACAAACACCCACATCTTCTCGCCCGACCTTCCTGTCTGAATTGCTGGGGAACCGCAGAACGCCACCATTGAACCCAAAGCAGTGTCAAAAGGTTGTTGATTGGATAGCGAATAATGCTTCCAGTCACTTTGCCACCACCAGCAGCACCCTATCTTCCACATGGTCAAGTCTGAGTAGCAGTGAGTCTGGACTGCATGTTCTCACCCTGATCCTCCTTCCTCACACCATATCGAGTGCCCGGAGACAACAGATTCCACATTTGGACACTCCGAAGAGCTGTTCACTTTTCCATTTATAGATTCGGGCCTCTCACCCGGTCCACTTGAAGTGAGGCAAAATGAGATCGCATGTAGCGATGCCAAATATTTGAGCACCCACTGTCACACGGAGGCAACGGTGGGGACGCATCACAAGAGGCGGACAAAGATGAGACACAATTGCCAGAAAGTCAGGAGGAGGACCAGGGTGCTGAAGTAGAAGACGAGGTGGTGGATGATATAGTAACTGACCCAACCTGGCAGGAGAACATCCAGAGCAATGACAGCAGCACACAGGGGGAGGGAGGTGTAGCACCCAACGGGCAGGAAGAAGCAGTGTTGTGGCTGCAGACAGAAGGCAGGAAACCATTCCTCGTAACACCAACATGATGGAAGTTGGCAGTCCAACTGTTAGGTCTTCCCAACTCTGCTGATAACCCCAAACAGGCCATCTGCACCACCTGCCATGCCTGCATCAGCAGGGGTAGCAAAACTACCAGCCTGACCACCACCAGCATGATCAGACACATGGCAGCAAAGCACCCGACTTTGTGGGCCGAACCCCAGGCTCCAGTAACAGTGTCTGCGGGTGACTTCACTGCTTCTTCCACTGTTGTGCATGCAAGCCAATCCCCTGTCCATGCTGCATGCGAAGATGCCTCATGCCCTGCACCTGTCATTGCCCACACTTATCTAGCACCATTATCAAGCACGTCCTCGATCTTGTCCTAGCGTAACCTTCAGTTGTCCATACCCCAGTCATTGGAACACAAGCAGAAATACGCAGCCAACGCCCCACAGGCCTCAGTACTAAATTCACACATTTCTCACCTGCTTGCGCTTGAATTGTTGTCTTTTAGGCTTGTGGAGATAGAAGCTTTCTGCAACCAGATGGTGGCGGCCGTCCCAAAGTACTCGGTTCCCAGCCGCCACTATTTCATCCTGGCATTACACAAGCTTGTATACCACAACATTACTAATGCCCTCAACAATGCTGTTACTGGGAAAGTCCACCTGACCACAGACATGTGGACAAGTGCTTGTGGGCAGGGACGGTACATCTCACTGATGGCACACTGCGTTAACATAGTGGAAGCCGGGACCCAGTCGGACCTTAGGATGGAACACGTCCTCCCAATGCCAAAGATTGCAGGCCCTACGTCAATCAGGGTTGCCCTCACAGTCTACAGCTCCTGCACTTCCTCCTCTTCAGCCTCCATCTCCGAAATGAGCACATCAGTCACAAGCTGGAAGCACTGCAGCACTACCTCAGCCAGGCGACAACAGGCTGTGCTGAAGCTAATATGCTTATTTGACAAACCACACAATGCTGAAGAGTTATGGACAGCTCTGAAAGAGCAGGCAGATCTGTTGCTGACACCGCTGAACCTACAGCCAGGCATGGTCATTTGTGACAATGGCCAGAACCTGGTGGCGGCTCTGTGGCAACGCGAGCTCATACACATACCATGCCTGGCCCATGTGCTTAACTTCGTGGTACAGCAGTTTCTTAAAAGCTACCCGGAGCTGCTGGATCTGCTTGTAAAAGTATGCCACCTGTGTGCCCATTTTAGAAAGTCAGCTACAGCTTGAGCCACCCTTGCCGTGCTTCAGCAGTGTTTGCAGCTTCTGGCTCACCGACTGGTGTGTGATGTCCTCACGCATTGGAACTCTACATTGCATAGAGTTGGAAAGGATTTGTGAGCAGAAGAGGGCAGTTGTTGACTACCAGCAACAACAAGGCCATCGACATTCAGTTCGGACTCCACACATAATACCTCAGGAGTGGACATGGATGTCAGACATATGTACCATCCTACAAAACTTTGAGTACTCCACCAAGATGGTGAGCGGCGATGACGCCATAATTAGCATCACCATCCCACTTCTCTGCATTCTGAAAAGCTCTCTGCTCACAATGAAAAAGGAGTAATTGCAGGCAGAGTACGATGAGATGGAGCAAGGATTCATACAGAGTGATTACACATAGCCCAGCCTCATGTCATCCCAACGTGGATTGGTTGACAATGAAGAAGAGGAGGAAGAACAGGAGATACTTTCATGCTCTGTAGAAGGCACTACAAGCACAACTGTCATACCGTCTGTTCAGCATAGATGGCCTAAGGACAGGGAGGAGGAGGAGGGGAAAAGCATGGTCAGTCGTCCTGTTGGTGAGGACACAAAAGTCTTGCCTGTTTGCAGTCTGGCACACATGGTTGACTTTATGTTGCTCTGCCTTTCCCGTGACCCTCGCATTATCAAAATTTTCAGTGACACTCATTTCTGGTTGGTGACACTTCTAGACCCATGCTACAAGAAGAACTTTCAATCTCTTCTTCCAGAGGCAAATAAGTGTACTAAAATGTTGCAGCACCAGAGGGCCATTGTTGTGGAATTATTAAAAAAATTCCTATCTGAAAATGCTGGCGGCAGAAGTCACAGTTCATTGGACAACTGTCATGAATCCCCAATGGCTAGGGATAGCACAGGATAAGCAAAGTAATAATAAATATCGGACGAGCTCTAGGGTGATGGAACCTGGGCTGACCGCTGCCCTACGCCTGACAAACGCAACTAGAGATAGCCAGGGAGCGTGCCTACGTTGGTTCTAGACGCCACGCACCAGCCTAAGAGCTAACTAGTACTGCAGAGAAAACAAAGACCTCACTTGCCTCCAGAGGAATTAACCCCAAAGGTATAGTTGCCCCCCACATGTATTGACGGTGAAATGAGAGGAAGGCACACACATAGAGATGATGTATATAGTTTTAGCAAATAGAGGCCCGCTGAAAACTAGAAAGCAGAATGACACAAAAGGGGACTGAGCGGTCAGCAAAAAACCCTAATCAAAAAAACCATCCTGAGATTACAAGAACCCATGTGCCAACTCATGGCACATGGGGAGAACCTCAGTCCACTAGAGCAACCAGCTAACAAAGAGACATTCTAAGCAAGCTGGACAAAAAAACCAAACAACTGAAAATCAGCACTTAGCTTATCCTGAAAGATCTGGGAGCAGGTAGGCAGGAACCAAACAGAGCACATCTGAACACATTGATAGCCGGCAAGGGAAATGACAGAAAGGCCAGGTAAAATAGGAAACACCCAGCCTCTGATGGACAGATGGAAACCAAAGGCCGCAACCCACCAAAGTCACCCAGTACCAGCAGTAACCACCAGAGGGAGCCCGCAAACAGAATCCACAACAGACAACCAAGGAGTACAGGCGAGAGAAACACAACTCTAATCCAGCAGAGGCAAGGGAACAATGGCAAAGTTCTAGGAGAGTTTTCTCAGACCCTCCCATCGCCCTGGCCCAGAGACGTGGGGTACTCTAACAAAGAGTGCAAAGTTTGGGAAGATGCTGAGGGAGAACCTTGCTGACCGTTCCAACTACCTCTGTGATTCCTCTGTGCCTTTTAATTATTGAGTATCCAAGCTGGACACGTGGCATGAACTGGCTCCTTCAAGCTTCTGGCCTGCCCTGCTGCTAGTGTATTGTCAGAGTGAGTTTTTAGTGCCGCTGGTGGAATTATAACTGATAAGCGCATCCGCCTGTTAACTGAAAATGCTGACAGGCTGACTCTTATAAAAATGAACAAAGGCTGGATTGGGCTAGACTTCTCTACACCACCCACACATGGGTATGCGCTTCCTGATTTTGGCTATTTGATATTATCCTCCTCCTTCTCCTTATCCTCATCATCCACCACCACTAGATCACCATGGTCACCGTGGTCTGTGAAGCAGCAGCCAACTTATTGTGTAAAAGGTTTTTTTTAATGCCCTTTAAAAAAACGTTTACACAGTATGTTGATGTGTACCCCCCCAGGGGGAAATATTTGTCAGCCCATACACTTAGTGTATGGGTATTACAACTATAGGAGACCGGCTTCTTTAAATTGGGAAAAGATTTATAGGAGGACATCCTCCACGTCTCTTAAGACACCACCACTAGATCACCAGGGTGAACGTGGTCTGTGATGCAACACCCAAGTAATTTTTTTCAAGGGTGTTTATGATGCCCATTCCAAAAATGTTTACACAGTATGTTGAGGTGCACCCCCCCAGGGGGAAATGTTTGGCAGCCAATACACTTAGTGAATGGGCATTACATGTATAGGAGACCCGCTCCTTTAGACGGAGCGTCTCCGCAAGATAAATAGACATGCTGCGGTCGGTAAAGACATGCAGCATGTCCGGATACGCAGGGCCGCCTGATGCGGCCCCGCACGCATAGTGGAGACAGGCTTTCATAAAATCCCCTCCACTATGCTGTAACATCTGGACGCTGTGGATGCTGTCTAGCATGGGCAATGCATCTAATCAACATATCAGCAATAGTGTTGAGCATTCCGATACCGCAAGTATCGGGTATCGGCCGATATTTGCTGTATCGGAATTCCGATACCGAGATCCGATACTTTTGTGGTATCGGGAATCGGAATCGGAAGTTCCCAGTGTATGGTTCCCAGGGTCTGAAGGAGAGGAAACTCTCCTTCAGGCCCTGGGATCCATATCCATGTAAAAAATAAAGAATTAAAATAAAAAAAAAAAAAAGGGATATACTCACCCTCTGACGCGCCCTGGTAGTAACCGGCAGCCTTCTTTGCTTAAAATGCACGCGTTTACTGCCTTCCGTGATGTCACGGCTTCTGATTGGTCGTGTGCCGCCAATGTGACCGCGACGCGACCAATCACAACAAGCCGTGACGTAATTTTCAGGTCCTGAATGCCGAATTCTAGGCATTCAGGACCTGAAAATTACGTCACGGCTTCTGATTGGTCGCGTGCCGCCCATGTGACCGCGACGCGACCAATCACAACAAGCCGTGACGTAATTTTCAGGTCCTGAATGCCGAATTCTAGAATTAGGCATTCAGGACCTGAAAATTACGTCACGGCTTGTTGTGATTGGTCGCGTCGCGGTCACATGGGCGGCACGCGACCAATCAGAAGCCGTGACGTCACGGAAGGCAGTAAACGCGCGCATTTTAAGCAAAGAAGGCTGCCGGTTCCCTCGATAAGGTGCAGGCTGCGTCGGAGAGGTGAGTATATCAATATTTTTTATTTTAATTCTTTATTTTACACATTAATATGGATCCCAGGGCCTGAAGGAGAGTTTCCTCTCCTTCAGACCCTGGGAACCATCAGGGATACCGTCCGATACTTGAGTCCCATTGACTTGTATTGGTATCGGGTATCGGTATCGGATTAGATCCGATACTTTGCCGGTATCGGCTGATACTTTCCGATACCGATACTTTCAAGTATCGGACGGTATCGCTCAACAATAATCAGCAAACATTCTTGTTCAGTGTCCATGCATTACTGTTTTGCAAAGATGATAGAAAATAAACTGTAGGAGATAATATGAGAGGTAAATATTCATCCTACAAGAAGAGTCAATACTTCAGACAACAGTTTATGATTCTGCATTGTCACAGCATAGTTAGGCATTCAGTCAGATCATTACAGTTATTGAATGCTGTCTTCCACTCTATGCACTGTTTAATACAGAATAGGATATAAATTCAGTGTGGGTCTTGTGAATCAATGGACAGAGGATGTAGCTTTAGCCATGTAAGTCCCCAAAACATTAGAAAGTGGCAAAACTAAAAAATAAATTTCATCAGTGTGGTGTGCTTCAATCTGTCACCTTCTCTATCGTGAATTGGATACAACAACCAGGAACTGCAGAGCCATTCGCATCGTTTAGCATAAGATTTGTCTGTAGAAAAACAAAAGGAATTTTCAGTCTTTTGGCCAGAGATAAACCAATAAAATTCTCTGTAGGTTTGAAATCAATACGCTTGCCCCAAGAAACAGAAGGTAATGGACATAAACATGAGAAGTTTGTTATTCAGTAAGGCAATGGAATTTTTGACAGATGATAATCTCTTCCGGCGTAATTGCATTTCTGTTATGTCCAGTCTGTTAGTAGAATTTGAAGATGCTCTGGAATGTATAACATGGGAATCTAGAGCTTTTTGCAATGACTGCTCCTTAGAGCATAAGTCCACTCAGAATGCAAGAGAAATGAAATCATCATCAAGGAAGGCACATATCTACCAGCAAATTATCCAACAGGCCGGCATAGAAGATAGCTAAGAGAGTGTAACTTTTCTAGATCAATTCAACAGAGGGTACAGAACTGGATAGCACAATCTCCCACAGAGTTAGTCCCTTGTCTAAGCTGCAGTATTGAGTCAGCAGCTGGATGAATGTGATCTGGTTTGTCAAACACCCTGAACACAGAAAAAACTTATGCCAATTTCAGCTTGTCAGAAATAAATTTCTGGGGACAAAGCTCAAAGAGTGAGGTGTATTGATTCACTAACTCTCAACAGGCCTTAGGATCTCCATCAAAACGAACAGGAATAGGCAAATATTAAGATGTTCCTCAAGCAGAATAACCCAGGTAATAATTATACTATGGCAGGTGTTGAGGCGGCTAAGAGGTTTTGCATAGCCATTATATCACAGAAAATAGTAAAACCAGTCCAGATTCATTCTTCCTTACCAATTATAAAGGTGTTGCTGCTGTTGCACCTTTGGAATCTATGGTCTGAATATTCTATTGACAGCTTTGTAGGTCATTGTTAGGAGAATGAAATGGATATAGTACATTTTGGAATTCAGAGACAATGAAGGGATTTGCAGAGGGGAGAAGCGAAGGGGTAGCGAGGTCAGAAGTGAACTAATAAGGCACCAGAATTACAGACAGACTGGAGAGGTGTGATGATGCGATGGGGGATGATGAGGTCCTAGACCCCACATGATGTTCCAAATACCCCACGGCCCTAGCAGGTGTTGCATTTATGGCGTCAAGAACAGGATGGACCGGCCCAGAAAACTGTGTCCTGTGTGCCATAGACTTTGTTGAACTGTATGAAAACCGCCATTTTACATGCCGTGCAGCGTGCGAGGAGCAGTGGGGTGGTGTCTTTGTGGGCGGAGCCCAAGAAAGCACAAAGAGGAGCTGCGATCCGTGCTTTGCTGTCAGCAGACAAAAAGCAGGAGGCCCCTGACTTCAAAACTGGAAGGAGCACCATCCAGGCCGCCGGTGGAGCAGCCGCTGACCCTGGTAACGAAACGCAGGGCCTGACTGAGGTTTACTAGGGGGGAGGAGAAAATGTCCAATCCGAGTGGAGATTCAGCGATGGCCACGGGCCCCATGGTGTAGCCAGTTCCAGCGGCGGCCGCAGCCCCCATGCCCCAGCTTGATCCAGCGGCTGCAGCAGCCACAGCTTCCATAGTGCCGTTATCAATGCCGCACATACCGGGAGCAGCCTGGTTACCGCAGTACTCAGGGGAGTCACACACCCTGAGTGATTTTAAGGTGAGACTCTGCAGTTTGCTTGACGTGTACCCCCTGTTTGAGAATCAAAAGGTCAGCATCCTCATTGGCCAGTTAACTGGTGCAGCTCAGAGGGAGGTAAAGTCCTGGCTGGGCACTGATAAAAGAATTTTTAAGCAAATTTTGGCCAGGCTGAAGGATACCTTTGACACCCGCACTGCAGCAGAGATTAAAATGAGATTCTTTGGGTGTAAATAAAAGGTGCAGGACAGTATAAGGGACTATACCCTTAATCTCCAGGAGGCACTGCGGGCCATTAAGCAGGTTGACTGTGACAGCATGCAAGATGGGGACAGATTGTTAAAGGAGCAATTTATTGAGGGATGTTGTGAATTCTGCTTTTAAGCTCCCTCCAGTGGTTGTAGGTGGTAATGCAGTCCTGGTCAGGTGTATCTGCTGATTGCAGTTCTGACTGGGGTATTTAGGCGTGCAGGATTCATTAGTCCTTGCCAGTTGTCAATTGTTGTTGGGAGGTGTAGGACCTCTGCCTGGTTCCTCCTGCCTTTCTGCCAAATCAGCAAAGATAAGTGTCTGGTTTTCTTTTCCTGTGGCACACATGTTGTGTGCTTCACAATTCAGTGCTATTCTTTGTGTTTTCTTGTCCAGCTTAGATTGTGTCAGTATTTTCTCAGTCTTGCTGGATTCTCTGGAGTGGCTGTTATGATCTGGTGGCCTAAGAGCAGCATGGGACGTACTCTGGAGAAGGTGGTACCTGTACTGACCGCAGACCCTGAACCTAACACCGCAACTAGAAGTAGCCGTGGAATGTACCTTGCGCTCCCTAGACATCTCGACACAGCCGGAGGACTAATTACCCCTAGAGATAGAAATGGGAAAACTATCTTGCCTCAGAGAAAATCCCCAAAGAACAGGCAGCCCCCCACAAATATTGACTGTGAGAGGAGAGGGAAAAAACATACACAGACTGAAATGAGAATTTAGCAAAGGAGGCCACTTCTAGCTAAATAGAAAGGACAGGACAGAGTACTATGCGGTCAGTATTAAAACACTAGAAAATATCCACCACAGAAAATACAAAAACTCCACAGCTAACTAAAGACATGGAGGGTATATCTGCATCTCCAGAGATACCAGCTTGGCTAAACAAATCCTTATACAGACCAAGCTGGACAAGACAAAACATGGAAAATAACGGAACAATAAGACCACAGCATGTGGACAGCAAAATCAAGGCCAGAACTTATCTTTGTTGAAAAGAACTGCAAAGCAGAAGAGACCAGGCAGGGATGTGAATCCTCCAGGAACAATGGACAACTGGCACTGACTAAAGGGTGAAGCAAGACTAAATAGCCCTGTCTAAATTGCAAAAAGTGAAAACACATGATAAATGCTGTGATTCAGAGACAGCAGCGCTACCACTTACAACCACCGGAGGGAGCCCAAGAGCAGAATTCACAACAAGTGGCAGATATACATTCCATGTCTTTAGTTAGATTGTGGAACTTTTTGTATTATCTGCTGTGGATATTTTTGGAAAGGTTTTAATACTGATCGCCTAGTAATCTGTCCTATCCTTTCCTATTTAGCTAGAGTGGCCTCTTTTGCTAAATCCTGTTTTCTACTTGCGTGTGTCTATTCTTCTCCTACTCACAGTCATTATTCGTGGGGGGCTGCCTATCCTATGGGGGTCTGCTCTGAGGCAAGGTAGCATTCCTATTTCCATCTATAGGGGTATTTAGTCCTCCGGCTGTGTCGAGGTGTCTAGGGTATGTTAGGCACACCCCACGGCTACTTCTAGTTGCGGTGTTAGTTCAGGATTTGCGGTCAGTACAGGTTCCACCGACTCCAGAGAAAGTTTCATGCGGCTCCAAGGTCACCAGATCATAACAGAGGGACTCCTGTCCAGGACCCGACAGGACACAGTTGCTTATCTTGGCCCTACAAAACCCTGACCTGGACTTTGCACACTTTAAAGATAGGGCTATCCGGGTGCTGCATAAACCAAATTCCAGCTGCTCAGCGCCCCCTAGGCGCCCAGCAATTACCACCGGGAAGCAGCATCCTTTCCACAGGCCCCCGTTGAGGCCGACGCGCAGACCCTAGAAAATGACCCTGCTGCAGGACTGCGTCTCCAGGTCCAGGAGCTGACCAAAAGTTTGGCTGCACTAATCAAAATCGTGCAGTCCATGCAAGTGACCCCAAAGGAGAAGATCCAGCTGGCCTCCAGTCCAGATGACGTCCCATGGAGACCGCAGAAGAGGATCCCTCCGATCAGAGGGAGAGACAACGATCGCTATGACCAGGACGGACGACCCATTTGCCGCCGCTGCAGCAAGGCGGGACACATTGCAAGATTCTGCAATTTAAACAAGCAACCCCTGGGGCAGAGGGCCAACCCCCAGGTATAAGACAACCAGGCCCACAAGGCTGGCGAGACAAGTACGTGGGATGATGGCCTGTCTTGCCCATTGTGATTGATGGCATCCAGATTAACACTTTACTGGACACTGGCTCCCAGGTGACGACTATGCCATATATTCTTTATAAACGGTACTGGGCTGACTCTGATATTACCTGCGGCCCCAATAATGATCTGAACATAGTCACCAGCAATGGTCAGCCTTTGCCACAAGTGGGGTATAAGGAGGTGACCATTAAGATTGGCTGAGAATAATTAGTCACAAGGTTTGATTATAGTTGATATTGACAAACGAGAATGCTATCCTATGATCACTTTAGGCACCAATGTAATAGAACATTATCTCGCAGAAATTATTGTTTTGTTGCAACAGGTTCCCGAGACTGCCAATTCCAGTAAGCGGCAAGTTCTGCAAAGGAGATCAAAGCACTGATGCAGAGACAACAGGTAGAGTTGTCTGGTGGAGAAGTCGGCAGTGTCAGAGTGAGTGATCCGATCCGCATTGCAGTACCCGCAAGGAGTGAAATATTAATTTGGTGTCGGGCAGCAATAGGCCTCATGGGTCAAGATTACCAGGCCCTGGTAGAACCAGTGTATTCTGATAGTAGGCCCACTGTCCTGGCAGCCAGGGGGCACTCGATGTCTGCAAGGGGAGGGTACCGATATGCATCCTGAATTGTGGGGAGAAAGAGGTCCATTTACCCCGATATGCCACCCTTGCTAAGCTGTTCACTGTAAATAACAACCCAATACAAGCAGTAGAACTCTTGCTTCCGTCTGACCAGGTGGAAGACAATGGCTTTGAGGGGCAGCTGGAGGATTGGTGTCAGAAATTACACGTAGGCAATGACTCCACCCCTTTTGCACCAAAAGCATGGGGCTTACTGGGTGGTCCAAGAATATGAGCGGGTCTTTAGCAAACACCCTCTAGACTTTGGGCAGGTAAAAGGGGTCCAACACCATATCCCCACCAGAGATCATCCGTCCATTAAAGAGAGGTACCGGCCTGTAACTCCAGCTCACTATCAATGTGCCAAGGGTATGTTATGGGAGATAAAGGAGGCTGGGGTGATCAGAGACAGTTGTAGCCCCTGGGCAGCTCTATTAGTCCTCGTTAGAAAGAAAGATGGTACAATGAAGATGGGTGTTGAATACAGGCAGATTAACCGCATTACACATAAGGATGCCTACCCGTTACCCAGAATAGAGGAATCATTAGCTGCACTGAAATCCGCTAACTATTTCTCACCTTAGATCTCACCATTGGGTATTGGCAGGTTCCCGTGGCAGAGGTGGATAAAGAGAAGACCGCCTTCACGACACCAATGAGCCTCTCCGAGTTCAGCTACATGCCGTTCAGACTTTGCTTTGTAATGCACAGGGGACGTTCCAGAGGATGATGGAGTGTTGCCTCGGGCAGAAAAATGTTGAAACCGTTCTGTTGTACCTGGATGATGTCATCGTCTTCACCAAAACCTATGAAGACCACTTGAAGCACCTGGCCGAGGTGTTTGAAGCCCTGTCCAACTTTGGCCTGAAAGTGAATCCGTCCAAGTGCCACCTGTTGAAGCCCATGGTGCAGTACCTAGGCCACGTAGTTAGCATGGAAGATGTGGCACCAGACCTTGACAAAGTCACCATTATCAGGGACTGGCCAAAACCCAACACCATTCGTGAAGTACGGCAGTTCCTCGGGTTGGTAGTCTACTACCAGAGATTTATCAAGGACTTCACTAAGATAGCTACACCCCTGCAAGACCTGCTAGTGGGCCAATCCAAGAAGGCCAAGAACAAGAATCCTCCGTTCGAGTGGAACTGCAGGGTGGAAGAATCCTTCACTTGGCTGAAGTTAGCTCTCATGGTAGATCAAGTCCTGGCCTACCCTGACTATGACCAACCATTTGTACTCTACACTGAAGCCAACTACGTGGGATTGGGAGCAGTGCTGTCACAAGTACAGAAAGGCAGAGAGAGGGTGATTGCCTATGGCAGCAGGAAGCTTCGTCCTACTGAAAAGAACCCCAACAACTATAGTTCCTTCAAATTGGAGTTCCTCACCATAGCCTGGGCTGTGACCAAGCGATTCAAACATTACCTGGCTTAAGCGAAGTTTACCATCTTCATGGACAATAATCCGCTGACTCACTTGGAAACTGCAAGGTTAGATGCATTGGAACAGCGATGGATGGCCCGTCTGTCCAACTACAAGTTTACCATCAAGTACCAAACGGGGCATAAAAACACTAATGCTGATGTGCTGTCCAGGATGCCCAATTTAGCAGACAAGGGAGAAGACCTTGAAAAGCTAGAAGAAACTCGAGTTACCAGCCTTCCACTGCCCCGAGGCGGCCCTGTGCTCCCATTATGTTAGGAACAAGCGCAATATCATGCAAGAGGCCATGCTTATCCTGTTGCCCCACCATGGATAGTGGGTGGAAGAAGCTGGAGGTCTCCTGGATTGGCATGAGGAAAGCCATTGAGAGGTAGTGCCAAGAGTGTGGCCTATGCAACCTGTGCAGGAAAGACCAAAACAGCCAGTGATCCCCATTACAGACGATCATCACGAAGCAGCTGCTTGAACTGGTAGCCTTGGACCACGTTAAGCTGGCCCCAAGCTGGTCAGGCTATGTCTACGCCCTGACCATAATGGACCATTACTCATGGTTCCTGGCAGTCGTGCCTGTCAAAGACCAAACAGCGAAGACAGCAACTAAAGCGTTTCAAGAACACTTTTGTCAACCGCACGGATACCATAAACAAGTGCTCACCAACCAAGGCCCAGCCTTGGAGGTAGAAGTGTTCCAGGAGTTCTGTAAGCTGTACGGTTGCCAGAAAATCAGGACGACGCCGTACCAACCGCAGACAAATGGCATGAATGAGAAAATGAACCAGGGGGTAATTGACCTGTTGAAGACCTTGCCCCTGGAAGAGTGAAACCTGTGGCCAGAGAAGTTGCGTGACTTGGTAGATCTATACAACCATATCCCAGTAAACTCAACCAACTGCACCCCGGCCTACCTGATGAGAGCGAGACAGGAGAGAAACGCCCCTGCAGTTCCCTTGTCATCTGGAGAACAGGTTCTCAAAAGAAAAAGGAGGATGCACAAACTAGATGATCAGTGGGAGGTTGAGCCTTATGCCATTTTACCTTCAGACTTTGATAACACCAAGGTGTGCCTCGTCAGTAGTGTTGAGCATTCCGATACTGCAAATATCGGGTATCGCCAATATTCGCTGTATCGGAATTCCGATACCGAGTTCCGATATTTTTGCGATATTGGATATCGGAATCAGAAGTTCCCATAGTGCAATAATGCACTTTAATTGGAGTGTGGGCGGTGCATGGGCGGAGACTGCATGTCTCTGTGCGGGCGGAGTCTGTGCGGGACAGTGGGGGGGTCTGTGCGTCCCTGCCGGGGCTCTGTGCAGCGTGCCGGGGCTCTGTGTGGGCTGCAGGGGCTCTGTGCTGCCTGCCGGGGCTCTGTGCGGGGCTCTGTGCTGCGTGCCGGGGCTCTGTGCAGGCTGCTGGGGCTCTGTGCGGGGCTCTGTGCGGCTTGCCGGGGCTCTGTGCGGGCTGCCGGGGCTCTGTGCGTGTATGCAGGCATCGTCCGATGGGACTACAAGTCCCATCGGACGATGCCTACTACAGTGACAGTGATTGACACATTAGCCAATGATGGGACAGTAGTAGTCCATCATCCGGCTAATATGTTGAATGTAAAAAAAAAAAATACTACATACAAGGTACATACATACTACATACATACTACATACATACTACATACATGCTACATACATGCTACATACATGTCACATGCATGCTACATACATACTACATACATACTACATGCTACATACATGCTACATACATACTACATACATACTACATACATGCTACATACAGTTAGGTCCATATATATTTGGACAGAGACAACATTTTTCTAGTTTTGGTTATAGACAATACCACAATGAATTTTAAACAAAACAATTCAGATGCAGTTGAAGTTCAGACTTTCAGCTTGTGACAGCGACGCGACCAATCACAAGCCGGAACGTAATTTTAAAATCATGAATGCCTAGAATTAGGCATTGAGGACCTGAAAATTACGTCACGGCTTGCTGTGATTGGTCGCGTCGCGGCCACATGGGCGGCACGCGACCAATCACAAGCCGTGACGTCACAGAAGGAAGTAAAAGCGCGCATTTTAAGCAAGCAACGCTGCCGGTTCCCTCGGTAAGGTCCAGGCTGCGTCGGAGAGGTGAGTATAGCAATATTTTTTATTTTAATTCTTTATTTTACACATTAATATGGATCCCAGGGCCTGAAGGAGAGTTTCCTCTCCTTCAGACCCTGGGAACCATCAGGAATACCGTCCGATACTTGAGTCCCATTGACTTGTATTGGTATCGGGTATCGGTATCGGATTAGATCCGATACTTTGCCGGTATCGGCCGATACTTTCCGATACCGATACTTTCAAGTATCGGACGGTATCGCTCAACACTAGTGGCCATCCGTCACGATCCGTCACTAGTACAAGTCTATGGGTAAAAAAACGCATCCTGCGAGCACATTTGCAGGATCCATTTTTTCTGCTGGATCCGTTTTTTTCTCATAGAGTTGTATTAGCGCAAGATTGCACCTGATGGCCACACGTTTCATCTGTTTTTTGCAGGATCCGTCAAAAAAGCTGTTTCCGCCGGACGGAAAACACATACAGAGCAACGTTTTTTCTGTCCGGCGAAAAAACGCACAGCGACAGATCCGGCAAAAAACGTATGAAACTAAGATGTGAAATGATTAATCCGGCCTCCGAATCCTTTTTTTCATGCATGTTTTCATTCAAATCATGCCCATTTTCCGTTTATTTATTTCCAAAAACTAAATCAAAACTGTGCAAAAAACGCACCAAAAACTGCATCAAAACTGCACCAAAAACTGCATCAAAAACCGCATCAAAAACTGCACCAAAAACAGTACTAAAAACCGCATCAAAAACCGCACCAAAAACCTGCACCAAAAACTGCATCAAAAACTACACCAAAACCTGCATCAAAACCTGCATCAAAAACAGCACCAAAAACTGCATAAAAATCTGCACCAAAAACTGCATCAAAAACCGCACCAAAAACTGCACCAAAAATGCATCAAAAACTGCACCAAAAACCGCACCAAAAACCTGCACCAAAAACGGCACCAAAAACTGCACCAAAAACCTGCACCAAAAACC
Source organism: Ranitomeya variabilis (assembly GCF_051348905.1). NCBI lineage: Eukaryota > Metazoa > Chordata > Amphibia > Anura > Dendrobatidae > Ranitomeya > Ranitomeya variabilis. Next base: position 166,127,427 of record NC_135233.1, read on the forward strand.
TGCACCAAAACCTGCACCAAAAACTGCACCAAATTTCGATGCAGGTTTTGATGCAGTTTTTGGTGCAGTTTTTTGTGTACCGTTTAGGCTATGTTCACGGTTTTTGCTGCGGATCCGCAGCGGATTTGCAGCTGCGGATCCGCAGACGTTTTCCATGCAGGGTACAGTACAATGTTACCCTATGGAAAACAAAAACCGCTGTGCCCACTTTGCGTTTTTCCGCTTGAAAATCAGCACGGATTTTCTGCGGAAAAAAAGAAGTAGCATGTCACTTCTTTCTGCGGATTCCGCAACTGTTTTCCACCTGCACCAATAGGAAAGTGCAGTTGGAAACCCGCAGTGGAATCCGCAGGAGAAACCGCACAGAAAACCGCAGGGAAATCCACCGCGGTTTTGCACTGCGGGTTTTCTCAAATCAGGACCTGAAAAATCCACAGGAAAAAAAGGATGGTGTGAACAAGGCCTAAGATGCGTTTTTGGTGCAGTTTTTGGTGCAGTTTTTTATGCAGGTTTTGGTGCGGTTTTTGATGCTGTTTTTGATGCAGTTCTTGGTGCAGGTTTTTGGTGCGGTTTTTGATGCAGTTTTTGGTGCAGTTTTGATGCAGTTTTTGGTGCAGTTTGATGCAGTTTTGATGCAGTTTTTGGTGCGTTTTTGCGCGGTTTTGATGCAGTTTTTGGAAATAAATAAATAAACGGAAGATGTGCATGATTTGATTGGAAACATGCATGAAAAAACAGATTCGGAGGCCGGATTCATAATTTCACATCTCAGTTTCATACGTTTTTGTTGCCGGATCCGTCGCTGTGCGTTTTTTCGTATGTGTTTTCCGTCCGACGGAAACAGCTTTTTTGATGGATCCTGCAAAAAACGGATGAAACGTGTGGCCATCAGGCGCAATCCGGCGCTAATACAACTCTATGAGAAAAAAACGGATCCGGCGGAAAAAAATGGATCCTGCAAATGTGCTCGCAGGTTGCGTTTTTTACCCATAGACTTGTACTAGCGACGGATCGCGACGGATGGCCACACGTCGCGTCCGTCGTGCTAAGGATCCGTCATGTTTTGGTGGACCGTCAGCACGAAAAAACGTTCAAGTGAACTTTTTTTTGTCCGTTGCGTCTGCCATTTTCTAGCACACATGCGCGGACGAAACTCCGCCCCCTCCTCCCCGGACTTCAGAATGGGCAGCGGAAGCGTTGAAAAACTGCATCCGCTGCCCACGTTGTGCACAAATTTCAGAACGTGCGTCGGTATGTCGGCCCGACGCATAGCGACGGACCCGTACCGACGCAAGTATGAAAGAGGCCTTAATGAGCGTTGAATTTAAAAAAAACGGCGTGGGCTCCCGCGCAATTTCCTGCGCCAGAGGAGGAAAGCCAACAGCCTGGGGCCAATATTTGTAGCCTGGGCTATGAATATCAGCCCGCAGCTGTCTGCGTAGCCTTTACTGGCTATTAAAATAGGGGGAACCCCCCAAAAAATGACGTGGGGTCCCCCTATATTTTATAGCCAGAAAGGCTATGCAGACAGCTGCGGGTTGATATTCATAGCCTAGAGAGGGGCCATGGATATTGCCCCCCCTGGCTACAAATACCAGTCCACAGCCGCCCCGGAAATGGCGCATCTTTGAGATGCGCCAATTTCAGCACTTAGCCCCTCTCTTCCCACTCCCATGTAGCGGTGGGATATGGGGTAATAAGGGGTTAATGTCACCTTGCTATCGTAAGGTGACATTAAGCCGGGTTAATACCAGAGAGGCGTCAATAAGACGCCTATCCATTGTTAATCCAATACTAGTAAAGGGTTAATAAAACACACACACATTAGGAAAAAAGTATTTTAATATTCTTCATTTCACCATACTTACCATACTTCAGCGCCTGCAAAAAACGTAAAATAATAAACCGTATACTACTTGTCTGCCGTAGTCCAATTAATAACTAGTGTCCCACGACGATCTCCCCTATAGAACAGTGACATCGGGTGATGCCACTGCTGTATAGGACCTTCAGTGACACACTGACAGGAGACAATGGCTCCTGCAGTGCATCACTGAACTATAGTAACCTCTGAGTTTTACTTTATGTCAATTGCTGTGTGGGAAAATTTCTCACACAGCAATGGCATAAAGTGAGTCTAGGGACTATTTTTTTTTAAAGTGGCGGAGGAATACAGTGCAGAAGGATACCTTCCTCCCGTCACTGTGTTCCTGAAGCCCCTGGAGAGCAGTCGCATCAGCTGATGCTGCCGTTCTCTATGGGAGATCGTCGTGGGACACTCGTGGATTTCTGCGGACAGGGAGTATATTGGTTGTTTGTTATTTATTATTATTATTATTATTATTATTTATTGTTATAGCGCCATTTATTCCATGGCGCTTTACAAGTGAGGAGGGGTATACATAATAAAAACAAAGTACAATAATCTTGAACAATACAAGTCATAACTGGTACAGGAGGAGAGAGGACCCTGCCCGCGAGGGCTCACAATCTACAAGGGATGGGTGAGAATACAGTAGGTGAGGATAGAGCTGATCGTGCAGCGGTTGGTTGATCGGTGGTTACTGCAGGTTGTAGGCTTGTCGGAAGAGGTGGGTCTTCAGATTCTTTTTGAAGGTTTCGATGGTGGGCGAGAGTCTGATGTGTTGTGGTAGAGGGTTCCAGAGTAGGGGTGATACGCGAGAGAAATCTTGTATACGATTGTGGGAAGAGGAGATAAGAGGGGAGTAGAGAAGGAGATCTTGTGAGGATCGGAGGTTGCGTGTAGGAAAGTACCGGGAGATGAGGTCACAGATGTAAGGAGGAGACAGGTTGTGGATGGCTTTGTACGTCATGGTTAGGGTTTTGTCTGGAGTCTCTGGGCAATGGGGAGCCAGTGAAGGGATTGACAGAGGGGAGAGGCCGGAGAATAGCGGGGGGACAGGTGGATTAGTCGGGCAGCAGAGTTTAGAATAGATTGGAGGGGTGCGAGAGTGTTTGAGGGGAGGCCACAGAGCAGGAGGTTGCAGTAGTCAAGACTAGAGATGATGAGGGCATGGACTAGGGTTTTTGCAGATTCTTGGTTGAGGAATGAACGGATTCGTGCAATATTTTTGAGTTGAAGTCGGCAGGAAGTGGAAAGGGCTTGGATATGTGGTTTGAAGGAGAGATCAGCGTCAAGGATAACCCCGAGGCAGCGAGCTTGTGGGACTGGGGAGAGTGGGCAGCCATTTACTGTAATGGATAGGTTCGTTGGGGGGGTCACGTGAGATGGGGGAAAGATGATGAATTCTGTTTTGTCCATGTTAAGTTTCAGAAATTTAGCGGAGAAGAAGGATGAAATAGTGGACAGACATTGAGGGATTCTGGTTAGTAGGGAGGTGATATCTGGTCCAGAGATGTAGATCTGTGTGTCATCAGCATAGAGGTGATACTGAAAGCCATGAGATTCTATGAGCTGTCCCAGGCCAAAGGTGTAAATGGAGAAGAGCAGGGGCCCAAGGACTGAACCTTGTGGGACTCCGACAGAGAGGGGGCGAGGTGAGGAGGTGGTGTGTGAGTGGGAGACGCTGAATGTCCGGTCTGTTAGGTATGATGAGATCCAGGATAGGGCCAAGTCTGTGATGCCAAGGGATGAGAGGGTCTGTAATAATAGGGAATGGTCCACTGTGTCAAAGGCAGCCGACAGGTCGAGGAGGAGGAGAACAGAGTAGTGTCGCTTGCTCTTGGCGGTTAAAAGGTCAGTGGTGACCTTAGTTAGGGCAGTTTCAGTGGAATGGTGTGAAAAGCCAGATTGTAAGCGGTCAAAGAGGGAGCAAGAAGAGAGATGGGAGGACAGTTCAAGGTAGACGTGTTGTTCCAGTAGTTTTGAGGCATAGGGGAGAAGTGATATAGGGCGATAGCTAGATATAGAGGATGGGTCAAGAGAGGGCTTTTTGAGGATAGGTGTGATGGAGGCATGTTTAAAGCTTGAGGGGAAAACACCATTTGTTAGTGATAGGTTGAAGAGATGGGTTAGGGTTGGGATGAAGATTGTGGTGAGGTTTGGGATGAGGTGGGTTGGGAGTGGGTCAAGTGCACAGGTGGTGAGATGCGATCTTGAGAGTAGAGTGGCGAGTTGATCTTCTGTAATGGTGGAGTAGTTGGTTTTGGAGGTGGAGGGTAGGGAAGTTGGGAGGAAGGGCTCTGGGGCTTGTTGACCAAAACTGTCTCTGATGTTATCAATCTTCTGCTTGAAGAATGAGGCAAAGTCTTCAGCAGAGATAAGTGAGGAGGGAGGAGGTGCTGGGGGACGGAGGAGAGAATTGAAGGTGTTGAATAACTGTTTAGGGTTGTGAGACAGGGAGGATATGAGAGATGAGAAGTAGGTTTGTTTAGCTGTGGCGAGTGCGGTCTTGAAAGTAGTGAGGGACTGTTTGAATGCGATTAAGTGGTCGTTGGAGTGGGATCTTTTCCATCTGCGCTCAGCAGCCCTGGAAGCTTGCCTCAGTTCTTTGGTCAGGCTGGTGTGCCAGGGCTGTCTGTTGATTTTGCGAGCTTTGGTATGTGTAAGTGGGGCAGCAGATTCCAAAGCTACAGCTATTGTGGTGTTATATAGAGCGGCAGCGTCATCCGCATTGTGTATGGAACTTATGTCTGTGAGAGGGAGGAGGGATTCAGAGAATGAATGTAGGTCAAGATGTTTAAGATTTCTGCGAGGGTGTGAAAGTTTGTGGGGTGGGGACTCTAGACATGGAGCGGAGAGAGATGAGAATGTGAGAAGGTTGTGGTCAGAGAGAGGAAGAGGCGAGTTAGAGAGGTTAGATAGGGAGCAGAGGTGGGTGAAGATGAGGTCCAGTGTGTGACCATCTTTGTGAGTGGTTGCAGAAGACCATTGAGTGAGGCCGAAGGAGGAAGAGAGAGATAGAAGTTTAGTGGCAGCTGAGAGGGAAGTGTCAATGGGTATTTTAATCTTTTTTACAGATGACACTGGCTTCGGGGAACAAAGTGACAAGTGATGGTGAGTATGAACTCTATGTTTAATGTACTGTATGTCTATATGTATGTATTGTATGTAATGTATGAATGTATTGTATGTAGTATGTATGTATGCAGTATGCAGTATGTATGTATGTATGTAGTATGTATGTATGTATGTAGTGTGTATGCATGTATGTAGTATGAAATGTTAAGTCCTTCTCAGTCCCTGGCTTACTGGAGGTAAGCTTCCAGGTAAATGACACGCAAACAAAGTATTGTGTGATCATATACAGGGGAAGCTCAGGAGCGCGTCTGACTCTCTGGGCTTTACCCCTCCTTTATAAAGAAAAAGAGTTATGCATTTGCAGACATGCGCACAAGCGCTCATTATTTCACATTCTCTTACAAAGCTTATCTATACTGTGAAATTTACAACCTCTAGTATGTAGGTAAAAGGCTATAATAACAGAAGGAATGCGTGCATAAAAAGGAAATGTCAACTTGCTCAAGTTTCTTGATATGAGCCAGATGTTTCAGGAGAAAGATACAATGGATTCTTTCAGTCTAATCTCTACAATTCCCCCCTTTGACATATTCCTTTTATTTATTACCATAGGGCCAAAGACAAAGCCTTTATTTTTGGTATTACACATACACACACTTATATTATTAATAAGAGAATCACATCTAGTATTAATTCTTCTATCGCAAATTATTTTCTTCTTTAGCAGTATACTAAAATATAAAAACAAAAATTAGTACAGTAATATTAATCAGAATCACTAGAGGATAACATAAGAATAAAGGAGAAAGAAAAAAAAAAAAAACTTTATACTCTTGCATCTATTACACAAAGTTTATCTGTGCATACTGAGATACCCTTGAGCACAATCTGGAATAGTACGTATATGACTACAATAATCATAACTATATGTATTATGCTCTGCATAATCCCAGCAACCCACCCACCGATTCCTCTGAACCAGTTGGCTGGGTTAAGAAAAGAAAAGGTATCTGACCACCAGTTATCCTTATTCTGGTCATTGTCTTTATCATACTGATCTCTGAGTCGTTGTACGTCCCCTAATTTAAATGTCATACTCATAGTACTATTCGGGTCTATACAATGACAGCAGGTGGGTCCGATGATTTGACACATACCTCCTTGTGAGGCAGTTAGGTAATCCAATACCAGAGTATGTTGGTTGATGACTATTATAAGCTGATTCTGTACTGCTATACTAGTGTTTAGTATATCCAATATATCCCAAATCTGATCATCTAGATAATCCGTGGCTCTAACTAATTTATCCCACATCTGTGTTAACATTATTAACATCAATATCATGAGTTTTGTACTGCTTTTTTGCAGTGGCTTGCATGTATCCATGATGCCTTTCCTTCAAGCTTGACTGATGTAGGTGTTGTCAACAGGACTTGGAAGGGTCCGTCAAATCTTGGTTCAAGAGCCTTTCTGGTGTGTCTTTTTACATAGACTTGATCACCTGGTTCCAACTTGTGACTTCCTTCAATGTTGTCAGGATCTGGAAGGGAAGCAAAAACTTGTGCATGCACCTTAGTTAATTGTTTCTGAAGATTTTGCACATAAGAAGTCAATGACTCAATATTTAACACAAGTTGTTGTGGAAAATAACATCCTAAATTGGCAGTCCTGCCAAACAAAATTTCATATGGAGACAGTTTAGTCTTACCCCTTGGGGTATTGCGTATTGAGTAAAGGGCCAGTGGAAGGCATTCTGTCCAAGGCTTTCCTGTTTCAGCCATGGCTTTCTGTGTTTTTAATTTTAAAGTTCCATTCATGCGTTCCACCTTACCGGAACTTTGAGGATGGTATGGAGTGTGTAACTGACTTTCAACACCCAACATTTTCAGTACATTTTGAAATATTTCTCCAGTGAAATGAGTACCCCTATCTGACTCGATCACTTCAGGGAGACCGTAACGGGGTATCAGTTCGGCAACTAGCTTTACAGCAGTGTTTTTAGCTGAAGCCTTCCGAACTGGATAGGCCTCTGGCCACCCCGAGAACATGTCCACACACACCAACACATACTCATACCCATTACTTTTTGGCAGCTGGATAAAGTCTATTTGTAATCGCTGAAACGGATAGAGAGGTCGGACGTGGTGCTTCATAGGGGTCTTTGTCGTCTGTCCGGGATTATGTGCCAGGCATATAACGCATGCAGCACAATAGTCTCTTGCGTAGTTGCCAAAACCTGGAGCCAACCAGACTTGCTTTGCCAGTAGTGTCATTGCATTTGCAGACACATGAGTAGGGTGGTGCAGTCCACCAACTACAATCGGGTACCAGGCTCTAGGTAGACATATTAGTCCATCTTTCTTCCAAATTCCTGCTTGTTCTTCTGCCCCTTCCTTTTTCCACCTGTCCCTCTCCTCTTCTCCTGCATCTTCCTGTGCTTGTCTCAGTCTATCTTCAGTATTTTCTGTGGGGTTTACAGTATGAACCTGCTGTAAGGGTTTGACCGCTGCTGCCTTGGCTGCTTTATCAGCCCTATCATTTCCCCTAGATTCCCTAGTGTCGAGTCTCACATGTGCAGCTACCTTAATTACTGCTACTTCTTTTGTTTCTTGTGCAGCCTCTAAGATCTGTTTGATCAGAGAAGCATGTTTTACAGGTTGTCCTGACGCTGTCATATAACCTCTAGCTCTCCAGATTACTCCAAAATCAAACACAATACCATGTGCATACCTAGAATCAGTGTATATATTAGCTGTCTGATTCTCAGCTATTTTTAGCGCTTCAATCAATGCTGTTAGTTCTGCTTCTTGTGCAGACTGTTTCGGTGGAAGAGGTTCTGCTTTGAGAGTTTCAGATTCTGACACAACTGCATACCCTGTATGGAAGTTACCTGTGTCATCTGCAAACCTACTACCGTCTATAAACAGCTCTAAATCTGGATTTTGAAGTGGTGTTTCGGATACATTGGGTAAGCCTGCCGTTTCTTGTAAAATGAGCTCTGTACAATCATGTGTGTCTGTAGGGAAAAAATTTGCGTGTGTATCAGTGTCCTTATTCCCCCCTTCAGACTCGAGAGGTAGCAGTGTAGCTAAATTTAGAGTCTGAAGCCTTGCAAATGTGATAGTAGAGGGAAGCAGCAAAGAACACTGTAGCCGCAAATGTCTGGCCATGGAAATGTGTTTTGGTTGGACCTGGTTTAATATCCCATAAACATCATGTGTGGTTTGAACTGTGAGTGGATGCTCTAGGACAATTTCTGATGCTTTGTCCAACAATAGCGAGACAGCAACAACTACACGTACACAGGTTGGCGCTGCTCTAGCTACGGGATCTAACCTTGCTGAAAGATATGCAATTGGTCTTTGTTTCCCTGCATGCTTCTGGGTAAGAACTCCTGTAGCATGGGAATCAACTTCTGCAGCCATAAGCTGAAATGGTTTGGTGTAGTCTGGTAGCCCTAACGCTGGAGCTGAAACAAGGGCATCTTTTAATTGTTGGAACGAAATCTGACCTTCTTTTGTCAACAAATAAGGTTCACTTTTTACACAGTCATACAGTGATTGCATTAGTTGACTGGCATGTATAATCCATTGTCTACAATGAGACACTATTCCTAAAAATGCTCGTAGCTGTTTATGATTTCTAGGCTCATTCATCTGTCTTATTGCTTCAGTTCTTTGAGGTGTAAGATGCTTTTTACCTTGAGAAATGCAATGACCTAGAAAGACCACTTTGATCTGACAAACTTGTAGCTTTTGTCTATTCACTTTACACCCTTCTTTTTCTAGAAAACATAGTAAACTCACAGTGGACCTTTCTGCAGTTTCTAGATCTGGGCAGCAAAGTAGTATGTCATCCACATACTGCAAAATTACTACCTGTGATTCAGGTTCAAACCTTTGAAGAACTGTTTGTAGGGCATTTGAATAAAGAGTAGGGGAGTGTATCATTCCCTGTGGAAGGCGTGTCCACGCCAACTGTTTGCCCTTAAATGTAAATGCAAACAAATGCCAACTATCTTGGTGTAAAGGAACCGAGAAAAATGCATTTGAAAGATCTATTACAGTAAACACTTGAGAACTGGCTGGTATCTGTGATAGTAACGTATGAGGATTGGGTACAACTGGGGTGATTGGATCTAGAACTTTGTTTATTTCTCTTAGATCATGTACCATACGATATTTGGGCATAGAACCCTTATCAAGAGTTCTCTTCTTGACTGGATACAGAGGAGTGTTAGCAGGTGATTGTATCTCTACCAAAACTCCTTTCTCTCTATATCCCTCTATCTGTTTTGTAATTGCTAATTCCTGCTGGGCACTCACAGGGTATTGTCTGAACTGTGGGAGAACAGCTCCTGGTTGCACAGATAATTTTACAGGAGAGATATGTAATAATCCCACATCAGTGTCACCCTGTGCCCACAGTGTTTCTGGGACCGTTGAGAGGTCTAGATCTGTGTTGTACTCTTTTTCTTCAGTATAATCCTCATAAGCCTGAATTCTGACATATTGTTCTAATGTTTCTGCATCATCAGGGATAGTCAACATAACTGTGCCATCTTCCCTAAAATTGATGTTAGCTTCTAATTTCTTTAGTACATCAGTTCCTAACAGACATGTTGGGGCACCTCTGGCATACAAAAATCTGGATGCAAAACATTTAGGTCCTAATGAGACCTCTAGGGGCACAGTATATGGCAGTGTTCGAATTACCCCATCATAACCCTCAGCAAAAGTTGTTTGTTCTGAAATATCTTCCGGATTCGGAAGAAAATCTTGATTCAAAATTGAGGAAGTTGCACCTGTATCTATCAAAAATGGAATCTCTCTCCCCCCCACATTCACCTGTATCATAGGTCTTCTAGCTGGTAGGGAAGTTTGTAACACATCGAGTCAATCTGAATCTGGTATGGGACCATCTATGATGGTAGATTTCTGCTGGTTGTCCGTTTGGGGAGGGTTATTTCTGGGAACAAATTTGCCTGACTTTATATCTGCCAACTTCTTCCTGCACTCTCTTTGGAAATGACCTGGCTTTTTACAGTAGTGGCAAGGAAAATTGTGTCTCACTCTTCCTCCTGTATTAGCTTGTGCTATTCTAACAGGCTTACGATTCTCTCTCATATCCATGGCTATTCCTAAACATCGTTGTTTCACAATATTTGGTTGTTCAATCGTTCTCCAATCTGGAGTAGAGGATTTAAATTTTTCTCTGATTTTCGGATCTAGCCCCTCTATTAATTGTTTTGTAAAAAGTCTCCTTACTGAAGCATCAGTCAAATCCAATCCTTCATCCCTAAAGCTATTTTCTAGTTCTTGACTATATTCTTCAATACTTTGCCCAAATTTCTGCATAATCACACCTGTAGACCCCCTTTCCCTCTGTTTTCCTCTCATGAAAATTATTAATGCCTCTGTGAACTGGGTACCTGATGCTTCTGTCTGTAAGGCACCCCCTTCTGCCACTGGTCTATTGGGCTGTAGGTGTGTCAATAATTCCTGAAAAAGTCCGGGGGACATTTTCATTCTACATAATTCTTCCCCGTCCGCCCAGACCCCAGCATGAGTCTGCATGATTTGTTGTATATACTGCGCAAACCTTATGGGGTATTGAGTGGGATCAGGCGCATTATGCAGGAGGGACATACCCTCGGCAGGGGACCAAGGAAAGTATTGTCTGGTCTGATGATATCTGGTGTTCATTACCCCGTCAGCACCAGCTTCTCTAAAAGGTCTTGGTACTACCCTAACAGGGGCAAGTACAGCGCCATATCTAGGTGTACCACAGGCTAGGCAATCATTTCTCCAATCTGGATTTTGTTGTCCACAGTGTGAACATTCCCATCCTCCTACCCCACCAAGATTGGGATACAAGGCTGGAAATTGTTTTCCTCCTTCTGCTCTTCCAGATGGTACAAATGATTGGGCTTTTGGATCTAGGTAAGGTGGCGGGATTATGTCACAACTTTTTCCCTTCCTCATGATCCATTTGGAAGTGTCTGGATCGTACTTCCAATTCTCCTCTTTAGCTGTTTTTGAGACCTCTATCATACAGTGTATGATTTCTTCCCACCCATTGTCTTTGATAATTCCACCTCGTTCTTTACTCAGTCTTTCCCATTCTGTACTAAACATAAGTGCTTCTGAAATTCCCAATTTTTCTCTTACCCTTCTAATCTGTCTTCTGACTATCTTTCCACATCTTTCCTGTATGATATCTGCTGCTTCCACTTGTCCTAAGACAGTTTTGGTCTGTTTATTTCCCATTTTTCTTTTCAATATTAGCTATGACTACCCTAGGTGACGTTTGGACAATCACTTACTCTATGGTGATGTCTCGTTGCCTTCTCTCCTAGGGAGCTAAAATATTGAAGGGCTTGTCTGCTCCGTTTCTTCTAATATGCAGGACGTACTTAAGTGCTATTATGCACACAGACAGACCCAGCAACACCATACAGATCACAAAACTTTCTGTGTCAGTTAGCATACTTGTCCCAGGCTCATGAAAACCCGCGTCCTGGGCTCATTCTATCAAACCTTATCCAGAAATGAAGGAGGTTAAGCACTTAATGAATAGTCAAGCATGGGCGGAGAAGAAGAACGCAACCACATGACCCAGTTAGGCTGACTTCCGTGTATAAGGCTTATACCCCAACTATTTCGGCTTATTTTTCTACGCACTTTTGCTCTTCTTTCACAACATACCACAACCTTCACACTGTTCACACACTGCCAGGGACAGGACTCATAAGTCTATACAATATGGTAACCCGAGTTTTATAGGTATCTACTCACTACTAGACTAACCCAGCGTGACACGGCTCATAGAGATCTTTCGGATAATACAGGGCAGATAAAAGAGAACTAATAATGTCTCTTACCTGGCCAGGTTTTTCAGTTCATTTGCCGTCCATTATCCCAGATCTCCGTTGTCCGTATCCGCAGGTAAATCTCGAGCAAATACTCTTATCTCAGGTCCCTGTTCGATGCGCCAAAGAAATGTTAAGTCCTTCTCAGTCCCTGGCTTACTGGAGGTAAGCTTCCAGGTAAATGACACGCAAACAAAGTATTGTGTGATCATATACAGGGGAAGCTCAGGAGCGCGTCTGACTCTCTGGGCTTTACCCCTCCTTTATAAAGAAAAAGAGTTATGCATTTGCAGACATGCGCACAAGCGCTCATTATTTCACATTCTCTTACAAAGCTTATCTATACTGTGAAATTTACAACCTCTAGTATGTAGGTAAAAGGCTATAATAACAGAAGGAATGCGTGCATAAAAAGGAAATGTCAACTTGCTCAAGTTTCTTGATATGAGCCAGATGTTTCAGGAGAAAGATACAATGGATTCTTTCAGTCTAATCTCTACAGTATGTAGTATGTATGTATGTAGTATGTATGTAGTATGTATGTGGTATGTAGTATGTATGTATGTAGTATGTATGTATGTAGTATGCATGTAGTATGTAGTATGTATGTACTGTATGTCTATATGTATGTATTGTATGTAATGTATGAATGTATTGTATGTAGTATGTATGTATGCAGTATGTATGTAGTATGTATGTATGTAGTATGTATGTATGCATGTAGTATGTATGTATGTAGTGTGTATGCATGTATGTAGTATGTATGTAGTATGTATGTATGTATGTAGTATGTATGTAGTATGTATGTATGTAGTATGTATGTATGTAGTATGCATGTAGTATGTAGTATGTATGTAGTATGTATGTAGCATGTATGTAGCATGTATGTAGTATGTATGTAGCATGTAGTATGTATGTAGTATGTATGTAGCATGTATGTAGCATGTATGTAGCATGTAATATGTATGTAGTATGTATGTAGCATGTATGTAGCATGCATGTAGTATGTATGTAGCATGTATGTAGCATGTCTGTAGCATGTAGTATGTATGTAGTATGTATGTAGCATGTATGTAGCATGCATGTAGTATGTATGTAGCATGTATGTAGCATGTCTGTAGCATGTAGTATGTATGTAGTATGTATGTAGCATGTATGTAGCATGTATGTAGTATGTATGTATGTAGTATGTATGTATTATGTATGTAGTATGTATGTAGTATGTATGTATGTAGGTAGTTTTTTTTTACATTTAACACATTAGCCGGATGATGGGACTACTACTGTCCCATCATTGGCTAATGTGTCAATCACTGTCACTGTAGCAGGCATCGTCCGATGGGACTTGTAGTCCCATCGGACGATGCCTGCACACACGCACAGAGACCCGGCATGCCGCACTGAGCCCCGGCATGCCGCACAGAGCCCCGGAAGCCCGCACAAAGCCCTGAGACGCCTGTACAGATCCCCGGCAGGCACACACAGACCCCGCCCGCACACACAGACACGCACAGTGTCCGCCCACGCACTGCCCACACTCTCCCCCCCTCCAGAACAGGATGTAGAAGCACAGAAAGGGCTTATTTACATTCCGATATTTGTGTCCCATTGACTTGCATTGGTATCGAGTATCGGTATCGGTGATATCCGATATTTTTGGGATATCGGCCGATCCAATCCGATACCGATACTTCAGGATATCGGACGGTATCGCTCAACACTACTCGTCAGTAAAGATGGAGGAGAAACCTCAGCAGCAGTGTCGAGGGATCATCTAAAACCATGCCCTGACCAACTGAAGGAGAGGATTAAAGATCAAAACATTCCTCAGCCCATGGAAGAATTGGAGGAAAAGATCAGCACAGTACTAGTCAAGTTCCCTCCAACTTGGACAAAAGTGAACCAGGCCATAGTAGTGCCCGTTTTGACCTTTCCCCAACTAGTAGTGCCAGAAAGAGATGTGACTCAAGACCAGCCTAAAGACCAGCAAGCTCAAGCAGCAGATGCCACACCAGCAGCGGAGCAAGAGAATCCACCCCATGCCAGTAGTGAATCTGTCATGCCCACAGTGAGCAGGAGCAGTCATAGAAAATCAGGTATACCTGTACTACATAGAATCACCCATAGCGTAGCCAATAGAGAGTGCACTACATCTGTGGTAGCAAGCACAGTGAATCTGGTCAGGACGTTATCAATACCTGTACTGTGTAGATCCACCCGGAGTACCAGAGGTCAGATCCCAGCCCGGTATAGGGACTAAAGTATAAAAGTATTAATAATGTAAATAAGTTAATAATATGTGTAACAGCAATTGTTAAGTGCATGAGCCTACAGAGACTCTGTATGAACTTTTAGGCTATGTGCACACGTAGGAAGGGTCCTCTGCGGGTTCTTCCGCAGCGGATTTGATAAATCTGCAGGGCAAAACCGCTGCGGTTATCCCTGCAGATTTATCGCGGTTTGTCTTGCGGTTTCCGCTGCATGTTTACTCCTGCACTTGTTTTACTATTGATGCTGCATATGCAGCATCAATAGTAAAAAGATCTAATGTTAAAAATAATAAAAAAATGGTTATACTCACCCTCCGATGTCCCAATCTCCTCGGCGCTGCATGCGGCGGTCCGGTTCCAAAGATGCTATGCGAGAAGGACCTTTGTGACGTCACGGTCATGTGACCGCGACGTCATCGCAGGTCCTGCTCGCATAGCAGCCCTGTGACCAGACGGCCGCGTGCAGGGCTGAGAGGAGGGAGTACTTCAGGGGACATCAGAAGGTGAGTATATCATTATTTTTTATTTTAATTCTTTTTTTTTACACAAGTATGGTTCCCAGGGCCTGGAGGAGAGTCTCCTCTCCTCCACCCCGGGTACCATCCGCACATGATCTGCTTACTTCCCGCATTGTGGGCATAGCCCCATGTGGGAAGTAAGCGGATCAATGCATTCCTATGTGTGCAGAATCGCCGCGATTCCGCACAAAGAAGTGACATGCTGCGGATTGTAAACCGCTGCGGATTGTAAACCGCTGCATTCCCGCGCGTTTTTTTCCGCAGCATGTGCACAGCGTTTTCCGTTTCCCATAGGTTTACATTGAACTGTAAACTCCTGGGAAACTGCTGCGGTCCCGCAGCTGCAGAAACGCTGCGGATCCGCAGCAAAATCCACAACGTGTGAACATCGCCTTAAAAGCAATCTATTATAACTTGTTGAAGGACAATTGGGCCACAGGACTATGTGTGGTCAGGAACTTCTTTGCATATAGTTCCCCGCCCTGACCTAAATATAAACCGTCGGCATGGCCGAAGAGCAAAATAAAGTCAGGTCTAAAGTCCCGTAGAGGGTAACGCAAATGGACCAGTGTTGCCCTCAGGAACTTATTTGTCAATTTCTTATCGTTCCTTTCGATTTTTGTGATTTTTATATTTTTGAAATCCTGTAAACTTTTACAATTGTTCACCTATTTAACCTTTTTATGTTTCCCCAGTCCGGGAGTACTGGATTTCACTAGGGAGAATGTGGCACCCCAGGAGTCCGGTTGCCACAGTGGCATTGCCTCCCTCACAGGGGGTGATGCCATGCCTGTGTAGAGGATGCAAATGTGCATATTGTTCCCTGTTCTCCCCAACCCCTTTAGGTATGTGTTATTGATGTGTATGTATACGGTGGCACCGCTACACATAATGTGTATCGTCAACGTGTACAAGAGTACTGCTACACCCTGCATGTGTATTGCTCTGAATATTTGATTGTTTATATGCTTATGTTTTGCACATTTAGTGTTAGGGAAAGTTTGTCCCTGGGCCTAGTGTACTGATGGGGTGTGGTGTCCGTGGTTGGTCATTAGAGGGGGGCACTGTAACATCTAGTTAGAGTAGGAGGGGCACAGTGCATAAGTATAGTGTAGCTTCCTGCTTTTAGTCAGTTGGAGTCAGGGCCTGAGCGCCCGTGCAGCTCACATGGCTGCCTGGCCAGAAGCCGCTGTGCCCTGTAGCATTTAAGAAAGGGCCCAGCATAGAACAGCTGCAAGGAAAGGAGGAGGAAAATAGAATGGAAGCGCTGCGGATGCAGCTGAAGGAAGTCTGTCCCTATAGAGCAAAAAGACAGGTCAGCACGGTCACTACACACGAGATGTGGCAGATCTTTGCCTGGGCAGCAGTACTTAGAACCGGGGCAAAATGGTATAGGACTCCCCATTGTGAGTCACGAACTCCGGATGGAATAGATTCTGTGGGACCGAAAGAAGCAGTCTGACCCGGTGCTGAATTTAGAGAAGGAAAGGACAGAGCAGGGACAGAGAAGAATGTGTTGTGTGCATTACCTGAAGTGCCTGTAATTGATCAAGCTGTGCTGAGTAAAGGAGTTGTCATTGAAGTTAACCTGGAGTGTGTCTCTTTTATTCCGGAGCCATCTGTGAGGAAACCATCCCCATACCTGACAAGTCCAGATGGTGCAGAAAGCCAGCACAGAGGTAACGCAGTGGAGAAATGTGAACTCTTGTGGGGAAGGGAACAGGGAACCATACAGGGATTGCTGTAGGCCATGACTATCACTCTGGCACCCCCTGGCCCTTCCTTCACCTGGAACAAAGAAGGGATTCCCTTAGCAGGTGCGCTGGCATACAAAACCTTTCCTGACTCCAGACCAGAAGGGGGAGCTCTATACCCGGTTTCAGGGTAGCTTTCATATAAGTTCTGGCTTGGAGGCGGGGTTAGAGAGTGAAGTGTGAGACAGTGAAGGGAGAGGAAGCATGTGAGGAGAAGCCTGAGAGTGGAGCTGCGACTTAGCTCACCCCAGGATTTAGTGCAGCAGAGCGGACACCGGAGTCCATGGTTGTGTGGGAACTATAGGCCTCACAGCCAAATCTGGAGGACAGGAGATTGCAGGTCTCCTGGCCACAACTGACACCCGAAGGCACAGCCGCATACCAGAGCCCGGAGTCACCATGAGGGAGTGACACTTTGAACAGGCTCAAGCTGCCTGCCATGCGGGTAGTGTGAGAGAGGGACTTGAGGTGAACTACAAGCATCAGGAACCCAGAGAGCAGCACAGTAGGGAGGCTTCCAACCCCACCTGGCCAGGGGAATTCTGAACTGCTTCCAGGCTGCCCGGATCTTCAATACCACCTGTTACCTGTGCTCCGGACTGCACCTGCAGTTAAAGATAAAGAAACTACAGTCCCTGTGTCCTCCAGTTATTCCTGCACCCCAACATCCACAATCCCTTATAGATTGGTCTGGCATCCCTGGAGCCCCCGCTCCACCTGTGGTGAGCTATACCAACTCTGCTGCAACACCATCAGCCCCAGTGGTCCCTTTAAGCAGCGTCAGCCATCCCTGGCCGAGTACCACAGGTGGCGTCACGAACATTCCCTTTATCCCCTACAAACTTTATTCCTTTCCATTCCCTAATCCCTTTTATTGCATGCCCAGGGCCACGGACTGGGTCAGTTGTTGCCATGATCACCCCTTTAAGAACTGTCTGACCCGGGTTCCGAGTACCCCACGGCCCTGGCGGGTATTGCAGTGGCACAGGAGGAAGGTTAGTTCAAAGATACATAGGGGAGACAGATTATAGACGGCTTTGTGAGTCATTTTTAATAACTTGAAGTGGATACGTTTTGGAACTGGGAGATAATGAAGGGATTTACAGAGGAGATAAGAGGAGGAGTAGCAAGGACAGAAGTGGATTAGTAGGGTAGCAGAGTTAAGGACAGACGGGAGAGGTGCGATGATGTGATGGGGGGATGATGTGGTCCTAGAACCTACATGTAGGCAAGGCCATCTGAGTCATGTGAGCAGTTCAGAGAAAGAGGTGGTGGTCACGCTGTAACAGCTGCACAGAAAAAGAGGGAGCAGGTTTCAAAAACACAGCAGATGACCCCTAGCCAGTATGTTGGCTGCTATTGGTTACAACACCAACAAACTGAGCACACCGATGCGAGCTCAAAGGAGCTCCCTGACAAGACAAAAGTAATTTTCAGACTGAAGCGAGGCATAAATATTCTTAGCCTGATCACCTCATGGATGATGAGGCATTTAAATGAAAAGAACTAGCTGCAGTGAAGTACACACCTGAAAAAACAGAAAAGATCTAAGCTTCCTCCTGCTCCCTCTTCTGCTGCAGTATCAGTCTCTTCCTTTCCCTCCCTGTTATGATCCCAATGGCAAGGGATCTCAGAGATTAAAGCAAAGTCTGCAAACATAAATACCAGCTCATAGGGAAGTGGTAACTAGGCTGACCATATAGCTGATCCTAGCACAAACACTAACAGTAGCCGGGGAACGTGCCTACGTTGATCCTAGACGTCTCGCGCCAGCCGGAGAACTAACTAACCCTATCATGGAAAATAAGACCTCTCTTGCCTCCAGAGAAAAGACCCCAAAGTAATACAAGCCCCCAACAAATAATAACGGTGAGGCAAGAAGAAAAGACAAACGTAAGAATGAACTAGATTTTAGCAAAGAGAGGCCCACTGACTAAATAGCAGAAGATAGTAAGATGACTTATATGGTCAGCAAAAAACCCTGCAAAATATCCACGCTGAATATCCAAGAACCCCCAAACCGACTAACGGTGAGGGGGGAGAATATCAGCCCCCTAGAGCTTCCAGCGATATCAGGAATCACATTTTGTACAAGCTGGACAAAAATAAGAACAATGCAAATAAACAAAAATAAGAAAGCAGGACTTAGCTTATCTTGAAAAGAACCAGGACCTGAAGACAGGAGCAAACAGAAATGAACTGATTACAACGATGCCAGGCACTGGACTGAGAATCCAGGAAGTTTAAATAGCAACACCCCAGGTCTAACGAAGCAGGTGAGTACCAACCTGGGTAAGACAATCCAAGTGCCAAACCACTAGAGACCACAAGAGGGAGCCAAAAAGCATAGTTCACAACAGTACCCCCCCTTTAAGGAGGGGTCACCGAACCCTCACCAAGACCACCTGGGCGATCAGGATGAGCAGCGTGGAAGGCACAAACCAAATCGGCCGCATGAACATCCGAGGCGACCACTCAGGAATTATCCTCCTGACCATAGCCCTTCCATTTGACCAAATACTGAAGCCTCCGTCTAGAGAGACGAGAATCCAAGATTTTTCCACCACGTACTCCAACTCGCCCTCAACCAACACCGGAGCAGGAGGCTCAACAGCAGGAACCACAGGCACAACGTACCGCCGCAACAAAGACCTATGGAACACGTTGTGAATGGCAAACGACACAGGAAGATCCAAACGAAAAGAAACCGGGTTAAGAACTTCCAAAATTTTATAAGGACCAATAAAGCGAGGCTTAAACTTAGGAGAGGAGACCTTCAGAGGGACATACCGAGAAGACAACCAAACCAATTCCCCAACACGAAGTCGGGGACCCACACCGCGGCGGCGGTTGGCAAAACGCTGAGCCTTCTCCTGTGACAACTTCAAGTTGTCCACCACATGATTCCAAATCCGCTGCAACCTATCCGGCCTGGCATACTGTTATGATCCCAATGGCAAGGGATCTCAGAGATTAAAGCAAAGTCTGCAAACATAAATACCAGCTCATAGGGAAGTGGTAACTAGGCTGACCATATAGCTGATCCTAGCACAAACACTAACAGTAGCCGGGGAACGTGCCTACGTTGATCCTAGACGTCTCGCGCCAGCCGGAGAACTAACTAACCCTATCAGGGAAAATAAGACCTCTCTTGCCTCCAGAGAAAAGACCCCAAAGTAATACAAGCCCCCAACAAATAATAACGGTGAGGCAAGAAGAAAAGACAAACTTAAGAATGAACTAGATTTTAGCAAAGAGAGGCCCACTGACTAAATAGCAGAAGATAGTAAGATGACTTATATGGTCAGCAAAAAACCCTGCAAAATATCCACACTGAATATCCAAGAACCCCCAAACCGACTAACGGTGAGGGGGGAGAATATCAGCCCCCTAGAGCTTCCAGCGATATCAGGAATCACATTTTGTACAAGCTGGACAAAAATAAGAACAATGCAAATAAACAAAAATAAGAAAGCAGGACTTAGCTTATCTTGAAAAGAACCAGGACCTGAAGACAGGAGCAAACAGAAATGAACTGATTACAACGATGCCAGGCACTGGACTGAGAATCCAGGAAGTTTAAATAGCAACACCCCAGGTCTAACGAAGCAGGTGAGTACCAACCTGGGAAAAGACAATCCAAGTGCCAAACCACTAGAGACCACAAGAGGGAGCCAAAAAGTATAGTTCACAACACCTCCCTAGCAACAGGGCCACCTAGCTCCCCCCAAAGATAGGATGTAAAAGCACCACCACCCGAACTGGCATTGAGCATCTCCACACCATCCCACTGTAGGTTCAGCTGTACATAGCCCGAACACTGAATTCCATATTCTATATGTGGCCTCACAAGTGATGTCTAAAGGGCTAACAAAATGTTGGGATCACGGGAACCACAGTACATTTGTCACGGGTTTACTGTGACAGAAAGGAGCCAGAAGACTGCAGACTGATTTTTCCTACTCTTGCACTGATTAGAAGAACTTCACCTTCATATTAAATGGTGTAAATTTCGTTTAGCAGTGCAGATGTTAATTGGCTCAGTTAAGAGCTCCTGGAAGCTTTCCTGCATTAAGGCTCTCAGTTGTCCACTGTTAGCCATTCCCATCTCCTATATAAACTGAGTCCTGGCTAGCATTCATTGTCACAGCTACCTTATGCTGCATGGTTGGAGGTTGTTGGTTAGTGGTTGTTATTTCAATAGGCATTTGATGGATTATCTGTGACTGTTGCTAGGTTTTCAGTGTGTGATAATTCACTTTCATATCCTACTTTGGTTTAACCTCATCCTACACTCCCCAGTGTTTACCTCTGTTGTTTATGAGTGTATATTTGTATGATTGGTATTTTCCTTTTTTCCAGTTTGTATTAACTTGTTAGTCTTGTTGGTGTAGTACGGTGTTATGATCCGGTGGTAGGATCTCAAAACTGACCTGATACATATAACCAGAATGTTAGGACAAGTTCTGGGGATGTGGAAGCTATACTGACCGCAATTCTGATCCTATCCAACACACTAAAGGCAGCCGTGGAGCGTTACCTAAAAACCTAGACGCCTCTTCACAGCCTGAGAAACTGACTGCCCCTAGAGAGAAAGCAAAGACCTCACTTGCCTCAGAGAAATAACCCCAAAGTTATAGATAGCCCCCCACAAATAATAACGGTGAGTTAAGGGGAAAATACAAACGTAGAAATGAAACAGGTTTAGCAAATGAGGCCCGCTAACACTAGATAGACAGAAAATAGATAGGAATCTGTGAGGTCAGTACAAAAACTATCACAAATAAACCACGCAGAGAATACAAGAACCCCCACACCGACTCACGATGTGAGGGGCGCACTCTGCACCCCAGAACTAACCAGCAAGCAAAAAATCACATAAAAGCAAGCTGGACTGAACTCATCATATACTGAGAAACGTTTTCAAGGAAATAATGAGCAAAATGAACAAGCAAACTTAGCTTCTCCAGAAGGAGACTGGTCACAAGGAATCTTCAGGAGAGCTCAGAATCAGGACTGAATACACCGACAGCAGGCAACAAATGAAGGTCCAGGTGAGTTAAATAGGCCCAGAATAGAAGGAAATAAAGCAGCTGAGCCCAGCCATAACGCTAAAGGCCACAAGAGGGAGCCCAAGAACAAACTCACACAGTACCACTCATGACCACACGAGGGAGCCCGAGAATGGAATTCACAACAGTACCCCCCCTTGAGGAGGGGTCACCGAACCCTCACCAGAGCTCCCAGGCCGATCAGGATGAGCCGAATGAAAGGCACAAACCAAATCGGCTGCATGGACATCGGAGGCGACAACCCAGGAATTATCCTCCGGACCATAGCCCTTCCATTTAACTAAGTACTGAAGCTTCCATCTCGAAATACGAGAATCCAAGATCTTCTCCACCACATACTCCAACTCCCCCTCGACCAAGACAGGAGCAGGAGGATCCACAGAAGGGACCACAGGCACCACATATCTCCGCAACAATGACCTATGGAACACATTATGAATGGCAAACGATGTTGGGAGGTCCAAACGAAATGACACAGGATTGAGGATTTCCAAAATCTTATAAGGACCGATGAAACGAGGCTTGAACTTAGGAGAGGAAACCTTCATCGGGACATAACGAGAAGACAACCACACCAAATCCCCCACAAGAAGTCGGGGACCCACACAGCGACGGCGGTTAGCAAAGCGCTGAGCCTTCTCTTCGGACAACATCAAATTGTCCACCACATGGTTCCAAATCTGCTGCAACCTATCCACCACAGAATCCACCCCAGGACAGTCAGAGGGCTCAACCTGACCCGAGGAAAAACGAGGATGAAAACCAGAATTGCAAAAGAAAGGTGAAACCAAAGTAGCAGAACTAGCCCGATTATTGAGGGCGAACTCAGCCAATGGCAAAAAAGTCACCCAATCATCCTGATCAGCAGAAACAAAACATCTCAAATAAGTTTCCAAGGTCTGATTAGTTCGTTCGGTTTGGCCATTCATCTGAGGATGGAAGGCCGACGAAAAAGACAATTCAATGCCCATCTTAGCACAAAAGGACCGCCAAAATCTGGACACAAACTGGGATCCTCTGTCAGACACAATGTTCTCCGGAATACCATGTAAACGAACCACATTCTGAAAAAACAGTGGCACCAAATCGGAGGAGGAAGACAGCTTAGGCAAAGGTACCAAATGGACCATTTTAGAAAAACGATCACAAACCACCCAGATGACAGACATCCTCTGAGAGACAGGAAGATCCGAAATAAAATCCATGGAAATATGAGTCCAAGGCCTCTTCGGGACAGGCAAAGGCAAAAGCAATCCACTGGCACGAGAACAGCAAGGCTTGGCCCGAGCACAAATCCCACAAGACTGCACAAAGGAACGCACATCCCGTGACAAGGAAGGCCACCAAAAGGACCTCGCCACCAAATCCCTGGTACCAAAAATCCCAGGATGACCCGCCAACACCGAAGAATGAACCTCGGAAATAACTCTACTGGTCCATCTGTCCGGGACAAACAGTCTCTCCGGTGGACAACGGTCAGGTTTATTGGCCTGAAACTCCTGCAACACCCGTCGCAGATCAGGAGAGATGGCAGACAAAATCACCCCCTCTTTGAGGACACCAGTCAGTTCAGAAACTTCCGGGGAGTCAGGTACAAAACTCCTAGAGAGGGCATCAGCCTTTACGTTTTTCGAACCCGGAAGATATGAAACCACGAAATTGAAACGAGAGAAAAACAGCAACCATCGAGCCTGTCTCGGATTCAACCGTTTGGCAGACTCGAGATAAGTCAAATTCTTGTGATCCATCAAGACCACCACACGATGCTTGGCTCCCTCAAGCCAATGTCGCCACTCCTCAAATGCCCACTTCATTGCCAACAACTCACGATTACCAACATCATAATTCCGCTCGGCAGGCGAAAACTTTCTTGAAAAGAAAGCACATGGTCTCATCACAGAGCCATCAGAGCTTCTCTGCGACAAGACAGCCCCTGCTCCAATCTCAGAAGCATCAACCTCGACCTGAAAGGGAAGAGAGACATCGGGCTGGCGCAAGACAGGAGCCGAAGAAAATCGACGTTTCAGCTCCTGAAAGGTCTCCACGGCCGCAGGAGACCAATTCATCACATCAGAACCCTTCTTGGTCAAATCCGTCAAAGGCTTAACCACACTAGAAAAATTAGTGATGAAGCGACGGTAAAAATTAGCAAAACCCAAGAACTTCTGAAGACTCTTCACTGATGTAGGTTGAGTCCAGTCATGAATAGCCTGGACCTTGACTGGATCCATTTCAATAGTAGAAGGAGAAAAAATAAAGCCCAAAAAGGGAACATTCTGGACTCCGAAGAGACATTTAGAGCCCTTCACAAACAAGGCATTGGCACGCAGGACCTGAAATACCATCCTGACCTGCTTCACATGAGACTCCCAATCATCAGAAAAGACCAAAATATCATCCAGGTACACAATCATAAATCTATCCAGATACTCTCGGAAGATGTCATGCATGAAGGACTGAAACACAGAGGGGGCATTAGAAAGCCCAAAAGGCATCACCAAGTACTCAAAATGGCCTTCGGGCGCATTAATTGCTGTTTTCCATTCATCGCCCTGCTTTATGCGCACAAGATTATATGCTCCTCGAAGATCTATCTTGGTGAACCAACTGGCCCCCCTAATCTGGGCAAACAGATCGGACAACAGTGGCAAGGCGTACTGAAATTTGACCGTGATGTTATTTAGAAGGCGATAATCTATACAGGGTCTCAGAGAACCATCCTTCTTGGCCACAAAAAAGAACCCCGCACCCAAAGGGGACGAGGATGGGCGAATATGCCCCTTCTCCAAGGACTCCTTTATATAACTCCGCATAGCAGCATGTTCTGGTACAGATAAATTAAAAAGTCGTCCCTTAGGGAACTTACTACCAGGAATCAGATTTATAGCACAATCACAATCCCTATGAGGAGGTAGGGCACTGGATTTGGGCTCATCAAATACATCCTGGTAGTCCGACAAAAATTCAGGGACTTCAGAAGGAGTAGAAGAAGCAATTGACACCAAAGGAGCATCGCCATGAAATCCCTGGCAACCCCAACTTGACACAGACATTGCTTTCCAATCCAGGACTGGATTATGAGCCTGCAGCCATGGCAGACCCAACACGACAACATCATGCAAATTATGTAGCACAAGAAAGCGAATCACCTCCTGATGTGCAGGAGCCATGCACATGGTCAGTTGGGTCCAGTACTGAGGTTTATTCTTGGCCAATGGCGTAGCATCAATTCCCTTTAGTGGGATAGGGAATTGTAAAGGCTCCAAGATAAAACCACAGTGCCTGGCAAATGACAAATCCATCAAATTCAGGGCAGCACCTGAATCCACAAAAGCCATAACTGAGTAGGATGACAGAGAGCAAATCAAAGTAACAGACAAAATGAATTTAGGTTGTACAGTACCAATGGTGACAGACTTGGCGAACCTTTTTGTGCGCTTAGAACACTCTGAAATAACATGAGTAGAATCACCACAGTAAAAGCACAACCCATTCTGACGTCTGTGGTTTTGCCGTTCAACTCTGGTCAGAATCCTGTCGCATTTCATAGGCTCAGGTTTCTGCTCAGAAAATACCGCCAGATGGTGCACAGGTTTGCGCTCCCGATCAATCTGAATGGCCAAAGACATTGACTCATTCAGACCCGCAGGCGTGGGGAACCCCACCATAACATCTTTAAGGGCTTCAGTAAGGCCCTTTCTGAAAATCGCCGCCAGGGCGCACTCATTCCATTGAGTGAGCACAGACCACTTCCTAAACTTCTGACAGTAAACCTCTGCTTCATCTTGACCCTGAGAGAGAGCCAGCAAAACCTTCTCTGCTTGGTCTACCAGATTAGGTTCCTCATAAAGCACTCCAAGCGCCAGAAAAAACGCATCCACATTTAGCAATGCAGGATCTCCTGGCGCCAGGGCGAATGCCCAGTCTTGAGGGTCGCCACGCAACAAAGAAATAATAATTTTAACTTGCTGAACCGGATCACCAGAGGAACGAGGTCTCAGAGAAAGGAATAACTTACAATTATTCTTAAAGTTCAAAAACCTAGATCTATCTCCGGAGAACAGCTCAGGAATTGGTATTTTAGGCTCTGACATAGGACTGCGGACTACATAATCCTGAATGCCCTGTACCCTTGCAGTGAGATGATCCACACTAGAAGACAGACTCTGAATGTCCATATCTGCAGCTGAGTTCAGAACCACCCAGAGATTAAGGGGAGGAGAGAGGCAAAACACAGTGCAGATGGAAAGAAAAAAAAAATGACTTCAGGATTTCTCTTCTCCCTCTTCTGCTGCATTAACACTTTGTGGCCTGCTGTACTGTTATGATCCGGTGGTAGGCTCTCAAAACTGACCTTACATATAACCAGAATGTTAGGACAAGTTCTGGGGATGTGGAAGCTATACTGACCGCAATTCTGATCCTATCCAACACACTAAAGGCAGCCGTGGAGCGTTACCTAAAAACCTAGATGCCTCTTCACAGCCTGAGAAACTGACTGCCCCTAGAGAGAAAGCAAAGACCTCACTTGCCTCAGAGAAATAACCCCAAAGTTATAGACAGCCCCCCACAAATAATAACGGTGAGTTAAGGGGAAAATACAAACGTGGAAATGAAACAGGTTTAGCAAATGAGGCCCGCTAACACTAGATAGACAGAAAATAGATAGGAATCTGTGCGGTCAGTACAAAAACTATCAAAAATAAACCACGCAGAGAATACAAGAACCCCCACACCGACTCACGATGTGAGGGGCGCACTCTGCACCCCAGAACTAACCAGCAAGCAAAAAATCACATAAAAGCAAGCTGGACTGAACTCATCATATACTGAGAAACGTTTTCAAGGAAATAATGAGCAAAATGAACAAGCAAACTTAGCTTCTCCAGAAGGAGACTGGTCACAAGGAATCTTCAGGAGAGCTCAGAATCAGGACTGAATACACCGACAGCAGGCAACAAATGAAGGTCCAGGTGAGTTAAATAGGCCCAGAATAGAAGGAAATGAAGCAGCTGAGCCCAGCCATAACGCTAAAGGCCACAAGAGGGAGCCCAAGAACAAACTCACACAGTACCACTCATGACCACAGGAGGGAGCCCGAGAACGGAATTCACAACAGTACAGTACACTATTAGTCCCCTCTTCCTTGGGTAGGGGAAAAGTACAGAGTGAGGGCAGATTCAGAGCTAAGGCAAAGTACGTGGCCCCAGCGTCTTCACTACCAGAAGTAATCCGGGGAACAGGGTGAGCTAGAGAGCCCCTAGTGTTAGGGACCGGGAAGGAGCCCCTGGTCCTGGGACACCCGACAACAGAGTCATGACATTAGCACTGACTGAAACAGTTTTTTGATCCATAATGGATCCTATTGCTGTGATCACTCGGCAACTGCAGCAGCTCAGGCTGTAGGTGGCAGATCTATGCACTGTCGTTTTACAGTACCCTAACACTTCAGGTTTGGAGACCATGATGGAGCCTGACAGGTTATCTGGAGGGCGTGAGAAGTTTGTTGTTTTCAGGGAGGTCTGTAAACTATGCTTCAGGTTATGTCCTTGTTCCTCAGGAACTGAGGCACAAAGCGTGGTGATAATAGTCTCTCTTTGTCAGGGTTACCCGCAAACATGGGAATTCTATCTCCTGTTTGACTCCCAGGAATTTTTTCTGGCACTGGGTCATATATACGACGACCCCGACCTCATCTCCCTGGCTGAGTCCACATTATGTAAGGTTCAACAGAGAGACCGGTGGAGGACGATTGCTCCGAGTTTCAGAGGTGGTCCACTGACACTAAGTGGAGCGACCCCGCCCTCCGCAGCCAGTTCTGTGAAGAGCTATCAGTAAGGGCGAAGGATACCTTAGCCCTATATGAGACTCCAGTTTCCCTTGAGGCGGCCATGTCTCTGGCTATCTGTGTAAATTACATCTATAGTCACCTGGTAGGTAGATTTGTGGTAATCTATCTTGATGACACATAAGGGTATGTGCACACGTTGCGGATTCGTGTGCGGATTTTTCCATGCAGATTTAGAAAAATTACCTGCGGATTTACAGCGGTTTTTGTGCAGATTTCACCTGCGGTTTTAAACCTGCGGATTCCTATAAAGGAATAGGTGTAAAACGCTGCGGAATCTGCACTAAGAATTGAAATGCTGTGGAAAATAAACCGCAGCGTTTCCGCGCGGTATTTTCCGCAGCATGTGCACTGTGGATTTGGTTTTCCATAGGTTTACATGGTACTGTAAACCGCATGGAAAACTACGTGTGCACATACACTAAATGTATTCACCTGACCTTGATTCACATCAGGTACATGTCAGGCAGGTCTTACAGATACAATAAATTACACAGATCTGCATAAAAATAATCATTTCAAGAGCTGTTTTGGTTATTCTGCATAATTATTTTTTGGTGCGCTGAATCAGAAAACGACCTCTGTTTTGTCACATGTCATCACGTTTCCTGACAATGTAAGGTAACATAGTAACATAGTAACATAGTTAGCAAGGCCGAAAAAAGACATTTGTCCATCCAGTTCAGCCTATATTCCATCATAATAAATCCCCAGATCTTTGTCCTTCTACAGAACCTAATAATTGTATGATACAATATTGTTCTGCTCCAGGAAGACATCCAGGCCTCTCTTGAACCCCTCGACTGAGTTCGCCATCACCACCTCTTCAGGCAAGCAATTCCAGATTCTCGCTGCCCTTACAGTAAAGAATCCTCTTCTATGTTGGTGGAAAAACCTTCTCTCCTCTAGAAGCAAAGAATGCCCCCTTGTGCCCGTCACCTTCCTTGGTATAAACAGATCCTCAGCGAGATATTTGTACCGTCCCCTTATATACTTATACATGGTTATTAGATCGCCCCTCAGTCGTCTTTTTTCTAGACTAAATAATCCTAATTTCGCTAATCTATCTGGGTATTGTAGTTCTCCCATCCCCTTTATTAATTTTGTTGCCCTCCTTTGTACTCTCTCTAGTTCCATTATATCCTTCCTGAGCACCGGTGCCCAAAACTGGACACAGTACTCCATGTGCGGTCTAACTAGGGATTTGTACAGAGGCAGTATAATGCTCTCATCATGTGTATCCAGACCTCTTTTAATGCACCCCATGATCCTGTTTGCCTTGGCAGCTGCTGCCTGGCACTGGCTGCTCCAGGTAAGTTTATCATTAACTAGGATCCCCAAGTCCTTCTCCCTGTCAGATTTACTCAGTGGTTTCCCGTTCAGTGTGTAATGGGGATATTGATTCCTTCTTCCCATGTGTATAACCTTACATTTATCATTGTTAAACCTCATCTGCCACCTTTCAGCCCAAGTTTCCAACTTATCCAGATCCATCTGTAGCAGAATACTATCTTCTCCTGTATTAACTGCTTTACATAGTTTTGTATCATCTGCAAATATCAATATTTTACTGTGTAAACCTTCTACCAGATCATTAATGAATATGTTGAAGAGAACAGGTCCCAATACCGACCCCTGCGGTACCCCACTGGTCACAGCGACCCAGTTAGAGACTATACCATTTATAACCACCCTCTGCTTTCTATCACTAAGCCAGTTACTAACCCATTTACACACATTTTCCCCCAGACCAAGCATTCTCATTTTGTGTACCAACCTCTTGTGCGGCACGGTATCAAACGCTTTGGAAAAATCGAGATATACTACGTCCAATGACTCACCGTGGTCCAGCCTATAGCTTACCTCTTCATAAAAACTGATTAGATTGGTTTGACAAGAGCGATTTCTCATAAACCCATGCTGATATGGAGTTAAACAGTTATTCTCATTGAGATAATCCAGAATAACATCCTTCAGAAACCCTTCAAATATTTTACCAACAGTAGAGGTTAGACTTACTGGCCTATAATTTCCAGGTTCACTTTTAGAGCCCTTTTTGAATATTGGCACCACATTTGCTATGCGCCAGTCCTGCGGAACAGACCCCGTCGCTGTAGAGTCCCTAAAAATAAGAAATAATGGTTTATCTATTACATTACTTAGTTCTCTTAGTACTCGTGGGTGTATGCCATCCGGACCCGGAGATTTATCTATTTTAGGTAACTATGTTAAATAAAGCAATATCGCAAAATAAATGAAAATAAACTTATATATGAAAATATTTTTTTAACTGAAATGAGCTTATTAACACTCACTAAAATCATTTTTTTTCCCTGTGAGGGTCCTCTTGGTACATTTACACTTGTGAGTAGCATCTGGAATGTCTCTCTGAAGCATCCAATAGTAGTCTGCCATCATTGTAATGCTCCATCTTCCCTGGTATCGTGTTTCCATCTCTTTAATGTCCGGGTGGAATCATTCACCTTGCTCTTTACTCACAACTCCCAAATTTTTAGGAAAGTAGTCAAGGTGGGAAAGGAGGAAATGCACTTTCAAACTCAACAGGCAACCTAAAGCTTGAAATGCATTCGTCCGACGATCTTTTGTAGTCAGGATCTTTTTTATTGCCTAACAATTTCTCTGCAATGATGCAATCCACTCTTCTTTTTGAGGATCCATCACGGTATTGACCAACTCTTTATCAGCTATAAGCCTGCTAATGTCTGGTCCGAGAAACACACCTTCCTTCTATTTTGCCTCCGAGAGGCTTGGATACTTGGTGACCAAGTATTTGAAGCATTCCCCATCTCTTGGAAGTGATTTTACAAATTGCTTCTGACGCGCCCACAGGGCAGGGTTGTACTCGGTACCTGGTCCGGTCGCAAAGGGGGATGTCACGGTTGCTGCGACCCGGTCCGTGGCCCTGGGCATCAACGTTTAAAGGGGGTTAAATGTTCAAAGTTTTTCGTGACGCCTCCTGTGATGTTCGGTCAGTATTGGGGACCGACACTGCATTAAAGGGGTCCCCTGGGGGATGTTGCAGCAGCCCAGATGTTACACTTCCCACAGGTCAAGCGTGGTCCCCAGGGGTCCTATCCTAGATGATGTAGCCGGTGAATAAATGGAGAAGACAAGTGATGAGTCTTTACCTGGTTTACTTGTGGGTGACAGGCCACAGTCCAGGGTACCAGGCACGGATGATGGTGGTCCGGCCTACTCAGAGGCAAGTGAGAGTTCTCTTTTCCCAATAGAGGTCCATGATCATTTCCTACTTGCGCCTTTCTAACTGAGGTCCCTTCTGCTTTAAGCTTCCTACAAGGTCCTCCAGTTTTCCCCCTGTCCTGGGACAGGTACCTGCACGATGGGCAGCTTGACCCTTTTTACAGGGACTCTTAGATGCCCCGGGCTCCTCCAGTGCTGCTGCTTCTCAGGCGTGGTGCGGGCAGGTGACGTATAGTGTAGTGCCCTCCAGTTCTGCTCCGTGTCCTAGAGTCCACGAAAGTCTCGGGCTCCCGGTACCCGGATTACTGCGCTCTAGCTCCGAGGGTGCCCTGACACAGTTCCCCTCTGAGCGCTGCTTCTCTCCTGTGCTCCTTCCCTTCCGCTGCTCCACATGCAACCCAACAGGTTACTCCTTTCCAGAGGCTGCAGCTCCATGTGGCTGCCAGGCCTCTCACGTCTGCTCCAGACGTCCTTCTCCTTCTCTGTCTCCCTCAAACTGAACTAACTCCTCCTCCAGGTCAGGAAACATGAAGCATAGGGAAGCTCCCCTGAATCCGGGTCTTGAGCTCCCCCTCCAGGCCTGAATTCAGAATGTGTTGCATGTCAGTGCCTTACCTGGTGAAGAGAACTCATTTGCCTCTGATTATGACATCACCTTCCCCGAAGGAAAAGCAACATCACTGCAGCAACTGGTAACCTGGGGTGCTGCACTTCATCAAGCCCAAGTTTATTTAGAGATGTGGTAGAAGAACTTTATATAGAGGTACCAAAGTTTCTCGAAGTACATTTTTTTCAGTGATTGTGAGCACCCTCGGCTGCCAATTCTTCTTGGTCCAGTGATTTTGTTGCTCTTGACTGTCCCACAGACATAAAAAACAAGAATATTTGGTATACCCAGCTTGTTGCCTGAGCAGCATGCACAAGACCTTTAAATCCCCACACACTTGCCAACCGTGGTCTTCATATTTAAGTTTACCAAAAAGCAATTCCAAGTTCTCGTAGGTTTCCTTCAAGTGTACGGAATGACCTACAGAGATGGAAGAGTTAAAAAGGCTGTTGTGGAGTTAAACTGTTTTGAGACTTCTTTATGAAGAATCTATGAAAAGACTCCATTGCGCTGAATCATATTGGATTTTGAATTGACCCATCAAACCTTTGCTATCGATGCAATAAACCAACTTGTCTTTCTGGGCAAAGTAAGGAACAAACTCCTTTTCACGATGTCTGAACAATGAAAAAAAACCACTCCTGGTAACATTAAATTACTTCTTTTCAGCCTTGATCTGAGTAACTCAGCGGCATCTTTGGGAAGATTCAAGTCTCTTATTAAATCGTTCATATCTTGTGTCATCTTCAAAGTCAGAACCTGATTTGTCATGTGGTTCAGGTATGATTCCACCTACATCAGAGCTAGGTATCTCTTCGAAGGTAGCAGGGGGTTTGGGTATTCGTGTATCTGTGCCATGGGGGATGGGACGAATTGCTGAGTGAAGATTGAGGTATGAAATGGAATGCTTGCATTTGGAATTATACCCTTTCACATTGCATGAACAAAAGTAACAGTCGTCAATATGGTTCTTTTGCTCTCGCCATACCATAGGAATCAAATAACGGTAAGCTTTTCTTGGAGGTCCTCAGCACACTATTTGCACACTTTATAAGGCGCCCAAACTTTATCTTGATCTCCAAGTTTTAGTTCGAAGTATGCGAAGTATACTTTTTTTTTACGAAGACTGCAATATTCAGCTGTTGATTCATTCAACACTGTATATTCACCACAAATAAAACAGAAACGGTCAGGTCAATTAATACGCTTCCGCAAAGCCATAATGCTAATTTGGGGAAACACGGTTGATGAATGAAATTCCAATGCAGGTTTCTTGAAAGAATAAGGATCTTTCATTATGTCACTAACCACCTGACTGCCATCAGCCAATCACGCAGTTTCTATTGATGTTAATGGGGAAAGAAAATAAGCTGCCTGTCGATAATTCACATCAGAGTTTGCAGAAGAACCTATAGGTTTGTGGCAAGTCCTGACGTTTAGGATTTTTTCAATATTTTTTTGTTATGAAAACACCAAAATACATGGAAATTATATGAAAATAATCAAACTGCTTTTTAGTCTCAGACCTGTGTTATTTGTTAAACCAGAGAAATGTATGTTCTTATTTAAGGAGATCCCTTTTCTAGGATATGTCTTGTCACCCACTGGTTTTCGCATAGATCCGGTGAAAGTCCATGTGGTACTGGATTGGGATCCTCCTGAGCATTTGAAGGCGTTGCAAACATTTTTGGGTTTCGACAACTACTACTATAAGTTCATCAAAAACTTTTTGGTAGTGGCCAAACCTCTGACGGATATCACCAGGAAAGGGACAGACTTTTCCAAGTGTTCCAGTCCAGCCAGGGAAGTATTCAATGCCTTAAAGAAGTATTTTGCATCTGTGCTGATTCTCATACAGCCTAACATCACTCAGTCTTTTATTGTAGAAGTTGACGCGTCTGAAGTGGGGGTAAGAGTTGTATTGTCACAGGGTGCGTCTCCTGGTAAATGGTGTCCATGTGCATACTTTTCTAAAAAACTGTCCTCTGCCTAGAGAAATTATGACATTGGTAACAGGGAACTCTTGCAATCAAGTAGACCTTTGAAGAGTGGTGTCATTTTTTGGAGGGAACAATTCATCGGGTTATGGTAATCATTGATCATAAAAATCTCATATATCTAGAGTCTGCAAAATGTGTAACACCTCGACAGGCAAGATAGGCATCGTTCTTCACCAGGTTTAACTTTGTTGTTGCATATAGGCTGGGGAACAAGAACATAAAAGGGAATCTGTCACCTGAATTTGGCGGGCTATGTAAATGCCCTGTTTTCGGCCTGATGGGCAGTGTTTCTTCTTTTTTTCCTCCACCCCATCCTTACCCGCTGTCCGCAATATTTTCTGGAATTGGAGTAGGTGTCCTCCAAAGTTCACGTGTGCACAATGCAATCTTGTCTCACGCACGTGCAGTATGCTTTTCCCATCTGCGGGCAAAGCCGAAAAGCATTACTGCGCATGCGCAGGCGCACTATGTTCCAGAAGTATTTCTCTCTGTTCCGGGACATAGTGCGCCTACCATCGCAGAGGATTGCTGAATGTTTTTGGGATGTTTTTCTGCCCATGTTGCCTCCTACTCCAATTCCTCTTATGCCTCCTCATCCGGTCAGCACCAGCAACTTTAGCACAGCCAAGGCTAAACTACAACGGACTGTTTTGAAACTCATCTGTTTGTGGGAAAAATACCACACTGCGCAGGAGCTGTGGATCGGGATTAAAGAATAGACTGATATGTAGTTGGTGCCTCTAAACCTCAAACCTGGCCTGGTGGTGTGTGATAATTGGCAAAATCTCAAAGCATTTCTGAGCTTAGCCTTGCCTAGCACATCCCTTTCCTGGAGCACGTGCTGATTTTTGTGATGCGGAGCTTCCTTAAGGCTATGTGCACACATTGCGGATTTAGATGTGGATCTGCAGTGTTTCAAATCTGCAGTGTAGTGCACAAGCAATGTTAGTCAATGGGAAATTTAGATTTTTTGTGCACATGCTGAGGAAAAAAAACTTGTGGATTTGCAACGTCTTATTTTCCGCAGCATGTCAATTCTTTTTGTGGATCTACAGCGTTTCTGCACCCATTGACTTCCATTGTGTCAGGGCAATCCGCAGCAAAACCGCAGGATTAAAAAAGATCTGCGGTTTTCCTGCAGATATGCCTGCGAGAAACACTGCAGATCGGGAGGGGGAAGAGTGTGTGGGCGGAGTGTGGGTGGATACTGTGTGTGTGTGGGCGTAGACTGTGTGAGTGCGGAGAAGATGTGCGTGTATGTGTGTGGGTGTTTGTGTGTGTCTGCGGGGATCTGTGGGGCTGTGTGTGTCTGTGGGGCTGTGTGTGTCTGTGGGTGTTTGCGGGGCTGAGTGTGTGTGCAGGGCTGTATATGTGTGTGTGGGGCTGTATGTGTGGGTGTGCGGGGCTGTATGTGTGTGCGGGGCTGTGTTTGTGTCTGTGTCTAGGCAGGCATCATCTAATGGGACTACTAGTCCTATCCGGCTATGCTTGCTACAGTGACAGCTAGCCAGTTGATGGGACAGTAGTAAGCCCATCATTCGGCTACTGTGTTCAAGTGTAAAAAAACCCACATAAACACATATACAGTACATACATATAGACATACAGTACATGCAGTATATACAACATATAGTATATACTCACCATACAGCTTATCCCCAAAACCCTCAATCACCTGTAAAAAAATTAAAAATAATGAACCAACAGTATACTCCCTGATCCAATGTAGTCCATTTACTAACGAGTGTCCCTCGATGATCTCCCATGGAGGGCTCCGGTGATACAATGACAGAAGGTATCCTTCCGCACTGTATCCCTCTGCCGCTGTGAGTGCAGAGTTCATACTGTCACTTGCGGCACCACTGCGTGGGAAAATTCTCATGCAGCAGTGCGGTAAAGTGAGAGGCCATTGAACCCTCAATGATAACACTGCAGGAGCCATTGTCTCCTGCCTATAGAGCAGTCACATCTCCTGATGTGACAGCTCTATAGAGGAGATCGTCATGGGACACTTATTAAATGGACTGCATTGGACCAGGGAGTATTTGTGTTGGTTTATTATTTTTTCTTTTTTTCCAGGAGATTGAGGGCATCGCATGGATTGGCAGAACAATAAAGATGGCAAAATTGTGTAGTGTTTTATTTCATTAAAATACTTTATTCTGCATGTGCGTGTGTGTTTATTTAACCCATCAACAACTATAGGATTAGTAATGGATAGGTGTCTACAGTATTACTCATATGCCACAGCTACAGGGGAGTGGGAAGAGAGAGGCTAAGTGCCGGAATTGGCGCATCTTACAGATGCGCCATTTCTGGGGCGGCTATGAGCTGGTGTATGTAGCCGGGGGGGGCAATATCCATGGTACCTTCCTAGGCTATGAATATCAGCCTGCAGCTGTCTGCATAGCCTTTTCTGGCTATTAATTATAGGAGGACCCCACGTTAATAACCAGTAAAGGCAAAATATATGTATTTCTATGCAGCTGAACGCTCCGGTTCCGAGTGCCAGCGGCAGTGCCGGGTATTGAGGTACAAGACTCGTGCAAGTTTCTCTCAAGCGTGACCCCGGCCTAACGCAGATTTTGTGTGTGTGTGTCTTTATTTAACTCTTTATGTACCATTTTATTATGTTTATTACTAAACATCGGACTGGGCATTATCTATCTATCTATAGATATGTCTATCTATCTAGATATATCTATCTATCTATTATCTATCTATTATCTTTCATCTATCTATCTACGTATCTATTATCTATCTATCTCTATTATCTATCTATCTATATATCTATTATCTATCTATCTTTCTGTGTGTGTGAACATTATTCTTCAATGGAGTATGTAAATGAAGAGGTCGGACAAGAAATGACATCACAATTCTTTTTATTGTTCACCAATTGATTTTTATTTAGCTTTCAAAAACGCATACAAATCCGCATGAAAAAAACGCATGAAAATCCACATAAAAACGCATCAAATCTGCACAGATTTTTACCTGCGCTTTCTGCCAAGAGATGAAGAATCTGCGCAGAAAATTCCACAGGCAAATCTGCAACTTGCACACATACCCTAAAAATTACACAGATATGCCAGAGCTTCTGCTGAAACTGAAACTGTGCATATACTATCGGTGTATCGGTGCTCTCACCCTGATGCTGCTTGCCTGTCTGTGCTCCCAATCACCGCCTCATGTGACTTACTCACACAGTGGAACTCCACCTGGCACATGCTGGAGAGACTGTGCAGGCAGCAGCAGGCAATACTGGAGTTTGAGCTGCAGCACACACGGGTGAGTCACTCTGCGGAACAAAAACACTTCACAACCAATGAGTTGGCTTCCATCCATGAAGTGTGTACTGTGTTGCACTGCTTTGAGTACTTCACAAACTTGGGCAGCGTTGATGACGCCATCATTAGCATTACCATCCCACTTCTATGCCTCCTAGAAAAACAAAGATGAAGTAGTGGCACAATAAGAAGAGGAGGAGGAACAGTGACCATTCACATCAAGGCCAGGAGTGCACACATGTCTTGGAGGATGGTTTCCTTTACTAACAGTGGCCAGGTACACAAATGTCCAACAAAGGGACAGTTTGGGATGATGATGAGGAGGATAAGGAACAACCGTGTTCACAGCAGGTTGGCACTCAAAGCAGCTCTGAAGCATGGCTAAAGGGGGTACAGATGATACTGAGGACCTAGACAATATACCTCCCACCAATGACAGCTTGTCGTTGCCTCTGGGTCTGCGCAACGACCACCGAGATACCCAGATTGTTACATGTGCTGATTACTGTGTGGCCACCCTGCTGGATCCCCACTACAAGCACAACGTGCCATCCTTACTTCCGTCATTAAACGTGATTGGAAAATCCGAGAATAAATACAAACGCACGTGATAGATGCACTACTAACAGTGTCCTCACCTGACAGCAGGGTCTCAATGGAAGCACAAGGCAGAGGAGGAAGTTGCCAATGCTGCTGAGGCACTGACATTACCTTGAAAGAGAGGGTTAACATGACAGAAATGTGGAAAACCTTATTCAGCCCGTTACAACATCCAGCACCACCATCTGATATGGTCCTTATTAACAGGTTATGACTGTGTAGCAACTCACTTTGGATTAATAGGTTAGACACTTAAAAAATGCAACTGATCCTGCCAGTTCCTGTACAGACTTGATATTCTGACTCCACAGTCCTCAGTGTTGCCTGTGGGTGCAGAGATGGCCCTGAACCAAAGAAGTATTAGATGGCAACTCAGATCTAAACTACCTAAAGAGCAGAGTGTGAATTAACTACAAGAAAAGTGTGCTGAACAAAGGAAAGATGTTATAGTGAGTGAAGTAAATAAAGATACCAAAAATACCAAAGAAAGAATAAAGCAGTTACTCTTAACAAATATAGAGCCTACTTCAGTAGCCTTGCCTTGCACTGGCGTGTACTCCGGAGTACAGAGAATGAACTTCAATCCAATATTGCGGCCAGCATGCAGCCAGCGGGTAAGGAAAGGGTGAATCAAACACCCGAAAACCCCGCCCATATGACCCAAAACTGGTCCCGCCAAATTCAGGTGACAGGTTCCCTTTAAAGGCACAGATTTTTTTTTAGGCACAGCAACAACTCGTACAGATACAGCGGTACAGTAGAATTTTTTTTAAATACACTACTCACAAAAAGACGGCTGAGTAAAATCATTTTTCAGATGCACTACTCGTATATGCACAGCGGTAGAATGAAATAATTTTTTCAGCCCACAAATGGGAAAGACCCGGCTGCATAGTAGAATGACTTTTTAGACACATTACTGAGAAAAAGACGGCTGCATAGCAGAATTGTTTTTTAGACATACAGTACTATTCATATATACCCAGCAGTAGAATAAATAATTTTTTAACACACAAATGAGAATTTTTTTTAGACACACTACTCCCAAAAACAAGGCTGCAGAGTATACATTTTTTTAAAACAATGCTCATATTGACATAGCTGTGAAATGGCAACTGACGATTGATGCCAATTACTTATTTTCCAGACTACTAAAAAAACACACACTAGTCCAGAAAAATATTTTTTTTCGTGCCTAGAAATGACAACTAGATGCCAATTATTTATTTCCCAGACAACTAAAAAACACACACTAGTCCAGTAAAATTATTTTTATGGCCTAGAAATGGCAACCAGAAAAAACACAACGGTACTGAAAAATTATTTCTTTAGAAAGAAATGGCAACTAGATAGCTGACACCAATTATTTATTTACCAGACTACTAAAAAACACACACTAGTCCAGAAAAAATTTTTTGGAGCCTAGAAATGGCAATGAGACAGTTTATGCCAATCATTTATTTCCCAGACTACTAAAATACACACACTAGTCCAGATAATCATTTTTTCTGTGCCTAGAATTGGCAGCATGATTGTTGATTCCAATTATTTATTTCTCAGAGTACTAGAAAACACACAGCAGCTTAAAAGAACATTACTCCCACAGGCGGTGGGGTGCAGAGTACACTCAGCGGCTTAAAGAACAGTACTCCCACATATATGGGTGCAGAGTATAAACAGCGGATTAAAGAACAGTTCTTCCACAGATATAGGTGCAGAGTACACACAGCGGCTTTAAGCACAATAGTAGCACAGTACTACCACACATATTGGTTATAGAATACACACAGCATTTTTTTGAAGAGTGCGCAGTCATAATCTGTCCCTCACTCCCGCTGCATCCTATCCTTACAATAATGAGAGCATAATCGTGGTGGCACTTGTGATGTGGCCTTTATACAGACCGGGTCACTTGCTGTGCCGGCCAATCCCAGCCATTCCAATACTAGCCAAGGCTGTGATGGCTCCAGATGTACAGTCTGCAGCCTTTCAACAAACTTTATTAGACTAGCGAACCTGAACAGGAAACTGGACATACAGTAACAAGTCCATATTCGGGGTTTGGTAATGGACACTAGGTGTTCGATACAGACCCCAAACTTTACTGTTCAGATTCGCTCATCCCTACTATTCATTGAAGAAATAAGTTGTCACCTATCCTGTCCTAGGTGATAAAGGAGCTAGAATAAAAGCACAAAGGGTATGATTTCATCAGGCATATTTTCTCTAATGAGAATGTGTTTGTTTACCCGACTACTTTAAAATGAAATGCCATACCTCGATGACTTCTAGGTCTCAAAGAGAGGGATGAGGAGTTGTTCAAGAAAATGGTAACTGAGCTGCTTGTGTTCCAGGTCCTGATGGCTCATCCAGGTCATGGAGACTTAGTTAACAGAGAGAGTTGGCGTACAAGCACCTGAAGCAGTTGACAAACCCAGTCTACAGATGACAAGTTCAAAATCTTCCTAGCAAGTGTAGCCAGCATCTGACAGAACCAATCCAATGGGGATTATTAATATAGCATTACATCAAGCAAAACCATGGAATGGATGGATGGAATGTGGTCCAGAATGCACAGTGATAGCACAGTATTGGCAATCGCTGAATCAATTTTTTAACTGCTGTACTTGGTTCAGAGAGGGTAAGATATTGATGTGAGCAGCTGATCCATGGACAATTGGGCCCCACCAGGTTGTCAAATCAGAGAAGAAACCAAAGTAGATTACTCCTATTAAATGGTATCCCTGGTACCAGGATGGCCCGTTGAATTAGAAGTTAATCTATGAGCTTCTAAAGGTCAAAAACAGCCAATGTCATAGTGAAATTGGGCATAGAAGCTCCTGTAGCATCAGACCAAAGCACAGATTTACACTGGTCTAATGTCCATTCCTTGTGTTCTTTAGCCCAAACAAGTCTCTTCTACTTGTTGCCTGTCCTTAGCAGTGGTTTCCTAGCAGTTATTTTACCATGAAGGCCTGCTGCACAAAGTCTCCTCTTAACAGTTGTTGTAGAGATGTGTCTGCTGTGTGGCATTGACCTGGTCTCTAATCTGAGCTGCTGTTAACCTGAGATTTCTGAGGCTGGTGACTCGGATAAACTTATCCACAGAAGCAGACCTGGGTCAGTCCTCATGTGAGCCAGTTTCTTTGTAGCGCTTGATGGTTTTTGCAACTGCACTTGGGGACACTTTCAAAGTTTTCCCAATTTTTCGGACTGACTGACCTCCATTTCTTAAAGTAATGACAGTCACTCGTTTTTCTTTACTTAGCTGCTTTTTTCTTGCCATAATACAAATTCTAACAGTCTATTCAGTAGTACTATCAGCTGTGTATCCACCAGACCTCTGCTCAACACAACTGATGGTCCCAACCCCATTTATAAGGCAAGAAATCCCACTTATTAAACCTGACAGGGCACACCTGTGAAGTGAAAACCATTTCCGGTGACTACCTCTTGAAGCTCATCAAGAGAATGCCAAGAGTGTGCAAAGCAGTCATCAAAGCAAAAGGTGGCTACTTTGAAGAACCTAGAATATAAGACATCATTTCAGTTGTTTACATGTGTTAATTCATAGCTTTGATGCCTTCAGTGTGAATGTACAATTTTCATAGTCATGAAAATCAGAAAAATCTTTAAATGAGAAGGTGTGTCCAAACTTTTGGTCTGTACTTGTATATATATAATATTCATTATGTAAGATAGGGGGCAGGTCACTGAGGGATCAGTCAGAAGCCATATACATGAAAACCTAATCAAAATACCAAATAAAACCCCCCAATTGGCCCGCCCAAAAGCACGAGCATATCATTAACTCAAAACTGAAAATAAAACTCCCAACGGTGGTTTGCGTGTTAATGACCGGGCTAATCTTTACTATTCTGATCACTGTCCCTTTATGAGGTAATAACTGGAACGCTTGTATGGATCCCGGTGATTCTGACACACATATGTTTTTTCGTGACATATTGTACTTCATGATAGTGATAACATTTCTTTGATATGACTTGCGTTTATTTGTGAAAAAAATAGAAATTTGGTGAAAATTTTGAAAATTTCTCAATTTTCCAAATTTGAATTTTCATGCCCTTAAAACACAGAGATATGTCACAAAAATACTTAATAAGTAACATTTCCCACATGTCTACTTTACATCAGCACAATTTAGGAACCAACATTTTTTTTTTGTTAGGAAGTTAAGAGAGTTAAAATTTGACCAGCGATTTCTCATTTTTACAACACCATTTAAAATTTGACCAGCGATTTCTCATTTTTACAACACCATTTTTTCTTCAGGGACCACATCACATTTGAAGTCACTTTGAGGGGTCTATATGATTAAAAAATACCCAAAAGGGACACCATTCTAAAAACTGCACCCCTCAAGGTGCTCAAAACCACATTCAAGAAGTTTATTAACCCTTCAGGTGCTTCACAGGAATTTTTGGAATGTTTAAAAAAAATGAACATTTAACTTTTTATCACAAAAAAATGTAGTTCAGATCCAATTTGTTTTATTTTACCAAGGATAGCAGGAGAAATTGGACCCAAAAATTGTTGTACAATTTGTCCTGAGTACTCCGATACCCCATATGTGGAGGTAAACCACTGTTTGGGCGCATGGCAGAGCTCAGAAGAAAAGGAGCGCCGTTTGACTTTTCAATGCAAAATTGGCTGGAATTGAGATAGGATGCCGTGTCACGTTTGGAGAGCCCCTGATGTGCCTAAACAGTGGAAACCCCCCACAAGTGACACCATTTTGGAAAGTAGACTGTTGTGAACTCTATTTTTGGGCTCCCTCTAGTGGTCACAAGCGGTACTGTGTAGTGTTGTCTTTCTGCAGGTTGCAGCATCAGCTGGTTCGTTATCCTTGGTTGGTTTCTTATTTAGCTCACCTGGATACTCAGTTCCTTGCCTGCTATCAATGTATTCAGTGCTCTTCAGATTCCTTGTGTCTACCTTGCTCCCAGTCTCTCCAAGACAAGCTAAGTTTTTGTTTGATCATTTTTTGATTATCAGTGTTCATTATGTTTTTAGTCCAGCTCGCTAAAATGTGATTTCCTCGCTTGCTGGTTGCTCTAGGGGACTGAGTTTCTCCCCCCACACCGTGAGTTGGTGTGGTGGTTCTTGAAATCTCAGTGTGGCTATTTTGTAAGGGTTTTTTACTGACCGCATAGATTCCCTTTTCTATTTTCTGCTATCTAGTATTAGTGGGCCTCATTTGCTGAATCTGCTTTCACCCCTGTGTATGTGCCTTCCTCTTACCTCACCGTTATTATCTGTTGGGGGCTTCTATATCTTTGGGGATTATTTCTCTGGAGGCAAGAGAGGTCTTTCTTTCTCTCTAGGGGTAGTTAGTTCCTCAGGCTGGCTCGAGACGTCTAGGATTTTTAGGCACGTTCACAGGCTACTTCTAGTGTGTTTGGATAGGTTCAGATTTGCGGTCAGTCCAGTTTGCCACCTCCCTAGAGCTTGTCCTACATTTGTTACTTAGCTGGAGTAATTTGTGATCCTCAACCACTAAGGATCATAACAGTATAGCAGGCCTAAAAGTGTTTAATGCATC
Organism: Ranitomeya variabilis; assembly: GCF_051348905.1. NCBI lineage: Eukaryota > Metazoa > Chordata > Amphibia > Anura > Dendrobatidae > Ranitomeya > Ranitomeya variabilis. The sequence goes on from NC_135233.1 coordinate 166,169,984, forward strand.
GCAGAAGTGGGATAAAAAGAAGACCTGAGTACATTTTTTTTTTTCCTTCCTCCCACTTTTCCTTTGCTGCAGTCTGTTTAGTTTCTTTCATCCCCTTGAACTCTGGGTGGTTTTGAGCTCAGCTGCAGACATGAATGTTCAGACTCTGACTTCTAGTGTGGATCATCTTACTGCACGGGTGCAAAGTATTCAGGATTTTGTTATTCGTAGCCCTATGTCAGAACCAAAGATACCCATTCCTGAGTTGTTTTCTGGAGATAGATCTAGGTTTCAACATTTTAAGAATAATTGTAAGTTATTTCTATCTCTGAGACCTCATTCCTCTGGTGATTCCGCTCAGCAAGTTAAAATTGTTATCTCCTTGTTGCGTAGCGACCCTCAAGATTGGGCTTTCTCTCTGGCGCCAGGAGATCCTGCTTTGCTTAATGTAGATGCATTTTTTCTGGCTCTTGGACTGCTTTATGAGGAGCCTAATCTTGAGAATCAGGCAGAAAAAGCGTTGCTGGCTATCTCTCAAGGTCAGGATGAAGCAGAGGTGTATTGTCAAAAATTTCAGAAATGGTCGGTGCTTACTCAATGGAATGAGTGTGCCCTGGCTGCAAATTTCAGAGAAGGTCTTTCTGAGGCCGTTAAGAATGTTATGGTGGGGTTTCCTACCCCTACAAGTCTGAGTGATTCTATGGCTTTAGCCATTCAGGTTGATCGGCGTTTGCGGGAGCGCAAATCTGCTCATCCTTTGGCGGTATTTTCTGGACAGAGACCTGAGTCTATGCAATGTGACCGAACTCTGACCAGAATTGAGCGACAAAGTCATAGACATCAAAATGGGTTGTGCTTTTACTGTGGTGATTCTACTCATGTTATCTCAGCATGCTCTAAACGCTTAAAAAAAATCGCTAAACCTGTCACCATTGGTACTATACAGCCTAAATTTATTTTGTCTGTTACTTTGATTTGTTCTTTGTCATCCTACCCGGTTATGGCTTTTGTGGATTCGGGTGCTGCCCTGAATCTGATGGATTTGTCGTTTGCCAGGCGCTGTGGTTTTGTCCTGGAGCCTTTGGAATTTCCTATTCCTCTGAGGGGAATTGATGCTACGCCATTGGCTGAGAATAAGCCTCAGTATTGGACGCAAATGACCATGTGCATGACTCCCGTACATCAGGAGGTGATTCGCTTTCTCGTTCTGCATAATTTGCATGATGTTGTCGTTTTGGGTCTGCCATGGCTGCAAGCTCATAATCCAGTTTTAGATTGGAAAGCTATGTCTGTGTCAAGTTGGGGTTGTCAGGGAATTCATGGCGATACTCCGTTGGTGTCTATTGCTTCTTCCACTCCTTCTGAGGTCCCTGAGTTTTTGTCTGACTACCAGGATGTATTTGATGAGCCCAGGTCCAGTGCCCTGCCCCCTCATAGGGATTGTGACTGTGCTATAAATTTAATTCCTGGTAGTAAATTCCCTAAGGGACGACTTTTTAATTTGTCTATACCAGAGCATGCCGCGATGCGGAGTTATATAAAGGAGTCTTTGGAGAAGGGACATATTCGCCCATCCTCTTCCCCTCTTGGTGCAGGATTTTTTTTTGTGGCCAAGAAGGACGGTTCTTTGAGACCTTGTATAGATTATCGTCTTCTGAATAAAATTACAGTCAAATTTCAGTATCCTTTGCCACTATTGTCTGATTTGTTTGCTCGGATTAAGGGTGCCAGTTGGTACACCAAGATAGATCTCCGTGGTGCGTATAACCTTGTGCGCATTAAGCAGGGAGATGAATGGAAAACAGCATTTAATACGCCCGAAGGCCATTTTGAGTACTTAGTGATGCCTTTTGGACTCTCTAATGCTCCTTCTGTGTTTCAGTCCTTCATGCATGACATCTTCCGAGAATATCTGGATAAATTTATGATTGTTTATTTGGATGACATTTTGGTCTTTTCTGATGATTGGGAGTCCCATGTGAAGCAGGTCAGGATGGTGTTTCAGGTCCTGTGTGCTAATGCTTTATTTGTGAAGGGCTCAAAATGCCTCTTCGGTGTACAGAAGGTCTCCTTTTTGGGTTTTATTTTTTCTCCTTCTACTGTGGAGATGGACCCAATCAAGGTCCAGGCTATTCATGACTGGACTCAGCCCACGTCTGTTAAGAGTCTTCAGAAGTTCTTGGGTTTTGCTAATTTTTACCGTCGTTTCATCGCTAATTTTTCTAGCGTGGTTAAACCTTTGACGGATTTGACCAAGAAGGGTTCTGATGTGACTAATTGGTCTCCTGCGGCCGTGGAGGCCTTTCGGGAGCTGAAGCACCGGTTTTCTTCAGCTCCAGTCTTATGTCAGCCAGATGTCTCTCTTCCCTTCCAGGTCGAGGTTGATGCTTCTGAGATTGGAGCAGGGGCTGTCTTGTCACAGAGAAGCTCTGATGGCTCTGTGATGAAGCCATGTGCTTTCTTTTCAAGAAAGTTTTCGCCTGCCGAGCGGAATTATGATGTTGGTAATCGGGAGTTGTTGGCTATGAAGTGGGCATTTGAGGAGTGGCGACATTGGCTCGAAGGAGCTAAACATCGTGTGGTGGTCTTGACTGATCACAAAAATCTGATTTACCTTGAATCTGCCAAGCGCCTGAATCCTAGACAGGCTCGTTGGTCGTTGTTTTTCTCCAGTTTCAACTTCGTGGTCTCATACCTGCCTGGTCCAAAGAACGTGAAAGCTGATGATTCTAGGAGTTTTGTGCCTGACTCTCCGGGAGTTTCTGAGCCGGCTGGTATTCTCAGAGAGGGAGTGATTTTGTCTGCCATTTCCCCAGATTTGCGATGAGTGCTGCAGAAATTTCAGGCGGATAGACCTGACCGTTGTCCACCAGAGAGACTGTTTGTCCCGGATAGATGGACCAGCAGAGTTATTTCCGAGGTTCATTCTTCGGTGTTGGCGGGTCATCCTGGGATTTTTGGTACCAGTGATTTGGTGGCTAGGTCCTTCTGGTGGCCTTCCTTGTCGCGGGATGTGCGTTCCTTTGTGCAGTCTTGTGGGATTTGTGCTCGGGCTAAGCCTTGCTGTTCTCGTGCCAGCGGTTTGCTTTTGCCTTTGCCTGTTCCGAAAAGGCCTTGGACGCACATTTCCATGGATTTTATTTCGGATCTTCCAGTATCTCAGAAAATGTCTGTCATCTGGGTGGTGTGTGATCGTTTTTCCAAGATGGTCCATTTGGTGCCCTTGCCTAAGTTGCCTTCTTCCTCCGATTTGGTTCCTCTATTTTTTCAGAATGTGGTTCGCTTGCACGGCATTCCTGAAAATATTGTGTCTGATAGAGGATCCCAGTTTGTGTCCAGGTTTTGGCGGACTTTTTGTGCTAAGATGGGCATTGATTTGTCTTTTTCGTCGGCCTTCCATCCTCAGACTAATGGCCAAACCGAGCGAACTAATCAGACGTTGGAAACTTATTTGAGATGTTTTGTTTCTGCTAATCAGGATGATTGGGTGACTTTTTTGCCTTTGGCCGAGTTTGCCCTTAATAATCGGGCTAGTTCTGCTACTTTGGTTTCACCTTTTTTCTGCAATTCTGGTTTCCATCCTCGTTTTTCCTCGGGTCAGGTTGAGTCTTCTGACTGTCCTGGGGTGGATTCTGTGGTGGATAGGTTGCAGCAGATTTGGAACCATGTGGTGGACAATTTGAGGTTGTCACAGGAGAAGGCTCAGCGCTTTGCCAACCGCCGCCGCGGTGTGGGTCCCCGACTTCGTGTTGGGGATTTGGTGTGGCTGTCTTCTCGGTATGTTCCTATGAAGGTCTCCTCTCCTAAATTCAAGCCTCGCTTCATCGGTCCTTATAAGATCTTGGAAATCCTTAACCCGGTGTCTTTTCGTTTGGATCTCCCAGCATCGTTTGCCATTCATAATGTGTTCCATAGGTCTTTGTTGCGGAGGTATGTGGTACCTGTGGTTCCTTCTGTTGAGCCTCCTGCTCCGGTGCTGGTCGAGGGCGAATTGGAGTACGTGGTGGAGAAAATTTTGGATTCTCGTATCTCTAGACGGAGGCTTCAGTATTTGGTTAAGTGGAAGGGCTATGGTCAGGAGGATAATTCCTGGGTTGTCGCCTCTGATGTTCATGCGGCCGATTTGGTTCATGCCTTCCACGCGGCTCATCCTGATCGCCCTGGGGGTCTTGATGAGGGTCCGGTGACCCCTCCTCAAGGGGGGGGTACTGTTGTGAACTCTATTTTTGGGCTCCCTCTAGTGGTCACAAGCGGTACTGTGTAGTGTTGTCTTTCTGCAGGTTGCAGCATCAGCTGGTTCGTTATCCTTGGTTGGTTTCTTATTTAGCTCACCTGGATACTCAGTTCCTTGCCTGCTATCAATGTATTCAGTGCTCTTCAGATTCCTTATGTCAACCTTGCTCCCAGTCTCTCCAAGACAAGCTAAGTTTTTGTTTGATCATTTTTTGATTATCAGTGTTCATTATGTTTTTAGTCCAGCTCGCTAAAATGTGATTTCCTCGCTTGCTGGTTGCTCTAGGGGACTGAGTTTCTCCCCCCACACCGTGAGTTGGTGTGGTGGTTCTTGAAATCTCAGTGTGGCTATTTTGTAAGGGTTTTTTACTGACCGCATAGATTCCCTTTTCTATTTTCTGCTATCTAGTATTAGTGGGCCTCATTTGCTGAATCTGCTTTCACCCCTGTGTATGTGCCTTCCTCTTACCTCACCGTTATTATCTGTTGGGGGCTTCTATATCTTTGGGGATTATTTCTCTGGAGGCAAGAGAGGTCTTTCTTTCTCTCTAGGGGTAGTTAGTTCCTCAGGCTGGCTCAAGACGTCTAGGATTTTTAGGCACGTTCACCGGCTACTTCTAGTGTGTTTGGATAGGTTCAGATTTGCGGTCAGTCCAGTTTGCCACCTCCCTAGAGCTTGTCCTACGTTTGTTACTTAGCTGGAGTAATTTGTGATCCTCAACCACTAAGGATCATAACAGTAGACCCCCTAAGGAACTTATCTAGATGTGTGGTGAGCACATTGAACCCCCAAGTGCTTCACAGAAGTTTATAATGTAGAGCTGTAAAAAAAAAAAAATCATATTTTTTTCTCAAAAATTATCTTTTCACCCCCAATTTTTTCCCTAGGGTAACAGGAGAAATTGGACCCCAAAAGTTTTTGTGCAATTTGTCCTGAGTACGCTGATACCCCATATGTGGGGGTAAACTACTGTTTGGGTGCATGGCAGAGCTTGGAAGGAAAGGAGCGCCGTTTGATTTTTCAATGCAAGATTGGCTGGAATTGAGATAGGACGCCATGTCGCGCTTGGAGAGCCCCTGATGTGCCTAAACAGTGGAAAACCCCCACAAGTGACACCATTTTGGAAATTTTGGAAAGTAGACCCCCTAAGGAACTTATCTAGATGTGCGGTGAGCACATTGAACCCCCAAGTGCTTCACAGAAGTTTATAATGTAGAGCCGTAAAAATAAAAAAATCATATTTTTTTCACAAAAATGATATTTTGCCCTCAATGTTTATTTTTCCAAGGGTAACAGAAAAAATTGGGCCCGAAAGTTGTTGTGTAATTTGTTGTGAGTACACTGATACCCCATATGTCAGGGGGAACCATCGTTTAGGCGCATGGCAGAGCTCAGAAGGGAAGGGGCGCCGTTTTGGAATGCAGACTTTGATGGAATGGTCTGCTGGCATCACGTTGCATTTGCAGAGCACCTGATGTACCTAAACAGTAGAATCCCCCACAAGTGACCCCATTTTGGAAACTAGACCCCCCAAGAAAAGTATCTAGATGTGTTGTGAGAACTTTGGACTCCCAAGTGTTTCACTAAAGTTTATAACACAGAGCCGTGAAAATAAAAAAACTTTTTTTTCCACAAAAATGATTTTTTAGCCCCTAAATTTTTATTTTTTTAAGGGTAACAGGAGAAATTAGTCTGCAAAAGTTGTTGACCGATTTGTCCTGAATCCGTTTGTACCCCATATGTGGGGGTAAACCACTGTTTGGGCACATGGCAGAGCTCGGAAGGGAAGGAGCACCGTTTTACTTTTTCAATGCAGAATTGCCTGGAATTGAGATCAGACGCCATGTCACGTTTGGAGAGCCCCTGATGTGCCTAAACAGTGGAAGCCCCCAATTCTAGCTCCATCCCTAACCCGAACACACCCCTAACCCTAATCCCAACTCTAACCACACCCCTAACCCCAACATATCCCTAACCCAACACACCCTAATCCCAACCCTAATCATAACCCTAACCACACCCCTAACTCTGACACACCCCTAACCCTAATCCCAACTGTAAATGTAATCCAAACCCTAACCCCATCTCTAGCCCCAACCCTAACCCTAACTTTAGCCCCAGCCCTAACCCTAACTTTAGCCCTAACCCTAACCCTAGCCCGTTTTTTATTTTATTATTTTTCCCTAAGGAGGTGATAAAAGGGAGTTCTATTTATTATTTATAGCCGGTTTTTATAGCTGGTTTATGTTTGGCAGCTGTCACACACTAAAAGACGCTTTTTATTGCAAAAAATAGTTTTTGCATCACCACATTTTGAGAGCTATAATTTTTCCAGATTTTGGCCCACAGAGTCATGTGAGGTCTTATTTTTTGCGGGACGAGTTGACGTTTTTATTTGCACCATGTTTGGGCACATAACCTTTTTTGATCGCTTTTTATTATGATTTTTGGGAGGCAGAATGAACAAAAACAAACAATTCATGAATTGCTTTTGGGTGGGGCATTTATAACATTCCACGTGTGGTAAAATTAATAAAAGCAGGTTTATTCATCGGGCTAGTACGATTACAGCGATACCTCATTTATATCTTTTTTTATGTTTTGGTGTTTTTATACAATAAAGACTATTTTATATAAAAAATAATTATTTTTGCATCGCTTTATTCTGAGGGCTATAACTTTTTATTTTTTTGTTGATGATGCTGTGTGGTGGTTCGTTTTTTGCGGGACAAGATGACGTTTTCAGTGTTACCATGTTTATTCATATTTGTCTTTTTGATCGTGTGTTATTCCACTTTTTGATCAGCGGTATGCAGGGCCGTATTTGACACTAGGCACTTGAGGGCACGTGCCTAGGGCGGGGACAATGCAGGGGGCGGCACCTGAGCAAGGTTTTTTTTTTTGTTTTTTTTATAAGTCCTGGGTCACCTCCCGACCAACCAACCCCCCGCCCCCCGTGCCCCCCGCGCCCCCCACGTGCCCCCCCGGCCGCTCGCCCGCCTCCCACCCACCCTCCTTGAAGACGATACTCACCTTGCTCCAGCGATGCCTGGTCTTGGCGTACACAGCTCGTCCTGAATGAGTGGTCACGTGGTACCTCTCATTAAGGTCATGAATATGCGCATATTAATGACCTTAATGAGCGGTATCACATGACCGCTCACACAGGAAGAAGGTGCTGCGCCGGGAGTCGGGACAGAGCGAGAGGGATGTCGGCGCGGCCGCGCGATGTGGGACAGGTGAGTATGAGGGACGGGGGGATGAAGGAGGACATAAGCTTGCGTGCCTAGCAAGATGGGAGCAGGAGCAGGAGCGGGAGCGGCGGAGAGATAAGCCATGCATTCAGGGGGGGAATATGAGCCATGTATTCAGGTGGGGGGATATGAGCCATGCATTCGGGGGGGGAATATGAGCCATGCATTCAGGGGGGAATATGAGCCATGCATTCAGGGGGGGGAATATGAGCCATGCATACAGGGGGGGGGAATATGAGCCATGCATTCAGGGGGGGGAATATGAGCCATGCATACAGGGGGAATATGAGCCATGCATACAGGGGGGATATGAGCCATGCATACAGGAGGGGGAATATGAGCCATGCATACAGGAGGGGGGGAATATGAGCCATGCATACAGGAGGGGGAATATGAACCATGCATACAGGAGGGGGAATATGAACCATGCATTCGGGGGGTGAATATGAGCCATGCATACAGGAGGGGGGAATATGAGCCATGCATACAGGGGGGAATATGAGCCATGCATACAGGGGGGGAATATGAGCCATGCATACAGGGGGGAATATGAGCCGTGCATACAGGGGGGAATATGAGCCATGCATACAGGAGGGGGAACATGAGCCATGCATACAGGAGGGGGAATATGAGCCATGCATACAGGAGGGGGGATATGAGCCATGCATACAGGAGAGGGGATATGAGCCATGTATATGGGATGGGAGGGAGATGAACCATGCATACAGGAGGGGGGGTCATTATACAGTATTGAGCATCATGTGGGATCATTATACAGTATGGAGAATGTGATAAACAACAAAAAACACAACAAACATCAACATAGTTTAGGTAACTCCTTGTTGACCAAATTAAATATTTACACTAGAAAGAAAAAAGGGGACCAGGAATATATGTCCGGTATGGAGAATGTGTGGCCATTATACAGTATTGAGCATCATGTGTGGCTGTTATACAGTATGGAGCATCATGTGTGGCCGTTATACAGTATGGAGCATCATGTGTAGCCAATGGCCATTATACAGTATGGAGCATCATGTGTGGTCATTATACAGTATGGAGCATCATGTGGGATCATTATACAGTATGGAGAACTGTGTGTGGCCGTTATACAGTATGGAGCACTATGTGTGGCCATTATACAGTATGGAGCACTGTGTAGCCATTATACAGTATGGAGCACTGTGTGGCCATTATACATTATGGAGCATCATGTGTGGCCATTATACAGTATTGAGCATCATGTGTGGCCATTATACAGTATGGAGCACTGTGTGGCCATTATACAGTATGGAGAACTGTGTGTGGCCATTATATAGTATGGAGCACTGTGTGGCCATTATACAGTATGGAGAACTGTGTGTGGCCATTATACAGTATGGAGCATCATGTGTGGTGGCGGTTATACAGTATTGAGCATCATGTGTGGCCATTATACAGTATGGAGCATCATGTGTGGCCATTATACAGTATGGAGCACTGTGTGGCCATATTTTTTTTGTTTATAATTATTGTATATAAAACAGTGTGATCAGCAGTGCTAAATGGCTGTGGTTGGGACGTGTGACTAGTAGTGAAATGGGTGTGGTCAGAGGCGTGGCCTAAAATTTGCCGCGGCGCACTACGCGTGCCGCAAACTTTATACCTCCTTCCCTTCTTCAAAAGTTGGGAGGTATGGTACCGCATTTGCCAGATCATGACAAGTGCCGCAAATCCCATAGGGAATTAATGAGGCTGAACGCAGTGTTGCCGTAAGTGATCCATTACGCGGCAGATGCAGAAAAACTGCCGGATCTGCTGCAAAAGGCTACTTTCACATCAGCGATTCTTGCCAAGTCACTGCCGATAGTGTCATACTCACCAAAGGGGGAGGCATTCGTTTTTTTTTTACTGTGTTCACTGAAGGGGTTAACTAGTAAGACAGTTTTATAGGTTGGGTTGTTACGGATGCAGCGATACTAAATATGTGTACTTTTACTGGTTTTTTTATTTACATAAAGAAATGTATTTTTTGGAAAAATATTTATTTTTCTTCTTTATTTAGTTATTTAAAAAAAATCACTGTATAAAGTCAGATCGCTGATCTGACACTTTGCAGAGCACTGTGTCAGATCAGCGATCTGACAAGCAGTGTAGGAGGCTTCTCAGCGCCTGTTCTAAGCAGGCACTGACAAGCCACCTACCTGCAGGACCCGAAAGGACCCCCGTGGTCATCTTGGATCCAGGAGCCTGCAGGGAGAAGACCCTAAGAACAACACGATCACATCGCATTGTTGTCACGGGGTCCTTCTCCGGTATCACACAATCAACAGAGCAAGAGAATAGTGAGCAACTCCAAGACCTTTATTTAGGCAAAAATACGAAAGGTCCATATACGATCCACCACACAAAGGATAAAATAGTCCAGAAAACGAATGCAGTTCAGTAACAGGATAAAAGTCCAACAATCCAGCAGAGGATAGCATAGTCCATATACGCTTCTTTCTCTCTGAGATGCTGTGAACACATCATCATTCCACACAGGACTGATCTGTGTCTCACCTCCCTGATATTTTAAGTCTCCCTCCTCATTCACAGGTCAGGAGGGGGAAGGTCTCAGGGGCTCATTGTTTCAACAAGCTAGTGGAGCAGCCCCCAAACGCAGGGCAGCGGGGTACTTGGTACCGGGTCCCTCGGTCTCAGTTCTAGGGGTGTCACGGTGGCCCGACCCGGTCCGTGGCCCTGCTAAGGGGCGCCCAAATAAAGGTGTAGGTGAGAGTTTGTCAAGTGTTCGTGACGCCACCTGTGGTATTCGGTCAGGGTGACCGATGCTGCTAGGGGTCCGCTGGGGTGATGGAATGGCAGCTAGATGGTGTAACTTCCCACAGGTGAAGTATGTCCCCAGGGCTTCCCTTGATGAGTAGATGGTAATGGTGTAGGTTGCAGTAAATGACGAGGACACAGGGTTGCAGTCTCTTTACCTTTTTACTGAAGGCTTCGGCATCCACAATCCAGAGCACTGCTAACAGGGCTGGCTGAGACCGGCCGGTCTGAAGGCACATCCAGAGTTCCCTTTGCAGGTGGAAATCAGTAGCCTTCCTACTAGCGCCTGTGTGTTGTAGTACTTCCCTGCTGAGCACCACGGGATAGTCCTCACAACTGTCGTGTATGTTTCTGTTCTCTCTCTCTCCGTCCCCCAGATGGTATGGATAGGATGCACCCGTATGACGGGGTAGGCCTGGAGTTATTTTATAGGGATCCTAGAGATGCCCCTCTCCCACAATTGCCTCCGTTGTCTTCATTAGGTGTAAAGGTGAGACAGCCAACCTAGAGTTAACTGCCCTGCCGTAGTTCAAAGTAATGCGTAGAGCCTATTACTTCCTCAGTGTTCCGGCCACCGGCTACGCGCCTCAGAAGGATGTTACCGATTTTATGGCAGGACTCCTTCTGGTGTTGTCTCCTTGCGCCGTGACTTCAATTCTCACTCTCCACAATCTACTTCGCTTCTTGTCCTTCCTTAGGAGACTGCCGCTATGCAGTGCAGGAGCAGCTCCATAACGATCTGTCTCGTGCTAGGCCACTGTCAGGATCCCACACCTGACAGGTCCTCCCTGGAACTCTCCCAGGCTGCTTTCTGACTAACTTCCTATCCAACCCCCAATTTTACCAGAGTGTGAGGAGTGGCCTAATACATAGAACCTTTTGCTCCCCCTGGTGGCCGGAGTGTGAAGTGTAGTGTGTGACTGTGATACCTGGTCAGGTGAACTCCTTTAGTGCCATCAGACGTACCATCACTCCCCCTGGTGGAGGAGCGACGTTACTGCAACGACCAGACTCTGGGGCGCTGCACTAGGTCAACATGTCATTAGCATATTAGCAAACAATACAGTGCTGTGGGGGCTGATGGCAGCAACAACCATTCATCAATTAGCAAATAACTCCTTCTACAAGAGAACACCATAAAAATAAGTAAAATAGAAATATACACAAAAATGATACCCACATAGCATATCACACCATCACAACCATTAAGAGTTCTGGCTCTTCAGACCAGTTAGACATTCCTAATCAACTTGTTACCTGCATTAAAGACAGCTGTCTCACATAGTAACCTTTATAAAAGACCGCTGTCCACAGACTCAATTAATCAACAAAAAACACCAACAAAACAGGCAAAGGTGCTTACCTGTCTAGGCCTTGAATCAAATGCACTATCATGGTGCAGCGGGCCCAAGTAAAGATGGCAACTACACAGGTGCGATAATACCAATAAGACAGCCAGCCTAAAATCAGGGATTGGCCATTTGGCACACCAGTGCATATAAATAATCTGCGGCAGTATTCACACAGAGTATGCAAAGCATCTGGATCATAGCCTATTAATAACTCCCTGTGGCAGGCTGCCCAGTGCTAACTGTAATGCATCGAGTGTGAACAGAGGCCAGCCCAATTGTGCCCCAAAAAGTAATAATAAATAAAGTGCACAAAAACATATCAAGATATGTAAGGTATTCCTTAATATTATCGCCACAATACGTAAGCTGGCAACCCACGTCAAGGGTCCTCACACTTGCCAGTCCTACTCTAACAGCAAAAACCACAAAAGGAGGAAAAATAGGAAAAACCTCCACTATTTTACAAAAACACCAAAAAAACAGGCAAAGCTGCTTACCTGTCTAGGCCTTGAATCTCAATGAATCAGTCAGACTCTAACCTCTACAACAAGGGCAAGACCAAAGACCTGCACAAAGCTGGAATGGGCTACAAAACCATAAGTAAGATGCTGGGTGAGAAGGAGGCAACTGTTGGTGCAATAGTAAGAAAATGGAAGAAATACAAAATCACTGTCAATCGACATCAATCTGGGGCATCATGCACAATGTCACCTCGTGGGGTATGCTTTATCATGAGGAAGATGAGAGACCAGCCTAAAGCTACACCGGGGGAACTTGCTAATAATCTCAAGGCAGCCGGGACTACAGTCACCAAGAAAACCATTGGTAACACATTACACCATAAAGGTTTAAAATCCTGCAGTGCCCGCAAGGTCCCCCTGCTCAAGGAGGCACATGTGCAGGCCCATCTGAAGTTTGCCAATGAAACCCTGGATGATTCTATGAGTGATTGGGAGAAGGTGCTGTGGCTAGATGAGACAAAAATTTAGGTCTTTGGCATTAGCTCAACTCGCAGTGTTTGGTGGAAGAGAAATGCTGCCTATGACACAAAGAACACTATCCCCACTGTCAAGCATGGAGGTGGAAAGATTATGATTTGGGGGTGTTTCTCTGCCAAGGGCACAGGACTACTTCACCACATCAATAGGAGAATGGATGGAGCCATGTACCGTAAAATCCTGTGTGACAACCTCCTTCCATCCTCTAGGACATTAAAAATGGGTCGTGGCTGGGCCTTCCAGCAAGACAATGACCCAAAACATACAGCCAAGGCAACAAATGAGTGGCAAAAAAGAAGCACATTAAGGTCATGGATTGTCCTAGCCAGTCTCCAGACCTTAATCCCATAGAAAACTTATGGAGGGAGTTAAGGCTCTGAGTTGCCAAGCGACAGCCTCAAAATCTTAATGATTTAGAGATAATCTGCAAAGGGGAGTGGACCAAAATTCCTCCTGACATGTGCGGAAATCTCATCATCAACTACAAAAACATCTGACTACTGTGTTTGCAAATAAGGATTTTGCCACCAAGTATTAAGTCTTGCTTGTCAGAGGGATCAAATACTTATTTCTCACTGCAAAATGCAAATAAATGTATATAATTTATACAATATGATTTTCTGGATTTTATTTTTGATATTCTATCTCTCAATGTTAAAATTAACCTACGCTTAAAATTATAGACTGTTCATGTATTTGTCAGTGGGCAAACTTAAAAAGCCAGCAAGGGATCAAATAATTATTTCCTTCACTGTAACTTATAGGAGGAACATTAGAATTTTAATTAGCTTTGTGCTTATATATGGAAGAGAAAGAATTAAACTTTAGTTATTATGGGGATTTCTGTCATATTAACATTATAACGGCCAGATGTGTACTCGTCACAGAGACAATCTGTCATTGATCAATTTTGCAGGAAATTTGTTCTCCTCTGAGAACTTGTTTGTTGCTCTGCTGTGCATTACACAGATATGTCCTAGTTCCTTCAAAACAATATAATACACACTTTGGTTTCTGCAGATGTACATAATGAAAAAGTTGAGGGCATTTTATATCAATTGAGGACAGGAAACTCACTGTTCTATTCAATAAGAGGTTGTGCAGCAGCCGAGTATTTGATGTGTAAGGCCGGGATCACACTTGCGAGAAACTCGCACAAGTCTCGCGTCTCGATAAATTAAAAAAGCCTATACTCATCTCCCTTGCTGACTCCGTTCCAGCGGTGCCAGCACTCATTCTTCCCGGAGCATTCGTGCAGTGTTGTGACACGTGACCCCGGCGCCCAATCCCCGCCTAGGTATGGATTGAACATGAAGGGAAAGCCAGGGATCAGCTACAGCCCGGACTTAAAAATAATTAAAATAATAAAATACATTATAATAATAATAATAATAATAATAATAATAATAATAATCTCAATACATTTTTCCTGAGCTGTCTCCTGCTTCATACTTTCTGACATATGCAATAGGAAAAAATAGTTGTAGCATATAATTTATCGTATTGTATTATAGAGGTATTCTACGCTAGAAGAATCTCCTCCAGAGGAGAATATGGTGCCGTTTGGCACATGGAATGGCTCCATAAATCCATAAAACAAAATAGTAAATTCAGTACCAGTTGTTTTTCTATTACAGGCACTAGTAATAAAATAAATGGTGTGCAAGTATTTAAATAATGTAACAAATATAGCAACTGAGAGCCATTTAAATGCTTTACATTGTTTGTGATGGATAAATCTGCTATTCGCTAAAGCTGAGAAAAACAGAACATGTCTCCAGCATCACCATCCTAGGTTTATTTTCCTGGTTTGCAGCCAATACATGATCAAACTAATTCTTGGATAAATAATTCTCATTGAACGTTGCCAAAAGAATAAAATCCCCAAAAGCATAATTCCACATAGTATTAAGACTCTGCTTGAATAGATGAATTATAAATGCTTCCGTGTAAAACTGTGACGTGTATGTACAGAGTATAAATCACTCACAAATTAACCTTAGACTATGTTATTGCTCTGGGCCATTTCTGTAATTTATTTATGTGAAAATAGAAAAACAAAAAATATAATTGTAGCCATAATGGATGATTTTATCTACAAGTTTTAATATCTGGAACAAATAAAATATCCATGGACCATAACAGAACAGAACTAGCACCTTGGACTGGTACAGGGACTTGACCCTTTGCAAGCAAGAAATAGCAATGCAACAAAAACTAGGTTGGCACTCACCACATAGTATAATAAAACAGCTGTTTATTTTCTTTGCATAGTTCAGAGGTATACAACAAGAGCAATATTCGGCAGGTCAGTAGCCTTGTATTTAGCAGTACCAATATGTATGTGAAACTTATTAACGTAGAATAATTTATTACTTTATTGATAACATATATCACAGATGACGTTCATACGGGTATAATTACTGACACTTTCCCTTCCACTTGTATTAAGATTCCAATCTTTATTACCGTAATTACATCTCACAATCTATAATCTAACACAAAATATAAGATCACTAAATTCTACCTCCTTCTCTATTGAAAAATTAAGGCTCACTGAGTCTCACAACTATAATTAGACATATAATTAGAGCATTGTAGCACTTAGTAACTGTACAAAAATACTCTTTGTCCCTATGAACAATGTTTCAATTCATTCCTGCTTCACTGTTTCTCCAAGTGCACATACACTGGGTACATCACTTGTAGCGCGGTACAATACGTTAAACACCAGAGTCCGGATGGAGCACTGTGGCAACATAGTTTCAAGCTTCGCAACGCAGTTAGGACACCAAATATTTAAGCACAAAGGGACACCTTCACCCGATGACATAAATTCTGCAATTGAACGCTTGATTGATCCTCAACACACCATCAAAACCCAGGACTGTCAACTATCTTTATCTAACTTATTTATCAGTGGCGTTCTGATCAATAGAATAAATACAAATTAGAAGAATGGATACTTTTATCACCCACGGGACACTTTTATCCCAGTTTGAAAAAATGGAATCACATGTTGAATGTAGTAGTTGGAGCAGTAGTTGAACAAGCCTGTTCCCTAGCCTGCTAATCTTTGTGGGTCCCAGCAGTTGGACATCCTCTTAACAGTAGCCCTTTAAGTGCATCTCTGCCACTGTGTAAGGCCGGCGTCACACATGCGTGTTTTACGGACGTAAGAGCGCAGAAACTACGTCCGTAAAACTCGCATAACATACGGCACAATGATTCTCAATGGGTCTCGTCCTATCAGCCGTATATTACGGATCCGTAATATACGGCGTTCTACGGCCGTACAAAATCGCAGCATGCTGCGTTTGTCAGCGTATTGCGCAAAAAAATTGCCAATGAAAGTCTATGGGGGCGAGAAAAATACGGATTCCACACGGACCAGCAGTGTGACTTGCGAGAAATACGCAGCGGTATTAGTGAAAAGTCGGTAATTCAATTGCCGGCTTTTCATTTCTCCTGCCTAAACCCGACAGGATATGAGACATGGTTTACATATAGTAAACCATCTCATATCCCCTTTTTTTTTTGCAGATTCCACACTACTAATGTTAGTAGTGTGTATGTGCAAAATTTCAGCGCTGTAGCTGCTAAAATAAAGGGTTAAATGGCGGAAAAAATTGGCGTGGGCTCCCGCGCAATTTTCTCCGCCAGAATGGTAAAGCCAGTGACTGAGGGCAGATATTAATAGCCAGGAGAGGGTCCATGGTTATTGGCCCCCCCGTGGCTAAAAACATCTGCCCCCAGCCACCCCAGAAAAGGCACATCTGGAAGATGCGCCTATTTTGGCACTTGGCCACTCTCTTCCCACTCCCTGTAGCGGTGGGATATGGGGTAATGAAGGGTTAATGCCACCTTGCTATTGTAAGGTGACATTAAGCCAGATTAATAATGGAGAGGCGTCAATTATGACACCTATCCATTATTAATCCAATTGTTTGAAAGGGTTAAAAAACACACACACACATGATTTAAAAGTATTTTAATGAAATAAACACAGCGGTTGTTTTAATATTTTATTGCTCTCTCAATCCATTTGCAGGCCC
This sequence comes from Ranitomeya variabilis, assembly GCF_051348905.1. Classification (NCBI taxonomy): domain Eukaryota; kingdom Metazoa; phylum Chordata; class Amphibia; order Anura; family Dendrobatidae; genus Ranitomeya; species Ranitomeya variabilis. The sequence goes on from NC_135233.1 coordinate 166,186,658, forward strand.
TCGCTTGGCAAAATAATAAACGCACAAGATACATACCCTCAGCTGAACCGTCACGTCCCACGATGTAATCCATCTGAAGGGGTTAAAATAATTTACAAGCAGGAGCCCTGCTAATGCAGCTGTGTGCTCGTGCTTGTAATTCCCCGGCGAATGAATGAAATGTAGGTCAATGACCTACATTTCCTTCAGTCGCGGTGATGCGCCCCCTGGTGGATGTCCTCATATGACCTGGAGCGTGGGAAAAAGTTCCCAGGCTGCAGTTCATGAGAACATCCAGCAGGGGCGCATCACCGCGACTGAATGTAAGTATAGATCACTCTGCTTTCCTTTCAGCACCCGGGGATTACAGGCACGAGCGAGTGGTTTATCGCAGCTCGTGCCTGTAATATTAGTTAACCCCTTCAGATGGATTACCTCGTGTGACATGATCGGACATCAGAAGGTATGTATCTTGTGCGTTTATTATTTTGCCAAGCGAGGGCCTGCAAATGGATTGAGAGAGCAGTAAAATATTAAAACAACCGCTGTGTTTATTTCATTAAAATACTTTTAAATCATGTGTGTGTGTGTTTTTTAACCCTTTCAAACAATTGGATTAATAATGGATAGGTGTCATAATTGACGCCTCTCCATTATTAATCTGGCTTAATGTCACCTTACAATAGCAAGGTGGCATTAACCCTTCATTACCCCATATCCCACCGCTACACGGGAGTGGGAAGAGAGTGGCCAAGTGCCAGAATAGGCGCATCTTCCAGATGTGCCTTTTCTGGGGTGGCTGGGGGCAGATGTTTTTAGCCACGGGGGGGGCAATAACCATGGACCCTCTCCTGGCTATTAATATCTGCCCTCAGTCACTGGCTTTACCACTCTGGCGGAGAAAATTGCGCGGGAGCCCACGCCAATTTTTTCCACCATTTAACCCTTTATTTTAGCAGCTACAGCGCTAAAATTTTGCACATACACACTACTAACATTAGTAGTGTGGAATATGCAAAAAAAAAGGGGATATGAGATGGTTTACTGTATGTAAACCATGTCTCATATCCTGTCGGGTTTGTGCAGGAGAAATGAAAAGCCGGCAATTGAATTACCGGCTTTTCACAGATATCGCGCTGAATGAAATCTAAATACAGAATATATATATATGTGTCTCAATGACATATATATTTATATATACTGTATATATGTTTTCCCGAACATTTGAGCACATAAATCCATTAGATGTCGGTTTTGCAAGCCTGCGCGAAAATCTCGCAGTACGGATGCCATACGGATTACATACGGAGGATGCCATGCGCAAAATACGCTGACACACCCTGCCTACGGATCAATATTTTGGGAACGTTTCTCCGTATTACGGCCGTAGTACGGACGTATAATACGTGGCGTATTGTCTTACGCCGAGTGTGACGCCGGCCTAATAGTGCGGCACAGTACATCGGGGTTTAAACTTTCGAGTATTTAATCTATAATTGAATAAAAGAATCTTCTTATTAATAACAGAGAAAAGAAAATATCTCCATGAAATACACAATCCACTATCTTATTTCTGTTTCTATGCATTCAGTTGTGTCCGACCACAGGATACTCACCATGCTTCCCTATTTTTGACTGCTTCTTTCAATTGCTTTATATTCCTTCTCATGTGGTACTTCATGATATCCACCCAATGGGCCTTTGATCTTCTTTTAACACTGACAATTCCTGTAACACTGGTGGGGTGGACCCACTGCGCCATTGGCCGGGCTTACCCTAGAGCGGTGTAACTAAGTATTCACTGTTGTATTCACTAGAGCCTCTGATGATGAGCAAGACTGGTTTTATACAAAGTGGGGCCCTGGGCAAAAGTTTAAAGTGGGGCCCCAAATGCTCACATATTGCACCATCACACAGAAACATTTCTGTTATATTTACATGCGCTGAGTTCATGGTGCTAAACGAGCGCGATCGACAATATTGGTCGTTCGACGCTTGTTTCCCGGCCTCTTTAGGGTAGGTGCACACATTCAGTAATTGGAAGAGCTTTGGACACAGAGTATGTCCACTTCTGGCTATTGATCGCAGGTTTATCAGCTTCAGTTAACTGAACCGTGCGGTTTCACCGCGTCCAATACATTGTACAGGTGAAATTTATCTTGTGAAGACTCGCATCTCCGCAACATAAATAGACATGCTGCAGTCTGGAAAGGCGCACCATATGTCCATCTCAGCAGGTGATCCATGGGTGTCTGTGCCCACATAGAAGGCATGGGATTTCTTGAAATCCCATACACTATGTTGTAGCATCTAGACACTGTGGGTTGGACACTGCACAAGTACGCAGCGTCCAACCTGCAGTGTTTACTGATTGTGTGCATATACTCTTACTCCAGCTGAGGAAGAATGATGGGTACAGATAGTCCTTGATACAGTATAATGCAGGTCCCATATAGTACATATAGTAGAATGCACTCCCTATGGTTCTTAATAGAGTATATTGCAGCCCCCCTCATTGAGCATAATGTAGCCCCCCTCATAGAGTATAAAGCAGCCCCCCAGAGTATAATGCAGCCACCCTCAGAGTATAATGCAGACCCCAAACACATAGTATAATTCAGCCAACCCCACAAACACACACCCAGTATAATGCAGCCCCCCCACACACAGTATAATACAGCCCCCCCACACAGCGTAATGCAGCACCTTTGGAGTGTAATACAGCCCCCTTCAGAGCATAATGCAGCCCCCTCAGAGTATAAAGCAGCCTCACACACAGTATAATGCAACCCCCCACAAACACACATACAGTATAGTGCAGCCCCCACCATACACAGTGTAATGCAGCCCCCAACACAGTATAATACAGCCCCAACTCACAGTATAATGCAGCCCCACACACACACAGTATAATTCAGTCCCCCACACAGTATAATACAGCCCCACACACAGTGTAATGCAGCCCACCACTCACAGTATAATGCAGCTCCCACATACACGCAGTATAGTGCAGTCCCCCCACACACAGTATAATGCCGCTCCCACATACACACAGTATAGTGCAGACCCCCCACACACAGTATAATGCAGCCCCCTGACAAACAGTATAATGCAGCCCCCCCACACACACAGTATAGTGCAGTCCACCAACACAGTATAGTGCATCAGGCAGACACACAGACATACACACACACACACAATACTTACCTCTACTCCTCGTTCACCTGCTGCTCTTGCTTCTGCAGAGCATCTCATCAGCTCCACTGCTGGCACTTGCTGAGGCAGAGGATGAGTGATGGGAGAGGGAGTGTCATGTGACCTGCTCTGCTCCATCACTGCTTTCAGTTCAAAGCACAATGTGGGGGGAGGGGCGGCTCCAGGCCTCTCTTACTCAGGGGCCCCATAGCAGCTCTTATTGGCATGCCACTGGCTAGTGGCCCCTAGGCTGCTGCCTGGTCTGCCTGCCCCTAACGGCGGCCCTGCTGGTGGGGATAGGCTGGGCTGCTGGTATTCACCAGGTACTGCTCAAAGACAATCTCTGGGTGTGCAACAGTTAACTAGAGGGTCAGAGGTGTGGATACGAGGTACATGAGAGCGAGACAGAAGCGTAGTCAAACAGTCCGATATCGGGTAAGGCAGCACAGTTTCAGAATACAAAGCTGAGGTCAGGATTGGAAAGATCAGACAGAACAGATAAACGACTTGAGTCGGTAACAGGTGAGACGAGGCTAAATAACACTGGATTGATTTCTGAGACTGACAGGAACAAGGAACTTACGTTCAGGCAAAGAGTGGAGGGTGAAATTGCCTAATATATCACCTGCTGGCAGATGACAGGCTGAGGAAGCAGATCTCTAATTTACAGGGTGGATACAAATTCCAGCAGAGTTTGGCTGTGGCTCCCTATAGACTTAGGGTACCGTCACACATTGAAATTTTCATCGCTGCGACGGCACGATCCGTGACGTCGCAGCGATCGTATGAATATCGCTCCAGCGTCGTAGACTGCGGTCACACGTTGCAATCACGGCGCTGGAGCGATGCCGAAGTCCCCGGGTAACCAGGGTAAACATCGGGTAACTAAGCGCAGGGCCGCGCTTAGTAACCCGATGTTTACCCTGGTTACCAGCGTAAACGTAAAAAAACAAACAGTACATACTCACCCGTCGGTGTCCTTCAGGTCCCTTGCCGTCTGCTTCCTGCTCTGAGTGCAGCCGTACAGTGAGAGCAGATCGCAGCACCGCTGTGATCTGCTCTCACTTTCCGGCCGGCACTCAGAGCAGGAAGCAGATGGCAAGGGACCTGAAGGACACCGACGGGTGAGCATGTACGGTTTGTTTTTTTACGTTTACGCTTGTAACCAGGGTAAACATCGGGTTACTAAGCGCGGCCCTGCGCTTAGTTACCCGATGTTTACCCTGGTTACAAGCGAAGACATCGCTGGATCGCTGTCACACACAACGATCCAGCGATGTCAGCGGGTGATCAAGCGACGAAAGAAAGTTCCATACGATCTGCTACGACGTACGATTCTCAGCAGGATCCCTGATCGCTGCTGCGTGTCAGACACTGCGATATCGTAACGATATCGCTAGAACGTCACGAATCGTAACGTCGTAGCGATGGAAATTTCAATGTGTGACGGTACCCTTACAGCAAGACCGTTACTAATTATGCCACACCATGTGGAGGTCACATATCACAACCACATAATGACTGAATAATACCCCATACAAAGGACAGATGCTGCCACCCCATGACAACATATTATCACCACATATTGAGTGAATAATACCGTATACAAGGGACAAATACTACCACACCATGACCAGACCACATAGCGACCGAATAATATCACATACAAGAGACACATACTGCCACATTGTGATCAAATACCAGATAAAATGGAAAAATATTGTCACACCATGACCAGACCATTCTATCATACTGATCATTAACCCCTTAATCCCATATGACGTACTATCCCGTCAAGGTGACCTGGGACTTAATTCCCAGTGACGGGATAGTACATCATACGCGATCGGCCGCGCTCACGGGGGGAGCGCGGCCGATCGCGGCCGGGTGTCGGCTGCATATCGCAGCTGACATCCGGCACTATGTGCCAGGAGCGGTCACAGACCGCCCCTGGCACATTAACCCCCGGCACACCGCGATCAAATATGATCGCGGTGTGCCGGCGGTATAGGGAAGCATCGCGCAGGGAGGGGGCTCCCTGCGGGCTTCCCTGAGACCCCCGGAGCAACGCGATGTGATCGCGTTGCTCCGAGGGCCTCCTACCTCCTTCCTCGCTGCAGGTCCCGGATCCAAGATGGCCGCGGCATCCGGGTCCTGCAGGGACGGAGGTGGCTTACCGAGTGTCTGCTCAGAGCAGACGCTGGTAAGCCTGCAGCCCTGAACAGCAGATCGCAGATCTGACAGAGTGCTGTGCACACTGTCAGATCATCAATCTGTGATGTCCCCCCCGGGACAAAGTAAAAAAGTAAAAAAAAAAATTTCCCACATGTGTAAAAAAAAAAAAAAAAATAATTCCTAAATAAAGAAAAAAAATATATATTATTCCCATAAATACATTTCTTTATCTAAATAATAAAAAAAAAACAATAAAAGTACATATATTTAGTATCGCCGCGTCCGTAATGACCCAACCTATAAAGCTGCCCCACTAGTTAACCCCTTCAGTAAACACCGTAAGAAAAAAAAAAAACGAGGCATAAAACAACGCTTTATTACCATACCGCCAAACAAAAAGTGGAATAACACGCGATCAAAAAGACGGATATAAATAACCATGGTACCGCTGAAAACGTCATCTTGTCCCGCAAAAAACGAGCTACCACACAGCTTCATCAATGAAGAAAGAAAAAAGTTATAGTCCTGAGAATAAAGCGATACCAAAATAATTATTTTTTCTTTAAAATAGTTTTTATCGTATAAAAGCGCCAAAACATAAAAAATGATATAAATGAGGTATTGCTGTAATCGTACTGACCCGAAGAATAAAACTGCTTTATCAATTTTACCAAACGTGGAACGGTATAAACGCCTCTCCCAAAAGAAATTCATGAATAGCTGGTTTTTGGTCATTCTGCCTCACAAAAATCAGAATAAAAAGTGATCAAAAACTGTCACGTGTCCGAAAATGTTACTAATAAAAACGTCAACTCGTCCCGCAAAAAACAAGACCACACATGACTCTGTGGACCAAAATATGGAAAAATTATAGCTCTCAAAATGTGGAGACGCAAAAACTTTTTTGCTACGAAAAGCGTCTTTTAGTGTGTGACAGCTGCCAATCATAAAAATCCGATATAAAAAACGCTATAAAAGTAAATCAAACCCCCCTTCATCACCTCCTTAGTTAGGGAAGAATAATAAATTTAAAAAAATTTATTTATTTCCATTTTCCCATTAGGCCTAGGGTTAGGGTTAGGGTTGGGGCTAAAGTTAGGGTTAGGGTTGGGGCTAAAGTTAGGGTTAGGGTTTGGATTACATTTACGGTTGGGATTAGGGTTGGGATTAGAATTAGGGGTGTGTCAGGGTTAGAGGTGTGGTTAGGGTTACCGTTGGGATTAGGGTTAGGGGTGTTGTTGGATTAGGGTTTCAGGTAGAATTGGGGAGTTTCCACTGTTCAGGCACATCAGGGGCTCTCCAAACGCGACATGGCGTCCGATCTCAATTCCAGCCAATTCTGCGTTGAAAAAGTAAAACAGTGCTCTTCCCTTCCGAGCTCTCCTGTGCGCCCAAACAGGGCTTTACCCCAACATATGGGGTATCAGCGTACTCGGGACAAATTGGACAACAACTTTTGCGGTCTAAGTTCTCCTGTTATCCTTGGGAAAATAAAAACTGGGGGTGCTAAAAATCATTTTTCTGGGAAAAAAAATATTTCTTATTTTCACGGCTCTACGTTGTAAACAACTTTTGGAGTCCAATTTATCCTGATACCCTTGTGAAAATACAAAACTGGGGGCTAAAAAATCATTTTTGTGAAAAAAAAAAGAATTTTTATTTTCACAGCTCTGCGTTATAAACTGTAGTAAAACACTTGGGGGTTCAAAGTTCTCACAACACATCTAGATAAGTTCCTTGGGAGGTCTAGTTTCCAATATGGGGTCACTTGTGGGGGGTTTGTACTGTTTGGGTACATCAGGGGCTCTGCAAATGCAACGTGACGCCTGCAGACCATTCCATTTAAGTCTGCATTCCAAATGACGCTCCTTCCCTTCCGAGCTCTGTCATGTGCCCAAACAGTGGTTCCCCCCCACATATCAGCGTACTCAGGACAAATTGGACAACAACTTTTGGAGTCCAATTTATCCTGATACCCTTGTGAAAATACAAAACTGGGGGCTAAAAAATCATTTTTGTGAAAAAAAAAGAATTTTTATTTTCACGGCTCTGCGTTATAAACTGTAGTGAAACACTTAGGGGTTCAAAGCTCTCAAAACACATCTACATAAGTTCCTTAGGGGGTCTACTTTCCAAAATAGTGTCACTTGTGGGGGGTTTTAATGTTTAGGCACATCAGGGGCTCTCCAAATGCAACATGGCGTCCCATCTTAATTCCAGTCAATTTTGCATTGAAAAGTAAAATAGCGCTCCTTCTCTTCCAAGCTCTGCTATGCGCCCAAACAGTGGTTTACCCCCACATATGGGGTATCGTCGTACTCAGGACAAATTGCACAACAACTTTTGTGGTCTAATTTCTTCTCTTACCCTTGGGGAAATAATAAAATGGGGGCGAAAAGATCATTTTTGTGAAAAAATGTGATTTTTCATTTTTACGGCTCTGCATTATAAACTTCTGTGAAGCACTTGTTGGGTCAAAGTGCTCAACACACATCTAGATAAGTTCCTTAAGGGGTCTACTTTCCAAAATGGTGTCACTTGTGGGGGGTTTCAATGTTTAAGCACATCATGGGCTCTCCAAACGCGACATGGCGTCCCATCTCAATTCCAGTCAATTTTGCATTGAAAAGTCAAATGGCGCTCCTTCCCTTCCGAGCTCTGCCCTGCGCCCAAACAATGGTTTACACCCACATATGGGGTATCAGCGTACTCAGGACACATTGCACAACAATTTTTGGGGTCCAATTTCTTCTCTTACCCTTGGGAAAATAAAAAATTGGGGGCGAAAAGATCATTTTTGTGAAAAAATATGATTTTTTATTTTTACGGCTCTGCATTATAAACTTCTGTGAAGCACTTGTTGGGTGAAAAAGCTCACCACACATCTAGATAAGTTCCTTAGGGGGTCTACTTTCCAAAATGGTGTCACTTGTGGGGGGTTTCAATGTTTAGGCACATCAGGGGCTCTCCAAATGCAACATGGCGTCCCATCTCAATTCCAGTCAATTTTGCATTGAAAAGTCAAATGGCGCTCCTTTCCTTCCGAGCTCTGCCATGCACCCAAACAGTGGTTTACCCCCACATATGGGGTATCTGCGTACTCAGGACAAATTGTAAAACAACTTTTGGGGTCCATTTTGTCCTGTTACCCTTGGTAAAATAAAACAAATTGGAGCTGAAAAAAAGTTTGTGTGAAAAAAAGTTAAATGTTCATTTTTATTTAAACATTCCAAAAATTCCTGTGAAACACCTGAAGGGTTAATAAACTTCTTGAAAGTGGGTTTGAGTACCTTGAGGGGTGCAGTTTTTAGAATGGTGTCACATTTGGGTATTTTCTATCATATAGACCCCTCAAAATGACTTCAAATGAGATGTGGTCCCTAAAAAAAAATGGTGTTGTAAAAATGAGAAATTTCTGGTCAACTTTTAACCCTTATAACTCCCTAACAAAAAAAAATGTTGGTTCCAAAATTGTGCTGATGTAAAGTAGACATGTGGGAAATGTTACTTATTATGTATTTTGCATGACATATGTCTGTGATTTAAGGGCATAAAAATTCAAAGTTGGAAAATTGCAAAATTTTCAAAATTTTCGCCAAATATTCTTTTTTTTCACAAATAAACGCAAGTTATATAGAAGAAATTTTACCACTATCATGAAGTACAATATGTCACGAGAAAACAATGTCAGAATCGCCAAGATCCGTTGAAGCGTTCCAGAGTTATAACCTCATAAAGGGACAGTGGTCAGAATTGTAAAAATTGGCCCGGTCATTAACGTGCAAACAACCCTCGGGGCTTAAGGGGTTAACAAAAAACACAGTATTAACACTAATATTATCACCATTGACATTATACACAGAAGCCCTGTAGATAATTTTCAGTCTATAGTGTAAATATACAGGTAAGTCCAGTGATCAATGGTGACAGTTATAGACAGTAGCTCTGTGTATAGTATGGAGTGTATAGTACAGGTAATACAGTGATCACTGGCAGGGTTGCTAACTTGACTTTTCTTTTCTGGACAGCTAATCAAAAATCACAGAAAGTCAATATTTTTTATAGACACATTGGAAAACCATAATAAAACATGATTATGATAAGTGATACATATCTACAGCCTATAATTCTGATATGAAGGCATTTGTTACATTGACTTTAAACTGTGAAAGGATGATTTCCGTCAATGTAATCTGTGAAAGTTTCAACAGCTTCAAATAAATCACGGAAATAATTTTTTTTTATTGACAGGGCATAAAATTTCCCTATTTTTATGGACTATCCTGGAATTTCTGTATGGTTGGCAACCCCGATCACCGGTGATATTATACATAGGAGCTTTCTAGATAGTAAAAGTGCACAGGTATTACAGTGATCACCAGTGACTTAGGTACAGTGGGAAATATGCTAAATAAAAGTAAAAAAACAATGAAATTATGTGGCCTAAAGATTTTTTTTTTATCTTTTGGGGACAAACTTCAAAAATATGTGAACTGTATTTTTCTGTTTTCTGTTTTTCTTCTTTTTCTCATAATTTTAATTACATTTTTTGTACAAAAATACTTTTTTTCAATCGTTTTTATTACATTTTCTCACATAATAAACAGACATTTTACAATAAACATAAGAATCAAGGCCACAGAGGGCCCCAACAAAGGCAATTAAGCCAAGATATTGCCAAGAATATTTCAAAACAATATGCATAACAGCAGGGCCGTATTTAGAGTTTCTGCTGCCCTAAGCACTTTTAGTGCTGCCTTCCCCTTTGGTGAGTATGACACTATCGGCAGTGACTTTGCCATAAATCGCTGATGTGAAAGTAGCCTTTTGCAGCAGATCCGGCAGTTTTTCTACATCTGCCGCGTAATGGATCACTTACGGCAACACTGCGTTCGGCCTCATTCATTCCCTATGGGACTTGCAGACATGTGCGGCACTTGCGGTTTTGTCGCGATCCGGCAAATGCGGTACTTGCAGCAATGGAAAAAAACACTGCTAGCAGTGTTTTTTGTATCACCGCAAGTGCAAAACCGCAATTGCCGCACATGTCCGCAAGTAGCCATCACTACCAGTCCCTGCACCTTGCTAGCTCATCCCTAATCATCCCTCTGACTTAAAACGACACTAAGCTTTAGAAAAACAATTTATTAACTGACATATTCCTCTGATAATGAGGGCTCCAGGCTACGGCGTAGACTAGGATGGGCAGACTCCAGGTCTCCATTCTCTCTGTGCTCACCCTCAGTCCCTGCCTCACTCCCTGTGCACAGACCTCCCTCCACCGGACCCGGTAATCACCGCTCGCAGTAGCATACCGGCAGAGGTGTATCTAGGTTTTCTGTCACCAGGGGCAAGAACTCATTTTGGTGCCCCCCCTCCGCCAAGGACTCAGTCATGTGCCTACAAGCTCCTCTCCCTAATGCTCTCAATGTTCAGTGAAAAACTGAGAGAAGCAGAAGAGAAGCTCGTTGTCACAGGACCACAAGTATGAAAATCACATATGAGTGAAGTATCCATGTGACGACTACTGGAACCTGCAGAGCTGAATCCTGACATCGCAGGCTTCTGAATTCTCACAGCTAATGCACTGCACACTTTTAGGATTCTCCCTTGCCGGTGGACTGTCTTGTCAGCACAAGTATGCGATTTGTATACTTCTGACCACATTCCGACTAGACGTGCCCGGCCTCGCTTAGTTCATTTTCATTGACGGAGGCCACACATGTCTAGTCAGCATGTGACCGCATTAATGTAAATCCCCAGCATGAGAGAATTCTGACAGCGTGCAGTGCGCACTGTGAGAATTCAGAAGTCTGCAGTCACAAAGAATGATTCATTACAAACCTGGACATCCTGTCATGATTCTCAATGGCGAGAGAACATAGTCCAGCATATATGAGAACTAGCTCTTGGAAGATGGAAACTATACTGACCATGAACTAAACCTGCCGCACAACTAGAAGTGGCCGGGTAGCATGCCTACGTTTTTTTATCCCTAGATGCCCAGCGCCAGCCGGAGAACTACCTAATCCTAGCAGAGGAAAAGACAGTCCTGGCTCACCTCTAGAGAAATTTCCCCAAAAGGCAGACAGAGGCCCCCACATATATTGGCGGTGATTTTAGATGAAATGACAAACGTAGTATGAAAATAGGTTTAGCAAAATCGAGGTCCGCTTACTAGATAGCGGGAAGACAGAAAGGGCACTTTCATGGTCAGCAGAAAACCCTATCAAAACACCATCCAGAAATTACTTTAAGACTCTAGCATTAACTCATAACACCAGAGTGGCAATTTCCGATCACAAGAGCTTTCCAGACACAGTAACGAAACAGCAGCTGTGAACAGGAACAAAATGCAAAAACACACAAGGACAAAAGTCCAACTTAGCTGGGAGTTGTCTGGTAGCAGGAACATGCACAGAAAGGCTTCTGATTACATTGTTGACCGGCATGAAACTGACAGAGGAGCAAGGTTATATAGCGACTCCCACATCCTGATAGGAGCAGGTGAACAGAGGGGATGATGCACACAAGTTCAATTCCACAAGTGGCCACCGGGGGAGCCCAGAATCCAATTTCACAACAGTACCCCCCCCTCAAGGAGGGGGCACCGAACCCTCACCAGAACCACCAGGGCGATCAGGATGAGCCCTATGAAAGGCACGGACAAGATCGGAGGCATGAACATCAGAGGCAGTGACCCAAGAATTATCCTCCTGACCGTATCCCTTCCATTTGACCAGATACTGGAGTTTCCATCTGGAAACACGAGAGTCTAAGATCTTTTCCACAACGTACTCCAACTCACCCTCAACCAACACCGGAGCAGGAGGCTCAATGGAAGGCACAACCGGTACCTCATACCTGCGCAACAATGACCGATGAAAAACATTATGAATCGAAAAGGATGCAGGGAGGTCCAAACGGAAGGACACAGGGTTAAGAATCTCCAATATCTTGTACGGGCCGATGAACCGAGGCTTAAACTTAGGAGAAGAAACCCTCATAGGGACAAAACGAGAAGACAACCACACCAAGTCCCCAACACAAAGCCGAGGACCAACACGACGACGGCGGTTGGCAAAAAGCTGAGTCTTCTCCTGGGACAACTTCAAATTGTCCACCACCTGCCCCCAAATCTGATGCAACCTCTCCACCACAGCATCCACTCCAGGACAATCCGAAGATTCCACTTGACCGGAGGAAAATCGAGGATGAAACCCCGAATTACAGAAAAACGGGGACACCAAGGTGGCAGAGCTGGCCCGATTATTGAGGGCGAACTCCGCCAAAGGCAAAAAAGCAACCCAATCATCCTGATCCGCAGACACAAAACACCTCAAATATGTCTCCAAGGTCTGATTAGTCCGCTCGGTCTGGCCATTAGTCTGAGGATGGAAAGCAGACGAAAAAGACAAATCTATGCCCATCCTAGCACAGAATGCCCGCCAAAATCTAGACACGAATTGGGTCCCTCTGTCAGAAACGATATTCTCCGGAATACCATGCAAACGAACAACATTTTGAAAAAACAGAGGAACCAACTCGGAAGAAGAAGGCAACTTAGGCAAGGGAACCAGATGGACCATCTTAGAGAAACGGTCACACACCACCCAGATGACAGACATCTTCTGAGAAACAGGCAGATCCGAAATAAAATCCATCGAGATGTGCGTCCAAGGCCTCTTCGGGATAGGCAAGGGTAACAACAATCCACTAGCCCGAGAACAACAAGGCTTGGCCCGAGCACAAACGTCACAAGACTGCACAAAGCCTCGCACATCTCGTGACAGGGAAGGCCACCAGAAGGACCTTGCCACCAAATCCCTGGTACCAAAGATTCCAGGATGACCTGCCAACGCAGAAGAATGAACCTCAGAGATGACTCTACTGGTCCAATCATCAGGAACAAACAGTCTACCAGGTGGGCAACGATCAGGTCTATCCGCCTCAAACTCCTGCAAGGCCCGCCGCAGGTCTGGAGAAACGGCAGACAATATCACTCCATCTTTAAGGATACCTGTGGGCTCAGAATTACCAGGGGAGTCAGGCTCAAAACTCCTAGAAAGGGCATCCGCCTTAACATTCTTAGAACCCGGTAGGTACGACACCACAAAATTAAACCGAGAGAAAAACAACGACCAGCGCGCCTGTCTAGGATTCAGGCACCTGGCAGACTCAAGGTAAATTAAATTTTTGTGGTCAGTCAATACCACCACCTGATGTCTGGCCCCCTCAAGCCAGTGACGCCACTCCTCAAAAGCTTACTTCATGGCCAAAAGCTCCCGATTCCCAATATCATAATTCCGCTCGGCGGGCGAAAATTTACGGGAAAAAAAAGCACAAGGTCTCATCACGGAGCAGTCGGAACTTCTCTGCGACAACACCGCCCCAGCTCCGATTTCAGAAGCGTCGACCTCAACCTGAAAAGGAAGAGCAACATCAGGCTGACGCAACACTGGGGCGGAAGAAAAGCGGTGCTTGAGCTCCCGAAAGGCCTCCACAGCATCAGGGGACCAATTAGCAACATCAGCACCCTTCTTAGTCAAATCAGTCAATGGTTTTACAACATCAGAAAAACCAGCAATAAATCGACGATAAAAGTTAGCAAAGCCCAAAAATTTCTGAAGACTCTTAAGAGAAGAGGGTTGCGTCCAATCACCAATAGCCTGAACCTTGACAGGATCCATCTCGATGGAAGAGGGGGAGAAAATGTATCCCAAGAAGGAAATCTTTTGAACCCCAAAAACACACTTAGAACCCTTCACACACAAGGAATTAGACCGCAAAACCTGAAAAACCCTCCTGACCTGCTGGACATGAGAGTCCCAGTCATCCGAAAAAATCAGAATATCATCCAGATACACAATCATAAATTTATCCAAATAATCGCGGAAAATGTCATGCATAAAGGACTGGAAGACTGAAGGGGCATTTGAAAGACCAAAAGGCATCACCAAATACTCAAAATGGCCCTCGGGCGTATTAAATGCGGTTTTCCACTCATCCCCCTGCTTGATTCGCACCAAATTATACGCCCCACGGAGATCAATCTTAGAGAACCACTTGGCCCCCTTTATACGAGCAAACAAATCAGTAAGCAGTGGTAACGGATATTGATATTTAACCGTGATTTTATTCAAAAGTCGATAATCAATACACGGCCTCAAAGAGCCGTCTTTCTTAGACACAAAGAAAAAACCGGCTCCTAAGGGAGATGACGAAGGACGAATATGTCCCTTTTCCAAGGACTCCTTTATATATTCTCGCATAGCAGCGTGTTCAGGCACAGACAGATTAAATAAACGACCCTTAGGGTATTTACTACCCGGGATCAAGTCTATGGCACAATCGCACTCCCGGTGCGGAGGTAGTGAACCAACCTTGGGTTCTTCAAAAACGTCACGAAAGTCAGACAAGAATTCAGGAATCTCAGAGGGAATAGATGATGAAATGGAAACCAAAGGTACGTCCCCATGAGTTCCTTTACATCCCCAGCTTAACACAGACATAGCTCTCCAGTCGAGGACTGGGTTATGAGATTGCAGCCATGGCAATCCCAGCACCAAAACATCATGTAGATTATACAGCACCAGAAAGCGAATAACCTCCTGGTGATCCGGATTAACACGCATAGTCACTTGTGTCCAGTATTGTGGTTTATTACTAGCCAATGGGGTGGAGTCAATCCCTTTCAGAGGTATCGGAGCCTCCAATGGCTCCAAATCATACCCACAGCGTTTGGCAAAGGACCAATCCATAAGACTCAAAGCAGCGCCAGAGTCGACATAGGCGTCCGCGGTAATAGATGACAAAGAACAAATCAGGGTCACAGATAGAATAAACTTAGACTGTAAAGTGCTAATTGAAACAGACTTGTCAGGCTTCTTAGTACGCTTAAAGCATGCTGATATAACATGAGTTGAATCACCACAATAGAAGCACAACCCATTTTTTCGTCTAAAATTCTGCCTCTCGCTTCTGGACAGAATTCTATCACATTGCAGGACAGAATTCTATCACATTGCATATTTTCTGGCGTTTTCTCAGTAGACACCGCCAAATGGTGCACAGGTTTGCGCTCCCGCAGACGCCTATCGATCTGAATAGCCATCGTCATGGACTCATTCAGACTCGCAGGCACAGGGAACCCCACCATAACATCCTTAATGGCATCAGAGAGACCTTCTCTGAAAATCGCCGCCAGGGCGCACTCATTCCACTGAGTAAGCACAGACCATTTGCGGAATTTTTGGCAGTATATTTCAGCTTCATCTTGCCCCTGAGACAAGGACATCAAGGCCTTTTCCGCCTGAAGCTCTAAATGAGGTTCCTCATAAAGCAACCCCAAGGCCAGAAAAAACGCATCCACATTGAGCAACGCAGGATCCCCTGGTGCCAATGCAAAAGCCCAGTCTTGAGGGTCGCCCCAGGGCAAGGAAATTACAATCCTGACCTGCTGTGCAGGGTCTCCGGCAGAGCGAGACTTCAGGGACAAAAACAATTTGCAATTATTTTTAAAATTTTGAAAGTGAGATCTATTCCCCGAGAAGAATTCAGGCAAAGGAATTCTAGGCTCAGACATAGGTGCATGAACAACAAAATCTTGCAAATTTTGTACCTTTGTGGCGAGATTATTCAAACCTGTAGCTACACTCTGAAGATCCATTTGAAACAGGTGAACACAGAGCCATTCAAGGATTAGAAGGAGAGAAAGAGAGGAAGGCTGCAGCATAGGCAAACTAGCAAGTGATTCAATTAAGAGCACACTCAGAACTAGAGGAAAAAAAAAAAAAAAAAAAAAATTGTAGCAGACTTCTTTTTTCTCTCCTTTCTCAGCCAGAAATTTAACCCTTTTTTGGGCCGGTCAAACTGTCATGATTCTCAATGGCGAGAGAACATAGCCCAGCATATATGAGAACTAGCTCTTGGAAGATGGAAACTATACTGACCATGAACTAAACCTGCCGCACAACTAGAAGTGGCCGGGTAGCATGCCTACGTTTTTTTATCCCTAGATGCCCAGCGCCAGCCGGAGAACTACCTAATCCTAGCAGAGGAAAAGACAGTCCTGGCTCACCTCTAGAGAAATTTCCCCAAAAGGCAGACAGAGGCCCCCACATATATTGGCGGTGATTTTAGATGAAATGACAAACGTAGTGTGAAAATAGGTTTAGCAAAATCGAGGTCCGCTTACTAGATAGCGGGAAGACAGAAAGGGCACTTTCATGGTCAGCAGAAAACCCTATCAAAACACCATCCAGAAATTACTTTAAGACTCTAGCATTAACTCATAACACCAGAGTGGCAATTTCCAATCACAAGAGCTTTCCAGACACAGTAACGAAACAGCAGCTGTGAACAGGAACAAAATGCAAAAACACACAAGGACAAAAGTCCAACTTAGCTGGGAGTTGTCTGGTAGCAGGAACATGCACAGAAAGGCTTCTGATTACATTGTTGACCGGCATGAAACTGACAGAGGAGCAAGGTTATATAGCGACTCCCACATCCTGATAGGAGCAGGTGAACAGAGGGGATGATGCACACAAGTTCAATTCCACAAGTGGCCACCGGGGGAGCCCAGAATCCAATTTCACAACAACATCCCCTTTAATGCTCCTAACATAAATAAAAACATGAGATTTAGTCAGTATCAGAAATAACATTTACATCCAGGTACCTGATAGATGACGTCATCTCTCCAGCCGTTCTCCTTCTTTTCTTCATCTTGTCCAAATCCCATGATGAGTTTTCTCATCCACAGCCGTCTCTGCAGACTTCCATCTTCTCCGCTCTTTTGCAGAAAATCTCCACATGATGCCCTTAAAGATATAAGTGTAATTGCCCTCACTATATTGTCTGCACAAAATATGACCCCCACACTGTCCCTCTTATGGTACATGCTCTTCACACTGACCTCTCCTTTCTATACTGGCCCCCTCTTCACACTGTCCTCTTACACTGTGTCCCCCCTATAGGGCCCAGTATTTATACTCCATATTTATACTCCATCCTCCCACCCTGTGTGCATGGCTCCCCCATCTTCCCACCCTGTGTGCATGGCTCCCCCATCTTCCCACCCTGCATGCATGGCTCCCCCATCCTCCCACCCTGCGTGCATGGCTTCCTCATCCTCCCATCCTGCGTGCATGGCTCCCCCATCCTCCCACCCTGCGTGCATGGCTCCCCATCCTCCTCTCCTGTGTGCATGGCTCCTCCATCCTCCCACCCTGCGTGCATGGCTCCCCCATCCTCCCACCCTGCATGCATGGCTCCCCCATCCTCCCATCCAGTGTGCATGGCTCCCCTATCCTCCCACCCTGCGTGCATGGCTCCCCCATCCTCCTCCCCTGTGTGCATGGCTCCCCCATCCTCCCATCCAGGGGGCATGGCTCCTCTATCCTCCCCCCCTGCGTGCATGGCTCCCCTATCCTCCCACCCTGCGTGCATGGCTCCCCCATCCTCCTCCCCTGCGTGCATGGCTCCCCTATCCTCCCACCCTGCGTCCATGGCTCCCCCATCCTCCTCCCCTGTGTGCATGGATCCCCCATCCTCCTCCCCTGCCTGCATGGCTCGCCTATCCTCCCACCCTGCGTGCATGGCTCTCCCATTCTCCTCCCCTGTGTGCATGGCTCCCCTATCCTCCCACCCTGCGTGCACGGCTCCCCCCGTCATACTCACCTCTCACTGCACGGCACAGAACTTCCCATCATCTCTGCAGCATCTTCCTTCCCGTATGAGCGGTCACGTGGTACCGCTCATTAAGGTGATGAATATGCGCATATTCATTACCTTAATGAGCGGTACCACGTGACCGCTGAAGACAGGACGCGCTGCCGGCGCTGAGACAGAGTTGCAGCCACCGCTGGAGGAGGGTGAGTATGACGTGGGGGCGGGAAGTATGGGGGGCGGGAAGGAGGGAGGGGGGTGGGAAAAAGGGAGAGAGGGAGGGAGGAAGGTGGGGGCGAGCACTTGACCCCGGACTTTTATGAAAAAAAAAAAGAAAAAACCTAGCTAAAGTGCGCCCCCCACATCCTGGCGCCCTAGGCACGTGCCCTCAAGTGACTAGTGGCAAATACGGCCCTGCATAACAGATAACGTATGTGAATAGCTGTCTTTTTACTTCATTTCTTTTTTATTTTCTCCTCTTTTTCCCCTCTTTCCCCTCTCTCTGTTCCTTATATAAATTTTGATTGATTGTGGGTTCCAAGGAGGCATGTGACTGATCTGTCCTAGAACTAAGACAGTACATCCTATGTTAAGGCCGGGATAACACTATAGAGTTTTACGGACGTATGAGAGGCGCAAAAACAAAATTGCACACGGACCAATGATTCTCTATGGGGCAGTTCCTATCTGCCGTGTATTTCACAGCCATATTTTACGGGCTGAGAAAATCGCAGCATGCTGCATTTGTCAGCGTATTGCGCAAAAAATCCACCAATGAAAGTCTATGGGGGCGAGAAAAATATGGATTACACATGGACCATCAGTGTGACTTGCGAGAAATACGCACCGGTGTTCTATAGAAAAGCCGGTAATTCAGCGCGGTGTACAGTAAAATCACACTGACAGGTAAGGGTATAATAGATAGAATAAATGTCTACACATAGTATAGGTATATATATACATATATATATATATATATATAATATATATATATATATATATATTTATTTATTTAATACAGAGCCAGATAGCTTAAAAGCCGGTAATTCAATTGCCGGCTTTTGCTATCTCCTTATCAAACCCGACAGGATATGAGGCATGGTTTACATACAGTAAACCATTTCATATCCGTTAGATTTTTACATATTCCTGACTACTAATGTTACAAGTGTTTGTGTGCAAAATGTGGTGGCTCTAGCTGTTAAAATAAAGGGTTAAATCACGGAAAAAACTGGTGTGGGCTCCCGCGCAATTTTCTCCGCCAGAGTGGGAAAGCCAGTGACTGAGGGCAGATATTAACCCCTTCATGACCCAGCCTATTTTGGCCTTAATGACCTTGCCGTTTTTTGCAATTCTGACCAGTGTCCCTTTATGAGGTAATAACTCAGGAACGCTTTAACGGATCCTAGCGATTCTGAGATTGTTTTTTCGTGACATATTGGGCTTCATGTTAGTGGTAAAATTAGGTCGATAATTTCTGAGTTTATTTGTGAAAAAAACGGAAATTTGGCGAAAATTTTGAAAATTTCGCAATTTTCACATTTTGAATTTTTATTCTGTTAAACCAGAGAGTTATGTGATACAAAATAGTTAATAAATAACATTTCCCACATGTCTACTTTACATCAGCACAATTTTGGAAACAAATTTTTTTTTTGCTAGGAAGTTATAAGGGTTAAAATTTGACCAGTGATTTCTCATTTTTACAACAAAATTTACAAAACCATTTTTTTTAGGGACCACCTCACATTTGAAGTCAGTTTGAGGGTTCTATATGGCTGAAAATACCCCAAAGTGACACCATTCTAAAAACTGCACCCCTCAAGGTGCTCAAAACCACATTCAAGAAGTTTATTAACCCTTCAGGTGTTTCACAGCAGCAGAAGCAACATGGAAGGAAAAAATGAACATTTAACTTTTTAGTCACAAAAATGATCTTTTAGCAACATTTTTTTTATTTTCCCAAGGGTAAAAGGAAAAACTGGACCACGAACGATGTTGTCCAATTTGTCCTGAGTATGCTGATACCTCATATGTGGGGGTAAACCACTGTTTGGGCATACGGCAGGGCTTGGAAGGAAAGGAGCGCCATTTGACTTTTTGAATGAAAAATTGGCTCCAATCTTTAGCGGACACCATGTCGCGTTTGGAGAGCCCCCGTGTGCCTAAACATTGGAGCTCCCCCACAAGTGACCCCATTTTGGAAACTAGACCCCCCAAGGAACTTATCTAGAAGCATAGTGAGCACTTTAAACCCCCAGGTGCTTCACAAATTGATCCGTAAAAATTAAACAGTACTTTTTTTTCACAAAAAAATTATTTTAGCCTCAATTTTTTCATTTTCACATGGGCAACAGGATAAAATGGATCCTAAAATTTGTTGGACAATTTCTCCTGAGTACACTGATACCTCACATGTGGGGGTAAACCACTGTTTGGGCACATGGTAAGGCTCGGAAGGGAAGGAGCGCCATTTGACTTTTTGAATGAAAAATGATCTCCATCGCTAGCAGAGACCATGTCACGTTTGGAGAGCCCCCGTGTGCCTAAACATTGGAGCGCTCCCACAAGTGACCCCATTTTGGAAAGTAGACCCCCCAAGGAACTTATCTAGAAGCATAGTGAGCACTTTAAACTCTCAGGTGCTTCACAAATTGATCCGTAAAAATTAAAAAGTACTTTTTTTTCACACAAAATTTCTTTTAGCCTCAATTTTTTCATTTTCACATGGGCAACAGGATAAAATGGATCCTAAAATTTGTTGGGAAATTTCTGCTGAGTATGTTGATACCTCATATGTGGGGGTAAACCACTGTTTGGGTGCACGGCAAGGCTCGGATGGGGAGGCGTGCCATTTGACTTTTTGAATGGAAAATTAGCTCCAATCGTTAGCGAACACCATGTCGCGTTTGGAGAGCCCCTGTGTGCCTAAACATTGGAGCTCCCCTACACGTGACCCCATTTTGGAAACTAGACCCCCCAAGGAACTTATCTAGATGCATAGTGAGCACTTATAACCCCCAGGTGCTTCACAGAAGTTTATAACGCAGAGCCGTGAAAATAAAAAAATAATTTTTCTTTCCTCAAAAATGAGTTTTAGCCCAGGATTTTTTAATTTTCCAAGGGTAATAGGAGAAATTGGACCCCAAATGTTGTTGTCCAGTTTGTCCTGAGTACGCTGATACCCCATATGTGGGGGTAAACCACTGTTTGGGCACACGGCAGGGCTCGGAAGGGAAGGCACGCCATTTGGCTTTTTGAATGGAAAATTAGCTCCAATCATTAGCGGACACCATGTCACGTTTGGAGAGCCCCTGTGTGCCTAAACATTGGAGCTCCCTAACAAGTGACCCCATTTTGGAAACTAGACCTCCCAAGGAACTAATCTAGATGTGTGGTGAGCACTTTGAACCCCCAAGTGCTTCGCAGAAGTTTATAACGCAGAGCCGTGAAAATAATAAATGTGTTTCCTTTCCTCAAAAATATTTTTTTAGCCCAGAATTTTTTATATTTGCAAGGGTAACAGGAGAAATTGGACCCCAAAAGTTGTTGTCCAGTTTCTCCTGAGTACGGTGATACCCCATATGTGGGGGTAAACCACTGTTTGGGCACATGCCGGGGCTCGGAAGGGAAGTAGTGACGTTTTGGAATGCAGACTTTGATGGAATGCTCTGCGGGCGTCACGTTGCATTTGCAGAGCCCCTCATGTGCCTAAACAGTAGGAACTCCCCACAAGTGACTCCATTTTGGAAACTAGACCCCCCAAGGAACTTATCTAGATGTGTGGTGAGCACTTTGAACCCCCAAGTGCTTCACAGAAGTTTATAACGCAGAGCCGTGAAAATAATAAATGTGTTTCCTTTCCTCAAAAATATTTTTTTAGCCCAGAATTTTTTATGTTTGCAAGGGTAACAGGAGAAATTGGACCCCAAAAGTTGTTGTCCAGTTTCTCCTGAGTACGCTGATACCCCATATGTGGGGGTAAACCACTGTTTGGGCACATGCCGGGGCTCGGAAGGGAAGTAGTGACGTTTTGGAATGCAGACTTTGATGGAATGGTCTGCTGGCGTCACGTTGCATTTGCAGAGCCCCTGATGTGCCTAAACAGTAGAAACACCCCACAAGTGACCCCATTTTGGAAACTAGACCCCCCAAGGAACTTATCTAGATGTGTGATGAGCACATTCAACCCCCAAGTGCTTCACAGAAGTTTACAACGCAGAGCCGTGAAAATAAAAAATCATTTTTCTTTCCTCAAAAAAGATGTTTTAGCAAGCAATTTTTTATTTTCACAAGGGTAACAGGAGAAATTGGGCCCCAATGTTTGTTGCCCAGTTTGTTGTGAGTACAGTGATACCCCATATGTGGGGGTAAACCACTGTTTGGGCGCACGTCAGGGCTCGGAAGGGAAGTAGTGACATTTGAAATGCAGACTTTGATGGAATGGTCTGCGGGCGTCACGTTGCATTTGCAGAGCCCCTGATGTGCCTAAACAGTAGAAACACCCCACAAGTGACCCCATTTTGGAAACTAGACCCCCCAAGGAACTTATCTAGATGTGTGATGAGCACATTCAACCCCCAAGTGCTTCACAGAAGTTTACAACGCAGAGCCGTGAAAATAAAAAATCATTTTTCTTTCCTCAAAAAAGATGTTTTAGCAAGCAATTTTTTATTTTCACAAGGGTAACAGGAGAAATTGGGCCCCAATGTTTGTTGCCCAGTTTGTTGTGAGTACAGTGATACCCCATATGTGGGGGTAAACCACTGTTTGGGCGCACGTCAGGGCTCGGAAGGGAAGTAGTGACATTTGAAATGCAGACTTTGATGGAATGGTCTGCGGGCGTCACGTTGCATTTGCAGAGCCCCTGATGTGCCTAAACAGTAGAAACACCCCACAAGTGACCCCATTTTGGAAACTAGACCCCCCAAGGAACTTATCTAGATGTGTGATGAGCACGTTCAACCTCCAAGTGCTTCACAGAAGTTTACAACGCAGAGCCGTGAAAATAAAAAATAATTCTTCTTTCCTCAAAAATTATGTCTTAGCAAGTAATTTTTTATTTTTGCAAGGGTAACAGGAGAAATTGGACCCCAACAGTTGTTGCCCAGTTTGTCCTGAGTACGCTGGTACCCCAAATGTGGGGGTAAACCACTGTTTGGGCACACGTCGGGGCTTGGAAGGGAGGGAGCACCATTTGACTTTTTGAATGCAAGATTGGCTGGAATCAATGGTGGCGCCATGTTGCGTTTGGAGACCCCTGATGTGCCCTAACAGTGGAAACCCCTCATTTCTAACTTCAACACTAACCCCAACACACCCCTAATCCTAATCCCAACTGTAGCCATAACCCTAATCCCAACCCTAACCCCAACACACCCCTAACCACAACCCTAACCCCAACACACCCGTAACCCTAATTCCAACCCTAGCCCTAATTCCAACCCTAACCCTAAGGGTATGTGCCCATGTAGCGGATTCGTGTGAGAT
The DNA here is from genome assembly GCF_051348905.1 of Ranitomeya variabilis. NCBI lineage: Eukaryota > Metazoa > Chordata > Amphibia > Anura > Dendrobatidae > Ranitomeya > Ranitomeya variabilis. Next base: position 166,210,169 of record NC_135233.1, read on the forward strand.
TTTTCCGCACGACTTTTGAAAAATCTGCAAGTAAAAGGCACTGCGTTTTACCTGCGGATTTACAGCAGATTTCCAGTGTTTTTTTGTGCGGATTTCACCTGCGGATTCCTATTGAGGAACAGGTGTAAAACGCTGCGGAATCCGCACAAAGAATTGACATGCTGTGGAAAATACAACGCAGCGTTTCTGCACGGAATTTTCCGCACCATGGGCACAGCGGATTTGGTTTTCCATAGGTGTACACGGTACTGTAAACCTGATGGAAAACTGCTACGAATTCGCAGCGGCCAATCCGCTGCGGATCCGCGGCCGATCCGCTGCGGATCCGCGGCCGATCCGCTGCGGATCCGCGGCCGATCCGCTGCGGATCCGCCGCCGATCCGCCGCGGATCCGCTGCGGATCCGCCGCCGATCCGCCGCGGATCCGCTGTGGATCCGCCGCCGATCCGCTGCGGATCCGCTGCCAAATCCGCACATGCCATAACCCTAACCCTACCCGTAACCCTAACCCTAGTTCTAACCCTAACCCTAGTTCTAACCCTAACCACAGTGGGAAAAAAAAAAAAAAATATTTTCTTTATTTTATTATTGTCCCTATCTATGGGGGTGATAAAGGGGGGGGTTTATTTATTATTTTTTTTATTTTGATCGCTGTGGTAGAACCTACCACAGCGATCAAAATGTACCTGTAAGGAATCTGCCGGCCGGCGGGCGTACTGAGCATGCGCCCGCCATTTTGGAAGATGGCGGCGCCCAGCGAGGAGACGGCCGGACACCAGGAGGATCGGTAAGTATGAAGGGGTGGTGGGGGGGTGGATCTGCGCACAGGGGGGGTGATCGGAGGACGGGGGGAGCGGACAGCAGGACAGGGGAGCAGGCAGGAGCACTGGGCAGCGGAGCACAGGACGGAGGGGACCGGACCCCATAACGGAGCGGTGGGGGGGCGATCGGTGGGGTGGGGGGTGGTCACTTCAGGTTTTCCAGCCATGGCCGATGATATTGCAGCATCGGCCATGGCTGGATTGTAATATTTCACCTGTTTTTTAGGTGAAATATTACAAATCGCTCTGATTGGCAGTTTCACTTTCAACAGCCAATCAGAGCGATCGTAGCCACGGGGGGGTGAAGCCACCCCCCCTGGGCTGAAGCACCACTCCCCCTCTCCCTGCAGATCGGGTAAAATAGGAGTTAACCCCTTCACCCGATCTGCAGGGACGCGATAATTCAATGACGCCACATAGGCGTCATGGGTCGGATTGGCACGGGTTTTCATGACGCCTATGTGGCGTCATGGGTCGGGAAGGGGTTAATAGCCTAGAGAGGTACCATGGTTATTGGCCCCCCTGGCTACAAACATCTGCCCCCAGCCACCCCAGAAAAGGCACATCTGGAAGATGCGCCAATTCCGGCACTTGGCCTCTCTCTTCCCACTCACGAATAGCGGTGAGATATGGGGTAATAAAGGGTTAATGTCACCTTGCTAATGTAAGGTGACATTAAGTCTGGTTAATAATGGAGAGGTGTCAATAAGACACCTATCCATTATTAATCCAATATTAATAAAGGGTTAAAAAACACACACACATTGGGAAAAACGTATTTTAATGAAATAAATACACAGGGTGTTTTAAAATCTGCGTGCTGCGATTCTCTCTGCCCGTAAAATACAGCTGCGAAATATATGGCAGATAGGAGCTGCCCCATAGAGAATCATTGGTCCGTGTGCAATACGTAGTTTTTGCGCCTCTCATACGTCTGTAAAACTCTCCAGTGTGACCCCGGCCTAATAATCTTGATCAGGTAAATAATGATTGGAAGTTCGGTGAATCCCTGAATAGCATCCAGGGCCGTCAGACTTGGATAAATTTGTTGTAGTCTCCAGATGCTTCTGCGGATAGTTCCTCCATGTAGCATATGAGTGACAGCTCTTGCTGCCATTCAGATATAGATGGGATTGCTATTGATTGCCAATGTCTGGGAATCACAGAGCGTGCTGCAATCAGGCAAAAACGTGGGAGACTGCGTTTCTGTGATCTAATGGATCCTTATAGTACTGAAAGGAGGGCTATCTGGGATACAGGGGGAATCTTCTCTCCTGTGATCTTAAGATAGGCCGAATACACCCCCTCCCAAAAAGGCTTTATTTTGTCGCAGTTCCATCATATATGGAGCATTGTTCCTCTCTCTGTTCTGCAGCGTCAGCATGTATCATACGTCACGTGAGCCCTGCAGCCCATCAGCAGCTGATATTAGACTCCTGTGCTATCACTACATTCATTTGTCCAAGTCGTCTGATGGAAGTGCAGAAGTGTGCAGAAGCCTAATTGCAAATGCTGATTGGCTGCAGGGCTCATGTGATTTTACGTCACATGGGCTCCGAGAGACACGGCGCAGGCATTGCTGGAATTTCACCAGTAAGAAAGGTGTATATAGGGTATTTTTATTTTAGAAGATGGACTAGATTGGAGAGGCAATTGTCTAGGGCTCCAAATTCTATAGTGGCACAATTTTTTATGCCTTCCACCCCTGACTAAGGAAAAGTGGATGAATAAGGCATCCAGCGGTTGCTCTGTCATCTCTGTCGGTGCTGCCAGGGCCTATGTAGAGCACAGCAGTCAAAATGACTTTGTCTTTGCCTATTGCAAATGAGCTGACATAAGATGATCAACTAATGAAGGAAAACTGCTTTGAATAATCTGTAGTGATAAGAACCACTTATTTTTATGATTTTACACATTTTTCCTAACCCTAACTAAGACTTGAGATTAATTAAGAGCTAGGATCAGGGATAAAGATTGGGTTGTGTCTGTTAGTGCTGTGTTAGTAAAATACTTACATATCAAAAAGAGAAAATAAAAAGTTAAAAATATAATTACAACAAAGTGTATTGCTTTATATCTTAAATTTAATGTCAGATTTTAGCGAAAATAATTACTACAAGTACATCAACATTTTTTGCTCATTTGGTTATTGTAAAGTTGTTCTGTTTAAATTTTTACTAGGCCATCCGTGAGGCCAAGATTATATTCAAGACCACAGTTATGTTACTACTGACCAAGTAATAAAACAGACCCAATTTATTTTCCTAACACAGAAAATACTCACATTCTCCATCAACATAACCACTTTGTAGCATCTTTTATTACAGTCATAGCCCTCAAATTCCTATTGTATATTTTGCACAGAGCAGCAATCAGGCTTCCATAGAAGCACATGAGGTTTCTATTGTAACTCTACAGTATATACCTCAGATTTTATAAGGGAGCATACTTTTTGATGGATTTAAATAAGCATAATTTTTACATTTGTTTTTGCTAGAAAGGTTAAAAGTTGATCAGCAATTTCTCAATTTTTCAACAAAATAGATTTTACAGGGACAACATCATATTTGAAGTGACTTTGTTTGGCCTATATGGCAGAAAATAATCAAAAATGACACCATTCTAAAAACTGTACTGCTCAAAACCACATTCAAAAAGTTTATCAATCATTCAGATGCTTCACAGGAGTTAAAGCAATGTAGAAGGAAAAAATGAAAAAACTTTTTTACTGTTTGGATGCACGGCAGGGCTCAGGAGGGAAGGAGCACCATTTGACTTTTGGAATGCAAAAATGTTGGTTTTGCCCCAAAATTTTTCATTTTCATAGGGTAACAGGAAAAAATGATCCATATAATTTGTTGTGCAATTTCTCCTGAGTATGCCATTGCCCCATATGTGATGGAAAAGTACTGTTTAGACACAGCAGGGCTCGGAAGGGAAGAGCACCATTTGATTTTTGGAGTGCAAAATTTTCTGGAATAGATAGCGAACGCCATGTTATGATTGCAAAGCCTCTAATGTGAAAAAGCAGTGAAAAACCTCTACAACTGACATCATTTTGGAAACTACACCCCTCAAGGAAGAATTTCACAGAATTTTATAAAGTAAAAGAAAAAAATGGACCATACAATTTTTTGTGCAATTTTCTGGAAGGGAAGGAGTGCTAACTGAATTCTGGAGATCAATTTTGGCTGGAATTGATAGTAGAAAATGAATGGTACAATTTGTTAGACAACTTCTCTTGAGTACGCCAATACCCCAAATGTGGTCAAAAGCTATTTTTGAGGCACAGTGGAAAGCGCAGAAGGGAAGTTGTGCCATATTACAGTGCAAATTTTGCTGCACTTGTTTGAGGGTGCCATGTTACATTGACAGAGCCCCTGTGGTGCCAGAACAGTAGAACCCCCAATAAGTGACCCTATTTTACCAGTTAAACGTCTCAGTGAATACATCTAGGGGTGCAGTGATTATATTGACACTACAGGTGTGTCACAAACTTTTATACCATTGGGAAGTGAAGAAAAAATAATTTACATTTTTACCACCAAGATTGTGTGTTAGCCCCAAGATTTAAATTTTCGCACTGGTAAATGGGTAAAAATGGCACCAGAATTTGTTGCACAATCTCTGCTGAATGTAGAAATACCCCATATGTGGCTGTACAGTACTACTTTGCCATGCGTAGTGACTTGGGAGTGACAGAGCGCTATTTGCCTCCTTGTTCCAGAAGTTTCGAGGCTTGTCTCTGTGCTGTTTTGCGTATTGTAGGTGAGATACTTTGGGCATTTGCGCAGTAATGGCTTTCTTCTGGCAACTCGAGCATGCAGCCCATTTTTCTTCAAGTGCCTCCTGTTGTGAACTCTATTTTTGGGCTCCCTCTAGTGGTCACAAGCGGTACTGTGTAGTGTTGTCTTTCTACAGGTTGGCAGCATCAGCTGGTTCGTTATCCTTGGTTGGTTTCCTATTTAGCTCACCTGGATACTCAGTTCCTTGCCTGCTATCAATGTATTCAGTGCTCTTCAGATTCCTTGTGTCTACCTTGCTCCCAGTCTCTCCAAGACAAGCTAAGTTTTTGTTTGATCATTTTTTGATTATCAGCGTTCATTATGTTTTTAGTCCAGCTCGCTAAAATGTGATTTCCTCGCTTGCTGGTTGCTCTAGGGGACTGAGTTTCTCCCCCCACACCGTTAGTTGGTGTGGGGGTTCTTGAAATCTCAGAGTGGATATATTGTAAGGGTTTTTTACTGACCGCATAGATTCCCTTTTCTATTTTCTGCTATCTAGTATTAGTGGGCCTCATTTGCTGAATCAGCTTTCACCCCTGTGTATGTGCCTTCCTCTTACCTCACCGTTATTATTTGTTGGGGGCTTCTATATCTTTGGGGATTGTTTCTCTGGAGGCAAGAGAGGCCTTTCTTTCTCTCTAGGGGTAGTTAGTTCCTCAGGCTGGCTCGAGACGTCTAGGATTTTTAGGCACGTTCACCGGCTACTTCTAGTGTGTTTGGATAGGTTCAGATTTGCGGTCAGTCCAGTTTGCCACCTCCCTAGAGCTTGTCCTATGTTTGTTACTTAGCTGGAGTAATTTGTGATCCTCAACCACTAAGGATCATAACAGCCTCCTTATTGTGCATCTTGAAACAGCCACACCGTTAGTTTTCAGTGAGTCCTGTATTTCAGCTGATGTTGTTTGTGGGTTTTTCCTTGCATCTCAAACAATTTTCCTGGCAGTTGTGGACAAAATTTTTGTTGGTCTACCTGACCGTGATTTTCCATTACAGTTTGAACACTGCTGACTGGCATTATCAATTCCTTGGATATGTTTTTGTGTCCCTTTCCTGTTTTATACAGTTCAACTACTTTTTCCCATAGATCCGTTGACAATTCTTTTGCTTTCTTCATGACTCACAATCCAGAAATGTTAGTGGCTGGATGAAAAATGCAAGAGTCTGTCTGGATCCCAGAACCTCCCTCAGCTTTTATGCACACATACTGATTACAAGCAAACAAATCACAGCTACCTTTAATAGCCATTCAAACACATTTGTGTCAACTTCTGTGCATGTTATCAGGCCAAAATCACCAGGGTATGTGAACTTTTGATCAGGGTCATTTGGATGTTTTGGGTTGTCATTGTGATTCAAAAAGAGAAAACACAGTAGTTTGACAATAAATGGCTTCACCCAACCACTATCCATGAATGGAGAAAAAGTTTTGGTGCTATCATTCATATTTTCTGAAAAAAGGCCAAGAAAGCAGAAATTCTGCTGAGATATGTAAACTTTTGAGCATAACTGTATAATAGCTGACAAACAGCATGGGTCATCAAAGACAAGTTGTGTCTTACTGTCAAGCTGGATTTCTATAAGGAGGTAAGTGCAAACCTGGATGTTGGTAATTATTATTATTTATTATTATAGCACCATTTATTCCATTGTGCCTTACATGTGAAAAGGGGTATACCTAATAAAAAACAAGTACAGGAGGAGAGAGTACCCTGCCCGAAGGGCTTATTGTCTGCAAGGGATGGGTGAGGATTCAATAGGTGAGGGTAGAGCTGTTCATGCAGCGGTATGGTGGAATGAGGATTACTACAAGTTGTAGGCTTGTCAGAAGAGGCAGTTCTTCAGGTTCATTTTGAAGGTTTGTAGGCGAGAGTGTAACATGTTGGGGTAGAGAGTTCCAGAGTAGGAAGGATGCATAGGAAAAATGTTGTATATGATTGTGGGAAGAGGTGATGAAGGGGAGTGGAGGAGGAGATCATGTGAGGATCGAAGGTTGCGCTCAGGTAAGTACCAATAGACTTAATCACAGATGTATGGAGGAGACAGGTTGTGGATGGTTTTGTATGCCATGGTTACGGTTTAGAAGTGGAGATTCCTTGCAATGCGGAGCCAGTGAAGGGATTGTCAGAGAGGAGAGGTCAGGGAATAGAGTGGGACAGGCATCTTAGTCGGGCAGCAGAGGTTAGGATAGATTGGAGGGGTGCAAGAGTGTTGGGGGGAGGCCACAAAGGGTGTTGCAGTAGTCAAGGCGGGAGATGATGCACTAATGTTTTTGCAGATTCTTTATTAAGGAATGTGCATATCAGGGAAATAATTTTGTGATGGAGTTGGCAGGAAGTAGAAAGGCCTTGGATTTGTGGTTTGAAGGACAGATCAGAGTCAAGGGTTACCCCAAAGGCAGCAAGCTTGCAGGACTTGGGAGAGTAAGCAGCAGCCATTGACTTTTATGGATAGGTCTGTTGGAGGGGGTTGAGTGAGATGGAGAAACAAGTTTTGGAAATCTAGCAGAGAAGAAAGATGATGAAATGGACATTGTGGATCATGGTTAGTAAGGAGGTTACATCGAGTTCAGAAAGGTAGGTCTGTGTGTCATCCACATAGAGATCATACTGAAAGCCTTGGGACTCTATGAGCCAACCTAGGCCAAAGATGTAGATGGAGATGAACAGGGGTCCTAGAACTGAACCTTGGGAGACACCATCAGATAGGGGGCAAGATGAAAAGGTGGTGTGTGAGTGGGAGACATTGAATGGCCGGTCTACTAGGTGTAAAGTAATGCAGGATATAGCCAAATTTGAGATGCCAAGAGATGAGAGAATCTGTAGTAAGAGGGAATGGTCCACTGTGTTCAAGGCAGAGGATAGGTCCAGGAGGATGAGGACACAGTTTTTTTGGGGGGATTTGGCAGTAAGTTGGTCATTTGTGAGTTTAGTCAGTACAGTTTTAGTGGAGTGATGCGGTCGGAAGCCAGATTGTAAACGGTCAAAGTGGGAGCGGGAAGAGTGGAGGGAGGACAGTTCAAGATGGTCGTGTTGTTCCAGTAGTTTTGAGGCACAGGGGAAAGTGATATGGGGCAAAAGCTAAACATAGAGGATGGGTCAAAGGAGAGATTTTTGGGGATGGGTGTGATTGAGGCATGTTTGAAGCAAGAGGGGAAAACACCACTTTTTAGTGACAGTTTTAAGAGATGGGTTAGGGTTGGAATGAAGACTGTGGTGAGGTTTGGCAGGAGATGGGATGGGATTGGGTCAAATGCACAGGTGGTGAAATGTGATGAAAGGAGAGGTAGAAGGTGCTGGGGACGGAGGAGATAATTGAAAATATTGAATAGCTGTTTAGGGTACTATGACGGAGGATATGAGGGATGAGAAGTAGGTTTGCTTTGCTGCAGTGAGTGTGGACGTGAAAGTAGTGAGTGACTATTTGAATGTGATGCAGAACTTCTTGGAGTGGGATCTTTTAAATCTCATCTCAGCAACCCTGGAAGTCTGCCTCAGTTCATTAGTCAGGCTCATGTGCCAGGGTTGTCTGTTAATTGTGTGAGCTTTGGTATGTGTGAGGGGGGAACACCAACTAGGGAGCTGCAGCTTTTGTGGTGTTATCGGCATGTGCATTGTGTAAGAAACTTATGTATGCAAGAGGGAGAAGGAATTCAGAGAGTGAATGCAAATCAAGGTGTTTGGGATTTCCGCAAGGGTGTGCAAGTTTATGGGGTGGGAATTGAGCATTTAGAGAGTAGAGGGAAGAGAATGTAAGTAGATTTTGGTCAGATAGGGGGAGAGGTGAGTTAGAGAGGTTAGATAGGAAACAAATGTGAGTGAAGGTGATGTCCAGTGTGTGGCCCTCTTTGTGAGTGGCTGCGGAAGACTATTGAGCGAAACCAAAGAAAGAAGTAAAAAATAGAAGCTTAGAGACAGCTGATTAGAAAGTGTCAATGGGGATGTTGAAATCACCCAAGATGATACTGGGGATTTCACTGGAAAGGAAAAGAAGTAGTTAGGTAGTCAAGTGGTTACAAAAAGTGGTGGATGGCCCTGGGGGACAGTAATGACAGCTAGCTGGAGGTTGGAGGGGTAGTAGATGTGCATGGAGTGCACCTCAAAATAAGGTAGAGTAATGGAGGGTGGTAGTGGAATTTGGGTGAAGGAGCAGTTATCTGACAGGAAAAAAACAACTCCACCACCATTCTTAGTGCTGGGTGGGGGTGTGTGAAAGAGTTGGAATGCACTTTAAGAAAGTGTTAGTAGGTGGAAACAGGAGAGGGCATGAGGTGGCTGTCAGTGTTAGGAGACACAGGATTTTAGGTTGAGGAACAGTTCTGAGGAGAAGGTGAGATGGATAGGGAGGATGGAGAGAGAGATTACCAGTTCATTACTAGGTGTAGGTATTGGGGGCTGGTGGTAAGTGTAGAACTATAGGTGTGATAGTGAAAACAAACAGAAACATTGTTTACTGTGACTGTGTATCCAGCTAACTTCAGTTCTCTTCTGGTTTAATTCTGGTCTAATTCACTGCATTACACTTACATGCTGCACTTAAGTGATGCACATCAGACTACTAATTCAACTAATGTTATTTATCTGGACTTTCAAAAAGCATTTGACACTGTACTACACACCAGCCTTATACTGAAGCTTCAGAAGAAGGGACTATATGCAAATGGATAAGGAACTGGCTAAAAGAGAGGAAACAAAGAACCATAAATGGAACATACTCTGAATGGGATATAGTCAGCATTTCGGTACCAAAGGGATCTGTGCTAGGACCGATTTTTTCAGAAAAAATATATTTTTTCATCTTTTACATTTTAAAAATTGCCAAAAGGAAAATGGTCCAATGCAAGTTTGGGCACCCTGTATGGATAGTACCTAGTAGCACCCCCTTTTGAAAGTATCACAGCTTGTAAATGCTTTTTGTAGCCAGCCAAGAGTCTTCCAAATCTTGTTTGAGGGATTTTCATTAACTCTTCCTTGGATAATTCTTCCAGTTCTGTGAGATCTTGGCTGGTCTTGCATGCAGTGATATTTTTCCAGGTTTAGCAACAGATTTTCCATGATGTTCAGATCAGTGGACTGTGAGTGCCATTGTAAAACCTTAAGCTATTGTGGATTTTGACGTGTGTTTAGGATCATTATCCATTTGTAGAAGCCATCCTCTTTTTTTTTTTTTACAAATGGTGTTATACTTACATCAATAATTTGTTGAAATTTAATTGAATCCATTCTTCCCTCTACCCGTGAAATGTTTCTAGTGCCATTGGCTGCAACACAACCCCAAAGCATGATTGATCCATCCCCATGCTTAATGGTTGTCGAGATCTTCTTTTCCTGTAATTATGGGCAAAAAGTTCTATTTTAACCTCATCTTTCTACAGGACTTGTTTACAAAATATTTATTAAACACAATAAATAATATAAAGAGTAGACAGACGAAATAGCAAAATGATTAAAATGTTATAAGTTTATTAGAAGATGATTAAAAACATATAAAATGCCAAAACAAGCTATAAGAACCACACATATCAGAGCACACAAATAGAGACTTCTGAAAAAATCAAATAAATGTACAGGGCCAGGTATGTTTAGAAAATTAATGCCTTTAGAAAAACGCATTCATAAATAAATGAATATAATTAACTTATGTTGATAATTATATGTACAAAATAATTATATGTGCAAAAAATGCTACATAAAGTGCCAACTCGCAAACAGCTATTGAATATATGTGCAAAAAATTGCTACAAAAAATGCAAACTTGCAAATGATAATAAAGTGTCCTAGTGCAAACTACATGTGCATGTAACCAGCTGATAATCATAAAGTGCTGAATGCTCGGTGCAAACGCATAATGCACAAGTGTGCCACTACAAAATTACAGCAGCAAGGGTCCGGCATAAGGTGCTGAGTGTTCAATGCAGAGGCATAATGCACACGGATCCGGCATAAGGTGCTAAATGTTCAATGCAAACGCATAATGCACACGTGTGTCACTACAGAATTACAACAGCATGGATCCGACATAAGGTGCTGAATGCTCAGTGCAGATGCATAATGTACAAGTGTGCCACTACAAAATTACACCAGCAAGGATCCAGCTACTACGTGAAAAACCAGTGAGAAAATCACAGAAACATATAACCATACCTGACTGTAAATTTGCATGGTCCCAGATTGTGTGTGTGCTCTCACCCCGACAGCACCGTTTGTTTACAAAATATGTCAGAATTTTTTAGATGTTATATTGCATACTTCTGACTCTGAATTTAATAGTTAGGATGCAGGAGAGGTTTTCTGCTGATGACTCGTTCATGAACACCAAATTTGTGCAGGTGTCCTTGAACAGTAGAACAATGTACCAGAACTCCAGAGTCTGAAGGAAATGGAGGAGGGATGGAATTCAGCACAGTCACCTGGATAATAAAATATTAGTTTATTGAAAATTAATTAAAAGAGATTAAAAACAACACTTGACGTGTCTCTGCCACATAGAGTGCCCTTAGTTATAGAATGTGCTTCAAAACCAATTGAAATGATTATATATCCAACATGAACCAATCACTGGCAGCTGTCCAATAATTTCATTACAGAGACAAAAGCTGTGTAAATTTAAGTGCATGTGAATGATTAAATTGACACTTAATAGTAAAAAGAAGCAAATAAAGACAATTTAAGAAAAATGCTGAAAGTAATTATTAATAATACACTACATTAATTGTTGAACAATGCATATTGTCATCAAATTACAGATAATAATTATTAATAAATTTAAAAGAAATCATTCTTGTATTTTGTCCCTCTAGAATGTTTTGTGTCTATATAGAGGCTCCAAAAGGCTTCTTTCAGATCCACTTCTTTTTGCCAATTGCCTCCGCGGATGGGACAATTGACTTTTCCCACTTCAAAAAAGGAAAATTGTAATACTTTAACTCCATGGACAGAAGTGAAATGTCTAGTAGCCCTAGAATATGTACAAGTGATGCTTTTAATGTTGGCAATGTGTTCTGCGATTCTTTTTTTGAGTTTCCGGATTGTACAGCCAATATAACTAAGGTTGCAGGCATGGCACTCTATACAATAGACAACATGGTCAAAATAGAAGTTAATAAACAATAGTGCGCACAACACTTTGTGCAAGGGAAAGAGTTTTTTTTCTTGTTTGCAGCAAATTCACAAACATTACATCTACTGCTAGCACATTTATGGAAACTTTTGCTAGGGAACCAGGAAATTTAAAATCGTGATGACTAGTGTTGAGCGATACCTTCCGATATCGGAAAGTATCGGTATCGGAAAGTATCGGCCGATACCGTCAAAGTATCGGATCTAATCCGATACCGATACCCGATGCCAATGCAAGTCAATGGGACGAAAATATCGGAATTAAAATAAACCCTTTCTTTCCTTGTAGGTTAATTCTACATGAAGGAAAACAACTAAGAATAATGTAGGATGTATTGGGGGAGGTGGCGGAGACATTAAAGGCACAGAGGTTTAGCCCAAACAAATAGAATAGCAGGATTTATTTATTTTTTTGATGACGTTCGGCGTTAGAAAGATTTTGACTATGTTATTTTTTTTTTTTTTGTCAGATATTGATGTTTCACTACTTCCACGCCCTTCACCTTCTTTTTTACTTCTCCCACACTTTCTTCTTCATTATCCTCATCATCAGCTTCTTTGACATCAACTATCTTCACCTTATTCATCTTCTTCTTCTTCTACCTATAATTTTTTTTTTTTACATTGTTCATATTCTTTTTATTTAACTATTATCTTCTTCATATTCAACTTCTTCATCATATTCTTATTTGTGACTGGCATTCCCGTAGTTGTTATCTATAAAAGTTTGAAGATTACACCTTCCGTTCTGCCTGTCACAAAAGAGTTACATTTGTCCGCGTTCAGTTTGGCCTGCAGCATCAGGCTTTATCCAGGGGCACCACGAGGAGGAACGGACTCACCCCCATACACTGCTTAGTCTTCTTCTGCTTATAATTTAGATAATATCTTTTGCTCTGATATTTAGTGTTATGCTTAATGTTCTTCTGCTCTTTGTTCTGCAGCCTCTTGTTCTTCTGCTTCTCGGTCTCCCATGTCGTCGTCGTCTCCAGGGTCGTCGTCTCCAGGGTCGTCGTCTCCGGGGTCGTCGTCATCGGGGTGGTCTTCAGGGTCATCGTCTCCAGGGTCGTCGTCATCTCAGTGGTTGTCGTCTCTGGTGTCGTCGTCATCTTAGGGGTGGTCTTCCGGGTCGTCGTCTTTAGGGTCTTGAACTTGGAAATGTAGCAGAAGGTACAAGAAGGCTGAGAAAATGCCGAGAAACAGCTGATGGAACTGGAACTCGGATGGCTACCCGAAGGTCCAAGAGCCAATGGAACTACCGAGGACCAGCTGACGTTACTGGAACCCGGTTACTAAGCAGGAGGTACCCGTGCCTGAAAGCACTACCAAGGACCACCTGACGTTGGTGGAACTCGGATACCCAGAAGGAGGCACCTAAGCCAAAGGCTCTGCCCGGAACCAGCTGACGGTACTGGAACCAGGATGGGGAGCAGAAGGTACAAGAGCAAAAGACACTGCCGAGAACCAGCTGACGGTACTGGAACCCGGATGGGTAGCCGAAGGTCCAAGAGCCAATGGAACTACCGAGGACCAGCTGACGTTACTGGAACCCAGTTACTAAGCAGGAGGTACCCGTGCCTGAAAGCACTACCAAGGACCACCTGACATTGGTGGAACTCGGATACCCAGAAGGAGGTACCTAAGCCAAAGGCTCTGCCCGGAACCAGCTGACGGTACTGGAACCAGGATGGGGAGCAGAAGGTACAAGAGCAAAAGACACTGCCGAGAACCAGCTGACGGTACTGGAACCCGGATGGGTAGCCGAAGGTCCAAGAGCCAATGGAACTACCGAGGACCAGCTGACGTTACTGGAACCCAGTTACTAAGCAGGAGGTACCCGTGCCTGAAAGCACTACCAAGGACCACCTGACATTGGTGGAACTCGGATACCCAGAAGGAGGCACCTAAGCCAAAGGCTCTGCCCGGAACCAGCTGACGGTACTGGAACCAGGATGGGGAGCAGAAGGTACAAGAGCAAAAGACACTGCCGAGAACCAGCTGACGGTACTGGAACCCGGATGGCTACCCGAAGGTCCAAGAGCCAATGGAACTACCGAGGACCAGCTGACGTTACTGGAACCCGGTTACTAAGCAGGAGGTACCCGTGCCTGAAAGCACTACCAAGGACCACCTGACGTTGGTGGAACTCGGATACCCAGAAGGAGGCACCTAAGCCAAAGGCTCTGCCCGGAACCAGCTGACGGTACTGGAACCAGGATGGGGAGCAGAAGGTACAAGAGCAAAAGACACTGCCGAGAACCAGCTGACGGTACTGGAACCCGGATGGGTAGCCGAAGGTCCAAGAGCCAATGGAACTACCGAGGACCAGCTGACATTACTGGAACCCAGTTACTAAGCAGGAGGTACCCGTGCCTGAAAGCACTACCAAGGACCACCTGACATTGGTGGAACTCGGATACCCAGAAGGAGGTACCTAAGCCAAAGGCTCTGCCCGGAACCAGCTGACGGTACTGGAACCAGGATGGGGAGCAGAAGGTACAAGAGCAAAAGACACTGCCGAGAACCAGCTGACGGTACTGGAACCCGGATGGGTAGCCGAAGGTCCAAGAGCCAATGGAACTACCGAGGACCAGCTGACGTTACTGGAACCCGGTTACTAAGCAGGAGGTACCCGTGCCTGAAAGCACTACCAAGGACCACCTGACGTTGGTGGAACTCGGATACCCAGAAGGAGGCACCTAAGCCAAAGGCTCTGCCCGGAACCAGCTGACGGTGCTGGAACCAGGATGGGGACCTATTCAAACTTATCTTCCTAGAGCCCCAACTAGCGGTGTTGGAGCAAAGGGTCAGCAGGGGGAGCAGAGTGTAGGCCGAAGCCTGCACTGGCGGCAGCTTTGTGTCTGCGTGGCTGTTGCAGGACACGTTGCCAGCTACACAGCAGGGGAACAGCTGGCGGTGCTGAACCCCACTGACACATTGGCGAGGTGTTTTTCTCTGTGCAGCCAGCACTTCGGGGCACCAACTGGCGGTGTTGGAGCCCAGGCTCTGCAGGGGGAGCAGAGTGTAGGCCGAAGCCTAATTGAACCAATTTTAAAGGTAACCTTTAACCCTCCCTCAGGTGTTACAAACTAGAAGAGCCACGCCTTATGCAGCAGTAGTGCTGCACAAGTCAAAGGTTGCTCTTTTAATTTTGTTCCTTGCACAAGCTGAATGAAACACGTACAACATTTTGGCCCTTATACAGTCAATCTGTCTTGGAGGCGGGAGTTCCCTTCGTAATGAGACGCAGCACAGCTGGCAGAAATACCACCTTGGTGCTTGGCGCGGCCTCCTGAGCATCGCATTTTGATGTACAGGAGTCTGCATTGTTGCGTTATCCCTTGGCCATGCGCTGCCCGTCTTCTGACATCTGTTGTGAATTTGGTTTTTGGGCTCCCCCGGTGGTCACTGGTGGTACTGGACTTGTGTGCTTCACTTTCTCTGTTCACCTGTTTCCATCTGGATATGGGTGTATCCTATTTAGCCTTGCTGCTCAGTTATTCTAGTGCCGGCCATCAATGTAACCAGAGCCTTTCTGTTGCATGTTCCTGCTTCTAGACTACTATCAGCTAAGTTGGACTCTTAGTCCTAAGTTTGTTTTGCTTTTTTGTTCCAGTTCACAGTTATGTTATTTTTCTGTAGCTGGAAGCTCTTGTGGGCCGAAATTGCCACTCCGGTGTCATGAGTTGACACATGAGTCTTAAAGTAATTTCGGGATGGTATTTTAATAGGGTTTTCAGCTGACCGTGAAGTTCCCTATTGTATCTTCTTGCTATCTAGTAAGCGGACCTCGCTTTGCTGAACCTACCTTCATACTGCGTATGTCTTTTCCTCTGAACTCACCGTCAATATATGTGGGGGGCTTCTGTCTCCTTTTTGGGGGAATTTCCCTAGAGGTAAGCCAGGTCTGTCTTTTCCTCTATTAGGGTTAGTTAGTCCTCCGGCTGGCGCTAGGCGTCTAGGGATAAAATGTAGGTACGCCACCCGGCCACTGTTAGTTGTGTGGTAGGTTTAGCTCACGGTCAGCTCGAGATTCCATCACCCAAGAGCTAGTCTGTTGTTTAAGTTCTCTGACGTTCCCTTGCCATTGGGAACCATGACAGTATGGCCGGCCAAGGGTTAAAACCGTTGGCAGAAGAAAGGAGAGAAAAAGAAGTCTGCAGATTTTTTTTTTTTTTTTTTTTTCCTTCTGAGTTTGCTTTTTAGTTGACTCAGTTGCATTTCTGCTCTAATTGCAGCCTTTGTCTCTCTCTCTCTCTCCTTCTAATCCTTGAATGGCTCTGATCTCACCTGATTAAAATGGATCCTCAGAGTTTGGTTACAGGTTTGAATAATCTTGCTACGAAGGTTCAAAATTTACAGGATTTTGTTATTCATGCTCCTATATCTGAACCTAGAATTCCTATACCAGAATTTTTCTCCGGGGATAGATCTCGTTTCCTGAATTTCAAAAATAATTGTAAATTATTTCTTTCCCTGAGATCTCGCTCCGCTGGAGATCCCGCACAGCAGGTTAAGATAGTAATTTCCTTGCTGCGGGGTGACCCTCAAAACTGGGCATTTGCATTGGCACCCGGGGATCCTGCGTTGCTCAATGTGGATGCGTTTTTTCTGGCTTTGGGGTTGCTTTATGAGGAACCTAACTTAGAGATTCAGGCTGAAAAAGCCTTGATGGCCCTATCTCAAGGGCAAGATGAAGCTGAAATATACTGCCAAAAATTTCGTAAATGGTCTGTGCTTACTCAGTGGAATGAGTGCGCCCTGGCGGCGAATTTCAGAGAGGGTCTCTCTGATGCCATTAAAGATGTTATGGTGGGGTTCCCTGCACCTACAGGTCTGAATGAGTCCATGACAATGGCTATTCAGATTGATCGGCGTTTGCGGGAGCGCAAACCTGTGCACCATTTGGCGGTGTCTTCTGAGAAGGCTCCAGAAAATATGCAATGTGATAGAATTCTGTCCAGAAGCGAACGGCAGAATTTTAGGCGAAAAAATGGGTTGTGCTTCTATTGTGGTGATTCAACTCATGTTACATCAGCATGCTCTAAACGTACAAAGAAGGTTGATAAGTCTATTTCAATTGGCACTTTACAGTCTAAGTTTATTCTGTCTGTGACCTTGATTTGTTCATTATCGTCAATTACCGCGGATGCCTATGTCGACTCTGGCGCCGCTTTGAGTCTAATGGATTGGTCCTTTGCCAGGCGCTGTGGGTTTGATCTAGAGCCTCTGGAAGTTCCTATACCTCTGAAGGGTATTGACTCTACACCATTGGCTAGTAATAAACCACAATACTGGACACAAGTGACTATGCGTATGAATCCAGACCATCAGGAGATGATTCGCTTCCTTGTGTTGTACAATCTACATGACGTTTTGGTGCTCGGATTACCATGGTTACAATCTCATAACCCAGTCCTTGACTGGAAAGCTATGTCTGTGTTAAGCTGGGGATGTCAGGGGGCTCATGGGGACGTACCTTTGGTTTCCATTTCGTCATCTATTCCCTCTGAGATTCCGGAATTTTTGTCTGATTATCGTGATGTTTTTGAGGAGCCTAAGCTTGGTTCACTACCTCCTCACAGAGATTGCGATTGTACCATAGATCTGATTCCGGGCAGTAAATTTCCAAAGGGTCGTTCATTTAATCTATCTGTACCTGAACATGCTGCTATGCGAGAATATATTAAGGAGTCCCTGGAAAAGGGACATATTCGTCCTTCTTCATCTCCCTTGGGAGCCGGTTTTTTCTTTGTATCTAAAAAAGATGGCTCTTTGAGGCCGTGTATTGATTATCGACTCTTGAATAAAATTACAGTCAAATATCAGTATCCTCTGCCACTGCTGACTGATTTGTTTGCTCGAATAAAGGGGGCTAAGTGGTTCTCTAAGATTGATCTCCGTGGGGCGTATAATTTGGTGCGAATTAAGCAGGGGGATGAGTGGAAAACCGCATTTAATACGCCCGAGGGCCATTTTGAGTATTTAGTAATGCCTTTTGGTCTTTCAAATGCCCCTTCAGTCTTTCAATCCTTTATGCATGACATTTTCCGTGAATATTTGGATAAATTTATGATCGTGTATCTGGATGATATTTTGATTTTTTCGGATGACTGGGATTCTCATGTCCAACAGGTCAGGAGGGTTTTTCAGGTTTTGCGGGCTAATTCCTTGTGTGTGAAGGGTTCTAAGTGTATTTTTGGGGTTCAAAAGATTTCTTTTTTGGGGTACATTTTTTCCCCCTCTTCCATTGAGATGGATCCTGTTAAGGTTCGGGCTATTTGTGATTGGACGCAACCTTCTTCTCTTAAGAGCCTTCAGAAATTTTTGGGCTTTGCTAATTTTTATCGTCGATTTATAACTGGTTTTTCTGATGTTGCTAAACCTTTGACTGATTTGACCAAAAAGGGTGCTGATGTTGCTGATTGGTCCCCTGCTGCTGTGGAGGCCTTTCGGGAGCTTAAGTGCCGCTTTTCTTCCGCCCCTGTGTTGCGTCAGCCTGATGTTACTCTTCCTTTTCAGCTTGAGGTTGATGCTTCCGAGATCGGAGCTGGGGCGGTCTTGTCGCAGAAAAGTTCCGACTGCTCCGTGATGAGACCTTGTGCGTTCTTTTCACGAAAATTTTCACCCGCCGAGCGAAATTATGATATTGATAATCGGGAGCTTTTGGCTATGAAGTGGGCTTTTGAGGAGTGGCGTCATTGGCTTGAGGGGGCTAGACATCAGGTGGTGGTATTGACCGATCACAAGAATTTGATTTATCTTGAGTCTGCCAGGCGCCTGAATCCTAGACAGGCGCGCTGGTCGTTGTTTTTCTCTCGGTTTAATTTTGTGGTCTCATACTTACCAGGTTCTAAAAATGTGAAGGCGGATGCCCTTTCTAGGAGTTTTGAGCCTGATTCCCCTGGTGATTCTGAACCTACAGGTATCCTTAAGGATGGGGTGATATTATCTGCTGTTTCCCCAGACCTGCGACGGGCTTTGCAGGAGTTTCAGGCAGATAGACCTGATCGTTGCCCGCCTGGTAGACTGTTTGTTCCTGATGATTGGACCAGTAGAGTCATCTCGGAGGTTCATTCTTCTGTGTTGGCAGGTCATCCCGGGATCTTTGGTACCAGGGATTTGGTGGCTAGGTCCTTCTGGTGGCCTTCCCTGTCTCGAGATGTACGAGTTTTTGTGCAGTCTTGTGATGTTTGTGCTCGGGCCAAACCTTGTTGTTCTCGGGCCAGCGGATTGTTGTTATCTTTGCCTATTCCGAAGAGGCCTTGGACTCACATCTCTATGGATTTTATTTCTGATCTCCCTGTTTCTCAGAAAATGTCTGTCATCTGGGTGGTGTGTGACCGTTTTTCAAAGATGGTCCATTTGGTGCCCTTGCCTAAGTTGCCTTCCTCATCCGAGTTGGTTCCTCTGTTTTTTCAAAATGTGGTTCGCTTGCATGGTATTCCGGAGAATATCGTTTCTGACAGGGGGACCCGGTTCGTGTCTAGATTTTGGCGGGCGTTCTGTGCTAGGATGGGCATTGATTTGTCTTTTTCGTCTGCGTTCCATCCTCAGACTAATGGCCAGACTGAGCGAACTAATCAGACCTTGGAGACTTATTTGAGGTGTTTTGTGTCTGCGGATCAGGATGACTGGGTTGCCTTTTTGCCGTTGGCGGAGTTTGACCTCAATAATCGGGCTAGTTCTGCCACTTTGGTTTCTCCTTTCTTTTGCAATTCGGGGTTTCATCCTCGTTTTTCTTCTGGTCAGGTGGAGTCTTCGGATTGTCCTGGAGTGGATACTGTGGTGGATAGGTTGCATCGGATTTGGGGACAGGTGGTGGACAATTTGGAGTTGTCCCAGGAGAAGACTCGGCATTTTGCTAATCGCCGTCGTCGTGTTGGTCCTCGTCTTCGTGTTGGGGACTTGGTGTGGTTGTCTTCTCGTTTTGTCCCTATGAGGGTTTCTTCTCCTAAGTTTAAGCCTCGGTTCATCGGCCCGTATAAGATTTTGGAGATTCTTAACCCCGTGTCCTTTCGACTGGACCTCCCAGCATCTTTTTCTATCCATAATGTCTTCCATCGGTCATTATTGCGCAGGTATGAGGTACCGGTTGTGCCTTCCGTTGAGCCTCCCGCTCCGGTGTTGGTTGAGGGTGAATTGGAGTACGTTGTGGAGAAGATCTTGGACTCCCGTGTTTCCAGACGGAAACTTCAGTATCTGGTCAAGTGGAAGGGCTACGGTCAAGAGGATAATTCTTGGGTGACAGCCTCTGATGTTCATGCCTCTGATTTGGTCCGTGCCTTTCATAGGGCTCATCCTGATCGCCCTGGTGGTTCTTGTGAGGGTTCGGTGCCCCCTCCTTGAGGGGGGGGGTACTGTTGTGAATTTGGTTTTTGGGCTCCCCCGGTGGTCACTGGTGGTACTGGACTTGTGTGCTTCACTTTCTCTGTTCACCTGTTTCCATCTGGATATGGGTGTATCCTATTTAGCCTTGCTGCTCAGTTATTCTAGTGCCGGCCATCAATGTAACCAGAGCCTTTCTGCTGCATGTTCCTGCTTCTAGACTACTATCAGCTAAGTTGGACTCTTAGTCCTAAGTTTGTTTTGCTTTTTTGTTCCAGTTCACAGTTATGTTATTTTTCTGTAGCTGGAAGCTCTTGTGGGCCGAAATTGCCACTCCGGTGTCATGAGTTGACACATGAGTCTTAAAGTAATTTCGGGATGGTATTTTAATAGGGTTTTCAGCTGACCGTGAAGTTCCCTATTGTATCTTCTTGCTATCTAGTAAGCGGACCTCGCTTTGCTGAACCTACCTTCATACTGCGTATGTCTTTTCCTCTGAACTCACCGTCAATATATGTGGGGGGCTTCTGTCTCCTTTTTGGGGGAATTTCCCTAGAGGTAAGCCAGGTCTGTCTTTTCCTCTATTAGGGTTAGTTAGTCCTCCGGCTGGCGCTAGGCGTCTAGGGATAAAATGTAGGTACGCCACCCGGCCACTGCTAGTTGTGTGGTAGGTTTAGCTCACGGTCAGCTCGAGATTCCATCACCCAAGAGCTAGTCTGTTGTTTAAGTTCTCTGACGTTCCCTTGCCATTGGGAACCATGACAGACATCATTTCATGTCGGCTGGTGCGGTTCGCGATGCCCATGAATCCCAGCCCCGCAGTGTCTTTACAGTGTTTCACACTGCGGGGCTGGGATTCATGGCCTGGCGCAGTACATATGTTCGCCTCTCGCTCGTGTCCTTACACCTGCTACAGACTGTGCGGCGTCAGCTGATCCCTTATCGCATGCCACGGCCATGAAGCCGCACAGTCTGAAGAAGGCAGAAGGAGCTGAGTGACAGCCTGGCGAAGACATGCACTGCTCATGCCCCTCAATCACACTCTCGCAGTCAAAATAAATAAGACACCGAGGGGCGTTGTGTCGGGCAGAGCGGCCGCAGAGGCGCAGCCAGCCAAACAATGATGTCAGAAGAAGGGCTGTGCTACCAAGGGGGTTGCAGCGTGTCATTACAAAGGAAAGTCACACCTCTGGGACGGTTAAATGGTCACACAGAGGACACATTTTAGACGTGTTTTCAGTTCCACATGTGCGAGGAGAATAAGTTTATGAGCCACCTTGCACACATGCAGCATTACTGTGGTACAAGGTGGCAGTAAAACATACAAACACCTGGGGGTGGGGCGACAGGATCCCTTCAATTTCAGTTCTTGTGTCTGCGTGGCTTTTGCAGGACACGATGCCGGCTACACAGCAGGGGAACAGCTGGCGGTGCTGAACCCCACTGACACATTGGCTGGTGTTTTTCTCTGTGCAGCTAGCAGTACCGGGCACCAACTGGTGGTGTTAGAGCCCAGGGTCAGCAGGAGGAGAGGGAGCAGAGTGTAGGCCGAAGCCTGCACTGGCGGCAGCTTTGTGTCTGCGTGGCTGTTGCAGGACACGTTGCCGGCTACACAGCAGGGGAACAGCTGGCGGTGCTGAACCCCACTGACACATTGGCGAGGTGTTTTTCTCTGTGCAGCCAGCACTTCGGGGCACCAACTGGCGGTGTTGGAGCCCAGGCTCTGCAGGGGGAGCAGAGTGTAGGCCGAAGCCTAATTGAACCAATTTTAAAGGTAACCTTTAACCCCCCCTCAGGTGTTACAAACTAGAAGAGCCACGCCTTATGCAGCAGTAGTGCTGCACAAGTCAAAGGTTGCTCTTTTAATTTTGTTCCTTGCACAAGCTGAATGAAACACGTACAACATTTTGGCCCTTATACAGTCAATCTGTCTTGGAGGCGGGAGTTCCCTTCGTAATGAGACGCAGCACAGCTGGCAAAAATACCACCTTGGTGCTTGGTGCGGCCTCCTGAGCATCGCATTTTGATGTACAGGAGTCTGCGTTGTTGCGTTATCCCTTGGCCATGCGCTGCCCGTCTTCTGACATCATTTCATGTCGGCTGGTGCGGTTCGCGATGCCCATGAATCCCAGCCCCGCAGTGTCTTTACAGTGTTTCACACTGCGGGGCTGGGATTCATGGCCTGGCGCAGTACATATGTTCGCCTCTCGCTCGTGTCCTTACACCTGCTACAGACTGTGCGGCGTCAGCTGATCCCTTATCGCATGCCACGGCCATGAAGACGCACAGTCCGAAGAAGGCGGAAGGAGATGAGGGACAGGCAAAGAAATGCACCGTTCATGCCCATCAATCACACCCTCGCAGTCCAAATAAATAAGACACCGAGGGGCGTTGTGTGGGGCAAGGCGGCCGCAGAGGTGCAGGCAGCCAAACAATGATGCCAGAAGACGGGCAGCGCTACCAAGGAGCTTGTTGCGTGTCAATACAAAGGAAAATCACACCTGAGGGACGTTTTAATGGTCGCAGAGGACTCATTTTAGACATGTTCAGTTCAACATGGGCAAGGAGAATAAGTTTCTGAGCCACCTTGCACACATGCAGCATTACTGTCGTACAAGGTGGCTGTAAAACGTAGAAACACCTGGGGGTGGGGCGACAGGATCCCTTCAATTTCAGTTCTTGTGTCTGCGTGGCTGTTGCAGGACACGTTGCTGGCTGCACAGCAGGGGAACAGCTGGCGGTGCTGAACCCCACTGACACATTGGCTGGTGTTTTTCTCTGTGCAGCTAGCAGTACCGGGCACCAACTGGCGGTGTTAGAGCCCAGGGTCAGCAGGAGGAGGAGAGGGAGCAGAGTGTAGGCCGAAGCCTGCACTGGCGGCAGCTTTGGGTCTGTTGTGCCTGCGTGGCTGTTGCAGGACACGTTGCCGGCTGCACAGCAGGGGAACAGCTGGCGTTGCTGAACCCCACTGACACTTTGGCTGGTGTTTTTCTCTGTGCAGCTAGCACATCTGGGCCCCAACTGGCGGTGTTAGAGCCCAGGGTCAGCAGGAGGAGGAGAGGGAGCAGAGTGTAGGCCGAAGCCTGCACTGGAGCAAGTTGAAAGGGAACCTTTAACCCCCCCAGGCGTTTGTAGCTGAAAGAGCCATCGTGTACAGCACTAATGCTGGAAAAGGTAAACTTAGCTCTTTTAATTATGGTCCTTGCACATGCTGAACCTAACACTTATGAAAAGTGTCCCCTCCTACCGTGATACCGTCCGGTTGGTGGAACTTTCCTTTGTGATGTGACGCAGCACAGCCGTCATTCTTACCCCCTTGGCGCCGTGCGCCGCCTCCTCAGCGTTGTTTGAATCAGTCCCGGAGCCTGCGCTGTTAGGTTAGCCCTTGGCCATGCACACATTTTGCGCTGCCCGTCTTCTGACATCATTTGGTGTCAGACTGGCTGCGCCTGTGCGGCTGCGCTGGCCGAGATCCCGCCTCGCAGTGTCGTCTAATGTAATCCCACCGCGGGCCTGGGATCCGTGGCCATGCGCAGTGCATATCCTCGCCTCTCACTCCCCTCCCTACGGCTTCTTCAGACTGTGCGGCGTCATGGCCGTGGCATGCTATTAGGGATCAGCTGACGGCGCACAGTCTGAAGAAGGCGTAGGGAGATGAGTGAGAGGTGGAGGTTCAGATATGCACTGCGCATGTCCATGGATCTCAGGCCCCCAGTGGGATTAAATCAGAAGACACTACGAGGCGGGATCTCGTCCAGCGCGGCCGCACAGGCTCAGCCAGCCTGACACCAAATGATGTCAGAAGACGGGCAGCGCAAAATGTGTGCATGGCCAAGGGCTAACCTAACAGCGCAGGCTCCGGGACTGATTCAAACAACGCTGAGGAGGCGGCGCACGGCGCCAAGGGGGTAAGAATGACGGCTGTGCTGCTTCACATCACAAAGGAAAGTTCCACCTACCGGACGGTATCACGGTAGGAGGGGACACATTTCATAAGTGTTAGGTTCAGCATGTGCAAGGAGCACCACGAAAAGAGGCACTTTTTCCCTTTGCATCATTACTGCTGCACAAGGTGGCTCCTTCAGTAACAAACGCCTGGGGGGGGGACAGGTTCCCTTAAATTTAACTTGTTGTGCCTGCGTGGCGGTCGCAGTACACGTTGCCGTATACACAGCAGGGGAACAGCTGGCGGTGCTGAACCCCACTAACACATTGGCGAGGTGTTTGGCTCTGTGCGGACAGCACTTCTGGACAGCAACTAGCAGTGTTGGAGCCCAGGGACAGGAGGAGGAGGAGGAGGTGGTGGAGGAGATAGGAGGGATTGCCACACACACAGCTGGGGAACAGCTGACGTTACTGAACCCCAATAACAGAGGAGGGACTGTTGACTGTGCGTACAGCACTTCTGGACAGCAACTAGCGGTGTTGGAGCCCAGGGACAGGAGGAGGAGGAGGAGGTGGAGGAGATAGGAGGGATTGCCACACACACAGCTGGGGAACAGCTGACGTTACTGAACCCCAATAACAGAGGAGGGACTGTTGGGACTGTGCGTACAGCACTACCAGGCAACAACTAGCGGTGTTGGAGCCCAGGGACAGGAGGAGGAGGAGGAGGTGGTGGAGGAGATAGGAGGGATTGCCACACACACAGCTGGGGAACAGCTGACATTACTGAACCCCAATAACAGAGGAGTGACTGTTGACTGTGCGTACAGCACTTCTGGACAGGAACTAGCGGTGTTGGAGCCCAGGGACAGGAGGAGGAGGTGGAGGAGATAGGAGGGATTGCCACACACACAGCTGGGGAACAGCTGACGTTACTGAACCCCAATAACAGAGGAGGGACTGTTGACTGTGCGTACCGCACTTCTGGACAGCAACTAGCGGTGTTGGAGCCCAGGGACAGGAGGAGGAGGAGGTGGAGGAGTGTTATGACCCCAATGGCGAGGGTCTCAGAGGAACGTGGAAGTCTGCAGAATACAAAAATCCAGCTCATAGGGCAGTGGTAACTGGGTTGACCATATATCTACTCCTAACGCCAACACTAGAAGTAGCCGGGGATCATTCCTACGTTGATTCTAGATGACACGCGCCAGCCGGAGAATCTAGCTACCCCTAGTAGAGGAAAACAAAGACCTTTCTTGCCTCCAGAGAAGGGGACCCCAAAGCTGGATAGAAGCCCCCCACAAATAATGACGGTGAGGTAAGAGGAAATGACAAACACAGAAATGAATCAGGTTTAGCACAGAGAGGCCCGCTTACTGATAGCAGAATAAAGAAAGGTAACTTATATGGTCAACAAAAACCCTATCAAAATCCACACTGGAAATTCAAGAACCCCCGAACCGTCTAACGGTCCGGGGGGAGAACACCAGCTCCCTAGAGCGTCCAGCAAAGGTCAGGATATAGATTTGGAACAAGCTGGACAAAAATACAAAACCAAAACAAATAGCAAAAAGCAAAAGGCAGACTTAGCTGATATAACTGGAACCAGGATCAGTAGACAAGAGCACAGCAGACTAGCTCTGATAACTACGTTGCCAGGCATTGAACTGAAGGTCCAGGGAGCTTATATAGCAACACCCCTAACTAACGACCCAGGTGCGGATAAAAGGAATGACAGAAAAACCAGAGTCAAAAAACTAGTAACCACTAGAGGGAGCAAAAAGCAAATTCACAACAGTACCCCCCCCTTAGTGAGGGGTCACCGAACCCTCACCACGACCACCAGGGCGATCAGGATGAGCGGCATGAAAGGCACGAACTAAATCGGCCGCATGAACATCAGAGGCGACCACCCAGGAATTATCCTCCTGACCATAGCCCTTCCACTTGACCAGGTACTGAAGCCTCCGCCTGGAGAGGCGAGAATCCAAGATCTTCTCCACCACGTACTCCAACTCGCCCTCAACCAACACCGGAGCAGGAGGCTCAGCAGAAGGAACTACAGGCACAATGTACCGCCGCAACAAGGACCTATGAAATACATTGTGAATAGCAAACGACACAGGAAGATCCAGATGAAAAGATACAGGATTAAGGATTTCCAATATCTTGTAAGGCCCAATAAAACGAGGTTTAAATTTGGGAGAGGAGACCTTCATAGGAACAAAGCGGGAAGAAAGCCATACCAAATCCCCAACGCGTAGTCGGGGACCCACACCGCGGCGGCGGTTGGCAAAGCGCTGAGCCTTCTCCTGTGACAACTTCAAGTTGTCCACCACATGATTCCAGATCTGCTGCAACCTATCCACCACAGAATCCACCCCAGGACAGTCAGAAGGCTCCACATGACCCGAAGAAAAGCGAGGATGGAAACCAGAGTTGCAGAAAAAAGGCGAAACCAAGGTGGCGGAACTAGCCTGATTATTAAGGGCAAACTCAGCCAACGGCAAGAATGTCACCCAATCGTCCTGATCAGCAGAGACAAAACACCTCAAATAAGCCTCCAAAGTCTGATTGGTTCGCTCCGTCTGTCCATTAGTCTGAGGATGGAAAGCAGACGAAAACGACAAATCAATGCCCATCCTACTACAAAAGGATCGCCAGAACCTGGAAACGAACTGGGATCCTCTGTCTGACACAATATTCTCAGGGATGCCGTGCAAACGAACCACGTTCTGGAAAAACACAGGAACCAGATCGGAAGAGGAAGGCAGCTTAGGCAAAGGAACCAAATGGACCATCTTGGAGAAGCGATCACATATCACCCAGATAACGGACATGCCCTGAGATAGCGGAAGATCAGAAATGAAATCCATGGAGATATGTGTCCAAGGTCTCTTCGGGACAGGCAAGGGCAAGAGCAAACCGCTGGCACGAGAACAGCAAGGCTTAGCTCGAGCACAAGTCCCACAGGACTGCACAAATGACCGCACATCTCTTGACAAGGAAGGCCACCAAAAGGACCTGGCCACCAGATCTCTGGTGCCAAAAATTCCCGGGTGACCTGCCAACACCGAGGAATGAACCTCGGAAATGACTCTGCTGGTCCACTTATCCGGGACAAACAGTCTGTCAGGTGGACAAGACTCAGGCCTATCAGCCTGAAATCTCTGCAACACACGTCGCAGATCCGGAGAAATAGCTGACAAGATAACTCCATCTTTAAGAATACCAACAGGATCAGCGACTCCAGGAGCATCAGGCACAAAGCTCCTAGAAAGAGCATCGGCCTTCACATTCTTTGAACCTGGTAAATACGAGACAACAAAATCAAAGCGGGAGAAAAACAATGACCAGCGGGCCTGTCTCGGATTAAGGCGTTTAGCAGACTCGAGATACATCAGATTTTTGTGATCAGTCAAGACCACCACACGATGCTTAGCACCCTCGAGCCAATGACGCCACTCCTCAAATGCCCATTTCATGGCCAACAACTCCCGATTGCCCACATCATAATTTCGCTCGGCAGGCGAAAACTTCCTAGAGAAAAAGGCACAAGGTTTCATAACAGAGCAACCAGGGCCTCTCTGCGACAAAACGGCCCCTGCCCCAATCTCCGAAGCATCCACCTCAACCTGAAAGGGAAGTGAGACGTCAGGCTGGCACAAAACAGGCGCCGAAGTAAACCGGCGTTTCAACTCCTGGAAAGCCTCCACGGCAGCAGGAGCCCAGTTAGCTACATCGGAGCCCTTCTTGGTCATATCCGTCAAAGGTTTCACAATGCTAGAAAAATTAGCAATAAAACGACGGTAGAAGTTAGCGAAGCCCAAGAACTTCTGAAGACTCTTAACTGACGAGGGCTGAGTCCAATCAAGAATAGCTCGGACCTTGACTGGGTCCATCTCCACAGCAGAAGGAGAAAAAATGAACCCCAAAAAGGGAACCTTCTGTACACCAAAGAGACACTTTGAGCCCTTGACAAACAAAGAATTTTCACGCAAAATTTTAAACACCAACCTGACCTGCTCCACATGCGAATCCCAATTATCAGAAAAAACCAAAATATCATCCAGATAAACAATCAAAAATTTATCCAGATACTTCCGGAAAATGTCATGCATAAAGGACTGAAAAACTGAAGGCGCATTGGAGAGCCCAAAAGGCATCACCAAGTACTCAAAATGACCTTCGGGCGTATTGAATGCGGTTTTCCATTCATCACCTTGCTTAATGCGCACAAGGTTGTACGCACCACGAAGGTCTATCTTGGTGAACCACTTGGCACCCTTAATCCGGGCAAACAAGTCAGACAACAGCGGTAAAGGATACTGAAATTTGACAGTGATCTTATTTAAAAGCCGATAATCAATACAAGGTCTCAAAGATCCGTCCTTTTTTGCCACAAAAAAGAATCCCGCACCAAGAGGGGAAGAAGACGGACGAATATGTCCTTTCTCCAGAGACTCCTTGATATATGAACGCATAGCGGTATGTTCAGGTACCGACAGATTAAACAGTCTTCCCTTAGGAAACTTACTGCCTGGGATCAAATCTATAGCACAGTCACAGTCCCTATGAGGAGGCAGTGCACTGGACTCAGACTCACTGAAGACATCCTGATAATCAGACAAATACTCCGGAACTTCCGAAGGCGTAGAAGAAGCAATAGACACAGGCAGGGAATCCCCATGAATACCACGACAGCCCCAACTTGAGACTGACATAGCCTTCCAGTCCAGGACTGGATTATGGGTCTGTAACCATGGCAGCCCTAAAACAACCAAATCATGCATTTTATGTAAAACCAGGAAACGTATCACCTCGCGGTGTTCAGGAGTCATGCACATGGTAACCTGTGTCCAATACTGCGGTTTATTTGCTGCCAATGGTGTAGCATCAATACCCCTAAGAGGAATAGGATTTTCTAATGATTCAAGAGTAAAACCACAGCGCTTAGCAAATGAGAGATCCATGAGACTCAGGGCAGCACCTGAATCTACAAACGCCATGACAGGATAAGATGACAGTGAGCAAATCAAAGTTACAGACAGAATAAATTTAGGTTGCAAATTACCAACGGTGACAGGACTAACAACCTTAGCTATACGTTTAGAGCATGCTGAGATAACATGTGTAGAATCACCACAGTAGTAGCACAAGCCATTCCGGCGTCTATGAATTTTCCGCTCATTTCTAGTCAGGATTCTATCACATTGCATTAAATCAGGTGTCTGTTCAGACAACACCATGAGGGAATTTGCGGTTTTTCTATCACATTGCACCGAATTAGGTGTCTGTTCAGACAACACCATGAGGGAATTTGCGGTTTTGCGCTCCCGCAACCGCCGGTCAATTTGAATAGCCAGTGCCATAGTATCATTCAGACCTGTGGGAATGGGAAAACCCACCATAACATTCTTAATGGCTTCAGAAAGGCCATTTCTAAAATTAGCGGCCAGTGCACACTCGTTCCAATGTGTCAGCACGGACCATTTCCGAAATTTTTGGCAATACACTTCAGCCTCGTCCTGCCCCTGAGACATAGCCAGCAAGGCCTTTTCTGCCTGAATCTCAAGATTGGGTTCCTCATAAAGTAAACCGAGCGCCAGAAAAAACGCATCAAGATCAGCCAATGCCGGATCTCCTGGCGCCAGCGAAAAAGCCCAATCCTGAGGGTCGCCCCGTAAGAACGAAATAACAATTTTTACTTGCTGAGCAGAATCTCCAGATGAACAGGGTCTCAGGGACAAAAACAATTTACAATTATTCACGAAATTCCTAAACTTAAACCTGTCTCCGGAAAATAGTTCAGGAATCGGTATTTTAGGTTCTGACCTAGGATTTCTGATAACATAGTCTTGTATGCCCTGCACACGAGTAGCCAGCTGGTCCACACTTGTAATCAAGGTCTGGACATTCATGTCTGCAGCAAGCATAGCCACTCTGAGGTAAAGGGGAAGAAGAAAGAAAAAAAAAAAAAAAAAAAACTCAGAATCTTCTTTCTTATAATCCCTCTTCTGCAATGCATTAAACATTTAATACTGGCCTGGCAAACTGTTATGACCCCAATGGCGAGGGTCTCAGAGGAACGTGGAAGTCTGCAGAATACAAAAATCCAGCTCATAGGGCAGTGGTAACTGGGTTGACCATATATCTACTCCTAACGCCAACACTAGAAGTAGCCGGGGATCATTCCTACGTTGATTCTAGATGACACGCGCCAGCCGGAGAATCTAGCTACCCCTAGTAGAGGAAAACAAAGACCTTTCTTGCCTCCAGAGAAGGGGACCCCAAAGCTGGATAGAAGCCCCCCACAAATAATGACGGTGAGGTAAGAGGAAATGACAAACACAGAAATGAATCAGGTTTAGCACAGAGAGGCCCACTTACTGATAGCAGAATAAAGAAAGGTAACTTATATGGTCAACAAAAACCCTATCAAAATCCACACTGGAAATTCAAGAACCCCCGAACCGTCTAACGGTCCGGGGGGAGAACACCAGCTCCCTAGAGCGTCCAGCAAAGGTCAGGATATAGATTTGGAACAAGCTGGACAAAAATACAAAACCAAAACAAATAGCAAAAAGCAAAAGGCAGACTTAGCTGATATAACTGGAACCAGGATCAGTAGACAAGAGCACAGCAGACTAGCTCTGATAACTACGT
Source organism: Ranitomeya variabilis (assembly GCF_051348905.1). Classification (NCBI taxonomy): domain Eukaryota; kingdom Metazoa; phylum Chordata; class Amphibia; order Anura; family Dendrobatidae; genus Ranitomeya; species Ranitomeya variabilis. The sequence goes on from NC_135233.1 coordinate 166,240,769, forward strand.
TGCCAGGCATTGAACTGAAGGTCCAGGGAGCTTATATAGCAACACCCCTAACTAACGACCCAGGTGCGGATAAAAGGAATGACAGAAAAACCAGAGTCAAAAAACTAGTAACCACTAGAGGGAGCAAAAAGCAAATTCACAACAGAGGAGATAGGAGGGATTGCCACACACACAGCTGGGGAACAGCTGACGTTACTGAACCTCAATAACAGAGGAGGGACTGTTGGGACTGTGCGTACAGCACTACCAGGCAACAACTAGCGGTGTTGGAGCCCAGGGACAGGAGGAGGAGGAGGAGGTGGTGGAGGAGATAGGAGGGATTGCCACACACACAGCTGGGGAACAGCTGACATTACTGAACCCCAATAACAGAGGAGTGACTGTTGACTGTGCGTACAGCACTTCTGGACAGCAACTAGCGGTGTTGGAGCCCAGGGACAGGAGGAGGAGGAGGAGGTGGAGGAGATAGGAGGGATTGCCACACACACAGCTGGGGAACAGCTGACGTTACTGAACCCCAATAACAGAGGAGGGACTGTTGGGACTGTGCATACAGCACTACCAGGCAACAACTAGCGGTGTTGGAGCCCAGGGACAGGAGGAGGAGGAGGAGGTGGTGGAGGAGATAGGAGGGATTGCCACACACACAGCTGGGGAACAGCTGACGTTACTGAACCCCAATAACAGAGGAGGGACTGTTGGGACTGTGCGTACAGCACTACCAGGCAACACCTAGCGGTGTTGGAGCCCAGGGACAGGAGGAGGAGGAGGTGGTGGAGGAGATAGGAGGGATTGCCACACACACAGCTGGGGAACAGCTGACGTTACTGAACCCCAATAACAGAGGAGTGACTGTTGACTGTGCGTACAGCACTTCTGGACAGCAACTAGCGGTGTTGGAGCCCAGGGACAGGAGGAGGAGGAGGAGGTGGAGGAGATAGGAGGGATTGCCACACACACAGCTGGGGAACAGCTGACGTTACTGAACCCCAATAACAGAGGAGGGACTGTTGGGACTGTGCGTACAGCACTACCAGGCAACAACTAGCGGTGTTGGAGCCCAGGGACAGCAGGAGAAGCAGAGGAACACAATGTAGGCCGAAGCCTGATTGGAGAAAGTCAAAAGGGAACCTTTAACCCCCCCCCCAAGGCGTTTGTAGCTGAAAGAGCCAGCTTGTGCAGCACAAAAGATGCAAAAGGAAAAGGTGGCTCTTTTCATTATGCTCCTTGCAAACACAGAACTAAACACTTATAAAATGTGTCCCCTGAAACCGTGAGACCGTCCCGGAGGTGGGACTTTCCTTCGTAATATGACGCAGCACAGCTGTCATTCCTACACCCTTGGCGCCCTGCCCCGGCTCCTCAGCGTTGTTTGAATCTGTCCTGGAGCCTGCGCTGTTATGTTATCCCTTGGCCAGGCACACTTAGCGCTGCCCATCTTCTGACATCATTTGGTGTCAGGCTGGCTGCGCCTGTGCGGCCGCGCTGGACGAGATCCCGCCTCGCAGTGTCGTCTAATGTAATCCCACCGCGGGCCTGGGATCTGTGGCCATGCGCAGTGCATATCCTCGCCTCTCACTTCCCTCCCTACGGCTTCTTCAGACTGTGCGGCGTCACAGCCGTGGCATGCTATTAGGGATCAGCTGACGGCGCACAGTCTGAAGAAGGCGTAGGGAGATGAGTGAGAGGCGGAGGTTCAGATATGCACTGCGCATGTCCATGGATCTCAGGCCCCCAGTGGGATGAAATCAGAAGACAATGCGAGGCGGGCTCTCGGCCAGCGCGGCCGCACAGGTGCAGCCAGCCTGACACCAATTGATGTCAGAAGATGGACAGCGCTAAGTGTGCCTGGCCAAGGGATAACATAAAAGCGCAGGCTCCGGGACAGATTCAAACAACGCTGAGGAGCCGGGGCACGGCGCCAAGGGGGTAGGAATGACAGCTGTGCTGCGTCATATTACGAAGGAAAGTCCCACCTCCGGGACGGTTTTACGGTATCAGTGGACACATTTTATAAGTGTTAAGTTCTGCGTGTGCAAGGAGCTAAACAAAAATAGCTACCTTTTCCTTGTGCAGCATTACTGCTGCACAAGGTGGCTCTTTCAGTAACAAACGCCTTGGGGGGGGGGACAGGTTCCCTTACATTTCAGTTGTTGTGTCAGCGTGGCGGTCGCAGGACACATTGCCGGCTACACAGCTGGGGATCAGCTGACGTTACTGAAACCCAATAACACTGGGTCGTATGTTTTGACTGTGCAGACGGCACTTCTGAGCCTCAACTGGCGGTGTTGGAGCCCAGGAATTTAAGTTCAGGTGGTAGAAAGATGAACACAACAGGAGACCTGGATAACGTAGACAGTCACCTAATTATTTAATCAGGAAGAGGAGTGGCAAATTCCTGCGAGATCCAGGCCTTGTTCATTTTCAGGAAAGTAAGCCGGTCAACGTTATCGGAGGATAGTCGCATGCGACGGTCAGTTAGTACACCACCTGCAGCACTAAAGACGCGTTCCGATAATACACTAGCCGCAGGGCAAGCCAGCACCTCCAATGCATACTGGCTTAGCTCTGGCCATGTATCCAGCTTTGAGACCCAAAACTTGAAAGGTGAAGAGCCGTCTGGGAGTACAGCAAGAGGGCAAGACATGTAGTCTGTCACCATCTGACGGAACCGTTGCCTCCTGCTGACTGGAGCCGTCTGTGATGGTGTTGACTTTTGTGGCGGGCACAGAAAAGTGTGCCACAGTTGGGCCATACTGCTCTTGCCTTGGGCAGAGGCACTGCTTCTGCTCCCTCTTTGTGCAGAGCCTCCACCACTGCCTGGACGCACTGAGCTGCTTTGTAATGCACTAGCAGCACTTCTCTCACTTGGAATGGAGAAGATGATGGAATTCACCAGTGTGTCTTGGTACTCCCGCATTTTTCGCTCCCGGTTCAACGGTGTGATGAGGCTTTCTACGTTGTCCCGGTAGCGAGGATCGAGGAGGGTGAACACCCAATATTCAGACATGTTGAGAATGTGAGCGATGCGGCGGTCGTTTCTCAGGCACTGCAGCATGTAATCCACCATGTGCTGCAGACTGCCAACTGCCCAAGAAACGCTGTCCCCTGCTGGAGGCGTGATCTCTGCCCTCTCGTCATCACCCCACCCTCGCTGTACACGCTGAGTACTGGACAATTGTGTAACTCCCTCCTCTGGACGGATGTCTTCCTCCTCCATTGACTCCTCCTCATCCTCCTCACAAACTGTCCCCTGCCTACGCGTTTGTGAGGAACCACGTGGCGCTGACTGTCCAGAAGATGATGGAAATGCTGAATCCTCATCCTCCACCTCTTCCACAACATCATCCCTTAGCGCTTGCAGTGATTTTTCAAGCAGGCAGATAAGGGGGACAGTCATGCTGACTAGTGCATCATCTGCACTCGCCATCCGCGTGGAATAATCGAAGGGACGCAAAACCTGGCAGACGTCATTCATAGTGGCCCACTCTGTGGTTGTGAAGTCTGAACGGCGCGGAGTGCGACTTCTTTGCGCCTGATGCAGCTGGTACTCCATTACAGCTTGCTGCTGCTCACACAACCGCTCCAACATATGTAACGTGGAATTCCACCTGGTAGGTAGGTCACATATGATGCGATGTTCTGGCAGGTGGTGTCGGCGCTGCAGAGCCGCAATGCGCGCTTTTGCCGTGCTGGAACGCCGCAAGTGAGCACACTCTAGGCGGACCTTGTGCAGCAGTGCATCAAGATCCGGATAGTCCCTCAAAAAACTCTGCACGACCAAATTGAGCACATGTGCCAGACATGGGATGTGAGTGAGGTTGCCGAGGCCCAGAGCTGCCACCAGATTTCAGCCATTATCACACACTACCATGCCTGGCTGGAGATTCGCTGGCACAAACCACACATCGCTCTCCTGCTTGATGGCATTCCAGAGCTCCTGCGCTGTGTGGCTTCGATTCCCCAAAGAAATTAATTTCAAGACGGCCTGTTGACATTTGGCCACGGCTGTGCTCATGTCGGTCGTAACAGGTAAATGTTCATCACGGGTCCATGTGGAGGTGGACTGTGACGGCTCCTGCAGCGATGATTCTGAGGAACTGGTGTAAGAGGAGGAGTCAATGCGTACAGAATGGATTCCTGCAATCCTTGGAGTGGGCAGGACACGTCCTGCGCCACTCGCACGATCTGTACCCGGCTCAACGACATTAACCCAATGGGCAGTGAGGGAAAGGTATCGCCCCTGTCCATGTTGACTGGTCCACGCATCGGTGGTGAGGTGGACCTTGCTACTGACGGCATTCAGTAGCGCATGTTTTATGTGTCCCTCCACATGCTTGTGCAGGGCAGGGACGGCTTGCCTGCTGAAGTAAAAGCGGCTGGGCACATTGTACTGTGGGACTGCCAATGACATCAAGTCACGGAAGCTGTCAGTCTCCACCAGCCTGAATGACAGCATTTCCAGTGACAGAAGTTTGGCAATGCCTGCAGTCAGAGCCTGTGCTCGTGGGTGGTTTGACGAGAAAGGCCGCCTTTTCTCCCATGCCTGTACTACCGATGGCTGTAGACTGGGCTGGGAGTGTGTGGATGACTGGGAAAGTGGTGCTGCGGGTGGAATTACAGCGGGTCTCTGGACAACAGGGCCAGAGGTTCTTCCACGGCGATCCTGGGAGGAAGCCGAACCAGCTGCGTGTGAGCTGGAGGAAGAGGCAACACGAGCTGAAGAGGTGGTAGCTGCCGCTGTTGTTTGGCCTAGCTCTTCAGTGTGTTTTTCTAACTCCGCCGCGTGCCTGTTGCGCACATGTTTCCACATGTTGGAGGTATTGAGGTTGCTGACATTTCGACCTCTTTTTACTTTGTGATGACACACCTTGCATTTGACATAGCAAATGTCATCTGCAACTGTGTCAAAAAAGGACCAGGCACTGCAAGTCTTGGGAGCGCCCTTTTTGGCTTTTGGAAGAGACATGCTCCTAACGGGTGCCAAAGCGGAGGCTGCATGATCCGCAGTCTTCCCCCTCCCTCTCCCTCTTTGGGCCGTATGGGGAATCTCTTCCTCAGAGCTGCTCCCACCACCTTCCTGTCCCTCACGCCAAGATGGGTCAAGGACCTCATCATCTACACTACCCTCTGCCCCCAACTGCTCCTCCTGGGTAGTCTCAGCAGCAGAGCACGCACCAGAAAGTGGCACCTGAGTGTCATCATCAGCGGATGCGGCCTGCGATGTGGTGACCGGAAGCACTGGCCCACCCGCCTCTTCAGAGGAAGAGAGAAAAAGCTGTTGGGCATCACTGCACCCTGCCTCTTCTTCCATTTCTCCAATGCTGCTTGGCTGGCCCCCTGTTTCCAAGCCAAGAGATTCAGAGAACAGAAGTAGAGACGGCTCCTGTCCTGGGCTCTCTGTCTGCCTGGGCAATTTGGCAGGTGGTGAAGAGACAGATGGCTGCTCTCCAGTGCTCTGTGTCTGAGAGGATGTGGCACTAATTGAAGTTGATGCATTAGCTGCCATCCATCCGACAACGGCTTCAATTTGTTCTTCACGCAGCAGCGGTGTACGGCGCTCTGCGACAAAGCTGCGCATGAAGGACTGTTCCCTGGTGAAAGTGGGTGCTGATGAGTCACCGGTGCCCGCACCAGGCACAGAATCCCCACGTCCTCTCCCTGCTCCGCGCCCACGCCCACGTGCCTTACTCACTGCCTTCTTCATCTTGGTTGACTGATAAAGATAAGCAGAAAAGTACTAACGGCTTTGTGTGCTTATTCCTGAACAACTCCTAACAGGTATAAGAAACACTAATTTTCTAAAGTGTGGACTAGACTTTAATATGAGCTAATGTGGCCTACACAAATGTTAAGTGGTGTCACTGGTGTGTTTGGTGAACTTTATTATTTATTTATTTTTTGGGGACTGAACTGACAACAGAGAGAGCTGCAGTCACACGGAGACCGTGCAGACAGCCGTAAACGGCGCTGCAAGGCCCAAAAACCCTCCTCTACGTTATCCTATGTAGTGTTTTTCCACAAGTTAGCTGGAGATGGGTGGAAAAACACTAATAGGAATTTTTTGAAAAAATGTGCAGCAGCCTGCACTACTTAAAACAAAAGGAAAATTGATTTTACGGTATGATGCAGTGAAGAACCCTGAGCTGGAGACAACCAGGCTATGGCTGCTCACAGACTACAGGGCGAGCTGCAGTCACACGGAGACCGTGCAGACAGCCGTAAACGGCGCTGCAAGGCCCAAAAACCCTCCTCTACGTTATCCTATGTAGTGTTTTTCCACAAGTTAGCTAGAGACGGGTGGAAAGACACTAATAGGATTTTTTTGAAAAAATTAGCAGCAGCCTGCACTACTTAAAACAAAAGGAAAATTGATTTAACGGTATGACGCAGTGAAGAACCCTGAGCTGGAGACAACCAGGCTATGGCTGCTCACAGACTACAGGGCGAGCTGCAGTCACACGGAGACCGTGCAGACAGCCGTAAACGGCGCTGCAAGGCCCAAAAACCCTCCTCTACGTTATCCTATGTAGTGTTTTTCCACAAGTTAGCTGGAGACGGGTGGAAAGACACTAATAGGATTTTTTTGAAAAAATTAGCAGCAGACTACACTACTTGGGAAAAAAAAAAAAGAACAGTATGAGGCAATGAACCACTCTCCCTGAACTGAATACAACCAGCTATGGATGGCCTATGTGGCTGCACTCAGACTAGAGAGTGGGCTGCACTCACACACACACACACACACAGAGACCTTGCAGATCGCTGTGAAAACAGCGCTACAAGGCAAAAGCAAGGTGATTAGTAGGTGAACACAGCGGTTGCTAAATTAGCCTTGGAAAAGCACAAAGAAGCAAATCGCTATCTCTAAACTGGCCCTCAGTCAGCAAACAGCGTCCTGTCACTAACTGAATTCACAGCAGAGTGAGCGCAAAATGGCGCCAGTGACTTTTAAACTGCATCATGACATCATTTCAGCAGCCAATCACAGCCTTGCCAGTAGTTTCAGGCCCTCCATGCTGAACAGGATGTGCCCACACTTGGAATCAGTCTCATTGGCTGATTTCGTACAAAGTTGTGCAGTTTGAATCCTGGGAACTTCCGATTCCGGTATCAGATACGCGGCAAGTATCGGATCTCGGTATCGGAATTCCAATACCGCTAAGTATCGGCCGATACCCGATACTTGCGGTATCGGAATGCTCAACACTAGTGATGACTTGATCATGCTGAGTGATAGCATGTTGCCAAGAGACATGCCTCTTCTGGATACACATCTACAGCCATTATCTGAAATCTGGCACAAGGTATTGTCTTGGTTAACAATGGGCAAATAATTGAGACTTATTTTCTTTATTTCACTGAATTGCCTGCTATATGGTATTGAAAAAGTGACAGGTGAAATGAGATCAGAATTAATGCTGTCACTGAGTTTTATATACCCCACTGAATGCACTGTTAATAGATTTTTCATATCCTCTATCTGCTAATCTCTTATGCATGAGCGCTACTTCTGAGATGAAAGTGTCATCATTGAAGCAGATATGTTTGGTCCTTGTAAATTCTCCATATGGAATTGTTCTAATTATGCGGTGGGGATGAGAGCTGGAAGATAATATGGTATTGCCTGTATTTTCCTTTCTGTACAATGAGGTGTCAACTTGTGAGAAATATAATCATTGGATGTGATATCAAGAAACCAATGTGATTGCATGAATTGTTAAGAGAAAACCATGAATTGCAATTATTTGAATTTTTGTACATGAGGAATTCTCAAACTATATCTGTGTCTCCTTTTCATACAAGTAGGAGGTCATCTACATATCTTCCATACCATATATTATGTGGAAAATTTGGACTGTCATATGTAAAAATGAAAATTTACTCCCACCATGCAATGAACAAAATCACTAAGGTGGGTGAGAATTTTGATCCCATGGGAGCCCCCAGTGTCTGCAAAAAAAAAACGTTTTTTCGAACACAAAAAATTGTGACCCAACAAATAATCTAACTACAAAATATGAATTTATTGAGTTTTGAAGAAGAGGTACTATATTTGTCTAAACTATGTTGTATTGCAATTCTGTCTGGAATAAGTGGAATAAAATAATAAGTTGGTGACGTCACAAACATAAGTTGCCAATTATATAATTCAAATGCTTTCAGAGCTGAAGATATATCATGGAGATAGCCTGGAGTCCTAACTACTAGTGGCTGGAGGTATTCGTCCAGCCACTCGCCTGAATTCTTGTTGCGGGATCCTATACCAGAAATTATTGGCCAGAGTGGAGGTGGAAACATGTTCTTATGATTTTTTGGTAGCCATGAATAATGGCATAATGGGATGGTCAGGTAAAGGCCACCTATGAAGTATGGAATGAATCACTCCCAATTGAACCCCTTCATTCACGTGTCTCTGAACAGTATAACAATGTACAACAACTCCAGAGTCTGCTATATCTTTCTGAAGGTCTTTTGCTTCTTTAGCAATCCTACAAGCAGCTCTGTTATGATCCTAGTGGCAAGGATCGCAGGTCGGACTAGCTAAGTAACTGAACAGACTACTAGCTCTGGGGAAGTGGCAACTAGACCGACCGCAACCTGATCCTATCCGCAAACAACTATAGGCAGCCGTGGAACGTTACCTAAAAATCCTATTCAAAATATCCACGCAGAGATTGCTCGAGCCCCCGCACCAACTAACGGTGCGGGGGAAGCAACTCCGTACCCCAGAGCTTACCAGCAAAAATAAATCACATATTAGCAAGCTGGACTAGACTCATCATACACAGAAATCATATTGCAGGCAGATGAGCAAAAAATATTCAAACAGAACTTAGCTTATCCTGAAGAGGCAGAAAACGAGATAATCAGGAGTAATCAGAATAGCACTGAATACACTGACAGCCGGCAACAAGTGGAAGTGAAGCAGAGCTAAATAGGAGCCTCCCTGGTGAATAACGAGGCAGCTGATCCAGCAGACCCGCAGGATAATAAACCAAACCACCAGGGGGAGCCAAAAAACCCAAAGTCACACAATACCATCTGTGACCACAAGAGGGAGCCTGAAAACGGAGTTCACAACAGTACCCCCCCCTTAAGGAGGGGTCACCGAACCCTCATCAAAACCCCCAGGGCGATCAGGGTGAGGCACACGGAAGGCACAAACCAAATCGGCCGCATGAACATCAGAGGCGACAACCCAGGAATTATCCTCCTGACCATAGCCTTTCCACTTAACCAAATACTGAAGCCTCTGTCTAGAAATACAAGAATCCAAGATCTTCTCCACCACGTATTCCAATTCTCCCTCAACCAGCACAGGGGCAGGAGGCTCAACCGAAGGAACCACAGGCACCACATACCTCCGCAACAACGACCGATGGAACACATTATGAATAGCAAACGATGCCGGGAGGTCCAAACGAAATGACACAGGGTTAAGGACTTCCAAAATCTTATAAGGACCGATAAACCGAGGCTTAAACTTAGGAGAGGAGACCTTCATAGGAACAAAGCGAGAAGACAACCACACCAAATCCCCAACGCGAAGTCTGGGACCCACACAGCGACGGTGGTTGGCAAAGCGCTGAGCCTTCTCTTGTGACAGCTTCAAATTGTCCACCACATGATTCCAAATCTGATGCAACCTATCCACCACAACATCCACTCCAGGACAGTCAGAAGACTCCACCTGACCCGAGGAAAAACGAGGATGAAACCCTGAATTACAAAAAAAAGGCGAAACCAAAGTAGCAGAACTAGCCCTATTATTAAGAGCAAACTCGGCCAATGGCAAAAAAGTCACCCAGTCGTCCTGATCAGCAGAAACAAAACATCTTAAATAGGTTTCCAAAGTCTGATTAGTGCGCTCGGTTTGGCCATTCGTCTGAGGATGGAAGGCCGACGAAAAATACAAATTAATGCCCATCTTAGCACAAAAGGTCCGCCAAAATCTAGACACAAACTGGGATCCTCTGTCGGAAACAATATTTTCAGGGATCCCGTGCAAACGAACCACATTTTGAAAAAACAGAGGAACCAACTGGGAGGAGGAAGGCAACTTAGGCAAGGGCACCAAATGGACCATTTTAGAAAAACGATCACACACCACCCAAATGACCGACATTCTCTGAGAGACCGGGAGATCTGAAATAAAATCCATGGAAATGTGCGTCCAAGGCCTCTTCGGGACAGGCAAAGGCAACAACAAGTCACTGGCACGAGAACAGCAAGGCTTAGTCCGAGCACAAATTCCACAAGACTGCACAAAGGAACGCACATCCCGCGACAAGGAAGGCCACCAGAAGGACCTAGCCACCAAATCTCTGGTACCAAAAATCCCAGGATGGCCTGCCAACACCAAAGAATGAACCTCGGAAATAACTCTGCTGGTCCATCTATCCGGGACAAACAGTCTCTCCGGTGGACAACGGTCAGGTCTATCCGCCTGAAACTCCTGCAGCACTCGTCGCAAATCTGGGGAGATGGCAGACAAAATCACCCCTTCTCTGAGGATACCAGCTGGCTCTGAATCACCAGGAGAGTCAGGCACAAAACTCCTAGAAAGAGCATCAGCCTTCACATTCTTCGAACCAGGCAGGTATGAGACCACGAAATCAAAACGAGAGAAAAACAGCGACCAACTAGCCTGTCTAGGATTCAGCCGCTTGGCCGACTCGAGATAAATCAAATTTTTGTGATCAGTCAAGACCACCACACGATGCTTAGCTCCCTCGAGCCAATGTCGCCACTCCTCAAATGCCCACTTCATAGCCAACAACTCCCAATTACCAACATCATAATTCCGCTCGGCAGGCGAAAACTTTCTTGAAAAGAAAGCACATGGCTTCATCACAGAGCCATCAGAGCTTCTTTGCGACAAAACAGCCCCCGCTCCAATCTCAGAAGCATCAACCTCGACCTGGAAAGGAAGGGAGACGTCTGGCTGACATAAGACCGGAGCCGAAGAAAACCGGCGCTTCAGCTCCAGAAAGGCCTCCACAGCTGCAGAAGACCAATTAGTAACATCAGAACCCTTCTTGGTCAAATCCGTCAATGGCTTAACAACACCAGAAAAATTAGCGATGAAGCGACGGTAAAAATTAGCAAAACCCAAGAACTTCTGAAGACTCTTAACAGATGTAGGCTGAGTCCAGTCATGAATAGCCTGAACCTTGACTGGGTCCATCTCAATAGCAGAAGGAGAAAAAATGAAACCCAAAAAAGAGACCTTCTGGACTCCAAAAAGACATTTTGAGCCCTTCACAAATAAAGCATTGGCACGCAGGACCTGAAACACCATCCTGACCTACTTAACATGGGACTCCCAATCATCCGAAAAAAACAGAATATCATCCAGATACACAATCATAAATTTATCCAGATATTCGCGGAAGATGTCGTGCATAAAGGACTGAAAGACAGAAGGAGCGTTAGAAAGTCCAAAAGGCATCACCAAGTACTCAAAATTGCCTTCGGGCATATTAAATGCAGTTTTCCATTCATCACCCTGCTTAATCCGCACAAGGTTATACGCACCACGAAGATCTATCTTGGTGAACCAACTAGACCCCCTAATGCGAGCAAACAGATCAGATAACAATGGCAAAGGATACTGAAATTTGACCGTGATTTTGTTTAGAAGGCGATAATCAATACAAGGTCTCAAGGAACCATCCTTCTTAGCCACAAAAAAGAACCCCGCACCAAGAGGGGAGGAGGAGGGGCGAATAAGTCCTTTCTCCAAAGACTCCTTTATATCACTCTGCATAGCAGCATGCTCCGGCACTGACAAATTGAAAAGTCGTCCCTTAGGAAACTTACTACCAGGAATCAAATTTATAGCACAATCACAATCCCTATGAGGAGGTAGAGAACTGAGTTTGGGCTCATCAAATACATCCTGGTAATCTGACAAAAACGCAGGGACCTCAGAAGGAGTGGATGAAGCAATTGACACCACAGGAGCGTCGCCATGAATTCCCTGACAACCCCAACTTGACACAGACATTGCTTTCCAATCCAGGACTGGATTATGAGTCTGCAACCATGGCAGGCCCAACACGACAACATCATGCAAATTATGCAATACAAGAAAGCGAATCACCTCCTGATGAACAGGAGTCATGCACATGGTCACTTGTGTCCAGTACTGAGGTTTATTCGTAGCCAATGGTGTAGCATCAACTCCCCCTAGTGGAATAGGGAATTTTAAAGGCTCCAAAACAAAACCACAGCGCCTGGCAAATGACAAATCCATCAGACTCAGGGCAGCACCTGAATCCACAAAAGCCATAACCGGGTAAGATGACAGGGAACAAATCAGGGTAACAGACAAAATGAACTTAGGCTGTAAAGTACCGATGGTGACAGACTTATCAATCTTTTTTGTGCGCTTAGAGCATGCTGAGATAACATGAGCTGAGTCACCACAGTAAAAGCACAACCCATTTTGCCGTCTATAATTTTGCCGTTCACTTCTGGTCAGAATTCTATCACATTGCATAGACTCAGGAGTCTGTTCAGAAGACACCGCCAAATGGTGCGCAGGTTTGCGCTCCCGCAAACGCCGATCAATCTGAATGGCCAGAGTCATTGACTCATTCAGACCTGCAGGCGTAGGGAACCCCACCATGACATTCTTAATGGCTTCAGAAAGACCTTTTCTGAAATTTGCAGCCAGGGCACACTCATTCCATTGAGTAAGCACCGACCATTTCCGAAATTTCTGGCAGTACACCTCTGCATCATCTTGCCCCTGAGAGAGGGCCAACAACGCTTTTTCAGCCTGGTTGTCAAGATTAGGTTCCTCATTGAGCAATCCAAGGGCCAGAAAAAACGCATCCACACTGAGCAATGCAGGATCCACTGGAGCCAATGCGAAAGCCCAATCTTGAGGATCGCCACGCAAGAAAGAAATAATAATCTTAACTTGCTGAACAGAATCCCCAGAGGAACGAGGTTTCAAAGAAAGAAACAACTTGCAATTGTTCTTAAAATTCAGGAACCTAGATCTATCTCCAGAAAACAACTCCGGAATAGGTATTCTAGGCTCTGACATAGGACTGTGCACAACAAAATCCTGAATACTTTGTAGCCTTGCAGCAAGATGATCTACACTGGAGGCTAAATTCTGGATATCCATATCAGCAGCTGAACTCAGAGCCACACCAAGATTAAGAGGAGGAGAGAAGCCAGACACACAGCAGCTAGACACACGGCAGCAAAAAAAAAAAAAAAATATCTCCAAGCTTCTTTTCTCCTGCTTCTGCCATGCAATTAACACTTTATAGGCCGGCTGTACTGTTATGATCCTAGTGGCAAGGATCGCAGGTCGGACTAGCTAAGTAACTGAACAGACTACTAGCTCTGGGGAAGTGGCAACTAGACCGACCGCAACCTGATCCTATCCGCAAACAACTATAGGCAGCCGTGGAACGTTACCTAAAAATCCTATTCAAAATATCCACGCAGAGATTGCTCGAGCCCCCGCACCAACTAACGGTGCGGGGGAAGCAACTAAAGAAATCACATATTAGCAAGCTGGACTAGACTCATCATACACAGAAATCATATTGCAGGCAGATGAGCAAAAAATATTCAAACAGAACTTAGCTTATCTTGAAGAGGCAGAAAACGAGATAATCAGGAGTAATCAGAATAGCACTGAATACACTGACAGCCGGCAACAAGTGGAAGTGAAGCAGAGCTAAATAGGAGCCTCCCTGGTGAATAACGAGGCAGCTGATCCAGCAGACCCTCAGGATAATAAACCAAACCACCAGGGGGAGCCAAAAAAACCAAAGTCACACAATACCATCTGTGACCACAAGAGGGAGCCTGAAAACGGAGTTCACAACACAGCTCTCACTGAAATTTTGCTTGGTGTTCCAGACCTTATCTTGATATACACTGTTCCTGTAAATTGCCATTTCTTAATTTCATTTCGAATTGAGGAAACAGCAGCTTGAAAATGCTTTGCCATCTTCTTATAGCCTTCTTCTTACAGCCTTCTTCTGCTTTGTGGGCCTACACCATTTTCATTCTTAGAATGCTAGACAGCTGTTTTGAAGAACCCATGGCTGCTGTTTTTTGGCACAAGGTTAGAGGAGGCAAGGTTTTTATAAAGCCGGAAAATTTTCATCACATTGCTTTTCCTAACAGTGAACAAGCCATAACCCTAACAGGCTAATTAAGGTCTGAAACCTTGGTCAAAGTTATCTGAGCACACATATCTCCAAGTGTGCCCAAACTTTTGCATCGGCCAATTTTTGTTTTCCTTTCCGGAATTTTTAAAATTACTATATACAGTGCCTTGCAAAAATATTTGGCTGCCTGGAACTTTTCAACCTTTTCCCACATATCATGCTTCAAACATAAAGATACCAAATGTAAATTTTTGGTGAAGAATCAACAACAAGTGGAACACAATTGTGAAGTTGAATGAAGTTTATTGGTTATTTTAAATTTTTGTGGAAAATCCAAAACTGAAAAGTGGGGCGTGCAATATTATTCGGCCCCTTTAACTTAATGCTTTGTTGCCCCACCTTTTCCTGCGATTACAGCTGCAAGTCGTTTGGGGTATGTCTCTATCAGTTTTGTACCTCGAGAGACTGAAATTCTTGCCCATTCTTCCTTGGCAAACAGCTCGAGCTCAGTGAAGTTTGATGGAAATCGTTTGTGAACAGCAGTTTTCAGCCTTTTCCACAGATTCTCGATTGGATTGAGGTCTGGACTTTGACTTGGCCATTCTAACACCTAGATATATATATTATATTATATTTAGATTTTTGTGGAAATTCAAAAACTGAAAAGTGGGGCGTACAATATTATTCAGCCCCTTTACTTTCAGTGCAGCAAACTCACTCCAGAAGTTCATTGTGGATCTCTGAATGATCCAATGTTGTCCTAGATGCCTAATGATGATAAATATAATCCACCTGTGTGTGTAGTCAAGTCTCATGATAAATGCACCTGCTCTGTGATAGTCTCAGGGTTCTGTTTGAAACACAGAGAATATCATGAAGACCAAGGAACACAACAGGCAGGTCCGTGATACTGTTGTGGAGAAGTTTAAAGCTGGATTTGGATACAAAATTGTTTCCAAAACTTTAAACATCCCAAGGAGCACTGTGCAAGTGATCATATTGAAAAGGAAGGAGTATTATACCACTGCAAATCTACCAAGACCCGGACGTCCCTCTAAACTTTCATCTCAAATAAGGAGAAGACTGATCAGAGAGGCAGCCAAGAGGCCCATGATCACTCAGGATGAACTGCAGAGATCTACAGCTGAGGTGGGACAGGCTGTCCGTAGGACAACAATCAGTCGTACACTGCACAAATCTGGCCTTTATGGAAGAGTGGCAAGAAGAAATACATTTCTCAAAGAAATCCCAAAAAAGTGTAGTTTAAAGTTTGCAACAAGGCACCTAGGAGACACACCAAACATGTGGAAAAAGATGCTCTGGTCAGATGAAACCAAAATTGAACTTTTGGCAACAATATTTGGTGTAAAGGCAACACAGCTCATCACCCTGAACACACCATCCCCACTGTCAAACATGGTAGTGGCAGCTTCATGGTTTGGGCCAAGATGGTTAAAATTGATGGGAAGATGGATGGAGCCAAATACAGGACCATTCTTGAAGAAAACCTGTTGGAGTCTGCAAAAGACCTGAGACTGGGACGGAGATTTGTCTTCCAAAAAGACAATGATCCCAAACATAAAACAAAATCTACAATGGAATGGTTCACAAATAAATGTGTACAGGTGTTAGAATGACCAAGTCAAAGTCCAGACCTCAATCCAATCGAGAATCTGTGGAAAAGGCTGAAAACTGCTGTTCACAAACGATCTCCACCAAACCTCACTGATAGGGTTGAGCGAAACGGGTCGACCATTTTCAGAAGTCGCCGACTTTTGGCAAAGTCGGGTTTCATGAAACCCGACCCGACCCCTGTGTGGGGTCGGCCATGAGGTCGGCGATCTTCTGAATCTGGTATCGGGATTCCAATACCAAGTTCCGATATGTTTGCGATATCGGAAATCGGTATCAGAATCCACATTTAAGTGTAAAATAAAGAATTAAAATAAAAAATATTGATATACTCACCTCTCCGACGCAGCCTGGACATCGCCGCTGGTAACCGGCATCTTCCGTTCCTAAAAATGGCGCTTGAAAGACCTTTCGAATGCTTCACGGCTTGTGATTGGTCGCGGCGGCCCACGTGACCGCTGAGCGACCAATCACAAGCCGGTGACGTAATTCTCAGGTCCTGTTCTGGTTCTCAGGTACATGAGAATTACGTCACGGCTTGTGATTAGTCGCTGAGCGGTCACGTGGGCCGCCGCGACCAATCACAAAGCCGTGACGTCATCGGAAGGTCCTTCACGCGTTCATTCTTAAGAAGGAAGGCTGCCGGAAAGAAGCCGAGGGTGAGTATATTCCTATTAGGTATATACTCACCCTCGTACGTGCTCTGCTTCTTTCCGGCAGCCTTCCTTCTTAAGAATGAACGCGTGAAGGACCTTCCGATGACGTCACAGCTTTGTGATTGGTCGTGGCGGCCCACGTGACCGCTCAGCGACCAATCACAAGCCGTGACGTAATTCTCATGTACCTGAGAACCAGAACAGGACCTGAGAATTACGTCACCGGCTTGTGATTGGTCGCTCAGAGGTCACGTGGGCCGCCGCGACCAATCACAAGCCGTGAAGCATTCGAAAGGTCTTTCAAGCGCCATTTTTAGGAACGGAAGATGCCGGTTACTACCAGGGCGCGTCAGAGGGTAAGTATATCAATTTTTTTTAATTCTTTATTTTACACGTAAATATGGATCCCAGGGCCTGAAGGAGAGTTTCCTCTCCTTCAGACCCTGGGAACCATAGTATCCCATTGCACTGCATTGGGTTTCGCGTTTCGGCCGACCCCGACCCCGACTTTTTTATAGGATCGGCCGATTTCACTCGACCCGACTTTTGAGAAAGTCGGGTTTCGTGAAACCCGACCCGATCCTATAAAAATAAAAGTCGCTCAACCCTACTCACTGAGCTCAAGCTGTTTGTCAAGGAAGAATGGGCAAGAATTTCAGTCTCTCGATGTACAAAACTGATAGAGAAATACCCTAAGCGACTTGCAGCTGTAATCGCAGCAAAAGGTGGCGCAACAAAGTATTAAGTTAAAGAGGCCGAATAATATTGCACGCCCTACTTTTCAGTTTTTGATTTTCCATAAAAATGTTAAATAACCAATAAATTTCGTTCAACTTCACAACTGTGTTCCACTTGTTGATTCTTCACCAAAAATTTACATTTGGTAGCTTTATGTTTGAAGCATGATATGTGGGAAAAGGTTGAAAAGTTCCAGGAAGCCAAATACTTTCACAAGGCACTATCTACTATATAATTGTCTAAATGGTACTTCCGTCTTTCTGTCTGTCCTTCTGTCTGTCTGCCTGTCACGGATATTCATTGGTCGCGGCCTCTGTCTGTCATGGAATCCAAGTCGCTGATTGGTCTCGCCAGCTGCCTGTCATGGCTGCCGCGACCAATCAGCGACGGCCACAGTCCGATTAGTCCCTCCCTACTCCCCTGTAGTCAGTGCCCGGCGCCCGCTCCATACTCCCCGCAGTCACCGCTTACACAGGGTTAATGCCAGCGGTAACGGACTGCGTTATGCCGCGGGTAACTCACTCCGTTACTGCTGCTATTAACCCTGTGTGACCAAGTTTTTACTATTGATGCTGCCTATGCAGCGTCAATAGTAAAAACATCTAATGTTAAAAATAATAAAAAAAATTAAAAATCATTATATACTCACCTTCCGCCGCCTTTCCCGCTCCTCGCGACGCTCTGGTGACTGCTCCATGCCAGTGGCAGGTTCCGGTGGCAAGGATGGTATGCGAGAAGGACCTACCATGACGTCATCACACCCTGGGACCGGAAGCTGCCGCCTGCACCGCACACAGGCGACAGAACTACAAGGGGCCCTCAAAAGGTGAGTATATGTTTATTTTTTATTTTTTTAACCTGTGACATACGTGGCTGGGCAATATACTACGTGACTGGCCAATATACTACGTGGCTGGGCAATATACTACGTGGCTCTGTGCTGTATACTATGTCGCTGTGCAATATACTACTTGGTTCTGTGCTGTATACTACGTCACTGGGCAATATACTGCGTAACTGGGCAATATACTATGTGGCTGGGCAATATACTACGTCACTGGGCAATATACTACGTAACTGGGCAAAATACTATGTGGCTGGGCAATATACTACGTGGCTGGGCAATATACTACGTACTACGTGGGCTGTGCAATATACTACGTGGACATGCATATTCTAGAATACCCGATGCATTAGAATTGGGCCACCATCTAGTATATATATAGTAGGGCTTTCAGAGATCATTTCATCTTCAACTTCTTTACCTGTTCACAATAGCAGCAATTTTGACCAGGCATCCCCAAACTTTTACATGCCACTATATGGTGCTTACTCCAGGATGAATAAGGGTATGTGCACACGTTGCGAATTTTGCTGCGGATCTGCAGCGGATTGGCTGCTGCGGATTCGCAGAAGTTTTCCATGAGTTTACAGTACCATGTAAACCTATGGAAAACAAAATCTGCAGTGCACATGCTGTGGAAAAAACACGCGGAAACATAGCATTGTTTATTCCGCAGCATGTCAATTCTTTGTGCAGATTCCGCAGCGGTTTACACCTGCTCCATAATAGGAATCCACAGGTGTAAAACCGAAGGTGGAATCCGCACAAAATCTACAAAAAAATCATGGAAAATCCACGGTAAGTCTGCAGGAAATCCGCAGTGCGGTTTACCTGAGGATTTACCAAAATCAGTCCGGAAAAATCCGCAGAGTAAGGCCGGCCTCACACTAGCGAGTTTTACGGTATATTACGCATCCGTAATATAAGGTCTTGTACGGCCGTAAAAAATCGCAGCATGCTGCATTTGTCACCGTATTGCGCAAAAAAATCGCCAATGAAAGTCTATGGGGGTGAGAAAAATACGGATTCCACACGGACCTGCAGTGTGACTTGCGAGAAATACGCAGCGGTGTTAGTGAAAAGCCGGTAATTCAATTGCCGGCTTTTCATTTCTCCTTCACAAACCCGACATGATATGAGACATGGTTTACATTCAGTAAACCATCTCATATCCCTTTTTTTTGCATATTCCACACTACTAATGTTAGTAGTGTGTATGTGCAAAATTTGGGCGCTGTAGCTGCTAAAATAAAGGGTTAAATGGCGGAAAAAATTGGGGTGGGCTCCTGCGCAATTTTCTCCGCCAGAGTGGTAAAGCCAGTGACTGAGGGCAGATATTAATAGCCTAGAGAGGGTCCATGGTTATTGGCCCCCCCTGGCTACAAACATCTGCCCCCAGCCACCCCAGAAAAGGCACATCTGGAAGATGCGCCTATTCTGGCACTTGGCCACTCTCTTCCCACTCCCGTGTAGTGGTGGGATATGGGGTAATGAAGGGTTAATGTCACCTTGCTATTGTAAGGTGACATTAAGCCAGATTAATAATGGAGAGGCGTCAATTATGACACCTATCTATTATTAATCCAATTGTATGAAAGGGTTAAAAATAACACACACACATTATTAAAAAGTATTTTAATGAAATAAACACACAGGTTGTTTTAATATTTTATTGCTCTCTCAATCCACCTGAAGACCGTCGCTCGGAAAAACAATAAACCAACAACATACATACCTTCAGATGATCTGTCATGTCCCACGAAGTAAATCCAACTGAAGGGGTTAAATCATTTTATAGCCAGGAGCTGTGCTAAAGCACTCGCTCGTGCCTGTAAACCCCGGGTACTGAAAGGAAAGCAGGATGATCTGTACTTACCTTGAATTGCGGTGATGCGCCCTCTGCTGGATGTCCTCATGAACTGGAGCCTTGGAAAAGTTCCCACGCTCGAGTTCATATGAGGAAATCCAGCAGAGGGCGCATCACCGCAACTCAAGGTAAGTACAGATCATCCTGCTTTCCTTGCAGGAGATGTGAAGGGGGCTGTAGGGGGGAAACAACCCAGCAGCAGGACCGCTACCTCAGCCTTTGTGCAAGGAGGAACAGGAGGCGCACTGCCAGAGCCCTGAAAAATGACCTCCAGCAGGCCACGAATGTGCATGTGTCTGCACAAACGGTTAGAAACAGACTCCAAGAGGATGGTCTAAGTGCCCGACGTCCACAGATGGGGGTTGTGCTCACAGCCCAACACCATGCAGGTCGCTTGACATTTGCCACAGAACACCAGGACTGGCAAATTCACCACTGGCGCCCTCTACTCTTCACAAATGAAAGAAGTTTCACACTGAGCACATGTGACACACGTGATAGAGTCTGGAGACGCTGTGGAGAGCGATTTGCTGCCTGCAACATTCTTCAGCATGACCGGTTTGGCAGTGAGTCAGTAATGGTGTGGGGCAGAATTTCTTTCCTTCAATTTCTGCAATATGAAGGCATTGAAGCTTTGTACTGGCCTGCCCGTTCCCCAGACCTGAATCTGATTGAACACATCTGGGACATCATGTCTTGCACCATCCACCAACGACACATTGCACTGTCCAGGAGTTGGTGGATACTTTAGTCCAGGTCTGGGAGAAGGTCTCTCAGGAGACCATCCGCTGCCTCATCAGTAGCATGCGCAGATGTTGTAGGGAGGTCATACAGGCACGTGGAGGCCACACACACTCCTGAGCATCATTTCCTTGTCTTGAGGCATTTCCACTGAAGTTGCATAAGCCTGCAACTTCATTTTCCACTTTGATTTTGAGTATCATTCCAACTCCAGACCTCCGTGGGATTTACGTTGATTTATGTTTATCATTTTTAGGTTTTATTGTTCTCAACACATTCCACTATATAATGAATAAAGATTTACAACTGGAATATTTCATTCAGTGATATCTAGGATGTGGGATTTTAGTGTTCCCTTTATTTTTTTGAGCAGTGTATATACACTACCGTTCAACAGTTTAGGGTCACTTAGAAATTTCCTTATTTTTGAAAAAAAAGCAGGTTTTTTTCCAATGAAGCTAACATTAAATGATTCAGAAATACACTCTATACATTGTTAATATGGTAAATGACTATTCTAGCTGCAAACGTCTGGTTTGTAATGCAATATCTTCATAGGTAAATAAAGGCCCATTTCCAACAACCATCACTCCAGTCTTCTTATGGTACGTTGTGTTTGCTAACTGTGTAAGAAGGTTAATGGATGGTTAGAGTGCCCTTGAAAACCCTTGTGCAAGTATGTTAGTACAGCTGAAAACAGTTTGGCTGATTACAGAAGCTATAAGCCTGACCTTCATTTGAGCTAGTTGAGAATCTGGAGCATTTCATTTGTTGGTTCTTCACACTTTCATGTGAAACTCGACAGTCTATTCTTGTTCTTAGAAATGAAGGTTATTCCATGTGAGAAATTGACAAACCAGAGTGTGTATTACTCCCTTCAGAAGAAAGAGGAAAGCACAAACAGGCTCTAGCCAGAGTAGAAAGAGAAGTTGGAGGCCCTGCTGCACAACTGAGCAACAAGACAAGTACACTAGAGTCTGTAGTTTGAAAAATCGACACCTCACAGGTCCTCAACTGGTAGCGTCATTAAATAGTACACGCAGTGTCAACATCTACAGTGAAGAGGCAACTCCGGAATGCTGGCCTTCAGGGCAGAGTGGCAAAGAAGAAGTCATATCTGAAACTGGTTAATAAAAGGAAAAGATTAATATGGGCAAAAGAACACAGACATTGGACAGAGGAAGATTGGAAAAAGCGAATTCAAGTTTGAGGTGTTTGGATCACACAGAAGAACATTTGTGAGGCGCAGAACAATTGAAACTGAAAAGATGCTGGAAGAGTGCCTGACACCATCCATCTGTCAAGCATTGTAGGGGTAATGTGATGGTCTGGGGTTGCTTTGGTGCTGGTAAAGTGGGAGATTTGTACAAGGTAAAAGGGATTTTGAATAAGGAAGGCTATCACTCCATTTTGCAATGCCATGCCATACCCTGTGGACCATCCCCTGCCTCATCAGGAGCATGCCCAGGCATTGTATGAACGTCATACAGGCACGTGGAGGCCACACACACTACAGAGTATCATTTCCTTGTTTTGAGGCATTTCCACTGAAGTTGGATAAGCCTGTAATTTGATTTTCCACCTTGATTTTGAGTATCGTTCCAAATCCAGGGCTCCATTGGCTAATAAATTTGATTTCTATTGATGATTTTTGTGTAATTTTTTTGTCAGCACATTCAACTTTGTACAGAACAAAGTATTCAATGGGAATATTTCATTCATTCATTCAGATCTAGGATGTGTTATTTGAGTGTTCCCTTTATTTTGTTGAGTAGTGTATATATATATATATATACACTCACTGGCCACTTTATTAGGTACACCATGCTAGTAACAGGTTGGACCCCTTTTGCCTTCAGAACTGCCTCAATTCTTCGTGGCATAGATTCAACAAGGTGCTGGAAGCATTCCTCAGAGATTTTGGTCCATATTGACATGATGGCATCACACAGTTGCCGCAGATTTGTCGGCTGCACATCCCTGATGCGAATCTCCCGTTCCACCACATCCCAAAGATTTCATGTTGTTTACGCCAAATTCTGACCCTACCATCCGAATGTCGCAGCAGAAATCGAGACTCATCAGACCAAGCAACGTTTTTCCAATCTTCTACTGTCCAATTTCGATGAGCTTGTGCAAATTGTAGCCTCAGTTTCCTGTTCTTAGCTGAAAGGAGTGGTACCCGGTGTGGTCTTCTGCTGCTGTAGCCCATCTGCCTCAAAGTTCGACGCACTGTGCGTTCAGAGATGCTCTTAGGCCTACCTTGGTTGTAACGGGTGGCGATTTGAGTCACTGTTGCCTTTCTATCAGCTCGAACCAGTCTGCCCATTCTCCTCTGACCTCTGGCATCAACAAGGCATTTCCGCCCACAGAACTGCCGCTCACTGGATTTTTTTTCTTTTTCGGACCATTCTCTGTAAACCCTAGAGATGGTTGTGCGTGAAAATCCCAGTAGATCAGCAGTTTCTGAAATACTCAGACCAGCCCTTCTGGCACCAACAACCATGCCACGTTCAAAGGCACTCAAATCACCTTTCTTCCCCATACTGATGCTCGGTTTGAACTGCAGGAGATTGTCTTGACCATGTCTACATGCCTAAATGCACTGAGTTGCCGCCATGTGATTGGCTGATTAGAAATTAAGTGTTAACAAGAAGTTGGACAGGTGTACCTAATAAAGTGGCCAGTGAGTGTATATATATATATATATATATATATATATATACACACACACACACCGTATTTTTTGGACTATAAGACGCATCGGACTATAAGGCGCACCCAGGTTTTAGAGGTGGAAAATAGGTAAAAAATATTTGAAGCAAAAAAATGTGGTAAAATATTTAATACCATAAACAACATACTATTATATGTGGTGTTATTATATATAATAGTATGTTATTATGTTGGAAGCTGTGGGACCAGTGTGGTGGCTGTGAAGTACTATATGAAGACGCTGGAGGGTGAGTATAAGAATGGGGGCACAGGGCTTATATTGAAAGCACCACTCCAGCACTGCAAAATAACACTGGAGTGCTGCTTTAAAATCCCATGGGAGAACTATAACTCCCAGCATGTCCTGCAGATCCTATGACATGCTGGGAGTTATAGTTCACTAAAGGAGTGGCAGAGTGCTTTATTGTGTTTTGTAAAGACTAACCTCTTAATTGTGGCAGCCAGCCAGCCAGCCACTGTGGTGAGGTAAAAGCATCCCATGACTGCACACACAGAGCCCTCCCTCTTGTTGCCTTTCCACAGCACAGGTTATAAGAGGAAGCCTGCAGATTCTAGTGGGGAGTCTGAAGGACCTGTGATGATGTCAAGAAGAGGGAGGGCTCTGAGCTGCCATGTGATGCTCCAGCCCGCCCACTTCTGACATCACACAGGTCCTCCTTGTGCACAGCACTCAGCGTCCAGCCCAGGCAGGTATGCAGCGATCTCCTCTCCCCTGGCCCCTGCTGCTGCCTCCTCCTCCCCCAGACACACAGATCTCCCCAGCTGCTGCAGGAATTCAGCGCTGAGGAAACCATGTGTGTCCCTGCTTAAGTGCAGTATTCATTTGCTGCTCCTGGCTCACCACTCAGCTGATAGGTGGGCGGGGAAGCAGCTAATGAATATTCACTGCACTTAATCATCGGGACCACATGGTTTCCCCAGCTCTGATTCTGGGCAGCAGGGACATTTTTCTCCCTCATGAAGTGGGATAACAGTGCGATCCCACTCGCTGCTGCCCCCCTCCCCACATGCTACATCCCTACCATAAGACACACCCACACTTTCCTCCCAAATTTGGAGGAAAAAAGTGCATCTTATGGTCGGAAAAATACAGTACATACAGTACTAGTGTGGCACCTCAGAGTCCGGTTGCCATGGTGACTTTGCCTCCCTCTGGAAGGGTGATGTCATGCCTGGAAGCAAGAAAAGGTCCCCATGCCAGGTAACACACAGCATGCATCACAATTCTGGCTCCAGGCCAGAAGGGGGAGCTCTACACCCAACTTCAGGGGAGCTTCCCTCTCTGGTCGAGGGGAGGAGTCAGTTTTCAGGCTGTTAGGAAGTTAGTTGGAGGAGAGGAGAGAGAGAGAGGAATGGAGACAAGGGCTCTGGGGAATGTAAGCTGCGTCAGAGCTGAACCCAGAGCGGAGCGCTGATAAGAAGGATGCCAGCGTCCTTGCCTGTGCGGGTGCTGTACGCCCCAACAGCCGAAACTGGATGGCAGGGGATTGCAAGCTTCCTGGCTACAGCGCACACCCGGAAGCACCGCAGCAGACTAAGAGCCTAGGGCTGCTAGTGAACAGGCAGTGTCCTTGATAGGCTCGCGCTGTCTGCCATACAGGTCGAAGCCAACATGGAGGAGAGGGCCGCAGCTAGCTACAGGCAGCAGGGACCCAAAAATAGAGCGAAGCAGGAAGGTCTCCAACCCCACCTGGCAGGGTGGATCCCCTGAATGCTTCCAGGCTAGCCGGACTCCTTCTGTCATCTGTAACTCCTTCTGTCATACAGGACTGCATGTTCATCTACCAAGAAGTAAAGGTAAAGAAAACTGTACTTTTCTGCATCCCTTGCTTATTCTCTGCACCCCAACATTCACCACCACCTTAACCCACTGTTACATCTGCCCTGGGGAACAGCTCTACCCATGGTGAGCTGTACCATCTTTGCTTTGTCCCCATCGGCCTCAGTGGACATGAACCAGTGTCGGCCATCCCTTGTCAAACACCACAGATGGCGTCACGAATCACTCCCATATAACTTTTCCCCTTGCATCATTTTTATTGCATGCCCAGGGCCACAGAGTTTCACTTTTAAAATATCTCTTCCATATGTGGCGGCATAAATGAGAAGCGTAAACTGACTTGGAGTGTGGAACAAAGCACTGCATTTGCATTAAAACCTACAGAAAAAACAATCTACACAGAATTTGCTTGCGAGTTTCCTGTGTGGAAAATGCACAGCATGTAGTGTAAATCCAGGGGGTAGGTACCCTTAGTATGTTTTTCGCAAGTTTCGGGTGCTTTAATATTGACACTAAATCTCTTTTTTTCACTGAAAATGTTTCTAATAAAATAACTATAATCTAAAATCATTTGATGTATATACTATCTTCTGTAATGCTTCATATTCAAATATTTTGTAAACTAAAGCTCAGGAAGCAGAAACTTTACTGAACTTGTTTTAAATCTGTGTGATGAGGTTTTCACAAGAAACATGCCGAATGGATGCTCAAAGAACCATTGCTAAAAGACCATAAATCACCATAGGTTCATAATACACTATCACTTTGTTCTGAAGAAATCAGATTTATACTGTAGGCAAAACTCACAGACTTAAGTGCACTCCATAAACTATAATGAGTGCAAACAGATGTGACAATAAGCTTATTATCTCCAGCCACCAGGTGGAAAAGACATGTCCCATGGGTAATTATCATGACATTTATGGCCAGCATGTGCATTTTACTTGATTCTATAGTTTAAGTAGCAGAAACATAAATATAGTGATTTAAGAAATATCAAGAGATTGAGAATTGTCCTTTCTGTTAAAGATGCACATATGTTTAGAGATATATCAGGTTTGTATATACACTTCCTGACAGAAGTTATGTCGCTTATCCATGTTATGTAAATAAAAGCTTATAACCTGACGTTAAACCCTCCGAAATGTGGTTTAGGATAAGAAAATAAATTGGCATCAATGCAGAAATATTGATCAGCTAATGGACACAGAATGGTCAGATTTTGGCAAGACAAAAGTTTTGTCATCTGGTCATATAATGCACCCAATCCTAGTTTACATCCTCACCTGTGCTCAGTAAATGATCGGTTAATTAGAGTGTGTGCATAAAAAGAAACCCAGCACCCCAGACCTTCACTTGAACTGCAACTTGAGCTCTGACAACATGCCAAAAATCCACCCTGCGAACAAAGCCTGGATTATCAAGAGGCTGAAGACCAGATCCACTGCAGAGATGGCTGGCACCTTTAATGTGTCTCAGCGTCAAGTACAAAGAATTAAAAAAAGATTTGAAGAGACTAGAGATGTGTTTGACAAGCCCAGGTCCGGCAGACCCCGCAAGACAACTGCTCAGGAGGAACATTTGTTGGTTAGAAAATCCAAAGCAAGCTCCTCTTCCACAGCAGCAGAGCTCCAACAGACCTGGTCACCTCAAGTACCTGTGTCACAGTTTGTAGGATTCTGTCTCGAAATGGCCTCCATGGTCGAATCACTGCCCAGAAGCCAGCACTAAACAAAAAGCAAATAAAAAAACGTGTGGCATTTGCAAAATCCCACAGCCTGCTAAACAGATGGACACTGGAAAAGTGGCAGAAGGTGGATTTCTCTGATGAATCTTCAGTAGAATTACACCACAGCCGCCCCAAATACTGCAGGAGACCTACTGGAGCCCATATGGATCCAAAATACACCCAGAAAACAGTTAAATTTGGTGGTGCAAAGATCATGGTCTGGGGTTACATTCAGTATGGGGGTGTCCAAAACATTTGCAAGGTGGAAGGGAATATCAATAGCCTAAAATATCAAGAAGTATTAGCTGCCTCTTATATTCCAAATTATAAAAGGGGTCAAATTCTGCAGCAGGATGGTGCTCCATCTCATACATCCATCTCTACATCAAAGTTCATCCAGGCAAAAAAGATCAAGGTGCTCAAAGACTAGCCAGCCCAGTCACCAGACATGAACATCATTGAGCATGTTTGGGGTAGGATGAAAGAGGAAGCTTGCAAGACAAAATCAAAGATTCTAGATGAACTCTGGGAGGCATGTAAGACTGCATTCTTTGCTATCCCTGATGACTTCATTAATAAATTGTATGAATCATTGTTGAACCGCATAGATGCAGTCCTTCAAGCTCATGGAAGTCACACAAAATATTAAATATGACTCTAATAGCACCACAACTTCATTCACCAATGTAATGCAACATATTTTTGTATTTTAAGTTAACTATTTGTTTGACTATCACATTACATTCTGTGGGTGACAAAACTTTTGTCTTGCCAAAATCTGACCATTCTGTGTCCATTAACTGATCAATATTTCTGCATTGATGCCAATTTATTTTCTTAACCTAAACCACATTTCCGAGGGTTTCAGCTTTCAAAAGAATAATTTATACAACCAATGGATGAATTTAACATCAGGTTATAACCTTTTATTTAGATAACATGGATAAGCGACATACTGTAACTTCTGTCAGGGAGTGTATTACCATAAAACCCTATCCATTGTATCAGTGGAAAGTAACCAGTTGCAACTTATTAGAGACCTTTGTGCATCTTCTCATTAATTAAAATATCTAATTAGTAAGTTAAGTCAGCTACATGGATGCATAGATAAGCACAATAAACTTGCCAATGCTGGGACAATTCTGTCATCTGAAGCACAAGCAGAGAAGAACTTCTGCTAGTCTTGCAAGTAAGAGGGAATTTTTACAAGGTTTCTGGATGCTTCCAGGGTGAACCTCTAATGTCTCAATTGTGGTTAGAAATATGTTGATAAGTATAGTACAGTATAGACATGGTTAAGTGCTTCTGTCAGAATTTCGTTCAGCTGTAATTTTTTGGGAAGAAAGTATTGGGTTTTGGTTAAGTATTCACTTTAGACTTAGTTTGTATTAGATTATTAAGTGTGTATCCCCCTAGCAAAAGCACGGTGTTCATAGGTATTGTTTTCAGCATCGTTTGGCTCTGATAAATTCCCCATTGGAAAATTGCAGATAATATATTTGGGGTTGCAATTATAGCTATGTAAAATTAAGCTGCCTGAAATACAGGGTGGGCCATTTATATAGATACATCTAAATAAAATGGGAATGGTTGGTGTTATCAACTTCCTGTTTGTGACACATTAGACTATGGGAAGGGGAAAACTTTTCAAGATGGGTGGTGACTAGTCATGAGCGAATATACTCGTTACTAGCCTGCTTGATTACATATGGGGATTCCCTAGCAACCAGGCAACCCCCACATGTACTTAGCCTGGCTAATAGCTGTAAATCATTCAGCTGCGGCGATGAAAACTAAATCTCCGAGCACTAAAAAATACTCGGAGGTCACCCGAGCGTGCTCGGGAAATCTCGAGTAACGAGTACATTCGCACATCACTAGTGGTGACCATGGCGCACATTTTGAAGTCGGCCATTTTGGATCCAACTTTATTTTTTCAATGGGAAGAGGGTCATGTGACACATCAATCTTATTGAGAATTTCACAAGAAAAACAATGTTGTGATTGATTTTAACGTAACTTAAAACAAGCTCAGGGGTAAAGGGATTGAAATATAAAAGATGAAAATATAATTTTTTTTTGCCTAAAATACAATGGAAATGTGTCATATTTAACTTCAGGCCTTTTATAGATTATTTCATCTGCAACTTGCTTAACTGTTCACAACAACAGTAATTTTGATGAGGTTGTCCAAACTTTTACATGCCACTGTATGTATATGCAAAATTTGTACAAATAAAATTTATGAAAGTATATATATTGTAAGGAAACGGTAGCAGTGAAGAGGCAGTGACCCACAAAGTTAAAACACAAAGGTTTCTTTAATGCATTATCTTAACACAGAAAAGGTTCCAAGCATATAACTTAAATGCACATAACTTCAGTGTTGAGTTCACACCAGTTCATAACAGCATCCTTTAGATTGCAGTAACTACACACGCTAGTCCTCCTCTGACTAGTTCCATGGGTGTCCTGCACCACTGTATCACAGTCTCTACTCACAGCCGTACACAGACCTTTACATCCTCCTGTCTGCAGCTGTGACACACGCTGGTCCTTCCTTCGGGCACAGGACAGTCAACCTTCAGTTCACATGCGAGCACAAGACCTGTCCACATTCGTGACCAGTCATCATGGACAGCAGCACCACTGTGTATGCTGTGGGTTGTCAGGCTTCACTTTGGCCCTGACACACTTGAGACTCATCAGACTCAAACTCAAACCTCTCTATACTGCAGGGCTTTTAACAATTGTAATCACAGCCACGCCTACGACTGTAAAACTCCCTCATGGCCTCACTATGCCTCTGTGCGCATCCTGGGGAGAACAAACAGTGCCCCTTAGCCATAACAAAGGTCACTGTCTCACAATATGTATAAAAAATACAATATATGCAGCAAAAATAACCGAAAGGTGTCTCTATTTATCAAGGGATGTTATACACATGTGGTCAAAATTGTTGGTACCCCTCGTTTAATGACAAAAAAACCCAGAATGGTCACAGAAATAACTTGAATCTGACAAAAGTAGTAATAATTAAAAAAATCTGTGATAATGATGAACAAATCAAAGTCAGACATTGCTTGTCAACCATGCTTCCACAGAATTAAAAAAAAATAAAACTCATGAAATAGGCCTGGGCAGAAATGATGGTAGCCTTAACTTAATATTTTGTTGCACAACCTTTTGAGGCAATCACTGCAATCAAACAATTTCTGTAACAGTCAATGAGACTTCTGCACCTCTCGACAGGTATATTGGCCCACTCCTCAAGAGCAAACTGCTCCAGTTGTCTCGTGTTTGAAGGTTGCCTTTTCCAGACGTATGTTTCAGCTCTTTCCAAAGTTCTTCAATGGGATTTAGGTCAAGGCTCATAGAAGGCCACTTCAGAATAGTCCATTGTTTTCCTCTTAACCATTGGGTATTTTTAGCTGTGTGTGTTTTGGGTCATTATCCCGTTGCAAGCCCCATGACGTGTGACTGAGACCAAGCTTTCTAACACTGGGCAGCACATTTCTCTCTAGAATCCCTTGATAGTCTTGAGATTTCATTGCACCCTGCACAGATTCTAGACACCCTGTGCCAGATGCAGCAAAGCAGCTCCAGAATAAAACAGAGCCTCCTCCATGTTTCACAGTAGGAACAGTGTTCTTTTCTTGATATGCTTCAATTTTCCATCTGTGAACATAGAGCTGATGTGCCTTGCCAGAAAGTTCCATTTTTGTCTCATCTGTCCATAGGACATTCTCCCAGAAGCTTTTTGGCTTGTCAACATGAAGTTTGGCAAATTCCAGTCTGGCTTTTTTATGTTATTTTTTCAATAATGGTGTCCTTCTTGGTCGTCTCCCATGACGACCACTTTGGCTCATACAACAACAGATGGTGCAATCTGACACTGATGTTCCTTGAGCTTCAAGTTCACCTTTAATCTGTTTAGAAGTTTTTCTGGGCTCTTTTGTTACCATTCGTATTATCGTATTATCGTCTCTTTGATTTGTCATCAATTTTCCTCCTTTGGCCACGTCCAGGGAGGTTGGCTACAGTCCCATGGATCTTACATTTCTGAATAGTATGTGCAACTGTAGTCACAGGAACATCAAGCTGCTTGGAGATGGTCTTATAACTTTTACCTGTAACATGTTTGTGTACAATTTTTTTTCTAACCTCCTGAGACAACTCTTTCCTTCACTTCCTCTGGTCCATGTTAAGTGTGATACACACCATGTCACCAAACAGCACAGTGAGTATCTGTAGCCCTATATACAGGCCCACCCACTGATTCCAGGATTGTAGACACCTGTGATGCTAGTTAGTGGACACACCGTGATTTAACATGTCCCTTTTGTCACATTATTTTCAGGGGTATCATCATTTCTGTCATTACTGAGGTTCTTAGACAAAGTCGGCAGGGCACATGTCCTACAAGTGTGTTGTGCACTGCTTCTATAGTGCTCCATGCACGAGTATAGCATTCTAAAATATTATTTCAGTAGGTAAATGTGAAAAGCCTGCTGTATCCCACATTTTAGCTAGTTAGATAGGTAGTTTTATATCAGTCAGAGAGTGTAGCTAGATAGTGTCCAGTGTGGTTGTTAAATTTAAAATCCAGCACTTTTTGTTTCTTTTTTGACCATACTGAGGTGCACAAACAAATCCAGCAGGGTACTTGTTGTGTATTGCTTTAATTGTGATCCATGCACGAGTATAGCATTCTAATTCACATGTAGCTAGTGAAAAAATATTATACAGCCTGCTGTATCCTACCTTGTAATTTAGTGATGGGGTGAAGTAAAACTGTCTGCAGACCTAAGGCACATAAAAACAAAGTTAACATTTTTTCTGTTGCTAAATGTGAAACAGCCTGCTGTATCCCACATAGTCATTTTGCTGCAGTGATATGAACCTGCTGTCTGCAGACCTAAGGCACATTAAAAAAAATTATAATTTTTCAGTTGCAAAAAGTTAGAACACCCGCTGTATCACACTTTGTCATTTGTTTGGGTTGAAATTAAGCTGTAGACGCCTGATCCAGAGACCACAAACAAATTCTTCAGTTATTAATGTCATACAGTAAGGGACCTGACTTGAAAAATAGTTTGTAGCATCTAGCGTGTTATAGAGGCCTGATCCTTGGTCCAAATAAAAATTGTTCTGTTATTAACGTCATACAGTAAGGGACCTGACTTGAAAAATAGATTGCAGCATGTAGTGTGTTATAGAGGCCTGATCCTTGGTCTAAAAAAAATCTTCTGTTATTGACATCATACAGTAAGGGACCTAACTTTAAAAATAGTTTGTAGCATCTAGTGTGTTATTGAGGCCTGATACATAGGCCACAAACAAATTATTCTGTAATTAACGTCATACAATGAGGGACCTGACTTGAAAAATAGTTTGTAGCATTTAGTGTGATATATAGGCCTGATCCTTCGTACAAAAAAATCTTCTGTTATTAACGTCCTACAGTAAGGGACCTGAGTTTAAAAATAGTTTGTAGCATCTAGTGTGTTATAGAGGCCTGATACATAGGCCACAAATAAATTCTTCTGTTTTCAAGATCCTGCAGTAAGGGACCTGAGTTTCAAAATACCGTATATACTCGAGTATAAGCCGACCCGAGTATAAGCCGACCCCCCTAATTTTGCCACAAAAAACTGGGAAAACTTATTGACTCGAGTATAAGCCTAGGGTGGAAAATGCAGCAGCTACCGGTGAATTTCAAAAATAAAAATAGATGCTCCATACTGTTCATTATGGCCCCATAGCTGTGCCATATAGTGCTCTGCACCATTATTGCCCCATAGCTGTGCCATATAGTGCTCTGCACCGTTCATTATTGCCCCATAGCTGTGCCATATAGTGCTCTGCACCATTATTGCCCCATAGCTGTGCCATACAGTGCTCTGCACCATTATTGCCCCATAGCTGTGCCATATAGTGCTCTGCACCGTCCATTATTGCCCCATAGCTGTGCCATACAGTGCTCTGCACCATTATTGCCCCATAGCTGTGTCATATAGTGCTCTGCACCATTATTGCCCCATAGCTGTGCCATACAGTGCTCTGCACCATTACTGCCCCATAGCTGTGCCATATAGTGCTCTGCACCATTATTCCCCCATAGCTGTGCCATAGTGCTCTGCACCATTATTGCCCCATAGCTGTGCCATACAGTGCTCTGCACCGTCCATTATTGCCCCATAGCTGTGCCATATAGTGCTCTGCACCATTATTGCCCCATAGCTGTCATATAGTGCTCTGCACCATTATTGCCCCATAGCTGTGCCATACAGTGCTCTGCACCATTACTGCCCCATAGCTGTGCCATATAGTGCTCTGCACCATTATTGCCCCATAGCTGTGCCATAGTGCTCTGCACCATTATTGCCCCATAGCTGTGCCATACAGTGCTCTGCACCGTCCATTATTGCCCCATAGCTGTGCCATATAGTGCTCTGCACTGTTCATTATTGCCCCATAGCTGTGCCATATAGTGCTCTGCACCATTATTGCCCCATAGCTGTGCCATATAGTGCTCTGCACCATTATTGCCCCATAGCTGTGCCATACAGTGCTCTGCACCATTATTGCCCCATAGCTCTGCCATATAGTGCTCTGCACCATTATTGCCCCATAGCTGTGCCATACAGTGCTCTGCACCATTATTGCCCCATAGCTCTGCCATATAGTGCTCTGCACCATTATTGCCCCATAGCTGTGCCATACAGTGCTCTGCACCATTACTGCCCCATAGCTGTGCCATATAGTGCTCTGCACCATTACTGCCCCATAGCTGTGCCATATAGTGCTCTGCACCGTCCATTATTGCCCCATAGCTGTGCTGCTGCTGCTGCAATAAAAATAATAAAACACATACTCACCTCTCTTGCAGCTCCTCGGCGCCATCTTCCCGGCGTCTCCCTGCACTGACTGATCAGGCAGAGGGCGGCGCGCACACTATATGCGTCATCGCGCCCTCTGACCTGCACAGTCAGTGCGGAGAGAGAGAGACGCCGGGAAGATGGAGACAGCGCCCGGCGTGTGGAACAGGAACGAGGACAGGTGAATATGTCATACTTACCTGCTCCCGGCATCCCGCTCCTTCCCCCTGCCTGTCTTCGGTGCCGCAGCCTCTTCCTCTGTCAGCGGTCACCGGCACCGCTTCATTAGAGAAATGAATAGGCGGCTCCGCCCCTATGGGAGGTGGAGCAGCCTATTCATTTCTCTAATGAGCGGTCCCACGTGACCGCTCAGGGGAAGAGGCTGCTGCACCCGGAGACCGTGGGACGGACAGGGGGAGTGACAGGATCGCCGGGACTAGGTAAGTATGCCTCAGCGCCCTCTCCCCCTCACCCGCCGACCCCACCGCCGACCGTGACTCGAGTATAAGCCGAGGGGGCACTTTCAGCCCAAAAATTTGGGCTGAAAATCTCGGCTTATACTCGAGTATATACGGTAGTTTGTAGCACCTAGTATGTTATAGAAGCCTGATCCATAGGTCACAAACAAATTCTTCTGTTATTAACGTCGTACAGTAAGGTTGCGTTATAGAGCCTGATCCTTGGTCCAAAAAAATAATTTTTTTCTGTGACAAACACGACACGGGACGCCATATTTCAACTTTGAATTTACTGTCGCTGAAATTCAGCTGTTTGCAGAGGGGGTGCAGAGTTTAAAATCTAATTGTTGGTTGTTAATACTGTGCTCCTACCAAACTATCTGAGCAGCATGACTGGGAAAAAGCAAGGCTGTGGTGGAAGGGGAATTAGGCTTGGTGTTCGTGGGGTAGGTGGTATGTTTGTGAAAGCACTAGTGAAGCAACATCACGTCCTATGCAAAGACAACTGACAACTTATGTTACCGGACAAGCTACACCACTACCTTTCTTCGGCAGCCACACAGCAGTATGCCTTGTCGATGATGCCCAGAAAGAGCATGTACTCGAGTGGATGGCAAGTGCAGTTTCAAGTGTTCTCTCCTCCTCTTCCTCCACCTCAACATCACACCCAAAACAGTCCACCAATGTGGCACCCTTGCTCCCCCCGCTTCCCAACTATCCAAATGTTCAACTGACTGTACGGAACCACAGATGGGTGAGTCTGAAGAGCTGTTCACACATTCTGTGCCATGTTCATCAGAAGTGTACTCAAAAGCTTTGCAGAGTCAAGAGGAGGAAATCTGCACCGATGCCCAAAATTATTTTAGCTTGGATCCGGGGCAGGAAGAAGTATGGTCCGAACAATCATCAGACGTTAACCCCTGGGGGGAGGTGATCCTGATAAGATTCAGATATCTGAGGCAAGAAGAGGAGGAGGGTGACTCCAATGACGAGGAATTTCCTAACACAGAGGATGATGATGAGGTGTTAGATCCCAGTTGGCGAGAACATAGAGGCACACAGCTGAGTAGGTCATCTGAGGAAGACAAGACGTTATGTTGCACCGTTCATCGCAGACACATAGTGTTGCAGCCATGAAGAGCGATGCATCCTCAGCCTCAACTGTGCCTCTGACCAGCAGCATCCACAGGTCTGCAGCTTACAGAGGTGACAAGATTTGCCTAGCCTGGGCATTTTATGACACTGAAAAGGATGAGCCAACTCACGTAATCTGCCAACTTTGCCAAAAAAAAAATGAGTTGAGGTAAAAACTGCAATAATTTGACTACTACAAGTATGAACCTTCACATGCGCAATCAACATGCTTTAGTGTGGGAATCCCACTGTGCAAAAGTATGGACATCAACCACCATCGACCGCCCCATCAATCGCATCTGCTGCTTCTTCCTCCTCAGTTACCATGCCAACTATTGAGACGCAGGTCTTTGACCGCAGAACCTTGGGTTCTTTACCCGATCGAGTCACGTTGACTGAGTGGTCGCCTTCAGCTGTAACGAAAGTGGACATGCCAGCTGTTTTTGACTGATCTCAGAGAACGATCACACCACAAGTTTCTCAATCCACAGTAACGTCTCTGCTTGAACCTCTCTCACGTTCCAGCAGTTTGTCTGGTTCTCCGTACTCAGCTCTCTCACAGCACCACAGCCAGCCCACAGTTCTGCAGTTGTGGCCACGGAAAAGATAGTTTCCTCCTACGCATGACAAAGCTAAGAGGTTGAACTCCACCATCTCCAATTTGTTGGCCACGGAAATGCTGCCTTTCCGCCTGGTGGATACCAACAGTTTCCAAAAGCTGATGGCCATTGCAGTCCCCCAGT
This sequence comes from Ranitomeya variabilis, assembly GCF_051348905.1. Lineage (NCBI taxonomy): Eukaryota > Metazoa > Chordata > Amphibia > Anura > Dendrobatidae > Ranitomeya > Ranitomeya variabilis. The sequence continues at coordinate 166,276,858 of NC_135233.1, forward strand.
ACTAATTACCCAGTCGCCATTACTTTTCTAAGAAAGTTGTGCTTGCACTACACCAGCATGTAGCAGACAACATCAACTGTTCCTTGACAAAATCTTTGTCTGCCAGGGTGCATTTCACCACAGACACTTGGATGAGTAAGCATGATCAAGGGTATTACATTTCGCTGACTGGGCACTGGGTGACTCTGGTGGCTGTGGGGACAGGCGCTGCTCCACAAGTCTTGGAATCCCCAAGGCTTGCAGGATAAACTTCTACATTTAACACTTCCTCCATGGCTTCTGCCTCCTCTATCTCCTCTAGGGTCTTCACCTGCGAACTCAACCTCTGCCTTCACGAGACACGCATTCCAACAGTGCATAGCAAACACCCACCACCTCCGTACTGTGCAGCCAGGGCTTACCGCAATCAGTCAGTCTTAAAATTGATATACTGTACCTTTAGATCGCAGTCATACAGCTGAAGAGTTGTGGGCAGCTCTCCAGGCTGAAATTGATCAATGGCTGCCTCCGCTGAACTTGCATCCATGGAAGGCCATGTCCAATAACAGTGCAAACCTACATGTGCCTTGCATGGCTCATGTCCTCAACCTGGTGGTACAGAGTTTTCTCAGCCGCTATTCTGGCCGGGGTGACCTGCTCTAGAAAGTACATAAGCTGTGTGCTCATTTCCGCCATTCGCACCCCTCTGCTCATCGACTTGCATCGATACAGAAGTCTTTGTCCATGTCAGTTAACAGGTTGATATGCGATGTGCCGACACGGTGGAATTCCACTTTGCACATGTTGCAGCAACTGTGGCAGCAGCATCGAGTCCTGATGCAGTATGTTGTGTCGTATAGCCTGGGCCAACACAGTACGGAGGTTGTGCATATCACAAGTGGGTACAGATTAAGGACCTCGGCACCCTTCTGCACAGTTTTGAAATGGCTACTAAGATGACTAGCGGAGATTACACTGTCATCAGCATCACTATTTTGGTCATTTATATGCTGGAGCAGTGTTGTGAATCACCTTTTGGCTCCCTCTAGTGGCTACTAGTGATTTCCCTCTGGGTATGTCTATCATCCCTTGTATGCTCACCTGGGTCGTTAGGTCAGGGGTGTTGCTATATAAGCTCCCTGGACCTTCAGTTCAATGCCTGGCAACGTTGATATCAGAGCTAATCTGTTGTGCTCTTGTCTACTGATCCTGGTTCCTGTTTGATTAAGCTAAGTCCGCTTTCTTGCTTTTTGCTATTTGTTTTTGTTTGCATTTTTGTCCAGCTTGTTCATAATCTGTATCCTTTCCTTGCTGGAAGCTCTAGGGAGGCTGGAGTTCACCCCCCGGGCCGTTAGACGGTTTGGGGGTTCTTGAATCTCCAGTGTGGATTTTTGTTAGGGTTTTTGTTGACCATATAAGTTATCTTACTACATTCTGCTATTAGTAAGCGGGCCTCTCTTTGCTTAACCTAGTTCATCTCTGTGTTTGTCATTTCCTCTTACCTCACCGTTATTATTTGTGGGGGGCTTGTATCCTACTTTTGGGGTCTATTCTCTGGAGGCAAGAGAGGTCTTTGTTTTCCTCTTCTAGGGGTAGTTAGTCCTCCGGCTGGCGCGAGACATCTAGCGACCAACGTAGGCATGTTCCCCGGCTACTTCTAGTGTTGGCGTTAGGAGTAGATATATGGTCAACCCAGTTACCACTGCCCTATGAGCTGGATTTTTGTACTTCGCAGACTTGCTGATATCTCTGAGACCCTCGCCATTGGGGTCATAACAGAGCAGACTTTGAGTAGCCTGCGGGAGAAGATGGTGGTCACAGAAGAAAAGGAGGAAGCAGAGGAGGCTGCGGAAGGCATAACATTGTCTCGAAGTTCAAGACTGTCATCACACAGGCAGGTGACAAGAGAGGGTGGATTACTGCAATTGAGGGGGGCTGATGATGATAACAGACAAACTGTTATCGAAGATGCAAGATCAGGGAACAAATGGAGGATGAAGAGGTGATGGGCAAGCAACTGTCGAATGAAGAGGATAATTCCTCCCCTCTCTGTTGTTCGGGGTTGGTGGGAGGGGACAGAGGAAACAAGTCTCATTGTTACCCAGCCACCAACACAGAATGGGATTGGACCTCATGGTAGAGACCGACATAGGAGTGCCTTCTTCTGCAACATGATCCCCGTATAGTAATGATTAGGAATAATGCTGACTACTGGGTTGTCACTTTATTAGATCCATGTTATAAAACCAAATTTTGCCAGATGATTCTTGTCCTAGAAAGGGACCCGCAAACACTCCTTGTAGGATGTCCATCTGCTGTATTGGGTGTAGTGAAAGACCGGTCGGTCCCTATTCTACTATTTCTACTGTGGTGAAATTGATGCCACTTTGGTGATGTCTGTCAATAATTTTTTGAGACATGGACACTCCTGGTTGTGTGTCCATCTGCTGTATTGCGTGTAGTGAAAGACCTGAAGATACCTATTCTACTATTTCTACTGTGGTGAAATTGATGCCATTTTGGTGGTGTCTGTCAATAATTTTTGGAATCGTGAACACTCATGATTGAATGTCTATCTGCTGGGCTGGGTGTTGTGAAAAATCTGTCAGTCCCTATTCTACTATTTCAACTGTGGTAAAATTGATGCCACTTCAGTATTGTAATGCCCTCATTTTTTTAAATGTGAACACTCATTGTTGGGTGTCCATCTGCTGGATTGGGTGTAATAAAAGACCTGTCAGTCCCTATTCTACTATTTATACTGTGGTGAAATTGATGCCACTTTGGTGGTGTCTACCAATAATTTTGGGAAATGTGAACACTCCTGGTTAGGTCTCCTTCATGCGTATTGCCTGTAACAGTAGGCCTCTGAGACCATGAGGCCTCCACTTCCTTGTACTCAGCTACCCGTGTTACTATCCTTAAATTTTTCTGACAATGGTAGTCCAGAAAACTGATATTTGTGCCACCTGAGTGTGGCTCAGAATGAAAGCAGATAGAGGTGTTGCATGTGGTTTCAAGGCTCCCAGCAAAGGGGCACTACACTGATCCCTCACCCATCTCGTCTTACTGTGACGTACATTGGAAAGCTTTAAATGCTGTCCCAGACCCCGATACCTCATGCCTGGCTGATTTCTGCAGTTTCATGCTGCAATTTGTACTGTGGGTGAATTGAGGCCACTTTCCTGGTGTCTGTCCCTCATTTGATGTGTTTTGACAGCATTTGGGGCCATTCTAAGGTGTTGTGCATGTGTTTGTTTTTGACTCCCATTGACGTTTATGGTGTGCGGTAATGTTCGGCGAATATTCAACGAATTAATTGGCGAATATTGAAAATTCGGCGATCGTAATTCAAATCGAACAATGAGTGCTCATCTCTACTTCTAAACTCAGAGGCAATTTTATTTATGAAAGTGGATACACATATACTAAAAGGAGTCAGTTCAGAAACTGATCTCATGCATATACTGTATATTAATTTACAATACATAGATAATTATGTTTCAAGAGAAAAAAAACTGAAAGTAAAGATTCCAGTAGATGGCTGGAATATGAGCTGTGCTTTGGTGTTGGACTGCAAGAGTGTGTATGGCACCCGTAGAGAAGGTATAGCAGTGTAGAGAGCTGTAATATCACAAATTATCCAAAGCCCACATCATGTTGGACATAATGAATAAGACATGTTAAATATCCAGTATATAATTGGGTGCTCTTCTAGCTTATACAGTAAATGCAAATTTGTATCCACCCATTAGCATAGATTTTCATTCTGTCTCTCATAGACTTACATTGAGAAGTGACTTCCAGTATGTGCAACACTGGTGATCAAGGTGAACACAGCTAGCAGAAGAGGAATGGAGAGGTGTGAAGAACAGCAAAAGATGGCACTGGTAAGTATTTTACAATATTCAGGGAACATGCATTAGAGAAATAAAAAAACAAAACATTGGAGTTGTGTTTTAAGAATTATAGTATAGTGTATGTAGCAGTAATGTAATTTAAGAATTATGTTTGCACTCAGAAGATGGATTGATTATCTGAAAATCCTGTGGTTGCTTTCCTCGGTAATCTCGTTCTGCGGTTTGCAGATTATGGTGTACTGAACATAAAACAGTCCATAACCACCAATTCTGCAGGTGAAAGTATCAGCTCAGAAACCTTAGATATTTGCAGTGTGTGGCACCCCAGGGTCCTGGTCATCACAGTGACATTGCTTTCATCATGGGGAGAGTGATGCTACGCTTGGAGGCAAGGAAGGATAACTGTCACCAGGTAAACACAAGCATGCAACATGTTCACACTCCAGGCCACAAGGGGAGCTTTTGATCCTATTCCTAGGTGACGCCCCTATATATATTGTGGTTTGGAAGAAAAGTCAGTCAGTTCATGTCAGAGAGATAGAGGGGAAGGAAGCAGAGGAGCTGTGCAGCCACGAGTAATTGCTGCAGCTCCTGGACAGAGATATTACAGAAAGCAGAACAGATTGCAGCGAGCGTGTAGGAGAGCGACGCACAGGAGAGTGATATCAGGTTAGTCCAGCTGTGAATGGGCTGCCTCCCTCTGAGGCGCAGATAACCGGTAACCTGAAGACCGAGGTTGTAAGGGACGCTACGACTTACAGCAGAGACCGGCAGGACAGCTGAACTGCAAGTTACCTGTCCGCTTCAATAACCAGGAGGCACAGTGCCACATAAAGCCCGGGTCATGATAGAGATCCTGTAAAAAGGCTTGAGTCACCTGCCATACGGGTTTGTGTCCTACCCTATATAGGGGACAGAGAAGAACTGTGAGGACCTTATCAGAAGCCATAGGCAGTAAGGGACTACAACAGCACCACGCTAGAGGAAGGCATTTAACTCCACCTGAATAAGGGGACTCCTGTTATGACCTGGTGGTTAAGGAGCAACATGGGATGAGCTCTGAGGAGGTGGTATCTGTACTGACCGCAGTTCCTAATCCTAACACCAACACTAGCAGTAGCCGTGGGATGTTCCTGTCACTCCCTAGACACCTCGTCACAGCCTGAGAACTAACTACCCCTAAGATGGAAATAGAAAGCTATCTTGCCTCAGAGAAAAACCCCAAAAGGAAAGATAGCCCCCCACAAATATGGACTGTGAGTGGAGAGGGAAATGACATACACAGAAATGAAAACAGATTTTAGCAAAGGAGGCCACTACTAATCTAGATAGACAGAATAGAAAAGGATACTGTGCAGTCAGTATTAAAAACTAAAAGTCCACGCAGAGTTTACAAAAATAATCTCCACACCGACTCACGGTGTGGAGGGCAAATCTGCTTCCCCAGAGCTTCCAGCTAGACTGAATAAATCATATTGACAAGCTGGACAAAAAGAGACATAACATGAGCTGAGCGATTAAGTCCACAGCAAATGGACAACCAAAAGAACTAGCAAGAACTTATCTTTTGCTGAAATGGACAGGCCATAAGAGAAATCCAAGGAGAGATCTGAATCCAACCCAGAAACATTGACAGCTGGCACGGACTGAAGACCAGAGCCAGGTTAAATAGCAAAGCCAGGAGAGAAGATAAGTAGAAACAGCTGCTAATGCTAAACCCAAGGAGCAGCAGTTCCACTTGAAACCACCAGAGGGAGCCCAAGGGCAGAATTCACAAAAGTGCATTTACAACCACCAGAGAGAGCCCAAGAATGGAATTCACAACAGACTCCCAACTTGCCTCCAAGCCGGCCAGACTCTGCCTATCCTGTGATTTGGTACCCTGGACTGTGGTTGTCTGAAATCTTCAGTAAACCAGGTAAAGAGACCGCACACCTGTGTCCTCATTCTTTACTGCATCGTTCACCATCCTCATTTATACATCGGGAGCCCTGGGGACATACTTCACCTGTGGAATCTTATACCATCTAGCTGTCATAACATCACCCCAGTGGACCCCTCTAAGCAGCGTTGGTCCCCACTGACCGAATACCACAGGTGGCGTCACGAACAAACTCTATTCACCAAATCCCTTTAAAGACTTTCCCCTTTTACATGGGCACCCAGGGCCATGGACCGGGTCGCCGCCACCGTGACATCCCTCTGTGAACACCGGACCCGGTACCGGGTACCCAACGGCCCTGGAGGGGACTCACAGTGCACAACAGTTTTTTGGTCAGGGCCTACATTGTCATAATGAATTAATGTGGGGGCCATACTAAAAATTAAAGGAGTATTACCTTCTCTGACATTTGTGGCATATCGTAAATATGTACCAGAAATGTCTGATAGGTACAAATTCTGCTTTCAGGACTCTTGGGCAGGTGCAGATGAAGTGTATTCTCTCATCTGAGAGAATCGGTTCAACCATGCAAATCACACTGTGATCAAAGTCTAATCAGAGTTTGAAAAGAGTGTGAGAATAATGCAATTAAATTCTTTCGGATGAGGAGAAGGTAGAGAAAAAAATTCTCCATCTTTCCAATCTGTCAGTCCATGGAAATCAGACTGCACTCAGATATCATCTAAGTGCTATTAGATGTTTTCCACAAACTCACTGAATTGCATGGCAAGTGCAATCTGAACATCAAATCAAACTTGGACATGCAGCGATCAAAATCGGACATGTGCACGTCTCCATAGAATAACATTGGGCCGAATGTGATGCAATGTTTTGTCAGGTTGCCCCAGACCAAAAATAGGGTTGTCTGCACCAATCAACACTCTATGGCTAAGCTCCCACGATGAGTTCTTGATGAGTTTTTGATGCTGTATATTTTCACTGTGACAAAAACGCAGGGTTTGACAGTTCCAGAAAAAGTGGATAGGATTTGTAGAAATCTGTCCACTGCCCTTTTTTATGCCGAAAAAAACTGACCTGCTGTGCATTTTTCATATCTGCAACAATGTCAAGACCTCTTTCAAGTGTGCTCAGTTTTATGTGAAGATTTTCCCTATAGACTTGCAGTTGATGCAGAAAATTCATAGGTGAAAAAACACATGTAATCTGCACATGACTATATCAATAAAGTTATATCAAAACCAAATAGAAGGAAGTATCAGAGACAAAATAGCATGACATGCCAAAAAGAGACAGAACAGCATGACACGCCAAAGAGAGACAAAAATCACAGCCTCAAAAATGCTGAAAAAAAACCAAATTATATAAAAAATGCAAGTAGCCTAATTTAAAAAATAGGTGCAGAAAATCTTCAGCATCAAAAACTCACCAAATACTCATTGCGGGAATCTCACCTCATGATAAGTTCACAAAGAGTTTGTTGACAAGGATTTAGAAATGGATTCTACTCCTAAATCTACATCAAAAACTGCCTCAAGTACTCTTTGAATAAGTTTCCTATTAAACTGAATAGCTCCTTTAGTGTTCACAGTGCTGTTTTTTCCTCTCATTTTAAACTACAGGTGGGGAACCTCTAGTCTGATGACCTTTTCTCCGGACCCCGGCCAGATTCCCGGGGAATGAAGTGCTCTAGCATTTTTAACAGCTGCCGACACTTTAATTTTTTAATTTATGATCATGCGCATGCAGAGTTCCTTACAAGATGCAGTGGTGCATGAATGGAAAATTATGTCAGTCAGGATGTACTCTGTGGGCGGAGTTAGTGTGCTATGTGCTTCCGTCCCACAGGAGAAGACAGTATGCCACAAGTCTCCAGTGATGTACTGTATATGCCGCCCGCAGCCCATTGTCTCCAGTTATTTGTATGCCCCAACCACATGTCTTCATGATGTATATGCCACAGCCCACTGTCTCCAGTGATGTATATGCCAAAGCCCAGTATCTCCACTGATGTTTATGCTGCAGCCCTGTGGCCTCCTGTGATGTCTATGCCGCAGCCCTTTGTCTCCAGTTATGTGTATTCCCAAGCCACGTCTCCAGTGATGTATATGCTGCAGCCCATTGTCTCCAGTGATGTATATGCCCCAGTGAAGTGTCTCCAGTGATGTCTATGCCACAGTGCCGTTTCTCTCTTGATGTCTATGCTGCAGCCCTGTGTTTCCTGTGCTGTCTATGCCGCAGCTCCGTGTCTCCTGTGTGTCTCCTGTGATGTCTATACCACATCTTACTTCGTCATTTTGATATTGATGACCTATCCAACACTAGACCCGACAACTGATCATTTATTATCAGCTTCGGCGGCATCAAAATAGAATTAGTGTATAGATCCAAAACAGCATGGCTCCGTACACCACTTAGTTGCCTCTTTAATAGGAGCTGAATTCCCTAGAACGGCCACTACACAGTGTACATTTTATATTGGGCCACTTCTGGAGCTTACAACAGCTCAACAGTGGGGGTGCCGGGTGTTAGAATCCCACAGATCTGATTTTAATGACCTAACCTAAGGATAGGTCATGCCCATAAAAGTAGTGGACAACCACCCCTTTAATAAATATGTGAAATAAAAATGTAATTTTAAGTTTTTAATGTCAGTTCTGCAAGTACCAAATTCTAGACTTTACTAGGTTCATATTGCCATGACCAGGTATGTACTGTAAAGCTGTAAATAACGTCATATCCTATCCATCCGTTCAACTCTCTCCTGTGGACAGATATATACAGAATAGTTATTTTCACAGCTGTTGGTTTACAACGTTCTCAAATCTCAAGGTGGCAGAAACAGAGCCAAACTTTAATATTCTAAGGAAGTTACTTAATTCATTTCCATATCTTAATTATGTATGAATGCCACCTTAAATTCTGTTTGCACAATTAACTTAATGGTTTAAACATTTGTTACATGTGGGCATTTTCCTAAAAGTTCATTTGCTCTTTTTTTTTTAGAAAAATTCACATTACTGGACAATCTGATCTTAATTTGAGCATAAAACTATTCTAATTTCTTAAAACTAATTAGAAGGTTTAGAAGCAAACAATGTCATTTATGTTTTATTTTTTTCAATTAATAGAAAAGTAGCTGATAATGAGATCCCATTGGAATGTATTAATCAATCCCAGAGATGCTGGCTTTACCGATACCCCATTATAGCTTATAATGATACCCCATTATAGCTTATTTCCAACATGGTAAAATTGAAGTTTGAATATGTGGTGTAATTGTAAGAAAGATGCTTCCGGATCTTGGTTCCAAAGAAAATCTATTACTTTTAAAATTATTTCTCCATAGACACTAAAACTTATCAGTACTGAACACCTGGTGTACCTCCGAATACAGATACATCATCAAAAATAATGTACATTGTGGCCGGTGTGCTTACATTTGTAGTGGACTGACTTTTTAAATAAAATTAAATAACAACACAGGGGGTGAAAGTAGGAAATGAGTCAAAGCCATGTAGGAACACCTTTAGGCTTAAATAGTCCCAGATCAATGGTAGCACTTAGTTATCATTGCATTTGCACCTTGCTACTGTACTTTGTGGCTGTGTTCACACGCAACAGTCATGCTGTGGTCTTTCCATAATTTTCTTGCACAAATCACTTACTGTTGCAGGGAAACAGCTCTTTCACTTGCAGGAAAGACAGCAGAGGCACAGAGCTTTTGCAGATTTCAACCATAGAGTGACCACATCATGTGAACACAGCCTAAGGTGGCAATTCACAAAACTTTTCCAGATTTTATGTGACACCATTTTTTTTACACCAGTTTACAACAGCTCTGCCAAAATGTGCGCAACTGGTATGTGTTTGTGTTCTTAATTAATTATGGGCATCGTATTTCAGCAAGCCTTTCCTAAAGACTGGAGTGCCCAATGCCAGTCACACTGAATCAGTCACTAAGAGTTTTAATTACGGGTTGCAGGTAAACATTTAATGTAAATTCAAGCTCTAATGAGCTATGGCTGGGTATGAAGGGGATAGGCCTGTATTGTTTTTACACATATTTCTCTTCATAAAATGGGAAATAGACAATGACTTAAGACAGTTTAAATTTACTTTTCGTTGTTTGGACAGGCTGTTGTCCCTCCCATCCCGCCTACCAATGACTTTATTGATGATGTTTTTAAAGAAAATATTAAGCTTGCTAAACATAGGATCTGTTCATTGCTGGTCCTTTATTTATATGATTTATTCTCCCTTCACTTCTTTCCGCTTTTGGATGCAATAGGTATTTTATTTGGCAAGTTTAGTTTTCCTGTGAATCTATGGCCAGTGCAGTCTCAAGACATACTGCTCACACCTGGCTGAGCTTCCTGGCAAGCAGAAGGACAGATTAATACGTGTCAGCAATAGCTTCATCCTTTCACACTCAGCAAAGTTAGTCACGTTATAATATGCATTTTACAAGTCAATCACATATGATCACCATCGGTTATACGTCTTAGTGTTCCCTGAAAGCAATTTTCAAGTACTGCACAGCAGAAAAATAAGAAAGAAATCATAAAATTAGTAGTCAAAATAATTTTGTTAGGACGTGATTGATACATTGTGTAAATTAGATAAGGCTAAATAAATTGATACGCTAAAGCCACATGGCAACTTTAGCCACAACAAGTCCCATGTGTCCCAAAGTTCTCTCGGTGATATGCACTATACAAGTCAATGGGGTCTCATTGTGACACTTACAGGACCAAGACAAAGAAATTTTCAAAAATTCACACTCAATTGGATTTTTTTAATGACTTGATTGTTTTAGTCGCGGTAGTGTAGTGTCACAGTGTGACCTCATTCACTTGTACAGTGCTGCGATGTAGCAGCGACACTGAGCAAACTTTAGTCACGCTAGGCCTAATGTATCAAAGTCGCAGTGTAGCCCTAGTCCACGGAGCTCCCTCCTAATTATCCTCTGAGTCCTCTATAAAGACAGCAGTAGGTAGCTATGTAATGGCACTTTAGGGTAGTGAAGCCAGGGGTGGGACACAAAAATGATGGCAATAGAGCTGCTATATATTCAGACGCCAGACTAGATTGAATTCTAAAAAGAATTCAGACCTTAGCCAAACCATTAATTTAGAAAGCAGACTAGACTCTGAAATTAAATTAGATCCTTGCTCATTCCTCAAAATTAATCAGTCTTAAAGTCAAACCCAAAATTCGTTCAAACCCCAGACAAGACTTTTTAACTATGTAGGAAAGGACCATGGTCTTCAAGAGTTATAGCTTGGAGGTATAAAATGAAAATAAGTCTTTGGGACATATAGATTGTAATTTTTTAATAGTTAAAGGAGGAGAGGATTTATGCAGGGCCAGCATCAAGGTGCGCCTGTGTGGGGGAGGCAAAAGTCAGGTGACCCCAGGCTTTCATGGTAACCCCCACTGGCACCCCACAATCATTTTACAGGAGCGGCAATGAGTGTGTGGAATGATGCGCCCCCTCGTTAACATGTTAACAGCTGTGTGCAGCTGCAGATGTTAGAGGCAGGTGATGGCTGAATAATTCAGCCATCATCAGCTGGGAATGATGTGCACTCAGCTTGGCTATGACTGTACATCATATGTCGAGAAGGGATTTAAAGACAAATATAAAAACGATGCGTAGAAACAGTGCAGTAAGTCTCTTCAGAGAGAAAGAGGACTACAACTCTAGTGCCACCTATAGGAAGTAGCAATCCTAAAAGTTAATGTCGACCCTTTAACGAGCCTTGCTACTAATTAGATATTTTAATTAATGAGAAGTTGCACAAAGGTCTCTAATAAGTTGCAACTGGTTTCTTTCTACTGATACAATGGATAGGGTTTTATGGTAATACACTCCCTGACAGAAGTTACAGTATGTCGCTTATCCATGTTATGTAACTAAAAGCTTATAACCTGACGTTAAACATTGGTTGTATAAATTATTCTTTTGAAAGCTGAAACCCTCCGAAATGTGGTTTAGGTTAAGAAAATAAATTGGCATCAATGCAGAAATATTGATCAGTTAATGGACACAGAATGGACAGATTTTGGCAAGACAAAAGTTTTGTCGCCCACAGAAAGTAATGTGATATTCAAACAAATAATTAACTTAAAATACAAATATATGTTGCATAACATTGGTGAATGAAGTTGTGGTGCTATTAGAGTCATATTTAATATTTTGTGTGACTTCCATGAGCTTGAAGGACTGCATCCATGCGGTTCAACAATGATTCATGCAATTTATTAATGAAGTCAACTGGAATAGAAAAGAATGCAGTCTTACATGCCTCCCAGAGTTCATCTAGATTCTTTGGTTTTGTCTTCCAAGCTTCCTCCTTCATCCTACCCCAAACATGCTCAATGATGTTCATGTCTGGTGACTGAACTGGCCAGTCCTTGCGCCTTGATCTTTTTTGCCTGGAGGAACTTTGTTGTAGAGATGGATGTATGAGATGGAGCACCATCCTGCTGCCGAATTTGACCCCTTTTATGATTTGTAATATAAGAGGTAGCTAATACTTCTTGATATTTTAGGCTATTGATATTGCCTTCCACCTTGCAAATGTTTCACATTTTGGATCCATCCGGGCTCCAGTAGGTCACCTGCAGTATTTGCGGTGGCTGTGGTGTAATTCTACTGAAGATTCATCAGAGAAATCCACCTTCTGCCAATTTTCCAGCGTCCATCTGTTTAACAGGCTGTGGGACTTTGCAAATGCCACATGGTTTTTAATTTGCCTTTTGTTTCGTGCTGGCTTCTGGGCACTGATTCGACCATGGAGGCCATTTCGAGACAGAATCCAACAAACTGTTCTAGTTGACAAAGGAACTTGAGGTGACCAGGCCTGTTGGAGCTCTCCTGCAGTGGAAGAGGGGCTTGCTTTGGATTTACATTGGCTTCACTCAGCTGAATGGCTGACTGGAGGACCCGCCATTTGGCACAAAGAATGCCAAAGTCGCACTTCACCAGACGCCATGCGCATGATAGGCAAACACCGTGCGCATTAAAGATCCTACGCCGGTGATCCAGGTTTTGACGGGGATATGGCCTCATTACATGCCTAATTAACTGAAAGGCCTCATCTACAACAAGGACATAAGGCACAGAATCTTGATTGGAGCTTTGAAGCTGATGTGGTGGTGGTAGGTCCAATTGGTTATTGCGCAGCCGCCGACACATAATGGAAGAATTTAAGACTCTAGAGTCTCCAGTTCTCCCCTATGCCCCAATGTCTACAATTATAAACCTGTAGTGACTGTCCAACACTACAGAAAAATAGTGTTTATTATTATAGAATTGGGACCCTGAGTTCGGCGGCTTATGCACATGGATGTGTTTTCCATCAAGGGCTCCAATACAATTTGGAAATTGGCATTGCTCCTCAAATCCACAGGCAATCCACAACCAGCCTTCCATCTTGGGCACAGGCATGACCACTTGATGAAGTGTGGACCAGATTACAGAACAGGTAGACCGGATTATGCCTGAGATTGTAGACCTCCCAATCAAAAATTCATGATGGAGTGCTGAATAGGAAAGACCTGTTTTCAGGAAGTTGAAATAAAAAAAATGAAAACATTAAAAATGTTTGAAGGTTTTAAAACATTCATATACAGCACAAGTACTGTGTGGAAATAACAAGCCAGGCTATCAGTACCTTAAAAAATTTACACTGGCTATGTGAATTTAACATTAATAACATATTCTTAGTACTAATAGAAGAGATTTTAGATATATTAATAATAAATTAACAGGATCTGGTAAGCATAACTAGATAAGACATTTATTAGAGACACATCATCAACATAGAGTATTGAGGAGGAGGAATACATACCGTAAAGTAAGGAGAAGACGCTCCTCTGCAGATATACATTTACGCATCCTGGTGTCCTGAAAAGGACACCGCTGAATGGAGGCCAGATGGAGTCCAGAGTAAATCTGCTGCCTCACTATTCTTATAAACAATCCTTATAAACAGGAAGGAAATGGTTGAGGAGGTAAGAGTGGCTGGGACCCTAGGAGGTAGCGACCATGCTATTTTAGAATTTTGGATAACTAGAGAAGGAAGACCAGTGAAGACTCAGACTTCAAGGTTAGATTTCAGAAAGGCAGATTTTAAGGGACTCAGAAAGAGAATTGGAGGGATCCAATGGCTGGATATCCTTAAAGACAAAAATGTCCAGGAAGAATAGTAAATCTTGAAAAATTAGATTCTCAAAGCACAATCGTTAACAATTCCGAAAAGAGGGAAGAATAGGAAGCATTTAAGGAAACCAAGATGGATGAACACAAAACGCAAACACATGCTAAAAAGGAAGAAAGAAATGTTCATCAAATGGAAAGAGGGAAGCATATCTAAAGAAAAATATAATCTTGACTGCAGAACCTGCAAGGCACAAATCAGATTATCTAAAGCTGACAATGAATTAAGGCTTGCAAAGATGTCAAAAGCAATAAAAAAAGGATTTTGGAGATATGTCAAAAGTAAAAGAAAAGTCAAAGATGCTATAGGATTTTTACAGGATGAAAATGATGAAATGGTAAGAATGGATGTTGAGAAGACCGAACTTTTAAATTCCTATTTTGCATGTTTTCTCTCAGAAAGACAACACGAGAGAGCAACAAAAGCCGACCAAGCAGTCCAATATTGTTAATTTTATTAATATAAAATACAAATAAGTGAATTGTAGACACTTAGTAGACTCCACCCCCGACGAAGGCAAAAGCGCCGAAACGCGTGTTGGGGAGGACGCCATCCAGGTGCCAGAGATTCATAGCTTCACTGTAAGTGCTTTATTACATCTCCTATCACATTACACACACCTCCGCTACCTACCCGCAGTGTTCCTAAGTCACTATATTGGCATATCCGCCCTCAGTTGTTTTCACTTGTTTGCGGTGACCATTCGTTTTCACACTGTGTTTTTACTATTGTTCACATTTTTTCAATTTTTTTTCTATTTTTATCCTTATTTCATTGATTATATTTAAAATGGTTTCACTATTTTACATCACTTAGGGCTTTATATGTGAGATATGCAACACTTTTTTTCTGCCCTCTTGTCCACCTGTCAGTTTTAACTTACTACTCACATGATACACATGAATGTGTTGTAGTTTTATTCCTGGATGTGCCTCCTTTTTTTAGAATTTATATAATTCTGTGGTAAATTATTTGGGTTTTTTGGCATTATGGCCGGTAACAATTTTTAAAATCTACCTTTGTACCTGTATGTATTTTCCCTAGCTGTCTACTATTCACTTATTTGTATTTTATATTAATAAAATTAACAATATTGGACTGCTTGGTCGGCTTTTGTTGCTCTCTCGTGTTGTCTATAGTTCAGTTTCCGACTGTCCTTTTATATACAGATTAATTTGTCCAGCCGCTTGGTAATATTTACGTTCTTATTATTCACTATTGTATTTGATACTAGTGTTTTATCACTACCTTTGTCTAAGTATTTTTTTCTCAGAAAGGAAATGTAACTTCAACTGATCTTCACTGTCCTACTAAAGGAATAGAAGAATCCAGGATATCTATAAACAGAGAGATAGTGAGGAAACACTTAGCTAACTTAGCTAGATGAATTACATCCCAGAGTACTGAAGGAGATAGCAGAAGAAATTTTTGAACCACTCTCCATAACCTTTAAAAATTCTTGGAAAACAGGAGAAGTCCCAGAAGACTGGAGAAGAGCTAATGTTGTTCCTATCTTCAAAAAGGGGAAGAAGGTGGACCCAGGGAACTATAGGCTGGTGAGTCTGACCTCTATACCAGGAAATATCTTTGAACAAATAATTGAACAACATGTACACTACCGTTCAAAAGTTTAGGGTCACTTACAAATGTCCTTATTTTTGAAAGAAAAGCACATTTTTTTCCAAAGAAAATAACATTAAATGATTCAGAAATATACTCTATACATTGTTAATGTGGTAAATGACTATTCTAGCTGCAAACGTCTGGTTTGTAAATGCAATATCTTCATAGGTGTTTAGAGACCCATTTCCAACAACCATCACTCCAGTGTTCTTATGGTACTTTGTGTTTGCTAACTCTGTAAGAAGGCTAATGGATGGTTAGAATACCCTTGAAAACCCTTGTGCAAGTATGTTAGCACAGCTGAAAATAGTTTGGATGATTAGAGAAGCTATAAACCTGACATTCTTTGAGCTAGTTGAGAATCTGGAGCATTACATTTGTTGGTTCCATTAAACTCTCAAAATGGCCAGAAAAAAAGAACTTTCATGTGAAACTTGACAGTCTATTCTTGTTCTTAGAAATGAAGGCTATTCCATGCCAGAAATTGCCAAGAAACTGAAGATTTCCTACAACGGTGTGTACTACTCCCTTCAGAGGAGAGCACAAACAGGCTCTAACCAGAGTAGAAAGAGAAGTGGGAGGCCCCTCTGCACAACTGAGCAACAAGACAAGTACATTAGAGTCTGTAGTTTGAGAAATCGACGCCTCACAGGTCCTCAACTGGCAGCTTCATTAAATAGTACACGCAAAACGCCAGTGTCACCGTCTACAGTGAAGAGGCGACTCCGGGATGTTGGCCTTCAGGGCAGAGTGGCAAAGAAAAAGCCATATTTGAGACTGGCTAATAAAAGGAAAAGATTAATATGGGCAAAAAGAACACATACATTGGACAGAGGAAGATTGGAAAAAAAGAGTTATGGACAGATGAATCCAAGTTTGAGGTGTTTGGATCACACAGAAGAACATTTGTGAGATGCAGAACAACTGAAAAGATGCTGGAAGAGTGCCTGACACCATCTGTCAATCATGGTGGAGGTAATGTGATGGTCTGGGGTTGCTTTGGTGCTGGTAAAGTAAGAGATTTGTACAAGGTAAAAGGGATTTTGAATAAGGAAGGCTATCACTCCATTTTGCAATGCCATGCCGTACCCTGTGGACAGCACTTGATTGGAGCCAATTTCATCCTACAACAGGACAATGACCCAAATTGCTGCAAAGGGAGCATTCTTTGATGAAAGCAAAGTTTGAAGGAGAAAATTATTATTTCAAATAAAAATATTTTTTTTCGAACCTTGTCAATGTCTGGACTAGATTTTCAATTAATTTGGCAACTCATTTGATTAATAAAAGTATGAGTTATCATGGAAAACACAAAATTGTCTGGGGGACCCTAAACTCTATCTATCTATCTATCTATCTATCTATCTATCTATCTATCTATCTATCTATCTATCTATCAATCATTCTATCTATCCTCAGTTTGTAAGGATGGGGGAGGTGGTATCTGGCAGTGTACGGAGCAGTGTTGGAGCCCGTCAGGGTACAGTGCTGTCGCCCTTCCTCTTCACATTGTATACAGCTGACTTTCAGTATAAATCAGATTTTTGTCACCTCCAAAAATTCTCAGATGATTCAGTGAATGTAGGGGGCATTGTGGGGGGCCAGGGGGAGGAGGAATATAGAAGGGTGGTTTCTGTGGATTGGTGCCAGACTAACTGTCTAGAACTAAATGTAAAGAAAACCAAGGAGTTGGTGGTGAGTTATAGAAATAAAAAGGAGACTTACTTACCGATCAATGTTGCTGGCCAGGAGGTGGAGATTGTTGAGAGCTACAAATATTTGGGGGTTCACCTTGACAGTAAACTCGATTGGAGGTGTCATACAGAAAAGGTTTACAAGAAGAGAATGAGCAGACTGTACTTTCTTCGGAAGCTCAGGTCATTCAATGTGTGCAGTAAAATGCTGGAATTGTTCTACCAGTCCGTTGTGGCAAGCGCCATCTTTTTTGCTATCATATGCTGGGGCAGTAGTGTGCGAGTAGCTGATGCTAATAAGCTCAACAAACTTTTGAAGAAGGCAAGTGCGGCTGTTGGCCTCCATCTGGACTCTTTTGAGGAGGTATTGGAGGATAGGATTCAGAAGAAGTGTAGGGCTATAATGATCAATATTACACACCCACTATACGAGCTGTTCTTGAAGCAGAAGAGCACATTCAGCAGCCGTCTAATCCTACTAAGGTGTAGAAGGAGAAATTCAGGAAATTGTTTGTACCTACTGCAATGGGGATGTATAATAATTTCCTAAGTATGGTAGACAATAATGACTGATTGCTGGTGTACTAATGTCAGTTAACAGTGATTTATATACCAGAACCACCCACATTTATTTGTTATGTAAAGTTGGTATACTTATGCAAGATTTGTGTCCAAATATTTTATGTACTGCTGTTTGTATTGCTGCTGTAATACTGTAATTTCCCCCCGGGATCAATAAAGTGTATCTATCTATCTAATATATATATATATATATATATATATATATATATATATATATATATATATATATATAAGTGCAGCGCCCCAGAGTCCTGGTCGTTGCAGTATTGTCGCTTTTCCACCAGGGGGAGTGATGGTACGTCTGATGGCACTAAAGGAGTTCACCTGACCAGGTAGCACAGTCACACACTACACTTCACACTCCAGTCCTCCAGGGGGGGCAAAGGTTGTATTTACTAGGCCACTCCTCACACACGGGTAAAACTGGTGGGTTAGATAGGAAGTCAGGCAGAACGCTACTGGGTTTGACCCAGGGAAGACCTGTCAGGCAGACAGGGGGAGAAGGAGGAACATCTGAGCTGCAGACAGAGGTCCCTGTCAGGGGTGGGATCCTGACAGAGACAGAGCGAGAGATAGAACATTACGGAGCTGCACCTGCACCTCACTGCGGCAGCATCCTAAGAAAGGACAAAAAGCGGAGTATATTGTGGAGAAGTGAGAAACGAGATCACAGCACAAGGAGATAATACCGGGAGGAGTTCTGCCTTAAGATCGGCAACATCCTTCTGAGGCGCGTAGCCGGTGGCCAGAACACCGAGGGAGTAATAGGCTCTACGCATTACTTCAAACTATGGCAGGACAGTTAATTCCAAGTTGGCTGCCCAACCTTTAACCTAATGAAGACAACGGAGGCAAATTGTGGGAGAGGGGCGTCACTAGGGTCCCTATAAATAAGCTCCAGGCCTACCCCATCATTCGGGTCGTCCTATCCATACCATCTGGGGGACGGAGAGAGAGAATATCAGAAACATACACGACAGTTGTGAGGACTATACCGTGGTGCTCAGCAGGGAGGTACTACAACACACAGGCGCAAGTAGGAAGGCTACTGATTTCTACCTGCAAAGGGAACTCTGGATGTGCCTTCGGACCGGCCGGATTCAGCCAGCCCTGTTAGCAGTGCCCTGGATTGTGGATGCTGAAGTCTACAGTAAAAAGGTAAAGAGACTGCAACCCTGTGTCCTCGTTATTTACTGCGACCTACACCATCATCATCTACCTTACTGGGAAGCCCTGGGGACATACTTCACCTGTGGGAAGGTATACCATCTAGCTGCCATTCCATCACCCCAGTGGACCCCTAGCAGCGTCGGTCATCCTGACCGAGTACCACAGGTGGCGTCACGAACACTTGACAAACTACATCCTTTGATTGGGCGCCTCTTAGCAGGGCCACAGACCGGGTCGGGCCACCGTGACATCCCCAGAACCGAGACAGAAGGGACCCGGTACCAAGTACCCCACTGCCCTGCGCCTGGGGGGCGATCCATATATATATATATATATATATATATATATATATATATATATATGTGCTGTATATATAAATCTGCACCTATTCTATGTGTATATATGTAATCTATCTTTTATATTATAACCTGTCAGTGTGTTTTTTACATTGGCCGCCTATGAAATGCTGGCTTTTCAAAGATTACCGATGCGTAAACATCGCACAGCATTCGCATGGTGGTGCAGTTCCTACGCCCCACTTTTCAGTTTTTGAATTTCCACAAAAATTTAAAATAACCAATACATTTTGTTCAACTTCACAATTGTGTTCCACTTGTTGTTGACTCTTCACCAAAAATTTACATTTGGTATCTTTATTTTCAAGCATGATATGTGGGAAAAGGTTGAAAAGTTCCAGGGGGCCCAATACTTTCACTGTACTGTATATCTTTATATTTTATACAGAGCTAGATAGCAGAAAAGCCGGTAATTCATTTTTCGGCTTTTGCTAAATCATTGCCGAACCCGACAGGATATGAGACATGGTTTACATACAGTAAACCATTGCATATCCGTTAGATTTTTATATATCCCTTCCGTAATAATGTTAGTAGTGTGTGTGTGTGTGTGTAAAATTTTGGAGCTGTAGGTGTTAAATTAAAGGATTATTTCACGAAAAAAACTGGCGTGGGCTCCTGCGCAATTTTCTCCGCCACAGAGGGAAAGCCAGAAACTGAAGGCAGATATTAATAGCCCAGGCTTAATGTCACCTTACAATAGCAAGGTGACATTGACCCCTTATTACCCCATATGCCAATGCTACAGGGCTAAGTGAGGCTAAGTGCCAGAATAGGCACATCTTACAGATGTGCCTTCTCTGAGGTGGCTGGGGGCAGATGTTTTAGCCAGGGGGGGGGATCATTAACCATGGTCCCTATCTAGGCTATTAATATCTGCCCTCAGTCACTGGCTTTCCCTCTCTGGTGGAGAAAATTGTGTGGGAGTCCACACAAGTTTTTTTCTGTGAATTAGTCCTTTAATTTAACACCTACAGCTCCAAAATTTTACACACACACACACACTACTAACATTATTAGGGAGGGATATATATAAATCTAACGGATATGCAATGGTTTACTGTATTAACCATGTCTCATATCCTGTCGGGTTCGGTAATGATTTAGCAAAAGCCGACAAATGAATTACCAGCTTTTCTGCTATCTAGCTCTGTATGAAATATAAAGATATACAGTGCCTTGAGAAAGTATTTGGCCCCTGGAACTTTTCAACCTTTTCCCACATATCATGCCTCCAACATAAAGATACCAAATGTAAATTTTTGGTGAAGAATCAACAACAAGTGAAACACAATTGTGAAGTTGAACGAAATTTATTGGTTATTTTAAATTTCTGTGGAAATTAAAAAACTGAAAACTGGGGCGTGCAATATTATTCGGCCCCTTTACTTTCAGTGCAGCAAACTCACTCCAGAAGTTCATTGTGGATCTTTGAATGATCCAATGTTGTCCTAAATACCTGATGATGATAAATATAATCCACCTTTGTGTAATCAAGTCTCCGTATAAATGCACCTGCTCTGTGACAGTCTCAGGGTTCTGTTTGAAGCACAGAGAACATCATGAAGACCAAGGAACACAACAGGCAGGCCCATGATACTGTTGTGGAGAAGTTTAAAGCCAAATTTGGATACAAAATGATTTCCAAAACTTTAAACATCCCAAGGAGCACTGTGCAAGTGATCATATTGAAATGGAAGGAGTATCATACCACTGCAAATCTGCCAAGACCCGGCCATCCCTCTAAAGTTTCATCTCAAACAAGGAGAAGACTGATCAGAGATGCAGCCAAGAGGCCCATGATCACTCTGGATGAACTGCAGAGATCTACAGCTGAGGTGGGACAGTCTGTCCATAGGACAACAATCAGTCGTACACTGCACAAATCTGGCCTTTATGGAAGAGTGGCAAGAAGAAAGCCATTTCTCAAAGATATCCATAAAAAGTGTCATTTAAAGTTTGCAACATTTTTTATACATTGTGTGTGACGCCGGCCTTACCCTTACAAAGGTTAATAAAATATGTCTAAAGGACATTTTTTGTGAAAGAAAAGTAAATGTTTATTTTTTTCTTCCAGATTCCAAAAATTTCTGTGACGCACCTGAATGGCTAATAAACTTGAGTTGGTTTTGAGTACCTTGAGGGGTGAAGTTTTTAGAATGATGTCATTTTTGGGTATTTTCTGTCATAAAGGCCCCACAAAGTCACTTCAAATGTGAGGTGGTCCCTACAAACATGGTTTTGCAAATTTTGTTGTAAAAATGAGAAATCGCTGGTCAAATTTTAACCCTTATAATTTCCTAACAAAAAAATTGTTTCCAAAATTGTGGGAAATGTTATTTATTATGTGTTTTGTGCGATATAACTCTCTGATTTAAGGGCATAAAAATTAAAAGTTTGAAAATTGCAAAATTTTCCAAATTTTTGCCAAATTTCCTTTTTTTTTAACAAATAAATGCAAGTCATATCAAATACATTTTACCACGATCATAAAGTACAATATGTCACAATAAAAAAATCTCAGGACCAGCGGGATCCATTGAAGTGTTCTAGTGTTATGACCTCATAAATTGACAGTGGTCAGAATTGTAAAAATTGGCCTGGTCAAGAAGGTGAAAACAGGCTTCGGGGAGAAGGGGTTAATCATACCTGCATTGTGCCCTTTCTCCAGCAGATACCCTTAGCTGTGATCCCATGGACCTCAGGCTCAGCGGATTGGACCAGTGGAAAGAACTGAAAATAAATCAGGCATGGATCACTGTTGCCTTTCATTCATCAATAGCAGTGTTCTAAACATCTGTTTTCCAAGCAATTCAAGTTTTTTTATTAATTATGCAATTCATGCAAATGTATCCACTGCTACTGAATTTTTTTTTAGAAACATTGCATTAGAATTTCAAGCCTTCTACTCATCTCTAATTAACACCTAAAATATATTTATTTTTTCAAATGCTTTGTACTATTTGTAATAGCTTAGTTGGGGTCTGGGTTCAGAGGTAGTCTTCCCCAAGGTAGTCTTTATGATTATCATGGACAGTAAAAGTAATAAAGGAACTGATTGCAAATGGGAAAAATGCAATGTCAATCTATATATATAAAAATGTGTGTATGCGTGTGTATGTATGTGTGTGTGTATCAGCCACGCCCACTCCACATAGCCCCAACCAATCACTAAGCATCTTTCATTTCACCAGAGCTGTTTAAAAGAAGCTGAGCTGTGATTGGTTGCTATGAGCAACAGTTTTCCTTGTAGACAGTTGTGGTAACTGAGGCCTATTATTCTTATCATTTTTATGGTGCTATCGTCCTTCTGTAAAGCTGGAAATAACACGATTTATTACCGTGCTGACACAGACCACCCTCTGACACTGCAGGGGGAGCCCAGAATCAGGAACTTCTCTTTATCTGGCATGAAGCATCCTCATTAACTTCAAACTTCAAACACAGATTAAAAAAAGAAACACAAGATGGATTTCTCCAACCCACGTATCATTTTAATCGGTGTAACAGCAGCAACCTGACAATGTTGGCACTGATGGGATGATGTGGAATATTAGGGGTAGTAGTCTGGTGGCTCTGGCTGATGGGATGATTGGGATATTAGGGGTAGTAATCCGGTGGCTCTGATGGGATGATTGGGATATTAGGGGTAGTAGTCCGGTGGCTCTGGCTGACAGGATGATGTGGGATATTAGGGGTAGTAATCCGGTGGCTCTGATGGGATGATGTGGGATATTAGGTGTAATAGTCTGGTGGCACTGGCTGATGGGATGATTGGGATATTAGGGGTAATAGCCTGGTGACTCTGGCTGATGGGATGATTGGGATATTAGGGATAGTAGTCCGGTGGCTCTGGCTGACGGGATGATGTGTGATATTAGGGGTAGTAGTCCCTTGGCTCTGGCTGATGGGATGATTGAGATATTAGGGATAGTAGTCCGGTGGCTCTGGCTGACGAGATGATGTGTGATATTAGGGGTAGTAGTCCGGTGGCTCTGGCTGATGGGATGATTGGGATATTAGTGGTAGTAGTCCAGTGGCTCTGGCTGACAGGATGATGTGGGATATTAGGGGTAGTAATCCGGTGGCTCTGACGGGATGATGTGGGATATTAGAGGTAGTAGTCCGGTGGCTCTGGCTGGCAGGATGATGTGGGATATTAGGGGTAGTAGTCCAGTGGCTCTGGCTGACAGGATGATGTGGGATATTAGGGGTAGTAATCCGGTGGCTCTGACGGGATGATGTGGGATATTAGAGGTAGTAGTCCGGTGGCTCTGGCTGGCAGGATGATGTGGGATATTAGGGGTAGTAGTCCAGTGGCTCTGGCTGACAGGATGATGTGGGATATTAGGGGTAGTAATCCGGTGGCTCTGACGGGATGATGTGGGATATTAGAGGTAGTAGTCCGGTGGCTCTGGCTGGCAGGATGATGTGGGATATTAGGGGTAGTAATCCGGTGGCTCTGACGGGATGATGTGGGATATTAGAGGTAGTAGTCCGGTGGCTCTGGCTGGCAGGATGATGTGGGATATTAGGGGTAGCAGTCCTGTGGCTTTGGCTGACGGGATGATGTGGGAAATCTGTTCATCTTTGCACCGGAAGGAAAAAACAAAAATGTTGTTTACCAAAAGGCTCTTGAATGAGTTGAAAATAAAATACTATCAATATTTGAGTAATCATTTTGTTAATTTGTGTTGCAAATCTGTAGTGTTGAATATATGATGTGAAATGTTTTTATGTGCAATATAATAATTATAACCACAGTTTGTTACTATGCCCGGGCAAAGTTGGGCTCTTCAGCTAGTGTCTTATAAATGAGAATGCCATTTTTCTCTATAAAAATGAAAAACAAACTTTTCTCCCAACGTTGTTTGTTTTTTATTTTATCACATAGTACAAGTCAGACAGACAGTTTAGTACCATTAAAGTATTATGTGTAAAGCCAGGTTCACATTACATTTTTCCCACACGCAGTTGACCACGCAACAGAGCCACTAACGTATTGGAAAAGGATGATGTGAACATAGCCCAAGCTGTTTGTAGAAATGAAGTCAAAACACACAGTAAAATTGCAAATTATTATTATTATTATACATTTTTATATCGCCATTTATTCCATGGCTCTTTACACATGAAAGGGGCAAATATAGAAAAGTACAATAGACATGAGCAAAACAAGGCACACACAAGTACAGAAGGAGAGAGGACCATGCCCGCGAGGGCTCGCAGTCTACAGGGGATGGGTGAGGAGACACTAGGAGAGGGTAGAGCTGGTCGTGCGGTGGTTCAGCAGACTAAGGATCACTGCAGGTTGTAGGCTTGTAGGAAGGAGTGGGTCTTCAGGTTCTTTTTGAAGGTTTCCGTGGTAGGCGAGAGTCTGATGTGTTGGGGTAGAGAATTCCGGAGTATGGGGGAAGCACGGGAGAAGTCTTGTATGCAGTTGTGAGAAGATGAGATAAGAGGGGATTAGAGAAGGAGATCTTGAGAAGATCGAAGGTTGCGTGTAGGTACCGGGAGACCATGTCTCAGATGTATGGAGGAGACAGGTTGTGGATGGCTTTGTATGTCATAGTTAGGGTTTTGAACTGGATCCTATGGACAATAGGAAGCCAGTGAAGGGCATGGCAGAGAGGAGAGGCTGGGGAAAAACTGAGAGCAGGTGGATTAGTCAGGCAGCAGAGTGTAGGATGGATTGGAGTGGTGCCAGAGTGTTAGAGAGGAGGCCAGAGACTAGGAGGTTGCAGTAGTCGAGGTGGGAGATGATAAGGGCGTGCACTAGTGTTTTTGTGGTTTCATGGTCAAGGAATGTACAGATCCGGGAAATATTTTTGAGTTTGAGCCGGCAGGAGGAGGCAAGGGCTTGGATATGTAGCTCGAAAGAGAGGACAGATTCGAGGATCACCCCAAGGCACCGAGTGACTGGGACTAGGGAAAGTGAGCAGCCATTGACATTGATGGATAGATCACAGTGACTATCACACATTCCCTTTTGATAAAGCCTATGCGAAACGTGCGTCAGGGAGTGGATACGGTACCTTGGCATTTTCTCACGCTCACCATGGGTAAGCCTTATGGTTATTAGACATATCGCATTCCTCTTTTCCCTATATGGAGACACATAGTCACTGTGATAGCCCCAGGGAAATGTAGCATTAGGGGGATATATATGCTGATACTGAGGCTAATATTGATATTTAATGCTCTATTAACACTATGTATGTTACATGTTTTTTAAGCTTACAATGCTCTATATCAATACCATGATGATGGTTATTATGAGTTCTTATGCCAGCGACTTATTTGGTTCTCACTAGGGTTCTTTATATCTCTTGTTTGTGCTTCATTTTTGTGACATTTTGTACTTGTTTAATAAAATATATTGCTAATTTTATTACGTGTATGGAACTCCACTTTTCTTAGTGTTTCAATAAAAGAGTTAAGTAGGAATAATAAGTGTACAAATTCAGTAGAAAAAGAAAATGTTCATGCGTGTTTGTATTATGAAGGCAATTCAATCAGTTTCAATAAGTGAGATGAAATTATTGGATGTCCCCCATAGCTTGATGAGAACCCAGAGGCTGATTTTCTGACGAGTTTCACAATGTTTCTTCTGTTTTTAATTACATCTATTTAATGTTGCAAGTTTTCTGCTTGTTCCTAATCAAAAGATCAAAGGAGCAATTATGCAATGAAAATGTGATCTTTGTACACTTCTTTATTAAAATCTGACCAAAAGGTACACATAGAATAATAATCCTCTGAACAACTGGCGCTGACACAGAACTGAGGGAATGTAATATTAATCTTGATTGACGTCATTACATTCCCTGTGAGTCAAATCTTGTACAGGGAGAATCATAATAAGGGAGCTTTCATGTTAGTTTTACCAGTAAAAGCTGTGCAGATACCAAAAAAAAGCATTGCTTACCCACATTTGCAATAAAATGTTAGCAGCAAAATATTATTTTAGTTCAGCAAGTGCAATACACCTTAATGCTGAATTCACACGATGCGGATTTTGTGCGGATCCGCAGCGGATTTTTCCGCGCAGAAACGCTGCAGTTCCACAAAGTGATTTACAGTACAATGTCAAGACAGTCAATAGCAAAAAAAAAAAGCTGTGCTAATGGTGCGTAAAAATCCGCATGAAATCCGCTGCGGCACAAAAGAAGTAGCATATGCTACTTCTTTTGTGCGGAACTGCAGCGTTTCTGAGCCCTTCCATGATAGAAATCCGCAGGGGTAAAAACCGCAGAAAATCCGCACAAAATCCGCATCAATTCCGCATCAAAACCGTGCAAAATCCGCGGCAAATCCGCAGCAAATCCGCACCTGCTGTTTCTGTCAGGAGATGCGGATTTTCTGCGGAAAATTCTGCACCCCAATCCGCAACATGTGCACATAGCCTAAAGGCTTTTTGCTGAGTTTTTGGAGCATTAAACTTTGTGGAACCTCTACAAAATCCCCCTCAAAAACTCAGAATTTGTCAAAAACTTGGAGTTTTCCCTCTAAAATCTCAGAAAAAAAATTCAGCTTGAACACACCCTCAGGCCGGGATCACACGGCCATCGATTCTCTCCTCTCATGCGAGAGAATTGGGCCGATTATTCCAATGACACTCGGCTCTTAC
This sequence comes from Ranitomeya variabilis, assembly GCF_051348905.1. Lineage (NCBI taxonomy): Eukaryota > Metazoa > Chordata > Amphibia > Anura > Dendrobatidae > Ranitomeya > Ranitomeya variabilis. The sequence continues at coordinate 166,303,880 of NC_135233.1, forward strand.
TTTGTCAGAGCTTGAGTTGAGTATCAGTGCACAGTGATTTGATTCTCTTCTATGGCTTCCGTGGTAATCGGACTGCACTCAGATGACATCCGATTGCAGTCCGATGTTTCACACGCACCCTACATTGCAGCTGGTTTAGACTTGTGGCTCATTCTAGATCGAGAATGGTGGGTGTGTGAAGACTATCTAAAGTCTCTTTCAGGTAATGAAATACAGGAAAAGCAATACAGAAATAAGTGCACATCTATAGAAAGAAAAATTAAATGTTATTGACAATGCAAAGCTCTAAGATTAAAAACAATTAAAACCATAATATTCCCATCAGCATAAAATATTGTATACTAACATACAGTACATTTCTGAACTGGAATGATGAAACTATATAATGCCACAAATAAACATATAAATGAATACAGACAAGTTTGAATTCACATAGTTAGGCCGGAGTCACACTACCGTAGAATACGAGCGAGTGCGATGCGAGAAAACATCGGATAGCAGTCGGACTAGTGTTAATCTATGGGGCAGCTTACATCACCATTCATTTATTCTCAGCCGTATTCAGCAATGCATGTAAAATCGCAGCATGCTGCAATTGTCACTGAGACTCGGCCGAGACTCACCAATGCAAACCAATGCGTGCTTAAAAAAAACTGCACAGCACTCGGACAATGCGAGTGCTGTCCGATTTTTACGCATCGGTGTCCTTTGAAAAGCCGGCAATTCATGTGCCGTGTACAGTAAAATCACAGAGTGACAGGTTAGAATAGAACAAATAGAATAGATATATACATATAAAATACATAGATATATAGATGTCAGTGACACACACATACTATATCTATATATTACATAGATAGAAGAAAAGTCTGCAATTCATCTGCCATGTACTGTAAAATCGCAGCAGGAGCCGACAGGATAGAAGAGATGGATTCCATACAGTAAATACATATAGAATAGATAGATATACAGATGTCTGTGACAAATACAGTTAGTACAGTGTGTGTGCAGCTTACTGTACTTGTATTTAACCCCTTCATGACCCAGCCTATTTTGGCCTTAATGACATTGCCGTTTTTTGCAATTCTGACCAGTGTCCCTTTATGAGGTAATAACTCAGGAACGCTTCAACGGATCCTAGCGATTCTGAGATTGTTTTTTCGTGACATATTGGGCTTCATGTTAGTGGTAAATTTAGGTCGATAATTTCTGAGTTTATTTGTGAAAAAAATGGAAATTTGGCAAAAATTTTGAAAATTTTGCAATTTTCACATTTTGAATTTTTATTCTGTTAAACCAGAGAGTTATGTGACAGAAAATAGTTAATAAATAACATTTCCCACATGTCTACTTTACATCAGCACAATTTTGGAACAAATTTTTTTTTTGCTAGGAAGTTATAAGGGTTAAAATTTGACCAGTGATTTCTCATTTTTACAACAAAATTTACAAAACCATTTTTTTTAGGGACCACCTCACATTTGAAGTCAGTTTGAGGGTTCTATATGGCTGAAAATACCCAAAAGTGACACCATTCTAAAAACTGCACCCCTCAAGGTGCTCAAAACCACATTCAAGAAGTTTATTAACCCTTCAGGTGTTTCACAGCAGCACAAGCAACATGGAAGTAAAAAATGAACATTTAACTTTTTAGTCACAAAAATGATCTTTTAGCAACAATTTTTTATTTTCCCAAGGGTAAAAGGAGAAACTGGACCACGGACGTTGTTGTCCAATTTGTCCTGAGTACGCTGATACCTCATATGTGGGGGTAAACCACTGTTTGGGCGCACGGCAGGGCTCGGAAGGGAAGGAGCGCCATTTGACTTTTTCAATGAAAAATTGGCTCCACTCTTTAGCGGACACCATGTCGCGTTTGGAGAGCCCCCGTGTGCCTAAACATTGGAGCTCCCCGACAAGTGACCCCATTTTGGAAACTAGACCCCCCAAGGAACTTATCTAGAAGCATAGTGAGCACTTTAAACCCCCAGGTGCTTCACAAATTGATCCGTAAAAATGAAAAAGTACTTTTTTTTCACAAAAACATTATTTTAGCCTCACTTTTTTCATTTTCACATGGGCAACAGGATAAAATGGATCCTAAATTTTGTTGGGCAATTTCTCCTGAGTACACCGATACCTCACATGTGGGGGTAAACCACTGTTTGGGCACATGGTAAGGCTCGGAAGGGAAGGAGCGCCATTTGACTTTTTGAATGAAAAATTATCTCTATCGTTAGCGGACACCATGTCGCGTTTGGAAAGCCCCTGTGTGCCTAAACATTGGAGCGCCTCCACAAGTGACCCCATTTTGGAAACTAGATCCCCCAAGGAACTTATCTAGAGGCATAGTGAGCACTTTAAACCCTCAGGTGCTTCACAAATTGATCCGCAAAAATGAAAAAGTACTTTTTTTTCACACTAAATTTCTTTTAGCCTCAATTCTTTCATTTTCACATGGGCAACAGGATAAAATGGATCCTAAAATTTGTTGGGCAATTTCTCCTGAGTACGCCGATACCTCATATGTGGGGGTAAACCACTGTTTGGGTGCACGGCAAGGCTCGGAAGGGGAGGCGTGCCATTTGACTTTTTGAATGGAAAATTAGCTCCAATCGTTAGCGGACACCATGTCGCGTTTGGAGAGCTCCTGTGTGCCTAAACATTGGAGCTCCCCTACAAGTGACCCCATTTTGGAAACTAGACCCCCCAAGGAACTTATCTAGATGCATAGTGAGCACTTATAACCCCCAGGTGCTTCATAGAAGTTTATAACGCAGAGCCGTCAAAATAAAAAATAATTTTTCTTTCCTCAAAAATGATTTTTAGCCCAGAATTTTTTATTTTCCCAAGGGTAATAGGAGAAATTGGACCCCAAATGTTGTTGTCCAGTTTGTCCTGAGTACGATGATACCCCATATGTGGGGGTAAACAACTGTTTGGGCGCACCGCAGGGCTCGGAAGGGAAGGCACGCCATTTGGCTTTTTGAATGGAAAATTAGCTCCAATCATTAGCGGACACCATGTCGCGTTTGGAGAGCCCCTGTGTGCCTAAACATTGGAGCTCCCGCACAAGTGACCCCATTTTGGAAACTAGACCTCCCAAGGAACTAATCTAGATGTGTGGTGAGCACTTTGAACCCCCAAGTGCTTCACAGAAGTTTATAACGCAGAGCCATGAAAATAAAAAATAATTTTTCTTTTCTCAAAAATGATTTTTTAGCCCACAATTTTTTATTTTCCCAAGGGTAACAGGAGAAATTGGACCCCAAAAGTTGTTGTCCAGTTTCTCCTGAGTACGCTGATACCCCATATGTGGGGGTAAACCACTGTTTTGGCACACGTCGGGGTTTGGAAGGGAAGTAGTGACGTTTTGAAATGCAGACTTTGATGGAATGCTCTGCGGGCGTCAAGTTGCGTTTGCAGAGCCCCTGATGTGCCTAAACAGTAGGAACTCCCCACAAGTGACTCCATTTTGGAAACTAGACCCCCAAGGGAACTTATCTAGATGTGTGGTGAGCACTTTGAACCCCCAACTGCTTCACAGAAGTTTATAACGCAGAGCCGTGAAAATAATAAATGTGTTTCCTTTCCTCAAAAATATATTTTTAGCCCAGAATTTTTTATTTTTTCAAGGGTAACAGGACAAATTTGACCCCAAAAGTTGTTGGCCAGTTTCTCCTGAGTACGCTGATACCCCATATGTGGGGGTAAACCACTGTTTGGGCACATGCCGGGGCTCGGAAGGGAAGTAGTGACGTTTTGGAATGCAGACTTTGATGGAATGGTCTGCGGGCATCATGCTACGTTTGCAGAGCCCCTGATATGCCTAAACAGTAGAAACCCCCCAAAAGTGACCCCATTTTGGCAACTAGACCCCTTAAGGAACTTATCTAGATGTGTGGTGAGCACGTTCAACCCCAAAGAGCTTCACAGAAGTTTACAACGCAGAGCCGTGAAAATAAAAAAATCATTTTTCTTTCCTCAAAAAAGATGTTTTAGCAAGCAATTTTTTATTTTCACAAGGGTAACAGGAGAAATTGGACCACAATATTTGTTGCTCAGTTTGTTGTGAGTATGCTGGTACCCCATATGTGGGGGTAAACCACTGTTTGGGCACACGTCAGGGCTCGGAAGGGAAGTAGTGACATTTGAAATGCAGACTTTGATGGAATGGTCTGCGGGCGTCACATTGCATTTGCAAAGCCGCTGATGTGCCTAAACAGTAGAAACACCCCACAAGTGACCCCATTTTGGAAACTAGATCCCCCAAGGAACTTATCTAGATGTGTGATGAGCACGTTCAACCCCCAAGTGCTTCACAGAAGTTTACAACGCAGAGCCGTGAAAATAAAAAATCATTTTTCTTTCCTCAAAAAAGATGTTTTAGCAAGCAATTTTTTATTTTCACAAGGGTAACAGGTGAAATTGGGCCCCAATATTTGTTGCCCAGTTTGTTGTGAGTGTGCTGGTACCCCATATGTGGGGGTAAACCACTGTTTGGGTGCACGTCAGGGCTCGGAAGGGAAGTAGTGACATTTGAAATGCAGACTTTGATGGAATGATCTGCGGGCATCACGTTGCATTTGCAGAGCCCCTGATGTGCCTAAATAGTAGAAACACCCCACAAGTGACCCCATTTTGGAAACTAGACCCCCGAAGGAACTTATCTAGATGTGTGGTGAGCACTTTCAACCCCCAAGTGCTTCACAGAAGTTTATAACGCAGAGCCGTGAAAATAAAAAATAATTGTTCTTTCCTCAAAAATTATGTTTTAGCAAGTAATTTTTTATTTTTGCAAGGGTAACAGGAGAAATTGGACCCCAACAGTTGTTGCCCAGTTTGTCCTGAGTACGCTGGTACCTCAAATGTGGGGGTACACCACTGTTTGGGTGCACGTCGGGGCTTAGAAGGGAGGGAGCACCATTTGACTTTTTGAACGCAAGATTGGCTGGAATCAATGGTGGCGCCATGTTGCGTTTGGAGGCCCCTGATGTGCCTAAACAGTGGAAACCCCTCAATTCTAACTTCAACACTAACCCCAACACACCCCTAATCCTAATCCCAACTGTAGCCATAACCCTAATCACAACCCTAACCCCAACACACCCCTAACCACAACCCTAACCCCAACACACCCGTAACCCTAATTCCAACCCTAACCCTAACCCTAATCCCAACCCTAACCCTAATCCCAACCCTAACCACAACTGTAACCCCAACACACCCCTAACCCTATCCGTAACCCTAACCACAAGCCTAATCTTAACCCTATTTCCAACTCTAGCCCTAATTCCAACCCTAACTCTAATTCCAACCCTAACCCTAAGGCTATGTGCCCACGTTGCGGATTCGTGTGAGATTTTTCCGCACGATTTTTGAAAAATCTGCAGGTAAAAGGCACTGCGTTTTACCTGCGGATTTACAGTGGATTTCCAGTGTTTTTTTGTGCGGATTTCACCTGCGGATACCTATTGAGGAACAGGTGTAAAACGCTGCGGAATCCGCACAAAGAATTGACATGCTGCGGAAAATACAACGCAGCGTTTCTGCACGGAATTTTCCTTACCATGGGCACAGCGGATTTGGTTTTCCATAGGTGTACATGGTACTGTAAACCTGATGGAAAACTGCTACGAATTCGCAGCGGCCAATCCGCTGCGGATCCGCTGTGGATCCGCGGCCAATCTGCTGCGGATCCGCGGCCAATCCGCTGCGGATCCGCGGCCAATCCGCTACGGATCCGCGGCCAATCTGCTGCGGATCCGCGGCCAATCCGCTGCGGATCCGCGGCCAAATCCGCACTGTGTGCACATGCCATAACCCTAACCCTACCCCTAACCCTACCCCTAGTTCTAGTTCTAACCCTAGTTCTAACCCTAACCCTAGTGGAAAAAAAATATATATATATTTTCTTTATTTTATTATTGTCCCTACCTATGGAGGTGATAAAGGGGGGGGTTTATTTATTATTTTTTTTATTTTGATCGCTGTGATAGAACCTACCACAGCGATCAAAATGTACTTTGCCGGCCGGCAGATTCGGCGGGCGCACTGCGCATGCGCCCGCCATTTTGGAAGATGGCAGCGCCCAGGGAGAAGACGGACCGACTTCGGGAGGCTCGGTAAGTATGAGGGGGTGGTGGGGGTGGTGGATCGGAGCACGGGGGGGGGGATCGGAGGACCGGGGGAGCGGACAGGAGCACGGGGGAGCGGACAGGAGCACGGGGGAGCGGACAGGGGGACGGAGGGGGGTACCGGACAGAACGGAGGACTGGGGAGGAGATCGGGGGGCGTGGGGGGGGGGGGCAGAACATGATTTCCAGCCATGGCAGATGCTATTGCAGCATCGGCCATGGCTGGATTGCAATATTTCACCATTTTCATAGGTGAAATATTGCAAATTGCTCTGATTGGCTGTTGCACTTTCAACAGCCAATCAGAGCGATCGTAGCCATGTGGGGGCAAAGCCACCCCCCCTGGGCTGAAGTACAACTCCCCCTCTCCCTGCAGATCGGGTAAAATAGGAGTTAACCCTTTCACCCGATCTGCAGGGACGCGATCATTCCATGACGCCACATAGGCGTCATGGGTCGGATTGGCACCGACTTTCATGACGCCTACGTGGCGTCAAAGGTCGGGAAGGGGTTAATTAATGAAAGATTAAATATCTGAAAAAAAATTATGTGGGCTCCCGTGTAATTTTCATAACTAGCAGAGGGAAATCCGACGGCTTGGGGCAGATGTTTATAGCCTGGGAAGGGGGTAATACCCATGGAGCTTCCCAGGTTATTAATATCAGTTCACAATTGTATACTTAGCGTTTACTGGCTATTAAAATGGAGGGACCCTAAAAAAAAATGACGTGGGGTCACCCTATAATTAATAACCAGCAAAGGCTATGCAGACAGCTGCAGGATTATATTAATAGTCTAGGAAGGGGCCATGGATACTGCCCCCCCAGGCTAAAAACATCAGCTCTCAGCCGCCCCAGAAATGGCACATCTCTAAGATGTGCCAATTCTAGCACATTATAATTAATAACCAGCTCATGTTAAAATCGCAGTGCATTCGGATGTAAATCGGATGTGGAGTGTGAAAAACCGGATTGTACTCCCATGACACTCACATGACACTCGCATTACACTTATGCCACTCTCAGCAGGAAGACTCGAATCCAATTTTTCATACATTTAGTGTAACTCCGGCCTCATACAAAGTAATGTAGCAATATTAGTGACCCTAACAAGAGCCCAATAGAGAACAAAGTTAATAAAATAACCACAATAAATATCATATAACCAGACAAAAGTACAGCAACAGAAACAGACAAAAAAAATAGTTCCTGTATTATAATAGTAAGTATTAAATATGCTTAGATTGTCGTACCCAATCAGTGATAAAGCTAATAATGAATCAGATACTGACAAACCAAGAGCAGGGAGGGTGTAATAAAGCAGGAAACAATAATAAATATCACAATAAAGAAGGATGTGTCACCCTCATTTTAAGGCTTGAAGCATGCCTTAATTATGACTTTGGAAGGGAAAAAAGAGCTCACACTTCATTCTAATCCCTGTTCCCAGGTGTGAAAAGGTTAATAATAATATCTGCTGGAGAATAGACACATGTCCTGGACCCAGTATATGCCAGAGGCTGTCAGGTGACAAATTTAAAACCTTTGGAGACAACTGTTCTCGTCTTCAAATGAACTGTATCAGGCACTCTCGTACTAAAGTCCATTTATAAATATTGACGTTTTTGTGACAGGCATAGGTCCTATTATTATGGGAGACATATTTTCTGCATTGTTAGCCCGGAATGTATACAATACATGTAATTACATTGCAATGAGGCCTGCTGATCAGTCTCAAATTAATATCGGAGAGATGGATGATGGTACATATGCTATGTTTCTAATTTGTGGAAAGTTAAAATCATAATAGGAAATATAGCATTAATATCTCCCACCTGGGACATCCAAGTGGTCAAATATCCGAAAATTTGTGAATCTCATAATTTTTTAGGACCTTGCCACATCCGATTGACCAGCCCCCATATGAGCTCACCAAGTGGAGGTATGTAGGAATGATTGTTGTCTAATAAACATATATTCTGAATAACAGTCATGGTCAGTCGGAAAAACACAGCTACTGTAGCTGTAGTTCTTTACAGTTTTCAAAGGAGAGTTTCCCTCCGCTGAGATCTTTTTGTTATTGATAGAATTGGTTTTAGCAGTATATTGACAAACTGTTACCCCAACATTTGAAAAAAACCGTTTGGGACAACCATGGTTTAGCAGGAGTATGTATATATACTACTAAAACCAATTCTATCAATAACAGAAATTCTGAATCTTTCCAAATTAAATAATTTATTAATTGTGATACCACACATGTTGTGTATGCGATAACATGCACACAGTGTGATATAATGTACATAGGATGCACCATAAGAAATGTTAAAAACAAGGATTGAGTAACATAATTGCTGTCATTAAAAAGAAAAAAAAAAACTGTTAACACTATGGGCTGCAAAAATACAACTATAAGAAACAGACAAAGAAAAAACATCATGCCCATATAATTGAGAAACACCCAGGCTCATTAAACATGAATATTTATTTCAATATAAAAAGATCATCAAAACACACAGGACACAATGACAATAAAAATATTTAAAAACAATTTGTGAAACACTCAATAGTCATGCCTATTAATACAGAACATGACCTACCGCAACTGCCAACTCGAGCTCACAATTGGTCAATATGGCCTCCAAAGCATGTGTGTAGAAAACACTTGATAGCAGCAAAACTACATATGTAACAGCAGGCCTGTTATGTACTATTGTTGTACAAGTTATAAACACATGTGAAAAAAGTAAAAAGGCCTAACTATTCACAGCACCATATACAAAAAGAAGCAAATAGAAGTGGGTGAGCACCCCACGCGTATCGCCACCACAATTGTGGCTTCTACCCCTGAAGAAGCCACAATTGAGGTGGTGATACGCGTGGGGTGCTCACCTGCTTCTGCTCTCATGGCTCTATACCGTTTTTGTTCATGCCCCGACTGTGGGCTTTGAGCTTTTGGCCTTCTTTTCCCTGCCTCCGCTGAAAACAGGTTTTGTATATTACTACATTGCATGTTGAGTCATTCAGCCCAGGTTTACTAGGTGTTATGGCTATTAGACTTGTTCCATACTAGTGCACTCATATACTGTAGATGTGGGCATATTGGGTTAGTCCCATTCTAGATATTCCGGACTCGTCATGTCTATCTTTTCTACCTGATCTCTATATGGTGCTGTGAATAGTTGGGCCTTTTTACTTTTTTCACATGTGTTTATAACTTGTACAACAATAGTACATAACAGACCTGTTGTTACATATGTAGTTTTGCTGCTAAGTGTTTTCTACACACATGCTTTGGAGGCCATATTGACCAATTGTGAGCTCGAGTTGGCAGTTGCGGTACGTCATGTTCTGTATTATTAGGCATGACTATTGAGTGTTTCACAAATTGTTTTTAAATGTTTTTATTGCCATTGTGTCCTGCGTGTTTTGATGATCTTTTTGTATTGAAATAAATATTCATGTTTAATGAGCCTGGGTGTTTCTCAATTATATGGGCATGCTGTTTTTTCTTTGTCTGTTTCTTTAAGCTCATAAACACGTTCCATGCATGGCCCACATGCTGCACTTGGTTGTATAGCGTTTTTTAAAAACATACCCTGACTTGCCAGACCTACTTGCCAAGGTACGGCGTGTCAGCGCACATTTCCGAAAGTCATCTCAGGCTTTCGGCGGACTAGCTTTGTTGCAGCAGCGCTTTAATTTGCTTCATCACTGACTGATTTGCGACCTGCCCACATGCTATAATTCGATCTTTAATAATAATAATAATAATAATAATAATGAAAAATAATAATTTTATTTCTATAGCGCCAACATATTCTGCAGCACTTTAAATTTTAGAGGGGACTTGTACAGACAATACAAGACATTACAGAATAACAATAATCACATAAACTACAGATACCAAGAGGAATGAGGGCCCTGCTCCCAAGCTTACAATCTATGAGGAAATAGGGGAGATACGAAAGGTAAATGGTAGCAATTGTTTTTATTGTTCTGACCAGCCATAATGTAAGAAATCGGATGTTCATATAGTGCTGCATGAACCAGTTACCAAACAGTATGTGTAAAAGTACAGACACAGAGGGCTATTAAATGCATAAAGCGTGTGAGAACAAGATACAAGGATCCTGGTTATGAAGAAAATTTTGAATGGGCAATGGTGAAACTTGTACTCCCTATGGATTCCCTTACTGACACACTTCCTTCAACAGCGGAGTAATGAAGATTATTTCCCCTGCTAATTTGTCATGTAAGATTATCTCTACCCGGATTGTGCCAGTCGCACAACTGCTAGGTAAAGATGTGCTATTTTTTAAACAAATATATTTGGGGGGGATTTTTTAAATTGCCTTTATGAGACACGCAAACAGCAGACGCTGTGAAATATATGGTAAACAGTGACATTTAAGTAGCTCAAGAGGTTTTGTGGCAGTCACACAAATATTAGGTATTTAAGCAATAGACAAGGATTTTTTTCAATCGTCTTGCTGACATACTCTAAATGCAGAGTAATGAAGATTATTGTCCCTGCTAAATTGTCCTGTAAAATGATCTGTACACAGATTGCGCCAGTCGCACAACTGCTAGACAAAGAAACGCTATTTTTTAAAATAGAAAATTATGATTTTTTTTCAATCGCCTTGCTGACACACTCCAAATGCGGAGTAATGAAGATTATTGCCCCTGCTAAATTGTCACATACGAGTATCTCTACCTGGTTTGCGCCAACTGCTAGACAAATATTAGGTATTTTAAGCAATAGACGAGGAATATTAATTAGCAATTAGATTTTAAAATGAATGTTACTATATGCTGCCACTCAGGAATATTATTTTGCGATAAAAACAAATAAATAGGCTGCTACACAGGAATAGTATGTAATTCCCCAAAAAATTGTTTTGTATATGCTGGTCCTACCTAATATTATTTCCCTCTACAAATAGCTGATTTTTATATTTTGGTAGTGGATGAAACTCTCTATTTCACCCTAATCCCACAGTCTGTTCCCAATACTAAATACTCTTCAACACAGTGTAAAATAGCCGAGATCTGCATTATGTACTTGCAATGAAGAGAACACCCAGGTGCCTGCCTTTCACCCTACTTCCTATTAAATCTCTCCCTACTTAAATCCCCACCTAACAAACAAGTAATCTTTTCACAATCTTCTGCTTTTTGGAATAACTAACGCTCACTATAATCTAATATCACTCTCCCTATGCTCCTTTTACTCTCCCTACGCTGAAACTACACTCTCCCTATGCTGTTTCCGGCTGCAATGAGCGCAAGATGGCACCTGCAGCCTTTAAATAGTTCCTATTATGCTGGAGGGCCAGCCAATCATAGTAATGCCATACCAAAGATGGCGCCGGCATTACTGTGATTGGCAAGCCAGCACAGCATGTTCATTGGCTACAAATAAAGCACCAAACATGCTGGGCTGGTCATTTGAATATACCGAGGCGAATACCTAATTACTTGCCGAATAACGAATAGCCCAAATACCGTGCTATTTGTGTGAGTAACGAATAGTGCCGAACGTATTCGCTCATCACTATCATCATCATCATCATCATCATCATTCATACATTCTATGCCATGGGCATCAGAAGTGTTCTCAAAAGCTTCACAGAGTCAAGAGGAGGAAATTTGCACCAATGTCCCAATTTTCTTTAGCTTGGATCTGAGGCAGGACGAAGTAGGGTCCAAGCAGCCTCCTGACCCTCGAGAACAGATGTTAATCCCTGAGGGGAGGAGTGATCCTGATGAGACTCATATCTGACTTTACTGTGCTGCCAGGGCTGGAAGAGGAGGAGGGAGACTCTAAGGCTACTTTCACACTAGCGTCGGTACGGGGCCGTCGCGCTGCGTCGGCCCGACGTACCGACGCATACTGTGAAGAAAATGCCCAACGTTGGCAGCGGAAGCAGTCTTAAGACGCTTCCGCTGCTTCATTGTAAGGTCCGGGGAGGAGGGGGCGGAGTTTGGTGGTGGTCCCAACGCACAAAAAAAGTTACATGTAACATTTTTTTGTGGCGGCGGTGCACCAAAACACAACGCAACCGTCGCATGACGGTTGCGACGTGTGGCACTGCGTCGCTAATAAAAGTCTATGGAGAAAAAACGTATCCTGCAGACAACTTTGCAGGATGCATTTTTTATCCACAACAACGCATTGCAACGTGCAGTGCACGACGCTAGTGTGAAAGTAGAATAAACACCTATAAATAGCGAATTTAATTACGTCTAAGCAATATTAATCATACACACCAAAAAGGGATGCTAGACTGTACTAATAATGTAATGTCAACTTTATTAAAGAACAGGTAAAACCGAATACATAAAAAATGAGACACCACAGAGAACAGACACAACTGGAAGGGATGGCTGGAAAATAAGTGGCTAACATAGAACAACTACCTCCCAATACGATATCAAAGCAGATAGTAATAGCACTCAACCAGTTCCAAAATATAACTACCGATATGGTGACTGAAAAAGTGCAACAGTGCAATCAATCAGACAATAAATTAATAAATATTCACAAATGTGAGGTAATACCAAGTGGTATACTATATATTACATATTATAAGAAGTATGTAAAAAGCATCAGTCATGTCGGAGAATGAGAGATATCCATTGAGATATGGAAAAAGAAGATTTGAGCCATACCGTCGGTATGATAGGAAAAAACGACCTGATAGGTCTAATTTCCTCAATAATCAAATGGATACTACATCTAAGGTAATTAATTTATCTAACATCACATTTACCTCTGATCAACTTGCTGTACTCAATAAGGGCTTGTCTTTTTCACCATCATCTAGGTTCAATTGTTTTTCTACAGTTAAAGATCTACAACTTTTTGCTCGAAAATTAATTTACAAAAAAATGTTTTTTGATCATACTATTGATGAAATGTTTCCATCAGCAGCTGAAAAAGAAGCCCTAAGGGACTTGGAGGATTTGGCGGCTGAGTCTGAGGGAACAATGGTAAGTAAGTTCCCACCACGTCTATTACCCAAATCTAAGAAATTTCCATTAATTGCTGCCCACCCGGAGGTTGATCTTTTTGTTAGACTAGTAACCAGGGAGATTCAATTAATCCCCGAAACCATCAAATATGATAATCTAAATCACAGGGAGAGAATCGCTTTAAAACAACTGGAACAAATGAAGGATGTAATTGTGAAACCCTCGGATAAGGGGGGCAATATTGTCATCTGGCCTACTCATATGTACGAGAAGGAGATGTACAGACAGTTAAAGATGGAATGCTATCGAAAATTAACATTCAACCCTCTTTCTAATTTTAGAAGTGAGTTACAGACTCTACTGTCCGAGGCGGTCGACAATGGTGTATTGACAAATGAACAAATGAAAGGACTTTGGATTGAGGAACCCACCATCTCAACCATCTACCTTCTTCCAAAGATCCACAAGGACTCAACGTCACCACCAGGTAGGCCTATTGTCTCAGGGATGAATAATATTTGTGATCCCTTATGCAAATGTATTGACCATCATTTGAGACCTTTGGTAGACACACTGCCATCACATCTCCGAGACACTTCTGATGTGTTGAGAAGATTGGATGGGATTCAACTTGAATCTGACATGTACCTGGTGACTTGTGACGTTGAGTCCTTGTATACGTCAATCCGACATGAGGATGGTCTGGACGCTGTTAAATTCTTTTTGGATACGAGTTGTTTGGATGTTGATCTATGTCAGTTTATCCTTAAGGCATTACAATTTATACTTACCCATAATTTTTTTATGTTTGGTGATGCCCTCTACCTACAGCTCCAGGGGACTGCTATGGGGGCGTCTTGTGCGCCCTCATATGCTAATCTCTTCCTGGGGCTGTGGGAGAGGGCTATCTTTCAAACTAATCCAGTGGCTTCATGCGAAAAGGCCATTTTTGGGGGCCGGTACATAGATGATGTACTGATGATCTGGCATGGATCCAAATTTGAACTGGAAGGTTTCCTTGTTGAGTTAAATCAAAACAACATCAATGTTAGACGCATAAATCAAGCCAGACTCAGATTGACTTTTTGGATATTCTCATCCAGGTGGACCATGAGGGATATCTACAGACAGACCTATTTAGGAAACCTACTTCTACAAACACCCTTCTACATGCATCATCTCAGCATCCTAGACATCTTATACGTAATATTCCAACGGGACAGTTTCTAAGAGCTAGAAGAATCTGCTCCAACGAATCAAATTTTGCCAGACAAGCTAGTGATCTACACCAACGGTTCCTGGATCGTGGGTATAAACATCAGTATATTCGTGAGGCCCACATACGGGCACTTAGGAGTAATAGATCTGAATTACTGAAGAAACGCTCTGACAGGTCAAGGATTGATTCGAAGGTAAGATGTATTTTGGACTTTCACTCCAGAAGTGATGAGGTGTATTCTGTTTTGGCCAAACATTGGGATGTTCTACGATTGGACAATACTATCGCCAAGATCACTGATACTGTTCCATCCGTGACATTCAGGAGGGCAAACAATCTTCGTGATAAACTAGTTCATAGCCATCATAAAAAAGTCAAAGACAAATATGTGTTTAATTCTAAAGGCCCAAGCTGGGGCTGTTCTACGTGTGGTAAATGCGTTGCTTGTAAAAACATCATGACAACCAAGAATTTTTTTGATTCTTCTAATACCAAAAAGTATGTCATTACTCATTGCATTAACTGCACCACTAAGGGCGTTGTTTACTATGGGACATGCCCATGTAATCTCATTTATATCGGCATGACATCTAGAGAATTACGTCGGCGGGTCCGAGAACACATCTTGGATATTGAGGCTGCCAAGGAGGTTGAAGATGTCACTAGCTTGAAAACCATCCCACGTCACTTTTATAAGTTTCATGGTTGTGACTCATCGAAATTTCAAGTGAGAGGAATTGACAGGGTATTTCCTGGCACATGGGGTGGAAATTAGAAGAGGATTTTGGCGCAAAGGGAGTCTCAGTGGATTTTTAAGTTAAACACCATTGCCCCATATGGCCTAAATGATCACAATAGCTTTGTCCCATTTCTTCCCATATAAAAGAGTCTTGGACCCCTGGTATTTACCTGATTTTATGAGTTGGTTTTATTCTGCCATCTTGTGTTTTATTACCACCATTTTGCGAGTAGAGGCTGTAGTTATATTTGCTTTTAAATATTTTTTAATTTTATATATATATATATATATATATATATATATATATATATATATTGTATATGTTTTTCTTCCATATATATTTTTAATTGTCAGTCTTTTGTGTTATGGGTAGCTTGTTATTGTGTTTTCTATGTCTTATACTTTTTTATTTTTGTTTTTTCAGAGGCTTATTCCATGCCATTTTTTTCCCCCATTCACCTTTCTCTGCTACAGGATGACTGCTATGGATGGAATCAATACTGGCCGGATACTCCATGCCATATTTATCAATATTATTCACGTCGTGTATATTTATACACTTATGCACGTTATGTGTTCATTATACTTGGTAATTGTTTTATTTTGATAACAAAATATTATCATTTTTTCTCACGTGCACGTTATATGTTTATTTTATTCACTAATTGTTTTATTTTGATAACAATAATTTATTCATATATATTTTTTCTCACTTTTTCACAAATTATACATATTACTTTTTTATTTTTATTCTTACCTTTTTCTTTCTTATTTTTATGGTTTTGCTTATTTAGCATGTTGTGTCATATATGGCTTAGATGTTCTTGAACCTGCAGTCTTCCGGGGATTCCTTTCTGTTGCGTACCTGTTTTATCCCTTGCACCACGGCTATAGGTTGGACTGATATACCTACTCATTTTTGTACTGAGAAGACACTTTATTACCATGGATACGTCGCCATTAGTTTGCTAAGACAACATCACCCGTTCCTTGACTAAATCTATGTCTGCCAGGGTGAATTTCACCACAGACACTTGGATGAGACCTACTGTCTCCTTTCCCACAATCCATGTAGAATGTAAGCCTGCAAGGGCAGGGTCCTCTTCCCTCTGTATCAGTCTGTCATTGTTAGTTTTGATTACTGTAAGTGATATTTGTATTTTGATGTAACCCCATCTAGTGTATAGCACCATGGAATTAATGGTGCTATATAAATAAATAATAATAATAATAATAATAATAATAATAATAATAATAATAATGAGAAAGCATGGGCAAGGGCATTACATCTCGCTGACTGGGTACTGGGTGACTTTGGTGGCTGTGGGGGCAGGTGCTGCTCCACAAGTCT
Organism: Ranitomeya variabilis; assembly: GCF_051348905.1. NCBI lineage: Eukaryota > Metazoa > Chordata > Amphibia > Anura > Dendrobatidae > Ranitomeya > Ranitomeya variabilis. The sequence goes on from NC_135233.1 coordinate 166,320,306, forward strand.
TGGAATTACCAATGCTTGCAGGACAAACCTCTAGATCTCACACTTCCTCCACTGCTTCTGCCTCCTGCTTTACCTCCACTATGGCCTCCACCTGCTCCCTCAAAATCTGCCTTAATGAGACACTGCAATCAGGCAGTGTTAAAATTGATATGCCTTGGAGATCACAGTCATACAGTTGAAGAGTTGTGGACAGCTCTCCAGGCCAAGTTTGAGCAATGGCTGTCTCCGCTGAACCTGCATCCAGGGAAGGCCATGTCTGATAACAGTTCTAACCTGGTGGTGGCCCTACGGCAAGGCAAGCTCACACACGTGCCTTGCATGGCTCACTTCCTGAACCTCGTGGTACAGTGTTTTCTTCCTTACTATCCTGGCCTGGGTGAGCTGCTGCAGAAAACACGGAAGCTGTGTGCTCACTTCCACCGTTCGCACCTCTCAAGTCATCGACTTGCATCGATAGAAAGTTCTTTGTCATGAAGCTTATGTGGTAAAAAATGTGAATAACAATAAGTGCAGGAGGAAACAGTAGCCAGTGTCAGCTATTCATACTGCACAGATTAGGACCATGATTGCACGAGAAATAGTCAGATTTGCTAGATTGGGATGGCTCTGAAAGTGAGACAAATGAGGGAGAAAGGCATGCCAGACCAATTGTAATAACAAAATCTAGGAGAGAAGTCATACAGCATAGTGGAGATAGGATGGATGCAGGAAATGCAGCTGTTGGAGCAGAAGCCACAATGAGAGAGGAATCTAGGAATTATACCGCAGGAGAGTTAACAGAATTAGCTACCAGATACAGGCAGCAAGCAGGAGAGCATTTGTTAACATGGATTCTCAGGTTATGGGATCAGGGTGCCGATATGATAATTTTGAACCATCATGAGGGCATAGGAATTGGTAGTACTTGTATTGATCCCATGGTACGTCTAAAAATGAGACGTGCAATGGACACTGCAGAGAATTTTTCCCTATTGCATTTGGTGAGGGATTCTGTGGCACAAGTGTATGATTCTCCTACTGAATTAATACCACAAATACGATGGGAGTCTCTTGCAGATGGAGTTCAGAGACTGAGAGAAATCGCGTGCATAGGTGATATAACTCGAAATCCTTTGCCAGATATGAATGATCACTTTGCTGTTCTTGAGGATTGGAAGGGACCAGATGCTGCAGTGATGACAGTAATGTTGAAAAATAAGTTCATAGAAGGTGCCCCAGCTGCTTACAAATCCCCATTATTTACCATGTTCAGTGTGCTTATGTGAAATTCCACTACTGTCTATACAGCATGCAGTTTAATCTCCCAGTTATCTGCACTAGAAAAAAGCAAGTGTCAAAAAATTGCACAGTAGAAAGAAGAAAAGGGGATAGTACCCAAATTAGAAAGAGAAGGAAGGAGTTGTTTTGTGACCTGATAGCTAGTGGAGTTCCATTCCAGGAGATAGATGGGATCTGTTCAGAAGGTGGCAAGATCTGAGGAGAAAAGGCAAATTGCAAATCGCCAAGCCCAGGAGGGTGGCAACAAATGAGATAGGGGTTGGAAAGATAGAGGTGGGACACCTGATGACAAAGTCCCTACTGTACCAGCCCCTTTCACTCCTCCAATACCATGTCCATATTCCCTCATGGACTAATCTAATTGCAGATTTTTAGATAAAAGTTGTGGAACATTCCATGACAATTGTGTTTGAACAGTTTTGCCATTTTTGATGTCTAATGATGTTTGTTTTCATTTTAGAGTTTGTATGAAGAGAAATATTCCTGTGAGCATAATATTATGTATGAGCACGCTGATGTATGATGAATTGGGTTTGGTCTTGGTGATGCATAAATGTACATTTCTCATTTGAGGGTTTGTCATATCTTCCAACTGACAGTCCGCTGTCACTTGGTGCTAGACTTTGATGTTTTTAAATGGCAAAAGAACACAACAGATGCAAGATGACTGTATGTGGAAGCCAGTGTGAGAGAAGCATACAAGGAAAAGAGGGAGTGACATGACAGACAATGAATTTAAGACTAGTGCGATGACTGATAATATGATGGGGGTTGACTAAAGTAATAGATGACTTAATGACTTTTTTGTTACATCTTTTTGTCACTGTATATTGTTTGTACAAACCCCTGTATTTGTCATGGATATTCTTTGTTTAAATTGGTTCATATCCAAAGAGAAAATCCACGTGGTATTTTTATTTTTTCTTTGTTTCTCATTCTTTCAATTTTGTTTGTACTGTGTTTGGTTTTAAAAGGTACAATCTTCTCCTTTAGTCTACTAAATGTTGGATTGTGGGGTGGGGGTGTGTAATTAACCTTTTGTTTTGTCTGCAGGAGTAAGGCTAAGTTCACACGTTGCAGAATTGCCGCGGAAATTTCCGTGGCAATTCTGCGCCTCCTGCCGCGGGTATATCGCATGCAGAATTAGCATGCATATACCCGCAGAAAACTAGCGTTTTGCAAGCATAATTAGCTTGCAGAATGCTAGCGTTTTCCAAGCGATCTGTAGCATCGCTTGGAAAACTGACTGACAGGTTGGTCACACTTGTCAAACATAGTGTTTGACAAGTGTGACCAACTTTTTACTATAGATGCTGCCTATGCCGCATCTATAGTAAACGATAGAATGTTAAAAAATAATAAAAAAAATAAAAAACATGGTTATACTCACTTGCAGACCTCAGTGGCGTCCGTTCCTATAGCTGCTGGGCGGTGAAGGACCTGCGATGACATCACGGTCTTGTGATTGGTCACGTGACCGGTCACATGTGGTCTCGCGACCAATCACAAGACCGTGACCTCATCGCAGGTCCTTCACCGCCCAGCAGCTATAGGAACCGAGGCGGCAGCGTGCAGCGGAGAGGCCGTAAGACTGCGGGGGACATCGAGGGTGAGTATATCGCTATTTTTTATTTTAATTCTTTTATTTTTTACCAATTATATGGTGCCCAGTCTGTGGAGGAGAGTCTCCTCTCCTCCACCCTGGGTACGAACCGCACATGATCTGCTTGCTTCCCGCATGGTGTGCACAGCCCCGTGCGGGAAGTAAGCAGATCAATGCACTCCTATGGGTGCAGAATCGTCGCGATTCCGCAATTTTAATGAACATGCTGCGTTTTTTTCTGGAATGCGATTCCGCTCAGGAAAAAAATGCAGCATGTGCACAAAAAATGCGGAATGCATTCTATTACATAGGATGCTTAATGGTAGCGTTTTTTTCACGGTTTTATAGCGTTTTTATAGCGAAAAACCGCGGAAAAAACGCGAAAAATCTGCTACGTGTGCACACAGCCTAAGGGTACCGTCACACAGTACCATTTTGATCGCTACGACGGCACGATCCGTGACGTCGCAGCGATCGTATGATTATCGCTCCAGCGTCGTAGACTGCGGTCACACGTTGTAATCACGGCGCTGGAGCGATGCCGAAGTCCCCGGGTAACCAGGGTAAACATCGGGTTACTAAGCGCAGTGCCGCGCTTAGTAACCCGATGTTTACCCTGGTTACCAGCGTAAACGTAAAAAAAACAAACAGTACATACTTACATTCCGGTGTCTGTCCTCCGGCGTCTCAGCTTCTCTGCACTGTGTAAGCACAGCGGCCGGAAAGCACAGCGGTGACGTCAGACGTCACCGCTGTGCTCGCTTTCCGTCCGGCAGGCGCTCACACTGCAGAGAAGCTGAGACGCCGGAGGACAGACACCGGAATGTGAGTATGTACTGTTTGTTTTTTTTACGTTTACGCTGGTAACCACGGTAAACATCGGGTTACTAAGCGCGGCCCTGCGCTTAGTTACCCGATGTTTACCCTGGTTACAAGCGAACACATCGCTGGATCGCTGTCACACACAACGATCCAGCGATGTCAGCGGGTGATCAAGCGACGAAAGAAAGTTCCATACGATCTGCTACGACGTACGATTCTCAGCAGGATCCCTGATCGCTGCTGCGTGTCAGACACTGCGATATCGTAACGATATCGCTAGAACGTCACGAATCGTACCGTCGTAGCGATCAAAATGGCACTGTGTGACGGTACCCTAAAAGAAGAAACCTTTGGCCATTTAATGAGATTACAGTGCCCAGTAAATAGTTTGTTTCTGCAGTACTGAAACATGAGTCCATCTACCTAAATTTAGACGTGACTTTTATTTTTGTGAGTTTTTTTCGCGTTCTTATTTTTTGGGAGCTCCCGTGAATATTGAGTTTTGAAAACGTATACGTTAAAAATAAATGATTTTAGTGAATGTTTGTTTGTTAATGTACAGTATTAGCATGCAATACAAATGTGTGAGTTGCCCAAAGTGTGATTTTCTTTGTTTATATGTAAATGAGAAACTTTACTGCTTACTGAATGAATGCATTGCTGAAGTCAGGGACAGTGTGTGGATGTAATGTGTTTGTTAATGATGAAAAAATAATAATTTGTTCGAATTGGGTTAAAAGCATATTGGTTTGGGTTATGTTTTTCCTGAAAAATTTGGAAATATTTATTTACTGATTTTGATTAGTATTAACATAATTTTGTAATTTTGATTGACATGATTGTGCTAGTAATTATGATCATCATTATTATGCAGATGTGATTGATATGAATTTGATGTATTTGATAAGTGGTGTTTGATATTGTGAAGGTATGATATATTTCAGTGAATAAGTCCAGACATATACGATTTATATATGATACACATATTTTATTGAGTAGTTAGTCATGTTCTAGATTAGAAATATCCATTCGCTACCGTAGAAAATTTCAAAGGTTGATCTGGGCACAGTAAGTAAACCAACAAACGTATAATAATTTTTGTTTCATTAATTTGATGAAGGGGTGGAAAACCAAGCCACCAGGACTGTGAGTATATCATGGACTGAGTTATCATGGACCAAGTTAATCTATCTTGGACTGTTGCTTTGGATTGAGTTTACCTCTGCCAGGGTGTTGCAACTTTTTCAAGTGTGACTTTGAATTTCACTTTCCCACAGTGCTGGCTGTATCTGTGCATATGCTGCAAATATCCAATTGAGCGCTGAGATCGTGCCCAGATGCTGCTAAACCATTACCAGGGTGAATCCTCATAACCGCCAGCTGATGACAAGTTAGGGGAGAACTAACCCTAGATGCTTTTGCCTGAATCCAAATGGCGTATAAAGTGAGGCCCTGACCAGCTGCAGCAATAGAAGATGAAGGGACTCTTATGTTCTGCCATGGACACCTGCACTCCCCTCACCCATTGCTTTGAAGAAACGAGGGGCTAATGTCATAAAAGGGCAGGGACAGATTACTTTTATGAGTCTGTTCTTTGGCTATCCAGGGAAAGCAGTGAAGTCATCTTGGAATTTAAGATGATGAGGGCATAATAATCCCCTTAATTTCGCTGCACCAGAGACCCATTTAGATCTGTGGTCTAAGAAGATCAGAAGAAAAGAAGATTTCTGCAAATACATTTGATATTCCAGTACCTGTTTGGTCCAAAGTTTTTGTTTTTTTGTGTTTGGTCCAATGTTTTTTTTTGTGTTTTTTTATGTCCAATGTTTTTGTACCAAAGTGGTTTTCTATTGGTAGCAAAGAAATACATAAATATATAGGGAACACTGTTAAATTGGTTTATGAAGAATTTGCATAGTTTAGTGGTAGAGGATAATTAATTAAAGTGGTTGAAACCAGGGGTGGAATGTGTAGTATGTTATATTTTTAAATGATTTCAACACTCCAATTAATTAATACTAATTATTGAGATATTGATATGGTTTCAATCAGTTCATTATATAATATTCAGTATATTCTTACAGTATGGAGTTCGCAGAAGGTCATTGAAGCTTAAGGGTGTGTGCACACGTCCGGATTTCTTGCAAACATAGTGTTTGACAAGTGTGACCAACTTTTTACTATAGATGCTGCTTATGCATGTTTAAAAATAATAAAAAAAATAAAAAAAATGGTTATACTCACCCTCTGCAAACAGCCGATGTCCTCAGCGGCGTCCGTTCCTATAGATGCCGGTGTGGTTCAGGACCTTCGATGACGTCGCGGCTTGTGATTGGTCACGTGAGTCACATGAGCGGTGACGCGACCAATCACAAGACAGCGACGTCATCACAGGTCCTGAACCACACCATCTATAGGAACAGAAGAGAGAGCATGCACCGGAGAGGCGGGAACACTTCGGGGGCCATCAGAGGGTGAGTATAGGACTATTTTTTATTTTAATTCTTTTTTTTTACCAATTATATGGTGCCCAGTCCGTGGAGGAGAGTCTCCTCTCCTCCACCCTGGGTACCAACCGCACATAATCTGCTTACTTCCCGCATGGTGGGCATAGCCCCGTGCGGGAAGTAAGCAGATCAATGCACTCCTAGGTGTGCGGAATCCCTGCAATTCCGCATTTTTAATGAACATGTTGCTTTTTTTTCCGCGATGCGATTTTTTCGCGGAAAAAAATGCAACATTTGCACAAAAAATGCGGAATACCCTGTAAATAATAGGAGGCATATGTAAGCATTTTTTTCGCGTTTTTATCACGTTTTTATAGCGAAAAAACGCGAAAAAAACGCGAAAAATCCTGAACGTGTGCACATGGCCTGAATGTACCTTTAGCCAGATGGTCAATCTTAAGGCCCCGTCTCACATAGCGAGATCGCTAGCGAGATTGCTGCTGAGTCAAAAGTTTTGTGACGCAACAGCGACCTCAGTAGCGATCTCGCTATGTTTGACACGTAGCAGCGACACGGCCCCTGCTGTGAGATCGCTGGTCGTGTCGGAATGGCCTGGACCTTTTTTTGGTCGTTGAGGTCCCGCTGACATCGCTGAATCGGTGTGTGTGACACGGATTCAGCGATGTCTTCACTGGTAACCAGGGTAAACATTGGGTTACTAAGCGCAGGGCCGCGCAAAGTAACCTGATGTTTACCCTGGTTACCATCGTAAATGTAAAAAAAAACAAACAGTACATACTCACATTCCGGTGTCCGTCAGGTCCCTTGCCGTCTGCTTCCCGCACTGACTGACTGCCGGCCGTGAAGTGAAAGCAGATCACAGCAGTGACGTCACCGCTCTGCTGTTAGGGCCGGCGCTCAGTCAGTGCAGGAAGCAGATGCCGGGGGACGCCAAGGTGAGTATGTACTGTTTGTTATTTTACATTTTACACTGGTAACCAGGGTAAACATCGGGTTACTAAGCGCGGCCCTGCGCTTAGCAACCCGATGTTTACCCTGGTTACCCGGGGACCTCGGCATCGTTGGTCGCTGGAGAGCGGTCTGTGTGACAGCTCTCCAGCGACCACACAGCGACTTAACAGCGACGCTGCAGCGATCGGCATCGTTGTCTGTATCGCTGCAGCGTCGCTATGTGTGACGGGGCCTTAACAAAGGAATGTAAATGACCAGTAATTTGTTTATCTACTAACAAAAGGATTGTTGGCATTTCAAAGATGAGAGCTACCTGATTAGATCATTCTCAGGAGAGGGTATCATATATATGTTAATTATATGTTATATAGATACTTGTTCTTATCTATTTGTCCTAAGGGCGTTTCATACTGGCCGACCATGATAAAGATGAAAAGTTTTTACATTAGTTGGCAGGACAGTTTTAACATATAAAAAGAGATTGAACAGAGACAGGGAGAGACACACAGATGGAAGAGTAATAGCAGACACAGAGAGACTAGGCTGATTGACTTCTACTATACTAATGCAATGCATGAATTTGATTATGTGCTATTTGAGTGACTGTTTATTTATTATCTTTTATTAAGTAAATTCATTTTTGTTTATTCAATTTTTGTGTGAGCATTTATTCATCACAATTCCTTGAACCTTAACAAAACAATGAGTCATGTATTATGTGTAATACATACATGCCATTTATTATATGTATTATGTGTAATCTACTGTATATAGTACACACAGTGCATGACAAACATATTACATGACATATACAGTATACATTACACACAATATATACACACATTACATTTATTTATGTGGAAGCCTTTTCATGCATGGCGGCAGTAGGTACTTGTCACCATTGAACATCATTAGCCTGGTAATGCAGTGTAGGTGCCTCTCTCCCTCTCTCTAGTGCAAACTGTGGAGCTGACAGAATTGAGTAGAAACACAGATGGAGGAGTAGCCCCTACTGCAGTCTGACAGCCGATACTCTGTGTAAACCCATATGTTGCAAATACTTAAGGCCAGCTAGGCCTGTGTGTATATGGAGGGAAATCTGAAGCCATCTAAGTGAAGCAGGGAGAATCCGGTGGCAGTCCTATCCCAGTGACAGTCACCCTAGACACCTTGTTTCAAGCTGTTAGTTTAAAGGAAACTTGTCAGGTACCCTTTGGCCTCCAAACCAGCAGCATTCACTTATTTAAGAGTAAATTTCATGCATAACCAGCCCTGTATAATGTTTTTCTGTACAAATGAAGTTTATGAAAAGCATTTATATTGCCCACGTTTGCTATGCTAATGAGGGCTTTGCCTAGTCGATGGGGTGTTAGTTTCCCCAAACTAGTCAGCCCTCTTTCCATGTTATCACGCCCCTGTAGGTGTGATAACATAATTTATGCAAGTGAAGTCATCACCACTCATGCAAATCTAGCTCATGTGCGCCCCTCATTCCGGCAGCATCACTGCGTCTCTGAAGCTGGGTGTACGCTTCCTAGCTTCAGAGGCATGCACTGAGCATGACCGAAACCGATCTTCTGAATTTCTGGCCATGCGTGCACCCAGCTTAACAGGCGCACTGCACATGCTTGAGATTTGTATGAGTGGCGATGACACCACTCATGCAAATTATGCTATCATGCCAGCAAGGGGGAATGGGGGAAAAAAGAGGCAAAATACTTGGGCTTCATTGTAGGAAGGGGCGAAATAAATCCGCAAATAGATAAGGTGGAGGCAATCCAAAAGCAGCCTCAGCCAGTCTCCAAAAAGCAGGTTGGGGTTTTTCTGGGAATTGTGGGATACTATTGACAATTTATTCCGAATTTCACCATAGCTGCCCCCTGACAGATCTTCTAAGGACACAAAGACGTCTATGGCCAAATTGTCTTCTGAAGCAGAAATGGTATTTTAGGAGTTGATGTTCGCCCTATGCCACCAGCCATTCTTGGTCACACCTGACTTCACTAAGTAGTTTGTGGTCCAAAGGGATGCCTCTGAGGTTGGTTTGGGAGCTGTGTTGTCTGTTGTGAATTCTGTTCTCGAGCTCCCTCCTGTGGTTATGAATGGTACTTCGGTGAGTTCTGTCCATGGACTCCCTCTGGTGGCTGTGAGTGGAGCTGCTGGTTCTGAGGTTCCTTCTCCAGCTGATCTCGTTTAGGCCTTGGCTGGCTGCTCTATTTAACTCCAGTCAGATCGTTACCTGATGCCAGCTGTCAATGTCCTAGTACTGGTTCAGTTTTCTTGGATCTTTCAGATGACCTGTCTACTTCAGCAAAAGCTAAGTCCCTGCTAGCTTATTTGTTACCATTATGTTTTTGTCAAGCTTGCTATTATGATTTTGTCTTGTTAGCTGGAAGCTCTGGGATGCAGAGTGGCACCACTGCGCCGTCAGTAGGTGTGGTGCTCTCTTTTGCACACTCTGCGTGGTTTTTTGTTAGTTTTTTATGCTGACCGCAAAGATACCTTTTCTATCCTCAGTCTATTTAGTTAAGTCTGGCCTCGTTTGCTGAAACCTATTTTATTCCTGTGTTTGTGACTTCCATCTTAACTCACAGTCAATATATGTGGGGGGCTGTGTTGTGAATCTGCTTTTGGGCTCCTTCTGGTGGTGGCTAGTGGTACTGGTGACTCGGGTGTGTTTTCTTTCTCAGTTCACCTGTTTTCATCAGTAGTGGGGAGTTCCTATTTATTCCTGCTCTTCAGTCATTGCCTTGCCGGCCATCAATGTAACCAGAGCCTTTCTGTTGCATGTTCCTGCTCCTAGACTACTGATCAGCTAAGTTGGACTCTTAGTCCTAAGTTTGTTTGCATTTTTTGTTCCAGTTTACAGTTATATCATTCTCTGTAGCTGGAAGCTCTTGTGGGCTGAAATTACCACTCCGTTGTCATGAGTTGACACATGAGTCTTAAAGTAATTTCAGGATGGTATTTTAAAAGGGTTTTCAGCTGACCGTGCAGTTCCCTTTTGTATCTTTCTACTATCTAGTAAGCGGACCTCGCTTTGCTGAACCTACCTTCATACTGTGTATGTCTTTTCCTCTGAACTCACCGTCAATATATGTGGGGGGCTTCTGTCTCCTTTTCGGGGGAATTTCCCTAGAGGTAAGCCAGGTCTGTTTTTTCCTCTACTAGGGTTAGTTAGTCCTCCGGCTGGCGAGAGACGTCTAGGGATAAAACGTAGGCACGCCCCCCGGCCACTATTAGTTGTGTGGTAGGTTTAGCTCACGGTCAGCTCGAGATTCCATCACCCAAGAGCTCGTCCGTTATTTATGTGTCCTGACGTTCCCCTGCCATTGGGAACCATGACAGTATGGCCGGCCAAGTGTTAAAACTGTTGGCAGAAGAAAGGAGAGAAAAAGAAGTCTGCAAATTTTTTTTTTTTTTTTTCCCCTTGGTGCTTGCTCTATAGTTGAATCAGTTGCATTTCAGCTCTAATTGCAGTCTTTGTCTCCCTCTCCTTCTAACCCTTGAATGGCTCTGATCTCACCTGCTTAAAATGGATCCTCAGAGTTTGGCTATAGGTTTGAATAATCTTGCCACAAAAGTTCAAGATTTACAGGATTTTGTTATACGTGCTCCTATATCTGAACCTAGAATTCCTATACCAGAATTTTTCTCCGGAGATAGATCTCGTTTTTTGAATTTCAAATATAATTGTAAATTATTTCTTTCTCTGAGACCTCGCTCCGCTGGAGATCCCGCACAGCAGGTTAAGATTGTAATTTCCTTGCTGCGAGGTGACCCTCAAGATTGGGCTTTTGCATTGGCACCAGGGGATCCTGCGTTGCTCAATGTGGATGCGTTTTTTCTGGCTTTGGGGTTGCTTTATGAGGAACCTAATTTAGAGATTCAGGCTGAAAAGGCCTTGATGGCCCTGTCTCAAGGGCAAGATGAAGCTGAAATATACTGCCAAAAATTTCGTAAATGGTCTGTGCTTACTCAGTGGAATGAGTGCGCTTTGGCGGCGAATTTCAGAGAGGGTCTCTCTGATGCCATTAAGGATGTTATGGTGGGGTTCCCTGCGCCTACAGGTCTGAATGAGTCCATGACAATGGCTATTCAGATTGATCGGCGTTTGCGAGAGCGTAAACCTGTGCACCATTTGGCGGTGTCTTCTGAGAAGGCGCCAGAGAATATGCAATGTGATAGAATTCTGTCCAGAAGCGAACGGCAGAATTTTAGGCAAAAAAATGGGTTGTGCTTCTATTGTGGTGATTCAACTCATGTTATATCAGCATGCTCTAGACGCACAAAGAAGGTTGATAAGTCTGTTTCAATTGGCACTTTACAGTCTAAGTTTATTCTATCTGTGACCTTGATTTGTTCATTATCGTCAATTACCGCGGACGCCTATGTCGACTCTGGCGCCGCTTTGAGTCTTATGGATTGGTCCTTGGCCAGGCGCTGTGGGTTTAATCTAGAGCCTCTGGAAGTCCCTATACCTCTGAAGGGTATTGATTCTACGCCATTGGCTAGTAATAAACCACAATACTGGACACAAGTGACTATGCGTATGACTCCAGACCATCAGGAGGTGATTCGCTTCCTTGTGTTGTACAATCTACATGATGTTTTGGTGCTCGGATTGCCATGGTTACAATCTCATAATCCAGTCCTTGACTGGAAAGCAATGTCTGTGTTAAGCTGGGGATGTCAGGGGGCTCATGGGGACGTACCTTTGGTTTCCATTTCATCATCTATTCCCTCTGAGATTCCGGCATTTTTGTCTGATTATCGTGATGTTTTTGAGGAGCCTAAGCTTGGTTCACTCCCTCCTCACAGAGATTGCGATTGTACCATAGATCTGATTCCAGGCAGTAAATTTCCAAAGGGTCGTTTGTTTAATTTATCCGTACCTGAACATGTTGCTATGCGAGAGTATATTAAGGAGTCCCTGGAAAAGGGACATATTCGTCCTTCTTCATCTCCCTTAGGAGCCGGTTTTTTCTTTGTGTCTAAAAAAGATGGCTCTTTGAGGCCGTGTATTGATTATCGACTCTTGAATAAAATTACAGTCAAATATCAGTATCCTTTGCCACTGTTGACTGATTTGTTTGCTCGAATAAAGGGGGCTAAGTGGTTCTCTAAGATTGATCTTCGTGGGGCGTATAATTTGGTGCGAATTAAGCAGGGGGATGAGTGGAAAACCGCATTTAATACGCCCGAGGGCCATTTTGAGTATTTAGTAATGCCTTTTGGTCTTTCAAATGCCCCTTCAGTCTTTCAGTCCTTTATGCATAACATTTTCCGTGAATATTTGGATAAATTTATGATTGTGTATCTGGATGATATTTTGATTTTTTCGGATGACTGGGACTCTCATGTCCAACAAGTCAGGAGGGTTTTTCAGGTTTTGCGGGCTAATTCCTTGTGTGTGAAGGGTTCTAAGTGTATTTTTGGGGTTCAAAAGATTTCTTTTTTGGGGTACATTTTTTCCCCTTCTTCCATTGAGATGGATCCTGTCAAGGTTCGGGCTATTTGTGATTGGACGCAACCCACTTCTCTTAAGAGCCTTCAGAAATTCTTGGGCTTTGCTAATTTTTATCGTCGATTTATAACTGGTTTTTCGGATGTTGCTAAACCTTTGACTGATTTGACTAAAAAGGGTGCTGATGTTGCTGATTGGTCCCCTGCTGCTGTGGAGGCCTTTCGGGAGCTTAAGCGCCGCTTTTCTTCTGCCCCTGTGTTGCGTCAGCCTGATGTTGCTCTTCCTTTTCAGGTTGAGGTCGACGCTTCCGAGATCGGAGCTGGGGCGGTTTTGTCGCAGAAAAGTTCCGACTGCTCCGTGATGAGACCTTGTGCGTTCTTTTCTTGAAAATTTTCGCCCGCCGAGCGAAACTATGATATTGGTAATCGGGAGCTTTTGGCTATGAAGTGGGCTTTTGAGGAGTGGCGTCATTGGCTTGAGGGGGCTAGACATCAGGTGGTGGTATTGACCGATCACAAGAATCTGATTTATCTTGAGTCTGCCAAGCGCCTGAATCCTAGACAGGCGCGCTGGTCGTTGTTTTTCTCTCGGTTTAATTTTGTGGTCTCATACCTACCAGGTTCTAAAAATGTGAAGGCAGATGCCCTTTCTAGGAGTTTTGAGCCTTATTCCCCTGGTGATTCTGAACCTACAGGTATCCTTAAGGATGGGGTGATATTATCTGCTGTTTCCCCAGACCTGCGACGGGCTTTGCAGGAGTTTCAGGCGGATAGACCTGATCGTTGCCCGCCTGGTAGACTGTTTGTTCCTGATGATTGGACCAGTAGAGTCATCTCGGAGGTTCATTCTTCTGCGTTGGCAGGTCATCCTGGAATCTTTGGTACTAGGGATTTGGTGGCTAGGTCCTTCTGGTGGCCTTCCCTGTCTCGAGACGTACGAGTTTTTGTGCAGTCTTGTGATGTGTGTGCTCGGGCCAAGCCTTGTTGTTTTCGGGCTAGCGGATTGTTGTTATCTTTGCCTATTCCGAAGAGGCCTTGGACTCCCATCTCTATGGATTTTATTTCTGATCTCCCTGCTTCTCAGAAAATGTCTGTCATCTGGGTGGTGTGTGACCGTTTTTCAAAGATGGTTCATTTGGTACCTTTGCCTAAGTTGCCTTCCTCATCCGAATTGGTCCCTCTGTTTTTTCAAAATGTGGTTCGCTTGCATGGTATTCCGGAAAATATCGTTTCTGACAGGGGGACCCAGTTCGTGTCTAGATTTTGGCGGGCATTCTGTGCTAGGATGGGCATTGATTTGTCTTTTTCGTCTGCGTTCCATCCTCAGACTAATGGCCAGACGGAGCGAACTAATCAGACCTTGGAGACTTATTTGAGGTGTTTTGTGTCTGCGGATCAGGATGACTGGGTTGCCTTTTTGTCGTTGGCAGAGTTTGCCCTCAATAATCGGGCTAGTTCTGCCACTTTGGTTTCTCCTTTCTTTTGCAATTCGGGGTTTCATCCTCGTTTTTCTTCCGGTCAGGTGGAGTCTTCGGATTGTCCTGGAGTGGATACTATGGTGGATAGGTTGCATCGGATTTGGGGACAGGTGGTGGACAATTTGGAGTTGTCCCAGGAGAAGACTCAGCATTTTGCCAACCGCCGTCGTCATGTTGGTCCTCGTCTTCGTGTTGGGGACTTGGTGTGGTTGTCTTCCCGTTTTGTCCCTATGAGGGTTTCTTCTCCTAAGTTTAAGCCTCGGTTCATCGGTCCTTATAAGATTTTGGAGATTCTTAACCCTGTATCCTTTCGTTTAGACCTTCCGGCATCTTTCGCTATCCATAATGTCTTCCATCGGTCGTTGTTGCGGAGGTATGAGGTGCCGGTTGTTCCTTCTACCGAGCCTCCTGCTCCTGTGCTGGTTGAGGGTGAATTGGAGTATGTTGTGGAGAAAATCTTGGACTCCCGTATTTCCAGACGGAGACTACAATATCTGGTTAAGTGGAAGGTTTATGGTCAAGAAGATAATTCTTGGGTAACTGCTTCTGATGTTCACGCCTCTGATTTGGTTCGTGCCTTTCATAGGGCTCATCCGGATCGCCCTGGTGGTTCTTGTGAGGGTTCGGTGCCCCCTCCTTGAGGGGGGGGTACTGTTGTGAATCTGCTTTTGGGCTCCTGGTGGTGGCTAGTGGTACTGGTGACTCGGGTGTGTTTTCTTTCTCAGTTCACCTGTTTTCATCAGTAGTGGGGAGTTCCTATTTATTCCTGCTCTTCAGTCATTGCCTTGCCGGCCATCAATGTAACCAGAGCCTTTCTGTTGCATGTTCCTGCTCCTAGACTACTGATCAGCTAAGTTGGACTCTTAGTCCTAAGTTTGTTTGCATTTTTTGTTCCAGTTTACAGTTATATCATTCTCTGTAGCTGGAAGCTCTTGTGGGCTGAAATTACCACTCCGGTGTCATGAGTTGACACATGAGTCTTAAAGTAATTTCAGGATGGTATTTTAAAAGGGTTTTCAGCTGACCGTGCAGTTCCCTTTTGTATCTTTCTACTATCTAGTAAGCGGACCTCGCTTTGCTGAACCTACCTTCATACTGTGTATGTCTTTTCCTCTGAACTCACCGTCAATATATGTGGGGGGCTTCTGTCTCCTTTTCGGGGGAATTTCCCTAGAGGTAAGCCAGGTCTGTTTTTTCCTCTACTAGGGTTAGTTAGTCCTCCGGCTGGCGAGAGACGTCTAGGGATAAAACGTAGGCACGCCCCCCGGCCACTATTAGTTGTGTGGTAGGTTTAGCTCACGGTCAGCTCGAGATTCCATCACCCAAGAGCTTGTCCGTTATTTATGTGTCCTGACGTTCCCCTGCCATTGGGAACCATGACAGGGCTGCCTATTTCTTTGGGGAATTTCTCTGAGGCAAGGTAGGCTGTATTTTCTATCTTTAGGGGTAGTTAGCTCTTAGGCTGTGAAGAGGCGTCTAGGCAGAGTCAGGAACGCTCCACGGCTATTTCTAGTTGTTGTGATAGGATTAGGGGTTGCGGTCAGCAGAGCTCCCACTTCCCAGAGCTCGTCCTGTATTACTAGTTTGCTCATCTGGTCATTTCTAGTGCTCCTAACCACCAGTTCTATCATAACAGTACAGCTGGCCCGTAAAGTGTTAATGCATCTCAATAGAGGGATAAGAGAAGTTCTGAGACCATTTTTTTTTTCCTCTGCAGCGTGTTTTGTTTCTCTTTTCCCCTAAATCTTTGGGTGGTTCAGGACACAGGTGTAGATATGGACATTCAAGGTCTGTCCTCTTGTGTGGATCAACTCACTGTAAGGGTACAAGGCATTCAAGATTATGTAGTTCAGAACCCGATGTTAGAACCCAGAATTCCAATTCCTGATTTGTTTTCTGGGGATAGATCTAAGTTCCTGAATTTCCAAACTAATTGTAGACTGTTTTTTGCTTTGAAACCCCACTCATCTGGTGACCCCATTCAGCAAGTAAAAATCATTATTTCTTTGCTGCGTGGCGACCCTCAAGACTGGGCATTTTCCCTTGCGCCAGGAGATCCTGCATTGCGTAATGTAGATGCGTTTTTTCTGGCGCTTGGATTGCTTTATGATGAACCAGATTCAGTGGATCAGGCAGAGAAAATTTTGCTGGCTTTGTGTCAGGGTCAGGATGAAGCGGAGGTATATTGTCAGAAGTTTAGAAAGTGGTCTGTGCTTACTCAGTGGAATGAATGTGCCCTGGCGGCAATTTTCAGAAAGGGTCTTTCTGAAGCCCTTAAGGATGTTATGGTGGGATTCCCCACGCCTGCTGGTCTGAATGAGTCTATGTCCTTGGCCATTCAGATCGATCGACGCTTATGTGAGCGCAAAAATGTGCACCATTTGGCGGTGTTTTCTGAGCAGAGGCCTGAGCCTATGCAATGTGACAGGACCTTGACTAGAGCTGAACGGCAAGAGTACAGACGTCAGAATGGGCTGTGTTTCTACTGTGGTGACTCCACTCATGCTATCTCTGATTGTCCTAAGCGCACTAAACGGTTCGCCAGGTCTGCCACCATTGGTACGGTACAGCCAAAATTTCTTTTATCCATTACTCTGATTTGCTCATTGTCGTCCTATTCTGTTATGGCATTTGTGGATTCAGGCGCTGCCCTGAATTTGATGGACTTGGAGTTTGCCAGGCGCTGTGGTTTTTTCTTGGAGCCCTTACAGTATCCTATTCCATTGAGAGGAATTGATGCTACACCTTTGGCCAAGAATAAGCCTCAGTACTGGACTCAATTGACCATGTGCATGGCTCCTGCACATCAGGAGGATATTCACTTTTTGGTGTTGCATAATCTGCATGATGTGGTCGTTTTGGGTTTGCCATGGCTACAGGTCCATAATCCAGTATTGGATTGGAAATCAATGTCTGTATCCAGTTGGGGTTGTCAAGGGGTACATGGGGATGTCCCATTGTTGTCTATTTCGTCTTCCCATCCTTCTGAAGTCCCTGAGTTCTTGTCAGATTACCGGGATGTATTTGATGAGCCCAAATCCAGTGCCCTACCTCCTCATAAGGATTGCGATTGTGCTATTAATTTGATTCCTGGTAGTAAGTTTCCGAAGGGCCGACTGTTCAATTTATCTGTGCCAGAACACGCTGCAATGCGGAGTTATATAAAGGAGTCCTTGGAGAAAGGGCATATTCGCCCGTCGTCGTCACCGTTGGGAGCAGGGTTCTTTTTTGTGGCCAAGAAGGATGGTTCTCTGAGACCTTGTATAGATTATCGCCTTCTCAATAAAATCACCGTCAAATTTCAGTACCCTTTGCCGCTACTGTCTGATTTGTTTGCTCGGATTAAGGGGGCTAGCTGGTTCACCAAGATAGATCTTCGAGGGGCGTATAATCTTGTGCGTATTAAACGGGGCGACGAATGGAAAACAGCATTTAATACGCCCGAGGGCCATTTTGAGTACTTGGTGATGCCATTCGGGCTTTCTAATGCTCCATCTGTGTTTCAGTCCTTTATGCATGACATCTTCCGAAAGTACCTGGATAGATTCATGATTGTTTATTTGGATGATATTTTGGTCTTTTCGGACGATTGGGAGTCTCATGTGAAGCAGGTCAGAATGGTGTTCCATGTCCTTCGTGCTAATTCCTTGTTTGTGAAGGGGTCTAAATGTCTCTTTGGAGTTCAGAAGGTTTCATTTTTGGGCTTCATTTTTTCCCCTTCTACTATCGAGATGGACCCTGTTAAAGTTCAGGCTATTTATGATTGGACTCAGCCTACTTCTGCGAAGAGCCTTCAGAAATTCCTGGGCTTTGCTAATTTTTACCGTCGCTTCATCGCTAATTTTTCTAGTGTTGTTAAACCATTGACTGATTTAACCAAGAAAGGTGCGGATGTGGTCAATTGGTCCTCTGCGGCCGTTGAGGCTTTTCAGGAGCTGAAGCATCGTTTTTCTTCTGCCCCTGTGTTGTGTCAGCCAGATGTTTCGCTCCCGTTTCAGGTCGAGGTAGATGCTTCTGAGATTGGAGCAGGGGCTGTTTTGTCTCAAAGAGGTTCTGATGGCTCTGTGATGAAACCATGTGCTTTCTTTTCTAGAAAGTTTTCGCCTGCTGAGCGCAATTATGATGTGGGCAATCGAGAGTTGTTGGCTATGAAGTGGGCGTTTGAGGAGTGGCGACATTGGCTTGAAGGAGCCAAGCATCGCGTGGTGGTCTTGACGGATCACAAGAATCTGACTTATCTCGAGTCTGCCAAGCGGTTGAATCCTAGACAGGCTCGATGGTCGCTGTTTTTCTCCCGCTTCAATTTTGTGGTTTCGTATCTTCCGGGTTCTAAGAATGTGAAGGCTGATGCCCTTTCAAGGAGTTTTGTGCCTGATTCTCCGGGAGTTCCTGAGCCGGCTGGTATTCTCAAAGAAGGGGTAATTTTGTCTGCCATATCCCCTGATTTGCGGCGGGTGCTGCAGGAGTTTCAGGCTGATAGACCTGACCGTTGCCCAGCGGAGAAGCTGTTTTTCCCTGATAGATGGACTAGTAGAGTTATCTCTGAGGTTCATTGTTCTGTGTTGGCTGGTCATCCTGGAATCTTTGGTACCAGAGATTTGGTGGCTAGATCCTTTTGGTGGCCTTCCTTGTCACGAGATGTGCGTTCTTTTGTGCAGTCCTGTGGGACTTGTGCTCGGGCTAAGCCCTGCTGTTCTCGTGCCAGTGGGTTGCTTTTGCCCTTGCCGATCCCGAAGAGGCTCTGGACGCATATTTCCATGGATTTTATTTCAGATCTCCCTGTCTCTCAGAGGATGTCAGTTATCTGGGTGGTTTGTGATCGCTTCTCTAAGATGGTCCATTTGGTACCTTTGCCTAAATTGCCTTCCTCCTCTGATTTGGTTCCATTGTTTTTCCAGCATGTGGTTCGTTTACATGGCATTCCGGAGAACATCGTGTCGGACAGAGGTTCCCAGTTTGTTTCAAGATTTTGGCGGTCCTTTTGTGCTAAGATGGGCATTGATTTGTCTTTTTCTCAGCTTTCCATCCTCAGACAAATGGCCAAACCGAACGAACCAATCAGACTTTGGAAACATATCTGAGATGCTTTGTTTCTGCTGATCAGGATGATTGGGTGTCCTTCTTGCCTTTGGCTGAGTTCGCCCTTAATAATCGGGCCAGCTCGGCCACTTTGGTTTCGCCTTTTTTCTGTAATTCTGGTTTCCACCCTCGTTTTTCTTCAGGGCAGGTTGAGCCTTCGGACTGTCCTGGTGTGGATTCTGTGGTGGACAGGTTGCAGCAAATTTGGACTCACGAGAAGGCTCAACGTTTCGCTAACCGCCGTCGCTGTGTTGGTCCCCGACTTCGTGTTGGGGATTTGGTTTGGTTGTCGTCTCGTTATGTTCCTATGAAGGTTTCGTCTCCTAAGTTTAAGCCTCGTTTCATTGGTCCTTATAAGATTTCTGAAATTCTTAATCCTGTGTCATTTCGTTTGGACCTTCCAGCTTCTTTCGCCATCCATAATGTGTTCCATAGGTCGTTATTGCGGAGATATGTGGCTCCTATGGTTCCCTCCGTTGATCCTCCTGCCCCGGTGTTGGTTGAGGGGGAGTTGGAGTATGTGGTGGAGAAGATTTTGGATTCTCGTGTTTCGAGACGGAAACTTCAGTACCTGGTCAAGTGGAAGGGTTATGGTCAGGAGGATAATTCCTGGGTGGTTGCCTCTGATGTTCATGCTGCCGATCTTGTTCGTGCCTTTCATTTGGCTCGTCTGGATCGGCCTGGAGGCTCTGGTGAGGGTTCGGTGACCCCTCCTCAAGGGGGGGGGTACTGTTGTGAATTCTGTTCTCAAGCTCCCTCCTGTGGTTATGAATGGTACTTCGGTGAGTTCTGTCCATGGACTCCCTCTGGTGGCTGTGAGTGGAGCTGCTGGTTCTGAGGTTCCTTCTCCAGCTGATCTCGTTTAGGCCTTGGCTGGCTGCTCTATTTAACTCCAGTCAGATCGTTACCTGATGCCAGCTGTCAATGTCCTAGTACTGGTTCAGTTTTCTTGGATCTTTCAGATGACCTGTCTACTTCAGCAAAAGCTAAGTCCCTGCTAGCTTATTTGTTACCATTATGTTTTTGTCCAGCTTGCTATTATGATTTTGTCTTGTTAGCTGGAAGCTCTGGGATGCAGAGTGGCACCACCGCGCCGTGAGTCGGTGCGGTGCTCTCTTTTGCACACTCTGCGTGGTTTTTTGTTAGTTTTTTATGCTGACCGCAAAGATACCTTTTCTATCCTCAGTCTATTTAGTTAAGTCTGGCCTCGTTTGCTGAAACCTATTTCATTCCTGTGTTTGTGACTTCCATCTTAACTCACAGTCAATATATGTGGGGGGCTGCCTATTTCTTTGGGGAATTTCTCTGAGGCAAGGTAGGCTGTATTTTCTATCTTTAGGGGTAGTTAGCTCTTAGGCTGTGAAGAGGCGTCTAGGCAGAGTCAGGAACGCTCCACTGCTATTTCTAGTTGTTGTGATAGGATTAGGGGTTGCGGTCAGCAGAGCTCCCACTTCCCAGAGCTCGTCCTGTATTACTAGTTTGCTCATCTGGTCATTTCTAGTGCTCCTAACCACCAGTTCTATCATAATAGTTGTCCCAGGAAACAAATATCTGTTTTCTAGACTGCCATTGTCAGAAAAATAGTAAATATAGATAGTAAAACGGGTAGTTGAGTCCAAGGAAGTGGAGGCCTGGGGGTCTCAGAAGCATAACTGCTACAGGCAACATGCATGAAGGAGATCCAACCAGAAGTGTTCACATTTCCAAAAATTATTGGCAGACAATACCAAAGTGGCATCAATTTCACCACAGTATAGAAAGTATAATAGGGACCGATAGGTCTTCCACTACACCCAATCCAACATATGGACAACCAAACCAGGAGTGTTCACATTTCCAAAAATTACTGGCAGACACCACAAAAGTGGCATCAATTTCACCACAGTATAGATAGCATAATAGGGACCGACAGGTCTTCCACTACACCCAATACAGCAGATGGACACCCAACCAGAAGTGTTCACATTTCCAAAAATTACTGGCAGACACCACAAAAGTCCTTGAAGATGCATGACTTGTTCATCGTGACGAAGGTTAGGCAGTCTACACTTTCTGGGGACAGCCGGCTGCGCTTATCTGTCAAGACACCACCAGCAGCGCTGAAGACATGTTTTTGGACTCTGTTGTGGTTGTGCACGAGTTAGTCTAAAAAATTGTCAAATGACTCTTTCGATGTGTTTCAAGACTCCAGCATGTGTGGGTACCTTTCCAGGGTGGAATCATCTGGCAAAATTTGGCTTTATAACGTGGATCTAACAGAGTGGCAACCCAGTAGTCAGCAGTATTCCTATTCATAAATATACGTGGATCATGTTGCAGATAGTGCAGTAAGAAGGCACTCATATGTCAGGCTCTACCATGAGGTCCTAGCCCATGCTGTGATGGTGGCTGGGTAACAATGAGGCTCGTTTCTTCCGTCCCCTCCCGACAACCATGAACAACAGAGGGGAGAGGATTATCCTCTTCATCTGACAGTTGCTCGCCTATCACCTCTTCCTCCTCCATTTGTTCCTCGGATTTAGCACCTTCGATAACAGTTTGTCTGTTATCACCAGACCCCCTCGATTGCAGTAATCCACCCTCCCTTGGCACCCGCCTGTGTGACAACAGTCTTGAACTTCGAGACAATGTTATCTCCTCCGCAGCCTCCTCTGCTTCCTCCTCTTCTTCTGGGACTACCATCTCCTCCCGCAGGCTATTCAAAGTCTGCTCCAGCATATAGATGACAGGAATAATGATGCTGATAATGGCGTGGTCAGTGCTAACCATCTTAGTAGCCATTTTGAAACTGTGCAGAAGAGTGCAGAGGTCCTTAATCTGTGCCCACACTGTAAACGTGATATGTGCCACCTCTGTACTGCGTTGGCCCAGGCTATATGACATGACATACTGTGTCAGTGTTCATTGCTACTGCCACAGTCGCTGCAACATGTGCAGAGTGGAATTCCACCATGTCGGCACGTCATATATAAACCTGTTAACTGGCATGGACAAAGACCTCTGTATCGATGCAAGTCGATAAGCAGAGGGGTGCGAACGGCGGGAATGACCACACATCTTACGTGCTTTCTAGAGCAACTCACCCAGGCCAGGATAGTGGCCCAAAAAATGCTGTACCACCAGGTTAAGGACGTGAGCCATGCAAGGCACATGTGTGAGTTTGCCTCGCCGTGGGGCCGCCACCAGGTTCACACCGGTATAGGACGTGGCCTTCCGTGGATACAGGTTCAGCTGAGACAGCCATTGATCAAACTCAGCCTGGAGAGCTGTCCCCAACTCTTGAGCTGTATGACTGCGATCTCCAAGGCATATCAGTTTTAATACTGCCTTTTTGCGGTGGGAGCCCTGGTTGCGCAGTACGGAGGTGGTGGGGATTCGCCTTGCATTGTTGGAACGCTTGGCTTGTTACAGCAGAGGTTGAGAGTGCAGGTGTAGGCCCTAGAGGAGATAGAGGAGGAGGCAGAAGCAGTGGAGGAAGTGTTAAATGTAGAGGATTGTCCTACAAGCCTTGGGGATTCCAAGACTTGTGGGGCAGTGTCTGTCCCCACAGCCACCAGAGTCACCCAGTGCCCCATCAGCGAGATGTAACGCCCTTGGCCATGCTTACTCGTCCAAGTGTCTGTGGTGAAATGCACTCTACGAAATACCAGGGGAGAGATCAGCGCAAATAGGGTCTTATCCGATGCAGAGTGAAATAATATGGTCAAATTATACTCACCAGATAAAGCTATCGATATAGCATATAAAAATATCTGCTGCAGCAGATCCATGGGTCAACAAGTGACCGTACTGTAGATAAATGAAGGATTAATGAGTGACTTCTTCTTCAGGAAATACCACACAATTACGCATTGAATAAACCAACACTTGTGAAATGCACCTAGGCAGACAGAGATTTAGTCAAGGAACAGGTGGTGTTGTCTGCGACATGCTGGTGTAGCGCAGGCCCAGCTTTCTGGGAAAAGTAATGGCAACTGGTTAATTGGTGTTGGGGGACTGCGACAGCCATCAGCTTTTCAAAACAATCGGTATCCACCAGGCGGAAAGGCAGCATTTCTGTGGCCAACAGATTGGAGATGGTGCAGTTTAATCTCTTAATTTCGACATGCGTAGGAGGAAACAATCCTTTATGTCACCACAACTGTGGAACCGTTGGCTGGCTGCAGTGCTGAGAGAGTGCTGAATATGGTGAACCGCACAAGCTGCTGGACAGTGAGAGAGGTGCAGGCGGAGATGTTATGATGGATTTAGAAACTTGTGGTGTGCTTGCTCTCTGAGTTCGGTCAAAAACATCAGGCATGTCCGCTTCCGACAGCGAGCTCTAAGTCAGCGTGACTGGAGTGGGTAAAGAACCTGAGATTCTGTGGTCGAAGACCTGCGTCTCAATAGTTGGCACGGTAACAGAGGAGGATGAAGATGCAGCAGATGCGATTGATTGGGCGGCTGATGTTTGTTGAGGTCCGCTGGTCTGCATTTTTGTGCAGTGGGATTCCCACAGTAAAGCATGTTGATTGTGCATGTGAAGGTTCATACTTGTATTAGTTAAATTGTTGCACTTTTTTACCTTGACTCAGTTTTCTTTTGCAAAGATGGCAGATTTCGTGAGTTGGCTCATCCTTTGCAGTGTCAAAAGAGGCCCAGGCTAGGCAACCCTTGACACCCCTGCAAGCTGCAAACCCGAAGATGCTGCGGGTCACAGGCACAGTTGTGGCTGAGGATGCATTGTCATTGTGCCTGCATCACTACGTGTCTGCAACGTACGGTGCAACATAACCTCCTCGTCTTCCTCCTCAGATGACCTATTCAGCTGTGTGCCTCTATGTTCATGCCAACTGGGATCTAACACCTCATCATTATCATCCTCTGTATTATCACATTCCTCGCCCTTGGAGTCACCTTCTCCTCTTCCTGCCCTGACAGCATAGTACAGTCCACATGAGCCTCAGATATCTGAGTCTCATCAGGATCACCTCCCCCTCCAGGGTTTAACGTCTGATGACAAGGTTCAGGATGCTGTTCGGACCCTACTTAGTACTGCCCCAGATCCAAGCTAATGAAATTTTGGGCATTTGTGCAGATTTTTTCCTCTTGAGTCTGTAAAGTTTTTGAGAACACTTCTGATGACCATGGCATAGAATGTGTGAACAGCTCTTCAGACTCCCCTATATGTGGTTCCTTACAGTCAGTTGTACAGTTGGAGAGTTGGGATGAGGGGGGAAGCAAGGGGAATTTGTGTGCCACCTCTGTGGACTGTACTGGGTGTGATGCTGAGGTGGAGGACGAGGAGTAGAGGCCACTTGAAGCTGTGCTTGCCATCCACTCGAGCACATGCTCTTTCTGGGCATTATTGACAAGGCCAACAGCATATTTGACTAAAAATGGTAATAGATTTTATTATAAATACAACAATACATATTAGTACATAGTTTAACAAACAAGGTACACGCAGAGCTTATGTACGTGGGACATAGAGCACTGAAAGTCACACCATTGGTAGAAAAAGCAGACAAGGGCCTATCGACGCTGAACACACATCAGACTAAACTGATATGTCATGAAGGATGCATAGTGCCTTAGTAAGTAATCCCTGCGTTCAGTGTAACTACTCATCTAGCCTAAATTGTTATGATCCGGTGACCTTGGAGCCACATGAGAGACTTTCTCAGGAGTGAGTGGTACCTGTACTGACCGCAAACCCTAAACTAACACTGCAACTAGAAGTAGCCGTGGGATGTACCTAACAAGTCCTAGACACCTCGACACAGCCGGAGGACTAAATACCCCTATAGATGGAAATGGGAATTCTATCTTGCCTCAGAGCAGAACCCCAGAGGATAGGCAGCCCCCCACAAATATTGACTGTGAGTATAAGAGGAAAAACACACGCAGGCAGAAAAACAGGATTTAGCAAAAGAGGCACTTCTAGCTAAACAGAAAAGGATAGGACAGAATTCTAAGCGGTCAGTATTAAAATCCTAAAAATATCCACAGCAGATAATACAAATATTCTACATCTAACTAAAGACATAGAAAGTATATCTGCATCTCCTGAGAATCCAGCATGACTGAAAAATCCAAACAAAGTCTAAGCTGAACAAAAACACAATGAATTGCACTGAATTGCAAAGCACACTGCATGTGTGCACAGAGACAAAAAACCAGACACTTATCTTAGCTGAATTGGCAGCAGGGCATGAGGAGACAGAGAGAGATGCAATCCCTCCAAGTACAAGGGACAACTGGCATGGACTCATGGATCCTGCACACCTAAATACCTAATAGAGCTGCAATCAGCAGAAACACCTGCCCGGATTACAACCCCAAGACAACTGCACTACCACCAACAACCACCGGAGGGAGCCCAAGAGCAGAATTCACAACAGTACCCCCCCTTGAAGAGGGGTCACCGAACCCTCACCAGAGCCCCAGGCCAATCAGGACGAGCCAGATGAAAGGCACAGACCAAATCAGCAGCATGGACATCAGAGGCAAAAACCCAAGAATTATCCTCCTGGCCATAACCCTTCCATTTGACAAGGTACTGAAGCCTCTGCATCGAAAAGCTAGAATCCAAAATCTTCTCAACGACATACTCCAACTCCCCATCAACCAACACAGGAGCAGGAGGATCAACCGAGGGAACAACGGGCACCACATATTTCCGTAATAAAGATCTATGGAAAACATTATGGATGGCAAAAGAGGCCAGAAGGGCCAAACGAAAGGACACAGGATTGATAATCTCAGAAATCCTATAAGGACCAATAAACCGAGGCTTAAACTTAGGGGAAGAAACCTTCATAGGAACATGACGGGAAGACAACCAGACCAAATCCCCAACCCGAAGCCGGGAACCAACACACCGACGACGGTTAGCAAAACGCTGAGCCTCCTCCTGAGACAACATCAAATTGTCCACCACATGAGCCCAAATCTGCCGCAACCTGTCAACCACAGAATCCACACCAGGACAATCAGAAGGTTCAACTTGCCCCGAAGAAAAACGAGGATGAAAACCAAAATTACAAAAGAAGGGCAAAACCAAGGTAGCCGAACTAGCCCGATTATTAAGGGCAAACTCGGCCAATGGCAAGAAAGCCACCCAAATATCCTGATCAGCAGATACAAAGCATCTCAAATAAGTTTCCAAAGTCTGATTAGTTCGCTCGGTCTGGCCATTTGTCTGAGGATGAAATGCGGAAGAAAAAGACAAATCAATGCCCAGCCTAGCACAAAAGGCCCGCCAAAACCTAGAAACAAACTGGGAACCTCTGTCGGACACAATATTCTCCGGAATACCGTGGAAACGAACCACATGCTGAAAAAACAATGGAACCAAATCAGAAGAGGAAGGCAATTTAGGCCAAGGCACCAAATGAACCATCTTAGAAAACTGGTCACAAACCACCCAGATAACCGACATCCTCTGGGAAACCGGAAGATCTGAAATAAAATCCATAGAAATATGCGTCCAGGGCCTCTCAGGGACAGGCAAAGGCAAAAGCAACCCACTAGCACGGGAACAACAAGGCTTGGCCCGCGCACAAGTCCCACAGGACTGCACAAAAGAACGCACATCACGTGACAAAGAAGGCCACCAAATGGACCTACCAACCAAATCTCTGGTACCAAAAATACCAGGATGGCCAGCCAACACAGAACAATGAACCTCAGAAATCACTCTACTAGTCCATCTATCAGGAACAAACAGTTTCATCACTGGACAGCGGTCAGGTTTGTCAGCCTGAAATTCCTACAGAACCCGTCGCAAATCAGGGGAAATGGCAGAAAGGACCACCCCTTCCTTCAGAATGCCGACCGGCTCCAATACCTCAGGAGAATCAGGCAAAAAACTCCTAGAGAGGGCATCAGCCTTAACATTCTTAGAACCCGTAAGATACGAGACCACGAAATCAAAACGGGAGAAAAACAGGGACCATCGAGCCTGTCTAGGATTCAGCCGTTTGGCAGATTCGAGGTAAATCAGATTTTTATGATCGGTCAAGACCACAATACGGTGCTTGGCTCCCTCAAGCCAATGTCGCCATTCCTCAAACGCCCACTTCATAGCCAACAACTGCCGATTGCCGACATCATAATTGCGTTCAGCAGGCGAAAACTTACGGGAAAAGAAGGCACACGGTTTCATCAAGGAACCATCAGAATTCCTCTGAGACAAAACGGCCCCTGCCCCAATCTCAGAAGCGTCAACCTCAACCTGAAACGGAAGAGAAACATCTGGCTGACGCAACATTGGGGCAGAAGTAAATCGGCGTTTAAGCTCCTGAAAGGCAGAGACAGCCACAGGGGACCAATTCGTTACATCAGCGCCTTTCTTCGTCAAATCAGTCAAGGGTTTAACCACGCTGGAGAAGTTAGCAATGAAACGGCGATAAAAATTAGCAAAGCCCAAAAATTTCTGAAGTCTCTTCACAGATGTGAGCTGAATCCAATCATGAATGGCCTGAACCTTAACCGGATCCATCTCTACAGATGAGGGAGAAAAAATTAAGCCCAAAAAAGAAACCTTCTGCACTCCAAAGAGACACTTAGACCCCTTCACAAACAAAGCATTATCACGAAGGATCTGAAATACCATCCTGACCTGTTTCACATGAGACTCCCAATCATCGGAAAAAATTAAGATGTCATCCAAATATACAATCATGAATTTATCAAGATAATTCCGGAAGATATCATGCATGAAGGACTGAAAAACAGATGGATCATTAGAGAGCCCGAATGGCATCACAAGGTATTCAAAATGGCCTTCGGGCGTATTAAACGCAGTTTTCCATTCTTCACCCTGCTTAATACGAACAAGATTATATGCCCCCCGAAGGTCAATTTTAGTAAACCAACTAGCCCCCTTAATCCTGGCAAACAAATCGGAAAGCAAAGGTAAAGGGTATTGAAACTTGACCGTGATCTTATTCAAGAGGCGATAATCAATACAAGGTCTCAAGGAGCCATCCTTCTTAGCAACAAAAAAAAATCCCGCTCCCAACAGTGAAGAAGATGGCCGAATATGCCCTTTCTCCAAAGACTCCTTAACATAACTCCGCATGGCGGTATGTTCCGGCACAGATAGGTTGAAAAGTCGGCCCTTAGGAAACTTACAGCCTGGAATCAAGTCAAAAGCACAATCACAGTCCCTATACGGTGGAAGGGAACTGGACTTGGGCTCATCGAATACATCCTGAAAATCAGACAAAAACTCTGGAACTTCAGAAGAGGAGGAAGAGGAGATTAACATCACAGGAACGTCATTATGAACCCCCTGACAACCCCAACTAGTCACAGACATAGACTTCCAATCCAACACAGGATTATGTATCTGCAACCATGGAAAACCCAGCACAATAGCATCATGCAAATTATGCAACACCAGAAAACGACAATCTTCCTGATGGGCTGGCGCCATGCACATGGTCACCTGTGTCCAAAACTGGGGTTTATTTTTAGCCAAAGGTGTAGCATCAATGCCCCTTAAAGGAATTGGGTTCTGCAAAGACTGCAAGGGGAAACCACAACGCCTGGCAAGTTCAAAGTCCATTAAATTCAAAGCGGCGCCCGAGTCCACAAACGCCATGACAGAAAATGACGACAATGAGCAGATCAAGGTCACAGATAACAGAAATTTAGGTTGTACAGTTCCGATGGTAACAGAACTAGCGATTCTCTTTGTACGCTTTGGGCAGACTGAAATGACATGAGAAGCATTGCCACAATAAAAACACAACCTATTCTGATGTCTGAATCCTTGTTGTTCTGTTCTAGACCAAATCCTATCACACTGCATAGGCTCAGGCATCTGCTCTGAGGACAACGCCACAGCGCGCACAGTTCTGCGCTCTCGCAAGCGCCGATCAATCTGAATGGCCAGAGACATAGAATCACTCAGACCAACAGGCGTGGGAAACCCCACCATAACATCTTTAACAGATTCAGAAAGACCCTTTCTGAAAATTGCCGCCAAAGCATCCTCATTCCATTTAGTCAGCACAGACCATTTTCTAAATTTCTGACAATACAATTCTGCCGCTTCTTGACCCTGAGACAGGGCCAACAAGGTCTTCTCCGCTTGACCGACAGAATTTGGTTCATCATATAATAATCCTAGAGCCTGAAAAAAGGCATCTACATTATGCAAGGCCGGATTCCCAGATTCCAGGGAAAATGCCCAATCCTGAGGGTCGCCACGCAGCAGGGAGATGACAATTTTAACCTGCTGAATGGGATCACCAGAGGAACGAGGCTTCAGAGCAAAAAACAGTTTACAATTGTTTTTAAAACTCAAAAATTTGGACCTGTCCCCAAAAAACAAATCAGGAGTAGGAATTCTACGCTCTAAAAGCAGAGTCTGAACAATATAATCAGAAATACCCTGTACCCTAGCAGCAAGCGGGTCTATACGAGAAACTAATCCCTGAACATCCATGCTAGCACAAGACTCCTCAGTCACCCAGAGGAAAAGAGGGAAGAAAAGACAAAGCAGGCTACAGAAAAAAAATGGCTCTTTCTTCCCTTCTTCTGAGATGCATTTAACTCATTGTTGGCCAGTTGTACTGTTATGATCCGGTGACCTTGGAGCCGCATAAGAGACTTTCTCAGGAGTAGGTGGTACCTGTACTGACCGCAAACCCTAAACTAACACTGCAACTAGAAGTAGCCGTGGGATGTACCTAACAAGTCCTAGACACCTCGACACAGCCGGAGGACTAAATACCCCTATAGATGGAAATGGGAATTCTATCTTGTCTCAGAGCAGAACCCCAGAGGATAGGCAGCCCCCCACAAATATTGACTGTGAGTATAAGAGGAAAAACACACGCAGGCAGAAAAACAGGATTTAGCAAAAGAGGCACTTCTAGCTAAACAGAAAAGGATAGGACAGAATTCTAAGCGGTCAGTATTAAAATCCTAAAAATATCCACAGCAGATAATACAAATATTCTACATCTAACTAAAGACATAGAAAGTATATCTGCATCTCCTGAGAATCCAGCATGACTGAAAAATCCAAACAAAGTCTAAGCTGGACAAAAACACAATGAATTGCACTGAATTGCAAAGCACACTGCATGTGTGCACAGAGACAAAAAACCAGACACTTATCTTAGCTGAGCCAGAGAGATGCAATCCCTCCAAGTACAATGGACAACTGGCATGGACTCATGGATCCTGCACACCTAAATACCTAATAGAGCTGCAATCAGCAGAAACACCTGCCCGGATTACAACCCCAAGACAACTGCACTACCACCAACAACCACCGGAGGGAGCCCAAGAGCAGAATTCACAACACTAAATGGGCTAAGAAAAACATACACCCATGCCTGTCTTACCCATAAATTGGTGCCAGTGTCTGTCCAGCAGACACTGGCACCAATTTATGGGTAAGACAGGCATGGGTGTATGTTTTTCTTAGCCCATTTAGGCTAGATGAGTAGTTACACTGAACGCAGGGATTACTTACTAAGGCACTCTGCATCCTTCATGACATATCAGTTTAGTCTGACGTGTGTTCAGCGTCGATAGGCCCTTGTCTGCTTTTTCTACCCATGGTGTGACTTTCAGTGCTCTATGTCCCACGTACATAAGCTCTGCGTGTACCTTGTTTGTTAAACTATGTACTAATATGTATTGTTGTATTTATAATAAAATCTGTTACCATTTTTAGTAAAATATGCCATTGGGTTTGTTTCTACTCTGGGTTGTTGTAGGATATATTCAGTAGTGGAGTTTTCCCTGTGACTTAATTCATGTCCATTATAAGGGTATATCCCTGTTTAAGGTTCTATCTGATATGCATCAGTGGTATCTGTATTTATTATTGACAAGGCGTACCGCTGTGCATCTGCCAAAGAAAGGTAGTGGAGTAGCCAATTCAGTAACATAAGTTACATAGTGCTTTCAAAAATATTACCGCCTACCCCACGACACCTTGAGCACCAAGCCTATTTCCCCTTCCACCACAACCTCGCCTTTTCCCTGTCATGTTGCTCAGATAGTTTGGTAGGAGCACAATGTTAGCAACAAAGAAATAGATTTTATACACTTCACCACCTCTGCAAACATCTGAATTTTTGCGATAGTAAATTCCAAGTTGAAATATGGTGTCCTGTATCGTGTTAGTCACAGAAAAAAGAATTGTTTGAATGTGCATGAGGCCTGTATGACAAAGATTATATGCTACAAACAATTTGAAAGTCAGGTCCCCTACTGTATGACACTAGGAACAGAAGGATTTTTTGGTGGCCTCTGGATCAGGTCTCTATAACACACTAGATGCTGCAAGCTATTTGAAAGTCAGGTCTCCTACTGTATGACATTAGGAAAGGAAGGCTTTTTGGTGGCCTCTGGATCAGGCCTCTGCAGCTTAATTTCAACCTAACAAAATGAGAAAGTGTGATACAGCGGGTTGTCAAACTTTTTGCAACTGAAAAATAATAATTTTGTAAAAATGTGCCTTAGGTCTGCAGACAGGTTCATTTCACCACCACAAAATGACAACGTGGGATACAGCAGGCTGTTTCACATTTAGATAGTGAAAACATATTATTTAGAATGCTATACTCATGCATGGAGCACAATAGAAGCAGTGAACAACACACTTGTAGAACATGTGCCCTGCTGGCTTTGTGTTTGGACCTCAGTAATGGGCAAAAAAAAAGTGCTGGAAGGTAAATTTAACATCCACACTGGACACTAGCCAGCTACACTATCTGACTGATATACAATCTAGCTGCTAACAGTTCCAGCGTAAGGAGCAGCCTCTCTGCGCTGTTACAGTGTCAAATTGGCACTAAAATAAGATTTCCACTATTTATATGGCGAGGGACATGTGATTTCAGCAGCCAAAGACACAAGCTGTTGTGTCAGGACAATGTGGGTGTTTCCTCCTCCCTGGTTGGCCTGCCGCAATGTGCACAAATAAAGTTAGGTAAAAAAATGAAATGACTGTTTACAAGAACGCCGCGCCTCTGCGCTCTGCAAACCCTCTCCCCTCATCAAACGCGTGACAAACGCTCATGATACACCATCATTATCATTGCTAAAGTGCTGAAAATACTTTTATGGCAACACAAATATTTTCCAGCACTTTTACTGAATGATACCGATTTTTACAGATTTTATAAAATTTTGCTCGTGTTTCCGATCACGAATCCAAATGTGACATATTCATACTGAATTTATGTTCGGCGATGATTTTCCGAACAAATTCGCTCATCACTACCTGCTACCATGAGGACTGTGCTTTTTGTTACCACTTTGCTTTGTTTTCTTGTTTTTTCCCAAAAGGGCCATCTTTATTTTATCTTCACTATGGTTTATGCGGCATATATAATAAACCAATGAATATCTTAATAAGACAGTGTTCCCATGTCTACCGCCGTGTACAGCTGAGTGAGCAGATCTACCACAAGGGATAATTAGGCAGGGAATTTTCTCATAAATAAATGAATGCTGTTGGGTTGGAAGGCATGAGGGTCCTGACAGGTTCCCTTTAAAGTATGTTTTTTGCAAAATGCTGCAAAGTTTCAGAGTGAAATATGGATATTTGCAATTTGGCCAGCATGAATTACCCTACAGGTTCCATGGTTTTGTGGCGGTGTACTACTGCTACAGTATTTCTTAGCATAGTGGAAATGAAGTGGGTCGCATTTAAATCCAAATAACATGACTGCAACAAGAAAATGCAAAAAGTTGAAACGTTTCATAGATTTTAAGCTCAAACCTCACTTTTTTTGGTATCTGAGTTATGTGTTATTCTGTAGTGTCTCTATTCTCTGTAGATGTCACATTTAAAATGTGAAGTGCTGCAGAGTATGTTGGTGTTATAGAAATAATAATTTATTATTATTAAACATTTTGGATTTTGGGGACTTGCTTGTTGCGATGCAAGTGTAACACCCCAGGTTCCTGGTTGTTACAGTGGCATTGCGAGGAAGGATCTCTCTTATCAGGTAATCACAAGCATACATGTTCCTACTCCAGGCCAGAAGGGGGAGCTCTGATCCAGCTTGTGGGTGGCTCCCCTATATATATTCTGGTCTGGAGGTAAAGTGAGGTCAGACAGTCTGTCAGAGGGAAAGATACGAGAGCAGTCAGACAGTGAAAGTCATGACGACTGAAGGGGCTGTGCAGCCACAAGAGGTGCTGCTGCTCCTGGCAAGAGACAAAAGAGAAGGAAGAACAGATTGTAGTGAGCATGTAGGGGAAGTGGAGTGCAAGAGAGTGAAGAACTGGGGAGTTAGCTGCGATTGGGCTACCTCCCTACTGAGGGCAGACACCGGTAGACGGAAGACCGACGTTGTTTGGGACTCCACATCTGACAGCAGAAACCAGCAGGACAGCTGGATTACCAGTCACCTGTCCGCCCTTACACCTGAGGACACAGTAGCGCATAGAGTCTATTTTTCGTAGTAAATCCATTGAATCCCTTGTATAAGAGTTCAATGATGTTACAAACGTTTTCAAAACTTCATCTAGATAGATTCCGATGTGATGACAAAGGCTGTTGACTCCTGAAACTATAGGTCTCCCCCTACGAAAAATAGATGGCCTATTCTTAGAACCAGGGGCCCTGCTTTGCAGTATTGATGTATAGGCACTCTATTCGTCTATAAGACACAATGACGGACTGCGGGCAGTTGAGTACTTCATTGGAAGTAGGGGCCAACAATATGCTGGACATAACAAATTGATTTTGGACCTACTTGAGTTTTGTCTAAGAACTTTGTCCTCTTCAACGGCTCTTTCTTCCACCAGCTCAGGGGCACCGCTATGGGCAATTCTTGTGCGCCGGCGTATGCAAACTTGCTCCTGGGCTGGTGGGAGGAAACCGTAATTTTTGGAGAGTCTTTTATAGAAGAACAGGTCAATATAGGGTTTTGGTCCCGCTATATTGACGACGTGCTGTGTCATGGTTCCCAATGGCAAGGGAACGTCAGAGAACATAAATAACAGAACAGCTCTTGGGTGATGGAATCTCGAGCTGACCGTGAGCTAAACCTACCACACAACTAACAGTGGCCGGGTGGCGTACCTACGTTTTATCCCTAGTCGCCTAGCGCCAGCCGGAGGACTAACTAACCCTAATAGAGGAAAAGACAGACCTGGCTTACCTCTAGGGAAATTCCCCCAAAAAGGAGACAGAAGCCCCCCACATATATTGACGGTGAGTTCAGAGGAAAAGACATACGCAGTATGAAAGTAGGTTCAGCAAAGCGAGGTCCGCTTACTAGATAGCAAGAAGATACAATAGGGAACTTCACGGTCAGCTGAAAACCCTTTTAAAATACCATCCCGAAATTACTTTAAGACTCATGTGTCAACTCATGACACCGGAGTGGCAATTTCGGCCCACAAGAGCTTCCAGCTACAGAAAAATAACATAACTGTGAACTGGAACAAAAATGCAAAACAAACTTAGGACTAAGAGTCCAACTTAGCTGATAGTAGTCTAGAAGCAGGAACATGCAACAGAAAGGCTCTGGTTACATTGATGGCCGGCACTAGAATAACTGAGCAGCAAGGCTAAATAGGATACACCCATATCCTGATGGAAACAGGTGAACAGAGAAAGTGAAGCACACAAGTCCAGTACCACCAGTGACCACCGGGGGAGCCCAAAAACCAAACTCACAACAGTACCCCCCCCTCAAGGAGGGGGCACCGAACCCTCACAAGAACCACCAGGGCGATCAGGACGAGCCCTATGAAAGGCACGGACCAAATCAGAGGCATGAACATCAGAGGCTGTCACCCAAGAATTATCCTCTTGACCGTAGCCCTTCCACTTGACCAGATACTGAAGTTTCCGTCTGGAAACACGGGAGTCCAAGATCTTCTCCACAACGTACTCCAATTCACCCTCAACCAACACCGGAGCGGGAGGCTCAACGGAAGGCACAACCGGTACCTCATACCTGCGCAATAATGACCGATGGAAGACATTATGGATAGAAAAAGATGCTGGGAGGTCCAATCGAAAGGACACGGGGTTAAGAATCTCCAAAATCTTATACGGGCCGATGAACCGAGGCTTAAACTTAGGAGAAGAAACCCTCATAGGGACAAAACGAGAAGACAACCACACCAAGTCCCCAACACGAAGACGAGGACCAACACGACGACGGCGGTTAGCAAAATGCCGAGTCTTCTCCTGGGACAACTCCAAATTGTCCACCACCTGTCCCCAAATCCGATGCAACCTATCCACCACAGTATCCACTCCAGGACAATCCGAAGACTCCACCTGACCGGAAGAAAAACGAGGATGAAACCCCGAATTGCAAAAGAAAGGAGAAACCAAAGTGGCAGAACTAGCCCGATTATTGAGGGCAAACTCCGCCAACGGCAAAAAGGCAACCCAGTCATCCTGATCCGCAGACACAAAACACCTCAAATAAGTCTCCAAGGTCTGATTAGTTCGCTCCGTCTGGCCATTAGTCTGAGGATGGAACGCAGACGAAAAAGACAAATCAATGCCCATCCTAGCACAGAACGCCCGCCAAAATCTAGACACGAACTGGGTCCCCCTGTCAGAAACGATATTCTCCGGAATACCATGCAAGCGAACCACATTTTGAAAAAACAGAGGAACCAACTCGGATGAGGAAGGCAACTTAGGCAAGGGCACCAAATGAACCATCTTTGAAAAACGGTCACACACCACCCAGATGACAGACATTTTCTGAGAAACAGGGAGATCAGAAATAAAATCCATAGAGATGTGAGTCCAAGGCCTCTTCGGAATAGGCAAAGATAACAACAATCCGCTATCCGCTAGCCCGAGAACAACAAGGTTTGGCCCGAGCACAAACATCACAAGACTGCACAAAAACTCGTACATCTCGAGACAGGGAAGGCCACCAGAAGGACCTAGCCACCAAATCCCATGTACCAAAGATCCCGGGATGACCTGCCAACACAGAAGAATGAACCTCCGAGATGACTCTACTGGTCCAATCATCAGGAACAAACAGTCTACCAGGCGGGCAACGATCAGGTCTATCCGCCTGAAACTCCTGCAAAGCCTGTCGCAGGTCTGGGGAAACAGCAGATAATATCACCCCATCCTTAAGGATACCTGTAGGTTCAGAATCACCAGGGGAATCAGGCTCAAAACTCCTAGAAAGGGCATCCGCCTTCACATTTTTAGAACCTGGTAAGTATGAGACCACAAAATTAAACCGAGAGAAAAACAACGACCAGCGCGCCTGTCTAGGATTCAGGCGCCTGGCAGACTCAAGATAAATCAAATTCTTGTGATCGGTCAATACCACCACCTGATGTCTAGCCCCCTCAAGCCAATGACGCCACTCCTCAAAAGCCCACTTCATAGCCAAAAGCTCCCGATTACCAATATCATAATTTCGCTCGGCGGGCGAAAATTTTCGAGAAAAGAACGCACAAGGTCTCATCACGGAGCAGTCGGAACTTTTCTGCGACAAGACCGCCCAAGCTCCAATCTCGGAAGCATCGACCTCAACCTGAAAAGGAAGAGTAACATCAGGCTGACGCAACACAGGGGTGGAAGAAAAGCGGCGCTTAAGCTCCCAAAAGGCCTCCACAGCAGCAGGGGACCAATCAGCAACATCAGCACCCTTTTTGGTCAAATCAGTCAAAGGTTTAGCAACATCAGAAAAACCAGTTATAAATCGACGATAAAAATTAGCAAAGCCCAAAAATTTCTGAAGGCTCTTAAGAGAAGAAGGTTGCGTCCAATCACAAATAGCCCGAACCTTGACAGGATCCATCTCAATGGAAGAGGGGGAAAAAATGTACCCCAAAAAAGAAATCTTTTGAACCCCAAAAATACACTTAGAACCCTTCACACACAAGGAATTAGCCCGCAAAACCTGAAAAACCCTCCTGACCTGTTGGACATGAGAATCCCAGTCATCCGAAAAAATCAAAATATCATCCAGATACACGATCATAAATTTATCCAAATATTCACGGAAAATGTCATGCATAAAGGACTGAAAGACTGAAGGGGCATTTGAAAGACCAAAAGGCATTACTAAATACTCAAAATGGCCCTCGGGCGTATTAAATGCGGTTTTCCACTCATCCCCCTGCTTAATTCGCACCAAATTATACGCCCCACGGAGATCAATCTTAGAGAACCACTTAACCCCTTTTATTCGAGCAAACAAATCAGTCAGCAGTGGCAGAGGATACTGATATTTGACTGTAATTTTATTCAAGAGTCGATAATCAATACACGGCCTCAAAGAGCCATCTTTTTTAGATACAAAGAAAAAAACGGCTCCTAAGGGAGATGAAGAAGGATGAATATGTCCCTTTTCCAGGGACTCCTTAATATATTCTCGCATAGCAGCATGTTCAGGTACAGATAGATTAAATAAACGACCCTTTGGAAATTTACTGCCCGGAATCAGATCTATGGTACAATCGCAATCTCTGTGAGGAGGTAGTGAACCAAGCTTAGGCTCCTCAAAAACATCACGATAATCAGATAAAAATTCCGGAATCTCAGAGGGAATAGATGACGAAATGGAAACCAAAGGTACGTCCCCATGAGCCCCCTGACATCCCCAGCTTAACACAGACATTGCTTTCCAGTCAAGGACTGGGTTATGAGATTGTAACCATGGTAATCCGAGCACCAAAACGTCATGTAGATTGTACAACACAAGGAAGCGAATCATCTCCTGATGGTCTGGATTCATACGCATAGTCACTTGTGTCCAGTATTGTGGTTTATTACTAGCCAATGGTGTAGAGTCAATACCCTTCAGAGGTATAGGAACTTCCAGAGGCTCTAGATCAAACCCACAGCGCCTGGCAAAGGACCAATCCATTAGACTCAAAGCGGCGCCAGAGTCGACATAGGCATCCGCGGTAATTGACGATAATGAACAAATCAAGGTCACAGACAGAATAAACTTAGACTGTAAAGTGCCAATTGAAATAGACTTATCAAACTTTTTTGTACGTTTAGAGCATGCTGATATAACATGAGTTGAATCACCACAATAGAAGCACAACCCATTTTTTCGCCTAAAATTCTGCCGTTCGCTTCTGGACAGAATTCTATCACATTGCATATTTTCTGGAGCCTTCTCAGAAGACACCGCCAAATGGTGCACAGGTTTGCGCTCCCGCAAACGCCAATCAATCTGAATAGCCATTGTCATGGACTCATTCAGACCTTGTAGGTGCAGGGAACCCCACCATAACATCTTTAATGGCATCAGAGAGACCCTCTCTGAAATTCGCCGCCAGGGCGCACTCATTCCACTGAGTAAGCACAGACCATTTACGAAATTTTTGGCAGTATATTTCAGCTTCATCTTGCCCTTGAGATAGGGCCATCAAGGCTTTTTCAGCCTGAATCTCTAAGTTAGGTTCCTCATAAAGCAACCCCAAAGCCAGAAAAAACGCATCCACATTGAGCAACGCAGGATCCCCGGGTGCCAATGCAAATGCCCAGTCTTGAGGGTCACCCCGCAGCAAGGAAATTACTATCCTAACCTGCTGTGCGGGATCTCCAGCGGAGCGAGATCTCAGGGAAAGAAATAATTTACAATTATTTTTGAAATTCAGGAAACGAGATCTATCCCCGGAGAAAAATTCTGGTATAGGAATTCTAGGTTCAGATATAGGAGCATGAATAACAAAATCCTGTAAATTTTGAACCTTCGTAGCAAGATTATTCAAACCTGTAGCCAAACTCTGAGGATCCATTTTAATCAGGTGAGATCAGAGCCATTCAAGGATTAGAAGGAGAGAGAGAGACAAAGGCTGCAATTAGAGCAGAAATGCAACTAAGTCAACTATAGAGCAAGCTCAGAGGAAAAAAAAAATAAAAATCTGCAGACTTCTTTTTCTCTCCTTTCTTCTGCCAACGGTTTTAACACTGGGCCGGCCATACTGTCATGGTTCCCAATGGCAAGGGAACGTCAGAGAACATAAATAACAGAACAGCTCTTGGGTGATGGAATCTCGAGCTGACCGTGAGCTAAACCTACCACACAACTAACAGTGGCCGGGTGGCGTACCTACGTTTTATCCCTAGACGCCTAGCGCCAGCCGGAGGACTAACTAACCCTAATAGAGGAAAAGACAGACCTGGCTTACCTCTAGGGAAATTCCCCCAAAAAGGAGACAGAAGCCCCCCACATATATTGACGGTGAGTTCAGAGGAAAAGACATACGCAGTATGAAGGTAGGTTCAGCAAAGCGAGGTCCGCTTACTAGATAGCAAGAAGATACAATAGGGAACTTCACGGTCAGCTGAAAACCCTATTAAAATACCATCCCGAAATTACTTTAAGACTCATGTGTCAACTCATGACACCGGAGTGGCAATTTCGGCCCACAAGTGCTTCCAGCTACAGAAAAATAACATAACTGTGAACTGGAACAAAAATGCAAAACAAACTTAGGACTAAGAGTCCAACTTAGCTGATAGTAGTCTAGAAGCAGGAACATGCAACAGAAAGGCTCTGGTTACATTGATGGCCGGCACTAGAATAACTGAGCAGCAAGGCTAAATAGGATACACCCATATCCTGATGGAAACAGGTGAACAGAGAAAGTGAAGCACACAAGTCCAGTACCACCAGTGACCACCGGGGGAGCCCAAAAACCAAACTCACAACAGTGCTGTTAATTTGGAATGGTGATGCCATATCTTTGACTAATTTTGTATCTAAATTGAACAACAATCAGTTGGGTTTGTCCTTTACTTTTGAATATCATGGGGACCAGTTACCGTTCTTGGACCTATATCTGCAGAAAAGACCAGATGGATATCTGGACACTAAGACCTATAGGAAGCCCACCTCAACGAATGCCCTCCTCAGATGGGACAGCCATCATCCGGTACCCCTGAGGAGAGGCATTCCTAAAGGCCAGTATCTACGAATGAGGCGCAATTGCTCCTCAGATGAGGAGTATAAAATACAAGCAGATGACTTGCGGACACGCTTCCTAGCCAGAGAATACCCGGATGGCATCCTAAGGAAGGCTTATAATGAGGTCAAAGGGGTTGATAGGAACGGTTTACTGGTGCCAGCTCTAAGAAGGGAAGAAGTACCTATTTGCAGATTTATTACTACCTTTAATAATGGGGCCCAGAAAATACGGTCAATACTGCAGAAGCATTGGCCTATCTTAAATATGGACGAGGATATTGGAGAGATGGTGGGGGATTCCCCAAGAATCACTTTCAAAAAAGGCAAATCGGTGGGTGATAGACTCGTACACAGTCACTATTCACCACCAGCAAATGAAACATGGCTCCCGAATCCACCTAAGGGTTGCCATAAATGCAGCGGCTGTGTAGCATGTCCGGTTATGGCAGTGGGACCCAGTTTTGTGAGTGGAGTAACAGGGAGAGAATACCAAATTTACCATTTCATAAATTGTAGATCAAAAGGAGTGATTTATAGAGCAGTTTGCCTTTGTGGATTAGAATACATAGGCAAAACTATACGCGAATTTAGAAGACGCGTTGGGGAACATCTTCGAGATATTGCTCTAAAAAGAGATACATCCTTGGCCAGACATATTAACAACGAACATAATGGTGACAGCCGGGGGTTAAAATTTATGGGGATTGACAGGATTGGTGCACCCAAGAG
The DNA here is from genome assembly GCF_051348905.1 of Ranitomeya variabilis. Classification (NCBI taxonomy): domain Eukaryota; kingdom Metazoa; phylum Chordata; class Amphibia; order Anura; family Dendrobatidae; genus Ranitomeya; species Ranitomeya variabilis. Next base: position 166,361,077 of record NC_135233.1, read on the forward strand.
GGGAGGCAATTGGGATCAGATGTTATTACAGTGTGAAACTAAGTGGATCTTCCGCCTCAAGACACAAACACCAAAAGGTCTAAATGAAATCCTTACGTATAGCTGCTTTTTGGAAAGTTAGGTCAAGGAATTTAATACACCACATTTTCCTATTCTTCCTTCCCCCTTCTTTCTCTTCCCTTCATTAGGGTTTAATAGGGCGGTCAACGGGGTCAGCCGCCGAGGAATGGGGGCGCCATTCTTGCGTTTTTTCTGTCCTAGGGTGCCAACCTCCATATGTTAGGTAGGTAATAAGGATTAGGAGCACTTTAGGGTAAGGATGGGGGTTCACACATAATACTATCCCTCCATCTGCTTTTTTCTGTGCACCAATCTCTATATATTTTAGAGTAAACCCATTAAAGCTGTCCCCCTCCATCTCTCTGATATACCCATTTTGGAAGTCCTAATTTGGACCGTACTCCCCCTTCTTTAGTGGGGAATATATTATATGGCTCAGTTTTTCTCCCTTTCTTTGGGAATTTAGCCGGCATATGTTCTTTATTAGGTTCCTCCCTCCTCTTTAGGAGGTATGGTAGGATCTTTGTGGTTTAGTTGAGAATTAACCCCATAGTAACAATTGATGGACATACCCCCTCGGGTTTCCTTAAAGAAATAAGGGTTAACATATTTCTCCTTTTGTAACGCTGCCTGTAAGGATTAGCACCTTTCCTCTCAAGGCAGCGTCTGTACCTGGACTCCAGTAGTCACGTAGCAACCGGCACGCCCCCTGTGAGAATGTGCCCGAGTAGCGCGTTGCTATGGAAATAAAACTCACACGCGTCACCGGAAATGACGCTTGCGGTGTACCGGAAATGACGCTTGCGGTTCAGCTATGCGCCTCAGCTTGGGCGCTTAGCAAATGACATCATTAGCCTGTTACCCTGGGTGAGTACAGGGCGGGCTATTTAAGAACAGCGGATACTGCTTACTAATGATTGCCTCATACCCCCGTTTTGAGTGCCCACCACGTTTTCGGAGGGACAACCTGTAAATTTCCCCTGATGAGTTAGGATAACGAAACGCGTAGGGAAATGGTTTCTTTATTCTGGGGCTAAGCAAAAAATCCTTTTGGCAGCGTGGGTGGATGATTGTGTGGCCGGAATGTGCCCCCCTTCCCGGATGCAGCGCCAATAGTGAGCGGTCTTTCCCATATCAAAGAAAGAGAATTTTGAGGTGAGATCGTTCCATTTGCATATGTTTATCACCACTACTGTGTCTCCTTCCCACAAAAAGGTACTGGGAATATGAAACATGCGATGGTTGATGGCTTTGGTATGGTGATTCTCACACTTATGAGAATCCCTTTTTTTTCCCCTAAGAAATTGTTGAAGTGCAATAGAGGTGTATAATCTCGGGGACTATTGTAGGTTTACATTTCAATTAATTATATATAAAAAGAACCTAGCACTCAACTTGATGCTTAAAGGTGCGCTTTATTGTAGTGGTACTCAGTAAACGTTTCGGTCCTACACATGGACCTTCGTCAGTAACTACACGTGAAAAAATAACCAAAGTGAACATAAATCATAAAAAACTAAATATACAAAATAAAGTATATACAGAAATCTTTGGAAAGAGAATCTAGCATCATTGCAAAAACCTGGTACAATGTATCTAAGAAGTATACGCCGGGGAGAGGCCCCAAATTTCTAGGCAAAAACCGTTTCACTTAAATCAGATAGATAAGGTAGAAAGAGTACATACCGTACTAAGGTTAGAGAAAAGACCATAGGGTCAAGTGTCACAAAAGGAGCAGCGTCTGTAAGTGCACAAAAACCCCCTTTATGAGATTACTGTCAATACTAAGTGGGTGATGTGGGGAGAACATGCAGTAGATCATACCTTACATATGGGCCAGAAGGGAGCGGTACTGTGGGTGTACAATAAGAGAGATTACATACCGGTAGTCAGATAGCTTGGCCCAGGATGGGGCGATGGTGTGGCGGTTTACCTGTGGAGTACGTGGTGAGGAGTGGCGTAGACAGACGCGGATTCCACCGCTGGTCTATCAGAAAGGAAGACTGACACCTTCTAATAGGTGAAGGGCGGGACAGGAACTGCCAGTGTGCCAATCCGCGGCTAGCCGCGGACCGGAAGTGACGTCGCGCGAGGTATGCCTCGCTGGAGCTATGTACCGGGCTCCTGGTGTGAAATGGGAGGAAGTGGCGTCATGTTGTCTAGGTGATAGACAACAACAGCGGCACATAGGGATAGAAGCGGAAGGGAGGAAGAGATAATGAAACTTAAGAGGAACAGGCAACACACAATTGTGACGTAGTAAGGTGAATTGCGGCATAAGTAGACATGGAGAAGAGATGCCCTGCTGAAGTTTCTGTAGAGGGTGAACGATCTCCAAGTGACGGTGCTCCTATCATTTTGCCATGTGCCATAATTAGCTGATCTGAGTGATAGACGTGGTCCAGTGAGACATACGGAACAGATGAAAATTTCAATAAAGGCGACTCTAGTGGTGAAGAGATAAAGAGAGTTAGCTCATGGAGAAATACATGCAATACATATGGCACATTGGTAATGCATAAAATACATTGGTAATGCATAAAGGAATTATTGACATCCATAATTGCCTACAAATGCATCATGTCACAATGTTACCGTGTTGCCAGTTACTGTAGTAATATAATTTCAGATAAAAGAGGCTAAATCGTAGTCTCTATTGAGTCCCAAAGGGTGAAGCGTCTCCAGTGTGTGAATCCAGAACGCCTCCCGTCGCTTGAGACGGGCTACCCGGTCTCCACCCCGCCGAATAGGGGGAATGTGCTCTATGACCTGATACTGTAGCTGAGAAATATTGTGGCCCAGGTTGTGAAAGTGGAGGGGAATGGGTAACAATAGGTTCTTCCGTCGTATGGTAGATTTATGTTTAGAGACTCTGTCTCGTATGGATTGTGTGGTCTCCCCTATGTAAAGGAGACCACAGGGGCATTTGATTAAATAGATAACCCATGATGATGCACATGTGAAATAGTCTGGAATACGGAATGACTTTCCAGACCGGGGATGATGGAAGGAAGAACCTTTAAGCACATTGTGGCACTGGGCACAATTGAGGCATGGGAAGGTCCCTGTGCGTGGACACTGCAGGAAACGTTGGCGGGGAGTAGTGATGCCAGAACCCAGGTCTGCCCTAACTAAGGAATCCTTGAGGTTGGGAGGGCGTTTAAAACAAGGGAGAAAGGGGTTCTGGAACTCGGGTATCTTAGGGTAACCCTTGGACAATAGATGCCAGTTCTGACGTATTGATCGATGTAGAATATATGCAAACGGATGATATGAATGAACAAATGGGATCCGGTTGGTGGCTCTATGGGGTCGTGGAGTAGGTGGGGCAGCAGCTTTCTGGAGTGTCGATGGTGGGTAACCCCGATCAGTAAATTTTGAGGCCATCTCCTGGAGACGGACTGATCTGAGCTCTGAGTCAGACACGATCTTAGATACCCGGTGAAATTGGGACTTAGGTACTGAGTTTTTTGTGGCAGGGGGATGAAAGCTCGTAAAATGTAGCAAGCTGTTGCGATCAGTGCTTTTTGTGTAAAGATCGGTGGTAATGGAGCCGTCAGGTAGGAGAATGACCATGGTGTCCAGGAAGTTGATCTGTGTAGTACTGTGGGAAATAGTAAAGGAGATACCTGGCCAGGCCGTGTTAAGCCAATCAAAGAATGTCACGAGGGCATCCAGCGGGCCCCCCCATATGCAGAAAACATCGTCAATATAACGCTTCCACGTGATGACGTTGTCACGAAAAAGTGGATGGAGGTAAATTAGGCTCTCTTCAAAATCGGCCATGTAGCAATTGGCATATGGGGGTGCTACGTTGGAGCCCATCGCAGTACCACGGATTTGTAGATAGAAGTCATCCTGAAATAGAAAATAGTTACGGGTGAGGATGATAGTTAGCAATTCGATACACAAGTGAAATTGGTCGGGTTGCAGGCCAGATTGGGTGAGATGTTTATGGACCGAATTGATACCCTCAATGTGGGGAATGGATGTATATAAGTCTTTTACATCCATGGTTACCAGTATGGAGTGTGGGGGAACAGGACTTATATCTTTGAGGATATTGAGGAAAGAGCCCGTATCCAGGATGAAGGATCTGGATGACCTGATCATTGGGGTGAGTATCTTTTCAAGGTAGATGGCCAACGGGGAGAGAACCGAGTCGGTGGATGCGACGATCGGTCTCCCTGGGGGTTTCTCTAAGTTTTTGTGAATTTTTGGGATAGTATAGAACACTGGAGTGATGGGGTGGGACTTGATAAGAAAATCCCGTGTTTTAGGGTCCAAGATCCCTAGCTCCATGTATTTCACAAGTGTATCAGAGATGATTTGCCGGGTTGTGGGTAAAGGGTCGCGTGGTAGCTTAACATAAACAGTAGTGTTATCTAGTTGGCGTTTTATTTCCTGCAGATAGTCGGACCTATTCATTATCACAAGGGCGCCCCCTTTGTCAGCAGGTTTAAAAATGAGGTTATTATCGTTCTGTAGGCCACGAAGAGCTTGACGTTCTATGGAGGAGAGGTTGGAGGGAAAGAAAAGTTTACCGTTTCTGATATCCTCGCATAATGATTTAAATGATTCCTTGATGAAGCCTATAAAAGACTCCATGGCATGTGAACCTTGTGGTGGTCTGAACTGACTCTTCATGTAGAGGCCTAGACTACGTAATGAGAGAGGGTCAGCAGGTGGGACTATTGGAGGTTGGGTGGGGGGTGTACCAGGGGATGTGGAGAAGAACGCCTTCAATCTGAGGGATCTAAAGAATCTTTGAAGGTCCATTTCCAAGTCGAACGTATGACATTGGTATGAAGGGCAGAACGACAAACCCTTCTGCAGAACTTTGTATTCTGCTACACCCAGCAGTCTATCAGAGATGTTGATTACCAGCGGGTTAATACCTGTGATCTCGTGATCCTTCCCTGGGCCGAGTCTCCTCCTATGTCCATGCCCGCGCCTCGTGGTCTTCTTCTGGGGAAGCGTTGTCGTTGGCCTAAAAAACGCGGTGGAAGAGTAGCAGGGGTGCCAAGATCTTGTTCCGAGCCTGATGTCGAATAGTCGAGGGAGGTACGTTGTGTTTGGCGAGAGGTGTTTCGACGACCGGAGAAGGAGTCCTGCCATTTGTATACCTGTTGGCGCTCGTAGTCCTCCGTGTCCCTGTTGAACTTACTGCGTTTTCGGTCTTGAGTCTCCCGTCGATGTTTATCGATATTCTTGGCTATCTGGTCCTTAAGGGTGATGAGTTCCTCGGGAGATCCGGATGAAGATAGTTGAGCCTCGATGGATTTGATGGTCTCGGAGCTAACGGCGATCGCCTTCTGCAGGTGCTCAATTGTCAGGGTGATAATGTCAAAAGAACACTTGTTTAGTATTTGTTCGTATTTAATACAGTATTCAGGAGTGTCCCGAAACAGTGTGGGACGCAGTGACACCCGTAGACCCCTAGGGATGCGTTGTGCTCGAAGGTATTCAGAGAGTGTAGCACAATGGAGTTCGATATTGGTAAAGTGACGGAGTTCCCGTTCTAAGTCTCTCCCTCTCGCTTCTCTCGGAGGGATTTTCAGAAAATCGCTACTGAAAGTGGAACGTGCCAGGATATTTGAGGTCTCCTCAGCATTATAGGAGAATGTAGTCATGACCCGTCAGTGTGCACAACGTAAGGGAAAGATTATTTTACAAAATTTACCGTGTGCACTACTGGACAGACTGGTGCTAAGGTTAGGTTCCCACACCTTAATAGACTATATATAAAAAGAACCTAGCACTCAACTTGATGCTTAAAGGTGCGCTTTATTGTAGTGGTACTCAGTAAACGTTTCGGTCCTACACATGGACCTTCGTCAGTAACTACACGTGAAAAAATAACCAAAGTGAACATAAATCATAAAAAACTAAATATACAAAATAAAGTATATACAGAAATCTTTGGAAAGAGAATCTAGCATCATTGCAAAAACCTGGTACAATGTATCTAAGAAGTATACGCCGGGGAGAGGCCCCAAATTTCTAGGCAAAAACCGTTTCACTTAAATCAGATAGATAAGGTAGAAAGAGTACATACCGTACTAAGGTTAGAGAAAAGACCATAGGGTCAAGTGTCACAAAAGGAGCAGCGTCTGTAAGTGCACAAAAACCCCCTTTATGAGATTACTGTCAATACTAAGTGGGTGATGTGGGGAGAACATGCAGTAGATCATACCTTACATATGGGCCAGAAGGGAGCGGTACTGTGGGTGTACAATAAGAGAGATTACATACCGGTAGTCAGATAGCTTGGCCCAGGATGGGGCGATGGTGTGGCGGTTTACCTGTGGAGTACGTGGTGAGGAGTGGCGTAGACAGACGCGGATTCCACCGCTGGTCTATCAGAAAGGAAGACTGACACCTTCTAATAGGTGAAGGGCGGGACAGGAACTGCCAGTGTGCCAATCCGCGGCTAGCCGCGGACCGGAAGTGACGTCGCGCGAGGTATGCCTCGCTGGAGCTATGTACCGGGCTCCTGGTGTGAAATGGGAGGAAGTGGCGTCATGTTGTCTAGGTGATAGACAACAACAGCGGCACATAGGGATAGAAGCGGAAGGGAGGAAGAGATAATGAAACTTAAGAGGAACAGGCAACACACAATTGTGACGTAGTAAGGTGAATTGCGGCATAAGTAGACATGGAGAAGAGATGCCCTGCTGAAGTTTCTGTAGAGGGTGAACGATCTCCAAGTGACGGTGCTCCTATCATTTTGCCATGTGCCATAATTAGCTGATCTGAGTGATAGACGTGGTCCAGTGAGACATACGGAACAGATGAAAATTTCAATAAAGGCGACTCTAGTGGTGAAGAGATAAAGAGAGTTAGCTCATGGAGAAATACATGCAATACATATGGCACATTGGTAATGCATAAAATACATTGGTAATGCATAAAGGAATTATTGACATCCATAATTGCCTACAAATGCATCATGTCACAATGTTACCGTGTTGCCAGTTACTGTAGTAATATAATTTCAGATAAAAGAGGCTAAATCGTAGTCTCTATTGAGTCCCAAAGGGTGAAGCGTCTCCAGTGTGTGAATCCAGAACGCCTCCCGTCGCTTGAGACGGGCTACCCGGTCTCCACCCCGCCGAATAGGGGGAATGTGCTCTATGACCTGATACTGTAGCTGAGAAATATTGTGGCCCAGGTTGTGAAAGTGGAGGGGAATGGGTAACAATAGGTTCTTCCGTCGTATGGTAGATTTATGTTTAGAGACTCTGTCTCGTATGGATTGTGTGGTCTCCCCTATGTAAAGGAGACCACAGGGGCATTTGATTAAATAGATAACCCATGATGATGCACATGTGAAATAGTCTGGAATACGGAATGACTTTCCAGACCGGGGATGATGGAAGGAAGAACCTTTAAGCACATTGTGGCACTGGGCACAATTGAGGCATGGGAAGGTCCCTGTGCGTGGACACTGCAGGAAACGTTGGCGGGGAGTAGTGATGCCAGAACCCAGGTCTGCCCTAACTAAGGAATCCTTGAGGTTGGGAGGGCGTTTAAAACAAGGGAGAAAGGGGTTCTGGAACTCGGGTATCTTAGGGTAACCCTTGGACAATAGATGCCAGTTCTGACGTATTGATCGATGTAGAATATATGCAAACGGATGATATGAATGAACAAATGGGATCCGGTTGGTGGCTCTATGGGGTCGTGGAGTAGGTGGGGCAGCAGCTTTCTGGAGTGTCGATGGTGGGTAACCCCGATCAGTAAATTTTGAGGCCATCTCCTGGAGACGGACTGATCTGAGCTCTGAGTCAGACACGATCTTAGATACCCGGTGAAATTGGGACTTAGGTACTGAGTTTTTTGTGGCAGGGGGATGAAAGCTCGTAAAATGTAGCAAGCTGTTGCGATCAGTGCTTTTTGTGTAAAGATCGGTGGTAATGGAGCCGTCAGGTAGGAGAATGACCATGGTGTCCAGGAAGTTGATCTGTGTAGTACTGTGGGAAATAGTAAAGGAGATACCTGGCCAGGCCGTGTTAAGCCAATCAAAGAATGTCACGAGGGCATCCAGCGGGCCCCCCCATATGCAGAAAACATCGTCAATATAACGCTTCCACGTGATGACGTTGTCACGAAAAAGTGGATGGAGGTAAATTAGGCTCTCTTCAAAATCGGCCATGTAGCAATTGGCATATGGGGGTGCTACGTTGGAGCCCATCGCAGTACCACGGATTTGTAGATAGAAGTCATCCTGAAATAGAAAATAGTTACGGGTGAGGATGATAGTTAGCAATTCGATACACAAGTGAAATTGGTCGGGTTGCAGGCCAGATTGGGTGAGATGTTTATGGACCGAATTGATACCCTCAATGTGGGGAATGGATGTATATAAGTCTTTTACATCCATGGTTACCAGTATGGAGTGTGGGGGAACAGGACTTATATCTTTGAGGATATTGAGGAAAGAGCCCGTATCCAGGATGAAGGATCTGGATGACCTGATCATTGGGGTGAGTATCTTTTCAAGGTAGATGGCCAACGGGGAGAGAACCGAGTCGGTGGATGCGACGATCGGTCTCCCTGGGGGTTTCTCTAAGTTTTTGTGAATTTTTGGGATAGTATAGAACACTGGAGTGATGGGGTGGGACTTGATAAGAAAATCCCGTGTTTTAGGGTCCAAGATCCCTAGCTCCATGTATTTCACAAGTGTATCAGAGATGATTTGCCGGGTTGTGGGTAAAGGGTCGCGTGGTAGCTTAACATAAACAGTAGTGTTATCTAGTTGGCGTTTTATTTCCTGCAGATAGTCGGACCTATTCATTATCACAAGGGCGCCCCCTTTGTCAGCAGGTTTAAAAATGAGGTTATTATCGTTCTGTAGGCCACGAAGAGCTTGACGTTCTATGGAGGAGAGGTTGGAGGGAAAGAAAAGTTTACCGTTTCTGATATCCTCGCATAATGATTTAAATGATTCCTTGATGAAGCCTATAAAAGACTCCATGGCATGTGAACCTTGTGGTGGTCTGAACTGACTCTTCATGTAGAGGCCTAGACTACGTAATGAGAGAGGGTCAGCAGGTGGGACTATTGGAGGTTGGGTGGGGGGTGTACCAGGGGATGTGGAGAAGAACGCCTTCAATCTGAGGGATCTAAAGAATCTTTGAAGGTCCATTTCCAAGTCGAACGTATGACATTGGTATGAAGGGCAGAACGACAAACCCTTCTGCAGAACTTTGTATTCTGCTACACCCAGCAGTCTATCAGAGATGTTGATTACCAGCGGGTTAATACCTGTGATCTCGTGATCCTTCCCTGGGCCGAGTCTCCTCCTATGTCCATGCCCGCGCCTCGTGGTCTTCTTCTGGGGAAGCGTTGTCGTTGGCCTAAAAAACGCGGTGGAAGAGTAGCAGGGGTGCCAAGATCTTGTTCCGAGCCTGATGTCGAATAGTCGAGGGAGGTACGTTGTGTTTGGCGAGAGGTGTTTCGACGACCGGAGAAGGAGTCCTGCCATTTGTATACCTGTTGGCGCTCGTAGTCCTCCGTGTCCCTGTTGAACTTACTGCGTTTTCGGTCTTGAGTCTCCCGTCGATGTTTATCGATATTCTTGGCTATCTGGTCCTTAAGGGTGATGAGTTCCTCGGGAGATCCGGATGAAGATAGTTGAGCCTCGATGGATTTGATGGTCTCGGAGCTAACGGCGATCGCCTTCTGCAGGTGCTCAATTGTCAGGGTGATAATGTCAAAAGAACACTTGTTTAGTATTTGTTCGTATTTAATACAGTATTCAGGAGTGTCCCGAAACAGTGTGGGACGCAGTGACACCCGTAGACCCCTAGGGATGCGTTGTGCTCGAAGGTATTCAGAGAGTGTAGCACAATGGAGTTCGATATTGGTAAAGTGACGGAGTTCCCGTTCTAAGTCTCTCCCTCTCGCTTCTCTCGGAGGGATTTTCAGAAAATCGCTACTGAAAGTGGAACGTGCCAGGATATTTGAGGTCTCCTCAGCATTATAGGAGAATGTAGTCATGACCCGTCAGTGTGCACAACGTAAGGGAAAGATTATTTTACAAAATTTACCGTGTGCACTACTGGACAGACTGGTGCTAAGGTTAGGTTCCCACACCTTAATAGACTATATATAAAAAGAACCTAGCACTCAACTTGATGCTTAAAGGTGCGCTTTATTGTAGTGGTACTCAGTAAACGTTTCGGTCCTACACATGGACCTTCGTCAGTAACTACACGTGAAAAAATAACCAAAGTGAACATAAATCATAAAAAACTAAATATACAAAATAAAGTATATACAGAAATCTTTGGAAAGAGAATCTAGCATCATTGCAAAAACCTGGTACAATGTATCTAAGAAGTATACGCCGGGGAGAGGCCCCAAATTTCTAGGCAAAAACCGTTTCACTTAAATCAGATAGATAAGGTAGAAAGAGTACATACCGTACTAAGGTTAGAGAAAAGACCATAGGGTCAAGTGTCACAAAAGGAGCAGCGTCTGTAAGTGCACAAAAACCCCCTTTATGAGATTACTGTCAATACTAAGTGGGTGATGTGGGGAGAACATGCAGTAGATCATACCTTACATATGGGCCAGAAGGGAGCGGTACTGTGGGTGTACAATAAGAGAGATTACATACCGGTAGTCAGATAGCTTGGCCCAGGATGGGGCGATGGTGTGGCGGTTTACCTGTGGAGTACGTGGTGAGGAGTGGCGTAGACAGACGCGGATTCCACCGCTGGTCTATCAGAAAGGAAGACTGACACCTTCTAATAGGTGAAGGGCGGGACAGGAACTGCCAGTGTGCCAATCCGCGGCTAGCCGCGGACCGGAAGTGATGTCGCGCGAGGTATGCCTCGCTGGAGCTATGTACCGGGCTCCTGGTGTGAAATGGGAGGAAGTGGCGTCATGTTGTCTAGGTGATAGACAACAACAGCGGCACATAGGGATAGAAGCGGAAGGGAGGAAGAGATAATGAAACTTAAGAGGAACAGGCAACACACAATTGTGACGTAGTAAGGTGAATTGCGGCATAAGTAGACATGGAGAAGAGATGCCCTGCTGATTGGCACACTGGCAGTTCCTGTCCCGCCCTTCACCTATTAGAAGGTGTCAGTCTTCCTTTCTGATAGACCAGCGGTGGAATCCGCGTCTGTCTACGCCACTCCTCACCACGTACTCCACAGGTAAACCGCCACACCATCGCCCCATCCTGGGCCAAGCTATCTGACTACCGGTATGTAATCTCTCTTATTGTACACCCACAGTACCGCTCCCTTCTGGCCCATATGTAAGGTATGATCTACTGCATGTTCTCCCCACATCACCCACTTAGTATTGACAGTAATCTCATAAAGGGGGTTTTTGTGCACTTACAGACGCTGCTCCTTTTGTGACACTTGACCCTATGGTCTTTTCTCTAACCTTAGTACGGTATGTACTCTTTCTACCTTATCTATCTGATTTAAGTGAAACGGTTTTTGCCTAGAAATTTGGGGCCTCTCCCCGGCGTATACTTCTTAGATACATTGTACCAGGTTTTTGCAATGATGCTAGATTCTCTTTCCAAAGATTTCTGTATATACTTTATTTTGTATATTTAGTTTTTTATGATTTATGTTCACTTTGGTTATTTTTTCACGTGTAGTTAATGACGAAGGTCCATGTGTAGGACCGAAACGTTTACTGAGTACCACTACAATAAAGCGCACCTTTAAGCATCAAGTTGAGTGCTAGGTTCTTTTTATATATAGTCTATTAAGGTGTGGGAACCTAACCTTAGCACCAGTCTGTCCAGTAGTGCACACGGTAAATTTTGTAAAATAATCTTTCCCTTACGTTGTGCACACTGACGGGTCATGACTACATTCTCCTATAATGCTGAGGAGACCTCAAATATCCTGGCACGTTCCACTTTCAGTAGCGATTTTCTGAAAATCCCTCCGAGAGAAGCGAGAGGGAGAGACTTAGAACGGGAACTCCGTCACTTTACCAATATCGAACTCCATTGTGCTACACTCTCTGAATACCTTCGAGCACAACGCATCCCTAGGGGTCTACGGGTGTCACTGCGTCCCACACTGTTTCGGGACACTCCTGAATACTGTATTAAATACGAACAAATACTAAACAAGTGTTCTTTTGACATTATCACCCTGACAATTGAGCACCTGCAGAAGGCGATCGCCGTTAGCTCCGAGACCATCAAATCCATCGAGGCTCAACTATCTTCATCCGGATCTCCCGAGGAACTCATCACCCTTAAGGACCAGATAGCCAAGAATATCGATAAACATCGACGGGAGACTCAAGACCGAAAACGCAGTAAGTTCAACAGGGACACGGAGGACTACGAGCGCCAACAGGTATACAAATGGCAGGACTCCTTCTCCGGTCGTCGAAACACCTCTCGCCAAACACAACGTACCTCCCTCGACTATTCGACATCAGGCTCGGAACAAGATCTTGGCACCCCTGCTACTCTTCCACCGCGTTTTTTAGGCCAACGACAACGCTTCCCCAGAAGAAGACCACGAGGCACGGGCATGGACATAGGAGGAGACTCGGCCCAGGGAAGGATCACGAGATCACAGGTATTAACCCGCTGGTAATCAACATCTCTGATAGACTGCTGGGTGTAGCAGAATACAAAGTTCTGCAGAAGGGTTTGTCGTTCTGCCCTTCATACCAATGTCATACGTTCGACTTGGAAATGGACCTTCAAACATTCTTTAGATCCCTCAGATTGAAGGCGTTCTTCTCCACATCCCCTGGTACACCCCCCACCCAACCTCCAATAGTCCCACCTGCTGACCCTCTCTCATTACGTAGTCTAGGCCTCTACACGAAGAGTCAGTTCAGACCACCACAAGGTTCACATGCCATGGAGTCTTTTATAGGCTTCATCAAGGAATCATTTAAATCATTATGCGAGGATATCAGAAACGGTAAACTTTTCTTTCCCTCCAACCTCTCCTCCATAGAACGTCAAGCTCTTCGTGGCCTACAGAACGATAATAACCTCATTTTTAAACCTGCTGACAAAGGGGGCGCCCTTGTGATAATGAATAGGTCCGACTATCTGCAGGAAATAAAACGCCAACTAGATAACACTACTGTTTATGTTAAGCTACCACGCGACCCTTTACCCACAACCCGGCAAATCATCTCTGATACACTTGTGAAATACATGGAGCTAGGGATCTTGGACCCTAAAACACGGGATTTTCTTATCAAGTCCCACCCCATCACTCCAGTGTTCTATACTATCCCAAAAATTCACAAAAACTTAGAGAAACCCCCAGGGAGACCGATCGTCGCATCCACCGACTCGGTTCTCTCCCCGTTGGCCATCTACCTTGAAAAGATACTCACCCCAATGATCAGGTCATCCAGATCCTTCATCCTGGATACGGGCTCTTTCCTCAATATCCTCAAAGATATAAGTCCTGTTCCCCCACACTCCATACTGGTAACCATGGATGTAAAAGACTTATATACATCCATTCCCCACATTGAGGGTATCAATTCGGTCCATAAACATCTCACCCAATCTGGCCTGCAACCCGACCAAATTCACTTGTGTATCGAATTGCTAACTATCATCCTCACCCGTAACTATTTTCTATTTCAGGATGACTTCTATCTACAAATCCGTGGTACTGCGATGGGCTCCAACGTAGCACCCCCATATGCCAATTGCTACATGGCCGATTTTGAAGAGAGCCTAATTTACCTCCATCCACTTTTTCGTGACAACGTCATCACGTGGAAGCGTTATATTGACGATGTTTTCTGCATATGGGGGGGCCCGCTGGATGCCCTCGTGACATTCTTTGATTGGCTTAACACGGCCTGGCCAGGTATCTCCTTTACTATTTCCCACAGTACTACACAGATCAACTTCCTGGACACCATGGTCATTCTCCTACCTGACGGCTCCATTACCACCGATCTTTACACAAAAAGCACTGATCGCAACAGCTTGCTACATTTTACGAGCTTTCATCCCCCTGCCACAAAAAACTCAGTACCTAAGTCCCAATTTCACCGGGTATCTAAGATCGTGTCTGACTCAGAGCTCAGATCAGTCCGTCTCCAGGAGATGGCCTCAAAATTTACTGATCGGGGTTACCCACCATCGACACTCCAGAAAGCTGCTGCCCCACCTACTCCACGACCCCATAGAGCCACCAACCGGATCCCATTTGTTCATTCATATCATCCGTTTGCATATATTCTACATCGATCAATACGTCAGAACTGGCATCTATTGTCCAAGGGTTACCCTAAGATACCCGAGTTCCAGAACCCCTTTCTCCCTTGTTTTAAACGCCCTCCCAACCTCAAGGATTCCTTAGTTAGGGCAGACCTGGGTTCTGGCATCACTACTCCCCGCCAACGTTTCCTGCAGTGTCCACGCACAGGGACCTTCCCATGCCTCAATTGTGCCCAGTGCCACAATGTGCTTAAAGGTTCTTTCTTCCATCATCCCCGGTCTGGAAAGTCATTCCGTATTCCAGACTATTTCACATGTGCATCATCATGGGTTATCTATTTAATCAAATGCCCCTGTGGTCTCCTTTACATAGGGGAGACCACACAATCCATACGAGACAGAGTCTCTAAACATAAATCTACCATACGACGGAAGAACCTATTGTTACCCATTCCCCTCCACTTTCACAACCTGGGCCACAATATTTCTCAGCTACAGTATCAGGTCATAGAGCACATTCCCCCTATTCGGCGGGGTGGAGACCGGGTAGCCCGTCTCAAGCGACGGGAGGCGTTCTGGATTCACACACTGGAGACGCTTCACCCTTTGGGACTCAATAGAGACTACGATTTAGCCTCTTTTATCTGAAATTATATTACTACAGTAACTGGCAACACGGTAACATTGTGACATGATGCATTTGTAGGCAATTATGGATGTCAATAATTCCTTTATGCATTACCAATGTATTTTATGCATTACCAATGTGCCATATGTATTGCATGTATTTCTCCATGAGCTAACTCTCTTTATCTCTTCACCACTAGAGTCGCCTTTATTGAAATTTTCATCTGTTCCGTATGTCTCACTGGACCACGTCTATCACTCAGATCAGCTAATTATGGCACATGGCAAAATGATAGGAGCACCGTCACTTGGAGATCGTTCACCCTCTACAGAAACTTCAGCAGGGCATCTCTTCTCCATGTCTACTTATGCCGCAATTCACCTTACTACGTCACAATTGTGTGTTGCCTGTTCCTCTTAAGTTTCATTATCTCTTCCTCCCTTCCGCTTCTATCCCTATGTGCCGCTGTTGTTGTCTATCACCTAGACAACATGACGCCACTTCCTCCCATTTCACACCAGGAGCCCGGTACATAGCTCCAGCGAGGCATACCTCGCGCGACGTCACTTCCGGTCCGCGGCTAGCCGCGGATTGGCACACTGGCAGTTCCTGTCCCGCCCTTCACCTATTAGAAGGTGTCAGTCTTCCTTTCTGATAGACCAGCGGTGGAATCCGCGTCTGTCTACGCCACTCCTCACCACGTACTCCACAGGTAAACCGCCACACCATCGCCCCATCCTGGGCCAAGCTATCTGACTACCGGTATGTAATCTCTCTTATTGTACACCCACAGTACCGCTCCCTTCTGGCCCATATGTAAGGTATGATCTACTGCATGTTCTCCCCACATCACCCACTTAGTATTGACAGTAATCTCATAAAGGGGGTTTTTGTGCACTTACAGACGCTGCTCCTTTTGTGACACTTGACCCTATGGTCTTTTCTCTAACCTTAGTACGGTATGTACTCTTTCTACCTTATCTATCTGATTTAAGTGAAACGGTTTTTGCCTAGAAATTTGGGGCCTCTCCCCGGCGTATACTTCTTAGATACATTGTACCAGGTTTTTGCAATGATGCTAGATTCTCTTTCCAAAGATTTCTGTATATACTTTATTTTGTATATTTAGTTTTTTATGATTTATGTTCACTTTGGTTATTTTTTCACGTGTAGTTACTGACGAAGGTCCATGTGTAGGACCGAAACGTTTACTGAGTACCACTACAATAAAGCGCACCTTTAAGCATCAAGTTGAGTGCTAGGTTCTTTTTATATATAGTCTATTAAGGTGTGGGAACCTAACCTTAGCACCAGTCTGTCCAGTAGTGCACACGGTAAATTTTGTAAAGTACATTTCAATTAATGTGATTTTTTGTGAGTCCGTTATTGTGTGTTTATATGGGTATATTATACCATTTTTAAACCTATTTATTAAAAGTTATATTTTAGTTATAGTCACACCCTGCTTGTATATACAACCTCTCGGACTGGTGGATTCATTTTTTGTCTTAAACATTTAGAAAATGTTGCAATTTTCAAACTTTTAATTTTTATGCCCTTAAATCAGAGAGTGGCGTCACACAAAATAGTTAATAAATAATATTTCCCACATGTCTACTTTACATCAGCACAATTATTGAAACATAAATTTTTTGGTTAAGAAGTTAGAAGGGCTAAAAGTTGACCAGCGATTTCTCATTTTTCCAACAAAATTTACAAAACCATTTTTTTAAGGACCATTTCACATTTGAAGTGAACATGACAGAAAATACCCAAAAGTGACACCATTCTAAGGCCGGCTTCACACTGGCGTGTTTTACGGACGTATGAGAGGCGCAGAAAATATGGATTGCATACGGTACCATGATTCTCTATGGCCCTGCTCCTATCTGCTGTATTTTACGGATCCGTATTATACGGTCTTGTACGGCCGTAGAAAATCGCAGCATGCTGCGTTTGTCAGCGTATTGCGCACAAAATCCGCCAATGTAAGTCTAAGGGGGCGAGAAAATTACGGATTACACACGGACTATGCGTGTGACTTGCGAGAAATACGCAGCGGTGTTCTCTAGAAAAGCCGGCAATTCAGTGCGGTGTACAGTAAAATCACACTGACAGAATAGTATAGAATAGGTAGAATACATGTGTACACATAGAATAGGTATATATATATATATACATACATATATATATATATATGTCAGTGAGACACATAGATATATATATGTTTATATTTAATTCAGCGCTAGATAGCAGAAAAGCCGGTAATTCAATTGCCGGCTTTTGCTCTCTCCTTCCCAAACCCGACAGTATATGAGACATGGTTTACATAAAAAAGGTTTTTTCAGAAAAGTTCTCACGGTCGAGTTCATATGAGTTCATCCAGTAGAGGGCGCATCACCATGACTCGAGGTAACTACAGGACATTCCCCTGCATTCCATTCATTCACAAAGTTTTACAGACAGGAGCACAGCTGCATTAGCAGAGCTCCTGGGTGTAAAATGATTTAACCCCTTCAGATGGATTTACAGCGTGGGACAAGACTGATCGACGTAAGGTATGGAATATTGTTGTTTGTTTTGTTTAACTTTATTTCAGGTGACAAGGGTCTTCAGGTGGATTGAGAGTATAATAAAATATTAAAACACCCTGTGTCTTTATTTCATTAAAATACTTTTTAATAATGTGTGTGTGTGTGGTTTATTAACCATTTCATACTATTGGATTAATAATGGATAGGTGTCATAATTGACGCCTCTCCATTATTAACCTGGCTTAATGTCACCTTACAATAGCAAGGTTACATTAACCCTTCATTACCCCCTATCCCACCGATACACAGGAGTGGGAAGAGAGAGGCTAAGTGCCAGAATAGGCGCATCTTACAGATGTGCCTTTTCTGGGGTGGCTGGGCGCAGATGTTTTTAGCCGGGGGGGGGGTCCTATAACCATGGAACCTCCCTAGGCTATTAATATCTGCCCTCAGTCACTAGCTTTCCCACTCTGGCGGAGAAAATAGCGCGGGAGCCCACGCCAATTTTTTCCGGGATTTAACCCTTTAAATTAATAGCTAAAATTATACACACAGACGCTTGTTACATTAGTAAAGAGGAATATGTAAAAAAAGGGGATATGAGATGGTTTACTATATGTAAACCATGTCTCATATCATGTCGGGTTTGGGAAGGAGATAGCAAAAGACGGCAATTGAATTACCGGCTTTTCTGCTATCTTGCGCTGAATTAAATATAAATATATATATATGTGTGTCTCACTGACATATATATATATATATATATATATATATATATATATATATATATATAGACTGTATATATGTTTTTAGGAATATTTTAGCCGATGGATCCATGATTTGTCCATTTTGCAAGCCTGCGCAAAAAAATCGCCGTACGGAAGCCATACGGATGCCATACGGATGACACACGGATACATTTTTCCGTAAAAATCGCATCCTCGCATTGAATACGGAACAGTGTTTTGTGAAAATTACTGCATATTACGGCTGTAAAATACAGACCGTATTTCCCTACGCTGAGTGTGACGCCGGCCTTAGTGAATGGAAGCCCTCCTGTGTGCAATCTAAGTGTCAAATGGTCTGTCGGTATATACAAAACTTTTCTGAAAGGCCACAGAGGCTGCAACACCATTAAGCAAGAGGCAACACTAACCAAACACCATGAAGACCAAGGAGATCTTCAAACAAGTCAGGGAGAAAGTTATTGATAAATATAAGTTAGGATTGGGTTATAAAAAAATCCCAATCTCTGATGATCCCCCAGAGCACCATAAAATCTTATATCATCAAATGGCAAGACTATGGTACCATAAAAAACCTGCCAAGAGAGTGTTCGCTCTAAAACTCTCAGCCTGGGCAAGGGCAAGGAGGGCATAAATCAGAAAGACAGCAAAGAGATCAACGGTAACCCTGAAGGAGCTGCAAAGTTCCCAAGCAGCGACTGAAGTATCTGTCCATACAACCACAATAAGCCGTTCACTACATAGAAGTGGCCTTTATGGAACAGTGGGAAATAAATAGCCTTTACGTACACACAAAAGTTGTATGGCTCGTTTTGAGTTTGCTAAAAGACATGTGGGAGGATCCCAAATGTATGGAGGAAGTTGCTATGGTCAGATGTTACCAAAATTGAACTTTTTGGCAGCCAAGTTAAACTCTATCTCTAGTACCAAACCAACACAGTTCATGACCTCAAGAACACCATCCCCACAGTGAAACATGGTGGTAGCAGAATCATGCTGTGGTGATGATTTTCTGCAGTAAGGACAGGGAAAATGGTCTGAGTCAAGGGGAAGATGGATGGTGCAAAATATAGGGATATACTTGAGCAAAACATGTTTCTGTCTGTCAGTGATTTGAGACTGGGATGGAGGTTCACCTTTCAACAAGACAATGACCCAAAGCAAACTGCTAAAGCAACACTTGAGAGGTTTAAGAGGAATTGTGTAAATGTTTTGGAGCTGCCTAGACAAAACCCAGACCTTTGTGGTCAGACTTCATGACTGCTGTTCATCAGAGGAACCCATCTAACTTGAAGAAGCTGGAGCAGTTTTGCCTTGAGGAATGGGCAAAATCCCAGTGGCCAGATGTGGAAAGCTCATGGAGACTTATCCATAGCAACTTGCAGCTGTAAATGCTGCAAAAGGAGGCTCAACAAAGTACTAACTTTAGGGGGGTGATTAGTTATGCACACTGAAGTTTTCAGCTTTTTTTAAATATTTGTTGAATGCTTCACAAGATAAAACAAATGATCACAGTTGTAGGCATCTTCTTTACATGAACTGATGCAAACCCTCAAATAAAACAATGAAATTCCACGTTGTGAGGTAGCAAAACACAAAAAATGCCAAGGTGAGTGAATTCTATCACAAGTCACTATATACAGCTCTGGCAAAAATTAAGAGACCACCACATCAAAACCCTTTTATGGGCAGCCTAATCTCCAGACCTGAACCCCATCGAAAACCTCGGAAATGCAATGAAGAGGATGATGGATAGTCACAAGCCATCAAACAAAGAAGAACTGCTTACATTTTTGCGCCAGAAGCAGTGTGAAAGACTGGTAGAAAGCATGCCAAGACGCTTGAAAGTTGTGATTAAAAATCATGGTTATGCGACAAAATATTGATTTCTGAACTCTTCCTGAGTTAAAACATTAGAATTGTTGTTTCTAAATGATTATTACCATATTTTTCGGACTATAAGACGCACCGGACTATAAGGCGCATGCAGGTTTTAGAGGTGGAAAATAGGGCAAAAAATATTTGAAGCAAAAAAATGTGGTAAAATATTTAATAACATACTATTATATGTGGTGTTATTATATATAATAGTATGCTATTATGTTGGAAGCTGCGGGACCAGTGTGGTGTCTGTGAAGTCTGTGAAGTACTATATGAAGATGCTGGAGGGTGAGTATAAGAATGGGGGCACAGGGCTTATATTGAAAGCACCACTCCAGCACTGCAAAATAACACTGGAGTGCTGCTTTAAAATCCCATGGGAGAACTATAACTCTCAGCATGTCCTGCAGATCCTATGACATGCTGGGAGTTATAGTTCACTAAAGGAGTGGCAGAGTGCTTTATTGTGTTTTGGAAAGACTAACCTCTTAATTGTGGCAGCCAGCCTGTGGTGAGGTAAAAGCATCCCATGACTGCACACACAGAGCCTTCCCTCTTGTTGCCTTTCCACAGCACAGGTAATGGAAGCCAGCAAATTCTAGTGTTGGAGTCTGAAGGACCTGTGATGATGTCAGGAAGAGGGAGGGCTCTGTGCTGCCATGTGATGCTCCAGCCCGCCCACTTCTGACATCATCACAGGTCCTCCTTGTGCACACTGCACAGCACTCAGCTCCAGCCCAGGAAGGTACGCAGTGATCTCCTCTCCCCCGGACCCTGCTGCTGCTGCCTCCTCCTCCCCTGGACACACGGATCTCCCCAGCTGCTGCAGGAATCAGCGCTGAGGATACCATGTGTGTCCCTGCTTAAGTGGAGTATTCATTTGCTGCTCCCATCTCACCTCTCAGCTGATAGGTGGGCGGGGAGTAGCTAATGAATATTCACTGCACTTAATCATCGGGACCACATGGTTTCCCCAGCTCTGATTCCCGGCAGTGGGGACATTTTTCTGCCTCCTGAAGTGGGATAACAGTGTGATCCCACTCGCTGCTGCCCCCCTCCCCACATCCCTACCATAAGACGCACCCACACTTTCCTCCCAAATTTGGAGGAAAAAAAGTGCGTCTTATGGTCAGAAAAATACGGTAATTTGTTTTCTTTGCATTATTTGAGGTCTGAAAGCACTGGATTTAAAAAAAAAAATTTGACCATTTTTCTTTTTCAGAAAAAAATATATAAAATTTATTGCTTGGAAATTCAGACATGTTGTCAGAAGTTTATAGAATAAAAAAGAACAATTTACATTTTACTAAAAATATACCTATAAAGAGAAAAATCAGACAAACTGAACATTTTGCAGTGGTCTCTTAATTTTTGCCAGAGCTGTACATCAGCTTCTTAATACAGCATAACGAGAAGTCTGAATGATCTTTTACGAGAGAGAAAGTGAAACTAAAGTACAATTATATGCATTACATTCAATTAAGCATATAACAGTAACATCGCCATCTACTGTCAGAAAGGTGTAAACTCCTCCTGCACACAAATAAGTCTGTATCTGTTGCATATCTGCCAACACCTTTTCTCAACAATAAGGACTCAGTTAACCCTAATTTCTTCATCATTCTCTGATGTCTTTTCAGCCTTTGTGAAAATATCTGCTATCATCTTCAGCTGGGCAGAACTCGAAATTTAGGATTCCTTGTTCCTGGTGATCTCTCAAGAAGTGAAACTTCACATCAATGTGTTTAGTTCTTGGATTAACTCTTTCCATCTGAGCAAGAACTAGACATCCTTGATTGTCCTCATACATCTTTGTTGGTCCCAATTGTTATTCTCCTAAATCTGTTAGCAGTTGTCTTAACCATAGAACTTCTTGACTGGCACGTGCTGCGAAGACATATTCTGCTTCTATCGACGACAGTGTTACAATACATTGTTTCTTACTAATCCCACTAATTGGTCTGCCAACTTGTTTTCTTTGCATTATTTGAGGTCTGAAAGCACTGGTTTTTTTTTGACCTTTTCTCCTTTTCAGAAAAAAACAAACAAAATTTATTGCTTGGAAATTTGGAGACATGTTGTCAGAAGTTTGTAGACTAAAAGAACAATTTACATTTTACTCAAAAATATACCTATAAAGAGAAAAATCAGACAAACTGAACATTTTGCAGTGGTCTCTTAATTTTTGCCAGAACTGAATATTTATTTATATATACAGTACAGACCAAAAGTTTGGACACACCTTCTCATTTAAAGATTTTTTTGTATTTTCATGATTATAAAAATTGTAAATTCACACTGAAGGCATCAAAACTATGAATTAACACATGTGGAATTATATACTTAACAAAAAAGTGTGAAACAACTGAAAATATGTCTTATATTCTAGGTTCTTCAAAGTAGTCATTTTGCTTTGATGACTGCTTTGCACACTCTTGGCATTCTCTTGATGAGCTTCAAGAGGTAGTCACCGGAAATGGTCTTCCAACAATCTTGAAGGAGTTCCCAGAGATGCTTAGCACTTGGTGGCCCTTTTGCCTTCACTCTGCGATCCAGCTCACCCCAAAGCATCTCGGTTGGGTTCAGGTCTGGTGACTGTGGAGGCCAGGTCATCTGGCGTAGCACCCCATCACTCTCCTTCTTGGTCAAATAGCCCTTACACAGCCTGGAGGTGTGTTGTCCTGTATGTTGTCCTGTTGAAAAATAAATTATGGTCCAACTAAACGCAAACCGGATGGAATCGCATGCTGTGGTAGGCATGCTGGTTCAGTATGCCTTCAATTTTGAATAAATCCCCAACAGTGTCACCAGCAAAGCACCCCCACACCATCACACCTCCTCCTCCATGCGTCACGGTGGGAAGCAGGCATGTAGAGTCCATCTGTTCACCTTTTCTGCGTTGCACAAAGACACAGTGGTTGGAACCAAAGATCTCAAATTTGGACTCATCAGACCAACCCTGTAATAATTATAGGGGATAACTCAGGAGACTATTTGCGTGGAACAAGACAACTACAGGACACAGTTAAATCTGAATGGGAGCAACTTAGGTGGGCTAGCTGGTGGCGGTTGCCCAGAGGGTAAAGTCACTTGTGCAGCTATTTGCGTGCATATGTCCTGAAAAGCCCGTCCATACTGGGACTCTATGCCAGCAAGTTTGTTTTCCTGGGCTGCCATGCGGTTGCTCAAGTCCTGCAAAGTCTGTCCAAACACTTGTTGATTGAGTTCAAAGCTTCCAAACTTCTTTTGCAGACCTTCCACATCTTTCTGCAGTGATCTAATTATGGAAAACACCTGCTCTAATCTGCTTTCTGCAGTCATTGTTCCAGCAGTCTCCCTTTTTTTTTTTTTTTTTTAGGCTACAGTATCCTATAATAATTATAGGGGATAACTCAGGAGACTCTTTGCGTGGAACAAGACAACTACAGGACACAGTTTTATAAGTGGTAAAGTCTATATTATCACACGGTGATTCAAGCAGGTACAGAGAGAAACTCAAGTCCACAACACTTGGTGCAAATAATAAATGCAGCTTAGCAGTCTTCAGAGAAAAATGCAATCAAGCAGAAAGTCTATGAAGCACAGTTATTCTTGAGGATACTTGACACGAATAAATCCTTGTCTTAGTCCAGACACAGATAGATATGGTTATAGGCAGTTCAAATCATATCTTAGCTCAACCAGGGAGGCCTGGTTAATAGTCTCAGGTTATAGCAAAGCAGCAGCAGCTTACATGTCCAGCAAATGCAGATGAAGTAAACACGAGCAGCAGATGAAGGAGGATTACTGGAAACTTGTGTATGCAGCAGGAACTCAGAGCAGAGTAGTAGGATCACCACACAGGTTCACAGGAGCAGTTGTATAGCCAGGGAGTAATCAGAGGTCAGGAGCTGGATGCAAGGCAGAATACTCTAGCACAGACTGAAGGCTGGGGTGGAGTTTTATAGCAGGAAGACACAGTGCACATGAGACCAAAGATGCCATCTTGGAAGAGGGCAGTAATGCACAAAAGGTAAAAAATGTTCAGAGTCCTGACAAACGCACAGATTTCCACTGGTCTAATGTCCATTCCTTGTGTTCTTTAGCCCAAACAAGTCTCTTTTGCTTGTTGTCTGTCCATAGCAGTGGTTTCCTAGCAGCTATTTTACCATGAAGGCCTGCTGCACAAAGTCTCCTCTTAACAGTTGTTGTAGAGATGTGTCTGCTGCTAGAACTCTGTGTGGCATTGACCTGGTCTCTAATGTGAGCTGCTGTTAACTTGCGATTTCTGAGGCTGGTAACTGGGATAAACTTATCCTCAGAAGCAGAGGTGACTCTTGGTCTTCATTTCCTGGGGCGGTCCTTGTGTGAGCCAGTTTCTTTGTAGCGCTTGATGGTTGAATGCCAAGAGTGTGCAAAGCAGTCATCAAAGCGAAAGGTGGATACTTTGAAGAACCTAGAATATAAGACCTATTTTCAGTTTTTTCACACTTTGGTAAGTATATAATTCTACATGTGTTAATTCATAGTTTTGATGCCTTCAGTGTGAACTTACAATTTTCATAGTCATGAAAATACAGAAAAATCTTTAAATGAGGTGTGTTCAAACTTTTGGTCTGTACTGAATATATATTTGTGCATGAGAAAAGCAGACCAAGTTTCATCAGTGATTTTCATCACAATGTCATCAGATTTTATCAGAGTTATATCCGAGTTTCATTAGTTTTTTAACTGATAAGAAAACAAGAAGTTTCTCCACCTTCTCCTATCTATCAGTCAGAAAAAAATGGTTAGCATACGGATGGCATCTGAGTGCTATCTGATTTTTTTATGAACCTAAAGACTTTCATAACCATTTCATTGACTTTCATACTGTGACGCCGAGTCACTACACACGGGCAAGCAGTAAGACAGGGTAGTCAGAAGGACCAAGGTAAGATACCAGGAGAGCTCATAGTACAGAAGGGTGAGACAAAGGCGTAGTCAGGTAACAGTCCGGGGTCAAATGCCAGGAAGGTTCTTCAAAACCAGGAAGTACAACAAACGGATAGTCAGAGGCGAAGTCCGGGGTCAGATACCTGAAGTCAGAGAGAGTCAAAAGCAGAAGAGATAATCCACAAGAGTAATCACAACAAAATCCATGGTCATCAACAAGATTAGAAGTCAGACACACACCTAATTATAGCAAATCTACAACTGACACTCTGCTGCACACAGCAAGCCAGTTAGCTACCCTGCAAATCATTTGAGTACGGGAGGCACCTCAGGAAACGCTTGCAGGCTAAACCAAATTGAAGAGCATGGTTGCCAAGCAAAACGCTGACAGCCCAGCATGCCCCAGGATCAGATTGGATGACTGGACTGTCACTCATAAAACCGACAGTCCAGTACACTACGGATCCCATAGCGCAGCTGAGCTGTCACTCATAGCTTCCCTACGTCACAGTCCAATATGAAACCGTGATATATAGATTTGGATCAATATTGGAAATGTCTCTGCAATTTGGCATGGACCACTCGGTCTGCAACAAATCACAGATGTGTGAGCAGCCCCACAAACTGTCATGGGTACAAGTGTTATCAATTAAAAAAAAAAACAACAGATAATACACATACGTGAAAAATTGAGCTGTTACTTTTGGTATAGGGTGGGGGAAGCTAGACTTTATTTTTCTGAATACAACTCTAAAGAATCTTCAAATAACAACATTTCCAACGTCCAGCAGCTATTTCTGAATTTTTTTCTTATCTAGGTTGACACTCTGAAAAGACAGACTGAGAGTGAAGCTATGTTAGCTATTTTCCAGACTTAAATTCTACATTTGTATTGATTCTGACTAGTCTACTTCACATCTGTATTGTATTGTAGGCATTCTTGTGTGGCTTCTATTTTATGTATTTTTTTTTTCTAGAAAATACCTTATATCTCAAGTCACAGTTTTTGTACCTACTTCAAATGTTTTTTCTTCTACAAGATTTACCTTTCTTTTGATGAATTACTGTATATGAATTGTATAGTAATTTCAGAGGAATTTAAAGGCATACTGCACAGAGTTTCCTTGGGACACTGCTGCCACTATGATGATTTACAATGGGATTGGTAAGCTTTAGTATTATGCAATACTTGGCTTGTGGCTTAATCATTTTTATAACTAAGACCATAGAACAAATATTTTACACAGGTCTCAACACTATCTCTATGTCACTCTCCCATAAAACTCATGATATGAGCAACCTGGCATGCAATGTACTAAGCGCCACCCATAAGTTAGTGCTTCCTTCTTCACAGACTGCAAAGCACTACTTTTCTCAAGTTCAAGGGCAGACATACAGCTGATGCAGCTGCAGGGGCCCGAGAGTGGGAGACCCTTCTCCACAGATGCCTGTAAAACACGTACGTGTTGTATCCGTTTTTTTCATGGATAGAACATGTACTCAATCCGATGTATGGAACTGTTCACATGTTTTTTTCAGGACCATGTGTCCACATACAAAAAAGCATGGTGGTATGTCTGTTTCTGAACTAAGCCTCAGATCAAAATCAGTCAGACATGTCTTTGGGTCCATGAAAAATGAGTGACAGTACACATTGTCATCTGTGTGCAATTTGTGTGCTGTCCATATCTAACATTGTAAAGGGTAGGAGAATTTTTGCTATTTATTTATTTTTTCATATGAAAAATTATTGAAACACTGGTGGTAAGCACTGACACTGATGAAAATCTGATCAAAAACACAGATGAAAGTTGCACTTGTAAGGAGGTGGAGGGGACCCTCATGTGCCTTCTCTCTCCTTAATGCAGTTCACCTGTGTCACATTAGGCACCCTGATGTTTTACTAATGTTTTGCTATGGTGTGCACTTTAACCCCTTCCCGACCCATGACGCCACGTAGGCGTCATGAAAACCCGTGCCAATCCGACCCATGACGCCTATGTGGCGTCATGGAATGATCGCGTCCCTGCAGATCGGGTGAAGGGGTTAACTCCTATTTTACCCGATCTGCAGGGAGAGGGGGAGTGGTACTTCAGCCCAGGGGGGGTGGCTTCACCCCCCCGTGGCTACGATCGCTCTGATTGGCTGTTGAAAGTGAAACTGCCAATCAGAGCGATTTGTAATATTTCACCTAAAAAACTGGTGAAATATTACAATCCAGCCATGGCCGATGCTGCAATACCATCGGCCATGGCTGGAAAACCTGAAGTGACCCCCCCCACCCCACCGATCGCCCCCCCAGTGCTCCGTTATGGGGTCCGGTCCCCTCCGTCCTGTGCTCCGCTCCCCCGTCCTCCTGCCCGCTCCCCCCTGCTCCTATGTCACCCCCCAGTGCTCCGACGCCCCCCCCCCGTGCCCCGATCTCCCCCCCCTTATACTTACCGAGGCTCCCGGTGTCGGTCCGTCTCCTCGCTGGGCGCCGCCATCTTCCAAAATGGCGGGCGCATGCTCAGTGCGCCCGCCGAATCTGCCGGCCGGCAGATTCATTACAAGTACATTTTGATCGCTGTGGTAGGTTCTATCACAGCGATCAAAATAAAAAAATAATAAATAAACCCCCCCCCTTTATAACCCCCATAGGTAGGGACAATAATAAAATAAAGAAAATATTTTTTTTTCTTTTTCCACTAGGGTTAGGGTTAGAACTAGGGTTAGAACTAGGGGTAGGGTTAGGGGTAGGGTTAGGGTTACGGGTAGGGTTAGGGGTAGGGTTATGGCATGTGCACACAGAGCGGATCCGCAGCGGATCGGCCGCGGATCCGCAGTGGATCGGCAGCGGATCCGCAGCGGATTGGCCGCGGATCTGCAGCGGATTGGCAGCGGATTGGCCGCGGATCCGCAGCAGATTGGCCGCGGATCCACAGCGGATTGGCCGCTGCGAATTCGAAGCAGTTTTCCATCAGGTTTACAGTACGATGTACACCTAAGGAAAACCAAATCCGCTGTGCCCATGGTGCGGAAAATTCCGTGCAGAAACGCTGCGTTGTATTTTCCGCAGCATGTCAATTCTTTGTGCGGATTCCGCAGCGTTTTACACCTGCTCCTCAATAGGAATCCGCAGGTGAAATCCGCACAAAAAAAACCACTGGAAATCTGCTGTAAATCCGCAGGTAAAACGCAGTGCCTTTTACCTGCAGATTTTTCAAAAATCGTGCGGAAAAATCTCACACGAATCCGCAACGTGGGCACATAGCCTGAGGGTTAGGGTTGGAATTAGAGTTAGGGTTGGAATTAGGGCTAGGGTTTGAAATAGGGTTAAGATTAGGCTTGTGGTTAGGGTTACGGATAGGGTTAGGGGTGTGTTGGGGTTACAGTTGTGGTTAGGGTTGGGATTAGGGTTACGGTTGGGATTAGGGTTAGGATTAGGGTTGGAATTAGGGTTACGGGTGTGTTGCGGTTAGGGTTGTGGTTAGGGGTGTGTTGGGGTTAGGGTTGTGATTAGGGTTATGGCTACAGTTGGGATTAGGATTAGGGGTGTGTTGGGGTTAGTGTTGAAGTTAGAATTGAGGGGTTTCCACTGTTTAGGCACATCAGGGGTCTCCAAACGCAACATGGCGCCACCATTGATTCCAGCCAATCTTGCGTTCAAAAAGTCAAATGGTGCTCCCGCCCTTCCAAGCCCCGACGTGCGCCCAGTGGTTTACCCCCACATTTGGGGTACCAGCGTACTCAGGACAAACTGGACAACAACTGTTGGGGTCCAATTTCTCCTGTTACCCTTGCAAAAATAAAAAATTACTTGCTAAAACATAATTTTTGAGGAAAGAACAATTATTTTTTATTTTCACGGCTCTGCGTTATAAACTTCTGTGAAGCACTTGGGGGTTGAAAGTGCTCACCACACATCTAGATAAGTTCCTTCGGGGGTCTAGTTTCCAAAATGGGGTCACTTGTGGGGTGTTTCTACTGTTTAGGCACATCAGGGGCTCTGCAAATGCAATGTGACGCCCGCAGACCATTCCATCAAAGTCTGCATTTCAAATGTCACTACTTCCCTTCCGAGCCCTGACGTGTGCCCAAACAGTGGTTTACCCCCACATATGGGGTATCAGCGTACTCACAACAAACTGGGCAATAAATATTGGGGTCCAAATTCTCCTGTTACCCTTGTGAAAATAAAAAATTGCTTGCTAAAACATCTTTTTTGAGGAAAGAAAAATGATTTTTTTATTTTCACGGCTCTGCGTTGTAAACTTCTGTGAAGCACTTGGGGGTTGAACGTGCTCACCACACATCTAGATAAGTTCCTTGGGGGGTCTAGTTTCCAAAATGGGGTCACTTGTGGGGGGTTTCTACTGTTTAGGCATATCAGGGGCTCTGCAAACGTAACATGATGCCCGCAGAGCATTCCATCAAAGTCTGCATTTCAAAACGTCACTACTTCCCTTCCGAACCCCGACGTGTGCCAAAACAGTGGTTTACCCCCACATATGGGGTATCAGCGTACTCAGGAGAAACTGGACAACAACTTTTGGGGTCCAATTTCTCCTGTTACTCTTGCAAAAATGAAAAAAATTCTGGGCTAAAAAAATATTTTTGAGGAAAGGAAACACATTTTTTATTTTCACGGCTCTGCGTTATAAACTTCTGTGAAGCACTTGGGGGTTCAAAGTGCTCACTACACATCTAGATAAGTTTCCTTGGGGGTCTAGTTTCCAAAATGGAGTCAATTGTGGGGAGTTCCTACTGTTTAGGCACATCAGGGGCTCTGCAAACGCAACCTGACGCCCGCAGAGCATTCCATCAAAGTCTGCATTTCAAAACGTCACTACTTCCCTTCCGAACCCCGACGTGTGCCAAAACAGTGGTTTACCCCCACATATGGGGTATCAGCGTACTCAGGAGAAACTGGACAACAACTTTTGGGGTCCAATTTCTCCTGTTACCCTTGGGAAAATAAAAAATTGTGGGCTAAAAAATCATTTTTGAGAAAAGAAAAATTATTTTTTATTTTCATGGCTCTGCGTTATAAACTTCTGTGAAGCACTTGGGGGTTCAAAGTGCTCACCACACATCTAAATTTGTTCCTTGGGAGGTCTAGTTTCCAAAATGGGGTCACTTGTGCGGGAGCTCCAATGTTTAGGCACACAGGGGCTCTCCAAACGCGACATGGTGTCCGCTAATGATTGGAGCTAATTTTCCATTCAAAAAGCCAAATGGCGTGCCTTCCCTTCCGAGCCCTGCCGTGCGCCCAAACAGTGGTTTACCCCCACATATGGGGTATCATCGTACTCAGGACAAACTGGACAACAACATTTGGGGTCCAATTTCTCCTATTACCCTTGGGAAAATAAAAAATTCTGGGCTAAAATTCATTTTTGAGGAAAGAAAAATTATTTTTTTATTTTCACGGCTCTGCGTTATAAACTTCTGTGAAGCACCTGGGGGTTATAAGTGCTCACTATGCATCTAGATAAGTTCCTTGGGGGGTCTAGTTTCCAAAATGGGGTCAGTTGTAGGGGAGCTCCAATGTTTAGGCACACAGGGGCTCTCCAAACGCGACATGGTGTCCGCTAACGATTGGAGCTAATTTTCCATTCAAAAAGTCAAATGGCACGCCTCCCCTTCTGAGCCTTGTCGTGCACCCAAACAGTGGTTTACCCCCACATATGAGGTATCGGCATACTCAAGAGAAATTGCCCAACAAATTTTAGGATCCATTTTATCCTGTTGCCCATGTGAAAATGAAAGAATTGAGGCTAAAAGAAATTTTGTGTGAAAAAAAAGTACTTTTTCATTTTTGCGGATCAATTTGTGAAGCACCTGGGGGTTTAAAGTGCTCACTATGCCTCTAGATGAGTTCCTTGGGGGGTCTAGTTTCCAAAATGGGGTCACTTGTGGAGGAGCTCCAATGTTTAGGCACACAGGGGCTTTCCAAACGCGACATGGTGTCCGCTAACGATGGAGATAATTTTTCATTCAAAAAGTCAAATGGCGCTCCTTCCCTTCCGAGCCTTACCATGTGCCCAAACAGTGGTTTACCCCCACATGTGAGGTATTGGTGTACTCAGGAGAAATTGCCCAACAAAATTTAGGATCCATTTTATCCTGTTGCCCATGTGAAAATGAAAAAATTGAGGCTAAAATATTTTTTTTGTGAAAAAAAAGTACTTTTTCATTTTTACGGATCAATTTGTGAAGCACCTGGGGATTTAAAGTGCTCACTATGCTTCTAGATAAGTTCCTTGGGGGGTCTAGTTTCCAAAATGTGGTCACTTGTGGGGGAGCTCCAATGTTTAGGCACACGGGGGCTCTCCAAACGCGACATGGTGTCCGCTAAAGATTGGAGCCAATTTTTCATTCAAAAAGTCAAATGGCGCTCCTTCCCTTCCGAGCCCTGCCGTGCGCCCAAACAGTGGTTTACCCCCACATATGAGGTATCAGCGTACTCAGGACAAATTGGACAACAACGTCCCTGGTCCAGTTTCTCCTTTTACCCTTGGGAAAATAAAAAGATTGTTGCTAAAAGATCATTTTTGTGACTAAAAAGTTAAATGTTCATTTTTTACTTCCATGTTGCTTCTGCTGCTGTGAAACACCTGAAGGGTTAATAAACTTCTTGAATGTGGTTTTGAGCACCTTGAGGGGTGCAGTTTTTAGAATGGTGTCATTTTTGGGTATTTTCAGCCATATAGAACCCTCAAACTGACTTCAAATGTGAGGTGGTCCCTAAAAAAAATGGTTTTGTAAATTTTGTTGTAAAAATGAGAAATCACTGGTCAAATTTTAACCCTTATAACTTCCTAGCAAAAAAAAAAATTGTTTCCAAAATTGTGCTGATGTAAAGTAGACATGTGGGAAACGTTATTTATTAACTATTTTGTGTCACATAACTCTCTGGTTTAACAGAATAAAAATTCAAAATGTGAAAATTGCGAAATTTTCAAATTTTTTGCCAAATTTCCGTTTTTTTCACAAATAAACTCAGAAATTATCGACCTAAATTTACCACTAACATGAAGCCCAATATGTAACGAAAAAACAATCTCAGAATCGCTAGGATCCGTTGAAGCGTTCCTGAGTTATTACCTCATAAAGGGACACTGGTCAGAATTGCAAAAAACGGCAAGGTCATTAAGGCCAAAATAGGCTGGGTCATGAAGGGGTTAATGTATTTGTCATGTACTGTAATGTGATGTATTGTGCTTTAGCTTAGGGATAGATTAGTAAGTAGTAGTATAGGACCAAGGGGGATTAGAATAGAGATAGGGAATAGGATAGCATAGAATAGATAGAAGTGTTAGTGAGATACAGACAGCATAGGGGTTAAGCAGATGGGATGAGTCACAGAGCAGCACAGAGCAGGGAGGTATAGGAAAGGCATTTCCAAGACAGACGCCCGGGCACCTTGCCCAAGGGCAGGACGTGTGAGCAGAGTATTACAGGCCATGGGGATAAAACTGTTTCAGTAAGGGGCCCCAGGCTGAGAATCATCCAGCTTAGACAAGAACCGTTGCAAGGAAGGATCCGAAGCTAGCGGCTGGGATTAGGAGTTGGCAAGCCCGTTACCCAATAACTCGCAGCCAGACCAGGGAAACGGTAGGAAGCTGGTGGGCCGGGAGCAAGAGTAGGACAGAGATTGTCCAGAAGATGGACAGGGATTGTCCAATAGTCGGTCAGTGACTGAACAAGGATATAGACAGAGTTGACAGAAAGAACCAAGTCTGCCCGGACAGCAGGGGAAGATAAGAAGGCGTCTCTGTGTTTGAACTGTGCCTGTGTCTGTGAGATGAATATGCTGCTGTTTAGTAAAGTTTAACCATTGAAACGAAGACTGTGACACTGTGGGGCTTCATGGAACTAGGATTCCAGCAGACACAGTGAGTATTCATCCCTTCATGTGCAAGGTGCCGGGGTATTTATGGACTGTTGCTTAGTGGACTCGCCCACAACTACCACCTTGTTAGGCTAAGTGCACACATTGCAGAATTGCCGGGGAAATTTCCGCAGCAATTCTGCAACTCCTGCCGCGGGTATATCGCATGCGGAATTGGCATGCATATTCCCGCTAAAACTAGCGTTTTCCAAGCGATCTGTAGCATCGCTTGGAAAACTGATTGACAAGTTGGTCACACTTGTCAAACATAGTGCTTGACAAGTGTGACCAACTTTTTACTATTGAGGCAGCCTATGCAGCATCAATAGTAAAAGATAGAATGTTAAAAATAATCAAAAAAATAAAAAAAATGGTTATTCTCACCTTCCGCAGACAGCCGATCTCCTCAGCGGCTTCCGTTCCCAGCGATGCTTTGTGTGCAGGACCTTCGATGACGTCATCGCGGTCGTGACTGTGACGTCATCGCAGGTCCTTCACACACAGCATCGCTGGGAACGGAAGCGGCCGCGTGCACCGCTGAGAGGCGGGAAGACTTCTGGGGGCCATCGAAGGTGAGTATTTCACGATTTTTTATTTTAATTATTTTTTTTTTTTACCAATTATATGGTGCCCAGTCCGTGGAGGAGAGTCTCTTCTCCTCCACCCTGGGTACCAACCGCACATGATCTGCTTACTTCCCGCATGGTGGGCATAGCCCCATGCGGGAAGTAAGCAGATCAATGCATTCCTATGTGTGCGGAATCCCCGCGATTCCGCAAATTTAATGAACATGCTGCGTTTTTTTCTGGAATGCGATTCCGCTCAGAAAAAAAATGCAGCATGTGCACAAAAAATGCGGATTGCATTCTATTAAATAGGATGCTTAATGTGAGCGTTTTTTTCGCGGTTTTATAGCGTTTTTATAGCGAAGAACCGCGAAAAAAACGCGAAAAATCTGCTACGTGTGCACACAGCCTTACAGACTGTTGTTTACGAGAACAATCAGTGACATCCAAATGAGGCCTAAGACTTAAATTAATAATTTTATTCTCCTGAACACCCACTTTATAGTTTAGCACATGGATATTTATAAATGTTAAATGTTCAATTTTTATTTCAAACATGGCTGTCCTAACACAATTTGGATTTACTAGCATAAAAAAATGTGGTAGGACTGAGTAATAGGATTTTGACTGCATTTACAGGTTAGTTGAAAATCTGATGAGATTTTTCTATTGCAAACTAGCACAGCAATGTCTATTTAGTTTGACAATCTCTATTCACATGGGAATTTAAACATTTTTAGTAACTTTTCTTTGTTGCCTAGATAACTTGGAAATAACACCAATGAAGTTACATTAGTTCAAAGTTTACATATATATATATATATATATCGGAATGGAATGTTTATGTCAACTCTTTTTAATCCAGAAAGGAAAAACATATCATCAGTAATCTCACATGTCTACATTCCACAAGAAGCAGGATTTTGCAATATGTCTGATCTACTATAAAAAGATGTTAAATATGCTTATTTTGCACATGTATTTAAAGGGAACCTATCACCCCGTTTTTTTCGGTATGAGATAAAAATACTGTTAAATAGGGCCTGAGCTGTGCATTACAATAGTGTAGTTTGTGGACCCCGATTCCCCACCTATGCTGCCGAAATACGTTACCAAAGTAGTAATTTTCGCCTGTCAATCTGGCTGGTCAGGTCGGATGGGCGTGGCTTCTTCCCCCAGATATTGCGTAGTTTTCCGTTGGTGGCGTAGTGGTGTGCGCATGTCCAAGGTCCCCAATCCTGCACGGGGGGGTGAAAATAGCAGCGATGTCCGTTATTCCATTGGTGGTCGGTGGGCGCGGCCATCTTCCTTTGGCCGCGCGTGCGCAGAAGCGGCGCTCTGCTGGCCGCGGCTTCAGGAAAATGGCCGCCGCGATCTCCATCTGCGCACGCGCGGCATCCCGCGGCCATTTTCCTGAAGCCGCGGCCAGCAGAGCGCCGCTTCTGCGCACGCGCGGCCAAAGGAAGATGGCCGCGCCCACCGACCACCAATGGAATAACGGACATCGCTGCTATTTTCACCCCCCCGTGCAGGATTGGGGACCTTGGACATGCGCACACCACTACGCCACCAACGGAAAACTACGCAATATCTGGGGGAAGAAGCCACGCCCATCCGACCTGACCAGCCTGATTGACAGGCGAAAATGACTACTTTGGTAACGTATTTCGGCAGCATAGGTGGGGAATCGGGGTCCACAAACTACACTATTGTAATGCACAGCTCAGGCCCTATTTAACAGTATTTTTATCTCATACCGAAAAAAACGGGGTGATAGGTTCCCTTTAAATCAGGACTTAACCAGGTGCGTTATTCTTAAAAGAAAAATGTCGTCATATTCTCATAAAAAGTA
Organism: Ranitomeya variabilis; assembly: GCF_051348905.1. Lineage (NCBI taxonomy): Eukaryota > Metazoa > Chordata > Amphibia > Anura > Dendrobatidae > Ranitomeya > Ranitomeya variabilis. The sequence continues at coordinate 166,396,340 of NC_135233.1, forward strand.
TAGTGGTTTATTGATTGTCCACGGAAAAATCACTTTGCAGCAAAAACATAAAACAGATGAAAATAGTTACGAACAGATTGTCCATGTGTAGAGATCAGCACTTATACTCATCTTCCCCAAAGTTTGGATGGTAAAAGCAGTCTGTCTGTGTGAAGTTTGAAGGTCATGATGGCAGCTAGCAGCTGTTGTTCCTTCCTTCTCGGACATCCATGGAGAATGATGGTGAAGATGGGAGGTGACAGTCCCACGTGACAAAAAGGCCCCCCCACCCTCCTAAGAGACGCTTATATATCTTCTCTATGGATCACGTGTTCCCTGTATATGGAGTTGACTTATACATACACAAAAATAGCTCTTTGTACTGTCAGCAAGAAGCGATGTGCACTGTACTGAATTGAGATTAAGAATCATTCAATAAATTAATATTTAACAATTCCCCCTTTTGAGGGAGACACACATTCAATGATTGGAACCCTCAAATTAAAATATTAATAAATTCTTCTTTTCTTCTTCTTGGGCAAAATAATTTAATGTTCATAATATCAATAATAATAATATTGTTATACGTACTCAATAATATAATGTTATGTAAATTCATGTTATGGTAAGCCGTGACTAATATTCATATAAAATATATAATTATACTTCCCTATATCTACTTGAAGCATCTCTGGTCTGATCATCATCTGATGTCATCTGGTCTTCATCTTGATGTCTTCTCCTTGGTTCTTTTTAAAACAATCTTTATTATAATTCTTTTGAAATAGATGATAGCATGTAGATATTGTAGAGACTGTGTGTCATGTGTCAATCAAAGTCCATAAATTCAAATGTTGATAAGAAAACAAAGTTCATAGATGAGATGTAGCTTTAATATCTGTGCAGTGTCACCTTTAAAAACCTGGACTTACATTGGCTCGCCTTGGAAATCATCTGGAATCTCCATATCATCCGCATTGGTCTTGAAACAGGTGTGACATCTGTGGTCGGCACAGCAAGGGATACATTGACTCTTCCCTGCTAAACATAGCACCATAACCAGTCCTTAGTGCACAGGACACATGTCAGGGTTGTAGCGTCCTGACAATTACCTGATTGTTCACCAGCTTTCATGGAAGTCTTATAGGTGATAGGAAACCACTGGAACGTAATAACACAGTTCATCTTAGCATCATAGGATCATTGTCCCCTCCATGGTTGGCAGGTAGGATATTGTACTCATACTTGTCAGTGATGGATGCTGTAGTTGTGAGTGGTGACATGAATTGTATTTGACACAGTCTATTATTATTCAGAAATCATAGCATTGTTACCTTGTGTAACTTCTGGATAACGTTTTTTTCTTCTTGAAACTTTTAAGAATCAATTGAATGTAAAAATATAAAAAGTCTTTATTAATGTAACTTTTGGTATCTTGATTGAAGTCTTCATTCCCTATTCTATACCAAATCTGGTAATTTTCCTAACCTATAATATCATAGCTTACCATAGCAATCAATAATATCCATATAATTATTATCAAAATAGAAATATGAAATTTATATTTGGAAAAATAAAATAATAATAATAAATGATAATATATTATTAACCATATTCTTCATGTAATAGGACATTTTTATGTCATAGGTATAATTTCTTTTTGAACCCATAGATGTCAGTGTGTCTTTTATGTAACAAGAGCTGATATTACTAAAACTTTATTAATAAACTATAACCAATAATATGTAAAAATGTGTAGCCATGAACCAAAATAAGTATATATATATATATATATATATATATATATATGAATAAATGAATGAAAGAATTATTGTATTTAACTGAGAATTGAAACACTTCTTATATAATGAAACCATATGATCATTATATTTGATAAAGCAATATTCTTGTATTAGACATTACTTTATTAAATATTGATTTTTATTTTTCTTGAGATAAAAAATAAAAATTAAGAATAAAAATTGAAGAAAAAGTGAAAAATGAAAAATAAAAAAGAGAATAAAATAAAGATAAAAATAAGAAAAAGTGAAAAATGAAAAATGAGAATAAAAATAAAAATAAGGCCTTTATATGTTGATGATAAATGCAGAGGTTATATCTCAATAACACATTTCCTTAATATTTTCATCATTTAGATGTTGTCATAACCTTGGATTACCAAAATATTGAAATTATGCAACTTTGCATATTAGAGAAAAATGACTTTTATAATACTTAATGTTGTTATACCCAATAGTACCTTATTAATATTTCTTTTTTTATTAAAATGTGTGAAAAAGAGATATTGATGAAATGTGATGATGTAATCTGGATCAAAAACACATTTCCCCCTTAATATCAACAAATATTATTTTATGAAAAAATTAATTTGTAAAAACCAAAATTAAAAATAATTAATTTTATAACTGTCATATCAGCTTGTGCCATATATTTGTTTGAAAATGTGTACCCATCTATGTAACTAAAAAAAACATTGAATATGAAAAAATTATAATTTGGGAAAATTATTCTAAATGTAGACTTGATAAACCATATTGATGTGTGATTGCACTTATTCACTATTAACTAAATCAATAAATAATTACTAAAGAAATATAGAAATATGTTGAATAAATAATATTTAAATATATATCTTAATATTCTAATAATTTAACTGAATCTTATTTTCTATTTTCTCTTACACACAAATTGTTTTTTTTTTCTTTCTCTCAACATACCATAAATAATGAGGCCTCTCACATACCACACGTTCCACATTCCACGCTCCTTCCTTAACTTCACTCTTACATTAAGTGCACTTAGCAGCTGCTCATCTGTCATCTGTCACTCAAACTGTGATTCACATAGAAGTTGACAATACATATTTCACATACAAAGAACATGTATATTAACCCAAAATATTGTATCCTAATTATCAATCAATGCGCATTTGTAAATTATTAAATTTAGTATTCTAATATTTATTTGAATATTCCCCAAATATTATCTACAGTAACGCTATGTTCTATCCTATGGATAAGACTCATCTATAAGAAGCAAGGGTATCTGTTCCACAGCTATTTCTGGTACAGGGCCTGGAACTTCTAAAGTTTCTTCTTATAGCTCTAAGTTAAAACAAGAAAGTGTAACATGTCACACCATGCAGTGAAGGAAAAAAACTATATATTATTACCATGCAAAGGGAAAAAAACAAGTTTTTAGCTTATTAGTTATGTATTATTTTTTATTAAGTGTTAAATATATACAATCATGCAGTTATTATAGCTTCCTGTGTAAATAAAACATAAATTCATGTAAGAAGTTTTTTGTTCAATTCCTGTTTTGAAATGAAAGCTCTAAGGAAAAATAAAAGATAAAGGTTAATTTCATATTTATTTAAAAACAAAATAATTTAAATATGTTATACATATGTATATATTTAATATATGTAATTAATGTAATTCTAAGTATTATTACTGGAATAAATTCTAATTATTTCACTATATATATATATATATATATATATATATATATATATATACATATATAAAAAATACAGTTAATATAATTTCTACCTATACAAATATGCTACAGTATTTACTGTATACTATATTATTATATACATAACTGTAGAAATATATTGTATAAAATAATTACATATTAATAAATAATACATTGTATAACTCCTCTACACATCATATAATTGATTACATTTTTAGCCAATTCCTAACCCAAAATGTACCTCTTTGTCAATAATCTGTTGAAAAACTTTATTTAATAAAGTCATCTTTAACCCTATGGACTCTTTGAAGTTGAAGAGCTGCGATAATGGAGCGTTCAGTTGAGCAGCCGATGGGATACTCACCACCTGTTTCCATTTGTCAATTTCCGCCATTTTTACAGGGAGATCTGACCCTCCAGCTTTTAACCCTTTCAGTGCAGCTTCGGTGGAAGACTCATAGGGTTTGTAGCAAATATGTAATTTTCTTCGTTCTTCATAAATTTGATTTTGGGTCAGTTTTGGAGATTTTGATTTTGGCTTCTGATAAGATATAATTCTGTCTGATTTAAAAAACTTAGTATGATTTGTTTTCCTTTCAAGATTCTCATGTTTTCTAGAAAAATCAAGGGATTGCGCACATTCATATAAAGAATCTTTTTGTGTCGCAATAACACGAGATACAGGATTTAGGAATCTAAATTTGTTTACAAAACAATTTATCATTGATTTTTTATTGGAATTAGTACTGACCAGTCTGTAAACCCTTTCAAAAATAGACATGAAGGTAAAAGTACATTCTTTCCGGCCAATCCTCAATTTTAGAAGAATATCAAGATCTGGATAATTTTCTTTTAATCCACAAAATATCAAAATTTTTTAATCTTTCTACATCAGTCATTTCTTCATGGAACTCTTCATTTTGCATTTTTAATGAGAATCTTCTGATAAAAATTACTGGTAGCCACATTTTAAACAATTTATTTTTCTCCTGATTAGTTAAGTCAAACTTATCAGCAAAATTCTCAAATATTTCTGAATTTCTGCACACATCGATTTTGTCATCATATGCAGGAATGATTTTGCATAATTTTAACAAAGTTTTTCTAGATTTAATTTGGAGTTGGGCCTCTGAGCCGTCTTCTATTTTGGGCCCTTCTACATCTGTCCCTCGTACATCATCTTTGTCAGTTGTCAGGTCTCCTAAGTGTCCTCCATCTTGTTTTTCATCATGAGGCACTAAGTCACGGTCACCTTGGGTGGTCATTACAGACACTTGCATCACCTCTTCATCTTCCTCACTCTTTACAATACAGTCAATCTTGGGAACATCATTTATTTCCATTTCCTTAGAAATTCTTTCTACACAATCTTTTTTGGACTTCTCTGTAACAAACTCGTGAAATACATTAACCATATGTAATATATTTTTCAGTTGCTCTTTTTCTTTTTTCCTAGATACTAGCTTAGAATCTAACTTTAAATTTGCAATCTTGCATTCTGCAAATAAAGAAAGCCAAAATATTTCTACACTAGATCTGTACAAACTTACAAATTCTATCTGACTTGATTTAGCATATGAATTAATCAAATCCATTGTTCTTACCTTGAAATCTCAGCTTGTCTTTACAACGCTGGACTGTGAACTTCAGCATGGCTATTTTTAGCACGTCCGGCACTTGTAGTACTCCTACTACTTGTCAAATCAACTGACACCCGTTAGTCTCTGTAATTCGTAGGTTCTTCTTGTGAGATCTTTGTGACTTGAAGTTTTGAAGTGAAATTCATGAATACTTGCACAATATCTAGCGAACTCTCTTCCGTCGTCCCCCCGTGTGCAAAAATGAAGGAAATTCACGTAAAAATAGCACAAAAAATCAAAACTGGCTGGCTTCGGCAATGTTAAATATGCTTATTTTGCACATTTATTTAAATCAGGACTTAACCAGGTGCGTTATTCTTAAAAGAAAAATGTCGTCATATTCTCATAAAAAGTATAGTGGTTTATTGATTGTCCACGGAAAAATCACTTTGCAGCAAAAACATAAAACAGATGAAAATAGTTACGAACAGATTGTCCATGTGTAGAGATCAGCACTTATACTCATCTTCCCCAAAGTTTGGATGGTAAAAGCAGTCTGTCTGTGTGAAGTTTGAAGGTCATGATGGCAGCTAGCAGCTGTTGTTCCTTCCTTCTCGGACATCCATGGAGAATGATGGTGAAGATGGGAGGTGACAGTCCCACATGACAAAAAGGCCCCCCCACCCTCCTAAGAGACGCTTATATATCTTCTCTATGGATCACGTGTTCCCTGTATATGGAGTTGACTTATACATACACAAAAACAGCTCTTTGTACTGTCAGCAAGAAGCGATGTGCACTGTACTGAATTGAGATTAAGAATCATTCAATAAATTAATATTTAACAAAAGACTACTGTCAAATCAACTTAATATAATGTGGTGTGGTTTTCCATACTTACACTATAATGACATATATTGCTTTGAAATCTGATCATTGAAAAGATAGCATTGAAAAATTGTATTTTCATTGTGTCACTATACTGTTCCTGGTCTGAGTTGTAGATGGACAGTTTATGCTAGGGACAATTATCTTCACCTGTATGTTAGAATCTCTTTAGTAATGAGTAAATACATAGATTATTTGGTCTTGCTGACACTGTGTCGGCTCCTCACTGATGTAATTATATACACAGAGAATGATACTTCCAGGTGTGTGGTGTTATTAGATTTGTATTCCCCTAATCCATAACATCTCCCTTTTTTAGAAAAGGCATGGAAGGTTAATAAATTGTCTCCAAAGCACTTCTCGGCAGCACATGGCACAGGTCTCCATGAGGCACGCCTAGAGAACGCTCCCCACAACTCTTAAAAGTACAGCAAGCTCACTTTGGAAATTCCTCCAGCCAAAAGTATATAAAGCATGCACACCAGTAGGCAGGTGCCTGAGTAACATTCTGCATTTAGTAGTATTATGTGCAACTTGTGAGTTGCCAGGTCCCAATATCCTGTGTTTTGTTTGAACCTTTTCCAATATCCGTTTTAGTGTAGTGCAGAACCCTTAAGCCGCTTTGGCGGTACCCCTGCCTGAACCCACACCTGCGGTATCTGAATTCTGACACCAATGTGGCGGTACATGAACTCTGACCTGTCGTACCTGTGTCTGAAGCTGCACCAACAGTACATGAACCTTGACACCGCACCTGCGGTATCTGAGCCTGACACCGCTCCTGTGGTACATGAAGCCTGACACAGCTCTGGTGGTAACTGTGCCTGAAGCCACACCCGTGATCCCGGAGCCTGACACTGCTTCTGCGGTATCTGAGTTTGACGCCGCACCTGCGGTACCTGAAGCCTGACAATGCTCCTGTGGTACTTGTGCCTGAAGCTGCACCGATGGTACCTGAGACTGACACTTCTCCTGCTATACCTGACTTTGACACTGCACCTGTGGAGCCTGATTCCTGACACTGCTCTATCGGTGCCTGGAGCTGTACCCATGCTACCTGTGCCTGACACCACTCCTGTGATACCTGAACCCTGACATCACTTCGGCTGTACCTGAGACTGAAGTCGCTCCAGTGGTATCTGAATTCTGGTAGTACTTGAACCAGCACCAGTGTCTGCACTGATTAGCATTCCAGAGTCCATACTAACAGAGCCTGTACCAGTATCTGAATTCTGTCCTGCCAGTGACTCCAAATCTTTGTCCATCCTGCATGGACCCATGACCCTGACTGTCTGAACAGTACCCGAATTCTGTCGTGCCAGTGACTCCAAATACTGTAGGCAGGGCTGCCACTAGGAATTTCGGGGCCCCATACTGGCAAAATTTTTGGGTCCCCCTTGAGACTCCACCCAGGCTCCACCCCAGCCCCGCCTCCACCCCTCAAACTGTCCACAGCCCCACCGCTCTCTCTTGGAAAAACTCCACTTCTCACCAATCACACATTAACAGTTCCCATCACCAGATCACACATATAACCAGCAGCCTTTGTTTTGGCCAAAAGATTTCTGCTGAGTAGCAGAAATTGCTACTAGGCCCAAAATGATTTCCTGGGCTAGATGCCGTTAAAAATTAGTACTTAGGTAAACAGGCAGTGTAGCTTGCTTCATGGGTGGGGTACTCTGCTGAGTAGCAGAAATTGCTACTAGGCCCAAAAGGATTTCCTGGGCTAGATGCCGTTAAAAAATAGTACTTAGGTAAACAGGCAGTGTAGCTTGCTTCATGGGTGGGGTACTCTGCTGAGTAGCACAAAATGCTACTAGGCCCAAAAGGATTTCCTGGGCTAGATGCAGTTAAAAATTATTATTTAGATAAACAGGCGGTGGGTGGGTGGGCTACTCTGCTGTAAACTGTAGGCCTCTATTCACACAGCATGCATTTTGTAGCACTGGGCGGCCCGCCTGTATGTGCGTTAGTAATAGGCTGTAGACCAGATGCTCTGCATTGCTTGTGTGAGCAATGCCACATACAAACTATTATCTCTTATCTTTTTTTGTGCACTAATGCCAAACAACCAATACTGGATTGAAAGTGGTTGTTTCATCGGTATTTTTTGCACCTGTGTTTTTGCCATCATTAATCGGGTCCGATGCGCCCTGCTGGTGCATTTGTTTGGAGGCTTCAGCAGGTAACCATCTCTGCTTTTTTCTCTGTGATTTTTTGTGGGCTACTCTGCTGACTAGCAGACACTGAAGCTTTGGAGCAGACCTCTGAATCCCAGGCCATAGTATGAGTAAACAACTCTGCAGACGACCCCACCCACCTGGAATTGACGATGACAACATCATGTAAAACAGAGCAAGCGGACTCAATAAAGAGTCTCCATTTTTTCCAAAAATTCATCCATAGACACCACTTAAGTGGCATCAATTTCGCCAGAGTCTTTTTTTAAACGGTTGGTGAGGTGATTTTCAAAAATCATCAAGCTTTTAGTCTCCCCAGCATGACACAGGGGTAGAAAAGTCCTTGCCGATCCAGGATTTGTTCATCTTGATGAACGTTAGTCTGTCTACATTGTCACTGGACAGCCGCTTGCGCTTATCTGTCAGCACACCACCAGCAGCGCTGAACACACGTTCAGAGAGAACGCTGGCTGTGGGGCACGACAAGATCTCCAAGGCGTGAGTGGCAAGCTCAGGCCATTTTTCAAGATTGGAAGCCCAAAATGAGCAAGGGTCCAGTTCAACAGTCATGGCATCGATGTTAACTTGGAGATACTCTTGTACCATCCTCTCTAGGCATTGGCTGTGCGTCAGACTTCTTGTTTCCTGTGGCCTTGCAAAGGATGGTCTAATAAAATCTTGAAACGATTGGAAAAAATTGCTGTTACCACCAGATACGATGTTACTGTTACGGTTTGAGTGATGACTCGATAGTCCCACGGTTGGCAAGTTAGAACTCAAGAGATTCACTACGTGCACCACTGGTGTTTTGTGGAAAAGCAGATGTAAGATTCTGTAACAGTCTCTGCTGATACTCCTGCATGCGTGAATCCCTTTCTATGGCAGGAATAATTTTGTCAAATTTACTTTTGTACCGGGGATCTAAGAGTGTGGCAACCCAGTAGTCGGCATAACTTCGGAATCTGACAATCCGAGGGTCATGTTGCAGGTAGTGCAGCAAGAAGGCACTCATGTGTCTTGCGCATCCAGGAGGACCAAGTCCTTGTTGTCTTGGTGGCGGCGAGGTGAGAATCATACTTCCTTCCTCTGCCCTCTCCCCCCAACCTCGCACAACAGAAATTTGATCAAGGTCTCCCTCATCTGATGAGTCTTCCTTGCCCAGCGCCAGTTCGTCCTCCACTTCTTCGCCTCCTGCACCTTCCTCAACAGTTTGGCTGCTACCATGCGCCCTCGGTAATCCCTCTCCCCCAGCCTCCAATGCCAGCTGCCTTGGTGCTGCTGACCGTCTGGACCTTGGAGATATTATCCCTTCCGCATATGACTCCTCCTGTTCCTCCTCCTCCTCCTCTTGTTCCACCACCTAATAATAATAATAGTCTTTATTTATATAGCGCCAACATATTCCGCTGTGCTTTACAGTTTAACAGTTTCAAACACAACAGTCATAGGTAACAATGTTAACAATACAATAATAAAGCAAAATAAGATGACCCTGCTCGTGGGAGCTTACAATCTACAATGAGGTGGGGGAGATACAAAGTACAGGTGTGTATTTACAATGATGTATTTACAATGATGGTCCAGCCATCTTCAGGGGGTGGGGGATAGATGGAGATAGTGAATGGGCTACACACACACACAAACATAAAATGACTTTGATTAGTTTGATTAGTTAATATGGTAGGCCGCTCTGAACAAATGTGTTTTGAGCGAGCGCCTAAAACTAAGCAGGTTGTGGATGGACCTAATATCTTGGGGTAGAGCATTCCAGAGGATTGGTGCAGCACGGGAGTAGTCTTGGAGTTGGGAGTGGAAGGTACGGATTAGTGCAGAGGTTAGTCAAAAGTCATTTGCAGAGCGCAGCAGTCGGTTAGGCCGATAGACCGAAATGAGGGAGGCGATGTATGGGGGTGCTGCACTGTGGAGAGCTTTGTGGGTGAGAACAAGTACTTTGAATTGTATCCTGTAATGAATGGGCAGCCAGTGTAATGACTGGCGAAGAGCGGATGCATCTGAGTAACGATTAGCCAGATGGACAACTGTGGCTGCTGCATTAAGGATAGACTGGAGAGGGGAAAGTCGAGTAAGGGGGAGGTAGTGGATTAGGGTGACAGTGAGGGTTTTGTTGTCTCCATGGTGAGAAAAGGGCGGATTCTAGATTCTTTAGGTGTAAGCGGCACGAGGGGGCAAGAGATTGTATGTGGGAGGTGAAGGAGAGATCGGAGCCAAACATAACACCCAGACAGCGTGTCTGCTGCCGGGATGTTATTATGGTGCCACCCACAGAGAGGGAAATGTCAGATTTAGGGAGGTTAGTAGAAGGCGGGAGCAGAAGAAGTTCAGTTTTGGAGAGGTTGAGTTTCAGATAGAGAGCGGACATGTTGGATGTTGGATGTCATGATGTTGGAGACTGCAGACAGTCAGTGGCGTTCTGTAGTACAGCGGGGGTAAGGTCGGGGATGACGTGTATAGTTGTGTGTCATCAGCATAAAGATGGTACTGAAAGCCAAATCTGCTGATGGTCTGTCCAATTGGGGCTGTGAAGAGGGAGAAGAGAAGGGGGCCAAGGACTGAGCCCTGAGGTACCCCAACAGTGAGAGGAAGATGAGATGAAGTGGAACCAGAGAACAGAACACTGAAGGAGTGGTCAGAAAGATAGGAGGAGAACCAGGAGAGAGCAGTGTCCTTAATGCCTAGTGACTGGAGCCTAGAGAGTAGGAGAGGGTGGTCAACAGTGTGAAAAGCTGCAGAAAGGTCGAGAAGAATGAGCAGAGAGTGGTCCCGTTACATTTTGCTGTCAGAAGGTCATTGGTCACCTTGATGAGTGCAGTTTCTGTCGAATGTAATGGGCGGAAACCGGACTGTGAAGGGTCTAGGAGGGAATGAGTGGAGAGGTAACGGGTAAGGCGGGAGTAGATCAGGCGCTCCAAGAGTTTCGAGATGAAGGGGAGATTGGAGACCTGTCTGTAGTTGCAGGATGGGTCGAGGGTGGTTTTTTTTTAGTAATGGAGTAATGATAGAGTATTTGAAGGAGGAGGGGAAAATGCCAGAGGAGAGGGAGTGATTAAAGATTGTAGTTAGGTGAGTTGTGACGACTGGAGAGAGAGACTGGAGGAGGTGTGAGGGAATGGGGTCGGTGGTGCATGTAGTTATACGAGAAGAGGAGAAGAGCTTGGAGACTTCTTCTTCTGTGATGGGATCGAATGTGGAGAGTGAGCCAGGGGAGATGCAGGGAGGGATGGGAGTCATTGCACTTGGTGTTTGGGAGCGGATTTCCTGATGGATATTGTCTATTTTCTCTATAAAGTGGGAGGCCAGGTCATCAGCACAAATGTCTGTGATAGGGTCTTGTGCTTGCGGCCTGAGGAGGGAGTGAAAGGTGTTAAAAAGTTTCTTGGGGTTGTTGGATAGTGAGATCAGGGTGGTGTAGTAGGTCTGTTTGGTGAGGTGAAGGGCAGAGTTATAGGTTCTTAACATAAATTTGAAGTGTTTGAAGTCTTCTGGTGTGCGTGTTTTCCTGCATAAGCGTTCAGCACTCCTAGAGCACCTGACTCCGAATACTGTTTAAGGTGTGCTCCAGCATGTAAATCACCGGAATAGTCATGCTGATAATGGCATCGTCAGCACTAAACATCTTTGTCGCTATTTCAAAACTATGCAGAAGGGTGCATAGGTCCCTGATCTGAGACCACTCCTGCAGCGTGATTTGCCCCACATCTGGATCTCGTTGGTCCAGGCTATACGTCATACACTAAGGCTGGTTTCACGCTGCGTTTTAGCGCTAAAAAACGCATGTGTTTTTTTCTATACTTAATATTAAAAACGCATGCGTTTTTTAGCATGCGTTTTGACACGTTTTCGGCAACGCATGCGTTTTTTGACGCGTGCGTTTAGTTGCAGAAATGCAACCTGTAGTAATTTTTAGCGGTGTTTTTTTGCCGCAAAAAAACGCATGCGTTTATTAGCGGCAAAAAAATGTATTGCTGTCTATGTAAACGCATGCGTTTTTAAGCACATGCGTTTGCATGCGTTTTTAAACGCATGCGTTTCTATAGAAAAACACAAGAAAACACAAAAAAAACAAGAAAACCCTAACCCTAACCCTTGGGTTACTGGGGATCCTAACCCTAACCCTAAGGTTAGGATCCCTAGTAACCCTAGGGATCCTAACCCTAACCCTAGGGATCCTAACCCTAACCCTAGGGATCCTAACCCTAACCCTTAGGGTTAGGATCCTAACCCTTAGGGTTAGGATCCCTAGGCTAATGGTTAGGGTTAGGATCCGTAGTAACCCTAGGAATCCTAACCCTAACCCTAGGGATCCTAACCCTAACCCTTAGGGTTAGGATCCTAACCCTTAGGGTTAGGGTTAGGATCCCTAGGGTTATGGTTAGGGTTAGGATCCCAAGGGTTATGTTTAGGGTTAAGGTTAGGGGTATTGTTAGGGTTAGGATCACAAGGGTTATGGTTAGGGGTAGGGTTAGGATCCCAATTGTTATGGTTAGCGGTAGGGTTAGGGTTTGGATCCCTAGGGTTAGGGTTTGGATCCCTTTATCATCTTGAAGGTGGGGGGTGGCTTATCAGTGACCTGGTGACCAGGACATTCTTCTAATAAAAAGCTACCCCTAACCCTAACCCTAGGGATCCTAACCCTAACCCTAGCTAATTCTATTAATAGTGGGTTTTCTAGTTGATTTTGATGATTGGCAGCTGTCACACACTTCTCAGCATGCGTTTCAAAAACGCAAACGCAGGAAAAAATGCTTGTAAACGCGTCAAAACGCCGCGTTTTTTTTTCTGCATGCAAAAACGCATGTGTCTAAAAAACGCAGCGTTTGCATGCGTTTACATGCGTTTTTTCACCACCTGCATTTTTTTTAAAAACGCTGCAGATCAAAACGCAAGTGTGAAACCAGCCTAAGTGTTTAGTACTGGCTCATTAGGCAGGCTCCAAGTGGCTCATGTTCATTGTTCTCTGGCTGGCATATTCTACACTCGTTCTGTATATCAGTATCGCTGGTCCTGCTCTCTAATTCTTTCCATTTAGGATTATTGTGTATGTATTTATAGTGCCTATTAGGGTTGAGCGAAACGGATCGGTCATTTTCAGAAATCGCAGACTTTTAGGCAAAGTCGGGTTTCATGAAACCCGAACCGATCCTAGTGTGGGATCGGCCATGCGGTACACGATCAGAGCGCCAAAGTCGCGTTTCGTATGACGCTGTTACCGCCGTTTTTCATCCAATGAAGGAGGACGCAGAGTGTGGGCAGCGTGATGACATAGGTCTCTGTCCCCACCATCTTAGACAAGGGCATGGCAGTGATTGGCTTGCTGTCTGCGGCGTCACAGGGGCTATAAAGGGGCGTGCACGCCGACCGCCATCTTACTTCTGCCGATCTGAGCATAGGGAGAGTTTGCTGCAGTTAGTCAGAAGCAGGGACAGAGTTAGGGAGGAAATATAAACCCCCAAACCCCCAAACCTCTTGTGCTGGAGCGATTTTCACTGTCCCACACCACCTTTTTGTGCAGAGACAGTGGAGGTCGTATTTTAGTGCAGCAGCTGCATAGCTGTGTGCACGGTGCTGTGCAAACCAACTGCTTTTTTCAAAGCAAAAATCCTGTTGCTCCTTTCTTCACAGTTACCTGTCTTGTTTATTTGTCCACACTTTTTTGTTCTGCAGTCCTTTTTATTGCTGCCATACTTGTCCTGAGATCATTGTAGGGACTAGGGAGCGTGTTATTGCAGTATTTTTTTTTTTTATTTTTTTTTTAATAATTACACCAATTTCTGCCACGTTCATAGTGTTGTGTTATACCACTGTGCCAGAGTTGTGGTTCAGTGTCTCCCCCCAAAAGTGAGATAGTAATTCTCACACAGTTTATATTCTGCTGTACTGCTAGTGTGTCGTATATCAGGCAGCCACTTTCTGCCACGTTCATAGTGTTGTGTTATACCACTGGGCCAGAGTTGTGGTTCAGTGTCTCCCCCCAAAAGGGAGATAGTAATTCTCACACAGTTTATATTCTGCAGTACTGCTAGTGTGTCATATATCAGGCAGCCACTTTCTGCCTCGTTCATAGTGTTGTGTGGGCCAGAGTTAGGGTTCAGAGTCTCCCCCCCAAAAATGGAGATTCAAATTCTCACACAGTGTATATTCAGCTGTACTGCTAGTGCATCGTATATCAGGCAGCCACTTTCTGCCTCGTTCATAGTGTTGTGTGGGCCAGAGTTAGGGTTCAGTGTCTCCCCCCAAAAAATGGAGATTCAAATTCTCACACAGTGTATATTCAGCTGTACTGCTAGTGCATCGTATATCAGGCAGCCACTTTCTGCCACGTTCATAGTGTTGTGTTATACCACAGGGCCAGAGTTAGGGTTCAGTGTCTCCCCCCAAAAAATGGAGATTCAAATTCTCACACAGTGTATATTCAGCGGTACTGCTAGTGCGTCGTATATCAGGCAGCCACTTTCTGCCACGTTCATAGTGTTGTGTTATACCACAGGGCCAGAGTTAGGGTTCTGTGTCTCCCCCCAAAAAATGGAGATTCAAATTCTCACACAGTGAATATTCAGCTGTACTGCTAGTGCGTCGTATATCAGGCAGCCACTTTCTGCCACGTTCATAGTGTTGTGTTATACCACAGGGCCAGAGTTAGGGTTCTGTGTCTCCCCCCAAAAAATGGAGATTCAAATTCTCACACAGTGTATATTCAGCTGTACTGCTAGTGCGTCGTATATCAGGAAGCCACTTTCTGCCACGTTCATAGTGTTGTGTTATACCACAGGGCCAGAGTTAGGGTTCAGTGTCTCCCCCCCAAAAATGGAGATTCAAATTCTCACACAGTGTATATTCAGCTGTACTGCTAGTGCGTCGTTTATCAGGCAGCCACTTTCTGCCACGTTCATAGTGTTGTGTTATACCACAGGGCCAGAGTTGGGGTTCAGTGTCTCCCCCCAAAAGCAAGTCATCTTTCAGGCAAGCTACGTGTCAGCAGGGGAAGGTGGGGCAAAAGAATGTGAAATCCATGATTGGTTAATTTAAATGAAGGTTAGCTAATCAACATTTTTGGTAGCGAGACGTGTCCTTTTTTCGGTCAGTATTGAACCAGCAGCACTGAACACTCTTTCTGAAAGCACACTGACAGCAGGGCAATCGAGGTCCTGTAATCCATATTCTGGCAATTCAGGCCAGGTGTCTAGTTTAGACGCCCAGTAATCAAAGGGGAATGACCTGTGAGGGAGAACATCGATAAGAGCGGAAAAGTAGTTTGTAACCATACTGGACAAATGCTGTCTCCTGTCACTTTGAATCGATGCAGCTGTCCCTGTCGTGTCAGCGGTCATTGCGAAATCATTCCACAACCTTGTCATAAAACCCCTCTGTCCAACGCCACTTCGGATTTCTGCACCTCTAGCACCTCTGCCATGTTGCCCCCTGCAGCTCGTGTGAGAACCATCACCGCCGCTGTGTGCTGGGAATGCCTGAACCAAACGGTCTACAAGAGTTGCTTGTTTGGTAGCCAATATTTGACCTAGGTTCTCATGTGGCATGATATTTTGCAGTTCTCCTTTATATCTTGTATCCATGAGGCAGGCCAACCAGTTGTCATCATCGGTCATCATTTTAACAATGCGGGGGTCCCTTTTTAGGATACGCAAGGCATACTCAGCCATGTGGGCCAATGTTCCAGGTGTCAATTAACTGTTTCTGCTGGGTTGAGGACCACTTTCTTGCAAATCAACATCACAAGTGTCCCGCAATAAACCTGTACCAGACCTTGCAATGCCACCAGTTTCTATTGCCACCTGAGAATCATCCTCCTCCCATACATATTCATCCCCATCATCCTCCTCCTCATCCTCTTCGTCCGCCAATTCGTCCTGGACAGTTCACTGAGCAGACAATGGCTGACTGTCATCAAGGCTTCCCTCCTCCTCGGCTGCAGACGCCTGCTCCTTAATGTGCGTCAAACTTTGCATCAGCAGACGCATAAGTGGGATGTTAATGCTTATGATGGCATCGACCACTGCACACCAGACAACTCCATGTCTGCCATCCAAGTGCCTGCCCGTGTATCCTCCCACAAATTAATTACAGCACGCCTCTGTTCGCACAGCCTCTGAATCATGTGCAGTGTGGAGTTCCACCTTGTTGCAACGTTGATTATTAGGCGGTGCTGGGGAAGATTCAGCGATCGCTGATGGTTCAGCATACGGCTGGAGTGTATGGGCATCCGGCAGATGTGTGAGCAAAGTCTTCGCACCTTCAGGAGCAGGGCTGGTAACTTTGGATAATTTTTGAGGAAGCCCTGCACCACCAGGTTAAAGGTGTGAGCCAGGCAAGGTATGTGTTTCAGTTCTGAAAGGGCTATGGCAGCCATAAAATTCCTTCCGTTATCACTGAATACCTTGCCTGCCTCAAGATGTACACTGCCCAGCCATGACTGAGTTTGTTGCTGCAAGTACTCTACCAGTACTTCCGCGGTGTGTCTGTTGTCGCCCAAACACTTAATTTGAAACACAGCCTGCTGACGCTTACCACTAGCTGTTCGATAATGGGCCACCCCGTGTGCAACACTGGCAGCTGCGGATGGAATGGTAGGGCGACTGCGCTCTGTGCACGAGCTTTCGCTTCTGGAGGAGGGGGAGAAGGAGTGGCGAATGCCTTATGCCAACTGTTTCCTTAGACTGTGGGATAGGCTGAACTGTCCCACTATGGCTGCCCCCTGTGGACACTGCATACTACACATTAACCCAGTGCGCCGTGATGGACACGTAACGTCCCCGGCCATGCCTACTGGTCCATGCATCTGTTGTGAGGTGCACCTTTCCACTGACTGATTGCCTCAAGGCATGGACAATGCGGTCTTTGACATGCTGGTGGAGGGCTGGGATGGCTTTTCTCGCAAAGAAGTGGCGACTGGGTGAGTCATAGCGTGGTACTGCGTGGGCCATCAGGTCTTTGAAAGCTTCGCTTTCAACCAAACAGTAGGGCATCATCTGTAATGAGATTAGTATAGCAATGTTGGCGTTCATATCCTGTGTACGCGGATGAGAGGATGAGTACTTTCTTTTCCTAATGAGAGTCTCTTGTAGGGTGAGCTGGACTGGAGAGCTGCATATGGTGGAACTAGCGGTGGTGGTGGTGGACATGGCAGATTGAGAGAGAGTTTGTTATGGTATTCTTGTTGTTGGCCTACATACAGTCTTTCCTACCAATAACCTTGTGATTCCCTGACTGCTTTGGCCTTACGACAATACCTCCACATTTGATGCTGGTGGTGTCCTTACCGGTGGGCTTACAGTGAGGGAAGCAATGTAGCATTGCTGACTACCTTCATTCCGAGCAGGTGCACCAACGGTACGGGACGTTTGGTAGTTAGTCCAGGATTGCAAGTGCATGCTGGTTAAATGTCTAAGCATGCACGTTGTATTTAAATTTTGAAGATTCTTCTCTCTGCTAAAGGTCTTTGAGCATTTCTTACTGATAGCTTTTGACTGATCATTCTGATCTTGGTTAAAAAATTGCTACACTACACTGTTCCTACTATCGAAAACCTTTTCAGGCATTGTGCGCTGTGCTACTTTCACCGAATGGCCACGCTCTCCTAAAACTGTTTTTGTTTTTCGCAAACATTTTTGGCCTGATACGGGCCTGCCAGATGACAGGTGTTGCAATGTAGATGGCTGCTGCGGATCATCCTCCTCCGCTTCTGAGCTAGTGGCAGCGGCACCCTCTTCCCCCAATGGCTGCCAATCTGGGTCAACAACTGTGTCATCTATCACCTCCTCCTCAATGTCATGTGCACCTTCCTCAGTGTCACTGTGTAAGGTGCTATAGCGTTCGGGACAGGGCACCATAGTCTCACCAGGGTCACATTCTGGCTCAGTAAACTGCGAGGGCAATGTAGTGATCAGAGTCAATGGAACTGCATCACAATCTAGCTGTGGCTGTGCATCAGTGCACTCCTCCATGTCCGATTCTTCTTGTAATTGGCAGTGTACAATTTCCCTTTCTAACCCAGGCACGGTATGTGTAAAGAGCTCCATGGAGTAACCTGTAGTGTCGCCTGATGCATCCTTCACTTTTGGTTTGGGAGAAGGACACAAGGAAATGTCTCTTTCCTGACCAGGAGCATCCACTGACGACTGGCTGCTCTTACATTTAGAACTTTGGGAAGAGGAGGCGAAAGAGCTAGAGGGTGAGTCAGCAAGGATAGACAACACTTTTTCCTGCTTCTCCGGCTTTAATAGCTGTTTTCCTACTCCCAGGTAAGGGAGCCTTCGAGGCCTTGTGTAGCCAGACGATGATGCAGGCTGAACACCTCCAGCCTTAGGTGCTACTGTGCTTTTGCCACTAAAACGAGATGCAGCACCACCAGCACCATCAGTACCAGCTGGCAACCCCCGCCCACGGCCTCTTCCACCAGACTTCCTCATTTTTTGGGGGGAGACACTGAACCACAACTCATATTACACCGTCGTAATATGAGGGGCCCTGTGCCAGTACCGCCGCCCACGAGAGAGTGTCCCCCCCCAGCTTGAACAGTGCTCTACCACTTGCAATACTACCTCTCCCAGCTCCACCACTGTGTAGTCTGTGCGGTTAAAACCTTAAATGGCACTGCCAATACGAATTATTTGAAATGATGGATGATAGTTAAAATATACAGGGGCCCTGGCCTCCATTTAATACTTTGCGCCTACTACCGCTGTCTTTATTATTTGGGCGTAATAAAGGTGTCTGCCGCTGCTTCTTTTTTTTCCTTCACTAAACAAAGCTGAACTTCAACTGTTGTCCCGTTTCAAATATTAAACTGCATTTGGCCTACTTGTTGGGTTGGGGCCTACTAACGGTGTCTGCCGCTCCTTGGTGTTCTCCTGGTTTATTTTTCTTGCGCTTCAATCTTCAGGCTTTCGTTGAAATATTTTTTATATTCAACTGCATTTGGCCTACTTGTTGGGTTGGGCCTAATAACATTGTCTGCTGCCGCCTCTTGTTTTCCTCTACTAAACAAAGCTGAGCTTGAAGCTTCAGGCTTTCGGCCTGTAACAACAATATGAAACTACATTTGGCCTAGTTCTTGGTTTGGGCCTAGTAACGTTGTCTGCTGCTGCCTCTTGTTTTCCTCTACTACACAAAGCTGAGCTTCAATCTTGAGGCTTTCGGCCTATATTTAGAATATGAAACTGCATTTGGCCTACTTGTTTGGTTGCGCCTACTAACGGTGTCTGCCGCTGATTGTTGTTCTCCTCCACTGAACAAACCAATGCCGCCTGTTTACTCCTGTTACCAATTTTTAACAGCGTTTAGCCTACTTTTTTTTATTTTGGGCCTATATCTGTGTTTCCTTCTCATTCCTGCCCATTGCCCAGCCACTGCTAGATGAGTCTGCTGGTACATTGACACAGACCACTACATTCCCCTTGCACTCTACACAGCCTGAATCTGACCCTGCTGAAACTCAGGTTCCCCTTCCCGCAGACTATACCACCTTACATGGGGACAAAGAGGAAGGTGCAGATGAAAGTGCAGGTTCCTTCAACAGGTGGGGGGGGCATACTCATTGGCGACGTCACTGGCACAGGGCCCCTCATAGTACGCAAAAGTGTCTCTGCCAGTGGGAGGCGCCCCCGCGGTCAATCACAATGCTGTACTTTGAGGGGCCCTGTGCCAGTGGCAATGCGAACGAGTGTGCCCCCCCTGCTTGCTCATGATCACAGCACTTGCAAAGTTGAAATACTTACCTCTTCCTGCTCCACCGCCGTGACGTAGTCCACATTCCTGGGCCCACGAAAAACTTGAGCCAGCCCTACTCCCCCCACATCTGTTGCCAAATGACCCCCAAATTTTCAATGGCTAACTATTATTATAATGTAAATTAAGATTGACAAGCTTAAGTAACAAGAATTGATGTTTTTGGCATTAAAATGGGCTCTGTTGGTGTTTTCCTGTCCTCCACTCACTGCCGACTTTGATTCTCCATTGACTTGCATTGGGTTTCGTGTTTCGGTCGGATCCCCGACTTTTCGCAATAATCGGCCGATTTCACCCGACCCGACTTTTGACAAAGTCGGGTTTCGCGAAACCCGACTCGATCCTGAAAAAGTAAAAGTCGCTCAACCCTAGTGCCTATAGTTCGCTATTTTACTATTGTATTTATATTGATACTAACTATATATTGTATTACATGCATTATTATATCTAATAAAATATACTTTTTCTATTGGGCATGTGGATTTGTTGGCGTCTCTATCTATGTCTGTATGACCATGTATGTTGTTGTATGTGGATGCCTCCCCGGGGAGTGATTGGTGGTTGAGTGTGGCATGTGTTCCATCATACAGTATATGTTGCTTGCCCATCCTGGCTCTGCTTCTAGGCCATACTGGATGTTTGTAGCAATAGTGCCTGTACTTGTTTTGGCCTGCCTCTTACTTATATCTCTGGCTTCACTCTCGCTGTGCCGGTATTGTGACTTGTTTCGGTGTATCCATTGCTTCCTGGTTGTGATTTGCGCATGCATACTTTTTGGTCTTTCGTTCCATTTGGCGCAGGCGCCTGACTTCTTTATTCCTTTGTGCAGGGCGGATCTGCGACTTCGCAGATCCTCCTCACTCTTTACTCCACACACTGCCATCATCTGCGACTATGCGAGCCTCCTGCTCCTTCCGGTCTGCCACGTCTCCCCACACCGGTATCGCTTTAGGCTTATTGTTTGTATTATTTAAGATGAATGCACATGTCTTTTGGCACCTTCCCTGACGAAGCCTGGTTCGCCGGGCGATACGCGTGGGACACCTGCTCTCTACCAGGTTGTATGCTTATGGGGGTCTTCCTCTCTTTATTGCCATGAGCCTTTTTTGTGCCGCTTTTATGGCCGATTACTTAGCCCTCTGTTTAGCCTTGATCTGATACTATTGAGATCCTATTGGTCATGGCTACATCTTTCTATGGGATCCGGATTTCCCTTTTTTACTATTAGGGTAACCCGGGTGTCTGTCTTATTGTAGACAATCACGTTATTACCCCATGAGCCAGTAGGGTTAGGTTGAAGTATCTGTCCATTATTTATATGGCTATTACAACCTGATTAGTGTTTTTTGGTTGTTTTAAGTATGTTTTATATGTTGGTGTGTTTTAAGATGTGTCAATAATAGTGTTGAGCGGTACCTTCCGATATGCAAAGGTATCGGTATCGGATTGGATCGGCCGATATCCAAAAAGTATCGGATATCGCCGATACCGATACCCGATACCAATGCATATCAATGGGATACAAAATATCGGAATGGTTCCCAGGGTCTGAAGGAGAGGAAACTCTCCTTCAGGCCCTGGGATCCATATTCATGTATAAAATAAAGAATAAAAATAAAAAATATTGATATACTCACCCCTCTGACGGCCCCGGCTCTCACCGGTCCAAGCGTCTGCCTCCGTTTCTAAGAATGCAGAGTGAAGGACCTTCGATGACGTCGCGGCTTGTGATTGGTTGCGTGACCGCTCAAGTGACCGCTCACGCGACCAATCACAAGCCGCGACGTCATCGAAGGTCATTCACTCCCTGCATTCTTAGGAACGGAGTCACCGCTAAGCGCCAGGGTCCGCTGGAGGGGTGAGTATATCAATATTTTTTATTTTTATTATTTATTTTTTACATGAATATGGATCCCAGGCCCTGAAGGAGAGTCTCCTCTCCTCCAGACCCTGGGAACCATACGCACCGCACACTACCGATTCCCGATATCGCAAAAATATCGGAACTCGGTATCGGAATTCCGATACAGCAAATATCAGCCGATACCCGATACTTGCAGTATCGGAATGCTCAATACTAGTCAATAAATTATTTTGTGACTTCTATTACATGTGTCATTGTCTGGATGGTGTGCATTTTTTGCAGTAATGCTTTTATTCATTGGTTTTGTTCCTATTACTGTTTTGCACCCTCCAGTAAATATTACATTTATATTGCGGTGCGCCTTATCCTTGTCTTTATCATATGCACCCTGTCACACACACAGTTTCTCAAGGAAGCGGTGATGTTGTGTGCGACATGCTGGTGTAGCGCAGGCACAGCTTTCTTTGAGAAGTAGTGGCGACTGGGCATCTGGTACTGGGGCACTGCGACGGACATAAGGTCTCGAAAATCCTCTGTGTCCACCAGGCGGAAAGGCAGCATTTCTGTAGCCAACAGCTTGCAGATGGTGAAATTCAACCTCTTAGCTTTGTCATGGCTAGGAGGAAATGGTCTTTTATTTGTCCACATCTGAGGGACTGAGGGCTGGCTGCTGTGCTTAGACGGAGTTGCGTAGGGTGTCCCCGGCAAACTGCTGGTCTGTGAGGAAGGTGCAGGCGGAGATGTTATGTTGCCTTGATCAAAATGTGGTCTCGATGTCAGAGAGCGCTCTACACCAGCAGGTGTTTCCACTTGCAAATGTCCTGACGACCTGCCAATCACACTGGCTGTTGCAGGTGGAAAGAGGTGGAAGGTCTGCGTCCAAAACCATGTGCGACTGCAACCATCTGTGTTACCCCATACTCAGACGTGTGGCTGGAGACTTGGGAGCTGTGAGGAAGCAAGTGCGATTGGGGTGACAACTCTGAGGACTGGAGTAGTTGTGATGTTGAAGTTGACATGGAGGAGAGCCCACTGAAACAGTCTATTAACAATGATAAACAGTTTTAATGTGCAAATCAAGTTAGGCTTTTGGTAAACGAACAGTTATCGAACAGAAACTCGAACAGCCGAATTTTAAGCAAATTGTTTGAGTTCGTCGAACGACTCGAACACCGCCCAAAACAGCTCGAATTTGAAATTGGCGAACAGTTCGACTCGAACACCGCTCATCTCTAATGCTCACATGAGCCTCTAGACAGGTGCTGATTGGTCAATCCAACCCATTTATTATGCTCACTCCTACCCCAACACACACCTCCTGAACAAGTTGCCCCGAAATGTGCCTTGCAGGGATCGTCCTCACTGACTTAGGCTGTTTTCACATTTGCGTCTCTGTGCGCAGCGTTTGATCCGCATGCGTCGTGCGTACATATCTTTAACATTGTGTACGCAGGAACATGCGTGTGCATCAATTATGCGCAGTCATTCGCATACGGATGGAGTGCGTCAAAACAACACATTACTGTCTATGGACATGCATTGGAACCCAAAGACATGCGTTCAATGAGCTTGTGTACTTCGGACTGCGCATGTCCAGGAACTGTTTTGAGACACGCCCTCCTGGAAATACCGAACACATGTGCATAATCAACGCAAACACAGGCAAAAACGCATACAAACGCATGCACACGTATTTTTTTGCCGTCATGTGTAACTGATGCAGATACAAGATGCTGCGTAAATATGTTTCCATGCGTTTGCATATGCAGATGATACACTGCGCACAGAAACTCTAATGTGAACCCAGCCTTGTAAGTGCTGATTTGTGTAATTTCTAGCGCGCTCCTGATAACAAGCTATGATTTGCTGCTGTTCTTGACTCTTCCTATGGGAGCACACTGTAGCCAGCAGAGTTGTGCATCACCTGTCTCAGGCCCATTTCCTGCACATAGCATGGTCTTCTCAGGACCCCTGCACTATTGCTGGACAGCCCATTTCCTGTACATAAATCTAACGTTTGAGGAGTCAACTAAAAAACTGAACAGTTTGATTGAGAGAGTTCAGAAGCATAAATCAGACCCAGACTTCATTAGGCGTGAAAACACGTTACAAACATCTGTGGAGAGATTTCAGTCTAATTTAAAAGATCGAAAGCATACGCAGTTCACGCGGGATCTGAGTGAGTTTAAAGAAAATAGAGCGTACAATTACCAGAGTGGTGTTCAATCTGAGGTATCATCATCGGACATAGATACATCAGACACAGAAAGAACAGAGAATTTTACCACGTCTAGGGGGAGGGGTAAACAGCCGCGAGGAAAATGGCGAATGCCAAGATATCAACAAAGGCAAAGAGGGGGTGGCAGAGAGCCCAGATTACATCAGGGTACACCTTCATTGTCTACCTCCTCATCAGTACCTCAAACATCATCTTTTTTAGACCGGGGTCCCACGGGGGGTTATGATCTGAGGAGAAAAGCAGTGTAGGACAAGGTGAAATTATTAATCTTTCATCATACGTATTAACTAGAGAGGATTATTCCCTATTGGGAAGGGGTTTAAATTTTGTTCCTACAGGCTCATATGATTGCTTTAGATGGGTCAAGGATTTGAACCTGTTTGGACGAAACTTGAAATGGAAACTGTTCTTTCAGCAAAATGACATTGAGCACTGTAGGAGGTTAGGTATATCAGAAGATGATATTCAAAGCTGGCGTACTCTGACGGATCTGCTAAGTGAGAATGATCAGGTGAGAGGTAAGGGCCCTTTTACGAATTTAAAAAATAAGAGTACCAGGATGCCACCCATCAGTGATATCACTAGCATAGACATTTTTATGAAGCTGGTGGAGGATGATCTGTCTAAGATCAAAAGTGAGAGTCATGAATGGGCCACCAGTAATTTGACATACGGTGAGAGAGCATCCTTAAAAAGGCTGGAGAAGAATAAGGACATTATCATGAAGGCTTCAGATAAAGGGGGGAACCTCGTCATAATGGACCACTTGGTGTATTTGAATATGTGCCATGCCCTACTGTATGAACATGATACCTATGAGGTATTGGTTAAAGATCCCATAAGTGAATACAGGAGGGAATTGGAGGATATTTTGGATCAGGTGAAAGAGGGCGGTGTAATATCTGACAGTGAATATAAATTTATGCTACCCGAAAAACCTATGACTCCAACTTTTTATACCCTGCCCAAGGTGCACAAGGGCCTGGTGCCCTTGAAGGGTCGTCCCATAGTATCTGGGATTGACTCGCTCACACAGAATAGTGGTGTGTACCTGGGCAGGGTATTGAGACCGTTTGTCACTCTGCTTCCATCTCATGTGAGAGATACATCCCATCTATTATCTATGCTTGACGGGATCACTGTAGGGGATGATATACTGCTAGCGTCAATAGATGTGGAGGCGCTGTACAGCAGTATCCCACATGAGTATGGAAGTAAGGCTGTGGCGCATTTTCTAAAGACAAGGGCGGTGGAGTGTGGTGAGCATAATGTTTTCGTCCTGAGGTTATTGTCATTTGTCCTTACCCGCAATTACTTCCTGTTCAGTGGGAGGTACTTCCACCAGCTCAGGGGTACTGCGATGGGGAGCCCTTGTGCCCCCACGTACGCTAATATCTTCCTGGGCTGGTGGGAGGAAACCCTTATTTTTGGGGAGGAGGAAGCATGGTGGAGTCCGTTTATTACGC
Organism: Ranitomeya variabilis; assembly: GCF_051348905.1. Taxonomy (NCBI): domain Eukaryota; kingdom Metazoa; phylum Chordata; class Amphibia; order Anura; family Dendrobatidae; genus Ranitomeya; species Ranitomeya variabilis. Next base: position 166,421,797 of record NC_135233.1, read on the forward strand.
TATGGGCCAGATATATCGACGATATTCTGATATTCTGGTCCGGCTCTGCAAGTGAGTTCTGCAGGTTTGTCGAGAGTATTAATGTCAATATGATCGGCTTAAGATTTACATCTGAATATCATGAGCACAGTATAAATTTTCTTGATTTAACCATTTCGAAAAAACAGGATGGAGGGATTGACACATGTACTTTTCGGAAACCCACTGCGGCCAATAATTTGTTGAAGTGGACGACTCATCATCCTTTGCCCCTAAGGAGAGGAATACCGAAGGGGCAGTTCCTACGTATTAGGAGAAATTGTTCAGACGTGGGGGTTTTTAGGAAACAGGCAAAGGACCAGTATGGGTGGTTTAGAGCAAGGGGTTACCCTAAGGGTGTACTGGATGGTCCATTCAGAGAGGCCCTAATGACTAATAGACAGTCCCTTCTGGTTAAAAGGGATCGTGAAACAACAGAGAATGTAGTCAGGATGATCGGTACTTATGACAGACAGTCGAATAGGGTATTCCAGATCTTTCGTAAGCATTGGGGTATCTTGCTTGCGGACCCCAAGTTGAATAACTTGGTATCCCCCAGACCGAGTATTACGTACAGGAGAGGGAGGACCATTGGGGATACCCTGGTCCACAGTCTATATGAGAAGCCCAAGAAGGAGAGTACATGGCTTGACAGAAAACCGTATGGTTTTTTCAAATGTGGTAACTGCTCAAAGTGTATAATGATGACACAATGTAAGACCTTTTGCAGTGTGGCGAATGGGAGAGTATATCATATCAGAGATTTCGGTAATTGTAAGTCAACCGGTGTGGTGTACAAAGCCACGTGCACTTGCCCGAAAGATTACATCGGTAAAACGATTAGGGAACTGAGGGTAAGGGTTGGAGAGCACGTGTGTGATATAAGGAATAAAAGGGACACCCCGGTTGCCAGGCATATGAATGAAGTGCATGGAGGTAATTTGAAAGAAATCACCTTCAACATGGTGGAATTAATTAGACCTAAAGTAAGGGGTGGCAACTTGGATAAAGCCATCCAACGGAAGGAAACAGAATGGATGTATAGGTTGCAATCTTTGTCCCCTAAGGTACTTAATGAGTATCTTTCATATGCCTGTTTTATCTGACTTTTCCGTATCTCTGATTGATTGGGTCTGTTTATGTGCTCTCTAAATGTTGGGGGGGTATACTGTTTGAACTAAAAAGTCATGTTATGGCATGTTTTTATATGCACCTCATTGTAGGTTTTATTAGGATTTGTATGTTTATATCGGTTATGTTTTTTTAATAATAAGACTGCCATATCCCTTTGTAATAAGTTGTTCGATATTGATAGGGTTAAAATATAGTGGGAGATCACCCCGTCTCTCTATGAGACTGTGTGTACGGGTATTGGTATATTAGTCTCACTATCAGACTATCCCGGAATCTTATGAGACTGAGCGCTTTGGGATTGACATATAAATCTCAGTGGTACTACAGGTGGATTGAGAGGGGACCTTTTAGTCCTATGCAACACGCTGTAGGAAGTAACTCTGAGACTTTGGAGACCGTATTAGATGGGTAGATACCACTGGGCATGTGCAATACCCCTGGATTCGAGTGATATGTCACAGTCTGGTAGAAAGGAGACGGTACTTCCGGTCCTGCACATTGAGCTGGAACGCACGCTGCGGGACGGTAAAGTGTTGTGAGTCATCTTGAACAGAGACACTGTTGGGCATGCGCAATACTCAGGGACCCACGCTGGAGTGGGCTAACCGCTTGTGGGATATGGCAGGTAAAGCACCTGATTACTCAGTTTTCTTGACCATCGCGGATTTAGCGATGGCGCTGATTGGAGCAACTGTATAAACGGGGGTATATAACTCCACCCGATGTGAACCGCCGGTTATGCTTTTTAATCCATGGCATCTGGTATCTGACACGTATGATGGGCCTCCTGATGAACCGCACCACGGGGAAACGCGTTGAGGCGTAGAGAGGCGTACAATATCAGGATAAGTGATCTCCATCTTTACTATTGTGTATACTAACAGCATATTTTGCATGGACTATTGATTCTATATGCCCTCATCTATGGGCATTGTCTAGACTGCTAGACTATCCTCTAGGTTGCAGTTTGGATTATGTAGTATTGTATGGGCGCTTTCCTGTTTCCTTTGTTTTTTGATACTGGTTTATTGCCGTATTGATATGGCAAATGTGGCAGTATACCCGATGTTACGAGATAGCATTTGGCAGTCATGTTGATGTAAGGATCATAATCATATATGACTGTACTTTGTCCTGCCTTGGCCTTTTTGCTATTTTTGATTATATTTGGTTTTTATGTTTTTTTGTGTGACCATTTTTTTGCTTTTTTCATCTCTGTTCTATTATTATTGTTTTCCCACCTATCAGGGTGAGGAAGGGCAGTGAGGGATAGTCCACGTTGAGTGGGGGCGCCAAAAAAGCGTCATCTGGGGAGCCAACCTCCACAGCAAGGCAGGCAACAGTTAGGTTATTGTAGGGTATGTGCTAGGAGTGGTCACCTTGTAGCTATTTTTGGCAGAGTTTTTTTCTGCTGGGAGAACACTGGGGTGGTGTAATTTTAGATGATTATATAATAAATTTTGTCTTTTAAGGGGATTTATGTTCACTACTACATTTCCTGTACATAGCATGGTCTTCTCACGACCCCTGCACTATTGCTGCACAGCCCATTTCCTGTACATAGCATGGTCTTCTCAGGACCCCTGCGCTATTGCTGACAGCCCATTTCATGTACATAGCATGGTCTTCTCAGGACCTCTGCACTATTGCTGGACAGCCCATTTCCTGTACATAGCATGGTCTTCTCAGGACCCCTGCACTATTGCTGTACAGCCCATTTCCTGTACATAGCATGGTCTTTTCACGACCCCTGCACTATTGCTGCACAGCCCATTTCCTGTACATAGCATGGTCTTCTCAGGACCCCTGCACTATTGCTGCACAGCCCATTTCCTGTACATAGCACGGTCTTCTCAAGACCCCTGCACTATTGCTGGACAGCCCATTTCCTGTACATAGCACGGTCTTATCAGGACCTCTGCACTATTGCTGGACAGCCCATTTCCTGTACATAGCATGGTCTTTTCACGACCCCTGCACTAATGCTGCACAGCCCATTTCCTATACATAGCACGGTCTTCTCAGGACCCCTGCACTATTGCTGGACAGCCCATTTCCTGTACATAGCATGGTCTTCTCAGGACCCCTGCACTATTGCTGGACAGCCCATTTCCTGTACATAGCACGGTCTTCTCAGGACCCCTGCACTATTGCTGGACAGCCCATTTCCTGTACATAGCATGGTCTTCTCATGACCCCTGCACTATTGCTGGACAGCCCATTTCCTGTACATATCATGGTCTTCTCAGGACCCCTGCACTATTGCTGCAAAGCCCATTTCCTGTACATAGCATGGTCTTCTCAGGACCCCTGCAGTATTGCTGCACAGCCCATTTCCTGTACATAGCATGGTCTTCTCAGGACCCCTGCACTATTGCTGGACAGCCCATTTCCTGTACATGGCACGGTCTTTTCAGGACCCCTGTACTATTGCTGGACAGCCCATTTCCTGTGCATAGCATGGTCTTTTCAGGACCTCTGTACTATTGCTGCACAGCCCATTTCCTATACATAGCATGGTCTTCTCAGGACCCCTGCACTATTGCTAGACAGCCCATTTCCTGTACATAGCACGGTCTTCTCAGGACCCCTGCACTATTGCTGGACAGCCCATTTCCTGTACATAGCACGGTCTTCTCAGGACCCCTGCACTATTGCTGGACAGCCCATTTCCTGTACATATCATGGTCTTCTCAGGACCCCAGCACTATTGCTGCACAGCCCATTTCCTGTACATAGCATGGTCTTCTCACGACCCCTGCACTATTGCTGCACAGCCCATTTCCTGTACATAGCACGGTCTTTTCAGGACCCCTGTACGATTGCTGGACAGCCCATTTCCTGTACATAGCACAGTCTTTTCAGGACCCCTGTACTATTGCTGCACAGCCCATTTCCTATACATAGCACGGTCTTCTCAGGACCCCTGCACTATTGCTGGACAGCCCATTTCCTGTACATAGCACGGTCTTCTCAAGACCCCTGCACTATTGCTGGACAGCCCATTTCCTGTACATAGAATGGTCTTCTCAGGACCTCTGCACTATTGCTGGACAGCCCATTTCCTGTACATAGCACGGCCTTTTCAGGACCCCTGTACTATTGCTGCACATCCCATTTCCTATACATAGCACGGTCTTCTCAGGACCCCTGCACTATTGCTGGACAGCCCATTTCCTGTACATAGCACGGTCTTCTCAGGACCTCTGCACTATTGCTGGACAGCCCATTTCCTGTACATAGCACGGTTTTCTCAGGACCCCTGCACTATTGCTGGACAGCCCATTTCCTGTACATATCATGGTCTTCTCAGGACCCCTGCACTATTGCTGCACAGCCCATTTCCTGTACATAGCATGGTCTTCTCACGACCCCTGCACTATTGCTGCACAGCCCATTTCCTGTACATAGCATGGTCTTCTCAGGACCCCTGCACTATTGCTGGACAGCCCATTTCCTGTACATAGCACGGTCTTTTCAGGACCCCTGTACTATTGCTGGACAGCCCATTTCCTGTACATAGCATGGTCTTCTCAAGACCCCTGCACTATTGCTGGACAGCCCATTTCCTGTACATAGAATGGTCTTCTCAGGACCTCTGCACTATTGCTGGACAGCCCATTTCCTGTACATAGCACGGTCTTCTCAGGACCCCTGCACTATTGCTGGACAGCCCATTTCCTGTACATATCATGGTCTTCTCAGGACCCCTGCACTATTGCTGCACAGCCCATTTCCTGTACATAGCATGGTCTTCTCACAACCCCTGCACTATTGCTGCACAGCCCATTTCCTGTACATAGCATGGTCTTCTCAGGATCCCTGCACTATTGCTGCACAGCCCATTTCCTATACATAGCACGGTCTTCTTAGGACCCCTGCACTATTGCTGGACAGCCCATTTCCTGTACATATCATGGTCTTCTCAGGACCCCTGCACTATTGCTGGACAGCCCATTTCCTGTACATAGCATGGTCTTCTCAGGACTAGGGTTGAGCGACTTTTACTTTTTCAGGATCGAGTCGGGTTTCACGAAACCCGACTTTGTCAAAAGTCGGGTCGGGTAAAATCGGCCGATTATTGCGAAAAGTCGGGGATCCGACCGAAACACGAAATCCAATGCAAGTCAATGGAGAATCAAAGTCGGCAGTGAGTGGAGGACAGGAAAACACCAACAGAGCCCATTTTAATGCCAAAAACATAAATTCTTGTTACTTAAGCTTGTCAATCTTAATTTACCTTATAATAATAGTTAGCCATTGAAAATTTGGGGGTCATTTGGCAACAGTTGTGGGGGGAGTAGGGCTGGCTCAAGTTTTTCGTGGGCCCAGGAAACGTGGACTACGTCACGGCAGTGGAGCAGGGAGAGGTAAGTATTTCAACTTTGCAAGTGCTGTGATCATGAACAAGCAGGGGGGGCACACTCATTCGCATTGCCACTGGCACAGGGCTCCTCAAAGTACGGCATTGTGATTGACGGCGGGGGCGCCTCCCACCGGCAGAGACACTTTTGCGTACTATGAGGGGCCCTGTGCCAGTGATGTCGCCAATGCGTATGCCCCCCACCTGTTGGAAGGAAGCTGCACTTTCATCTGCACCTTCCTCTTTGTCCCCATGTAAGGTGGTATAGTATGCGGGAAGGGGAACTTGAGTTTCAGCAGGGTCAGATTCAGGCTGTGTAGAGTGCAAGGGGAATGTAGTGGTCTGTGTCAATGTACCAGCAGACTCATCTAGCAGTGGCTGGGCAATGGGCAGGAATGAGGAGGAAACACAGATATAGGCCAAAAATAAAAAAGTAGGCTAAAAGCTGTTAAAAATTGGTAACAGGAGTAAACAGGCGGCATTGGTTTGTTCAGTGGAGGAGAACAACAATCAGCGGCAGACACCGTTAGTAGGCCCAAACAAACAAGTAGGCCAAATGCAGTTTCATATTCTAAATATAGGCCGAAAGCCTGAAGATTGAAGCTCAGCTTTGTGTAGTAGAGGAAAACAAGAGGCAGCAGCAGACAATGTTACTAGGCCCAAACCAAGAACTAGGCCAAATGTAGTTTCATATTGTTGTTACAGGCCGAAAGCCTGAAGCTTCAAGCTCAGCTTTGTTTAGTAGAGGAAAACAAGAGGCGGCAGCAGACAATGTTACTAGGCACAACCCAACAAGTAGGCCAAATGCAGTTGAATATAAAAAATATTTAAACGAAAGCCTGAAGATTGAAGCGCAAGAAAAATAAACCAGGAGAACACCAAGGAGCGGCAGACACCGTTAGTAGGCCCCAACCCAACAAGTAGGCCAAATGCAGTTTAATATTTGAAACGGGACAACAGTTGAAGTTCAGCTTTGTTCAGTGAAGGAAAAAAAAGAAGCAGCGGCAGACACCGTTATTACGCCCAAATAATAAAGACAGTGGTAGTAGGCGCAAAGTATTAAATGGAGGCCAGGGCATCTGTATATTTTAACTATCATCTATCATTTCAAATAATTCGTATTGGCAGTGCCATTTAAGGTTTTAACCGCACAGACTACACAGTGGTGGAGCTGGGAGAGGTAGTATTGCAAGTGGTAGAGCACTGTTCAAGCTGGGGGGGAACACTCTCTCGTGGGCAGCGGTACTGGCACAGGGCCCCTCATATTACGACGGTGTAATATGAGTTGTGGTTCAGTGTCTCCCCCCAAAAAATGAGGACGTCTGGTGGAAGAGGCCGTGGGCGGGGGTTGCCAGCTGGTACTGATGGTGCTGGTGGTGCTGCATCTCGTTTTAGTGGCAAAAGCACAGTAGCACCTAAGGCTGGAGGTGTTCAGCCTTCGTCATCGTCTGGCTACACAAGGCCTCGAAGGCTCCCTTACCTGGGAGTAGGAAAACATCTTTTAAAGCCGGAGAAGCAGGAAAAAGTGTTGTCTTTCCTTGCTGACTCACCCTCTAGCTCTTTCGCCTCCTCTTCCCAAAGTTCTAAATGTAAGAGCAGCCTGTCGTCAGGAAAAAGACGTTTCCTTGTGTCCTTCTCCCAAACCAAAAGTGAAGGATGCATCAGGCGACACTACAGGTTACTCCATGGAGCTCTTTACACATACAGTGCCTGGGTTAGAAAGGGAAATTGTACACTGCCAATTACAAGAAGAATCGGACATGGAGGAGTGCACTGATGCACAGCCACAGCTAGATTGTGATGCAGTTCCATTGACTCTGATCACTACATTGCCCTCGCAGTTTACTGAGCCAGAATGTGACCCTGATGAGACTATGGTGCCCTGTCCCGAACGCTATAGCACCTTACACGGTGACACTGAGGAAGGTGCACATGACATTGAGGAGGAGGTGATAGATGACACAGTTGTTGACCCAGATTGGCAGCCATTGGGGGAAGAGGGTGCCGCTGCCACTAGCTCAGAAGCGGAGGAGGATGATCCGCAGCAGCCATCTACATTGCAACACCTGTCATCTGGCAGGCCCGTATCAGGCCAAAAATGTTTGCGAAAAACAAAAACAGTTTTAGGAGAGCGTGGCCATTCGGTGAAAGTAGCACAGCGCACAATGCCTGAAAAGGTTTTCGGTAGTAGGAACAGTGTAGTGTAGCAATTTTTTAACCAAGATCAGAATGATCAGTCAAAAGTTATCTGTAAGAAATGCTCAAAAACCTTTAGCAGAGAGAAGAATCTTCAAAATTTAAATACAACGTGCATGCTTAGACATTTAACCAGCATGCACTTGCAAGCCTGGACTAACTACCAAACGTCCCGTACCGTTGGTGCACCTGCTCGGAATGAAGGTAGTCAGCAATGCTACATTGCTTCCCTCACTGTAAGCCCACCGGTTAGGACACCAACAGCATCAAATGTGGAGGTATCGTCGTAAGGCCAAAGCAGTCAGGGAATCACAAGGTTATTGGTAGGAAAGACTGTATTAGGCCAACAAAAAGAATACCATAACAAACTCTCTCTCAATCCGCCATGTCCACCACCACCACCGCTAGTCCCACCATATGCAGCTCTCCAGTCCAGCTCACCCTACAAGAGACTCTCGTTAGGAAAAGAAAGTACTCATCCTCTCATCCGCGTACACAGGATTTGAACGCCCACATTGCTATACTAATCTCATTACAGATGATGCCCTACCGTTTGGTTGAAAGCGAAGCTTTCAAAGACCTGATGGCCCACGCAGTACCACGCTATGACTTACCCAGTCGCCACTTCTTTGCGAGAAAAGCCATCCCAGCCCTCCACCAGCATGTCAAAGACCGCATTGTCCATGCCTTGAGGCAATCAGTCAGTGGAAAGGTGCACCTCACAACAGATGCATGGATTAGTAGGCATGGCCGGGAACGTTACGTGTCCATCACGGCGCACTGGGTTAATGTGTAGGATGCAGGGTCCACAGGGGGCAGCCATAGTGGGACAGTTCAGCCTATCCCACAGTCTAAGGAAACAGTTGGCATAAGGCGTTCGCCACCCCTCCTCCTCCTCCTCCAGAAGCGAAAGCTCGTGCACAGAGCGCAGTCGCCCTACCACTCCATCCGCAGCTGCCAGTGTTGCACACGGGGTGGCCCATTATCGAACAGCTAGTGGTAAGCGTCAGCAGGCTGTGTTTCAAATTAAGTGTTTGGGCGACAACAGACACACCGCGGAAGTACTGGTGGAGTACTTGCAGCAACAAACTCAGTCATGGCTGGGCAGTGTACATCTTGAGGCAGGCAAGGTATTCAGTGATAACGGAAGGAATTTTATGGCTGCCATAGCCCTTTCAGAACTGAAACACATACCTTGCCTGGCTCACACCTTTAACCTGGTGGTGCAGGGCTTCCTCAAAAATTATCCAAAGTTACCAGCCCTGCTCCTGAAGGTGCGAAGACTTTGCTCGCACATTTGCCGGATGCCCATACACTCCAGCCGTATGCTGAACCATCAGCGATCGCTGAATCTTCCCCAGCACCGCCTAATAATCGACGTTGCAACAAGGTGGAACTCCACACTGCACATGATTCAGAGGCTGTGCGAACAGAGGCGTGCTGTAATTAATTTGTGGGAGGATACACGGGCAGGCACTTGGATGGCAGACATGGAGTTGTCTGGTGTGCAGTGGTCGACGCCATCATAAGCATTAACATCCCACTTATGCGTCTGCTGATGCAAAGTTTGACGCACATTAAGGAGCAGGCGTCTGCAGCCGAGGAGGAGGGAAGCCTTGATGACAGTCAGCCATTGTCTGCTCAGTGAACTGTCCAGGACGAATTGGCGGACGAAGAGGATGAGGAGGAGGATGATGGGGATGAATATGTATGGGAGGAGGATGATTCTCAGGTTGCAATAGAAACTGGTGGCATTGCAAGGTCTGGTACAGGTTTATTGCGGGACACTTGTGATGTTGATTTGCAAGAAAGTGGTCCTCAACCCAGCAGAAACAGTTAATTGACACCTGGAACATTGGCCCACATGGCTGAGTATGTCTTGCGTATCCTAAAAAGGGACCCCCGCATTGTTAAAATGATGACCGATGACGACAACTGGTTGGTCTGCCTCATGGATACAAGATATAAAGGAAAACTGCAAAATATCATGCCACATGAGAACCTAGGTCAAATATTGGCTACCAAACAAGCAACTCTTGTAGACCGTTTGGTTCAGGCATTCCCAGCACACAGCGGCGGTGATGGTTCTCACACGAGCTGCAGGGGGCAACATGGCAGAGGTGCTAGAGGTGCAGAAATCCAAAGTGGCGTTGGACAGAGGGGTTTTATGACAAGGTTGTGGAATGATTTCGCAATGACCGCTGACACGACAGGGACAGCTGCATCGATTCAAAGTGACAGGAGACAGCATTTGTCCAGTATGGTTACAAACTACTTTTCCGCCCTTATCGATGTTCTCCCTCACAGGTCATTCCCCTTTGATTACTGGGCATCTAAACTAGACACCTGGCCTGAATTGCCAGAATATGGATTACAGGACCTCGATTGCCCTGCTGTCAGTGTGCTTTCAGAAAGAGTGTTCAGTGCTGCTGGTTCAATACTGACCGAAAAAAGGACACGCCTGCCTACCAAAAATGTTGATTAGCTAACCTTCATTTAAATTAACCAATCATGGATTTCACATTCTTTTGCCCCACCTTCCCCTGCTGACACGTAGCTTGCCTGAAAGATGACTTGCTTTTGGGGGGAGACACTGAACCCCAACTCTGGCCCTGTGGTATAACACAACACTATGAACGTGGCAGAAAGTGGCTGCCTGATATACGACGCACTAGCAGTACAGCTGAATATACACTGTGTGAGAATTTGAATCTCCATTTTTTGGGGGGAGACACTGAACCCTAACTCTGGCCCTGTGGTATAACACAACACTATGAACGTGGCAGAAAGTGGCTGCCTGATATACGACGCACTAGCAGTACAGCTGAATATACACTGTGTGAGAATTTGAATCTCCATTTTTTGGGGGGAGACACTGAACCCTAACTCTGGCCCTGTGGTATAACACAACACTATGAACGTGGCAGAAAGTGGCTGCCTGATATACGACGCACTAGCAGTACAGCTGAATATACACTGTGTGAGAATTTGAATCTCCATTTTTTGGGGGGAGACACTGAACCCTAACTCTGGCCCTGTGGGATAACACAACACTATGAACGTGGAAGAAAGTGGCTGCCTGATATACGACGCACTAGCAGTACCGCTGAATATACACTGTGTGAGAATTTGAATCTCCATTTTTTGGGGGGAGACACTGAACCCTAACTCTGGCCCTGTGGTATAACACAACACTATGAACGTGGCAGAAAGTGGCTGCCTGATATACGACGCACTAGCAGTACAGCTGAATATACACTGTGTGAGAATTTGAATCTCCATTTTTTGGGGGGAGACACTGAACCCTAACTCTGGCCCTGTGGGATAACACAACACTATGAACGTGGAAGAAAGTGGCTGCCTGATATACGACGCACTAGCAGTATAGCTGAATATACACTGTGTGAGAATTTGAATCTCCATTTTTGGGGGGGAGACACTGAACCCTAACTCTGGCCCTGTGGTATAACACAACAATATGAACGTGGCAGAAAGTGGCTGCCTGATATACGATGCACTAGCAGTATAGCTGAATATACACTGTGTGAGAATTTGAATCTCCATTTTTTGGGGGGAGACACTGAACCCTAACTCTGGCCCTGTGGTATAACACAACACTATGAACGTGGCAGAAAGTGGCTGCCTGATATATGACACACTAGCAGTACTGCAGAATATAAACTGTGTGAGAATTACTATCTCACTTTTGGGGGGAGACACTGAACCACAACTCTGGCCCAGTGGTATAACACAACACTATAAACGTGGCAGAAAGTGGCTGTAATTATCATAAAAAACCAAAATAATAAAAATTACTGCAATAACACGCTCCCTAGTCCCTACAATGATCTCAGGACAAGTATGGCAGTAATAAAAAGGACTGCAGAACAAAAAAGTGTGGACAAATAAACAAGACAGGTAACTGTGCAGAAAGGAGCAACAGGATTTTTGCTTTGAAAAAAGCAGTTGGTTTGCACAGCACCGTACACACAGCTATGCAGCTGCTGCACTAAAATACGACCTCCACTGTCCCTGCACAAAAAGGTGGTGTGGGACAGTGAAAATCGCTACAGCATAAGCGGTTTGGGGTTTTATATTTCCTCCCTAACTCTCCCTATGCTCAGATCGGCAGAAGTAAGATGGCGGTCGGCGTGCACGCCCCTTTATAGCCCGTGACGCCACAGACAGCAAGCCAATCACTGCCATGCCCTTGTCTAAGATGGTGGGGACCGAGACCTATGTCATCACGCTGCCCACACTCTGCGTCCACCTTCATTGGATGAAAAATGGCGGTAACAGCGTCATACGAAACGCGACCGCATGGCCGATCCCACACTAGGGTCAGTTCGGGTTTCATGAAACCCGACTTTGCCTAAAAGTCGGCGATTTATGAAAATGACCGATCCGTTTCGCTCAACCCTACTCAGGACCCCTGCACTAGTGCTGCATAGCCCATTTCCTGTACATTATTATTATTATTATTATTATTTATTGTTATAGCGCCATTTATTCCATGGCGCTTTACAAGTGAGGAGGGGTATACATAATAAAAACAAGTACAATAATCTTGAACAATACAAGTCATAATAGGTACAGTAGGAGAGAGGACCCTGCCCGCGAAGGCTCACAATCTACAAGGGATGGGTGAGGATACAGTAGGTGAGGGTAGAGCTGGTCATGCAGCGGTTTGGTCGATCGGTGGTTACTGCAGGTTGTAGGCTTGTCGGAAGAGGTGGGTCTTCAGGTTCTTTTTGAAGGTTTCGATGGTGGGCGAGAGTCTGATATGTTGTGGTAGAGAGTTCCAGAGTAGGGGTGATATGCGAGAGAAATCTTGTATACGATTGTGGGAAGAGGAGATAAGAGGGGAGTAGAGAAGGAGATCTTGTGAGGATCGGAGGTTGCGTGTAGGAAAGTACCGGGAGATGAGGTCACAGATGTATGGAGGAGACAGGTTGTGGATGGCTTTGTATGTTATGGTTAGGGTTTTGTACTGGAGTCTCTGGGCAATGGGGAGCCAGTGAAGGGATTGACAGAGGGGAGAGGCCGGAGACTAGCGGGGGGACAGGTGGATTAGTCGGGCAGCAGAGTTTAGAATAGATTGGAGGGGTGCAAGAGTGTTCGAGGGGAGGCCACAGAGCAGGAGGTTGCAGTAGTCAAGGCGAGAGATGATGAGGGCATGGACTAGGGTTTTTGCAGATTCTTGGTTGAGGAATGAATGGATTCATGCAATATTTTTGAGTTGAAGTCGGCAGGAAGTGGAAAGGGCTTGGATATGTGGTTTGAAGGAGAGATCAGCATCAAGGATAACCCCGAGGCAGCGAGCTTGTGGGACTGGGGAGAGTGGGCAGCCATTTACTGTAATGGATAGGTTCGTTGGGGGGGTCACGTGAGATGGGGGAAAGATGATGAATTCTGTTTTGTCCATGTTAAGTTTCAGAAATTTAGCGGAGAAGAAGGATGAAATAGTGGACAGACATTGAGGGATTCTGTACATAGCACGGTCTTCATTTTACATGAAGGGAAATACAGTTGTTCTGTAGCTGATAGACTCCTTGGTGGATTTACACTTATTTGCTTGGGCCAATGTAGTTTTGAGCTCGCTAAAATCTAGTTTCAATGGGTGTTTAGTGTTAACATTGTCCGGAAGAGGGGACTACAATGTAGAGTGTATGCGGGTCCTGGAGCCACCTCCGTCCCGTCCTGCCAGTGCTGAGCTGATTACACAGGAGGGGACTGTGGGGTCCTCGCTCCTCACCTCCGGCCTCTTCACCTCAGCACTGACCAGTGACCTGTGTCTACAGCGGAGCTGGCAATGAGATCCTGCCTGCAAACATTACCTCCGATCTAGCGCATCTATCACTTGTCATAGTGGGCGGGGCCATGCGGTGACGTCACCGCGTTGACCGACGTCCCCTGCGTGACGCGACTCTAACGGCCACAAGTAGCGGTTGTCCTGCTGAGATAACAATAGATCTTCTGTCCCCGGCGGTGGGGAGAGCAGGGAGGTACCGACAGCCGGCGGCAGAGGGCGGTGTTAGAGGCGCCAGCCGTGACTGTGTTGGATCGGAGGAGGAGCCCGGCGGCTGCGACAGTTGGTGATTTCGTTTGCTCATATTTTTTCCAAGTTGCGCCCTGTACCCTGTATGCACAGGACGTGTAATGTGCGGCTTTCTGCAGCTGCTCCTGTGCTCCCTCTACTGGTGGCTGCTGGTCGTCGGCTTGTCCCCTTTTGTACCAGGATGTACATAGTTGTAGATTATATCATGTGCAGGATAGTAGTGATGATTGTGGGGCCCATCCTGTGTTGGGGGAGGTTGTTCTGTCACTGAGAAGCCACTAAATAAATATGTATTCCAGATTACCAAAAATGAAGATGTCTTCAAAGCAGTGAAAATAACGATTTGCTGTCCTCCTCCTGGGCTTCCCTGAGGACATCATCGCCTTCTCCTCTGACATCATCGCCTTCTCCTGTGTGACATCATCACCTTCTCTGTGACATCGTCACCTCTGTGACATCATCACCTTCTCCTGTGTGACATCACCACTTTCTCTGTGACATCATCACCTCCTCTGTGACACAGCTCGATCCGCCACTCGCACCAGTTGCCGCCGATCACTTGAGCAGAGCAGTCGTCTCACCGCCAGATGCCAACACAAGAGCAGCATTTTCTCCAGGCCACAGATGGAAGATTGTGATTTACTAATCTCAGGCTCCGCAGGAAAAGCTCATCAGATAAGTGTCAGTGATCTGTTCCCATGTTCTTCCCCTCCACTGTCTTCCCTGTGGTGTAACTTTCTCGGACCCCCGTACAATGGCTGCAGTACTGCAGGATACAGGGATTGCAGCAGGTGTCGGCCCTCGCCCCTGGTGCCATATCTGTTTACTGTGCGGGGCAGCGGGAGAAATCCTAAAAGCACCGTCCCACATTACTGCCCCCATCTGTGGTCTCATTCACAGACACATTGTAGCCTGGATTTGGGTTAAGAATTTGTAAGCCAAAATCAGGAGTAGGTGCAAGTGTCTGTGTACTGTATGTGTGCATGTATGCGTAGTATGTGTGTACTGTATGTGTGTATTGTATGTGTGCATGTATGTGTACTATGTGTGCTTACTATGTGTGTACTGTATGTGTGCATGTATGCGTACTATGTGTGTATGTCTGCATATGTGTGTACTGTATGTGTGCATGTCTGTGTACTGTATGTCTGCTTACTATCTGTGTTCTGTATTTGTGCGTACTATGTGTGTATGTCTGCATATAAAATAAATATATACTTGAATATAAGCTGGGTATGCATTGTCCCCTCATCCCTGTCCTGCTATGTTATTATTTATTATTATAGCACCATTTATTCCATAGCGCTTTACATGTGAGGAGGGCTATACATAATAAAAACAGGGACAATAATCTTGAACAATACAACTCACACCTGGTACAGTAGGAGAGAGCACCCTGCCCGCGAAGGCTCACAATCTACAAGGGATGGGTGAGGATACAGTAGGTGAGGATAGAGCTGGTCATGCAGTGGTTTGGTCAATAGTGATTACTGCAGGTTGTAGGCTTGCCGGAAGAGGTGGGTCTTCAGGTTCTATGTGTGGCTCCCCCGGTCTCCTAGTTGTATGAATGGCTCGGCGTCCTCCCCATCCTCCTCGTATGCATGGCTCGGCGTCCTCCCCCTTGTGTACATGGCTCGTCATCCTCCCCCTCGTATGCATGGTTCGGAGTCCTCCCCCATCCTCCCCCTTGTATGCATGGCTCGGTGTCCTCCCTGTCATACTCGCCCTCCTCGCGGGGTCGCTGCACATCCCTGCATCTCCGTTGTCCCGGCGCGGCAGCTCTTCCTGTGCTGAGCGGTCACATGGTGCTGCTCATTAAGGTAGTGAACATGCACTCCATTCCTATGGGAGTGGAGACGCGTGCATATTCATTACCTTAATGAGCGGTACCATGTGACCTCCGGGACAACGAAGATGCAGGGATGTGCAGCGACCGCTCGAGGAAGGTGAGTATGATGCCACAGCCGCCGCTCCCCCGCCCCCACTGGCTTTCTGGACAATGACTCGTGTATAAGCTGAAGGGATGGGGGGGGGGGGGGGGCGTTTCCAGCACAAAAAAAGTGTGCTGAAATTCTTGGCTTATAAACGAGTATATAAGGTAATTAGCAAAAACACCTGCAATGGCTTCCTAAGCATTTAAAAAGGTCCCATAGTCTGTTTCAGTAGGCTCCACAATTATGGGGAAGACTGGTGACTTAACCGATGTCCAGAAAGCAGTCATTGACACACTCCACAAGGAGGGTAAGCCATAAAAGGTCATTACTAAAGAAGCTGGCTGTTCTCTCCCACCCTCTTTCCCACCCTCTCTCCCACTTTCTCTCTCTCACCCTCTCATCCCCTCTCTCACCCTCTCTCTCTCACACCCTCTCTCTCACCCTCTCTCTCTCACCCCATCTCTCTTTCGTTCTTTGTCCTCTCTCTCACTTTCTCTCTTTCTTTCTCCTCTCTCACTTTCTTTCTCATTCTCTCTTTCTCATTCTCTCTCTTTCTTTCTCTCTCTCCCCTCTTTCTTTTTTCTTTCTCCTCCAACTCACTTTCTTTATTTCTTTTTCTTTCTCTCTCCTCTGTTTCTTTCTCTCTCCTTCTCTCTTTCTTTCTTTCTCTCTCCTCTTTTCTTTTTCTGTCCTTCTCTTTCCTTCTCTCTCTTTCTTTCTTTCTCTCCTTTTCTCTCACACATTCTTTTTCTTTCTTTCTAACTTTCTCTCTCTATCCTTTTTTCTTTCTTTCTTTCTTTCTTTCTTTCTTTCTTTCTTTCTTTCTTTCTTTCTTTCTTTCTTTCTTTCTTTCCTCCCCTACTCTCTCTTTTTCTATCATTTCTTTCTCTCCTTTCTTTCTACCTCTCCTCTTTCTTTCTTTCTTTCTTTCTCTTTCTTTCTTTCTTTCATCTGTTTCTCTTTTCTTTGTCTTCTTCTCTTTTCTCTTCTCGTTCTCTTCTTTCTCTTTTCTCTTCCCTGTCTTTCTCTTCTCTTTCTCTCTCTCTTCTCTTTCTCTCTTCTCTTTTCTCTTTCTCTTTTCTCTTCTCTTTTCTCTTCTCTGTCTCTTTTCTTTTCTCTTTCTCTCTTCTTTTTTTCTCTTCTCTTTTCTCTTTCTCTTTCTCTTTTCTCTTCTCTTTCTCTTCTCTTTTTTCTCTCTCTTCTCTCTCTTCTTTTTTCTCTTCCTCTTCTCTTTCTCTCTGTCTCTTCTCTTTCTATTTTCTCTTCTCTTTCTTTTCTCTTTCTCTTCTCTTTTCTCTCTCTTCTCTCTCTCTCTCTTCTCTTCCTCTTCTTCTCTTTTCTCTTCTCTTTTCTCTTTTCTCTTCCCTTTCTCTTTCTCTTCTCTTTTCTCTTTCTCTTCTGTTTTCTCTTCCCTGTCTCTTCTCTTTCTCTCTGTCTCTTTTCTCTTTCTCTTCTCTTTTCTCTTTCTCTTCTCATTTCTCTTCCCTGTCTCTTCTCTTTCTCTCTGTCTCTTCTCTTTTCACTTGTCTTTCTCTGTCTCTTTTCTCTTTCTCTTCTCTTTTCTTTTTCTCTTCTCTTTTTTTCTTTCTCTTCCCTGTCTCTTCTTTTTTCTCTTCTCTTCTTTCTTTTTTCTCTTTCTCTTTCTCTTCTTTTTCCTTTCTCTTCTTTTTTCTCTTTCTCTTCTCTTTTTCTCTGCCTCTTCTCTTTCTCTGTCTCTTCTTTCTCTTTCTTTTCTCTTCCTATTTTCTCTTTTCTCTTTCTCTTTTTTCTCTTTCTCTTCTCTTTTCTCTCTTTTCTTTCTCTCTTCTCTCTTCTTTTTCTCTTCTCTTTTCTCTTCTTTTCTCTTCTCTTTTCTCTTTCTTCTTCTCGTTCTCTTCTTTCTCTTCTCTTTCTCTTTTCTCTTCCTTGTCTCTTCTCTTTTCTCTTCCCTCTCTCTTCTCTTTCTCTCTGTCTCTTCTCTTTCTCTCTTTTCTTTCTCTTCTCTTTCTCTTCTTTCTTTCTCTTCTCTTTTCTCTTTCTCTTCCGTCTCTTCTCTTTTCTCTTCTCTTTCTTTCTCTTCTCTTTTCTCTTTCTCTTCCGTCTCTTCTCTTTTCTTTTCTCTTTTTTCTTTCTCTTCCCTGTCTCTTCCCTTTTCTCTTCTCTTCTTTCTTTTTTCTCTTTCTCTTCTCTTTTTTCTTTCTCTTCTTTCTTCTTTTTTCTCTTTCTCTTCTCTTTCTTTTCTCTATCTCTCCTCTTTCTCTCCTCTTTCTCTTCTCTTTCTTTTCTCTATCTCTCCTCTTTCTCTCCTCTTTCTCTTCTCTTTCTTTTCTCTATCTCTTCTCTTTCTCTTCTCTTTCTTTTCTCTCTCCTCTTTCTCTCCTCTTTCTCTTCTCTTTCTTTTCTCTATCTCTCCTCTTTCACTTCTCTTTCTTTTCTCTATCTCTCCTCTTTCTTTTCTCTTTCTCTTCTCTTTCTTTTCTCTTTCTCTTCTCTTTCTCTTCTCTTTCTTTTCTCTATCTCTCCTCTTTCTCTTCTCTTTCTCTTCTCTTTCTTTTCTCTATCTCTCCTCTTTCTCTTCTCTTTCTTTTCTCTATCTCTCCTCTTTCTCTTCTCTTTCTCTTCTCTCTCTTTTCTCTATCTCTCCTCTTTCTCTCCTCTTTCTCTTCCCTTTCTCTTCTCTTTCTTTTCTCTATCTCGCCTCTTTCTCTTCCCTTTCTCTTCTCTTTCTTTTCTCTATCTCGCCTCTTTCTCTTCTCTTTCTCTTCTCTTTCTTTTCTCTATCTCTCCTCTTTCTCTCCTCTTTCTTTTCTCTCTCCTCTTTCTCTCCTCTTTCTCTTCTCTTTCTTTTCTCTATCTCTCCTCTTTCACTTCTCTTTCTTTTCTCTATCTCTCCTCTTTCTTTTCTCTTTCTCTTCTCTTTCTTTTCTCTTTCTCTTCTCTTTCTCTTCTCTTTCTTTTCTCTATCTCTCCTCTTTCTCTTCTCTTTCTCTTCTCTTTCTTTTCTCTATCTCTTCTCTTTCTCTCCTCTTTCTCTTCTCTTTCTCTTCTCTTTCTTTTCTCTATCTCTCCTCTTTCTCTTCTCTTTCTCTTCTCTTTCTTTTCTCTATCCTCTTTCTCTTCTCTTTCTTTTCTCTATCTCTTCTCTTTCTCTTCTCTTTCTTTTCTCTATCTCTCTTTCTCTCCTCTTTCTCTTCTCTTTCTTTTCTCTATCTCTCCTCTTTCTCTTCTCTTTCTCTTCTCTCTCTTTTCTCTATCTCTCCTCTTTCTCTCCTCTTTCTCTTCCCTTTCTCTTCTCTTTCTTTTCTCTATCTCGCCTCTTTCTCTTCTCTTTCTCTTCTCTTTCTTTTCTCTATCTCTCCTCTTTCTCTCCTCTTTCTCTTCTCTTTCTTTTCTCTATCTCTCCTCTTTCTTTTCTCTATCTTCTTTCTCTCCTCTTTCTTTCTTCTTTCTCTTCTCTTTCTTTTCTCTATCTCTTCTCTTTCTTTTCTCTATATCTCCTCTTTCTCTCTTCTTTCTCTTCTCTTTCTTTTCTCTATCTCTCCTCTTTCTCTCTTCTTTCTCTTCTCTTTCTTTTCTCTATCTCTTCTCTTTCTTTTCTCTATCTCTCCTCTTTCTCTCTGCTTTCTCTTCTCTCTCTTTTCTCTATCTCTCCTCCTTCTCTCTTCTTTCTCTTCTCTTTCTTTTCTCTATCCCTGCTCTTTCTCTCTTCTTTCTCTTCTCTTTCTTTTCTCTATCTCTCCTCTTTCTCTCTTCTTTCTCTTCTCTTTCTTTTCTCTTTCTCTTCCTTTCTTTTCTCTATCTCTTCTCTTTCTCTCCTCTTTCTCTTCTCTTTCTTTTCTCTATCTCTCCTCTTTCTTTTCTCTATCTTCTTTCTCTCCTCTTTCTTTCTTCTTTCTCTTCTCTTTCTTTTCTCTATCTCTTCTCTTTCTTTTCTCTATATCTCCTCTTTCTCTCTTCTTTCTCTTCTCTTTCTTTTCTCTATCTCTCCTCTTTCTCTCTTCTTTCTCTTCTCTTTCTTTTCTCTATCTCTCCTCTTTCTCTCTTCTTTCTCTTCTCTTTCTTTTCTCTATCCCTGCTCTTTCTCTCTTCTTTCTCTTCTCTTTCTTTTCTCTATCTCTCCTCTTTCTCTCTTCTTTCTCTTCTCTTTCTTTTCTCTTTCTCTTCCTTTCTTTTCTCTATCTCTTCTCTTTCTCTCCTCTTTCTCTTCTCTTTCTTTTCTCTATCTCTCCTCTTTCTTTTCTCTATCTTCTTTCTCTCCTCTTTCTTTCTTCTTTCTCTTCTCTTTCTTTTCTCTATCTCTTCTCTTTCTTTTCTCTATATCTCCTCTTTCTCTCTTCTTTCTCTTCTCTTTCTTTTCTCTATCTCTCCTCTTTCTCTCTTCTTTCTCTTCTCTTTCTTTTCTCTATCTCTCCTCTTTCTCTCTTCTTTCTCTTCTCTTTCTTTTCTCTATCTCTTCTCTTTCTTTTCTCTATCTCTCCTCTTTCTCTCTGCTTTCTCTTCTCTCTCTTTTCTCTATCTCTCCTCCTATCTCTCCTCCTTCTCTCTTCTTTCTCTTCTCTTTCTTTTCTCTATCCCTGCTCTTTCTCTCTTCTTTCTCTTCTCTTTCTTTTCTCTATCTCTCCTCTTTCTCTCTTCTTTCTCTTCTCTTTCTTTTCTCTTTCTCTTCCTTTCTTTTCTCTATCTCTTCTCTTTCTCTCCTCTTTCTCTTCTCTTTCTCTTCTCTTTCTTTTCTCTATCTCTCCTCTTTCTCTTCTCTTTCTCTTCTCTTTCTTTTCTCTATCCTCTTTCTCTTCTCTTTCTTTTCTCTATCTCTCCTCTTTCTCTTCTCTTTCTGTTCTCTATCTCTCCTCTTTCTCTTCTCTTTCTTTTCTCTATCTCTTCTCTTTCTTTTCTCTATCTCTCCTCTTTCTCTCTTCTTTCTCTTCTCTTTCTTTTCTCTATCTCTCCTCTTTCTCTCTTCTTTCTCTTCTTTCTTTTCTCTATCTCTCCTCTTTCTCTCTTCTTTCTCTTCTCTTTCTTCTCTCTATCTCTTCTCTTTCTTTTCTCTATCTCTCCTCTTTCTCTCTTCTTTCTCTTCTCTTTCTTTTCTCTATCTCTCCTCTTTCTCTCCTCTTTCTCTTCTCTTTCTTTTCTCTCTCTCCTCTTTCTCTTCTCTTTCTCTTCTCTTTCTTTCTCTCTCTCCTCTTTCTCTCTTCTTTCTCTTCTCTTTCTTTTCTCTATCTCTCCTCTTTCTCTCTTCTTTCTCTTCTCTTTCTTTTCTCTATCTCTTCTTTTTCTTTTCTCTATCTCTTCTCTTTCTTTTCTCTATCTCTCCTCTTTCTCTCTTCTTTCTCTTCTCTTTCTTTTCTCTATCTCTTCTCTTTCTTTTCTCTATCTCTTCTCTTTCTTTTCTCTATCTCTCCTCTTTCTCTCTTCTTTCTCTTCTCTTTCTTTTCTCTATCTCTCCTCTTTCTCTCTTCTTTCTCTTCTCTTTCTTTTCTCTATCTCTGCTCTTTCTCTCTTCTTTCTCTTCTCTTTCTTTTCTCTATCTCTTCTCTTTCTTTTCTCTATCTCTCCTCTTTCTTTTCTCTATCTCTCCTCTTTCTCTCTTCTTTCTCTTCTCTTTCTTTTCTCTATCTCTCCTCTTTCTCTCTTCTTTCTTTTCTCTATCTCTCCTCTTTCTCTCTTCTTTCTCTTCTCTTTCTTTTCTCTATCTCTTCTCTTTCTTTTCTCTATCTCTCCTCTTTCTCTCTTCTTTCTCTTCTCTTTATTTTCTCTATCTCCTCTTTCTCTCTTCTTTCTCTTCTCTTTCTTTTCTCTATCTCTCCTCTTTCTCTCTTCTTTCTCTTCTCTTTCTTTTCTCTATCTCTCCTCTTTCTCTCCTCTTTCTTTTCTCTATCTCTCCTCTTTCTCTCCTCTTTCTCTTCTCTTTCTTTTCTCTCTCTCCTCTTTCTCTTCTCTTTCTCTTCTCTTTCTTTTCTCTATCTCTCTTTCTTTTCTCTATCTTCTTTCTCTTCTCTTTCTCTCCTCTTTCTCTCCTCTTTCTCTTCTCTTTCTCTTCTTTCTTTTCTCTATCTCTCCTCTTTCTTTCTTCTTTCTCTTCTCTTTCTTTTCTCTATCTCTTCTCTTTCTTTTCTCTCTCTCCTTTTTCTCTCTTCTTTCTCTTCTCTTTCTTTTCTCTATCTCTCCTCTTTCTCTCTTTCTCTTCTCTTTCTTTTCTCTATCTCTTCTCTTTCTTTTCTCTATCTCTCCTCTTTCTCTCTTTTTTCTCTTCTCTTTCTTTTCTCTATCTCTCCTCTTTCTCTCTTCTATCTCTTCTCTTTTCTCTATCTCTCCTCTTTCTCTCTTCTTTCTCTTCTCTTTCTTTTCTCTATCTCTTCTCTTTCTTTTCTCTATCTCTCCTCTTTCTGTCTTCTTTCTCTTCTCTTTCTTTTCTCTATCTCTTCTCTTTCTTTTCTCTATCTCTCCTCTTTCTCTCTGCTTTCTCTTCTCTATCTCTTCTCTTTCTTTTCTCTATCTCTCCTCTTTCTCTCTTCTTTCTCTTCTCTTTCTTTTCTCTATCTCTCCTCTTTCTCTCTTCTTTCTCTTCTCTTTCTTTTCTCTATCTCTTCTTTTTCTTTTCTCTATCTCTTCTCTTTCTTTTCTCTATCTCTCCTCTTTCTCTCTTCTTTCTCTTCTCTTTCTTTTCTCTATCTCTTCTCTTTCTTTTCTCTATCTCTCCTCTTTCTGTCTTCTTTCTCTTCTCTTTCTTTTCTCTATCTCTTCTCTTTCTTTTCTCTATCTCTCCTCTTTCTCTCTGCTTTCTCTTCTCTATCTCTTCTCTTTCTTTTCTCTATCTCTCCTCTTTCTCTCTTCTTTCTCTTCTCTTTCTTTTCTCTATCTCTCCTCTTTCTCTCTTCTTTCTCTTCTCTTTCTTTTCTCTATCTCTTCTTTTTCTTTTCTCTATCTCTTCTCTTTCTTTTCTCTATCTCTCCTCTTTCTCTCTTCTTTCTCTTCTCTTTCTTTTCTCTATCTCTCCTCTTTCTCTCTTCTTTCTCTTCTTTCTTTTCTCTCTCTTCTCTTTATCTCTCCTCTCTCTCTTCTTTCTCCTCTCTTTCTTTTCTCTATCTCTGCTCTTTCTCTCTTCTTTCTCTTCTCTTTCTTTTCTCTATCTCTTCTCTTTCTTTTCTCTATCTCTCCTCTTTCTTTTCTCTATCTCTCCTCTTTCTCTCTTCTTTCTCTTCTCTATCTCTTCTCTTTCTTTTCTCTATCTCTCCGCTTTCTCTCTTCTTTCTCTCTTCTTTCTTTTCTCTATCTCTCCTCTTTCTCTCTTCTTTCTCTTCTCTTTCTTTTTTCTATCTCTCCTCTTTCTCTCTTCTTTCTCTTCTCTTTCTTTTCTCTATCTGTTCTCTTTCTTTTCTCTATGTCTTCTCTTTCTTTTCTCTATCTCTCATCTTTCTCTCTTCTTTCTCTTCTCTTTCTTTTCTCTATCTATCCTCTTTCACTTTTCTTTCTCCTCTCTTTCTTTTCTCTCTCTCCTCTTTCTCTCTTCTTTCTCTTCTCTTTCTTTTCTCTATCTCTCCTCTTTCTCTCTTCTTTCTCTTCTCTTTCTTTTCTCTATCTCTCCTCTTTCTCTCTTCTTTCTCCTCTCTTTCTTTTCTCTATCTCCTCTTTCTCTCTTCTTTCTCTTCTTTCTTTTCTCTCTCTTCTCTTTATCTCTCCTCTTTCTCTCTTCTTTCTCTTCTCTTTATTTTCTCTATCACTTCTTTCTTTTCTCTATCTCTCATCTTTCTCTCTTCTTTCTTTTCTCTATCTCTCCTCTTTCTCTCTTCTTTCTCTTCTCTTTCTTTTCTCTATCTCTGCTCTTTCTTTCTTCTTTCTCTTCTCTTTCTTTTCTCTATCTCTTCTCTTTCTTTTCTCTATCTCTCCTCTTTCTCTCTTCTTTTTCTTTTCCCTATCTCTTCTCTTTCTTTTCTCTATCTCTCCTCTTTCTCTCTTCTTTCTCTTCTCTTTCTTTTCTCTATCTCTCCTCTTTCTTCTTTCTCTTCTCTTTCTCTTCTCTTTCTCTCTTCTTTCTCTTCTCTTTCTTTTCTCTATCTCTGTTCTTTCTTTTCTCTATCTCTCCTCTTTCTCTCTTCTTTCTCTTCTCTTTCTTTTCTCTATCTCTTCTCTTTCTTTTCTCTATCTCTCTTCTTTCTCCTCTCTTTCTTTTCTCTATCTCTCCTCTTTCTTTTCTCTATCTCTTCTCTTTCTTTTCTCTATCTCTTCTCTTTCTTTTCTCTATCTCTCCTCTTTCTCACTTCTTTCTCCTCTCTTTCTTTTCTCTATCTCTCCTCTTTCTCTCTTCTTTCTCTTCTCTTTCTTTTCTCTATCTCTGCTCTTTCTTTCTTCTTTCTCTTCTCTTTCTTTTCTCTATCTCTCCTCTTTCTCTCTTCTTTCTCTTCTCTATCTCTTCTCTTTCTTTTCTCTATCTCTCCGCTTTCTCTCTTCTTTCTCTTCTTTTTCTTTTCTCTATCTCTTCTCTTTCTTTTCTCTATCTCTTCTCTTTCTTTTCTCTATCTCTTCTCTTTCTTTTCTCTATCTCTTCTCTTTCTTTTCTCTATCTCTCCTCTTTCTCTCTTCTTTCTCCTCTCTTTCTTTTCTCTATCTCTGCTCTTTCTCTCTTCTTTCTCTTCTCTTTCTTTTCTCTATCTCTTCTCTTTCTTTTCTCTATCTCTCCTCTTTCTTTTCTCTATCTCTCCTCTTTCTCTCTTCTTTCTCTTCTCTATCTCTCCTCTTTCTCTCTTCTTTCTCTTCTCTTTCTTTTCTCTATCTCTTCTCTTTCTTTTCTCGATCTCTCCTCTTTCTTTTCTCTATCTCTCCTCTTTCTCTCTTCTTTCTCTTCTCTATCTCTTCTCTTTCTTTTCTCTATCTCTCCGCTTTCTCTCTTCTTTCTCTCTTCTTTCTTTTCTCTATCTCTCCTCTTTCTCTCTTCTTTCTCTTCTCTTTCTTTTTTCTATCTCTCCTCTTTCTCTCTTCTTTTCTCTTTCTTTTCTCTATCTGTTCTCTTTCTTTTCTCTATGTCTTCTCTTTCTTTTCTCTATCTCTCATCTTTCTCTCTTCTTTCTCTTCTCTTTCTTTTCTCTATCTATCCTCTTTCACTTTTCTTTCTCCTCTCTTTCTTTTCTCTATCTCTCCTCTTTCTCTCTTCTTTCTCTTCTCTTTCTTTTCTCTATCTCTCCTCTTTCTCTCTTCTTTCTCCTCTCTTTCTTTTCTCTATCTCCTCTTTCTCTCTTCTTTCTCTTCTTTCTTTTCTCTCTCTTCTCTTTATCTCTCCTCTTTCTCTCTTCTTTCTCTTCTCTTTATTTTCTCTATCACTTCTTTCTTTTCTCTATCTCTCATCTTTCTCTCTTCTTTCTTTTCTCTATCTCTCCTCTTTCTCCCTTCTTTCTCTTCTCTTTCTTTTCTCTATCTCTGCTCTTTCTTTCTTCTTTCTCTTCTCTTTCTTTTCTCTATCTCTTCTCTTTCTTTTCTCTATCTCTCCTCTTTCTTTTCTCTATCTCTACTCTTTCTCTCTTCTTTCTCTTCTCTATCTCTTCTCTTTCTTTTCTCTATCTCTTCTCTTTCTTTTCTCTATCTCTTCTCTTTCTTTTCTCTATCTCTTCTCTTTCTTTTCTCTATCTCTCCTCTTTCTTTTCTCTATCTCTCCTCTTTCTCTCTTCTTTCTCTCTTCTTTCTCTTCTCTTTCTTTTTTCTATCTCTCCTCTTTCTCTCTTCTTTCTCTTCTCTTTCTTTTCTCTATCTCTCCTCTTTCTCTTCTCTTTCTTTTCTCTATCTCTCATCTTTCTCTCTTCTTTCTCTTCTCTTTCTTTTCTCTATCTATCCTCTTTCACTTTTCTTTCTCTTCTCTTTCTTTTCTCTATCTCTCCTCTTTCTCTCTTCTTTCTCTTCTCTTTCTTTTCACTATCTCTCCTCTTTCTCTCTTCTTTCTCTTCTCTATCTTTTCTCTATCTCTGCTCTTTCTCTCTTCTTTCTCTTCTCTTTCTTTTCTCTATCTCTCCTCTTTCTCTCTTCTTTCTCTTCTCTTTCTTTTCTCTATATTTTCTCTATCTCCTCTTTCTCTCTTCTTTCTCTTCTCTTTCTTTTCTCTATCTCTTCTCTTTCTTTTCTCTATCTCTTCTCTTTCTCTCTTCTTTCTCTTCTCTTTCTTTTCTCTATCTCTTCTCTTTCTTTTCTCTATCTCTCCGCTTTCTCTTTTCTTTCTCTCTTCTTTCATTTCTCTATCTCTCCTCTTTCTCTCTTCTTTCTCTTCTCTTTCTTTTCTCTATCTTTTTCTTTTCTCTATCTCTCCTCTTTCTCTCTTCTTTCTCTTCTCTTTCTTTTCTCTATCTCTTCTCTTTCTTTTCTCTATCTCTTCTTTTTCTTTTCTCTATCTCTCCTCTTTCTCTCTTCTTTCTCTTCTCTTTCTTTTCTCTATCTCTTCTCTTTCTTTTCTCTATCTCTTCTTTTTCTTTTCTCTATCTCTCCTCTTTCTCTCTTCTTTCTCTTCTCTTTCTTTTCTCTATCTTTTTCTTTTCTCTATCTCTCCTCTTTCTCTTCTCTTTCTTTTCTCTATCTCTTCTCTTTCTTTTCTCTATCTCTTCTTTTTCTTTTCTCTATCTCTCCTCTTTCTCTCTTCTTTCTCTTCTCTTTCTTTTCTCTATCTCTCCTGTTTCTCTCTTCTTTCTCTTCTCTTTCTTTTCTCTATCTCTCCTCTTTCTCTCTTCTTTCTCTTCTCTTTTCTCTATCTCTTCTCTTTCTTTTCTCTATCTCTCCTGTTTCTCTCTTCTTTCTCTTCTCTTTCTTTTCTCTATCTCTCCTCTTTCTCTCTTCTTTCTCTTCTCTTTCTTTTCTCTATCTCTTCTCTTTCTTTTCTCGATCTCTCCTCTTTCTTTTCTCTATCTCTCCTCTTTCTCTCTTCTTTCTCTTCTCTTTCTTTTCTCTATCTCTCCTCTTTCTCTCTTCTTTCTCTTCTCTTTCTTTTCTCTATCTCTTCTCTTTCTTTTCTCTATCTCTGCTCTTTCTCTCTTCTTTCTCTTCTCTTTCTTTTCTCTATCTCTCCTCTTTCTCTCTTCTTTCTCTTCTCTTTCTCTCTTCTTTCTCTTCTCTTTCTTTTCTCTATCTCTCATCTTTCTCTCTTCTTTCTCTTCTCTTTCTTTTCTCTATCTCTTCTCTTTCTTTTCTCTATCTCTTCTTTTTCTTTTCTCTATCTCTCCTCTTTCTCTCTTCTTTCTCTTCTCTTTCTTTTCTCTATCTCTCCTCTTTCTCTCTTCTTTCTCTTCTCTTTCTTTTCTCTATCTCTTCTCTTTCTTTTCTCTATCTCTCCTCTTTCTTTTCTCTATCTCTCCTCTTTCTCTTCTCTTTCTTTTCTCTATCTCTTCTCTTTCTTTTCTCTATCTCTCATCTTTCTCTCTTCTTTCTCTTCTCTTTCTTTTCTCTATCTATCCTCTTTCACTTTTCTTTCTCTTCTCTTTCTTTTCTCTATCTCTCCTCTTTCTCTCTTCTTTCTCTTCTCTTTCTTTTCTCTATCTCTTCTCTTTCTTTTCTCTATCTCTACTCTTTCTCTCTTCTTTCTCTTCTCTTTCTTTTCTCTAGCTCTCCTCTTTCTCTCTTCTTTCTCTTCTCTTTCTTTTCTCTATCTATCCTCTTTCACTTTTCTTTCTCCTCTCTTTCTTTTCTCTATCTCTCCTCTTTCTCTCTTCTTTCTCTTCTCTTTCTTTTCTCTATCTCTCCTCTTTCTCTCTTCTTTCTCTTCTCTTTCTTTTCTCTATCTCTCCTCTTTCTCTCTTCTTTCTCCTCTCTTTCTTTTCTCTATCTCCTCTTTCTCTCTTCTTTCTCTTCTTTCTTTTCTCTCTCTTCTCTTTATCTCTCCTCTTTCTCTCTTCTTTCTCTTCTCTTTATTTTCTCTATCACTTCTTTCTTTTCTCTATCTCTCATCTTTCTCTCTTCTTTCTTTTCTCTATCTCTCCTCTTTCTCACTTCTTTCTCTTCTCTTTCTTTTCTCTATCTCTGCTCTTTCTTTCTTCTTTCTCTTCTCTTTCTTTTCTCTATCTCTTCTCTTTCTTTTCTCTATCTCTCCTCTTTCTTTTCTCTATCTCTACTCTTTCTCTCTTCTTTCTCTTCTCTATCTCTTCTCTTTCTTTTCTCTATCTCTTCTCTTTCTCTCTTCTTTCTCTTCTCTTTCTTTTCTCTATCTCTCCTCTTTCTCTTCTCTTTCTTTTCTCTATCTCTCATCTTTCTCTCTTCTTTCTCTTCTCTTTCTTTTCTCTATCTATCCTCTTTCACTTTTCTTTCTCTTCTCTTTCTTTTCTCTATCTCTCCTCTTTCTCTCTTCTTTCTCTTCTCTTTCTTTTCACTATCTCTCCTCTTTCTCTCTTCTTTCTCTTCTCTATCTTTTCTCTATCTCTGCTCTTTCTCTCTTCTTTCTCTTCTCTTTCTTTTCTCTATCTCTCCTCTTTCTCTCTTCTTTCTCTTCTCTTTCTTTTCTCTATATTTTCTCTATCTCCTCTTTCTCTCTTCTTTCTCTTCTCTATCTTTTCTCTATCTCTGCTCTTTCTCTCTTCTTTCTCTTCTCTTTCTTTTCTCTATCTCTCCTCTTTCTCTCTTCTTTCTCTTCTCTTTCTTTTCTCTATATTTTCTCTATCTCCTCTTTCTCTCTTCTTTCTCTTCTCTTTCTTTTCTCTATCTCTTCTCTTTCTTTTCTCTATCTCTTCTCTTTCTCTCTTCTTTCTCTTCTCTTTCTTTTCTCTATCTCTTCTCTTTCTTTTCTCTATCTCTCCGCTTTCTCTTTTCTTTCTCTCTTCTTTCATTTCTCTATCTCTCCTCTTTCTCTCTTCTTTCTCTTCTCTTTCTTTTCTCTATCTTTTTCTTTTCTCTATCTCTCCTCTTTCTCTCTTCTTTCTCTTCTCTTTCTTTTCTCTATCTCTTCTCTTTCTTTTCTCTATCTCTTCTTTTTCTTTTCTCTATCTCTCCTCTTTCTCTCTTCTTTCTCTTCTCTTTCTTTTCTCTATCTCTTCTCTTTCTTTTCTCTATCTCTTCTTTTTCTTTTCTCTATCTCTCCTCTTTCTCTCTTCTTTCTCTTCTCTTTCTTTTCTCTATCTTTTTCTTTTCTCTATCTCTCCTCTTTCTCTTCTCTTTCTTTTCTCTATCTCTTCTCTTTCTTTTCTCTATCTCTTCTTTTTCTTTTCTCTATCTCTCCTCTTTCTCTCTTCTTTCTCTTCTCTTTCTTTTCTCTATCTCTCCTGTTTCTCTCTTCTTTCTCTTCTCTTTCTTTTCTCTATCTCTCCTCTTTCTCTCTTCTTTCTCTTCTCTTTTCTCTATCTCTTCTCTTTCTTTTCTCTATCTCTCCTGTTTCTCTCTTCTTTCTCTTCTCTTTCTTTTCTCTATCTCTCCTCTTTCTCTCTTCTTTCTCTTCTCTTTCTTTTCTCTATCTCTTCTCTTTCTTTTCTCGATCTCTCCTCTTTCTTTTCTCTATCTCTCCTCTTTCTCTCTTCTTTCTCTTCTCTTTCTTTTCTCTATCTCTCCTCTTTCTCTCTTCTTTCTCTTCTCTTTCTTTTCTCTATCTCTTCTCTTTCTTTTCTCTATCTCTGCTCTTTCTCTCTTCTTTCTCTTCTCTTTCTTTTCTCTATCTCTCCTCTTTCTCTCTTCTTTCTCTTCTCTTTCTCTCTTCTTTCTCTTCTCTTTCTTTTCTCTATCTCTCATCTTTCTCTCTTCTTTCTCTTCTCTTTCTTTTCTCTATCTCTTCTCTTTCTTTTCTCTATCTCTTCTTTTTCTTTTCTCTATCTCTCCTCTTTCTCTCTTCTTTCTCTTCTCTTTCTTTTCTCTATCTCTCCTCTTTCTCTCTTCTTTCTCTTCTCTTTCTTTTCTCTATCTCTTCTCTTTCTTTTCTCTATCTCTCCTCTTTCTTTTCTCTATCTCTCCTCTTTCTCTTCTCTTTCTTTTCTCTATCTCTTCTCTTTCTTTTCTCTATCTCTCATCTTTCTCTCTTCTTTCTCTTCTCTTTCTTTTCTCTATCTATCCTCTTTCACTTTTCTTTCTCTTCTCTTTCTTTTCTCTATCTCTCCTCTTTCTCTCTTCTTTCTCTTCTCTTTCTTTTCTCTATCTCTTCTCTTTCTTTTCTCTA